>NC_139149.1:112048223-113248223 GCF_964270905.1 Leucopleurus acutus | reverse complement strand
GGAGAAGTTACAACAAACACTGAAGAAATACAAAGCATCGTAAGAGACTACTACAAACAACTCTATGCCAATAAAATGGACAACCTGGAAGAAATGGACAAATTCTTAGAAAGGTATAACCTTCCAAGACTGAACCAGGAAGAAAAAGAAAACATGAACAGACCAATCACAAGTTATGAACTTGAAGCTGTGATTAAAAATCTTCCAACAAACAAAAGTCCAGGAGCAGATGGCTTCACAGGTGAATTCTATCAAACATTTAGAAAACAACTAACACCCATCCTTCTCAAACTCTTCCAAAAAATTGCGGAGGCAGGAACACTCCCAAACTCATTCTATGAGGCCACCATCACCCTGACACCAAAATCAGACAAAGGTACTACAAAAAAGAAAATTACAGAACAATATCACTGATAAATATAGATGCAAAAATCCTCAACAAAATACTAGCAAACAGAATCCAGCAACACAGTAAAAGGATCATACAGCATGATCAAGTGGGATTTATCCCAGGGATTCAAGGATTCTTCAATATACGCAAATCAATCAATGTGATACAGCATATTAACAAATTGAAGAATAAAAACCATTTGATCATCTCAATAGATGCAGAAAAAGCTTTTGACAAAATTCAACACCGATTTATGATAAAAACTCTCCAGATAGTGTGCGTAGAGGGAACCTACCTCAACATAATAAAGGCCATATACGACAAACCCACAGCAAACATTCTCAATGGTGAAAAACTGAAAGCATTTCCTCTAAGATCAGGAACAAGACAAGGATGTCCACTCTCACCACTATTATTCAACATAGCTTTGGAAATCCTAGCCATGGCAATCAGAGAAGAAAAAGAAATAAAAGGAATCCAAATCAGAAAAGAAGAGGTAAAACTGTAACTGTTTGCAGATGACATGATACTATACATAGAGAATCCTAAAGATGCCACCAGAAAACTACTAGAGCTAATCAATGAATTTGGGAAAGTTGCAGGATACAAAATTAATGCACAGAAATCTCTTGCATTCCTATACACTAATGATGAAAAATCTGAAAGAGAAATTAAGGAAACACTCCCATTTACCATTGCAACAAAATGAATAAAATACTTAGGAATAAACCTACCTAGGGAGACAAAAGAACTATATGCAGAAAACTATGGCACTGATGAAAGAAATTAAAGGTGATACCAACAGATGGAGAGATATGCCATGTTCTTGGGTTGGAAGAATCAATATTGTGAGAATGACTATACTACCCAAAGCAGTCTACAGATTCAATGCAATCCCTATCAAATTGCCAACAGCATTTTTTACGGAACTAGAACACGTCATCTTAAAATTTGTATGGAGACACAAAAGACCCCAAATAGCAAAAGCAGTCTTGAGGGAAAAAAACAGAGCTGGAAGAATCAGACTCCTTGACTTCAGACTATACTACAAAGCTACAGTAATCAAGACAATATGGTACTGGCACAAAAAGAGAAACATAGATCAATGGAACAAGATAGAAAGCCCAGAGGTAAACCCACACACCAATGTCAACTAATCTATGACAAAGGAGGCAAGGATATACAATGGAGAAGAGACAGCCTCTTAATTAAGTGGTGCTGGGAAAACTGGACAGCTACATATAAAAGAATGAAATTAGAACACTCCCTAACACCATACACAAAAATAAACTCAAAATGGATTAGAGACCTAAATGTAAGATGATACACTATAAAACTCTTAGAGGAAAACTTAGGAAGAACACTCTTTGACATAAATCACAGCAAGATCTTTTTTGATCCACCTCCTAAAGTAATGGAAATAAAAACAAAAATAAACAAATGGGACCTAATGAAGCTTAAAAGCTTTTGAACAGCAAAGGAAACCATAAACAAGATGAAAAGACAACCCGCAGAATGGGAGAAAATATTTGCAAATGAATCAATGGACAAAGGATTAATCTCCAAAATATATAAACAGCTCATGCAGTTCAATATTAAAAAAAAACAAACAACCCAATCCAAAAATGGGCAGAAGACCTAAACAGACATTTCTCCAAAGAAGACATACAGATGGCCAAGAAGCACATGAAAAGCTGCTCAGCATCACTAATTATTAGAGAAATGCAAATCAAAACTACAATGAGGTGTCACCTCACACCAGTTAGAATGGGCATCATCAGAAAATCTACAAACAACAAATGCTGGAGAGGGTGTGGAGAAAAGGGAACCCTCTTGCACTGTTGGTGGGAATGTAAGTTGAAACAGCCACTATGGAGAACAGTATGGAGGTTTCTTAAAAAATTAAAAATAGAATTACCATATGACCCAGCAATCCCACTACTGGGCATATACCCAGAGAAAACCATAATTCAAAAAGACACATGCACTCCAATGTTCGTTGCAGCACTATTTACAGTAGCCAGGTCATGGAAACAACCTAAATGCCGACAGACCAATAGATAAAGATGATGTGGTACATATATACAACGGAATATTACTCAGCCATAAAAAGGAACAAAATTGGGTCATTTGTTGAGACGTGGATGGATCTAGAGACTGTCATACAGAGTGAAGTAAGTCAGAAAGAGAAAAACAAATATTGTATATTAACGCATATATGTGGAACCTAGAAAAATGGTACAGATGAACCGGTTTGCAGGGGAGAAATTGAGACACAGATGTAGAGAACAAACATATGGACACCAAGGGCGGAAAGCGGCAGGGGGACGAGGGTGGTGGTGTGATGAATTGGGCGATTGGGATTGACATGTATACACTGATGTGTATAAAATTGATGACTAATAAGAACCTGCTGTATAAAAAAATAAATTAAATAAAATTCAAAAATTAAAAAAAAATGTGACACGGACACTAAGTAAAAAAAAAAAAAAAAAAAGAAAGAGCATCTGCTTTCAAACAGTAATACCTAAAGCCCTCTCTGAGGCCTAAAATCCTTACAGCAGTGAAAGGTCTTTGGGAAATTCCTGCCCTGGATGGTGGGAGGCTATAAGCATGGGGATCTTAGGAGACTCTCAAGTGGGAGAAAGAAAGGAAGCCTAGTTCAGTCTTCTCTTGGCTTGAAAAAATAAAGGCATGGCCCCGTAATTAATTAGGTGCATTCTAAGAGAGATGAGCATCATTATTTAAAATTAATTTTACATTACTGTATTGTCCCTAAAGTATGTGTCATACCTGTGTTCCATGGGGCAGGTGATGGAGGACGTGGTGTGTAGCCAAAGTGGAGAGCATCTCAGGCAGATGTCCACCTGCAGGGCCAGTTCTACTGGGCAAGTCTCCTCGATAGGAGTGCAGCTCCAGGGGACGGGTCAGGGGTTCTATTAGACCTGAGGTACAAGTAGGTTTACGGTCTCAGGAATAGAAGTGGGGCTCTGTGAGAACTGGTGGGGCTGAAGAGCCGGTGCAGCAAAGGGGAAAGAGGACCTCAGTGAGCAGGGCTGCTCACAGGCTGTTTTCTCTGACCGCTGCATTTCCCCACCTGGCTTCATCTGCTCCAGATGCAGAAGCACCTTGTTCTTGGGGGAGGATCATGGTGAGACTCACCTTCAGAGCCTTCCAGCCTTGCAACCCAGGAGACAGTAATCGCTGCTCCTGGCATCTGTACATTAATCCTGGGAAATAGACTCTACTGGGGTCATGTGTTTTATTTCCATAACCATTTTTTAAAATTGAAGAATAGCTAATTTACAATGTTGTGCATGCTTCAGGTGCACAGCAAAGTGATTCAGTTATATATCTGTTCTTTTTCAGATTCTTTTCCATTATAGGTTATTATAAGACATTGATATAGTTCCCTGTGCTATACAGTAGGTCCTTGTTTATTTTATATATAATAGTGTGTATATGTTAATCCCAAACTCTCTCCCTATGCCACTATCCCCTCTGGTAACCGTATGTTTGTTTTCTATGCCTGTGAGTCTATTTGTTTCATAAATAAGTTCATTTCCATCACTTTTTTTTAGATTCCGCATGTAAGTGATATCATATGGTATTTGTCTTTCTCTGTCTCACTTACTTCACTTAGTATGATAATCTCTAGGTCCATCCATGTTGCTGCAAATGGCATTATTTCATTCTTTTTTATGACTAATATTCCATTGTGTATATGTGTGTGTGTGTGTGTGTATGTATATATATCACATCTTTATCCTTTCATCTGTCGATGGACATTTAGGTTGCTTCCACGTCTTGGCTATTGTGAATAGTGCTGCTGTGAACATTGGGGTGCATGTATTGCACCCCAGTTACCGAACTCATAATTGCTGCTGTGGTCCTAGGGCCTAACCCCCCTCTGTGTCCAGGGGTGAGGAGTGGAAATGTGTCAACAGCTAAATGTAGCGGCTACTACGGCCCCGTGTGACTTCATCCAGCATAGAAGCTCTGTGTCCCTCAATTCACTTCAGTTCATTCAGGGAGGGAAGAGATTCAGCCAAAATTTTGAGTTGGTTTCGTGTGAACTTAAGAGAAAACAAGAGTACCTGACAGGTGATATAGGAGAACTGGGCTGTATTGACTCAGACTAAACTGCTTTTAGAGGCCCAGAGGCAACAGATGGAAACATAACCCTTCCTTGAGGGCTCGAGGAACTTCCAGGAACCTTGTCTTAGGATTTCACGGAAACGCTTGTCTCCTCCTTTGGTCACCTGGCTTCCCTGTGAGACTGCTGAGTTCCAGTGAGTGGCTTGAGGCAGGAAGAGGGGGCTCCCGTGTCTGACATTTGCTTTAATATTGAATTTTTTGTCGTCACTAGAAAGTTTAAAAAACGAATGTACCATCTGTTATTTCCTGTTAGAAAATCCCAGGGAAAGGCTGCTTGAACCATGTTATGTAAGTCCCTAGTCCTGGACTAGTCGCCTGTGTTTGGAGCTCTGTGACCCGCCAGATGTGGCCCTTGTGTCCCTGGACCATCGCTGTGGCCGGGGATTTGGGATCAGAAGAAAGACGGCAGCTTCCCTCAGAACCACGTGATTGGGAGGAGTGTTTCCCAGAGGGGCAGACAAGTGGACAGTACCCTCTGCTGACTGAGCCAGAAGTGGCGGCAGGAAAATCTGAGGGGCTTCCCTCATTTTGTGGTGCACGTAGATGTTTGCAGGGCTACTATCATTTTACTCCAAAGCCCTCAGCAATCCTAGTAAAACATGATGCTGATTCATGTCTAGTGGTCATTTTGATGATTTCAATGGAATTTACTGGTAGGCAACCTAAAAGCCAGTGCTGTGCCTGCAGGGGGTAGGCTCTTAATGAATGTGGATTAGACAACCTAGAGGGTAGGTAACCCAAACTGAGTCATGGCCCTGCCATACTGATGGGGTTCTCTTCCATTTCTACACACTGAGTAGGAATACCCCCAAATTAAGTTTTCATTGTTTATGTAAATGAAAAGAAAAAAAACCCTCTCATTTAAAATTTTACAAAGGATATTATATTAGTCAGGATTTTACAGGGAAACAATCAATAGTTGGATGTGTGTATGTGTGTGTGTATAAAGGGAGAAAGAGAGAGCAAAAGAGAGAGATTTACTTTATATTATGGAATTGGCTCATGAGATTACAGGGGCTGGCAAGTCCAAATTCTACAGGGCAGGTCTGAAGCTGGAGACCCAGGGAAAGGGAAGATGGTGCAGCTGAAGTCTGAAGGACATTTGGAGGTAGAATACCTTTCTCTTCAGGGGACCTCAGTCTTTTCCCTTAAGATCTTCAACTGATTGGACAAGGCCCACCCACATGATGGAGGGTCATCTGCTTTACTCAAAGTCCACTGATTTAAATGTTAATCACATCTAAAAAAATATCTTTGCAGCAACGTCTAGACTTGTGTTTGACCAAAAACTGGGCACCGTGGCACAGCCAAATTGGCACATAAAATTGGCCATGATGAATATTAAACATGGATTTCAGAAAAATGGAATATTTTACACTGTTTTCATCTTAAAAATGTCTTTCCTTGTTTGAATTAGTTTGAAGGTAATTCGGGTAGTTTTTGCCTTCATATGAAAACTGTGATTCTTGTATTTTACACATAAACCTTAAGCTTTATTATTAAAAGACATGACTGGGATGAAAAGATTACAATTTGCATAATACAGAATGCAAGATTTTGTTTTAAAAATCATGTGCCTTTATATAAAGAATTTCTAAAAAGGCTTTGCTTAAGGAGAACACTATTATTATAGCAGGAAAGATAGCAACCACTGTAATTAAGAGTGGAAACATTTCTACAGGGTCAACATTTACTTCTATGTCTACATATTAACTTTCAAAAACCTTTTAGTCTCCTAACATTTATAGGTCATTCCTTTTAAGCCAGAAATAAATTTGAGCTTTTACAACTAAACAGGATAAAGAGCACTGACGGTTCAAATGTTGGGATTCATTCTTCCATGATTCCATTCTTCCATACATTCATCTTCCAACTATTTACTGAGGACCTAGTGTATTCTGGGCATGATACTAAGTACTGGGTAAGCAAAATGAATAAGAGAGAGGCTTATACTCTAATGGGGGTAAAAAGATATAAAAATAACTGTTTTATGTGTGATAAGAAATATGGAGCTGATGCTTTAGGGTCACACTGAGAAGGTGTCTAAGAATAGATACATTTAACTGAGCACTTACTGTGTGAAGTGGTTTACATATCTCATTTACTCCTCACAGTAACCCTGCAATGTAGGTATTATAATCATCATCATCCTCAACTTACAGGTGAGACAACTGGGGCACAGAGGGTTGGAATCTTGCCCAAGATCTCACAACTAGGTAGTGCAGGAGCCTCCCCCTCCAAGAACCTGATCCTGCTGGAAGAAAGGAGGTGATACGGTGTGCTGCCCCCAGGGGGGCACGGTAGGAGGCTACTGCAATAGTTCAGAGGGAGTAGAGGAAGGCTGAATGAAGGTGGTGGGCGGAGCACAAGAAGAGGTGGGTGTGGTCAGAGGGCCAACCCTAGACGGCAGATTGGCTGAGGGGCAGGAGGAGGTAGAGTCTAGCACGACTTGGGTTTACGGTCGATGTGGTTCTGTTACTGAATCGGATTGGTGCACAGGAGGCCAGGGAGGTCTGGTGGGAAAGCTGGCACGTGTCAGCTATAAAATAAACCTCGTGCAGTTGACGGAAACATCCAGAATAGCTGTACGCTTTGAAATCTCTGAGAAGGATTTCTGCTCTGTCCCTCTGCAGCTGTGCTCAGGCCGGGAACCATGGCGCTGCCCCAGCTCCACCCTCTGCCAGCCCTGGTCTGGGGTTGGGGGGACATGTGAATTTCTCTCAGGATTTCTGCAGACTTCACACAAAGAGGGAGCCCAGCACAGCTACAGATGGCTGTGAAAGCCAGCCTCCAGGAGGGAGAGCAGGAGTCTGACATGGTCCCTGGGGCACTGAGCAGGGGACAGGGGGCATAGGGCACAGGAGGAGGAGTAGGGGAAGTGACTGCTCCCTCCAGCTTCACTCACCAGGAGCCAAGCCCCAGGCCAAGAGCTTCACCCAGATGGAAACTCAAAAAGTCAGGAATTTACCTGATTCACTGGCAAATACTAACTTTATGCCAGTTTACATGTTCCATGCTAATTAGCTTTCCTAATCACAGTGTGCCCTAGAGTGCTTGGAAGTTATTGTGTCTAGGGGAAAGAATATTTACTCGTTCTGGGTAAGAGGTATTCCTAAACTCATCACTTAGTGAACAAAGTGGGGTAGTCATCAGCTTATCAACGGGCCTTCAGAGCAGGAACCAGCAACAAGGTAATGCAATTATGCAATGAATTGTGAATACATCCAATTCAATCAGACTTAAATGGCTTCTAGCCCATGTTTTCTAAAGTTTGTAACTTACTCTTAAGATCATACTGATCTTTTCACTCACAGTGGCCTAATTGGTTGTTACCAGCTGAATTAGGTTTCCCTCCAAAATGCTGAGGTCCTAACCCCCAGTTTATGTGAAAGTGACCTTATTTTGAAGTAGGATCTTTGCAGATGATTGAGTTAAGATGAGGTCTTTGGGGAGGGTGCCCTTAATTCAATATGACTGGTGTCCTTTTAAAGAGGGGATCTTTGGACACAGAGACAAGCACAGAGGAAAGACCATGGGGGCTGGAGGGTGGGGGGAGGAGATGACCATTTATAAGCTGAGGAGAGAGGCCTGCAACAGAACCTTCCCTCCTACCCCTCCAAAGGAACCAACCCTGCTGACATCTTGATTTCAGACTGCCCTGGAAAACTAATATATGGGTTATCTCAAAATTTGAATTCCTAGAATCTGTCATTCCTGTATCTGAGCTGCAAAGCTATAATGGCTGCAGGACTGGGACCATCAATTATATAAAAGTGAAAGGAAGCCTATGGACCAGCCAGAGTTTACAGTCAGAGGCAAAAGAATGTACCTCTGCTGAGCAAAGTTGGATGGGATGGTGGGAGATGCAGGCAAAGTGGCATCTTTGTCACACCCCATGGTGGGATGGCCATGCAATCAGCCAGGCTTTCTTCCCAGAGCTTGGTGTCCTGGGGTGTGCCCTCCATGGAGATCCTGCTAACAGGGATTTCCTACTCTGGCTGAGCATCAGAATCACTGGAGTTCTCATTCAAAATGCTGTTCCCAAGGCCCCATCATACCCACACAATCAGACCCCAGAGGTGGGGTTGGAGATGGGCAAGTAGATAGACACCCTCCTGGGAGGTGGCTACGGTGTGCACAGCAGGGGCCAACTTCTTACAGTGAACAAGGCTTAACCTTGCTTCTGTCAAAGAAAATGCAACTCAAAAGTAGTGAGCTCCAAGGAGCACCTCCATCTGCTGCAGTCTATTTTTGGAATTCCATGACTCTCTGTTAATTTGTTTAATAATTAATGTGGTATTTTACAAAACTGGCATGGCTCCTTTTCTCTCCAATTATGAAACACTGCTATTCCCTATGCCTCCCTTCATTCTTGGCTGAGCCAATTAACATAATGTATTCAATATGAATCTAGATGGCAAAGGAAGAGATCACATCGGTACACATGCTGTGTTTTAAAATAAAATTTACTTCAGCTTCAAGTAATGAGAAGAGACACTGTGATACCTTGAGACTAGTCATTTAACCAGAACAAATGTTCTCATGTCATATATTGGTTTTCTCACTTTCTAAAGAGCAGCCATGGTAACCAGAGCTGCATTGCTCTAGGCAATACGAAGCTGAAGTTATAAAGCAGTACCTCCAAACTGATGTATGTGTGGCAACGAGTGGAGAGAATTTGTTAAAACATTCAACAGTATTTTGGATCAAAATAAAGAAAATATTGGGTAAAGATGACAAAGACCAAAATAGGAAATTGTGTATTTCCAAGTAAGATGAAGCATGATGCCCAAGAAGGAGACAGGAAAAGGGAGTCAAAAATTCAGATTTGTGGAGAGACCTTCAAGATGGCAGAAGAATAAGACGTGGAGATCACCTTCCACCCCACAAATACATCAGAAATACATCTACATGTGGAACAACTCCTACAGAACACCTACTGAATGCTGGCAAAAGACCTCAGGCTTCCCAAAAGGCAAGAAACTCCCCACATACTTGGCTGTGTGGCTGACATGGCCTTGGTGCTCCGGCCAGGTGTCAGGTCTGTGCCTCTGAGGTGGGAGAGCTGAGTTCAGGACATTGGTCCACCAGAGACAGCCTGGCTCCATGTAGTATCAAATGGCAAAAGCTCTTCCAGACATCTCCATCTCAATGTTAAGACCCAGCTCCACTCAACGACCAGCAAGCTCCAGTGCTGGTCACCCTATGCCAAACAAATAGCAAGACGGGAACACAACCCCGCCCATTAGCAGAGAGGCTGCCTAAAATCATAATAAGGTCACAGACACATAGCAGAGCACACAGCAGATGCTTAATAAATGTTTGTGGAATCATGGACATAATAAATGAACATCTTGCACAGTTTAAAAAAAAAAAGCAAGTAAAGGCGTCTGGGGAGGCTGGGTCTTCCATCCCTGGCAAGACTGTGGTTTTCTCCCCCATGGCTGTGGTCTTCTTGGCCCGTCACTCTTAAGCGGCAGTTATGGGTTTCCCCTCCAGTTCTCATGTGCACGGGAGATTTGCTTCTCAGGGCTTTCTGAGTGAGACTGATTCCCTGAATCATCTCCTCACACCTCAAAGCGACAGAAGTTCCTTTTCTTTGAGCAGCTCTGCCTTTCCCATTCAGTAACTCCCTTCTCTCTCACTCTCTGGATTTTCGTTTTGTCGTCAGAAGGGTGGGGCCGGTGCTCTTTGGAAAACTTTCAACTGGTTAGTTTGCTGATTCGGAACTTCATGTGCACACACGTGTACGCACCCATGATAGATTCCTGTGCTATCCTGCACCTCTAATTGTTACAAGCCCCAGCAAGATGGTTAGCTAATTAGAGAAGATCTTAATTATAGCCACAGACAGTATTATTGTACTGTAATCCTTCCCCAACCACAAACTCTTCCAATGTTAAAAGCTAGTATTAGTGGATTTACTTCAGATTTTTACATCAAGCACATGGTAAACCCTGAGCCAATATCTAAGTGGGCCCCCGTGAGACCTCGGGCTTCTATGAAAGCTTCTACATTTGCCTGTCATCCCTCACACATGTTTCGACGTGCTCATTGTCTCGGGAGGATACGTCAACGTCTTCTTTTTGAGATGCGCGTTAACATTTGGTGCTTCTGTTTCACGTTTTCACTTTCATTGCCTGCTGACTCAGTCATGTAAGAGTCCTAAAATTATACATTTACTGGGGCCTCCCTGGTGGAGCAGTGGTTGAGAGTCTGCCTGCCGCTGCAGGGGACGCGGGTTCGTGCCCCGGTCCGGGAAGATCCCACGTGCCGCGGAGCGGCTGGGCCCGTGAGCCATGGCTGCTGAGCCTGCGCGTCTGGAGCCTGTGCTCCGCAACGGGAGAGGCCACAACAGTGAGAGGTCTGCGTATTGCAAAATATATATATATATATATATATATATATATATATATATATATATATATACACTTACTCAAGTTTGGATAAAGATGAAGTGTGATGTCTACACTCATGACTCAAATTAGGGGGCGGCAACAGTTTCCCGAAGTTGTCAGGATTAGGGTTTCTAAATGAAAATATCGTCTTTAAAAACTAATTTTGCTGATTTTTTAAAAACAGTATGAGATTTATACGGTATGAAATTTCAAAGATGAGAAAGGTATTGGGTGAGGAGGATGCCTCCCTTTCAACCCAGCATCTTTTCCCAGATCTCTATACAATTTACAGAGACTAAGTATCAATATATACAAACAACGCATAATGTAACTAGTGTCATGTTTCTTGGCGGGTCCTGCCCAAGGTGAGAGCCGCAGTGTTGCTTGGTACTTATTCGATGTCAGATGAGGACATAATTCATAAAATAAAGAGGAAAAAACACCCCAAGATGACACAAGGCCAGTTATTAAATGCTGTACGGAGCAGCGTTACAAAGTTACACTAATATTCATTATATTCAGAACGCTGTTTTTAAAAAGTTTTGTCTTAGTGATAGTTTATAAAACAGTACAACAGGCTGAATGAAAACATTAGCACCTCAGGCGTCTTTTCTTCCCCAGATGATTTGGGAAAAATAAAATGTATCCTAATAGAAAAAGAATATATATGTGTGTATATATATGTATATATATTATATGTTATATATATATCAATACACACATATATTATATATATATATGTTCAATAAAAAAGTATCCAAATAACTAAATGAGAATAAAAAGAGGTATAATTTACAGAGTGCTTAATAGTTACCAGGCACTCTCCCTGTGTTGCTGTATTTCAGCCCCATGGCTAACCTTCTGAGGCCAATTGTATATAATTAACCCGCTTTCTAGATGAGGAAGTGACCTCTGACAGAGAGGGTCTCTGATGGCAAGTCTCCCAGCTGAGAATCGGGTGACCTGGGCTGGGAACTCTGGGCCTCTTCTCTATCACGCCACGCTGCCTAGGAAGTGGTAGAAATTCTCTTCTGATGGAGCATACCCAATGTTTTGGAGGTCATACTGCACAAAGGCTACTTTCCTTTAAAGTAAGAAGACTCATTTTGTTTCAGACCTACGGCTGAGGAAAGAATGGCAGAGGCATTTTGCAAAGTGAGAGGACTGGGTGCTTTTGTTCTGAAGGATTATTTCCATCGCTCCTAAGGTTTCCACTTTCTCTCCTCACTTATTTCCATATTAGCACATGGCAAAATCAGTCTTGGGTGTTTGGAAAGTCCAACTGAATTCTTAACTCTCCAATGAGCATATTTATTGACATTGGGGAGGGTGCTCATTGTAAGAATAAAATGGAGATAGAAGAGAACGTCAAGGTGATGGAGTTCTAGAACGGCCAAGAGCATCTGTCCCTCTCAGCTGGCCGTGGCCATGAGGGGAATACGTTGCAGACATGAGGGATGGGCATCCCTTAATACCTTCGGATGCTTCCTCCGTGCAAGGGCACTCTCCTACATACAAGGCTCAGCTGTCCACATCAGAAAATCGACATTGGTACATTTACACCACCAAACCCTCCAGACCCTGACTAATGGCCCCAACAATGTCCTTCATGGGTCAGGAGCCAATCCAGGGTCACACACTGCATTGGGTGGTCATGCCTCTTCAGTTCCTCCATTCTGTTTCATCTTTTCCTGACCTTGACAATCTTGAAGTCCAGGCTCTTATTTGTACAATTCTCTCAGTTTATGTTTGTCTCGCGTTATCTCATGATTGGATTCGGGGGATGCGTTTTAGGCAGGAATCTCACAGAAGTGACGCTGTGTCCTTCTCAGTGGCTCAAATCAGGAGGCACACGTTGGCAGTGTGTACCATTACTGGGGATGTTAACGTTTCTTATCAACTGATTAAGATGATGTTTGTCAGGTTTCTCTGCTCTATAGTTAATTAATATGTATGATGAATGTGTTGATTAAGTAACTAATAAATATCCTGTGGGGAGATACTTTGAGATTATAAATACTTTGTTTCTCATCAGACTTTTTCCCTCCAGATTTAGCGTCTGTTGATGCTTTTTGCCTGAATCAATTATTACTATCTTGGTTACCAAACAGTGATTTTCTAATTCTATGATTTCTTTTGGATTTGTTAGCTGGCATTCTGCTGGAAGAGAGAGCTTCTCTTGCTCTTTTACTAATGAATGAATTACTAATTAATATGTATAATAGATTCCTAGTTTACTCAAAGACTTTGAATCCATTACTATAATGTTTTTCTTTTGCTCAAACTGTCCCAGACCTGGCCAGTGGGAGCCCCCTCAAAGTGGCTCTTTTGTTCTTTTGACATGAACTGATCATTCCTTAAGCACTTCCCTATTTTTTGGCACAATAAGATATTTCGGACTTATATTTTCCAGGCCACAGTCCCAGATTCAACCATTTTGAGTGGTTTTTCAGTTAATTACTGGGAGAGGTATGTTAAAATCTCCCACTATGATAGTGGATATTTTCTTTTTTTTTTGTAGTTCTGGCAGTATTTTTCTGTATTTTTAAGCTCTGTTAATAGGTACATCTGCCTAGTGAATTGTACTGGTAGCTTTATACAGTAACCTTATTTCCAGTAACACTCTTTTGCCTTAAGGCTTAGTTTATCTGTTATCAATTACATATTCTAGTTTATTTTTTGCTTAATATTTTCCTGGTATATCTTTTTTTTAACATTTTACTTTCAATCTTTTGGTAGCCATACCATTTAGTGTGTCTCATAAAAAGAGGTAGCTGGCCTAAAAAAAAAATCTGATCTAAAAATATAATATGCCATTTTCCTTAAACCTGATGTATCCAACCCTATTTTCAAATTGTAGTAATTGATATAATTGGATTTACTTTTAACGTCTTCATTTGTGCTTTCTATATATTTAGATATTTCTGTTTTCTCCCTCCTTTCTTGCTCTGAATTTATCATTGAGTAGTTTTTCTTATTTCATTTCTCCCCCTCTACTAGTTTGTTAGTTATATACTTTATTTCTCTTCTGTTTTGTTTACTTTAGAAATTAATTTTAATGTGAATATCTGCTTTTTCAAAATCCTGACCATTATAAGGGCATTAGAACAGTTCAACTCCAATTATTCCCCTCCCAAATGACAAATTATGCATATGAGTTCTATCTTTGAAAAATTTTTAATCCCTGAAGAAATGATTATTCTTTTATGCAGTCAATTTTGTTTTGATTCATCTACATATTTGTCAGCATCTTTGCTTATAATTTTTTTTCATTTCATACCATGTGAAATTACTTTCCTTCTGCCTGAAGTACATTTGTTATATTTTCCTCTAGTGAAGTTTTGATGGTAGTAAACTTTCTCAGTTTTTCATTATCTGAAAATGACTTTTATTTTCCTCATTCTTGAAAGTTATTTTTTTCTTTCCACAGGATATAAAATTTTATTTACTATTACTTTCTCCCAGTTTACTGAAGATATCATCCTACTGCCTTCTAGCTATTTTTTATCATTATTGCTGTTGGGAAATCTGTGGTCACCCCAATTTGTCATCCTTTTGAAAGCACTTGCCTTTTATTTCTTTGTCTTTGGTGAACTGAACATTGCGCTATGATTTGTTAGGTGTGGATTTCTTATCGATCCTGGTTTGGAACTCATTCAGCTATTAGCTTTTCAAATATTGTAAACGTCTGTGTTTTTTCTTTACAGAACTGTGCTTAACTGCATGTTCAATTTTTTTCACAACATCTTCTATGGTTCCTAACTTCTCTTTACCAATTCTTAGTGTCTCTACTCTGGAGATTTCTTCCTGTCTATCTTTTAGCTCACTAATTCTCTCTTTAGCTGTGTCTAATTGAATTTTTAATTTGAATTATTGTAATTTTACTTACATAAGTTCAGTTTTGCTTTCTAAATATCCTTGTTCATATTTTAGCCTCTTGTACCTAATTCATATCTTCAATTTTCTTCCATTTCCTTAAATTTATTAAACTACTAATTTTATCCACTATGTTAGCTCGTTCAGTGGCTGAAGTCTTTGCATGTCTGACTCAGTTGGTTGAGGATTCTGCTTTCTCTGGGTCATGTTGCCTTGTTTCTTTTTGTGTTTTGTGACATTTGAAAGTGAGCTCCTTCCTTGGAACTTTATTTATTTTTAGGAGTTCCTTGAGACCTGGCAGATGGTGACTGCACCAGAACAAACTTGCACATGCTTCTGCAGATGCTGAAGAGGGCTGCCAACTTCAAGTTATTTTAACCTTAATTCTCAGTTTAAGAGTTTTCGGACTATCCACATCCAGGTGGTGTGATTTCAGACTTCAAACTGTATGAGGGCTAGTTTATTACTACAAATTTTCTGGCTGGGTTTTTTCCCCCCTCTTCAACCAGCACCACTTTTGAGGACAATTTCCTATCAGTGCCCTTTGATGGGGGCAGATTTACTGTTGATTTATCCATATACGTATGGGGTCGTTTTATGCACTTTTATGCACTGAGTGGAGATTCCTATTCAATTTATCACCTTGAGAGGTTCCTGGGCTTTTTCTCTGGTTCACTACATTCTCTGAGGCCTGGGAACTGACGGTCTAGTTCACTTTGATTTTACTAGTGCCCTTAAATGCTGCTCTCATGCTCCAGCTACCTCTTAGAGTTACCAATTTCTGTTGTGTTACTTTTTCAGGGCTGCTGTAACATTACCACAAATCAAGCGGCTTAAAACAGCAAGAGTTTATTCTCTCACAGTTCTGGAGACTAGAAGTCCAAAATCAAGGTGTCAGTGGGGCCATGCTCCCTCCAAAGTCTCCAGGGTAGAATCCTCCCTTGCTTCTTCCTAGCTTCTGGGGTGTGACAGCAATCCCTTGGCATTCATTGGCTGTGATACAATCTCTACCTCCCTCTTCACATGGCCATCTTCCCTCTGTGTCTCTCTGTGTCCAAATTTCCCTCTTCTTATAAGAACACCAGTCACTGGGTTAGGGACCACTCTAATCCAGGATGACCTCATCTTAACTTGATTACATCTGCCTATTTCCAGATAAGCTCATATTCACGGGTTCTGGGTGGGCATGAAATTTTGGAGGACACTATTCAACCCAATCTATATGTCTTACGTTTTTGTGATCCTACCAATGTATTAAAAATTATATCTAAATTATTTTATTTAGGACGTTGTCATTTATTTGTCTCAGCAGAGGATTGGGAAATTCCAGTATTATTGGGTCATACTTCAGAAATAAATACCTTTGTGCGTTTCTTTATTTTTCGTTAAGATGGTAAGCACCAGGATGACAAGAACTGTGTCCATCCATTTTGCTTTGTGTTCTCAGGATCTAGCAGAGCAGAGAGCAGGTATTCAATAAACATTGGTAGCATAAGTGAATGAATGTTTTAATAAGTTAGTTTCAAAAAATAACAACTAGGTTACAGCATTTGGGACAAGAGTTATTTGAGAACCTCCTTCCCAATACTCCAGTTTGACACTTGGGGCTGAATAGTTTTCCATGTCCCTTGAATTAAAAACTCTGCTGGCTCACAGTTTTCTTAGATCCTCTGCTGTTGCTCCCTAACCCTGCCCATATCCTCCTGATCTGCCAGTTTCATTCCTGTAATGGCTGCACATTACACAAAGCTTCAAAAATTTCCCCCTTCTCCTCTTTTTCCAGGAGGTAGCTGTCATGCATTTTTGTGCCAAAACTGTGCTAAGTGTTTTCACATTTTGTCTCATGCAATCTTCACAAGCCTATAAAGGTATTGATAATACCTATAAACAAGGTATTGATGTAGGTATTGATAATACCTATAAACAAGCCTATAAAGTAGGTATTATCATCTATCATGGTCTTCATCATGATCTATCACCACTACTACCATCATCATCATTATTATTTTACTGATAAGGAAACTGAGTCTTAAGGGAGGATAAGTAACTTGGTTAGGTGTTTAAACCAGGAGTAGAGCCCTGGCAATGTAACTCTAAGAGAGGGCCCACATTCTTAATTTATATGTGGTACCTACTTGGTCACGTTTCCACTTTCTGAAGACTACACTCCTTCCTGCCCTCCCTCTGTTTCCTGAAAGGGTTTCCTACCTACCAGCTTAAATCTAAATTTTCCTCAATGACCCATTTATCAAGCACCTATTAGGTGGAAGCCAGTTCTGGTCACCCTTCCTTGTAGAACTAGGAAGGGGCATCATGGCTGTCCTCCTCTCTTGACCACTATTCCTTCTCCACACACTCTTCTATTGCTCAGTGACTCATCTTCTGCTCAAGTCTACACATATTCACTTCTCTTACCTCTTCCCCACTCCTTGGTATAATTCTTGAAACTCCAGTGTGCCTCTACTCTGGTCAAATAATTTAGCATCAATTTTACCGTATTGCTACACAATGAAATTCTTACCTTCGACCTGGTGCATTTTCATTTTAATAATGTTTCTACATCTCGACCTCCTCCTCCCTCTCCTCCCCCTCCCTCTCCCTCTGCTTCTTCTTCTTCCCCTTCCATAACTTTGAGAACTTTGTTATCAATGTCTACCATATCAAATTAAAACTTTTTGTCCTAAATTTAAGGCCATCACATTCTAGACCTCCATTATTCTGTATCTCTTCATTTCAGGACAAACTCTGGTTGTACTTACTGCTGGCCAATTCACGAACATGCTATGTACTTTGCTCCCTCCTTATGATTAGATGGTATGATTGAGCTAATTCACCAGCCTCCTACCATTGTAGGTGAAGTCAGGTGTTAAACTCCCACTGTAGCTTAAGATCCTCTGATAAGAAGGAGAGTCGTTGGGAAATCTCTTTGGCCCCCACCACAGGGATAGCTTCCTGACCAATGAGTCCATTAGTAGGCCCCACTGGCCCTTCCTTAGATTCCACATTTTCTGCCACGATGTATACTCCATGAACATCCATTTTCACCAACGCTGTTGCTGACACTTACATCATTTCTCTCAGGATATACAATATACAAAGAATAAATAACAGGAGGGAACAAGAGAGTGAGGAAACTCAACACTAAGAGTGAGAGGGAAAGAAGAAAACAGAATGACAAAGAAACAAGATAATAACCACAACTATATAGCTAACAATGACTAAGGATTTCATATGCACCAGGCTCTGTTCTCCTAAGCAGAGACAGATTAAAAAGCAAGGACCTATTCATATAAAAGTTAAACATCGGGCTTCCCTGGTGGCGCAGTGGTTGAGAATCTGCCTGTTAATGCAGGGAACACGGGTTCGAGCCCTGGTCTGGGAGGATCCCACATGCCGCAGAGCAACTGGGCCCGTGAGCCACAACTACTGAGCCTGCGCGTCTGGAGCCTGTGCTCCGCAACAAGAGAGGCCGCAATAGTGAGAGGCCCACGCACCGCAATGAAGAGTGGCCCCCGCTCGCTGCAACCAGAGAAAGCCCTTGCACAGAAACGAAGACCCAACACAGTCAAAAATACATTAAAAAAAAAAAAGTAACAAATGTTCAAGTACAATTGGTGTCTTTAAAAAAAAAGAGTTAAACATCCCTGGAATAAATTGGAAATATGGTGCAGTTAACTCAGGTTTGCATATGTAACTCTTAACATAGGTGAAGGATGTAAATACATGCTGTTCCTGCAGAAGCATATGTCACCTTCATGGGGTAAACAAAACAGAACATGGCAAATGTTTTCTCCTTGGATTTGACCTATCTTTGTTGAGATCTTTGTTCAACAAGGCATCTTGCCTCTAACTTGAGTCCAACAATCAGAAATTTGGTTGAAGTGAGCTGTTGTAGTCTCCAGAAAGCCTGGAATCAAATAACAAATGGTGTAGTTCTGTTTAGTAGGAACGATCATTTGCGTTATTTTCTACATAGAAAACATAATATTTCCCTTTAAAGATCAGTCCTGGTTAGGAAAATTATAAAAGAAAATAGAAAAGAGAACAAGAGCTATTAAATGCTGGGAAACAATCTGACAACATAAAATGCAGAAATAAGAAAAAGGATTTCTGAGCCTACTTTGAACAAGACTTTGTTACAATATAGAATCATGTCTAGTCTCAGTAACTACTAGTAATGTAATCCAGTTATGAGTGACAGAAAACTGTCAGACACAAAATAATTTCAAATAGCTGAAGTGCTATGTTATAACCAGTGTGAAACAAATACCTAATTTAGAATATAATGAGGTATAAAATTTTTCATTATCAGAAATCAGCTTTTGTTCATTCCACATAGCAGAGCTTCTATTTTTTCACACCACTTTTGAATCAACCAAGCTCATCCTCCCTGAAGCCTGGTGCTTTCCTGGTTAGGAATTTGTAATGATATTAGATGGATCTGACGTTGTTGTAGATCATGGCACCATAAGTTCCTACGTGGATTTTTTCCAGCCAGAGAACATGGAGATCATAGCAATAGTTGGAGAAACTGGACCACCCCAAGCATTCTGGCCTATACCAACAACTGATTCAATGATTAGTCATGGTGCAATGAATCAAACTGCAGTGAAACCTACCAGAACCATTTCATCACAAAGATCTGTTTGGATATTTGGGGCTTATTTGGTGGTGGTGGTGATGGTGCTGGTGATGGTGCTGGTGGTGATGGTGCTGGTGGTAGTGGTACAAATGGTGGTGGTAATGGCAGTGGTGATGATGGTGGTGGTGATGACAGTTGGTGTGTGTTAATGACACAGGAAGTCAGTGGTCCCAGGTGGTGTACAAGGGAGAGAACAAAAGCTTCCATCTGGAGAAGGTCTCTTCTATGTTTATAGAAAAGAGGAAGGACATGGTAAGAGCTACCTTCGGGAGGATTGTTACCCTCCTGTCATCACAGTTCTAGCTTACTTTAATGGCTCTTTTATGGACCCAGCATAACCTCACTGTGCTCAGAGTCAACAGTGATCCAAATTACCCTGCCTCTGCTTATGGCTCGAACAAGAAGGTTGGTATTAAAAGAGTTATATTGATCTTGGGTCTTGGAAATGCCATTTTGATGTTTCTGTCCTCCCTTCTGATGATGGAATCTTTCAGGTCAAATCATCTGGTCCATTTGGGTGAAGAAGAAGTCAACAATTCGATAGTAAATTGTTTCATAGCCAAGACAGTAGGACTGTCATTACCTCTGCACTCTCATTGCAAGCACCTCAATCATGGTTAAGATTGAGTCCCTCATGAAGAGACTGATTCTACGTAATTGTCCTCAACTTAAGAATTGAATGCTTCTGTTGACTAGACCTTTCATATGGCAAGAAGAGCAAGCCTCAGGTCCATGACATTGTTCTGGCAGGCACCCTGTCCATATATCCAAGAATAAGAAACCTATGCGGGACTTCTCAATGGCAAGATGCTACCACTTAGGTGAAGCTATCTAGATGGCCCTATTATCTGAGATAAATCTGAAAATGTTTTGGTTTCTTTTGTTTGTTTGTTTTTGCTTGAAGATCTGCCCCTCGGAAGGGAATTCTCTGGTGGAATCGCAACTGTCCTGATCTGGTGTGCCACCACGCAATGCAGATTTTCACCTTTTGTCAGACAACCAGCCTGGTGAACTCACTCAGGTTTACGAAAGTGAGAGCAATGACCAAGGACAACCTGCTTGGCAGTTCACGACACTCCTCACATTGACAATGACAACGAGTCCAATGGCAAGCCCAGTGGGTCTGACAGGTTGAGTACAGGCCAACAGAGCAAGCTTATGAACGCTCAAGATGAAGGATGTCGCTTGAGAAAGGAAGGTATTGAGTTCATGCCTAAGAGGCACAGGCTGAAGATGAGAAGCACGGAGACAAGTGTCTCCCAGCACCTCACTCAAATCCTTTCAATAAGAAGCCACAGTAGGAAGATAAGAAACTTCAAGACAAGTGCAATGAAATCATTAAGATGAGTCAGTCTATTTGACAGCAGGAGTTTCCAAAAAGAAAGGTCTGGAGAGAATTTTGCCAACCCAAACTCACAAGTCTGTCTAGATGGCAGGGCCATGCATAGGGGGGATGCCCTAGGGCTTCTGAGGGGCCAAGCTCCTTGTGATGGTTCTGGATCCATCATTAAGGCCAGTAAACACATATCCCACCCAGCTAATCAAACATATGAAGAACATAATTTATTGCCAAGTCCGCACAGTGGCAGTATTTTAGTTGGGCATTCTGATACTTGGATGTCCATTCAGGAAAAGAAGGGCAAACTTTCCCACTATCAGGTCTGTAAAAAAGTGGAAAATGGAATTCATGTTCTTGAGAATAAATATCTGTTTAAAATCATCACCTTAGAAAAGGAAGAAAATCAGTCTCTCCATCTCCTGAACAAGCATCAAGAAAGAGTCCTTATGCACTTGAGGGAGTCCCGAGTTATTAACCTACCTGGGGAAGACGCGAGACTTGCAGCCCTAGGAGCTAAGGCAAAAGTGTGGTTATATAATTCTCATTGCTAGATACCGTTTCATCAGACGATGGGTTTACGGGGTTTTAAATTCAGAGAAGAATTTATCTTGTGGATCCTTCTGAAAGGAACATGAAGCAAGTTAATGACTAATGTCTTTGTGAAGTTATACAGAAAATTAAAAAATGCTTTTCATGGAGAGGGTTCTTAAGGGGACCCTTGAAAAAAATCTGAGGAAAGTCAGACTCAAACAAGATCAGGTCTCTTTAATTCAAGTCAACAACTGTTCCTTGAGAAGCTACTAGATGCCAGGCACTAGGCCAGGTGCTAAGACACAGCAGTGAGTAATACATATGCTTGATTTATGTAAAGCCTTCAAACTTGTATTGTGATGTCTCAGGATTTGCATAAAAGGAGCGAAACAAATCACTGGCAACAAAACCTATTCACCAAGGAGAAAATAAGTTAGATTAATTTCCCTGTTCCTCTTGTTGATTTTAATTTTGTACTTTGTTCTTTCTTTCTTTGAAATTGAAGTTCTTCTTGATTTTGGATCTATGCATGGTGATTTCCATTGTGACTTAGTATTATAATTTTAAATTTTTATCAAAGTAATACGTGCACATAGTTTAAAGGGTCCAATGGTACCACAAGGCTCAGGGTGCAAACAATGGTCCTCTGTCCCTCTCTTTCTCACCCCCATGTCCACTCCCAAGAAGTAATCAGTTTCAGCAATTTTAGCTGTCTTCGTTTTTCCTGTTCTTCCATATTTCTAAATAACAAGGATATACTGCCCTTGGTTGATTTAAAAATTTTGACATTATGTAATGACTTCCCTCTGTGAAAGAAGAGGACCCTTTGGCTCTCTTACACCAGCTCCTGTGTTCCTCCTGACCCTCTCAACATGTAATGCTACAGTTTCTCGGATTGGCACTCTGCAATCTTATGATCTTGGCTATATTTTGGCAATATTTATGTCATTCACAGCTAAAACACATCACGTCCTATGATATCATTTTCTTTCTTATATGGCTTTTTATTTTTCCTGGAGTTAATAACTACCTTGTCTCTTCTGGTTTCTGTGTATGTCAGTAATTTACTCTCAAACTCTGTTGGAACTCCATGTAGAGAAACATTGATAATCTCCCAGGTTCACGTTTTTCTTGGAGGGTTCTCTCATCTTCAGTCCTCTTGCTGTTCATGTGGTTATTTTTCAGTCCTACTGCACAATTGCTGTCCTGGGCTCCTTTCTTTTTTACCATCGTCTGGGAATACCTTCTCCTCTCTCCTATGTTGGGCCCCTGCTTTCTAGAGCCCTTCTCTGTTTTTTGTGGTTTACTCCTTTGTTTTGGTGGAACACATCCTGCAATAGTTTCCTATCAAAGTGCCCTTGGCAGTAAAAGCTGTTGGAGAACTTGCATGTCTGAAAAAGTTTTATTCTGTCCTTAAACCTGATTGGCTTGGTATAGAATTCTAGGTTAGAAATCATTTCTTCTTAGAAGTTTGAAGGCATCACTCCACTTTCTCTTTAATTCTGTAGCTGCTCTTTTGAAATTTAATGCTGTTTCAGTTCCTGACTCCCTTTTGGTGACCTGAATTTTCCTTCTGGCAAGTGTTAGAATCGTTTCTTCATTCCTAGGTTCTAAACTTCCCGGTAGTGGGCTTTGGTGTGGATCTATTTTCATTCATTTGTGCTGAGTACTTGTGAAAAACTCTGCAATCTAGAAACTCAGATCTGTCAGTTCTTGGAACATTTAATATCAGTTTTTTAAAAAGTAATTACTTCTCATTCATTTTCTGCCTGTCTCCCTCCCTGGAATACCAATTGGACTTCTTAGGCTGTTAGACCTCATAGATTGAGCCTCTAATTTTCTTATTTATTGTCTCCTATGTTGTTTATCTTTGTTGCGATCTATTTTTCAGGAGGTTATTTCAAGCTCATATCAACTGATAGATTGGCACCTGGTGAGAGAGAAAGAGGAGTCATGATGGCTTTAAACATCAGGAAGAAGGGGGCCACATTTTCCTGACATGGGGGGCTGGGGGAGGAGCAGCTGGAAGGGTGAGTCCCACCTCAGTCTAGGACCTGTCACGTGTGAAATGCTGGTAGACATGCGTGTGGAGATGCAGTGAGTCTGGAGTTCCAAGGAAACTTAAGGTACTGTAAAAAGATATATTTAGAAAGTGGGATTGTAGCACGTGCTATTTTGTAAACTGCTCCTTTTTTTTTTTGAACTTAACAGTGTACTGAGAGCATTTTCTCCTCATTATTGGTACTTTTGATTCTGTTGGGCATCATTTATTGCCACCTGGGGGCATCTTGTAATGTTCCCCCACTCCCACCCCCAGGCTCTAACCAGGGACTGTCTAGTGTTTTCTCTCCGTGGGTTCCAGGAGCTTGAGGGATGCTCAGGCCTAAAAAAACAGCACAAGGTACCAGGGCTTAGACAGGCATTGCCGACAGGCTGAGGCGCACAGGGCGGGAGCTTGGTAATCATTCAGACAAGTGTTCCCGGGGGTGGCAGTTATCCCTGGGGTGCCCGGGGGGCTCCAATGCACCTGCTATTGATGGGACAGATCGGCTGGCCTCTGGTTAGCGTTGTAAAGCACCTAACTGGGAGAAAACCTGTGTGTGTGTGTGTGTGTGTGTGTGTGTGTGTGTGTGTGTGCACGTGTGGGCACGTGTGCCAGCAGGTTTCTCCACTCCCAGGCGCACCCTCACATTTGAGACTGTGTCACTTTTCATTCAGGCGGGGAGGGCTCCTTGCCTGAGCCCAGTGGAACCTTGTGGGCAGCCGGACCTCTCACCTCTCATCCACACTCAAGGGAGCCTTTCTGGGTTCCTGGTGCTTTAGCTCAACCTGTCCTTTGTCTTTCTTTTTCTCTCTCTTCAACTCCCACCACCCTCCTTCTGGCTCCAGAGAACCATCATGGGCTAAGGAGAGAGGCTGGAGTCCAGTCCATTTAGGGGAATAAAAGGAAGAAATACAGGTTCTGGGTTGTAGGGAAACATTCATGCATTGGGGTCTCTGTGTTTAGAACAGGGCAGAGGTCTGCTTGTCCGAATGTTGGCCGGAGAGCAGGGCATCTCACCTCCTAAAATGAGTGCTCATCAGGGCAGACTGAGCCTGGAGTGGGGGAAGGGGGCAGGGAGGCTGGGCCACAGTCTTCCACCTCTGTCCCTGTGTGCCATGACTGCAGCGAGATGGCTCAGCTGGGAGTGAGCATGCTAGAAAAACGGAAAGTTGTTTTCAGAAATTGATCCAGAGATGAGCAGATGCCTGTGTTTTGTTGTTGCCATCACTATGTCTTCTCTGCATGACATATTCCCGAAAGATGTTTAAAATGCTTTAGCAATCATGTTTCATCAACATCTCTTGACGGTAGGTGGGCGGTAAGGAGGCGGCCAGGCAGCTTGTTCTGTGGAGATGCTTCATTTCAAGCGAAGAGTGAAATCTAGACTGCAGGGGGAGGGGGTTCTGCAACCAGGATTTGTTCATGTGGGTTTGGTAGGTAAAGAAACACCAAGATGACGGTCACCATGGTTCATTCATTCAGCAAGCATTTATTGGGGTGTCCCCCAGGCCAGCACTGAGTGCTGGGAGAACAGCAACGAGGAAGGTCAAGTATTCTTTTGAAGATGGCAATTTGAGATTAAAAGAAGACATTTGGAAGGAAAAGAAACAGGTCATAGTAGTAGTTTGGGTACAGAAAAGAATCAAGGTGAACATAAACAGTAACTGTAAAATATCAAAAGTACAAATCTGAAAAATAGTCTTTGATTACTAAATAGGAAAGCAGGAGACTTTGTAAAATTTAACTTCACTTTTTGAATAGATTATATATTTAGCTGATTTAAATATCCAAACAATACAAAACGTTCTGGCCTGAAAAGTCTTGCTACCCCCTCTGGACACACCCATTTCTCCCTCACCTTGTGGGTAATTATGTTTATGAATTTCTTAGTTACTCTTCTAGTGTTTCTTTATAAAAATTTAAGCATATATGCATATATATTAATTCTTCGTTTCTTACATAAATAATTGCAGACTCTATACAACAGGCATATTAGTTTTCTGGGCCATGCAACAAATTAGCACAAACTTAGTGACTTAAAACAATGCATATTTATTATCTCATGGCTTCTGTGGGTCAGGAGTCTGGGTGGGCTTAGCTGGGTTCTCTGCACAGGCGCTCACAAAGTGTCAATCAACATGTTAGCTGGGCTGCATTTTCATCAGAGGCTCAACTGGGGAAAGATCTGCTTCCAACCTCCCTCAAGCTGTTGGCTGACAATTTCTTTGCAGCCATGAAATTGTGGTGGGTTTCTCCTTCAAAGCCAGTAAAAGAGAGAATCTCTAACCTAAAGAAAGGCCTCTTTTAAGGGATTTTACTTAATTAGGTTAGGACCTCCCAGGATAGTCTCCCTATTTGATTAACTCAGAAACAGCTGATTTGGGATCTTAATTACATTCGCCAAATCCCTTCACCTTTGCCATACTGCATTGGCCAAGGAGCAAGTCAGACTCTGTGCATTCAAGAAAAGTAGATTTTTATACAAAGTTGTGGCTCACTGAGTTCACCTTAGGGAGTGTCTGTTATGCCAGAAATTGGCAAATTATACCTCACGGGCCAAATCCAGCCTGCTACCTGTATTTGTAAATAAGGTTTTATTGGTACTCAGTCACGCTCATTAGTTTATATATTGTCTGTGACTGCTTTCTTGCTAACATAGCAGAGTTGAGGGGTTGTAACAGAGAGCATGTATGACCTGCAAGCCTAAAGTATTTACTATCTGGCTCTTTACAGAAAAAACATTATGCAATGTTCTGCACCATGTTTTTTCTCTTACCATTAAACCTTGGTGTCCTCCGTGTCGGTGCACACAGATCTTAATCATTTTTCACAGTTTTGTAGGCATAGTATTTCCTGTGTGTGGCTATACCATGGTTTACTCAACTGGTCCCTGACTGCTGGACACAGTGGTTTCCAGTCTTTTGCTAGACATGATCTTGGAAGTAAGAAATCTTAAAATCCTGATTGAATGAAGTCGAATATATTTGTTTCTCTTTTTATTATGCTTTAACCAAAGCTCCCTTTGGTATTAAAAATATTTATTTTTTTCTGATTAAAAATGTAATACAAAATAATACAAAGATCAAAACTTTAGAATAAAAAGTGTGGGACATTTTGGGGAAGATGGTGGTGAAAAAACTTACCCCTGATACATTTTTCTCACAATCTCTCAGTTCAGCTATCAATGACCTTTCCTGAACTCAGTGGAGGCAAGGGCCACCAGGTGTAAGGGAGGCCCAAAGGCTATGGAAGTCTGGAGTCTGGTCCTCTCTGGGCCACAGAGAGCCTGGGCACCTAAGGAGAGCCCTTGGGCTCCACAGTGCCAACTCATGAGACCCTTGAGCGTATCTGGAAGGATGGAGCTGGCCAGTGTTGTATGGCCCATTTTGGGGGACCCACTGGTCTCCCTGGTCGCAAGGAGCCTCAGAGAAGTTGATCAGGTGAGCTCTGCCTCTGAGACGAAGAGCGCATCAGCCTTGCAGAGGGAAGGTCAGGAGCCAGGTGCTACTTCCCAGCTGCAGGCAGGGACCCGAGCACCTCCAACTCTACACCATGGACCCACGGGAGCAGAGTCTACTGTGTTCCTGCCATCTGTGGGCGACTACCACTGAGGTCCCCCAGCAGCTAGGCATGGCTCCAAGGGTGAAGGGAGCTGCAACTAGGCAAGGGAGAAAAACAAGGCATCTTAGCAATAACTGGGGGAGGAAGAATGAGCCATCAGCTTGCTCAGAAACGGTCCTGCTGCAGAAGGCAGATGGCAGCTTGACTAGAAACCAGTAAAGGCACTTAAGAGATTCAATTACAGCATGGACTGGAACCAAAGAATTATGTTTGAGTTAAAAAAATTAAGTACATATCTTCAAAGGGATGTCATCCTCCATTTAAACACAAATTAGTGGTCTGAAAGATGAAGTGGAAGACATATAGCTCAAAACCCAGGGAAACATGTTTAGAGATAAAAATCATAAAGGGGAAAATAAGATAAAAATCATAAGGGGAAACAAAATAAGAAACTTGCCTGCTAGAACCATGAAAGCTAATATACAAATGATAGAGTAACAGCATGGGGGAGGCATTAACGGTAAACATGCCGGAAAAAACTTCCCAAGCTGTGGAAGACTTGAATCTACAGATGAAAACAGTCAACTGAGATACCCATAGGCCTAGGTGGCCCACTGCCCTTCAGGGCTGAGCAGAAAATCTTAGAAGGTTCCAAAGGGAAAGAACTGTTATTTACAAAAATAAAAGAAAATGGGATTGCTGTCAGATTTCTCACTCACACCAGTGGCCGATAGAAAGCGCCGGAAAAATGTTTATGTAGTATTGAAAGGAAAGGGGTGCTAATGAAGCCCGATGGACCTGCAGAGTCATTTGTCTGTCAGATTGAAAATATCAGTTAGGACTGCATTCAGCTGAGAGTGAGAGGAAACCTCCCGACCTCAGAAGTGTAATCAAATTGGGGTTTCAGTCATACGCGGGAAGTCTCTGGACAGGTGCCCCTGGGCTGATGTGCAGCTCAGTGATAGAGTTTGGAACAGTGATATGTTTGGGAGATGCTTCTACTGAAAAATGATTCTCTCTTTATTTGAAATTCAAATTCACCTGGGCTTCTTGTATTTCTTTTAGATAATTATTAATTATTATTATCATTTTGGGCGGCTAAATCTGGCAACTCTATTCTTTGATGCCCTAAGGTACTCATTCTGCCTCAGAAATGGCTGTGACTGCTCCAGGTATCACACGCACAGTAGGAAGAGAGAGGAAGAGAAGCGTTACTAGCAGATTTCTGCTTATATCTAACGGCCGAATCATGTCATGTGGCCACACATAGCTGCAAAGGACACTGAGGCGTCAGCTGTAGCATTTATAGCGTGTACAGAAAAGGAAGACAAGGGAGAAGAGCTGGTGATGGGGTCAGACAAGCTAACATGCCTGCCTGCTTTGCAGGGACCCTGCTTATGGTGTGTAGGTCACACAGTAAACCATAGGGGGCTCCATTTTTATTGTAGCAATAGTTTATGTGAAAGCCTCCCCTGGGGGTTGTTTAATCAGTTAACTATTTCTGGTATCAAACTATTTAGCTTAGTATCTTTCTTTTTTCTTTTCTTTTTTTTTTTTTTTTTTTTTTTTTTTTGCGGTATGCGGGCCTCTCACTGTTGTGGCCTCTCCCGTTGCGGAGCACAGGCTCCAGACGCGCAGGCTCAGCGGCCATGGCTCACGGGCCTAGCCTTTCCGCGGCATGTGGGATCTTCCCGGACTGGGGCACGAACCCGTGTCCCCTACATCGGCAGGTGGACTCTCAACCACTGTGCCACCAGGGAAGCCCTAGCTTAGTATCTTAAAACAACAATTTATTATTGCTCATGAGTCTGTGGGCCAGCTGGGTGGTTTGGTCCTGGCTGGACATCTGCAGTTGACCCTTCACTTTTGTTCAGTAAATACATTTTTTAAGTGAAAATATAATATACATACAGAAAAGTGCACATACCATGAGACTGCAGCCTGATAAATTCCCACAAGCTGATCACACCAGTGCAACTGGCACACAGATAAGCTACAGCACAGCACCAGTACCCAAGACTCCTCTAGTGTCTCCTTTCAGGCATTTACCTTCCAAAAATAGCCACTGTTCTCAATCTGTCAGCCTAGCTTGGTTTTGCCTGTTTTAGAATTTTATATAAATGGTTGTATCTGATTTATTTCATTTGCTATTTTATCTGTGAGCTTCACTGATAGAGCTGCATAGAGCTGTAGTTCATTTGTATTGATTATCATGTAGAATTTCATTCTGTGAACACACACCAGTTCATTTATCCATCCTAGTATTGACGGGTACTTGGATACTTGCTTCTGGAGTGGCGTTATTATGAATAAGATTGCTATGAATATATTTGTACATATCATTTTGTGCACATTTGTACAAAATCAGTTGGTTGTACACTTGATAGAAGAATGGCTGTGTCGTGGGGTATGCATATGTTCAATTATAGTAGATACTTCTAAAGAAATTTCCAGACTACACTTCCACCATGTGCTAAGGCACATTCCCACCAGCAGTATATGAGAGTTCCAGTTGCTTTACGTTCTGGCCAACAGTTGTCCTGCCATTTTAATTTTTGTCATTTTGATGGGGTATAGGGCTATCTTGTTTTAATTTGCATTTTTTTCCTGATGACTGACAATGTTGAGCACCTTTTTATACATTTATTGGGCATTTTATATCTTCTACAAAGTTAAATTCAGTTTTCTGCCCGGTATGCTATTAGGTTGTCTGCTTTTTACCTTTTTCTTTTAAAAATGGTTTTGAAAACTTCCTTAACTATTCTACATTCAAGTTCTCTGTCCAACATATGTATTGCAAATGTTTTCTCCACTCAGTGGCTTTCCTTTTCATTCTCTTATTGTTGCCTTTGTTGAACAGAATTGCTTAATTTTAATGTAGTCTAATTTTTATTATTTTTTCTAGTATGTTTAATACTTACTGTAACCTGCTAAAGGAATTTTTGCTACCCAAGATCATGAAGATGTTCTCTTACATTCTCTTAAATTATCTTCTAGAAAGATTTTTAACCCTTCACATTTATATCTATAGTCCAAATATAACTGATTTTTGTTCAAGATTTAAGTAGGAATAAAGACTCGCTTTAAAAATATAGACACCCGGGCTTCCCTGGTGGCGCAGTGGTTGAGAGTCCGCCTGCCGATGCAGGGGACATGGGTTCGTGCCCCGGTCCAGGAGGATCCCACATGCTGCGGAGCGGCTGGGCCCCTGAGCCATGGCCGCGGAGCCTGTGCTCTGCAACGGGAGAAGCCGCAACAGTGAGAGGCCCGTGTACAGCAAAAAAAAAAATATATATATATATATATATATATATAGACACCCAATTGATCATTTATTGAAAAGATCATCCTCTCCCCCTGCTTTGAAATGTAACCTTTCTCATAAATAAAACTACTTTGTGTGGTCTGTTTTTGAACTTCTTATTCTGTTCCATTAATCTATTTGTGTCTTAGGTTCCTGAACTTTATAATAAATCTTGATATAGCTGGTTATTCAAGTCTCAACTTTGTTCCCTGAAATTGTGTTTGCTGCTCTTAGACCTTACATTTCATAAAAGTTATATAATTGGTTTATCAGTTTTCATAGAAATAAAACTTTCTGGGGTTTTTAATCAGAATTGTCCTGAATCTGTAGATAAGCTTGAGAAGAACGGACACCTTTCAATCTTTAGTCTTACAATTCATGAACATGCCATATTTTTCATTTATTTATCTTCTTTACTGTTTCTCAATAATGTTTTGTGATTTTCTATGTGGAGGGCTTGCAATCTTTTGTTTGAGTTATTCTTGGGTATGTAATGTTTCTGAATGCTGTCACAAATGGAATTGTTATTATACATAATATTTTTCACCTTTTGTAATTGTCCCACAGTTCTTGTATATTCTGTTCCATCTTGTTTATTCTTTTTCTTCTTTTCATTTCCGTTTTGGAAGTTTCCATTGACATACCTTCAGGCTCACTGATTCTTTCCTTGGTCACGTACAGTCGGCTGGTAAGCCCTTCAAAAGCATTCTTCTTTGTGTTTTTGATTTCTAGCATTTCCTTTTCGATTCCTTTTTTAGGGTTTCCATCTCTCTGCTTATATAACCTAGCTCTTCTTGCGTGTTGTTTACTTTTTCCATTAAAACTATTAGCATATTAACTATAATTATTTTAAATTCCTGACCTGATAATTCCCAAATCTCTGCCACATCTGAGCTGGGTCCCCACGCTTGCTCTGTCTCTTCAGACTATTTTTTGCCTTTTAGCACATCTTGTGACTTTTTGTCAAAAGCTCGACATGATGTGTTGGGCCAAAGGAATACAGATCCTTACTAGGAGGTTTATATTTGGTGGCACGTGGCGCCTGCCATCAGCTAGGAGGCAGAGGCCATGGTACTGTTTGCTGTAGCTGTGATGGCAGAGGTTAAACTTCATCTAGCGTCCTTGATCGTGTCTCCCTGTTGTCTTTGGTTTTTCCTAGAGACTCCTTAAGTAGAGTTGAAGGCTTGCAGTTCTTTTAGTTTTAATCCGCCATTCTTATACAGGAGCCCCATTGATGTGGTGGTTCCATGGGGGATGGAAGGTGGGGAAACATCTTGTAGTCCTGTGATTAGCTCTAGGTCTCTCAGGGATCCTGAGTTGGGTATTTCCTTTCCCTTAGGCTAATTAGGCCCTGGGAAAACAGAAGTTAGGCTCTGGTTAAATAATTTCTTTTGAAGGCAGCAAACCTTCGGTAAGAACAGAATGCTACGGGAATATTTCAGGATGGTTACTTTTTACCTCTCTTTGCCGGAAGCAAGAAGTCATGCAAGAAGGCATCTTCACAGTGAGAACCTGATAACGGCTTCTTCCCAGTCATGCCAGGCAGGGGGGTGTCCCCCTAAAACTGGGCCACCTTGAAGTTTTTTGTTTTTTGGGGTTTTTTTTGCAGTATGTGGGCCTCTCACTGTTGTGGCCTCTTCCATTGCGGAGCACAGGCTCCGGACGCTCAGGCTCAGCGGCCATGGCTCACGGGCCCAGCCGCTCCACGGCATGTGGGATTTTCCCAGACCAGGCACGAACCCGCGTCCTCTGCATCGGCAGGCGGACTCTCAACCACTGCGCCACCAGGGAAGCCCCGCTTGAAGTTTTTAACTCTGGAACATGTCCACAGGGAGCCCCCAGCAATTCATCAGTTACAATGTAAAGCGTTCCTACTGATCCGGCTTCCAGCTGTGGGCTTCTGCTCCTCCTAAGCTGTGCTTTTCTGTATCTGCCTGTCTGTTTCTCCAGCTTTCAGGGCAGCAGTTAGCCCGGTGACCTCAGTTCTCTGCTGGATATAAGAATTGTTGATTTTCAGTTCCTTCAACTTTTTTCTTGTTTTGAGGATGAGTGAAGACTTCCAAGCCCTTTGTATGTTGAATCAGGAACTGGAGTCTCTGTGCATGTGTGTGTATGTACACATTTCATTGATTTTTTTTTTTTTTTTTTTTTTTTTTTTTTTTTTTGCGGTACGTGGGCCTCTCACTGTTGTGGCCTCTCCCGTCGCGGAGCACAGGCTCCGGACGCGCAGGCTCAGCGGCCATGGCTCACGGGCCCAGCCGCCCCGCGGCATGTGGGATCTTCCCGGACCGGGGCACGAACCCGTGTCCCCTGCATCGGCAGGCGGACTCTCAATCACTGCGCCACCAGGGAAGCCCAGATCCAGCTTTTATGTTGACTTTTCCACTGAATATTTGTGGTTTGAACCATTATTTCTGAGTTTCTCATTTCTCCTTCTACTTTTGGGGAGCTTAATTTGCTTTTGTTTTTATTACTTCTTGAAGTAGACAGATCACTTACTCAGCCTTTCTTCTTTTTTAATATATGCATTTACGTTATAAATTTCCATAAGTACACCATTATTTAGAGCCTATGAATTTTTATGTTATATTTTTTATGTAATTTACTTCAAAATATTTTCTAAATTCCACTGAAATTTCATCTTGACACCTAGGATGTTTAGAAGTGAATGGCTTACTTTTCAAATATTGGGATTTCCTAGTTGTTCTTTTTATTATTATTGATTTCTAACTTAATTCTACTATGGTCAGTGAACATCCTCTGAATATGTTCAAAACTGAAATTTGTCAGGACTTACTTATGGCTTTTGTATGGTCAATTCTGGTAAATGTTCTAAATCAATGATTCTCAAAATATTTAGTTTCAAGATCCCATTACACTCTTAAAAATTATTGAGTTCCCAAAAGAGCTTTTGTTAATATGGGTTGTTTATATATCTGTATTTACCTTATTAAAAACAGAGAGCTTTTATAACATTTATTTATTAAAACAATAGTTTTAATGTTTTAAAACATTTATTTATTTAAAACAATAGTCATAAAACTATTCCATGTTAGCTTAAATCACATATTTTTATGAAAAATTTCTGTCTTCAAAACCAAAAATATTTAGTAGTAAGAGTGACATTGTCTTATATTTTTTTCAAATCTCTTTGATGTCTGCTTTAATGAAAGACAGCTGGATTCTTATATCTGCTTGTGCATTCAGTCTCTTTCAATACGTTGTTTTGATTCAAGTGTGTGAAGAAAAATCTAGCTCAAAATATGTAATTGGAAAAGAGAGGAGTATTTGAATGCCCTTTTCAGATCATTGCCATTATTCTACAATACTGCACCAAAGCTTAGCAAGTGGTAGTTTCTTCAAGATTAAGTGCAATGTGGAATTTGAAACCATATTAATAAACTTTTAATGTCCTGTAACATTAAAATTCATTGTTCTGTCTTACATATTGAATAGATATTTTGTCCATGCATGAGTCTGTAACATCATGCGTTGATCATCTGGAAAATATTGGTCTTGAATTATGCAAACCCTCCAAATGTTGACACATTTTATTATACAATATCAAAATATCATATTCATTACAATCATTATTAATCTTGTCAGAAAAGTGTTTAAGTATTGGGTAGCTATGGAGTTCGTGGTCACAGATCGAAGTTTTTCAAAATTCTAATTTTCACTTAAACTTTATCAATGGCAATATATACTGTGGTATTTTTTCCTTGAAAAGACAGGCTAAAGGAAATTTGAAAGGCATATTTTAAGACGATATCTTACAATTCAAGTCTGAATAACCATAGTTTGTCAGTTGTTCAGCTTGCAACTCAGAAAACACACAATGACTTTTCCTTGAGACAACCATTGTATTTCAGTTTGCAGGAATGCTGTATATGTAATTTCCATTTCTTCATTCAGAATATTAAAACAATGTGTAATCAAGAGTCAAGATTTAATAAGATTAATAATTTTTCCTGCTTTGTCATGGAACATTCTTAGGTGAAACTAGCTTTTTTTGTTTATTTTCTGCACATACCTGATGGTAATGGATACAATGACGAATAGTACACTTTGGTGCCATTGCCTTGATTTGTGAAAGATATCTGTCATCAATTTTGCACCAAAAGGGCAAATGTCAACATGGTAACACAGACAAATATTGGGTGGCCAAAAAGTTCGTTCAGGTTTTCCCTAGCATCATATGAAAGCCCAGAACGAACTTTCTGGCCAAGCCAATAACATCCTAATATTACTTGAAAATAGTTCTGACCGCTTGAACCTCCTGAGAGGGTCCTGGAAGCCCCAAGGACCCGTGGACCCCACTTTGGGAAACACTGTACCAGGATGAGGTTTTTGGGGGCTTCCCAATTGAATGCCTGGGGTCTTTATCGGGCAGCTCTTACCTGTCAGGCCAGAATTCCTTTTTTTTTTTTTTTTTTTGCGGTACACGGGCCTCTCACTGCTGCGGCCTCTCCCGTTGCGGAGCACAGGCTCCGGACGCGCAGGCTCAGCGGCCATGGCTCACGGGCCCAGCCGCTCCGCGGCATGTGGGATCCTCCCGGACCGGGGCACGAACCCGCGTCCCCTGCATCGGCAGGCGGACTCTCAACCACTGCGCCACCAGGGAAGCCCTCAGAATTCCATTGTTTAACTCTCCCTAAGACTGTGATTGTGTCATAGCTCTGTGGGACTCCTCCGCCTTTTGGCTGCTGTTTACTGTCCCCTGCTTCTCTCGGTCCGTGCCTTTACACATAGGCTAATGTCTCCACAGGGAACGTGGATGAGACTGTCAGGCTCCATCTTTTCTATTTCACTTTTCTCTGGGGTCTTGATCTCTCCAGTCTCGGCTGAGTTAGTGGCCCCTGAACTACAATGTTTGATTTGCTGGACCCATGAAACTACAGGAAACTCGGCTCAGTTCTCTCTCTCTCATTTTCTCTCTCTCTCAGCAGCCACTGTCAGCTCAGCTTCTCAGCCTTTCTGTCACTCCACTTAGGAATCACTGAATGCCTTGAGGGAAAGTGGCATCGGACACCAGTCTCCCCTCATGAATTTCCCTTCTCTGTGGGATATTGGCTCTCAAAGTCCTGGCTGTTTGGGTAGGTCTTAAAGCCCCCAAACAGACACTTTTTTTTTTTTTGCGGTACCCAGGCCTCTCACTGTTGTGGCCTCTCCCGTTGCGGAGCACAGGCTCCGGACGCGCAGGCTCAGCGGCCACGGCTCACGGGCCCAGCCGCTCCGCGGCATGTGGGATCTTCCCAGACCTGGGCACGAACCCGCGTCCCCTGCCTTGGCAGGCGGACTCTCAACCACTGCGCCACCAGGGAAGCCCCAGATACTCTTTCACATTGCTGTTCCACTTCTCAGGAGGTGGTCCGAGGTGCTATAAGCTAGCTACATCTTCTGGGCTGGGAGACACTCCTCCTTTGTCCCCCACCGCCACATTGCATTTATCATGGCAGTCTGTGCATGTCATGTCACTTCCTTGCCTGCACTATTTACTTGTGCTTGTGGAGGATACAAAATCTTCAGTGTAGAGAGACTGTACTCTTTGCCTTTATATTCTTATGACCCTGCATGGAAACTAGCATATAGTAAACCTTAAATAAATGTTTCATGAGCGAACGACTATTTGAATAAATGATCATAGTAGTTCATAGGGGCTGGCGATACAAGACATGCCTTAGGAATGGGTTTGTTCTGCTGCAGGGAGAGGAAAGAAGGGAACTCGTGTCTATTGAGCACATATATGTGTCAGAGCATCTTTAAGATATTTTCACTTATTGAGTTGGGACTTCATCTGATAAGCAGAGGTTGGAGGCCATCTAGGGCTGGCAAAAGAGATGTGACCACATGGCTTGTCATGATGGAACAGGTCACCGGATAAAACTCTCAACAATATAGTCTGATCACAACTTTTCAACCTACTGCCTACTCTGCTCCTTTGGGACAAGGGTGATTTTTTTCTAGCTGCCAACTGGGGTAAGAAGAAGAGGATTGATACATGCCCATGCACCATAATAAAGCATTTAGACCTGTTACTTGAATCTCATTGGAACCACTGTGTTAGTTTGCTAGGGCTGCCATAACAAAGTACCGCAAACTGGATGGCTTAAAGGACTAACTTATTGTCTCACAATTCCGGAGGCTAGAAGTCGGTGTTAGCAGGGTTGGTTACTTCTGAGGCTGTGAGGGAGAATCTGTCTGATCCTGTCGTCTGGTTTCTGGAGGTTTGCAGAAAATCCTTGACCTGTAGAAGCATCATCCCAATTTCTGCTTTCACCTTCATGTGACCTTCTTCCTGTGTGCTTTTTGTCTCGAAATTTCCCCTTTTTATAAGGACACTAGTCCTAGCGGATTAAGGGTCCACCCTAGTCCAGTATGATCTCCTCTTAATTAATTTCATCTGCAATGACCATTTTTCCAAATAAGATCACGTTCTGAGCTGCTGGAGGTTAGGACTTCGACATATGAAGGAGGTGGGAGGGGACATAATTCAACCCATAATACCTGTCTTACATTCCCTTAGGTACCACGTCTATCGATATCAATATAGTCCCATCCTCCCCTCCGTGTGTGTGTGGCGGGGTGTGTGTGTGCGTGTGTATGTAAATCTCATTCATTTCCCTATCATGCACAGCTGGGGATACCAGGAATCTAGGAGAAAACAATCTCCAACAGGGTCACTGCCCTCAAACAGCTTACCCTTTGTCAGGTTAAGGTAGACAATAAACTGCTAGGCAGATGAAAGAGGATTCATCTAGAAATCTATGTGTCCCAAAGAAAATAGGATTAGCTAATGAATTAGAGTCTGGCTGGAGGTGGAGTGGTGTTGTACTAATTTAGAGTTGATCTGAGAAGTCCCCTGTGAAGAGGCGAGGAAGAGAGGGTCCGTGGGAAGAGAGCCCCAACAGAGGGCACTGTCCAGGAGAAGGTGGACGCCCTGTGGTAGGATCAGCTCCATCTCTTCAAGGAACAGCGAGGCATATGGCCAAAGAGTGTAAAGAGCAGTAGGAGATGAGCTGCAGGGGCAAACCGTGGTCAGAGTCTGCAGGGTCTTAGAGGCCATGGCAAACTTTGCATTTTATTTTCTCTAGAGCGGGCAGCCCCCTGGACGGGTTTCAGCAGGATTTGCTATAGTTTGCATTTGGAAGCATTTTTTGAAGTGTCCTTGAATGCCTTATTACATAACTGAGACAGAACCCAGCAGGCAGAAGGTTGGAGGGCTTCTTTTAGGTCACAAGCTTTTAGGGGCAGGCTTTGACTAAAATAGACATGTCTAAATCCTCCTCCTGTCAAGCAGAAGGGAGAGACCTGCCCTCTTCCTCTCCTGGGGTGCCGGGAGGGGAACTTGGTAATGTATGCAAAGTCCTGTGTGTTTTTTGGACACAGAGATCAAGGCTGTAACCTCTAAATTTGTTTCCCATTGAAAGCTTTCTCAGTGGAAGACGATGAATTTTCCAACCCAGACTTTCATTCCCTTCACCACCCTACGTTGGCTTCCCACAGAAAAACAGGTCACACATAGAAAACGGGCTGGTATCAAACAGAGAAGCTGTTTGGTTTCATCAGAAGACTGGTGCACCAAGAGTCTACAGTAGCTGAATCTACAATCTAAAATCTTTGTGACACAATGACATTGAAAAAAGCACACTTTACCCTGAATCTCCCTTCAGCCGGCTCAACCTGCATTATGGGATGGCGTGAAGACTTGCTAGCTTATGGATTTACATACGGGTTTGAAACCCAGACAAAGATTCATAACTGTGTATGTTGGTTGTCACTTTGTGCCTCCCCGAAAACACAGATGCTGATCTTTGATATGATTCTCTTAAGGGCATGGCTTAGGGGTACCAGAGCAGGGACTCTGGCTAGAGCAAAAAAAAATATCACGTCACTGAACCAAACACACGAGACCCTAATGACATGCTTGTGTAAGTAAGAGTCAATTCCATCCTGCTGTCCCTCTGTATACCTAGCACTGGTTAGATAGGCTGGCTTCAGGTGGTCAGAGCAAGGTCCTCAATCTTAGAGGAGCCATCCCCAATAGAAATAGAATACGAGCTGATTATGTAATTTAGAATTTTCTAGTAGCCACGTTAAAAAAAGGAAAAAAGAAGCCCGGTAAAATTAATTTCAACAATATGTTTTATTGAATCTAATATATCCAAAAGATTATCATTTCAATATGTAATCAATAGAAACCATTATTAGTGAGATATTTTCATTCATTTCCCACTATGTCTTGGAAATCCATTGTGTATTTACACTTACAGCACATTCCATGCGCATTTCAAGGGTCAATAACCACACGTGGCTTGGCGGCCGCCATCTTGGACAGCCCAGCTGGCCAGTGAATTGGCGCCACTGCTTTGCCCTTTGTGTCTGTGCTCCTGGAAGAAAGGCTCAAGAGGAATTTGCCAGCATGCTGTAGCAATGTTCTGTCGCTGAGGAAGATCACCTCCTCCTCCAGAGGCCTTCTCTTCCTCCCGCTCCAATCATGGGGTTCTGGTGGGGTTGCAATCAGAGTACCCAGTCTCCCGGTCTTAGTGATGGGTCCAGCGGTGGGTTTGTGACCTCAGCTGCCCAACTATTCTTTCCCTGAGCTTTAAAAAACTGTAAATGGGGAGAAGTCTTTGCCTTCTCTGGTTAGGAGGTATAAGGCTGCAAGGCTTATGGGGGATAGAGAGCTCTGAGCTGTATGATAGACTTCCTTGGCCAGCTGACCTGAGGGAATGAGGGCAACTCAGAAAGAGAGATGGTGTGTGTGTGTGTGTGTGTGTGTGTGTGTGTGTGTGTGTGTGTGTGAGAGAGAGAGAGAGAGAGAGAGAGAGAGAGAGAGAGAGGGAACTTGAAAGCAGCAGAGCTATTGCTGGCCTCACTCTGTCCTAAGGGTTTGTGAGCTATTAATTTTCCTTTTCCACTTAAGTTATTTAGAGTTGAATTTTGTCCCCTGCAAAATCTTGGATCTGTATACTTTTTGGAGGGGCACAATGCTCTTCTCTAAAGACTCCTGTCTTCTTCCCAAAGCTGTGGGGCGAAAGATGATTTGAACCGTAGATTGAAAACACAGCCTCAGAACCATCTTGTATTCAATTAACGTCTGTGTTAAGAGAAGAGTAGCCTTTCTCTAAAATGACAGATTTGATTATGGAATCCAGTCTGCCTTCCTCCGACGCGCTCTTAGTGACATGGTGTTTTTCACTATTACAGTCTCAGCAATCTCCTGGGCAGTGACTGTCTTTTTAGCCAAATGGTAGAGTGTTTTTGTGACGTGTTTACTTGCTTAATTAATCAAACCCTCTCTAAACTCAGCTGTTTTGTGCTTGAGAAAATTTTAGCTTCTAATTTTCATTTGAAAAGAAATAAACATGTCACTTGAAGTGTAATAGCTGGAGCAATGAGGGCAAATTACATGGTTCACGTCCCTCTTTTAGACTCTTTTTAACTCCATCCTGTTAAAAGAGCTCCAAGTCAGCCTCATGGTGATGAGATACTTTTGCTGCAGCATTTCCCTTACTATGAGGCAGTAAATTTTAAGACAATACTCTTTTTATACCCATCTAAGGCATGAGTAGCTACATAAGCCCCATTTTCCCTGTGCTATTGTATTCAAGGATCCAGAAAATTGTATATGGCGGAGTTCTAAATATTGTTACTCAATCTACTCTCTGGAACTTCCAAATCCTGTTTAGCTGTTCTGTTCTTCCTCACCTTGGGTCATTGGAAAGCCTGGCTTCACCCTGGAACGTGCTGTTTAGAACCCTTTATGAAGCTCAAAAGTTATATAACCCAGTTTTCCAGACACAGGGTAGGTAAGGGGAATGCACAAAGTAAGACCAGGGGTGTTAGCAACACAGAAAGGTCAAAGCATTGGCTTTTCATAGGGGGTCCTCAGTGATGCTTGGAATCTCTGCACCAGAGTCTACTTCTCTTTTAGGCCCAGGCTGAAGGTGCTCTCATGTTGACCATGACCATGAATTCTGCTCTCTGAAATCCAAGTCTCCGGGTGTCCTGCTGTTGGTCCCATGATCCCTGGATAGTCACTCCAGGCAAGGGGACCAGGCTTTTTGTCCAGCTTCCTCATGTGGAAGGTACCAATGCTCTCATTGTAACTGCTTGACACAGTCTGAGGTCACTAATTCTGAAGCCACTTCCCATAGCCCTTGATGTACTGGAGGTGAGGAAAGAGCTTCCCAGCATCCAACCCATCCAGTGTGTGGAGGCCCCCCAGTGGATCCCTCAGGCTTTCTAGTTCTGCAGCCCCCACCCACCCAGGCCTGTTGGCTCTCAGCACACGTGCTGCTTGGGGACATCTGAGAACAAGGGCAGTTACTCTGTGCAGGGGAGCACCGCCTGTTCCCCCAATTCTCTGCCATTAAGTCAGTGACTCGGGAAAGGAGATGCTTTGGAAACCTCAACCCACGGGAGGAACCCACTTGATAAGGGTCTTTGTCTGCCTGTCCCTGTGTTCACTCAAAGGCATCTGTTCTTACTCTAGAAATAATCTCCAAAGGGTTTGGTCACCCCTGCTGCAGGGAGCTGTTTCCCGCCTGTGAGGATCTCCTCTCCCATGGTGGGCTCTGCGGGTGGTGTTCACGCGGGGATACTTGGGGAGTTAGAATCAGGGAATCACATGCAACACCTCACCCCATTTCAGCTTGGACACTGTACCCCGACTCTCCCCACAAAGCACTGGAGGTCGGGCTCTGACCTCCTCTGCCTTCTCTGCCATTGTCCACAGGATGTCACTCTCATATCCAGGCTTCTCAAATGGCAGGAATGGCCCACTTGCATTGGGCCAGGTTATTTCTTCCCGCCGCTTCTATCTTCTGACTCCAATTTCGCCCTCCCGAATCATAACAAATAATAAGCACATTCCCGTCCTGGTTTTGGACACGATTTTCTCATCCTCCCAGGACTTCTCTTTTTAGTCCAAACACCCCCAATTCTTTGCATCAGTCCTTATCTGCTGTGTTTCCAATCCTGCCTGTCTCTCGGTAATTTATGGGCAAGCTCCAGATTGGAAATGAATCGGGTCCTTGCAAAGCCCCTGCCAGGCTTGAGCTCTGCGGGTGGTCTGTTCTGCAGAGTGGAGCAGAGCGACTGCCGCCTTCTGCACGGAGAGCAGACCTGCTGCTGGGGTGGCTTTGGAGGCGATGAGCTTTCCTGGAACTTCATTGCAAGTTTCGCTAAGTAATCCGGTTGTCCTCTCAAGCCTTCGTCCTAAGTCTTCTTGTGATTTCTTCACATTGTGTTGACCTTTGGCAGAAATCAAACCTCGCTGAGCTCTTCCCTGCCACGGCTGCTACCTATCCTTTGTGCAGATCCAGGTATGAGGTTCAGCTCATTTTCTTGACTTCTAGAACCATCTGTTTCTATGCCTGGCTTAAGTGAGCCCTGGGACTTCTGGTTTCTAAAGTCCCTGACTATTGTCACCAACCTGGACTCCTGTGTCCTCCCACCTGTTTGCTCTCTCCTTTCTCCTCTGCTTGGGTGCTCTCCCCGCTTGCAGCAAACCCCCAGATCTTTCCCCCTTTTAATATGCAGAATGGTTGTGCTCTCTGCTTTTTACCCCCAAGCGAGGCTCTGAACCTTTCTCTGCAGCCCACAGACTGCTCAGGGTCCTCTCTACGTGATGGGGCATCCACTTCAAGTGGTCCTCTTTGCCCCTCCTTTACCAATGTCCTCAAGAAGAAGGGGGTAGAGAGACTTAGTTCCACCGCTATGTGGATTATATTCTCGATTCCCACCGTCTCAGCAGACAGGGCTGTGGTTATCAGCTTCAGGTTTCGTTTCAGATAACAAATGTTTCCTTCCATTACCATTAACGTAATCAACTTTGGAAGTCTTGAAGGCGTTTCCTGTTCTCCAAGGAAGTCTCTAGAACATTCCAAGGAGCCTCATTGGCCCCCAGCACTGCCACGGAGTCAGAGGAGGCCTTCTGGCTGCTTCACAGGATCAGGGGAATGGTCATTTTTGTGGAGTGTGTCCTTTGCCACTTTTACCCAAGGCCAGGAATGATATCTAAGAGGTTAATATTTACACTCTTGGTCAAGGTTCCAGGAATACCATGTTGGGAAAAATAAATTCATAATTGTCTGAGAACCACTGTGGTTTGGAATCGTTCTTCTGGACTCCAGGGGTCAAGTTGGATTCTCTAGAGGTTTCTTTAAAAGAACTTGGATTTGTGGCCATGTCCATCTCCACTCCTTAATCCAGCCAGTATTTATTGAGCACATGCTATGATCCAGGAGCTTGGACACGCACTAGAACACAGCAGGGAATGACATGGAGTCTTTGGTATCATTGAGCTTAACAGCATCGTAGGGAATACAGATGCCAGAACAAATTAATACAAGTGTAATGAGAGTTACAACACAGAAAATTCAAGCCACATATTAACTGCTCCCTTTAAGGAACATGATATGTCTTCCTGTCTGCAAATAAATTTTAAAGCATTCGTCTAGGACTGCAACACACCTCAGGAGAATTGTTCCTGGGTATTTCGTATTTATTGTTATGATTGTGTATGGAATTTTCCTCCCATTACATTTTCTGCCAGGTTATTGGTGTAAAACAAAACATTTTCTGCCAGGTTATTGGTGTAAAACAAAAGCTTTTGATTTTTATAGATTTATTTTTGTAAACTGGATACCTTATTAAACTCTTTTATTGTGTTTTAAAATTTGGTAATAGCTTTTCTACTGCAAGAAATTTTCACAGACCTCTGGATAATGTTCTCTTTCCAAAACTGCCTTGTCTCTTCAATTGCATTGAGAGTAAAAATTGTGTATTAAAAGACACTTTGGAGATACTTCTGTCCCGCTCCTTGGAGCAAGTCCACGTCCTAGGGGACATTTGTTCTAATTCATGAGAATGGTGCCCTTCCCTGTAACTCCTTCGTCTCTTGTACATCTGGTGATTTTCCTGCTTTGAATTCTTATCAGAGAGTGTCTGTTCACGGCAGGGCTTCGAGGTGGCGGCTTTCATAGATCCTGTGTGTATGTGTTCAAATCTTCAGTCTTAAGTGAAATAGGTGTTGGGGAGTGTGGGTTTTCATGACTATGGAGGTTAGACCCATAGCACATGTGTGAGCGTGATTCTCGCCATTTTATTTAAGCAGCAACCTCTGTCATCTTTACCCTAAACTCTCACTCGCTCACCTGCTTCTCTGAATTTCCAGATGTTCGTCAGTCGCTGCCTCAGGACCTACTCAGCTGTTTGAGGCCTCTGTGAGAACATAATCCTCATTACGGGGGACTCAGACGCTCAGTTCATTCCTGAATTCCCAGGAGTTCAACCACTGCTTGGCCTTCTCTGGGCTCTCAGTAAATACAGGTGACATGAATGATATCAACAGCCCCTGAGTACCTGCTCAGTGCCATTTACTGCGGGGGTTCTGGGGATGGCCGGCGAGCAATGAGACGTGGGCTCTCCCTTCTTGGAGACGCAGGTTCTTGGCCAGGCAGTGTAGTGCTGGGGCCCCCAGAAAAGTTCCCTGTCCCTGTGTGGTTGCAGAGTATCCTCACTTCTGCCTCAGAGACGGCTAGCAGCAGAGCTGAGCTGGTTCGGGCTGAGGACCCCAGAGCCCTTGCTGTGCTCAGTGCGTCTGTTCCCCACAGATCGGCCGCCATCTTGCTCTAATGGTTGGTCCCTGCTGCTCTGCGTTTGGAGATTTGAGGGCAGTGTCGACAGAAATAATCAATAAACAATCTAGAATAGGAATAGAAAAGAGTTTCATTTGAACCAAACTGAGAACTGTAGCCACAGGAGACAGCTTCTCAGATAACTCTGAGAAACTGCTTGGGAAAAGCATGGTTTTCAGCACAGTTTCATATCCTGTTAGAACAAAGAACAACAAATAAGTCAGGGACACATTACTTCACGGTTTCAAAAGCAAACAAAAAAACAACCAAACAGTAGCCAGACCATATGGCCTTGGCGCCTGGGAAGGGAGTTCTATCATTGAAACAGGACCAGCATTTGTGTCCCAGGAAGGGAGGCATTTAATCTTTATTTTCAACACAGACATTCTTCACTTCTGGTCAATGCATCATTTTCTTTAACGATTAAAGCAGATGTACAATGTATGTTTGAGAGGCCACAAACAGGCTGCTTTAGTTAGCATAAAATTCAAGTTAACTCATGTATAAGCCAGAATGACTTCCCCAGACCTCAATATGTGAACATTTCTTCCATTAGCATCCTGTCCACTTACTGTCTAGGTGGACTTCACTCTCGAACGTGTGGAATCAGAGTGGCTGGGATACCCTCAACCTACTTCTATCTCTACCATATCTCATATCAATTCCAGCTTCTATCTACATCTACCCCACATCAAACCCTCAAAGTCACCAGCTTGGTTATATACTGTTCTGTTTTCCAGCCCATATACTTTTCATATATCTAAGTCTTTGGGGACATTAATCATTTATTGGGAATTTTAGGAGAAAGGAGAGTTCAGAAATTGGCTCAAGTTATGTTAAAAATTTTGACTGTGATAATTAATGGTGATTATCAGATATGTTTCTTCAAATTGCTAGTGGAATAATTTCATTCAATTTCCACTACCGTTTCTTCTCCCCTCTTCTATTTTTAAGGTCAAGATTATCTCAGATGCCATATTTACTTGATTCAAAGATGCACATTCCTTTACATCTCACGTTTGAAATTGGGATGCATGCTAATTTGGTGGCTTCCTACAGTCTCTGTTGTCCTGACAACAGTTAGGGTATCTTTGTCATTGACTGCACAGTTGTGAAGTGAAACTGCCTTTACTTCTGATGGACTGTTTGGACCATGGTGACCTCCCAGTGTTTCAGTCAACAACACATTAGTTGGGCACTTGAAAAAGTAATTTAAGTGCTGGTTGTTGCCTGACAGCCTGTCATTGACACCTTCTGGTGAGATCCAGAGAGTTCCAGTATTAAAACCTGCATAATTGAAAGGAAAACCCAAGCATTTAAAAAAAAAGAAAAAAATGTTTCAGCAACATGAACATTGATGACACTAAACTGGAAAGAACTCTGTAAGTGTTAGACTGTAAATGTGAACAAGTTTTAGGAGTACCTTAACCAAATTATGCCCCTTATAGGATAAATATCTAAATCTAAATAAGCCTTAAAGAGTTTTTTCAATAGCATAAAAATTCCAAGGTGCCAGAAGACATTGTTTCACAGTTTAATTGACACTTTCTTTCTTTTTTTCTTAATGATACATAAAATTATGGCTCATCTTATAATTATTAGTATCTTAGATTTAATGGAATACACGATACATCGCCATAAATTATATTTGCCGAGATTTGAATGATCTCTCCCCTGGTTTTTCCTTCACACACCCCTCTACCCCATGCTAGAATACTTATCTAAGGAATAATGCAGTTCAAATTAAGAGATCCATCTTCCGTCAAATTGGAAAACAAGTGGATGCCGTCACACATGCATGTTTTTATATCTAGACTTATTTATTTATCCTGATTGGAAACACAAGGTTTCTGGATTTTTAATTACTGACGCGGCCATCTTCGTGCCAGCACCCCATGCTCCAGCCTCCCTCGGGGAGCTGTGCTGAGATCCAGATGTGCTGTGCGTGTCCGGGGGTTTGTACCACAGGAGAGGGACTCCAAGACTCTGAATCTTGAAGCTGATATAAGAGCTGCAGGTACAGCTGCTCGTCTTCTCCCAACCCAGAGAGAAAGAGAACTTGTGTTCTGGGATAGAAACAAATGCTCTGCTCTCCAGGAAAGAACTGGAAGGTCTCCAGGTCCATTATCCTTTGCAATGTCTACACCTGTCTCCAGGGACCAGAGAGCTTTCAATCTCCCCAGGGGTCATGATCTTCAACTTCCAATGCTCATTGCTATTCAAACATCTTCCACTAGGGTTGCCTCTACTCTACTCAGAAAGCCGTGACCATGCAGAAACATGAAAACAGTCACTGTTTCCCAACAATCATACTATTTTTATTTACAGCGATTTCTAAAGAATAGTCCTGTGGATGGGGGGAAGGGGAACAGGTAAACTCCACTGCGTATTGGTTTAAGTGAGACGGAGAAACTGCAAATCACCAAAAGTCTGTAATGAGAGAATGAGAGCGAGCTCTGCATTTGTTCAGAGGAATTTTATTAACGCACTGACTGTGGGTAGAAGCTAATACCTTAAAGGGACTGAGGATACAGGATAGACCCAACTATGGGGCCCAAATCAGGTGGGGAGTGTCTTGCTTTTCCTGGAAGGAAGGGGGAAGAGAGGAGGGAAAGCAGTACGGAAATTCAGGAGATGGTCTCTGTGTGGTGTGCATGGGACTGCTTCTCTGACAAATAAAATCTTCAGTACACGTCAAACAAAAATCACAAAACACCTGATGTGAATGGAGTTCACAAGCGAAACTGCTGAAGAGGCAGGATTCTGTGTCTCAGGGTCCGTTGGTGCCAGACTGTGAGGTCACAGGGACACAGAGGAGAGAAAAGCAGGGAAATCAGGTGAGGGTTCCAGCCAGTCACATGCTATGGCGCTGGGATGGGTTAAGTTCAACCAAATCTCTCAGGGGTAGAGGCCCAGATAATGTGTGGGTTACGTTTAATAAGTCTACTTCTGTAGAAGGGTGACATGGTTGATTTGTTGTCTCATGCTTTGAGGCACAATTTTTCTGGGTCCTGTTTGTCAGCACACTGGGGCGGTGAGCCCAGGACTATGGACCCAAGCCTGTCCCAGGCCGCTGGTCCTTCTCAGCCTCATGGACGCAGGTTATACCTTTGCAGCCAAGCATCTTATGTACGGATCCTCCTGTTCCGAAGGCAGCGCAGGGGTCAGGCAAGTGTCTCCTACTGGAAAGACAACTCAAGTCCCATTTTCTATTAATAACGATGGAAGAAAATGTTCTTTGTGGATAAAGTGTGTACGTATCACATAGTCTTCATTCATTCCCTCACTCATTCATTCAAGCAGGAGGCACTAGGCATAAATGATAAATTCCAAGTCCTCAGTTAGCTCGCATCTGGAGAGGGACCGAGATGAAGACAGGTAGAGCCACAGGCTCCCTGTACTGACGTAGTAAGCGCCAGCAGAGGCACGTACGAAGTGACTATTTCTGCCTGGAGTCTCGGCGAGGCTCCGCTTAGAGCACAGCCTTGAAGTGTGGGCTGTGTGCTGACTGCCGGTGGGGAAGGGGCAGGTTGGCATTTTAGATTGGAATAAAACATGGGACAGGACAGACTGCCAGAGCAAGGTGGGACCCCTCTGTGGAGGGATGTAGGGGATGGGAGTGAGTTGTGTCATAAAACAAGAGTGCCTGCCCCATTTTTATTTCTGCAGGACGTTATTATGAAGGTTAATAGCAATGGTCTTCGTGCTTAGGATCAGGTCATAATCCTGCTGTTGATGAAGTGCCCAGGGCACATGGTGGTGGCAGGGACCACGCTGGTGTTCCTCGACTGCATCTTCCGGGTCTGGTACAGGGCTTTGCACAGACTCAGCATCCAATGAATATTTACTGAAGGAAACAAATGAAGCCTTTAGTAGTCTACTTTCATGTACCAGCAATTCTCACATGCATGCTAGCCTAAGTGGTGTCTGGGTACTATTTGATGCTCTTGAAGATATAAGAATTCCTTATTGAGTCCCCTGGTGCATATAAGTTAGGTTTCCAAGTCGAGAGATCACATCATAATTTTACGCATCTCAATAAAAAGGCAGACGTGAGAGGAATCAACGGAACGTGCTGAGTGTAGTGACTTGAAAATCGTCCAGTTGTTCCATTGTTTTGGACTTTGTATCTGTTTTATAGGGACAAAGGCGTTCCCTGAACTTCTGGAAGGAATGTGCATCTTCTTGCCAAAAAGCTGACGATAGCCATGACATTTCTAGCAATTGAACACATCCTGGGCTGAATCCCAAGGTTCAGTACATAATCGACTGGTGGTCAGCTCTGTGCTGTTGCAATGCTGAGCTTTCCCGGACACCCCAAAGGGCTTTCCTCTGGATCAGTTGCTGACCGCCATCCCTGGAGGCTGCATCCTCCAACTGTAATTCCGCAGAATCTATTCCCACCACTCATGAGACAAATCTCTGGGGTGAAGCGGGAAGACTTGAGAGCTAAAGCTGCTGGGGTTATTCTAGCAAAAGTGTTTCTACAATATATATTTATATATCATGTTATACATGTCACATTTCATATATATCACAAATATCATATATATGTGCACATACACGGTTAAGTGTAAGACAGCCATCCACCCACTGATTCTGAGGGGACCGTCCTGAGCCCCCAAAGAATAACCACACTTGCTTTGCTTGGCAATTGTGTACTGCGTTTAGACATTTTATTCTATAATCAGAGTTAAGGCTTAACATTTAAATGCCCTCTGACCCATTAATTTCACCCCAAGGCAAATAACAACAGTTGACATGGAAAGACATTCCTGGAAGGATTATTTTAAATGAAAAAACATACAAAGTACCCAGGTGCCCAGTGAGGAGAGACAAATCATGACATATCAACACATTGGAATATGTACAATAATTTAAAACGGTTCCCAAAATTTACAAGTAGGAATATTCATAATATAATCTTACATGGCAGGAAGCAGCAACTCACATAAAATTGTGCTCATCACAGGGTAACAGTTATGTAACACATACACTCACGCGCACATGTGAACACACATGCCCAGCTTGATCCTGAGCTTACATTGACTTTGACCACGAGGCTGATGATGTCCTGCACCCCCCCTTCCCATGCTGTCTATTTAACTGAGTAATTGACAAGGCCAGTGAGGAGGGAATTTGGGGAAGAGGTGGTGCAGGCGAAAATGTATGTGGTTATTTTCCCGAAGACAGATGACAAAGTACGAAAGAACTGGGGAAAAGACATTTTTCTCTTTCCTCGAGGAGTGCGGCAGAGGCCCATGGCTGAGTGCAGCCTGAGAGATGCTGTCGCATTTGGCCCCTGGAACTTTGGGGGTATTTTAGGGGTTCCTTGGTGACGGACGTGGTGTCCTTCCAAGTGGCAGTTTACTTCCTTGCCGTTCTGGAGGTGAGGAATTTAAAATGGGTTGGCAGGCTGTTCTCCTTCTCCAGGCTCTAAAGGAAAATTTGTTTCCTTGCCTTCCCAGCTTCGAACACCCCTACATTCCTTGGCTTGTGGCCGCTTCCTTCGTGGTCAAGGCCAGGAGTGAAGCATCCTTAAATCTCCCTCTCTTTCTGTCTCTCTGTCACCTCTGCTTCTGTCCTCACACCACTTTCTCTGACTCTCCTGCCTCCCTCTTATAAGGACCCTCATGACGACATTGGGTCCACCTGTATAATCCAGCATAATCTCCCTATTCAAGACCCTTAATTTAATCACATTCGAAAAGTCCCTTTTGCCGTATAAGGTGACATATTCACAGGTGCTAAGGATTCAGACATTGACCTCTGCCCCCACAGCCCCTCGTGTTGAGTGTAGGATGCTGCTACTCCACTGGAGGAAATGACGTGATACACAGGAATATCTGTGGATGGCTTGTCTTATCGACTGTAGAAGAAAATGATGACCATTCAGAACTGGAGGAAGGGACTTCCCTGGTGGCGCAGTGCTTAAGAGTCCGCCTGCCAATGCAGAGGACATGGGTTTGAGCCCTGGTTCGGGAAGATCCCACATGCCGCGGAACAACTAAGCCCATGCACCACAGCTACTGAGCCTGCGCTCTAGAGCCCTCGAGCCACAACTACTGAGCCCACGTGCTGCAACTACTGAAGCTCGCGTGCCTAGAGCCCGTGCTCCACAACAAGAGAAGCCACCGCAATGAGAAGCCCGTGCACCGCAACGAAGAGTAGCCCCCACTCGCCACAACTAGAGAAAACCCGCGCACAGCAACAAAGACACAACGCAGCCAAAAATAAATAAATAAATAAATAAATAAAATTTATTAAAAAAAAAACTGGAGGAAATGTCAACCTCTTTAGAAACAGATCTATGGGAGGAGGCAAAGGAAACCTACTTGTGTTGAACACAATAAACAAGACAATGAATTCCACTAGAAGACTGAATTTCTCGAGAGGTTTCATTAGGGGGAAAGAAAGCCCAAAGAGAGAAAACAGCTAGTTCTCACTTGGGCAATTTTTTTTTTCCGAGATCTTGTTTATCTTAAGTCGGAGCCACCAAAAATGGGGATTTTGAGTGAGTCCTAAACAGTTTCTTCTTATAAATAGAGCCCATGAAGACAGAGTGCAAATGGGCTGTTTGCTGGCGTGTCCAGTCATATTCCCCCCAAAGATATACATAGATTTCTGTGCGAACATAGATATTCGAATGCACATGGATTCATTTAATAGATGAATGTTCTCATATGTCAAGGTCTGTGTTAGGTTTGGGGGATATATGCATGGATAAGACAGTCCTGGCACCTCCCCCATGAGGGGTTCACTCTGGTGGGGTGGAGAGGCAATGAAAAATGTACAGATAAATATGCATTAATTAGCACTTTTGGGTTTTTTTTTTGTTGTTTTTAAATTTTTTTAATTTTATTTTTTTATACAGCAGGATCTTATTAGTTATCCATTTTATAAATATTAGCGGATACACGTCAATCCCAATCTCCCAGTTCATCACACCACCACCACCCACCCCGCCGCTTTCCCCTCTTGGTGTCCGTACATTTGTTCTCTACATCTGTGTCTCTATTTCTGCCTTGCAAACTGGTTCATCTTGGATATTAAGTTCCTAAAAGGTAGGGCAAGAAGCAAGGTGAGCAATGGTGGAAATAATGCTAGTTTACCAGGAACGGTGTCACCTGGAGTATGACGACATAGGTGAGATGAGGGGACAGGGCTCGTATCCAGGTGCACTTCCGTCTTGTTCACAGGTACCCGTTTGCTGAGACTTTGGGGGAGCTCTGGGTGGGTGGTCAGCACCTGGGCATCACCTACTCCCCCGACCCCTTGTCATACCCGGGAGCGGGGCTGGTGAGGTTTGATGATCAATCATCTCAGGATTACACAGTTCCCAGCGGCTCTGCATCTTCCCCTCCCGTCTCACGCTGAACAAGTTGCCCCAGTTTTTCACACTGAAATCTAATCGTGGCCAAAGCAATTTGAGACGAAGCAGAACCACCCCCCCCCGCACCGCCGCCCTGCTTTTTTTTTTCTCTACAGAAACTGGATTCTTCAGTGGCATGTTCTCTCAAAAGAAAGCTCAATTTTTCTTGAATATGAAGAAAAATTATGTGATTATATTTGTGAAGCCTGTGTCTACAGCTTATATCGAAGTAGTAAAGACCTAATACTTTACAAGGGAAAAGAGGCCACGGTGTTCTCAGCATCCATCCAGATTACAAAGAACTCATCGCTTTTGGATCTCATTGGATTTGAACAAGAAAAACAACTTGAGTTAATGGAAATTATATAGAAACAGTTACAAATATTTAAGCATGGACACACTCTTAGAGTTTCTATCCTCATTTCTCTGCTCTATTATTAATAAACCAAACTCCCTTGGTACCCCTCTGCTACCAAGTCATCCACCTTAAATATGTTACATTTGATTTGTAAAAAGAAATACTTCCAAAGTTATTGGGCTAAACTACTGATGAACTCAAAACACTTGGTCTGCCCTCGTGACTGCATTGAGGGTTTGTTTGTGTCTTTTCTAGAAGCTTGTTCTTAGCCGAAGTGTATGGGCATCTAAACAACCACTGAGGCTTTGGGTGAAACTGAGACAGGCTGGGACCTGGGACCCTTTGCTGCAGTGCTTGCACCTGGATAAACCTCTCCTCCGGCAACAAAATACAAAGAAACTATGTGGGTCCAAAAATAACTGTGTGCGTGTGCAGTTGGGGCAAATTCTGGACAAAAGATACAGAGACCAAAAATAACCCTACTGCCACTTTTGAAGAGCCCGGAGCAAAAGCAGGGCGCTGAGCACGCCCCCGGCACACAACACCACCTAAGGGGTGGGCAAAACACCCAAGCCACCCCTCTGGCCTGACCCCTGGACACACCCCTACCCTCACCCCGTATAAGAAACAAGCTCGCCACGCCCCGTCCAGGAGTGGGCAAGCAAGGGAACCTGCTGTTCGTTCTCGCTCCCCGTGCTGTAACAGGGGCCCCAATAAAGCCTTGCCTGAATTTCTTGTCTGGCCTCTAGTCAATTTCTATTGATTGGGGAAGGCCAAGGACCCTGGTTGGTATCAAAATGACATCAGCTTAGACACCAGTTTTCAGCCTTGGACGCACATTCGAAGCACCTGGGACCTGGGAGCTTTTTAAAAGCACAGCTGCCGCAGCCCAGATGAATCGCTCCTGAATCTCCAGGGATGAAGCCGGGCACCTGCAGGTTTCGAAAATTCCCCCAGCGCTTCCGACGCACAGGGAAGATTGAGGACCATTGGAGTAGAAGATGTAATTTTTCAGCTAGATGATGATGGTCTATATCCTAGTCATCTGTAAACTCAAAACAAGCCAGTACCACTAGAGAATCTAGGGTAAAAAGGAAGAAGCATTGGTACGATAACAAAGTGAAAATAACTTTTACATTCTGCTGCCTACTTTCCTTTTGGATCAAATTTATTTTAGGGACAGACGTAGCAAATTTGCCAGGAAGACACTTGTACTGATTTCCACGAGGTTTTAAGAACCGACATCACTGTCCATATACTTGGAAAGTCCACCCTGGTCTTTGTGGAGAAACGCAAACCAGGCTCATCCTCACCAGCCCCCAGCGAGACTCAGTCCCTCTGTCTCCCCTCCCACCACCAATATAAGTCCATTAGGCCGTTCACTAGTGAGTGGGGGGGTACTTCCCGGGAGGGCTTGCATGACAGGGGTGCAGACATTGGAGGGAGAGCAGAGACGGATGCTCAAAGGCCCCAGAGGGTCCTTGCCTGGTCTGGCCCCTTGCCCTGCTGCCCCCTCCAGCTTTCCTCCCAGCTCTCCCTCCCCCTCAGGTGGCGTCACTTTCCCTCCCCCCCCCAAAGCAGGTGCCCAACCACAGGCAGCCTCAGGGGACGTGGCTGCCCCCACCCACCCCCTTAGAGGGAGCTGAACACTGACCGGCCTCTCCCCTTCCCACGCCAGATCTGCAGATAACAGAAGTTTCACCACTTCACACATCCACCACCCCCCATTTATGTGTCTGAGCTTCTCTTTGCCTCTGGCCTTTCCCCCACTCCCAGCCTGTCTGGCTTCCTCCATCCATCCATCCATCCATCCATCAATCCATCCATCAATCCATCCATCCATCCATCCATCCATCCATCATATGTTTGTCAAACACCATGTGTCCACACTGTGCGTGCTGGGCATGAAATGAGGTGTTGGTGGCAGCAGCAGGGCTGTCCTTCCGCAGCTCACCTTGGCTCAAAAGGCAGGTCAGAAATTCATCCCATAACCCCATGAACAAAGGTGAAACTGCGGCAGTGACAAGGTCTCCAAGAAGAGGGATGTGGTCTTCCCAGGACTTCTGGGGAAGGTCGGCGGGGGTCAATGCAGAGCCCTGAAGGAGGGGCGTGTCCCGTGGGACAGCTGACTGCAGGTGGATGGAGTGGGAGTGTTTGTCAAGTGAGTGTGTTAGCGAGAGGAAGGGTGTGTGTACAGGGCTGACAATGCAAGCATGTGAATGTGTGCAGGCGTGTGGGTGTGCAAGCAAGTGTGCACGCTGCGGGAGCGAGCACACAAATGCAAGTGTGTGAGTGTAAGGATGTGTGTGCCGGATGATGCGTGTGCAAGAGTGTGTGGGTGCAATGGTGCGTGTGCAAGTGTGTGAGTGTAAGGATGTGTGTGCCGGATGATGCGTGTGCAAGAGTGTGTAGGTGCAATGGTGCGTGTGCAAGAGTGTGAGTGTAAGGATGTGTGTGCGGGATGGTGCGTGTGCAAGAGTGTGTACGTGCAAGGATGTGTGCGACTGTGTGGGTGTGAGTGTGCGTGTGCAAGTGTGTGAGTGTTCGTGGGTGCGTGTTTGCGCATATCTGAATGTGTGGGTGCACGTGGGAGTCACATCTGGCTGGGCAGGGCCAATCAGGGAGCAGTGGCTGGTGGGGGGGTCAGGAGGCAGTGCCAGGGGCAAGTTGGGCAAGTTAGTTTAGGGTGGTGATGGGGGATCTGAAGGGATCCTTCCACTGGGGACTTACCCGGAGCACCCTTCGCCTCCTGCCACAACAGGCAAAGTCTAGCCGGCAGGGACCTGGTCCCGGGCATCTTCTGAACCCAATTCCAGGCTAATCCTGCTCCTTGGGGTGTGTGAACCTTGTTCTCTGGCTTCAGTTTCTTGGGCCCAGGGGTGGGTGGGCTCCAAGCACTGGCCAGCGCCCCCTTCTCTGCTCTCCTTGCCAGCGTGTCGCCATGGGTGGCGGTGAACCCCCACGGAGGTGTGTTGGCTTCCCGGGCAGCCGCTCTCTGCTCCCACGTTGGCCCGTGAGCTTTGCTCTAAGTGCAGGGAACAGGAGGACACGAGCCCAGGTCCCCTTCACCTCCGAAGGACGATACAGCTCTTCCCCCACCCCTGTGGCCCCACCTCCTCCATCCCTTCTTCCCAGGGCCGTCCTGGTCTCTGCTTCTCACCCCCTCAGCTCCGGCCCCTGCAAACCCACGGCTTCTTACAGTGTGGCATCGGCCTTGACTCAAAGACTCCACTTGCTGGGGTCACAGGGACCTCGTGGCCAGGGTCCCCTGCCTCTGGCTTCTGGGCAGGCTGGCCACACAGAGGCCCTGGTGGAAGATTAGAGAGCATCAGGGGAGGAGAGGCGCCGGGGATGCGTCCTCCGCTCTGCTCAGCCGATCCCACCAGACTCAGCTCCCCTCAGCCCACTCAGCTCCTACTGGGCAGCGCCACCAGGCTCCCTTCCCACAGCCCCAGCTGTCACCTCTGTCCCTCCAGCCTAGGGTGACTGACTTCCCGTTGTGCTGACCCCTGGGTTAATCCCTAGCCCCTTCTGGGTCCTCACCTCTTCCCTCACCCCCGTCACAAAGTCCCCTGCATTGGTTTCTCTCTGTTTGAATTGAAGACCCTGCCACAGTCTTGTTTATCCTGACGCTGCTCTAAGGGATACACCTTTAAGAGATGCCCATGCATCTCTCCCTTGATGCTGCGTCACCCTCTGACATCATCTCAGCTCTCCCCTCTCTGGTACGAAACTTCTTGAGAGTATTAACACTACTCACTGATCCCCGCAGTTCTCTGCTGAAGTGGAGTCAGATACGGTCACCCCAACCTTGCTGCTCCTTCATGCTTAGCTCACTAGCCCTTTGGATTGTTGGGACATTTTACTCATGCCCCCGGGAGGAAATAAATGACCGCATCAGAACAGCACAGAGTTCCCAGACTTTTATGAAGTTTTCGTTACAGTTCGGTTTTCTGACTTTTCCAAGTATGGTTATGATAAGAAAAATAATTGTCAACATCTAACACCTTTTCTGCACAGGGTGTGTGTTAGCACGGCTCCGAGTGCATCACGTGTATTAACAGGAAACATTTAATCCACACATCACTCCTGTTTACAGACATGGGCTTCTCCCCATCCCTTTAAAGGAGGAAACGGAGGCCACGACGGTTCAAAGGTCAGAGAGCCCACTTTTGGGGCTTTATTTCAATTTCTCCCTTCAGCGGGGCTCCTGCTTCTGCCATGGTCGCGCTCACCTGGTGACCTATGACCTTGTCTAGCCTACAGGTGTGAACTGAGGGAGTGAGTGGTGGCAGAGAGAGTCTCGCATCCCAGTCGGGTGGAGGCCCGGGGGCGAGTCAGGAGGGGCACCTCTCACCCAGGGCTGTAGCATGTGGAGTTGGTGGGGAATTACTTTTAATCACCTAAAGGAATAGAAAGTGTGAGCTGGGGGAACACTGCAGCCAGGTCGGCAAGCCAACGGCAGCTTCTTGAGGCGTGCAAGGCAAGCCCGGCGCTGAATGAGCAGACAGCTTCGGCGGGCGGGTGCGGAGGAGTCCATCGTTACTCCCCGCTGCTGTAGGGTGTCCTCTGTGTTCCCACAGCGGCTTTCCTGACATTCTCCGACCCCTGACCTCTGAGGGGCAGGCAGGGCAAGGGTCACAAAAGGCACCAGGCGGCTGGCCGGGGGTGCTGTAGGCAAAGCACTTGTCTCTGGGTGCCGTGGCCCTTGTGGAGTCCCTACCGCCCTGTGCCAGCTGTCCCGCGTTCTGGAATGTACCGTACCTCCCCCACTTTCCTCGTGGTCAGTCCACAGTCACGTCTCTGGCCTCATCTCCTGCCACGTATGCCCTCACTCACCGTGTCCCAGCGCCTTGGTTTTCCTTTACCAGGTGTGCTCCGCTTTGCAGTTGCTGTTCCCCCTCTTCCTGGAATGCTCTTCCGCCACCTGCCTTTGTGGCTCACCCCTCCCTTCCTCCTGGTTTCTCTGAATTGTCATATTTTCGGAGATGCCTTACCTCAGCTGACACAGAGGCCTGTGGAGACTAGAAACCTCCCATCCCACACTCTGCATTCTCCTCTACGCTGCCTTGCTTTTCCCGTCACCCTTACCGTATCCCAGGAGATTCCATCCTTACCGGTTGCCTTTCTTCCCCCGTGGGAGCAGGGATTTGGGTTTTTTTTTTTTTTTTTTCGCTGCTGTATCATTAAGGCCTGGAGTGCACTAAGTACTCAAAAATATGTTTTGCTGGCAAAAATACAAAAAGACAGATGAGAGAGAGACGACTGTAATCCTGTTAGCAATAAAAGAAGACTAGAAATCATAAATTTCATGAATAGGCAACCAGTGGAATAAACTGTGGTAAATCCTGGGAATCCAAACAGATTCTGGGGCTAGAAAAATGCAGGATGAATCTAGAACTCATAACATCAAGTAAGGAAACCATCAGACTTCCCTGGTAGCACAGTGGTTGAGAACCCGCCTGCCAATGCAGGGGTCAAGGTTTCTATCCCTGGTCTGGGAAGACCCCACATGCCACAGAGCAGCTAAGCCCACAAGCCCCAACTACTGAGCCCACGCACCGCAACTACTGAGGCCCGTGTGCTCTAGAGCCCGCGTGTCGCAACTATTGAGCCTATGTGCCGCGACTACTGAAGCCTGCGCGCCTGGAGCCTGTGCACCGCAACGAAGAGTAGCCCCCGCTCGCCACGACTAGAGAAAGCCCACACGCAGCAATGAAGACCCAGTGCAGCCAATACACACACACACACAAAAGTAGGAAACCGTCACAGGTTACTATAGTCATGTCAAAAGAACTCAGGAGTGAAAGAGGCAACAGCTAAGCTACAGTGACAGAAAGTAAGTCAGCGTTTGCCTGGGGGCCCGGGTTTGGGGGAGGATAACCCCCTGCAAAGGGAAACGAGACCAAGAGCTGGCAGGTTTTCCTCCTGAAGTTCTAGGTCCTTCTGTGGGAGGCGAAGGTGCTGGCGAACCTGGACCACGGCTTAAAGGTGATGTGTCTGGGGAGCTTTGTGATAGGCTGGGCAGGTGACCACCTTTGGGTTTCCTGGTGTGGCCAGCTGGGGCACAGCCCGGACACGGGAAGCAGAGATGGAAAACTGCCCTGCATCAGCTGCCGTCTCTTCTCTGCCCTCCTCCCAGATGACTGATTTGTTTTCTTAGCTCCTCTTCTGTATTTTGAATGGTTTACTTGAACCTGACACTGGATGCCTCATAGGTTTTCAGCATTCCCAAATCCCAGGCTAATTTCTTGATCTGTTTCCCCTGCCCCCTAAATGTTAAAATTACTTTAGGCTTCTCCATCTCTGGGAATTGTTGCCACCTTCCTCTCAGTTACTCAAATCAGGACATGGAGCTAACTTGGACTCTTTCCTCTTCTTCAGCTCTCAACACCCAGACCATCAACGTGGGCTGTCAGTTCTGCCTTTGAAGCAGGTCTCAAACTGTCCTGTTCTCTCCCGGTCCACCAGCACCGCCCACTTGTCTTTTTGGACCATGACAGTGGCTTTCAAATTTGTGTCCCTGTGATCCACTCTCCAGGCAAAGCCCGAGTACCTTATAGAACAAACCAGACTCTATCCTTCCACACCCTTAGTGGCTTCCTGTTGCACTTATTTAAAACCTCAGTGTGCCCTGCAGGGCCCTGCAGACACCCCCATCACTCCAGAATCACCATGTAAGCTAGTCTCTTTTCTTTTGATTTCTTGAATATTCCAACGTCTTCATCTGCCAGAGGGTCTTCCCTCTTAGTACTTGGAACGTTCCCAGCTAGAGCTGCAGCCCCACCCGAACACATACTCCATCCTCCAACTCCTGTGGGTCCCTAAGGACTCAGTGTGATGTCAGTTCTTCACGATGGATGCCTTCTTCCCCGCCCCCCTGACCTCAGGATAACTCAGGGCTCCTTTCTGTCCTTGGACACCACCCCTGTACCTTCTCATCCAGTGCTCACTTCTGCTTCTAGTTATACATGAACTTACGGGTTTATTCGTTAATGCTTGTCACCCCACGAGACTGTAAGGTCCACGGGGCCAGGGTCCTGCGAGTTTTGTTTCCCACCACTTTGTCCCTCGTTAAGGATCTCAGTAAATATTTGTGAAGTAAATGAATAAATGATATCACACCTCTGATATCATATCAACCTTCTCGTTAAATGCTTTTAAAAGCCTCCGATTTCCCATAAGGCTCTAACTTGAGTCTGAAACCCAAGCTGCTTCCGTCCTGGCCTCCACTCTATTTTTCCAGCCTCTTATCACGTACTTTCACCGCACACTCTATTGCCAGTTTCACATTAGCCTAGCCACAATTTTCTTGGCCTCTGCAGCTCCATTTTTCCTATGAAAACCGTTATTGTCCTTTAAAGGTCATCTCCAGCTCCACCTTTTGTGGTGACGGCTTGCCTGCTTCTAGAAGTCTGTAACATTTGCTTGTAAAGCTTTCACGCTCATGCTTCTTTCTGCTTTCCAGTAAATCAGGTGCTTTCATATCTTCCTTTTCTGCTAGATTGAAAAGAAAAATCTCTTGCTTGTTTTTATGTATGTCATTTTAAAACTCTTTCTATGTTCTTCTAAGTTTGTAACTCATAGGAGTTGCTGGAGATGCATTTGTCAACTTAATGGAAGCATTATTTAATTACAGTATTGTCCTCTGCAGTTAATAAGCTTCTGTCGGATGGATCTTTTAAACTGTGTATATTTCTCAGTATAATGCTTTCACAAAGGGATCCACCTTAAACCTTGCTAAGGACTGAGTCCCCTGGGGGCTTTGCTATTAATCATTCAGTAGTGGGGACCTGTCCACAGCAGCTTTGGGGAAAAGCAATGAATGTGGAGAAGCAAAACCCTGCCCTCCCCCACACACACACGACCTGGTCTTTGAGTTGTCTTTGCAAGTGGAAACGATGGCATGACGCCAATGCTGCAAAGATAGACTATTTCCCTTTCTTTTACATTATACTTTAGGACCTAAATATAAATATTCCAGCTATTCATCTCAGCATGATTTGGTTATGGAAACATCATCAGAATTGTTTAAGAGACTGAGGAGACTTCTATTTTGGTCCTGACACAGGAAGTTCAGCCTTTGTCCATGTTTACAGTTTGATTTATGGGAGGCTAAAAATTCATAACGCAGGAGCTAACCTTGAGCAAATGTTTTTTTTGCGATGAGCCAATTCAAACGTCCTCTCGGCTCAGGTTTCCTGATCAAAAGGTTTAGAAATTGAAGCTTAGCTGCGGCTGATCTCTTTGATCTACTGCAAATCATTCGGCCTCTGTGTGTTCTGGGGTCAGCGAGGGCTCAGCCTGGGTGGCACAGCGTGGAACTGGGAACCATCCCCTGTTCAGGAGCAATTCCTGCGTCAGGTGCCTTATGTTGTTATCTTATGTAACCCTCCGGTAATCCCATGATATATTTTCTGGACTTTCCAGATGCAGGAACTGAGACAGGTGTATCTCCTGCCTGAGTTTGCCTCGTGGTGAATGGCCAAGCTGCTTGGCGTGACCTCAAGGCTGTGCGCTGGCTTTGCGGCTGCAGCTGGGACAACAGAGAGGTTGCACCAGCCTGCTGCCCGGATGCTGAGATGCTCAGAATTCAGGTTGGCCTTTCTTATCCATCCAGAGACTCCCAACTGGGGGTGGTGATGTCTTCATTTTCATCCTGACAACAACACACCAGGCCCCTGTGCTTTATGAAGGGTGGACACGTGAGAGCATCCAACATCCAAAGGGTGGCTACTCCTCTCACTGTGGCTGGAGGACAGGTGACACCCCTTTCCCTGCGGACACTGCTGTGAATGCTTCACTATCCCTTCCAGCCGCCCAAGGCTCCCACGGATCCCGGGTGCAGCCCCAGCTCACACAATCCTCCCAGCGTCCGGAAAGAGCATCAGAGCCTGATGGCTACCTAATCGGTCCTGGGACCCCCTTGTTCACTCGGCCCCTGCCATCCTGCCTCCCGCCCCTCACATTCTGCCCGGAGGGAGCCCTGGGACACAGCGCACTGCTCCAGAGCCCGGAGCCTGCCAGGTCCTTCGTGTGTGAGCTCAGGTCCCAGAGAACAAATACGAACCACACCTGGTGTGAACTGTCTCCTAACTCTGGGCCACAGAAGCCATGAGATAAGAAACATCAACCAAGAGAAACACCAATGTAACAGACAGGGCGGGAGACCAGGGCGGGGAAAGGGTGGCACAGGGGTGGCAGAAAGACACGTGTGAGGTTTTCCGTGTCAGTCCTGGGCTAAGTCAGGAGGTGCTGGCCCTCGCTCTGGTGCTGCCACAGCAGAGGGATTTGAGGGACCCTCTGCAGATTCCTCTTCCTTCCCTGTAAACGGACAGAGATTTCATGGTTCACGTAGAGCTACCTGACCAGGCCTGATAAGTTCTCTTCCACTTCGCATTAAGATACCTTGGGGGCTTCCCTGGTGGCGCAGTGGTTGAGAGTCCGCCTGCCGATGCAGGGGACACGGGTTCGTGCTCCGGTCTGGGAAGATCCCACATGCCGTGGAGTGGCTGGGCCCGTGAGCCATGGCCGCTGAGCCTGCGCGTCCAGAGCCTGTGCTCTGCAGCGGGAGAGGCCACAGCAGTGAGAGGCCCGCATACCGCAAAAAAAAAAAAAAAAAAAAGATACCTTGAAAATAAAAGCATCTTACAGCTTTGAAAATGAAGGCCCCCACTGGACCTGCAGTTTGGAGGGACTATTTTTATTTTTTTAAATTTTTTCTTGAAGTATAGTTGATTTACAACATCGTCCAAGTTTCAGATGTACAGCACAGTGATTCAGTTATACATATATATTCTTTTTTTAGATTCTTTTCCCTTATAGGTTATTACATAATATCGAGTACAGTTCCCTGAGCTATGTAGTAGGTCCTTGCTGGTTATCTATTTTATACATAGTAGTGTGTATCTGTTAATCCCAGCCTCCTAATTTATCCCTCCCCCCAGCCCCCTTTCCCCTTTGGTAACCATAAATTTGTGTTCTGTGCCTGTGAGTCTCTTTATGCTTTGGAAATAAGGTCATTTGTATTTTTTTTTTCTTTCAGAGTCCACATATAAGCGATATCATATCATATCATATCATATCTCTGTCTGGCTTACTTCACCTAGTATGATCATTTCTAGGTCCATCCATGTTGCTGCAGATGGCTTTATTTCATTCTTTTTTATGACTGAGTAATATTCCATTGTATATATATGCCCCATTTTCTTTATCTGTTCATCTGTCGATGGACACTTAGGTTGCTTAACAATTATTTTTTTAAACAAACACTTTATTTACTCTGTTAGTTAATAAACATTTAGTGAATGGCTACAAGGTTTCAGGCACGCTGATAATAAATAAAACTTTGAACAAAGCCAAACAGGTTTATGTGGAACCCACAGCCCAGAGGTTCAGAGGAGACAAATAGGCAAACACACACCAGCAGGACAGGTGGCCTGGTGATGTGCGGACATGGTGTCTTGGTGAGGGACACAGGATACAAGTGGGAGGTCTGGCCCAGGGTCACAGGACGGCTTTCCTTGGAGAAAGTAAAGTCTGGCTTGAACCTGTGGATGAAGAGGATTTACACTAAAGAACAGCGGGAAGAAAGAACACTGATCCCAGTGAAGAGCAAGCCCGATATCATAGGAGCCAGCGAGGGCATGGTGGTTCTGAAGGTCCAAACCACGTCCAGTGAGGCTAGAGTGCAGGGTGGGGTGAGGGCTGCAGTGGTTGAACACGAAGATTGCACAGCACCACGGTCCCTGAGGACCAGGCAGGGGCGTGTGCATCCTGATCACGCTTTTCTACAGCTCTTTGCTCAGTGCCTGGCACATAGTAGGTCCTCAGTAGGTATTTGTTGAATGAAAAACTGAGTTATGTAAAAATGGCCGCAAAAGAGAAGAAAAAAAAAAGTTTTTAATTTGAATTACTAAAATTAGCAATGGTAATATAATTCAGTCTATATTGATAATGCAAAAGTAATTTAACAAAGACTAGGAAATAATTGAGAGCATAGGAAAAGGATCAAGGTTAATAAATGTTGTCTTATGTAAGAAGAAGCCAAGGTAATTGCTTTATTCTTTTTTTTTTTTGCGGTACGCGGGCCTCTCACTGTTGTGGCCTCTCCCGTTGCGGAGCACAGGCTCCGGACGCGCAGGCTCAGCGGCCATGGCTCACGGGCCCAGCCACTCCGCGGCATGTGGGATCTTCCCGGACCGGGGCACGAACCCGTGTGCCCTGCATCGGCAGGCGGACTCTCAACCACTGCACCACCAGGGGAGCCCTGCTTTATTCTTGACTTAGATAATTAGGGGATTATACATTTAAACAGATATTTGAAAAACAATTAAAAGTATCCATACTTTTAATACTTTTAAAATTAAAAGTATTGCAAAATGAAGCTGCAATAAAGCAAGGTGAGAGACATAGGGTCAAAGATTTCAGTTATGATAATAAATATTGAAAGTTTTAACTCTACTGTTTCAAAGAAAAGTCTTGTGACAGGAAGCAAAAATTGACTACATGATACAAGAGATAGACATGAAGGAGAGCTCTTTTGCAATTTAAAATAAAGGACAAGGCAAAGAGAGAGTGAGGCTAGCTTACATAGCAGAAAGGAAGGATGACAATCTCAACATCAAGAAAATAAAAATACTAATTCAAAGAGGTATATTCACCTCTATGTTCATTGCAGCATTACTTACAGCAGCCAAGATATGGCAGCAACCTAAGTGCTCATTGATAGATGACTGGATAAAGAAGATGTGGTATATATACATATACACATATATATACATATATACATATATATATATATATATACATATATACACACACACACACACAATGCACAATGGAATACTACTCAGCCATTAAAAAAAGAACGAAATCTTGCCATTTTCAACAACATGGATGGATCTAGAGGGTATTATGCTAAGTGAAATAAGTCAGACCAAGAAAGACAAATATTGTGTGATCTCACCTGTATGTGGCATCTAAAAAACAAACAAATGAACAAACATAACAAAACAGAAACACACTCATAGATACAGAGAACAAGCAAGTGGTTGCCAGAGGGGGGGGGGGTGCGGGGGGGAGGAGTGAACTGGATGAGGGAGATTAAGAGGTACAAGCTTCCAGTTATAAAGAATAAGTCACAGGGATGTAATGTACAACATGGGAAATACAGTCAATAACATTGTAATAACTGTATAGTAATAGATGGTAACTAGACATAGTGGCGATCATTTGTAATGTATAAAAATATTGAATCACTGTGTTGCACACCTGAAACTCCTTTAATATTGTAAGCCAGTTATAGTTCTATTTAAAAAAAATTTATATGAGAAAACATGACATTAATCAAGAAGCCTTAGATTTCCAATAAGTCGTGTTATGTTGTGAAAGGTAATAATACTGGCAACAGTCATTAGCCTTCATGTACTGATAAACGTAGTATTGGCATTTGTAAATGAATACTTTAAAAGTCAAGAAGGAATGATCACAAATACAATCATTGGGGAGAATTATCAATACCATCACTCTATGATAGATCAACGGAAAGGAAATTAAGTTATCTGACTGTATTCATTACCTGTGGCTGCTGTTAAGAAACTTCCACAGACTTGGTGCTTTAAAAGAGCACGCATTTACTCTCTCACAGTTCTGGAGGTCAGAGGCGGTAATCAGGTTCACTGCTGACATTAAGGTGTCAGGAGAGCTGTACTCCCTCTGGAGGTCCCGGGAGAAGAATCTGATTCCTTGCCTGTTCCAGCTCTGGAGTTTCTTCCCTAGGCTTGTGACCCTTTCCTCCAACCTCAAAGCCAGCAGCACAGCATCCTTCTCACTCATCACTTTGCCTTCCTCTTCTGTTTTGAATCTCTTTCTGTCTCCCTCTTATAACGATACTGTGATCGCAGTTAAGGCCTACCTAGAGAATTCAAGATAATCTCCCCATCTCGAGATTCTTAACTTAATCACACTTGCAAAATCTCTTTTGTCATATAAAGTAATATTCTCAGGTTCCAGGGGTTAGGACGTGAATATCTTTGGGAGCCATTACTCAGCGTATCCCAATGATAATAGTAGGAATTAAATGTAAAGATCAAGGTCGCATCTATGGGACTATTTACTTTCCAGCGTTCATGAAACATTTACAAAAGTGAGCACCCACTTGGCTTTATAAACACCCCAAAGCAAAAAGTGTTTGCCGACAGTCTTCTAAAATTCAAAATTTATCATACTTAGAAAGAATAATTACTTAGATATTACAAATAAAGTAAAAGCACTCACAAATAATGACTATGCCACCAAATATTATTTCAGATTATTTAGAAAATCATAAAAATGAGGACGGTACTAAGGCTGTCAGAGGTATCTGGAGAGGTTGGTTTTTAAAACTAAATTATTTCATTACCAGATACAAAAGAAAATAAATAGATAAATAATCACTTATTCCAGGGAATTAGAAAGAACGTGAATTCGATAAAAGCAGAAATTCATAAATTAGAAAAGTGGTGGGATTAATAAGTAAAACAAAAAGTGATTTATTTGCAAAGTCAATAGACGTCTCTGTCAAGAGTAATCAAGGAATAATGAGAAATCACAGCAAAACAAAGTGAGAAATGAGAACCGCTATCACCGCCATTATAGTCCAACGTTATTTTAGAGGCTCTGGACATAGGCTAGAAATGAAGAACATACACTCCATATGAAGAAGATGAAAGTATAATTATTTACAGCCAATATGATTATATACAAACACTCTCAGATTAGCAAAGTAATATGTAGACTGTTGATAGAATTCAGTGGCTAAATAGGAAAGTAATAAATAAAAATCAAGTCTTTATAGTCTCTATAACCACTAAGAAAATAGAATAATTATTAATATAAATATTATTATTACTCTTACCAAGAAATGTACAATAACACTATGTTATATAATGTGTCCTGGATAAGACTAACTGTTTTGATGACAGAATTTCCCAAAACTTTACATCATTAAAATAATTCCAAACAAAGCCTCTATCATATGTTTGGAGAAACTCACCAAAACAATTCCAAAGTTAATTTGGAAGAATAAAGTGATCAGGATAAATTTTATATATTTGGAAGTGGAAGTATGGTGAGGGGAAGTAGCTTTTGCAAATATTAAAAATACTATAAGGCTGTGTTAATTTGTAGCCCATTTAGCTCTATTATTAGAGAAGGAATCTGACTATATGAAGTTGGCAAAGGTGAATCGAGAAGTTATGGATTATTTAACGGAGAGTCAGATACTACTTGTCAGGTGGAAATGCACTGACTGATGAAAAGACACTCCCTGGAGCATGTTAAGGGGGGTGCAGCGGGGTTATCGATGTTCTGAGAGGTTTACTTAGCACCCCTACTCACCCTTTCATAGAATAGGCGATCTGTAGATAAAACCCTGCAGTCTGATTTCTAAAATAATTGATACCGTAACCACATAGACCATCAGCAGAGAGAACCAATACCAGAGACCCAGGTTTTTTCACAAGCTTAAACAGAGAACCAAGATTCACCAGAAGATAAGGAGATCTAGACCCTCAACTGAGAAAGGCCTGGGCCAAGGAATAAAAAAATAGATCCCAGAAGAATCAGGGTAATTCAGGTTTCAAAATGAAAACCAAGAACAATACTCCAATTAATAAGGAGATTTAAATTTTGAGTTCATATACCAAGAACAAGATGATGTGAAAAAGAAAAAATTGCAAAACAAGAACACCTTTTAGGGACTAAAAAAATAAAGTCAAAGAAATCTCTCCCAAAGAATAGAGAGATGGAAAATAAGAGAGAAATGATAGGACATAAGGGTCATGGAAAGAGAGAACAGTGGAATTATTAGGTAAAGTGTAGGAGTGACTCAAAACTGATGAAGGTTATAAAACATCATATGGAAGGGCTTGCTCCACAATGAATCATAAACGACTTCACCCTAAGGTACATCTTATGGCCTCTTTGATCATGGAGCTGATCCTTTCCCCTTTGCATGGATCTCTGAAAATTGCAAAGGTAAATTTTTTAGCCTGTCTCTAGAAAAGTGCTCAGGGATTGAACACTTTTCTTATCATGCCAGATTATCTACTGTCAGCTTATCACCACCACCACCACCACCACCAGCATCACCACCACCACCACCCTCATCACCACCACCATCATTATCACCACCAGCACCAGCATCACCACCACCAGCACCACCACTAGCAGCACCACCACCACCACCACCCTCATCACCACCACCATCATTATCACCACCAGCACCACCACCACCATCACCAGCAGCAGCATCACCACCACCACCTCCACATTGTCACCATCACCACCACTATATCCCTACCACTGCCATATGTGTCTAAGTCTGGAAACTACATTTCCCAGAATCCCTTTCCTTGTGCAGTTTTGGTTCAGAGTTTACCCATGAGAAGAACTCATGCAAGACTGTAAGATTTGGAAACTGAAAGTGATAATTGCCAGTTCTGAGCCTAGGCCTTAAGAGGCATCGCACATTTCCATTTGCCTTCCTGTGCTTTAGTCACAGCAAAGAGAAGAATGTGCCCTAAATGGCCCTGGGTCCCAGAAGGAGCATGGGAGGCTCCTGGAGCAGAACCACGGGAGCCTGAAGTAAGAGCAGCCCCTAGTTGACTCATAAACTGAGTGAGAAAGATGTTTTTAGGTGAATGCCACTGAGATTCTGTCATTGTTCATTACACAGCAGTCTTGCAGCACTTGCTGACTAATACAGGTACACAGACTTTGTCTTACTTTTTTATCCTTTTCCCCATTATTCACACTGTTTACTTCCCTTACTTAAAAAAGTGTGTTTCATTATATGTATAATAGTGAGATGTCCCAAACACTTTTTGGGAAAAGGTGAAGTATAAATAAAATACTAAGGAAATATTTTGGAGAGTACTACTTTACCTTTTGATTTTCATGAGTGGCTCAGATAATTTTTAGAATGCCATTGTGTGACAGTTCTTAATATAGTTTGGAAGATAGCCATTAAGGAGAAGTCTAGGGTAAAGAGTCAAATGAGAATAATGTCAAATTACTTCGTCCATGGAGAGAGGAAGAATTCTGGAGCAGGAAGCCAGGTGGAATATTACAAGCAGGTGATGTATCTTAAAGTCATGCAAATGAGTTAATGATTGGGTTGACAGTTATCACTGGTACATGGATTTGCGCTATTCTTCTTTTTTTCCTGAAGGATCCCATGGTTATATATTTTTTATGTCAATGATTTTCTTCTGTTTTTATTCTCTGATTCCTTTTATTGCTTTAAGATTCATTTCAGTTATCAAATTCTGAGAGAAGCAATCTCAAAGTCATATCATAATGAAATCTTAAGCAGAATTGTTATAATTTATTACAATTATCTTCATTTTTTTAGGCAAAAGTGCTAACATGCTTCAGAATGCTTTTTATGTATTGTCTCTCATTCTCCAAATTTAACTTTTTACAGCTTGCTGTAAATGGAATTGGAACATCATTAATGTTCAATGATCTGAGAACATAGCATCGATTGATAATGATAGAAGAAAAAAATCAGTCACCACCAGTATGAAACTCCGGGGAAATCAACTGAAGTGGAAAACTACATATTTTGTGCAGAGGCTTAAAAGAAGGGAAAATTATGGCTTTATTGGATCTTCCCTGCATTCTGCAAGCATATAGCAGGCCTGTGTAATTTATTTTCTGAGGCTACTCTGTAAGCTTGTGCCGAGATGCAGTGAGTGCTTACCATGAAACGGCTCATTAATTCTCCTTCTGTTTTACTGTATTGAAGCAGATGATAATTATTAACGTAGCAATAGGGGGAAACAACGAAAGCAGTCTTAGCCCTTGGGATGGGGAGACACGGCTACAATAATTGTGTGGACAATCTGACGGTTCTTCCTCTTTGATAAAGGTAAAATTTTTACCTTTCTGCTGCCGCGGTGCCGTCCGTCGTAGAAATGTTTGTCCTGCTCCAAGAACCTTTTACATAATTGGGATTTGCGCAAGTGGGTTGGAGGATTGATTGAGAAGGGGCAGGTGAGGAGGGGGTGGTATGTATTAGGAGAGTTAGATGAGGGTCTCAGAGACAAAGCTGAACTGAGATTAGAAAGCAATTTGGAGCAGAGCCTCTCTGTTCCTCCCTACGAGGCTGGGCTGAAGCAATGGCTCCACGCACGTGAGTCAACCCAACCAGCTGAGTTACTGGCAAGGGAGCAGAGGCTGGGCTATAGGTATGGCATCGGGGATCCCTGAGCTGCAGTTCTGCATAACAAGTCAGGACATGTGGCCTGCCGGGTATTGCAGGTCCTGTCCAGTGGCAGGTGTGTCTGCACTGAGGGGCCAGTTGTGGGAGAGGGGAGGCCCTGCTTCAGTCTTATTGAGGTGTCAATCCAGCTTGTTGCAAAAACATGGTAAGGAACAAAGGGGAAGAGGCCGGTGGCCAGGGAGCTGGGGCTTTAGGAACCACACAGCAGCCCACACAGCAACAGCCGAGGGCTGGGGTGGCCAGATAACAGGACAGCTTTCCTGATTTTCTCTCCACCCTTGTGAACTTGACCGGTGCATGACCGGTCCATGGATGGTGAGTGAGCTCTTGAATTCTTTGATCCCTGAGGGAGGGGGTGGGATTCCTGGAAAAGAAAAAAAAAAAAAGTGTTCTTACAGAATAAGAAGAAGGTTAGAACCATTTAATTTTAAGAAAAAAGGTTTGGCCTAATAGGTGAGCCAGGCTGAGGCAATGAGATGTGTCTGTTACGGAGACTATATATTAATGAAGTACAGCAAAGCCTTCCAACACCTGGTACTTTTCTAATGCTGAGAGGTTCTGGGAATGGTTAATAAAACACACCACTGAAAGATTATGTCAGAAGAAGATGTATGTAATATCCTCATATAGACAGAACAAGAGTCACATTCAGAGTACGGTGAACGGTAAAGGAAGTTGGGGATGTGCTTAACTGAAGTTAGAGACTGAAGTAGCTAGCTGTTACCACATAAGAAATTACCATGAATTTAGCACCTTAAACCTACAGTCTATCCTCATGATTTGCGGATTCATTATGTTCTAATATTTTAACACAGATCAAATGAAATTTGTTTGGAACCTCGAAAAATCAATCATCACTGTGCTTTCACAGTCATTTGCAAACATTTGCAGAGTGGGAAAAATTTGAGTCGCTGAATGCACACGTTCCCAGCGGAGGTGAAAGGGGGCTATGCCTTGCTTTCTTTTTCAGCTCTCACACTGCAAACAAGAGTCCTTTCTGTGGTCTGTTTAATGTCATGGTTTTTGCATTTTTTGTGCTTTTTGTTGGTAATTTCCCTGTTTAAAATGGTCCCAAGCAGAGTGCGGGAGTGCTGTCTAGTGTCCTGAGCACAAGAAGGCTGTGATGTGCCTTGTGGAGAAAATATATGTGTTAGACGGGTTTTGCTCAGGCCCGAGTTATTGTGCTGTTGGCTGTGGATTCAATGTTAATGGGTCAACATGTATATTAAACAGAAACACACATAAAACAAGGTTATGCTGCTGATCAGCCGATGAAAATGGTGTGACCAGAGTCTGTCAAGAACCTACACCTGTGTTTCTCCGGAGCAACAGCACGAGTTCATTTCTCATGGTGACGTCATAGAACACAACCATCGTGAATAATGAGAGTCAACTCTACCTTTATTCTCTCCCAGTTCCTGTAGGTCAGGCAACTGGGCAGGGCATAACTGGGTCCTCTATTCAGGGTCTCAAAGGCTGCACCCCTCTTAGGAGCTGGGGGTGCTCTCCAAGCTCACGTGGTTGTGGGCAGAATGCAGTCCTTGTGGATGCAGGACTGATGTCCTGTTTTCTAGCTGGCCATTAACTGGGCTGCTCTCAGCACAAGCACCAAGAGGCTGCAGCAGTTCCTTGCCACTTGGCCCTCTCACAGCCTGGCAGCTCACTTCTTCAGACCAACAGGAGAACATTTTACTCTAGTTGCCTGTGAGGGAGTCTCATATATCGTAACATAACCATGGGAGTGATTATTTCATACAACATAACCTATTCCAGAAGCAAGTCACAGGTTGCATCCACAATCGGGGGAGGGGATCACATAGGTTGTGACACATTGGGGGGTCACACGGAGGTGTGTTTGCTACAGAGGTATATCAAAATCTTCCAGAAGATTCCATACAAACATGGGGAAGATGAGATGCCATGGTTTACTCAGGAAAGATCTAACAATTCTGAAATTAACATTGATAGGAGATGCATCATCAAGAGTGCACGTTGATGGGGAAAGATGCAGGTTGGACACCTGGGTCCTGTCCAGCTCTGCCACTAACTACCTGCAGTCAAATCACTGGATCTCAACTTTGTCAACTCTGTATAGTGGGACCTGGGGTTAGAAATCCATGGATGAGTGAACTGCAGATATTTTTAAATGATTAAAGCAGTGAACTCAAAGATTTCAGTCGGTCCACAAACCATTCAGACTGTGGGAAGCCCTACTCTGTCCTATTTCACTTTGCTAAGAATTCTTCAAGGGCCCCTGGTTCAAGGTACAGTTTCAGTGGAATGGAAGTGTAAAGGCCCCCAATTATGGAAATAATTATATTCCCCTTCAGCTAGGTCTCCATCGGTCCACACTGAGCCCACAACCTGTATATCGCTACCTGACAGGCCCACGGATGAGGAGCTTAGAAAGGTCTGTTCCGGGAATTGTCTGGAGGTCCAGTGGTTAGGACTCCACACTTTCAGTGCCGAGGGCCCGGGTTCAATCCCTGGTGGAGAAACTAAGATCCCATAAGCCACACAGTGAAGCCAAAAAAAAAAAAAAAAACCAACCAGAAAGGTCTGTTCCAGGTCTGGAACCTGTGGTTCAATAAGAATTGGGGTGAAGGGTGGGCACAGGGACCAGAGTTGTTCAGTTATGTGTTTACATGTCATTACGGGTAATCCAAGGGCACCATCATTGTTGTCCTAATATCTGTGTGTCCTTGTAGTGCCAATGAGGCAGCTTAAGTTACTCAGGCTTCCTCCTGGATCTAGAAATAAAGACAGGAATTGGATTTTGGGGTGTCCCCCCACCCCCAGTGCATTTGTGTGTGTGGCCTAATTAAGCTCCATTTGGGAGGCATACACATCAATAGGTCTCTTTCTCTTCAAGAATTGCTTTCAGACTGCAGTCCTTTTGTTTTGTTTCTCTTTCGGAGTCCAAAATCCATTAGCCATTGGAGCTCCTGCTTCTTCAAGGGGCCTTCAGACGCAGACTGCAGATGGCTGGACAAAGCATGGTCCTTGTGCTCTGGGCCGGATTTGCCCCGGGTCTTCCTCTGATAGAGCCTCTTTCACTAACATTTGCTTTTTCAAAGCCATCTTTCCTAAACAAAGGCTTCTTTCTATATAGATGACTCCTAGTAACCTTTTTTTTTTTTTTTTCCTGCAAGGATATTTGTTTCTAAGCCTTTACAGAAACAGTCCTAAGTCTAAATTCAGTCCAGAGGCAAGAGATTCTCTGCAGAGAATTACCAGCGTCTCAGCCTTGCCTGATCAAACCAGGCTTGATCTCTCAGATTCAATGTTATTTCTCTGCAAAACAAAGAGGCTGAGTTAGATGATCGCTGGCTTCTTTTTTTCTAGTCTAAAATGCTAATGTAGGGAAGTAAACTTGCTGTACCTGGACTCCAGCACTTCAAGTCACCAGATGTGCTTACTCAGCATCCAGATACCTGGGCCCCAGGGAGACCAGCTGGATCAGAGTCCCGGCACGGGGAATCTGTATTTGTAGCGAGCCCCCCGGGTGTCTCCACGTGCCGTCACATTCAGGATCGACTGCACGGCATTTGTTTAGAAAGCACGCTGGAGCAGCATGTTTCGTCTTTGCAAGAATAAGCAATCCATTGAGAACAGCAGGAGGAAAACCTGCTAATTCTGCTGGTTAAACAGTCTCTGCCTTTTCTTCGGGACACAAGTGTGTTGGTATTTGGCCCAGGAAGAAAACACAGCAAATAGCTATGGACAACGGTGAGCTCTTACTGGCCTTCCCTACCCTCCCGCCCCCCCACCCCCGGCCCCTTTTTTCTCCAGGCTTCAGCCCCGGTGATGAGCAAATACAAGTTCAGGAGGTGCTGACCACTAAAAGTAGGACAACTGCAAAAAGTAGAATAATTTATCCATGCGTGCTGCCCTTCTTCGTCTTGACAACCATCCTTCCTGCCAGTCTGTCTGAAGGTGACTGAACCACCCTATTATTTAGCCTTGTCCTACTGAGGGATTGGAAGTCAGCCTTCCTATTCATTTACCCAGTCTTCACCGATGAGGACACACATCGAAACTCTATCAGGAAAGTAACAGGCATCACTTATCGCTGTGTTGGGGTCTGATGGGGGCCCGGTGGCCACCCTGCCATGGGGGGTTGAAGGGGGTCAATCCTTGTTGCCTTGTCCTGAAGCTATTTCTCATGGAACTCGCTGGTTTTGTGCCTACTGGGATTGATGAAAGACACTGGAAGTTCTGGCACCCTTTATTTTGGAGGAAAGATAAATAATGAAAGGACTCACCTGCAACCCGGCCTGATGATGACATCATGAAGGGTCGGTGCTGGGAGGTGACGGGGCTGCTCCCTTCTCTTGGGTTGTTCAGATGTGGGCTACCTCACCTCTAGGAGGTGCCAGGTGTTCACAAGCACATCCAGCTCTCCCAGTGGGATCATGCTGAGACCTCAGTGTGGGCCATACTGTATTCTAACAACTTGGCGGGGGGGGTCTTCTGAGGTTGTTAGCTTTCCCAGGGAACCACTGGGGGGCAGGATCTGCGCATCACCCCTGACGTGAGTGGGGATAGATGCTGCCTTGTGGTATGGCATGTTTGATTTGCTTCCCAGGGGTGTCTGTTTTGCTTTGTCCTCCTGAGAACTGCTAAGAATGGTGATAAGTGAACAGAAAACAATCTAGTAATTCGGATTAGATGAGCTCGATCACATGGAAACTCCTACAAAGCTTCTCAAAAAGGGTTTTACAGTCTCAGAAAATGAGTCTGAAGTGTATTTTGGCCTCACTCAAACGCAATCCTCAATTCTATATCTCTTCTGTATGACAAAATCTTTGGGCTTTCAGAAGAAAGCACCCTCACCGCTTTAGAACAGGACCTTCCCAGGATACCTCCCTCATCCTGTTCTTAGAAAGAAGTGGACAGTGAGCTGGTGTCCGCAGTCGCCCGCCTCTACTCTGGGCTGTGGGTGGAGCATTCTTATCTGAGGTAGGGGATCAGGGCTGGTATTTGTGGGGTTGGAGGTGAGATTATAAGATTATGGGCCAGTGGGCCCAGAAGCACCCTAATTCCACCTCTCCCCTTCCCAAGAGGTCTCTGAGGGGGACATATACTCGGAGGTCAATCTCAGGGGATCAATGTATCATTAGCTGTAGCTCTGATCCCACATGCTAAGCTCCAACAGAGTCTTTGGGCTGAGAAAGTGTGAAGCAGATGGTGAACCAACCTTGACCTGAAAGATTAGGCCAGAGAAACCATTTCATTCTGAGGCTGAGACGTTGTTGGCCCTGGGTGTCCATCTCAGGCCACCCAAACGTCAGGGATGCTCACATGTGAACTTCTAACCTCAGCCACCTGGGGAGAAGACAAAGGGAGCTTAGAAAAGCCAAGGAGAGGTGGTCTGGGAATTCAGCCAAGCTAGTAAAAGGAAAACTCCCAAAGAGAAAATCCATGCCTTTTGCGTGACCTTTAACTTCTTGGTAAGGTCTGAGGGATGATTTCATTCACTTTACACACCTCTCCCTATATAAATGTGAAAAGCGGGGATGGGGAGGGAGATGGGGAGGAAGAAAGGCTTGAGCCAACAGTCTCTCCATCCTTGTTTTCTCTCTGAGAGGTCAAGGGACTTAATACCGGACTTGGGCTCAGCAGGAATGTTGCTTTTCCTGTACTCTGGGATGTGGACATAGCAACGTTTCAGGGGAGACCTGCCCACACGTTCGTGGGATGGCATCCCCAGTCCTTACTGACACACCTCATATCCATAAAGGATCGGTGAATGCCTTTTGATAGTTTCACCAAAAGCTTTCATGTCGGCCAGGATACACTTTCAGATAGGGCTGCCTGATGGACATCTACGCATGAAGTGAAGACGAGCCCTCTCTGCTCGTTGCACTTAGCCCCAGCTCCACAGAGATCCTCCAGGATGAGCTCCAGAGTGGGACCCCCAGCACATGACAGCACAAGTTAGATAGCACAATTCTGCAAAGGAAAAATGACACGGAAACACTATACACCTATTGGAATGACCAAGATTTGGAACACTGACAACACCAAATGTTGGCAAGACTGTGGAGCAACAGGAACTCCCATGCATTGCTGGTGGAAATGCAAAACGGTATGGCCACTTTAGAAGACAGTTCAAGGGTTTCTTGCAAAACTAAACATATTCTTATCATATGATCCAGCAGGTGTACTCCTGGGTATTTACCTAAAGGAGTTGAAAACTTTTGTCCAGAAAAACCTGCACATAGGTGTTCATAGCAGCTTTATTCATAGTTGCCCAAACTCAGAAGCAACCAAGATGTCCTTTACTAGACAAATAGATAAATAAACGGTGGTCCATCCATACAATGAAATATTACTCAGCACTAAAACGAAATGAGGGCTGCCCTGGTGACGCAGTGGTTGGGCATCCGCCTGCCAATGCAGGGGACGCGGGTTCGTGCCCTGGTCTAGGAAGATCCCACATGCCGCGAAGCGGCTGGGCCCGTGAGCCATGGCCGCTGAGCCTGCGCGTCCGGAGCCTGTGCTCCGCAACGGGAGAGGCCACAACAGTGAGAGGCCTGCGTACCGCAAAAAAAAAAAAGAAATGAGCTAGCAAGCCATGAAAAGACATGGAGGAACCTTAAATGCATATGACTAAGTAAAAGAAATCAAATGTGAAAAGTCTCCGTACTGTATGATTCCGACTATGTGACATCCTGGAAAAGGCAAAACTATGGAGACAGTAAAAAGATGATGCATGGATTTCTACACTAACATTCATGTATTTTCCTCACTGCAGTGCCAGTCGTTAACCTTTATTCCATCCCATGTGCCAGTTTTGATGTCAAAGGGATATATCAAAGGAAGGCAGTCCCTGTGTTCACAGACTCCCTTTACAGAAGCAGAGAAGGAAAAAATCCTAACACGAAAAATAAAATCCATCCAGTACTAATTTGAATTGTAACTTGCCACAACATTTTCCCTTATTTTGAAGTATATTTTCCATGGATTTTTGTGTGTAGGTGAGATTCTGTGCTCCTTGTGTTTTATTTCCCTCTTTATTACGAAGTCTGTGGTTACTTGTGAAGCACTCAGGATTTGACGTTAATCACCTCTGCAAACATTTCCTGAAACATTGTGTGCACACAACCCGGATGACATGGGCAGCTTCTCTGCCCTTCCAAGAACAGTACAGCTTGGTTCATATCCCCAACTACACGGTCTAAAGAAGTTCACTTCCTGCCCAATGATTTCTGTAAATTCCTAATCTTGCTTCCCTATCACCTTGGGCCAAATACCTCATCATTTTTCTTGGAAGAAACCTATTCCCCAGAGATGTCTTTGGAACTGGAATTTCTTTGATTGAGAGACATCGTACCAGGGACTCATTGGGTTAGTACTGCTGGTCCAAGTCCCTGAAATGGTGCTGGGAAAACAAGCTGCAGATGACCTTGACAACGCTTCTAGGTCATTGGTGCCTTCACTTCCTTGCCTGACACAGGAAGCTCTTGTTAGCTATGCGTTCTGCTCAGTGAGAGTCTCAACATGTCCACCCCATGTAAAGTTGGCTAATTGTTCTGTATTTTTTTAATTTTTTGTAAATTTATTTATTTATGGCTGCATTGGGTCTTCCTTGCTGCGTGCAGGCTTTCTCTAGTTGTGGCAAGCAGGGGCTCTAGGCACATGGGCTTCAGTAGTTGTGGCACATGGGCTCAGTAGTTGTGGCTCCTGGACTCTAGAGCGCAGGCTCAGTAGTTGTGGCTCACGAGCTTAGTTGCCCCACGGCATGTGGGATCTTCCTGGACCAGGACTCGAACCTGCGTCCCCTGCATTAGCAGGCGGATTCTTAACCACTGCGCCACCAGGGAAGCCCCCGTTCTGTATTTTAGAAGGTATTCAATACCTGGTAATGTAATGTCAGCAGGCATTTTGCTGCCAGCACGCAAGTGTAAATGCTGGATAATGGAGAGATATTTAAAGACCTTCTAAAGATAAAACTAGAACGTGAGAGCCAGAAAGAAATTTGGAGTCAGCATGTTGGATGGTTCTTAAAATACAGGTTTGAATTCAAATTGTCTGAGAAGGAGTTTCTAAATTCCACATTTTAGGCCTCAACCCAAATTTGATTCAGTCGGTTTAGAGTAGGGCCCCAGTAACTACAGTTTTTAAAGGTTTACAGGTGATTTTGTCGCATACTCTTAGTTCCAAATCACTTAGTGGTTAAAAATTCCTCAGTCCACACATAAAGAAACTGGACACTTAGGAAATGAAATGACCTCGCTAATGTCACGCTAGCTGATACCGTGAATTGCTGCTTCCTAGGGGCCCCATGAGATGCGACAGCCTGTCCAGCCCTCAACCCCACTTCGAGCGGTGTCCTGCTCACAGCAGGTGGGCCCTAACTGAGAGCTCATATGTGGCTGAACTGGGCTGAGAATGTCGGGAAAGGCAGGGCCAAGCAGAAAGCACCTGTTTTCAGACATCCTGGTCTCAGAGGCTAGTTTTGCCAGTGACCAGCTGTGTGATCTTGTACAAGGAGCTTAAGCTTCTGGTTTCATATTCTTGTTCGTAGCAACAGAGCTGTTGAGAGAAGGAAGGAACACAGTCACCTGAAGATGTTTAGGGCGGTGCTGGCCATGCCGAAACTGTTTTTATTTTTGTTACAACCCAGTGCTCTTTCTGCTAGTATGTTTTGCCTATAAAATTTTTCATCTTTGTGTAATAAAACTTCGAAGACTCAATTGAGATGATGTGACGGCAATGTGACGATGCTAACCGCTGTCTGGAATTGCATATTACACAGGACACAGACTGATGCTTTCCAATTCATGAGCCAATTTCTCATCCTATCTAATTTTACTTCCCTTCATTACTTCAAGAAATTTCCCCTCGAACCGCCAAAGTGAGAATCAGACCCATTTAGTTTTCCATTTTCTGTCTGTAGAGTGCACGGCACTTCAATTTTCTCCCCTTTTACAGTTATGATCATTTTTCTTACCATCTTAATCGCCGTCACACTCCGTAGCAAAACATTTGACAATTATAAGTACTCACGTAGGCAGATTGGAAAACGCTGACGTTTCAACACTGTGGCTCGTTGGCAAGATTTCTGAAGACCTTTACCCGTGTTAGGAATTAAAGAATGGTACTTACAGAATTCCAGGATGGTACTATTGGACCTAGTCTAAGGCTTGTTGTCCAAGTGACCAGAATGAAATTGTGTCGATCCCTGGTGAGTTAGGAGCCTCCTTTTCTGGCTAAGGTCAAAGATCAGACACGAACATGCCAGTATTTTCCCTCCTGAATTTTGTTTTGGTTTTTGTTTGTGTTTTGGCCGCGCCGTGGGACTTGTGGGATCTTAGTTCCCCGACTAGCGATTGAGCCCACACCCTCGGCAGTGAAAGCGAGGAGTCCTAACCACTGAACCGCCAGGGAAGTGCTCTGAATTTTATATTATACATTTTCAAAAGACCAGGATTCTAAAACCAGATTCTTTAGATTCTGCTTTTTTCTGGCGATCATGGGAATAAATGTTGCCCAGTCACTATCACGGGACCCACTTCTGGGATCCTGGGCAAATGTGACAAGGGGCCGTTCTCTGTATTTTCATTCGACTTCCTGATAAAACGGGTCTGGTGTTGTTCAGAGCCAGATGACAGTTGCCCATCTCTGTCACCCTGCCACCACGCTTCCATAACCAGAATTCCCCAAATCAAGAACAAAATCTCTATATAACAATTAAACAATAATAGGATGAATTAAATGATAAATGGATAATTAAAATGATGGGGGTATAGTGGGTAACTACAACAAAAATAAGTAAAACTCTACAGAGGAGGGGTGACCAGAAACCTGAGACCACAGGCAAAGGGGCAAACAAGTTTGTATCGAAGATGAGAGGTCTGTAGCCAAAATATTGAAACAGTAAGTTGAAGGTAAAATAAAAAAGCCATGAACTGGGGCTTCTCTGGTGGCACAGTGGTTAAGACTCCGTGCTCCCAAAGCAGGGGGCCCGGGTTCGATACCCTGTCAGGGAGCTAGATCCCACATCATGCCACAACTAAGAGTTCGCATGCCACAACTAAGGAGCCCACCTGCTGCAACTAAGACCCAGTGCAATTAAATAAATAAATAAATATTTTTTTTAAAAGCCATGAACTAATTGAGAAACCAAAACCTGCTTCAAAGAGGTCAATATAAACAAAATAACATGCCAACACCAGAAGGTCAAAGAACAGACTAAGTAAAATAGACACATTGAATTAAAACTTTGCAAAAGAGAAAGACAGAGGTAAAGTAATCGACCCAGGCCAGGCCAGGCCCCGTCCCACGGCCAAGCTCTGCAAGGGGCATGGGGTTCCCCCTGGTACCTGGGCAGCATCATGGTCAGAAATCCCAAAACAACCCTACAGGCAGGGCTAGGGGTGGCCTGCTTTTTAAAAAAATCATGAAGTTGTCAAACTATGTGTCCATGCTGCTATCAAACAGACAACTCCCCAAGCCCTGAGATTAAAATTAAAAATCCATGGGCTTCCCTGGTGGCACAGTGGTTGAGAATCTGCCTGCCAATGCAGGGGACACGTGTTCGAGCCCTGGTCTGGGAAGATCCCACATGCCGCGGAGCAACTGGGCCCGTGAGCCACAATTACTGAGCCTGCGTGTCTGGAGCCTGCGCGTCTGGAGCCTGTGCTCCACAACGAGAGAGGCCGCGATAGTGAGAGGCCCGCGCACCGCGATGAAGAGTGGTCCCCGCTTGCCACAACTAGAGAAAGCCCTCGCACGGAAACGAAGACCCAACACAGCCACAAATAAATAAATAAAGCAAACTGTCAACAAGTAAAAATAAATAAACACTATTAAAAAAAAAATCCATGCATAAAGGATAACAGCAGACACGTGCAAAGACACACCGGGAGCGGCGGTATCAGCCTGTCGAAAGAGGACTGTGCCTGTGGGGCGGCAGCACGATCCGGGGGCGCTTAGATAAAGGAACCTGAGGAGTTTAACTCAGCGACCGGGTCAAGTCACTTGCTGCGGTACAAACGTGAAGTGACGGTCTCTTTTCCTGTCATCATTGCTATCATTTCTCTTTGAAACCCAGCAGCTGGAGCATTTCACACCTGCAGCTCACCTTTCATTCAAACAGGACTGGTGGTCCCAGTTCACGGGACCGGGCTCTCCTCTAATGACTCTCCAGGCCCTCCTCCTGCCCCCACCCCAAGGCTTCCAGCAGCCGAGCCCTAACTGTGCTCACGTGAGTCTTGCCCTGCGACCCTGGCAGGGAAAGGCCAGTGAACCCCCGAAGTTGTGCTCTTGACCCAAGTGGGTTGATCTTGGGTGGGTGTGGCACCAGCCCTGCACAGGCTTCGTGGAGAAGCACCCGCTGCGTGCCCCTCTCCTCGGAGCACCAGCATGGCAGCCAGGGCTCTGGCCCTTCTCCGAGGTGGGCTCCTTGCATTGGCTGAGTCCCACACAGTCCTATGACTTCTACCCCTTTGAAGCCGCAGGGCTTCCCCGGGAGACCCCATGGGAACCCCTGAGGCCCCCTTTGGTGCTCTCCGAGAGACACAGGGGTACCGAGACCCTTGACGTCTTCTTGGCAGGCACATTCACGACAACGCATTCACGCCCTGATCCTGGGGAAGTGTCTCACCTTCAGGAGTCTTCAGATGAGAGGCTGGCGCCGTGGTGTATACTCACATATGCCGCCCAACGTTGGGGTCCGATGCCCAGAGCTCCCTTCCCTGTCACAGCTCTCCTCGGGTGGCACTGAGGTGGCATGGTGAAAGCCAGGGGCTAGATGCCAACCTCGCACCCTCACACCCCACACGGAGCTCCCGTGGATTCTGCGGCCCTTCCCCAGAGCGAGGAAAGGGTGGAGATGGTCCTGGAAGGACCACCTTGCTCTCCCTCTCTACTCTTTCTTGGACAGAAGTGAGGGGGAAGCTGAGACATCATCCCCCTCTCCCATCCCCCATGGGTTCAGGCCACTTCCTTCCCCTGTCCTCCTGGGTAGTGCCCGCGATGGGGGAGGGAGCTCCACAGACAGAGGGGGGCAGAGGCCAGGCCTTCACTGCACAGTTGCCAAAGTAATGTCATCTCAGGAGGCCTTTTTGTTGACAATCAGTTGACCTTCCCCTGGCAATTCGCACATGCCCATGTGTGTCTCAAGTTCCACACTGTCTAAAGTCTTCATGGTTTGTATGTTGAGTAACAGAGCTACGCAAACCATGTGCAGACTCCTCCTTCTCTTTTGGGCACGGTGGGGCTAGCCTGCCATGCACGCAGCACCTCAGCTCGCAGCTCCTCCTTCTCTCTCCCAGACCTTGCAGGATGGGCTTCTCGGCGTCCTCAGCTCAGTGCTTCCATCCCTTTTCCATAAGCCTCTCCTCTGAGCGTCTTCCCCGAGGCAGCGTTACCTGTCCCATCCCCCGTTTCTTTGTCCCGCCCCTGCATAATTTCCTTTTAGTGCTCATCGTGTTGCCAGTGATCATTTAGTCATTCATTGAACGGATCATCACCCACTTTCTCCGGCTAGAATGGAAGTTCCACAAAGCAGAGACCTACAGAGTCACAGTCACTGCACCTTCGGTGCCTAAAACATCGTCTGGCACACAGAGGCTGCCTGGTGGGTGTTTGTAAATGAAGGAATGATTTTCAACTCTTTGAGGACCGAAGCTTGAAACCAGATGAGACAGTGAATTTACAGCAGGCAGGGATGGACAAGAAGAGAAGCTTTGTGAGGTGCACGCACCTGTGTAAGTGGAGGGAGGGGGCAGGGTCTTGGCAGACTTCTGTTCACTAAACCCTCTACGTGCCTGGAGTGTGTGTGCAGAGCGGCTGCAGCGGCTTAAATAGGCACAGAGGGTGAATGTATGTTCTCAGCTAAGGCTGCTGGATGTGTTTGGATGAAAAGGCTGTATCTGTCATGGTAGAGTGATGCCCTCACTGATTTGGAAATACTTGCAATCTACTTTTGGGATAAAGTGGGATTATAACTAAATACATTGATATAAGGGATTTTTAAAATTTATGATAAATCCTGGGATTCGTGTGTATTCATTGAATTCTTCCGTTCTCATTGACGGAGATGTATGCTGAAAAAGGTATACGTAACCACAACGGTAAATCACTGACTGCAAGGACTTAATTCCACAATAACTAAAAAACAAATTGGAGGCAAGCTAAGCTGGGGAAAAAAGCAGGAATACTTTTTTTCTCAACATGAACTAAGACAAAACATCTTTTGATTAACTCTCGGTTGGCCAGAAACCTATCTTAACCTCATATGTTTATTTCTCAAGTTTTCCTATTTACCATAATTTTAGTATATAAGGTATATGACCCCAAATTTAAAAATCCAGTGTTCTCATTTAGTAAGACAGGACATTGGATAGCGTTTTCTGAGGACAAGGGTTTGTCGTTTTTCACCGGAGCTGGGATTTGGTATCACAGCTCAAAGTTTCAGACTTCTCAGCAATTATAAACACCCCCGGAAAGAGTTGTGCTGTTTAATTAGCACCATCTGACTCCCAGGAACAGGCAGCAAGGAGCTGGGCGGCCCAGCCACCAGCCGTGCAACCCCTCCTGCACCTACAGACTGGCTGCTGTCCTTGTGTTAATGTTAAGTCCTTCTAAAGGTCAAGTGCGTGCAGGAGACACGTTTCCGGGCATCCACTCCTGTGGTTCCGCTTGCGTGCGCTGGGTGCTCAAATGCTTCCCTGAAACTTCTTCGTGCAAATGCTTTATAAGCGCATTCTTTTTTACCTTCCTCCGCAGCCCCCGGTCTTGAATTGACAGGGGAGCCTGCGGTGGAAAATTGGTTTTTAAACGATGATATTCCAAGATTTCTGCGGCGGGGAGCCGCAGATTTCTACCCCCGGAGAGGCCATCTGTTCAGGATGAGCTCCTGCTTTCTCCTCCCAGACAAGGTGAACTTGCAAGTGCAAAGACTAGCTCTTGAAATATCTTCAAACGGACGTCTGACCTCCGGGGCTGCTGTCGCCACAGCTATTCCAGCCGTCCTGCACTTTCCATCACGGGAGGGGCAGCAAGCAACGTGCAGAAGTAGTGAGGTTGGCTTTTTTTTAACTAACGCAGATTTGCTGGAGAGTTTCTGGAAAAAAAAAATAAAATGACTCAAAGCACATCAACCGGAGAAGGTCCTCACATACTCTGATGCTCTGCTGTTAGGTGCGTAGCTTGCCCTTAGGCTTATGTCTTCTTAAGAATTCACTCCTTTTCAGTATGAAATGCCCTACTCTATCCCTGATAATTTTCTGGCCCTGAAGTTAGCAAATTTATCTGAAATGAACAGAGCAATTCCAGCTTTCTTCTGATTAGTGACAGCATAGGCTATCTTTCTCCACCTGTTACTTTTAGCCCTAATTTTTGTATTTAAAGTGGGTTTCTTGTAGACAGAGTATAGCTAGGTCTTGTTTTTTTTTTTTTTTTTTAAATCCATTCTAACAATCCATCTTTTAATTGACCTACTTAGGCCATTCACGTTTAAAGTGATTATTGATGAATAAATGATGAGAAAGTGCGTGTTACCCATCTTGGCATAGGTGTATATATCACTTCCCCGGGCGCCACCATATGGAGTCTTTGGCAAGACTTTTGCGTCTGCTATTCTCCTGGGTCGGCTGAGTTGCCTTCCTCATTTCCCTATAGAATCTGCATGCGGCACTGATTGACTTTAGACCCCTGGCTTAAGTGGTTGGGGATCATGGCTTTTGTTTTTACCAGGTCAGCAAACGTATGTATTTTTTTTTCTTTATCAAGTATAACTATATCGCAAAAAGGAGAGGAAAAGTCACTATGAGAGGGGACAGAGGAAACTTCCTAGAGGAAAAAGATATTGCAACTGTCAGAAGTGGGATAGAAGCACAAAAATGTATAAAATCAGTTACAAAAATTGTGAAAAAAAATTAAGTGATTATTCCTATAGTTGGATTAACACGTGCCATATTTGTAATTGTTTTCCGTTTTTCGTTTCTTTCTCTCCCTCTGTCTCCCCTCTTGACCTTGGGCTTCCCTAAGCGTCCTTCTCAGAGAGCTTGTGTCCTCAGCTCTTTCCTCTGTCATCCACTGTTATTATCCTGGGGGCCTATTGGTGTGGGGGTGGGGAGGAGTGTTCTATAATTTTAGGATTGAATCCCAGTCTCCCAGTGGGCCTGGGTCTCAGTGGACCCTTGCACTGATCGCTCTAGTGGTGTGGCTTTTCCCCTGCCCCTGACTCCTTCCCCTGGCTGGGCCATTCTCAATCTGTTCCTGTGAAGCCCTGACCCGTGTTGTCTATGTTTTCTTCCTGCCTTGGATGTGAGACAAGAAAGCTAATGGGGACTTGAGTGGGAGGAATTCATTTCCCACAGTTGCGATAATGTTTCAGAAGCTCTGGCAAAGTCTTTTTCCTTGGGGAGGATGCCTTCATTAAGAAATGTCTGAGCATAGTTCACGATGCTTACTCTTCCCTTCTCCCTGCCAAAGCCAAGAGATCTTTCTCAGATCTTCACCGTGAGAACCGGTAGAGTTCCGCAGCTAAAACCCACAAAAGTGTGAGAGCCCCCAAGCCCGCAGCCTCCAAAAGTTTCTCTCTCCCGGTAGCACATACGCAGCCTCCAGCAAGTCATCAAAATGCCCACTTAAGCGTCCTATCCATTTACTCTTCCAGCAGCTTCTGGTCCAGGGAAGCTGAGCTCACCTTCAGCTCCGGGATGCTCCTGTTTCTCCAGATCTAGGGTGGCAGTCTGCCTTGCAACCTCAGTCCTCGCACGGGTCCAAGGTCAGTCATTCCTTTTCCGTTTGTCCAGCATTTTCTTGTTATAAGGACAGGAAGGTGATTTCCAAGTCCTTGTCAAGAGCTGACATCACGAGTCCCAAGATCACCCTTGTTTATTTTTTGTCAAACTTCCTCCCCATTTTTACTACATAGTTATCTCTGGATTTATAGATAGTAATGAAACTTCATACTGATTTGGGACAGGAACCAGGCGCTACTGCAAATGCTTTATATGCGCATTCTCCTTTACCTTCCTCCGCAGCCCCCGGATACTCCCATTTTCAAATGAGGAAACTCACCCTTTCACATATATGTCTTACCCAAAGCCATGGGATTAGTAAGGAGCAGAGCCCAGCCTGGACCTAGCAGCAGCTTACTGAGCCCAACAGTTTGACATCAGATGCTATGTTCTCTAATAGGTAGTTATGAATGGACAGACTATGGACAGATGCATAAAGAACTGGATACAGAGATGGATAAATAAAAACGCAAAAAAGAGGTTGCGTTTAGTTCTACGGAGAGATTTGTAAATTAATATTATATTTTAAGCGTTTTCAGAAATTATTACAAATCCTTGATTAAGGAGAATTCTTAAGTAGTTAAAATCATAATTCTAATACAAATAGATAGCAATCCCGTAGGAGAGTCGTTTTGAACTCACAGATGGAAAAAAACAGTGGATAACAAAGAGTCTGTGTGGACAGGAGACATCTCGTCAGTGGGGAGAGGGACGCTGAAAAAGTGCTTGGTGTTTTAGACACAAAACCTGTTACTATTCCTATAGGGCAATTAAACTCTACCCTTCAGGGTCATCTTGTTTAATGGATCAGTCATTATACCTCATCAGTTTTCCTCAGGTAACCTGTCCATAACGAGCTATTAATCAAACTGGTATGTTCCCTGAGAGTCGACCTTCAGACAAGCTCATCAGAGAATCATTCAGCCTGATACTGAAAGGCAATGAGGTCATCTTTTGTGCCTTATTTCTGAGTTTGGAAGACTTTTCCTGTGTATCAGGAATATGATTTTAATGGCCTTCGTAAAGGTGCATAACAGGGGTGTTACCACAGTAGAACCATCTGGAATCTTGCCTGCACAGGATACTGCCTCAGACCCTCTGGTACCTGGCCTACTTCCTCTTCCTGCTGTGGAGAAGAGAGGTCGGCCCCCACTATTCACATTCCAAGAGGCTCCTGTAAGGGAACTTCATGGCTGGGGGTAACATGGGGTCAGGACTCTGCTTCGTATCGGGGTTCAGCAGGGAGGGGACTAACCCTGGCTTCCCTGCCTCATGTGTCACACAGCACAAGCGGCCCCTGACTGTCAGAGCACAAGGGATCCTGGACTCATCGCTTTAAGCCACTGTTGACTCGTGTAGGGGAAACACTTTGCTTCCTCTCCCGTGTTCTTCCTCCTGCCCCCAAAACGAGAACTTCCGCCCAGCTCCTGGCTCTGAGAAGATCTGGAGTGAAATCTTTAGTCCTGCCGCATCCCTCAGAGTGGATGTGCTTGATTGGCTCATTTTACTCTGGGATGTGTCAGAAAGGCAGACCAGCTTTTCTCTCCCAGTTCCCAACCTGTAAGGCCTGGGGGAGCCTGTATTTTTTTTTTTTTTAACATCTTTATTGGGGTATAATTGCTTTACAATGGTGTGTTAGTTTCTGCTTTATAACAAAGTGAATCAGTCATACATAAACATATGTTCCCATATGTCTTCCCTGTTGCGTCTCCCTCCCTCCCACCCTCCTTATCCCACCCCTCCAGGCTGTCACAAAGCACCAAGCCAATATCCCTGTGCCATGCGGCTGCTTCCCACTAGCTATCTACCTTACTACGTTTGTTAGTGTGTATATGCCCATGACTCTCTCTCGCCCTGTCACAGCTCACCCTTCCCCGGGGAGCCTGTATTTTGTTTCTCTCCACCAGTGAGCAAACAGCAAGGTCCTGCCCAGGGAGATCCAGCTCTGCTCCCTTGCGTGCAGGGTCTTCACCTGCAACCTTGCCGGACCAGGAAGGCCCCGCTGCCGACAATTGAAGGGAGAGGTGTACGACCCTCCATCCTGGGCTCAGGACGAAGGGGGCTTCCAACATAGTTTAAAGAGGGTTTGCATTTGGCCCTTGTTAGGCTCTGCTCAGCGGGTGAGAGCTCTGCTTGGATCCCACCTCATTCCTGGCGTCCGTCGGTTGAAATTTGTAGAAGGAGGGTGTTGGAAAAATAGCACCTGAAACCTCCCATGAGTTTCCATTACTTCTCCGGAGCCAAGACCCCGAGAGCAAGCCTGCCTGGGATAGAGTAAAATGGTGATTCTTGGGTCATTTGCAAGCCAATCATGCATAGCTTTCAGCTTGGGGTCCGATGACAAAAGACTCTCAGGAAGGAGATTTCTGTGGTCTGCCTGTTAATGAAACAGGGGATTTTGTGCTCTTGGAGGGAACATGGGACTCATGTAGCATCAACGCTTCATCTGTAGAATCAGAGAGACTCCTAAGAGCCAACTGGGCTCGAGGAGACGTGTAAGGTAACCTAGCCCTCAGGTGCACCACTGCATATTCCGCACTGCTCATCTCCATGGAGTCATCACTGAGCAGGCCCTGTCCTACTGAGGCCACATGCACCTCCCTACTCTTTGTTCACCGAGCAGCCCCACCAACTGTCCTGAGTTGATGCAAGAATTGAAACCTCTTTGCTATCCCTATGTAGTACAATCAACTTGTTCTACAGAAGAGAAATTCGGAGATCTCATGCACAATACACAGCCATGCTTCTCTCTCCCGGTGCAAGGATTGATTTAGATTGATTTCACTAACACTTTTGCTTATATTTCTGGTATGACCAGGGAGTTAATGAAAGTAACCAGTCCACCTCCAGGATCTGAAATTATAGTATCTTTCTCTCTCTCATGAAAATGACACTTTATAAAATTGTCTTTGTCTCACTTTTCTTAGAAGAACTTGCCTTATTAAATGGACAGAGCCCTGGGTTCTTGGGAGTATGGAATTCAAGCAGTTAGTCTGCTAGAATTTGGATGCGATTGGAGATGGGGTTTCCTCCAAGGTACACACGGGTTCTGTAAGCTCTTCTCCCTTTAAGTCAAGGTGGTGCTTCCTGGCCTGAAGGTCTGGGCGTGGAGCAAGGTGATATCTAGAAAGAGCCACAGGTTCTATGGTCTTTCAGAAACAGGAGATGAACTGCTTTCAGAGAATCAATGCTCTGGCCACACAGTTAAGCCTTTGCCTGAGAGGACAGGTTTGTTCTTGATTGTTGTTCTTGAACTTGGAAATGGATTCATTCACACTCAGGAAGAGCTGGGAGAATATGAAGACTTCTCTTGGCTGTTTCTAGCGAGCTCACTATTAACAAACCACTCCTCCCAAGTTCCCCGTGGAAAATAAATCTTGGAATTAGAATAAATGTAAGGAAATTCCTCATAGGAACTCCCCCAACCATAGCATCGCCCTCAGTCCTACTCTCAGCCACCTTGTCTTCTGTGTGGAACCACCCTTAGGGGGTCTCTCTCCGCCGGGCAGGAGCGGTAGGCATTGGCAGCCCCAGGCTGTCAATCTCTCTTTTAGGTTTGCACATCAGGACTTAGAAAAGACTGTGATTGGCCCAGCTGCGGTCACATGCCCTTTCTTCACCAGTCACTGCAGCCAGGAAAATGGGCTACTCTGATTGGTCAGGCCTGGGTCATGTGGCTTCTACAATGGAGAAGAATGGGCTCATCTCATAATCCGTAAGGCATGGGCTCCGCGTAACAGGGCTTCTCTTACCAAGAGAATGGGGAGGGGTGTTGGACCACCCTCTCTGAAAAGAGACATCGCCAATTGTTAATGCTGATAAGTGCAAAGGGATGTGACCTACCAGTTTCTCCTGAGCACAGGACTTGCATAACCCCTTGTTCCTGTAAATATAAACCCTGTCCACTGAACCCACTGAAAATGGATTGACCCTGTGGAAACTAGCATATAAGTGTAACTCAGCTCAAGATTGGCTTCAAACCCTTTGTCATGTTTTTGGTTGTTATATCACATATATGCCTGGGGCTCCTCTATCCTATGCAACGAAATCCAAGGTCTGTAGGAGGGTATGGGGATATATATTTAAAACTGAGGGAATCAAGTCACGTGGAGGGCCCAGGTCACATGGCTACTTAGTGGTAGTGTGGACCTTGGTTGAAGGCTGCTGATGTCCATTCTAGGACCACATCCTTTCCCTCTTTCAGGACAAGAGTATCACAGCTAGCTTCTCTGACTTGATAGATAGTGCAGTGACAAATCGGGCTTAAATCTGCCATAAAGACAGCTTGAGACTCATTAGAAGAAGTTGGAGTTGAATTGGAAATGCTAATTTCCAGACATCCAAGCAATTCATTCTGGTGGGCATTTATTGTGTTGCTCTAGAGGCTGCTGAGGAATGAGGGGACTGAACACTGAACAGTCAATGTCAAGAATGACCCCAAGAAGGACAACATAACCATTTCCTCCCTCTTCTTTGCTGGGGCTAAATGCTCCCATCAGTCAGAGGTGCCATGGATGCTTTTAGGGTTAAAATGAACTTTTAACACTGATATTGGGATTTATAATAAGAAACATATATTTGGTCTTTGTCCCTGTTCCTGGCACAGAGCTCCGAAAACCTTTGTAATTTTCTAAGTGATGAGAGCTATAAAGGTGTCTTCTGTTACATTAATGAGGTGACTTTTGGAAAACACCTAGGATTGGGGACGGGTTACCAGGTAAAGCTGACCTATGGGGAGAGGAGAGGGGCTGAAGGTTGAGTTCAATCACCAATGGCTAATGATTTAATCAATCATGCCTATGTAATGAAGCCTCTATAAAAACCCAAAAGGACAGGGTTCAGCGAGCTTCCAGGTGCGTGAACAGGTGGAGAGGTGGGAAGAGTGGAGCTCTGGGAGAGGGTATGGGAGCTCTGTGTCCTTTGCCCAGACCTTGACCTGTGCATAGCTTCCTTTTACAATAAACCGGTAATCTAGTAAGTAAAGTGTTTCTCTGAGTTCTGTGAGCCGCTCTAGCAAATTATACCCAACACAAGGGTTGGGGGGGGGGGTTTGTTAACACTTCCAATTTATAACCGTTGGTCAGGAGCACAGGTGACCCAGGTGACAACCTGGGTTTGTGACTGGCAGTCTTGTAGGACTAATCCCCTAACCTGTGAGATCTGACGCTTCCTCCAGGTAGACAGTGTCAGAATGGAATTGGAGTGAGGATAGCCAGTTGGTGTGGGAGCATTGCTTGCTGGTGGTTGGAAACCCTACCCTCACCCCACGTCAGAATTGGTGGTCAGAACCCTTAAAAACTTAGTTCTTGCCCAACTTCCACTTCTGTGAGACTGGAGTAGGTATACTATTCCGCTTACCAAATACAACTAAAAACCCTGGACATTATATATAAAATACACATAAAGGAGATTCTGAAAGGTGGAGAGAAGGAAGATCAGAACCAATTTCCCAGGTTCCCTTTTTTGCCTCATATAGCCCAGATTTGGGGCTGAGAAGCCAGTAATTTGGAAAGGCGCAGACAAACAAAATCCCCAACAAAAGCCTATTTTCTCTGGCCAAGGGACCAGGAAAGGGCAACCTATCAAGACAGAAAAGTCTCCAACACTCCCTCAGGGTGGTTTCAGAGAAGGCTGAGTAAGAAGCTGGACTTTCCTTCCCACCTAGAAGTAATGAGGAGCCCACCCCTATCCCCACTGGGAGAGTCAGGGCTTTCTCTACCATCCAGTGGTAATGATGCCACCCTCCCCTTGATGTCAGTGAAGCCATAACAAGGCATTACTGTGTCCCAGCCAGGGAGGCATCAGGGGAGACCTGCAAGTGCTAGAACTCCCTCACCTCCAACAGTAACAAGGAGCCCTCCCCACTCAGGTATCCAAGGCAAGGTGGCACCCCTGCTTCCCTACTGGTGCAATGTCAGAGGAAGCCAGCAAAAACAGGTTTAACTAAGACACAACGGCTCAGAACATACTACACTACACATCCAGGTTTCAATGGAAATCACTCATCAAGAACCAGGAAGACTTCAAATCGAATGAAAGTAATCAATAGATGTCGAAATCGAAATGACAGTTTCGCTCGAGTTATCTGACATGAAAATGGTGGCAATACCAAGCGGATGTGGGGAAACTGTATCACTCACACATTGCCGGTGGGAGTGCCAAATGGTATATCCACTCTAGAAAGCAGCTCAGGAGTTTCTTAAAAAGCTAAACATGCAACTATAACCTATCAGTTGCACTCTTGGGCATTTATCCAAGAGAAATGAAAACATACACACAAAAATCTGTAGACAAATAAATGTTCATAGCAGCTTGATTTGTAATAGCCCAAAACTGGAAAAAAAAAACCAGGTGTTCTTTAACATGAAAATGGCTGAACAAACTATGGTACATCCATGCCATGGAATATACTAAGCAATAAAAAAAGAAGAAACTATTGATACATGTAACAACCTGGATGAATCTCTAAGGAATCATGTTGAGTAAAAAAAGCCTATCTCAGAAGCTTACACACCATATGACTCCACTATGTAACATTCTTGAAGTGACAAAATTATAGAATGGAGAACGGATTCATGGTTGCCAGGGGTTGAGGAGTAGGAAGGAGAGAAGTGGGTGTGGCTATACCAGGGCAACATGAGGATCTGGTGATGGAAATGTGCATCTTGGCTGTATTAATGTCAATATACTCTTTGTGATATTGTATTATGGTCTTGCAAGATGGTACCATTGGGGCAAACTAGGTAAAAAGTACACAGGATCTCTCTGTATCATTTCTTACAAGTGCCTATGAAGCTATAGTTATCTCAGAATAAAAAGTTTAATAATTAAAAAAAAACCCTAGCAACCTCATTCTTCTGCTTTCAGCTAGAGTGGCCAGCGAGGTTAAGTAGTTTGGATATTTCTAGAATCTAGCATGGTACTCCTTTAATAAATTGAGTAAGTGTCTGTTGAATTTAAATGCCTTGTGCAAAGTGGATCACAAGTCAGAACAGCCCCAAAGGGCTTGGTCTACCGAACCACCATTGTCCTGTATGCTGTCCCATTCCCCTGAGTTTCTGTGGGGACAGATTAGTGTGAGGTTATGGTTTAAGATAAAAATTCTTACTGGTTTCTATTTCTTGGGCAAGTTACTTGAACTCACTTGTCTCGTTACTAGTAAAATATACATAACAGTACCTAACTTCCAAGGTTTTTATAAATATTAAATGAGAAAAAGTGTAGAAAGATAGATGGTGTTCACAGAGATCAGGTCACAGGTAGGATAATTATTACAATAGAAAAAGGAGGGCAAAGTTAGTAGAAATATAAAATCTGCTGGAAAGTATATATAGTGGAAAATTGTTCTTTGTTCTTTCTTTCCCTTTATGTCTCCTTTGGAATAATCAACGATTATTCCCTCATTCTTTTCTATTAACATTTTTGATGTACCTTCTTTTATTATTCTTTCAGTGGTTAACAGAGATTATCATATACATCCTTCACTTATTAAGATCTAATACGTATCAGCATTTTTATCCTTTCCAGCATAATGCAAAGACCTTACCACACTTTCAATCCGTTTACCCTATTTGACTTTTGTGGTATTGTTACTACGCATTTTGATTTTATATTTTAAATCCCACGATACATTATCATTTGTTTGATACAGTAAGCGATATTTTAACATTTACCCACATATTCACCCAGTGCAGTGCTCATCATTCCTTCTTGTTTTACTGTGCTTCTGCCTGGAATCATTTGCCTTCTGCCTAAAGAACTCCTTTTAAGATTTCTTTTAGTTTATATCAGTTGGAGATAACTTCTCTCAGTATCTGTTTCTCCGACTTTGCTTTTATTTTGCCTTTGCTTTTGAAGAATAGTTTTGCTTGTACATAATTCTACATTAGCAGTTGTTTTCTTTCAGTGTTTTCAAGATGCCATTCCATTGCCTTTCGGTTCCCACTCTTTCTGTTGAGAAATCAGTTATGCCTTATTACTGTATGTTTGAAAGCAATGTAATAACAAAAATCTTCCCTAAGATCAATAATTTGTTTAAATTTACATGTATAAAACCTGAAGTTCTCTCACATGTTCTAAATTTGTAGATACATTTGTTAAGATTTCAAATTAAAGTGAAGGGTCTAAACTAACTCATCAATCATGTAATGTAAATGAGCGAAAGAAGGTCATCACACTAATAAACAGCATTCTTTTAAATGATACAAGCGTATTAAGTTACCCATCATGTACAGATTTGGTTTTGTCTTTCTTAAGTCTTTTTATATTTAATTCTAAATCTTTCTAGAGTTAAAAGATTTCTGTCTCTAAAGAAGACAGTTAAGATCCTAATAACTGAAGTTGCTTAATTCTAAATGTTTCTCGAGTGGACAAATGTATAACGCTAAGGAAATGTCATCCAGTAAACATCCCAGTTAACTGAGATAATTTAGAACCGGAGATTGTATTTACATAAGAAATCTATTGCTGCAGACGTACCCACTCATTGAGCCAAAAGAGGACATTTTCAGAGCCACTGGATCATGAGCTACAAATTTATAAAGAAGCTGGTCTCACAGCTCACGTAGCCTTTGTAGCAGGAGTTAAGATACGCACCCACATTACTTTTTTCTCATACGAATGTCAGATGTCAGCAGCTCCCACTCGAGATGATTACTTGCCTGGATTTTGTATTTCTTTTTAGTTTCTAAATACATTTTAAATCAAGCTCTACAGACCGTTGAGCCTTGTAGGATTCTAAATTATGTATATATGTTTTCTACTTGAATTTAAAGACATTTGAATTTGGTGTAATCTTATGTTTCAAAACATCTTAGAATGATGCAATTCTGGTGACTATTTTAAAAGCTACTGGCTAAAACAAACCCACACGGCTTTGTTTGAGTTGTGAGTCATAGTATTTGAGGTCATTCTCACACCCCATTCTCTCCATCCCGCTTCTTTCTCCCTTGCACTTGGGTGGCTTCTGCTTGAGAGGCTCCTGTGATGGTGGAAGAGCCCTGGAGGGGAAGAGGGCTGCCTTTAACCTCCAGGAAAGGGGTGATGGGACATTAGGAGTTTTATAGGTTGTCCTACAGAGGCCCCTAGTTGTAGGAAAGGAGGCAGGATTCTGGCAAGAACACTCTCTCCAGGAATAAAGGTGGTGAACTTGGGTGAATCACTCAACGTGAGAGATGGCGTGCCAAAGAGTGTGGAGCTCCTACAGTTATGTCACTTTTATGGTCTGTCACGTAGACCTTCTTGTTCTATCCCCTTTATGGAACTTGGCTGTTGAGGAGATGAGTGCTGAAAAGGAGTGTCATGTTGTGAAAAGAGCATTGAACTCAGAGCCAAGGAATCAGGATTGGAGCACTGTCCCCATCATCTGACGACTCTGCCTCCTTGGACAGGTCACTCAGCTTCCGAGTTAATATGGGCTAAATTAAAGATCTCACAGAGTGAGACACAGAGGAGGTAGAAACATGAGGGATCTCAGCCCCAAATGCTGTGTTTGTTCATCCTTAGACTCTTCCGGGACACTCACTGGGTTTAGATATGGCAGCCGTCGACTTGCAGTTGACCCCGTTCCCTCCTGTGCTGAAAAGTGATTTTCCCCAGATGCTCTGGCAGACCCTGCTCTGAGCCCTTTACATCAGCAGGGGAAGCTTAACGGAATCCAGCCCATTATGAATTGCATGCTTAATGCTTATTCTCGAGTTAGGAATGAAGGGAGAACGGTGCTCATTCTTCAGCGGTACCCCAAAGCTATTAACATATGTCTTTGCAGACTACGCTCCGTGAAGGATACCTTCTCCGCTTTGCCTTATCTGTCTTGTCTCCAATATGAATATACATGCCCTGGTCTCTTCCACGGCCCTATACCAGCCGTCCCCTGAAGCTGTAAGCCTTTTTCTTTCCTCTCGTTTCCTGTTCAAGGTCTTGTAAGAATAGTGGAGTTTACGTACAATCATTTTTCAGCACTCGCTGAGCCTTGGCCTTTGCTTCTACCTCTTAGCTAAAGGGGACGCCTCAAGATCTGAAGGATCTTTTCTTCATTAAACCTTGGTTGGGCCCCCGAAGCCTTGGAGCCTGTAACCAGACTTGTCTTCTGGAAGCTCTCTCTCCCCTTTACACCTGTGGTCTCACAGTATCTGGGCTCTCCAGCACCTCAGCTACAGCGCCATCCCTCTGTCTAATGTACACATTCCCCAAAGTTTGCCGCATGTCCTCAGTTTTTTCTTTTGCTTCACTCTCTTTCTCAGGTAATCAAATATTCCCATAAGTTCAACAATCACCTCTATTCCAGTGGCTTAAAAGCTGTATCTTCATTGTCTTAATTAACATAAAATATGCTCTATAGAGCTGCAAAGATGAAAGAAATGAGACTCACGGCACACAGGAAAGGCAAGAGACAAGGGAAATATTTTAAAAGAAACGATTAAAAAGAACATAACAGCAAAGGAAATTGAACGTAAATGTGTCTGACAGCCCTTTAAAACATTTTTAAATAGCAAAAGAAATTGAACGTAAATGTGCCTGACAGCCCTTTAAAAAATTCTTAAATTGATCAAAATGCAAAATCCATTCATATATATTTTATTTATAATTAATTTTTTTTTTTGCGGCACGCGGGCCTCTCACTGCTGTGGCCGCTCCCGTTATGGAGCACAGGCTCCGGACGCGCAGGCTCAGCGGCCATGGCTCACGGGCCCAGCCGCTCCGCGGCACGTGGGATCTTCCCGGACCGGGGCACGAACCCGTGTCCCCTGCATCGGCAGGCGGACTCTCAACCACTGCGCCAGCAGGGGAGCCCCCGTGTAGATTTTGTTTGCTACTGCATTCCCAGTGCCTAACATGGTGCTCGACACACAGTAGGTGCGCAACACCTGTTTGTTAAATTAATTAATTAATTAAAAAATACACTTAAACATAAGCTGTAATGTGGGCAAGTTGTCTAGAGACAATTGCCCAAATTGTCTAAATCAATGATATCGTGCATTTCTAGTTCACTGAGCTTCTTTCTTGAGAGGCCTTTCAAGCACACCCATTACATCCATGATGCCCAGGTCCGGTGGGTCTTCAATGAATACAATGAAATCCAAGAATGTTAAAACGAAAAGACCAACGAGGCATGGCTTCCATCCAAAGTCGCCAAGGAGTTCTGAAGGCATCAGTCTGACCACAGGTTTGCGAGGCAGGTTTATGATAACATTCCCATTTTACAGATGAACAAAACTAATTTTCAGCCGCATGTGCCACCACTAAATCACATTGTTTTGTTGACATTGCTTCTGACTAATCCATCGCCTGAACTTCAATCAGCTTCTAGAGGAAAAAGAAAGTTCTTTTCAGCCCTCCATAATTCCTACCCTAGAACATTTATTTCATTGGAAGTAAATGAACTCAAGCTGAACTTCATATAAACTCAAGGCTGTGTCTTCCTTTCTTTTCACCTCAGTAGAACCTACCATATTTGCTTCGTCCAAGAGGAGACATCCAGGAGAAGGTAAGACGCCCTGTGCTTTTCCTCAAAGCCCCAAACTGAAGTAGTCCGGCCAAGCCCATGTGGTACCCACGAGTCCTCTGGCCGTGACGTAAGGGATGCCGGGCTCCATTATCCAAGGGCTGTGATTGGGTCATCCCACCACCATGATCTCAGGCCTCTCATCCCTCCTTGCAGAGCTGGTCTGAGGAATTAATGAAATCATAGAGGCTAAGTTATCTGCATACTCAAGAAATGATAGCTAGTGTTACCTTTTCTTCTAAATTAGGTTGAGCTGAATACATGAACTTAAAGGTAACAAGCTTTTGCAGAAACAGTGGAGGAAGACGAGAGAAAAATAAAGAGGAGCATGGATCTTTTCCTGTTAGAACCCCAGCAAGGAGAGGGTTTATATAGAATTGTAGTGACAAATGTTAGGCTGTCCATCCCATCACCAATTCTTAATTTTCCACCTGTTTTCTGTTTTTAGAGTCAATAATTCCACCCCTAGCCCCACCCCTGCCCTATCTCTTTCTCTGTAAATGAGCATGTTGTCATACCTGGCATTTCTACACCATCAATGAGAGTTATTGTTCAGAATAGGTAAACACGTATTAAATTGGTTTCTAATCTTGGGAGAATTTAATGTTCGACAACACTTTTTCTTGGATTCATCTAAGACCAATCAGGGGACAGAGCTGCAAGTTGAACAGAAGTCTTCTGGAATATTTATACAAAAGAGGTAAGGTTTTTGTTAACTAGACACTGCAAATTTGGATTGCAACAGTAAAAATGTCATCCAGACTTGTTGGTGCACTGCTTGTTTTGTCAATTTCTCATGAAATTGGTTTGTATTTTTGAGGGAAAATGGGGCAGGGTTCTCAGGTCTAGGCTCACCTGTGGGGGACAGGTAACCTCCTGGACATCCGTCTTACTATCAAGAGGCAGCCTGTGATAGAAGAAAGACTGTAACATCCCTCCTCCCTTAATGGAGGCAGGTTTGTGAGTCACCAGCAGTGGCCCCCCGGGGAAATACTTTCTCAGAGATGGCGTTAATGATGAGAGAGGTAAATAGCCCTGGGTGTTTAACACAAGGCGAACAGGTTTTCTTTGTTTTGCTTCACCTTGTTTGCATGTACCTATCCTCAGGGATAAAATGTTTTTCTTAGTTCAGTTTCTGTTTAAATTGGAATTGGATGTGTTTGTCTGTGAAAGGAGCTAGGGGTGTAGGATTCCATTTCCAACACTTCTCCTTCTACCTGGAGGCCCATCTCAGGAGGGACATTAGCCTACTGGATATAAAAGTCCATCCTGTTAGGGACCAGGTTGGTAGCCAGGTCAGTGTCTCAAATTCAGGCTTCTATGTTTGGATTGGAGTGGAGAGTCCAGCCTGGGACTTTAGGCTTAAGTGGATCTTCCCACACCCCCTGAGAACCTAAATTTTGGGACAAGAACTCTGCGCCTATAAAGACAGAATGAAATAAATGCAGAGTTTGCCTCTGCAAAGAGGCCCCCAATTCAGTTACCCTAAAAAAGATTATTTTACCTGAAGTGAGCAGACAGGATAAAGGGACACACACTATCCCAACTCACAAGAGACTGATGTACAAAACCAGAGTGATTCTTTTGGAATTTACAATGAGGAAGTTGGGTGGAACATGATTTATTCTTCACAACCCCCCATCTCTTCTCAACCCAACTGATCCCATTCTTTATCCATTAAGAGCTGGCACCAGCAGCAGTGGCAGTGGGACAGGAGCCCAGGAATTGGGAGTGATTGGGTTGTTGGTGGGAGAGGGGATCCAGCCTCTATGGATGGTGACTTGATAAAGAGGCTGGATCAGTTTCAATCAACAGAAGAGTATAAACTGCTTATGGAGAAACACACGCAGCCTTGATGCAAGAAGGCTAAGCAGTATGAGAATCTACTGTATAGGGTGGGGAACTCTACTCTGCTCTGTGGTGACCTAAATGGGAAGGAAATCTAAAAAAGGGGGTATATGTGTATACATATAGCTGATCCACTTTGCTGTACAGTAGAAACTAACACAACATTGTAAAGCAACTATACTCCAATAAAAAGTGAAAAAAAAAAAAAAAAAAAAAGAAGAAGAAGAAGGCTAAGCAGATTCTAAGAAAATAAACACATCTGCAAAATATTCAACCATGGTCAATTCTAGATACCGGGATGCTTTAGAACTGAGGGAAAAAACACAAGCCATGAATTATGTATGCATGGGTAATTGTGAAGACAGCGTAGACTATGACTCTTCTTATACCTTAAATGTACAGAATTAGAGACTCTTACAGTATTGAAAGAAAACCATGAAGCCCACAAATTAACCAAGCCTGTGGCTTTTATGATGACTGTCAAGAGTTAGGACACGTCAGTGTTGGGAAGTGTTCCGCACGTGTATGCAGTTCTCTCTCCTCTGCGGACAGATCTGTGGGTAATCAATCTCACTCCATTCACAGACCCCGCCTGGCTCATCTGACAGTGCTGGATCATTTTCAAGAAGCCCCAAGGAAAGGCTCATCTGTGATCTTACTCATCTCCCTGCGATGGTCGGCGAGGCTGGGATTTTTCTCACAAGGTGCCGGCTACACATTTGAACAAGACATTTCCGAGACTTTTAACCATCCCCATGGTCTCTCCTGGCTTCCTGTGCACGTTCACCCACTTGTCCTGGAGGATGCTATGCCTGGGGCCAGAGTGGACCTGGGTAAGCCTCTTCCCTGCTGTCAGTGTGGGAACCAGGCTTTTCACTGGGGCCTAGAAGTCATTAAACAAAATCCTTCTTTCCATTTGAAACAGATCCTCGTGGCGGAGAACCTCAGGTTATCAGGGGCAACCAGCCACCTCTGTAAACAGCTTCTGGGGAAAACTGCCTCTGTGGGTGGAAACAAGGCTGCTGCGTGTTTTTGAACATCAACATCATCTGTTCTCAGCTTTCACTCTTTGTGGTGGAAGTTTCCAAGCTGTGCACCCTGCAGACGAGGAGTTCCCCTTTCAGTCCCTCTGCGAGCTAGAAAGGAGCTTCAGAGCCAGTGGGCAGTGGGTTCTGGCCCCCTTCCCACTTTGTCACTGAGCAGCTTCACTTGCATCTGATTTATGTATCACACCTCTGCAAAAACCTTTGTTTAAAAAAAAGTTTCAGAGGCTAAAAAACATTGGCCAACCTGGGTTTCGAATATGGTGCAAAAACAGGGTCGCTCCATCTCTCGGGCACGGCTTGTCCCGCTCCTGGCTGTTCTGCCCCTTCAGACCATCAGCCTGAGGCATTCAATTGTGATGAGATGGACTTGAAGCTCTCAGTTTGCACACTCATCCATCAACTGCTAGAAACTAAGAGCCCTGCACTGCACTTGTTGTGCCAGCAGAAAGTTCAGTGTGTGGTACCTGGGAATCTGGTATCAGAACATGTTCTCCTTCCTAAAATTATAACCCTATGCTGTGGTTGGAGATCAGCAGTGTGCTAGTAAATGTTTAACAACTGGATCTTTAGTGGGGGGAGAAAGCCTTGATTTGTAGCATTTGCCGATTACTCTGGTGTAAATACTCCTAATGAGATCAGTTTCAATCTATCATTGAATGAAGAGCTGGGAAGAGAGGTGCAGTAGCACACTGTTGTATAGACATAAATAACCTCAAAGTGGAGATAATTAACCCATAGTAAAATATTTAGGAAGGGATGAGTTTTGAACATTTGTTACTTTTTCTCTTAATACAATTTACTTAGTTGTACATTTGCATCACTGAATTTGTAATAATGGTAATGGAGCTCACCCAATCCTGGAGCATTTCCCAATCTGCTCTTGTAAGTGGGGGCTGGTTGGTGCTGGCTCTAGGACACCCCTGATGGAGATCTTGTTGTGAAGTGACTAAAACCTCAAGACCCTTAGAGTCCCTCAATTTGAAAGCATGAAGCTTTTGGGATTCTGCTCTGGGGAATCTAAGAAGCAGTAAATACACTTAAGCATGAGGGGAAATTTACAGTAACCTGTTACTGCTTCTTAAGAAAGTTGTAGTGGAAACTTTATCTCAAATTGTGAAATAATTTTCATTCTAGATATAAAAATAAATCTATTGTTCAACTCTACTGGGCATCATTAGTTCTAAGTTTAGAAGGTTGAGGAGGCCTTTAGGGGGACTTATAGTGTTACCGAACAAAACTTGGGTCCTCTCATTGAATGAGCAGCAAAGCCAATCTACTGACACCAGGTTGTGGTGAAGGCAAGTACAGTGTTTATTGCAGGCACCAAGCAAGGAGAATGGGCAGCTCAGGCTCAAAAGACTGGAACTCCCCAGTAGCTTTCAGGGAAGGGTTTTTAAAAGCAACATTAGAGGTGAGGTTGTAGGTGTGTGATCAGCTCATGGACATTCTTCTGATTGGTTGGTAGAGAGATAACAGGGTGATGTTTTGGGAATCTCAATCATCACCCTTCTGGTTCCAACCAGTCTGGGGTCTACGTGCTGGTGGTCAGCAAGCAGTTAACTTCTTCCACCTAGTGAGGGTTTTAGCATCTGCAAGACAGCTCAAGAATATGGCTCAAAGTATTAGCTATAGCTCTTGAGGAGGAACTAAAGTTCCTTGACTTTGTTTTATGGCTAAACTATTATTCTTGGGTCTTGCTTGACTGTTTTCCTTTGTTTTTGCATTTTCTCACTTCTCTGATTAACTCTGTTCTTTGGAACTTGGGGAATGCCTAGGAGGCTAAAGCTCTACTACAAACAAGAGGCAGGGGACACAGGGGTCTGTGTCCGTGAAGGCTCCCCAGGGTCCTGCTCAGTTTCAATAGTGCCTCCTGTTCATTTTGGAAGAACACTATGGAAGCAACTGCAGGTCTTGTCTGTGACCCATGGTAGGTTCCAGGCCCTACTCAAAAGATGTCCTTCCCCTCAGCAAAGGAAATACAAGGAGTCCAGGGGCCTTTGTAGAATCTCAGGGATGGAAGCCAGTTTAGGCTTTAGGGGACTTTCCTGCCACAAAGGCACCTGGAGCCAGCTGCTATCATGCCTGTAACATGAAGCCAACTGTGGGAACTAAAGTAGAGCCTGGACTAGTGGAAAACTGCCACATAGTACAGGGAGATCAGCTCAATGCTTTGTGAGGACCTAGTGGTGTGGGATAGGGAGGGTGGGAGGTAGGCTCAAGAAGGGGGAGATATGGGGATATAAGTATACATATAGCTGATTCACTTTGTTGTACAGCAGAAACTAACACACCATTGTAAAGCAATTATATGCCAATAAAGATGTCAAAAACATAAATTAAAAAAATTAAAAGATAAACAAAAACAACAAAAAAATTAAATTAAATCAACACTCTTCCATGATCCAAAGGTCATCAATATTCATAAATTCACATACATATCCTGCTACTTTTTTTCTTTTTTGCCTGCTTTTTTTTTTTTTTAACATCTTTATTGGGGTATAATTGCTCTACAATGGTGTGCTAGTTTCTGCTTTATAACAAAGTGAATCAGTTATACATATACATATGTTCCCATATCTCTTCCCTCTTGCGTCTCCCTCCCTCCCACCTTCCCTATCCCACCCCTCCAGGTGGTCGCAAAGCACCGAGCGGATCTCCCTGTGCTATGCGGCTGCTTCCCACTAGCTCTCTACCTTACGTTTGTTAGTGTATATATGTCCATGCCTCTCTCTCGCTTTGTCACAACTCACCCTCCCCCCTCCCCATATCCTCAAGTCCGTTCTCCAGTAGGTCTGCGTCTTTATTCCTGTCTTACCCCTAGGTCCTTCATGACATTTTTTTTCCTTAAATTCCATGTATATGTGTTAGCATACAGTATTTGTCTCTCTCTTTCTGACTTACTTCACTCTGTATGACAGACTCTAGGTCTATCCACCTCATTACAAATAGCTCAATTTCGTTTCTTTTTACGGCTGAGTAATATTCCATTGTATATATGTGCCACATCTTCTTTATCCATTCATCCGATGATGGGCATTTAGTTTGTTTCCATCTCCAGGCTATTGTAAATAGAGCTAAAAAAAGAAAAGATTATATACTGGTGAACTAAAAAGAAATTTTACTGAGGGATGAACCAAAATATCACCACAGTTTAAAATAAAAGTTATTTTTAAAATAAAAATAAAGTAATTTTTATTTTCAACAAATAAATAGAGCCTGGAAAATTGTATTTATTATTATTTTGTCTCATTATTTTACCACCCATTAATTATTTTCCTTCTCTTTGTACGATTTTATAGATTTGCTTCTAAGGCTGAGGAAAGGCAGCTTTTCAAGTTCCTGGCTGAGAGATGCTGCGTGTTGAACAGGATTTGCTGCTGCTTTTTTTTTTTGCGGTACGCGGGCCTCTCACTGCTGTGGCCTCTCCCGTTGCGGAGCACAGGCTCCGGATGCGCAGGCTCAGCAGCCATGGCTCATGGGCCCAGCCGCTCTGCGGCACGTGGGATCCTCCCAGACCGGGGCACGAAGCTGTGTCCTCTGCATCGGCAGGCGGACTCTCAACCACTGCGCCACCAGGGAAGCCCCAGGATTTGCTTCTTCTAAATGTGTTGAGGGAAGGGCAAGGAGTGGCTTGCTCTGAATTGGATCTTTAGCCTGAGGGAGTTTGCATTAGACCCATTGTTTATTCATGAGCTGTTGTTTTTTAAAACTGTAAAGTACATCTATTGCCCTAGGATGCATACAGCACAGAAACTTATTAAGCATCATGGGTCTCTTAAATTCTTGGACAATATGAAAACAACTGTTGTAGGTCAGAGCGTGCTGTCTGTGAGGTGACTTTGACTCCATCACCCATACGAAGGATTTCAGGTGCACTCAGGTTTCTCATGACCCACACTCCTGCAAATGTCCTTTTAATTTCATAAAGAAAGTCTTCACCATGCCAATCATGACAGTTTTATTTGGTTGAGCTCCCCTCCCCACACCATTATGCAATTCACTTTAAAATATTTAGATTGACTTTCAAATCCTACATCCCCATCTCCCATCCTCTGCAACTCTAGGAAACCTGGCAGTCAGGCAGCCCTGAATTATACATGAATACAAACAATGATGCAAAACCAAAAATACCTCCTTTCATGATACAAGGTTGAACTGTGCCTTTGGACAATAACAATGTGCTCCGGAGAGAAAAGTTGCAACGGTTTTTGTGTGCGTGTGTGTCAACTATTGAAGCGTGCCTACAAAACCGAGCTGAGGAATAAAGTAAATGATCAAAAAGGGCTCCAGAGTTAGTGGGAACTCAGAGAAGCCATCGGAGGGAAGATGTATGGTGAATGCTTGTAAATATAGGCAGAGTTAAGGTGTCCATGATTTTAACTCAAAAGAGAATTTAGAGCTCTTTGGCCTGCTTTGAAAATACTGTTCATTTTTAACAATCCCCACTATAACTTCTTTCCTTAGAAGATTTCTTTAGTGGAATTTATGTAATAGAATTAAAATCCAGGCTCATCTTATCCAGAGATATCGCTTATTAGAGACCTCATGTATTTAATTTGTCTTGACATTGATCTGTTATGCTCAGGGCCCAGAGGACAAGTCTGAAATTGTCAGTAGAGTGAAAATCTGATCTAGAACCTTCGATTGGAAAGTATCTTTAAATTCATTCATGACGGCCTCCTTCAACCGTACACACAGGGAGCCTGTGCCTGGACACTTGGCAGACAGGGAATTAGTTGGTGACTCTCAGGTAATGGAAGGGCACCACTCAGAAAGGAGGAATTCTCCAGGTGCAAAGGACAGGGGTACTCAGTGACTGCTGTTTAATTTCACTATCATGTTTCTGAGCGCTTGGAGCTAGCTATGCTCTACATTGATTTATGTTTGTGTATTCTTTTATTTCTTCTTTCCCTTGTACATTCTTTCTTTTATTATAACCAAAGTAAAACATGCTCACATGTTCTAACAATACAGATGTTTAAAGAGTAATGAGAATAATCCTTTACCTTCCCTTCCTAGCATTTTCTTAAATAATTTACATTTTAATTGCCTTACTGTACAGTTAGGCTGCTTTACTATAACGAATCATAGGTTTCTTGAGAAAACTTACAGAGAAGTTTGTCCTCTATGTACTGATAGGGCATACGTTCATGGCAGCCTTATATAATTTTATTTTAAATGTTTCATAATTTTAAAATGATTTACAAATATAGATATTTAAAATACAAATGTTTGATATCATACTAAATGCATGTTTGTGTCACAACTTTCTTTTTCAGGAAAATAAAGTTTACATTTAAAAAAAAGAAGAAATCTTTTGGAAAGAGAAGAGAAATAAATATTCCAGAAACTTACAATCAATTAGTGAATCCAATTGAAAGCTAAATTGTAGCCTCTTAACAGCCAAGGAAATAAGGAAACTACGACAAGTTTTACATTTCTCATTATGTGATCAGAAAAAGCCAGCATGGCTTTTGAAAAGAAACATTTTCTTGACACTAAAACCCATGTAGAATCCATTAAGTTGATCCTCACACATATTCAGGGATGTAAGACAATCAATCCATCAGTGTCTTTCACTGTGATTTTGCAAAAGTGGAGAAAGATTCTACATATGATCATATGGCTCTTCCTCCACGACAACAAAACACCAGAAAACTCAAAACTTAATTAAGAAGATGCTTTAAGTAACAATAGCAAATCTGTCAGCTCAGGGAGAGGATGTGGATTTGGGGAAGATTTCAAAAAGGATGTGCTGAATTTTTTTGCTTCTGCCTTGGATGTAGAAAGAAAAGACATCTTGACAACAACAACACACCAGATAATCTGCAGAATCATAACTTTTCCTAACATCACCAGAGAGCTGCGGTTGCAGGACAAACTAATGAAAATATAAGGAATAATGCAGACACAAGAGATCACATACTGTATGAGTCAATTTATAGGAAATACCAAGAACAGATATATCCATAGGGACAGAAAGCAGACCTGTGTGCCAGAGGCTTGGGGCAGGGGAGAGTGGGGAGTGACTGTTAAATGGGTTTGGGCTTCCTTTCTGATGGATGAAAATGTTTTGGAACTAGATAGAGGTCATGATTGCACAATACTGTGAATGCATTAAATGCATTAAATGGGTTAATATCACATTATATAAATTTTACCGCCATGTTTTTTTGAATGGAAAAAAAAGATGTAAGGAGGAGGATCTTATAAGGAGAGACAGGACGCAAGCGCTCACTTACCTGGGGCAGAAGCAGTTGGATGCCAGATAAGCCAGACAAAAATAATTAAGCTAAGATGTTTAACAACGTGCTAAAGGCCACGCGTGGACCAGTGTGGGAGCATAGATCCCCTGAGAGCGGCAGACACAAGAGGAATTCACAACACTAGCCGGCTCTTCTCTGCAGACCTCTCGGGGTGCTCGCCAGAAAGATGGGGGTAGGTCAAGAGACATGAGAAAACTTCCCTCCAGGTGCAGCCTGATGGAGAGGAACTGCAGCCTCTGGGATAAAGACATGATGCTCCACCTGGACCTTCTGCCTGTCTCCACTGCAGAGCTTAAGAGAATCAAACTAGAAACCAACAACAGAGATATGATGCCTGGAAAATCACTGAATGTTTGGAAATTGAACAGCACACTTCTAAATAATACATGGGTCAAAGAGGATGACACAACAGAAGTTAGATTACATTTTGAAATGAGTAAAAATGAAAACCATGTCAAAATTTGTAGGATGCAGCCAAAACAGCACTTACAGGGAAATTTATAGTGTTCAATGCTTAGGTTAGAAAAGAAGAAAAGTCTCAAATCAGTGATTTAAGCTTATACTTTAGGGAACTAGGAAAAAGAGAGCAAATTAAACATAATGCAAACAGAAGAAAAGAAATAATAATGTTAACAACAGAAATCAATAAAATTGGGGACGGGAATACCACTGAGAAGCTTGTTATTTAAATAGTCAATACACTTGTCAGACTGAACAGTACAAAAAAGAAGCAGATATTATCAGTTTTAGGAATTTGAGAAGGGAACATCACATTGTTAAAAAATGGCTGTTCAAACTTCAGGTTGTATATACCCATTGGAGGAGAAGTCCTCCAATGAATCGTTCAAACAAAAGCTGAGGAACTGAATCTCCTTGGTTCTGATAAGCCTGTTCGGGTCACGTGTCCATCACTGAACCAGTCATTGACATCAGGGGGTGCAAAGTGTTGACTGGCTTCCTCCAGGACCCACGTTCAGTCCTAAAGTCTGAGACGGATTGAGTCTCGTCTATAACCCACGGCCTGAGAAGGACAAAGTGGATGTTGACTGTCGACAAAGAAGTAGCTCATAGACATGAAAACAGAAACTCTCCATAGATGGGCAAATGGTAGGCAGAGACCCTCTCAGAGTTTACAGTAGGGAGAGTTGAGCATTCTTGGGAGGTCTCCTGGTTCCATGGAAGATTGGCTCTTCCACACCAGTTAGAGCAGTGTCAGGACCAGGAGTGACAACCTTGCTGCACCCCAACACACACAGCCCAACCCCAGAGTAGACTGTTCATTTCTACGGCTCCCTGAGCCCTCCAGGTGTCAAACTGCCCCGGGAATGGAGGGCTCCTGACTTTGCAATCCCTGGGAGCAAACTGGAGATGGCGGTACTTAACAGCTGGAGGAAGAAGCTGCTGGAAGAGATTTAGAGTGTTTCCTCTGTGAGGTGTCTCCTTTCATTGTCTGTGTCCTTGGTGTTGGTCCCAGCCACCAGCATAGCTGGGGCTATAAAGAGACCCACCTTGTAAAAAGGGCCACCTGACCCCCAAAATAAGATGAGTTGCCTTTTCAAATCTCTTTCCTCTGCCAGAGACAAAGAAGGATGCGTAAGAAGCCTAGGGCTGTTTTTCTCAGCTTCATTTATCAAGCGGTTGCCATGTGAACTATTTTGTAATTAGCATTTGCTTCACTGTTTTGGGGGATATAATTGTGCTTCAGACAGCATACATCATCTTTCTGGCTTCATTAAAAAGAGCAGCAGTTTACTTATTAAATGACACACATTGTGTGGGAATTGAGTGTTGACTGTCAGAATAGAACTGATTTTCTTAGAAGCACTGTTTCACTCCCAGTATATTGAAAGCCAGAACCTGGTTCTCTTCTCAAATTCCAATTCTTTTTGTACTCATTTAGTAAAGATAGCAGGAAACACAATACCCGGGCGATATCTAACTTATGAATAACTCAGCCCAGTGTGGTTCATATTGGGAGGGGCCTCTGGAATTGTTGCTCTCAAGGCATCAATAAATACCTGTTTGAGGATAAACTCATTAGGAACTAAGATGGTAAATGAGAAGAGGAGGTATAATGTATAGCGGAGGGTAAATCAATGGGCCATTGCTTAATTATATCAGATGCAAATTGCTTTTTCTCCTGCCAAAATAACCTTTGAAGTTAAACATTTCGAACTAGAAAAATATCAACACAGGAAGGTAGTTGAAAAGAAGTAATGTGTAAACAGAAAGAAAGACAGGTTGGCAATATCGTGATTAAGGGGAATCTTGAAGAAACGGTCAGACAGCGCAGCCTTCAGCTGTGCTCTCCATTGAAAGAAGTATTGGTATTGCCTCAACTTCAGGGGCTGTTAGCTGAGATTTTGCCTCGTGGACAAGTCCAAAGGGCCTCAGCTTCCTCCAGCCACATTCCAAGTGAATGACCATTCCCGGAGTCTGGGAGGTCAGGTAGATGGTGAGGAGGTCCACGTGATGGGATGCAGGGATAGGAAATCCAGCAGGTACTCGGAAGACTCCTCTTGGTCTTCTGTCTTCTCTAGAGCAAAGGCCCACAAATACTGGGCGTCCCAGGATAGAGCTGGGGTTCAGAATCAGTGCTTTCGATTCTGGAAAGAGGCTCTTGCAGGCAGAGCACATTGGGTTCGTGGGGCCCTGGAATTGGTGCAGATGTAGCTCTGTATCCAGCCTGGTCCCCCATGTGGTGTTGCCCAAATGAAACCACCCTGCCAAGCATCTGGTTCACTATGACACGTCAGCACCCTCACCCCCATGATGCCAGTGGGAACTGTATCTCTGCCTCTGGTGACATTTCTGCAAAGTATGATTCCAATCCCAAGGGCCATGCTACCTGGTGGACAGGTGCCTTTAGATCCTGACATCAGCCAAAAGTGGAGGTCAGACGATCTGATGGGGAGACTTGTGGGCTTGACCTGTCAAAGCATCAGAGTCTTGTTCTTAGAACTGCATCCTGGGTCCAAGACATGAGGAGCTGCTTCCTGTATAAGTCGCCGAATTTGTTCCGTGCTGATGAACCATCCCCTCCCCCTGGAGAAGCTGACAAATGAGTTGTTTGCTGTGTCGCTCTGGGGCCTGTCGTTCCTGACCCATGAATTTTTGCTTCAGCCAATGTTTGCCTCTTGGCAATAGAGATTTAATTCAATAGAGCAGGGGAGACATTTTAGGCCAACCCACCTGACATTCATTTCTTTGAGGGTAAGCTCAAAAGGATTCTCTAGTTGTTTTTGAAGTTATAAAAAAATAATCGTCAGTCTTGTCTTGGTATCCATCTCTTTTCATTCATGTTGCCCAGAAACTGTAAATCCTCCCTTCTCTGGTTGGCAAATCCATTTCGAGGTCAGGAAAGTTTTCTCTAATACGTTTTATTATTGCATCATACTCATATCTAGGGTGTTCTTTGCCGGGAGTGGCTTTTATTCATGGTTGGATCTCCTTAGTTAGTCCTCTGCCTCTATTATCATACTTTTCTCATCTTTTTGATCTCTTTATTCATTTCCTCTGTGATCTCATGAGGTTTTGCTCAAGTTCATCTCCAGCTTTACCGAGTTGATTTCCTTCAATAATGATTTTTTTTTCTCTCAGTGTGACTATAATATCTATTTCCATTCTTCATATCTACAAGCTTGTTTCTGGGGCTGTTCCCTTCTTATCATCTTTTTAGGGAGAATTAAACCAGACCTACGTCTTCTGGAGTCAGACAGAGAATACTGAGCAGGTGTTTTCTAAAAATTCTCTGTTTAGTAGAATATATACGTCTGTTTCACGGGAAGCCTTTTCTCCTGAGGGCATGGAGCTGGGTTCAGGGGTCAGGAATCCAGATACCTTTAGGGCCAGGCTGGCATCCAAAGTGAGAGGAGCCACTGGTGGAAGAACACTGAGAGATGCTCATTGTTGACAACTGTCAACAGAAGCTGAAAATCCCTATTTCAAGGTGAACTGTCTTGACTTTTATTTATTTATTTATTTTTTGCGGTACGCGGGCCTCTCCCTGCTGCAGCCTCTCCCGTTGCGGAGCACAGGCTCCGGACGCGCAGGCTCAGCGGCCATGGCTCACGGGCCCAGCCGCTCCGCGGCACACGGGATCTTCCCGGACCGGGGCACGAACCCGTGTCCCCTACATCGGCGGCAGGCGGACTCTCAACCACTGTGCCACCAGGGAAGCCCTGTCTTGACTTTTAAATGTTAGGGCCACTCAGTGAGGGCCAAAAGCACCATGATTCCTGGTCAGGGTTCTGCCCCCTGGCCTCAGTTTTCACTGAAGTCTCAGCAGCAAGGCCTTCTCCCATGGGGCAGAACTTTCCATGAGTTCCCATCTGGTCCCTGCCGACTCATTCTGCAGTAAAGATGGCTTTCCCAGGCCCCTTGATAGGGGACAGGATGCGCAGGTCTGTCCTTTTGCTCCCCGCCCATCTGCCTGGAAGCAGAGGAGTGGTTGCATAAGATGTTGCCTGTAAATTAAGAGTGGCGATGGCGGTGAGAGTGACTACGGATTCATACATAGCACTTAACGGGTGCCAGACAGGCCAAGTACCTCATCTGTACGGCACCCTTCCTCGTGCAGCGCGCAGCAAGGTGTTTGGGAGTGGTCACCTCTCCCTAAGTGTTCACGGTTGTCGTTATCGTTACTAATGCGATTCCTATTCGGAAGCCCCAGGTTGTGCTGCTCTGAGATGCATTTAGTACAACTCCAGGGATACACCTGGCCAGCATCAGTGCTGATGCCCCTCCTTCTTGCCCTCGTCCTCCTCCTTCACCTTCCCCTCCTCCCTCTTCTTCTTCCTGTGCATAGCAGCATTTTTCCCAGGGGGCTGGAACCAGAGCACACAGACAGCAAGTGGACGGGCAGGCTTTTGACCAGTAATAACAGCAGGCACTGTGCTAGGTGCTGTGCATGAATGCTTTCTAATTTTTGCAAGTAACTTGCAGCGCTGGGAGTGTTTTCTCATATTCACATCCAAAAACGGAAACTGAGACTCTGAGAGATTAAATAAAGGATTTATAACTGGATTGAACACGAGGACAGAAAATTCCATACTAATTCAATGTGGAGGCTGCTGGGAACCCTGAAAGCATCAGTTTGAGTGGAATGAAACCACATGAAGATGGGCTGCAGAGGAAACGAACACTTTATATATGGCAAAATGATCACTAAGAAAGTAAACGAGTGGGCTTCCCTGGTGGCGCAGTGGTTGAGAATCTGCCTGCTAATGCAGGGGACACGGGTTCGAGCCCTGGTCTGGGAGGATCCCACATGCCGCGGAGCAACTAGGCCCGTGAGCCACAACTACTGAGCCTGCGCGTCTGGAGCCTGTGCTCTGCAACGAAAGGCCGCGATAGTGAGAGGCCCGCTCACCGCAATGAAGAGTGGCCCCCACTTGCCACAACTAGAGAAAGCCCTCGCACAGAAACGAAGACCCAACACGGCAAAAATAAATTAATTAATAAACTCCTACCCCCAACATCTTATTAAAAAAAAAAAAGAAAGTAAACAAGTAAAGTATGGGCTAAGAAAACAATTTACGAGGTAGGATGGACATAGGATTCATCATACTAATCTACAAAAATCTTTTATAACGTGAGGAACAAAAAACTTACAATCAAATATAAAAATAGTCAATGAATATGACCAAGCAATACATAGAAGAAGAAATCAACACAGTCAATAAACAAGTTTGAAAAGTTGAAATTAAAACTGAAGGTCTATATATACACTACCAAATGTAGAATGGATGGCTGGTGGGAAGCAGCCGCATAGCACAGGGAGATCAGCTCGGTGCTTTGTGACCGCCTAGAGGGGTGGGATAGGGAGGGTGGGAGGGAGACGCAAGAGGGAGGGGATATGGGGGTACGTGTATATGCATGGCTGATTCACTTTGTTATACAGCAGAAACTAACGCACCACTGTAGAGCAATTATACTCCAATACAGATGCTGAAAAAAATATGAATGTCTATTTTTCACTCATTGATGAGATAAGCCAGGTCTACAGAGGAAAAAGGGAGAGATAAGCTTTCCTTTTGGCTGGCGGGAGTGTGAAATCTTACAACCTCTTAAAAATGTAATCTAGAGCATATTTAAAATTTTAAAATATTTATGTCCTTGATTCACCAATTCTGCACTTATGCGAGTATCATACACTCATGCTCATAGGATGTGTTAGCTATGCCCTTTCCTAGCTGTGTGATTCTTGGGAAAATTAATTTCAGCGTGCCTTAGTTTCCTCATCAGTAAAACGGGGATAACTAAGGGACTCGTCTCACAGGACTGTTGTGAAAATTCCAACTTCTCCCTCAGTCACTGGGTTCTGGTTCCAAAAACTGGGTACTGTGTAAAGAATGTGACTTCATACTGGTGACTTTCTTCAGTCTCCTGGCCATGGCTCACGGGCCCAGCCACTCCGCGGCATGTGGGATCTTCCCGGACCGGGGCACGAACCCGTGTCGCCTGCATCGGCAGGCGGACTCTCAACCACTGCGCCACCAGGGAAGCCCCTGATCATCATTCTTGATCGCACTGTTTCCACAAACTGGTTTTACCCTTGCTGGCTACCTACCTATTTTCCCCTTGGGAAGCCATGTTCAAATAAAGATCTCCATAATTTTCTGCCAGTCTAAGCCCTCTGGCTCCCTTTCCAAGCCTGCCGTTGATGATAATTTAACGCACCCGACTTGTGGTGATTAGGTGCTGCCACCTTATCTATCGTTTTGGGTTTCTATCGTTCCCATTGCTATCGGTGCGCCCAGGTCTAGTGGCATCTCTTGCCATCAGCATTGGCAAAGGGAGGAGACTTCCCTCTGTGCTTCTTAGTGTCCCTGGAACCTTACCCTGCCTACCGCCAGCACATTTCTCACTGCACTGGTGACTCATACACCCTTTGGGCCTTCCTGGAAACACGGTACTCTGGTGGGATTTCTGTCTTATATCCTATATAAGATAGGTGTGGCCTATCCAAAGTCTCTATTGGATGCCCCAAGAGTTCAAGAAAGTCTCTTTACTCTGGCTAAAGGAAACTTGAATGGTCCTAGGCCCTGTGGAAGCTCTGCGAAATTTTTTAAATCACTGCTTGGAAACTGTTGTTTTTTCAGAAATTGTTCTCACCCAGCCTCATGAAGTTTCACCCTACACACGTGCCTTCAGGAACCTTCCTCCCTCAGAACACACATGAAGAATCACTACAGAGGAACACCCATATTTGGAATGTGGAAAACCCTACAGCACAGGCACTTCCATTACTGAGCAGAAGATGAAGAGATCCCGAGGGCAATTACCATGGGAAAGCCTGGAATGTGCTCTCAATTTTTAAGAGCATGAGGATTTATTCTGGAGAGAGAGTCCCAAGTCTTCCATTTTTCCACATTCCTTAAACTGTGAAAACTCACTGCAGAAAAACTTGTGAGTATAAAGAATGAGAGAATGTCTTTAAGGATACCTCTAACATTAGGAAAAATATGAAATTCCTGGATGCAAAACCTAGGAGTGGATTAGTTTTGGAAAATCTTTCGGCGATTCCTGTCTTTGCTGACTTGTGAGAAGTCACCCGGGAGGGGAACCCTAGGAAGCCCCTCGACGTGAGATGACCTCAGCTGTTCTCCGAGTGGGCACAGAATAATTCAACTCGGAATGAAAAGTGTAAATGTTGAGTGTGGGATTACCGTTATCAGTGTCTCACCCTTAGGGTGGGGGGCTAGGTCATTAATGTTCAGTCTTTTTGCTTAAATATAAACACTCATGTCTATATCCATACCCTAAAATAAACCTTCAATTATGTTCCATAAAAAGAAAGTTTGATTTTCAGCCAAAGACTCAAGGGGATGCTTACACAGATTTCCGCACCTTGTTACCGGGTAGCTCCCCCTCTCAGGTACCCTGACTCACAAATTCTAGTTATTTTGCAGTGGATGAACTCCAGTCTCATGGCCCCTCAACTCAGCCAGATTGTCAGATTTTGTTGGAGTCCCCCTTTCCGTGACCCTCAGTCCAGGGAGAGAGCCTGGGGGTGACACAATCTCCTCACTGGTTGCTCCTTCCTTAGGGCTCTATTCCTATGTTTTCTGTTGTCCGGAGTCTGACAGCTGTGCTCTTCATGTTGTCCAGGTCTCTAGCTGCCTACTGCAGGAGGGTCATTCTGACTACTTCCTCCCTGTGGCCAGAAGCAGAAGTTTGGAGGTTTTCTACTATATATTCTAAATTTACTGGTAATAGGGATGCTATTGCCTTTTAAACACTGATTGTCCTGCAATCCTGACAAACTTTCCTATTAACCTCCATGGCTCATCTGGACCTTCTCTTAAGAATTTTTTTATAAACTACTATAATATATGCAAATAAAGATAGTGTTTCGTCTTCCTCTCCAATTCCTATAATTATTATTTCTTTTTCTTTTCTTATTTCTTTAGCTAGGAGCCAGAGCACACTTTTGAATGGTTGTGATGATAAAGCTTATCCTTCCTTTGTTCTCGACTTTAGTTCTAATGCTTCTAGAGACTATCCTAGTGGTTAGTTAGGATTAATCCTAATCCAAATCCATTTGGATTAGTGGTGCTATAGGCTTTTAAAGTTTCTTCTTGTTCCCAGTTCCATGAGAGTTTTAAAATCACAAATTGGTGTTGAATGTTGTGACTATCCGAGGTGCATCTATTGAGATTTTCCTTTGCTTTCTTATTATTCTTTTAGTATGGATACTACAATGATACATTTTCTGCTTTTGAAATATACTTTCCTGGACTAAACCTGCATTATGCTTTTTTAATACAGAGTGGAGCTTAATTTGCCAAAACTTTGTTTAAGATGATCATATCTACCTGCATAAATGAGATGGTTCCATCTTTTCCTTTTCTTGTACTCCCCTGGTCCAGTTGGTGGAAAGGATAAATGCAAAATTTTTCCAGTGAGCTCGGAGGATTTCTTTCTTTTCTCAGTCTCTTAAACAGTTATTTAAAACAGGTATTTTTTGAAAGTGTGGCAAAACATACCATTAAACCATTCAGTCCTGCTGTCTTTTTAAACAGGAATCTTTTGATTACCAATCAATTTATTGTTTTTAATGTGTTTTATTTTAATAAGAATTCCTATTTCTTTGTGAATTGGTGTTGGTAACAGAGGAGAAGCAAGCAGAATTGCCTCAGAGACCCAGGATTCAGAACGACAAACAGACGCTCTCCCTTTCACTGGAAAGGATTTTGTTTGAAGTTCATTTCTCCAGGGGGTGGAGCTCCATTCCCCGGTGGCGGGGGGCGGGGGGGCGGAGGGTGGTTGCCAGGCGAACTTCTCCCAAAGTCACCAGCTGCATTCCCCAAAACTCCTGTCCAGCTGTTCTGCATCCCCCAAGAGCCTGGCACCCAAGCCTTCTCTGTTTATACCACACACACCTGATGGTTCTTGCTGTTACTCCACACAAGGTATTAGAGGATGAGCAGTACCCTCTCTGGAGAGGAAAACTCCAAGTGGCCAGTGGCATCAGCCGCCCCCTGCGTGCTGCTCTATGAGGTGGTGAGAGACCAGGCACCACGTGTCTTCCTTTCTGTGTTTTGTTTTTTCAGTACTTTGCAGTATGACACTGTGAAATGTGTCTCGAGTCCTACATTTTAATTGTATTCTTCTAGAATTTTCCATTTTTACTGTTTTCAAATCTGTTGGCATAAATTTGCATGTAGCTGTCTCATGATTTTTAAATAATTCTACCATCCCGTTGGTCTAGCCCCATTTATATTCCTTATTTGTGTTTTGTGTCTCTTTTCTCCTTTTAAATGATCAGTGTTATTTTACTGACATTTTAATAAATTGGAGTTTGATTCTGTTGATTCTTTTTTTTGTTTCTTTATTTTTCATTTTATTAATATCCGCTTTTATGTTTTTATTTCCTTTTTATTTTTTTAGGCTTGAGTGCTTTTTCTTTTAACTTGAAACAAAACTCATTTGTTTAAGAATTCTATTTTTAATAAATGCATTAAGGCTATAATTTAAACCCCAAGTACAAATTTAGTTATATCCTTCAAGTTTTGAAATATACAGTATTTTCATGGTGTTCAGTTCTAGATACTCTGTAATTTTCAATGTGAATTAATCCATAATCCATGAGTTATTAATAAATATATGTGGGGGCTTCCCTGGTGGCGCAGTGGTTGGGAGTCCGCCTGCCGATGCAGGGGACGCGGGTTCGTGCCCCGGTGCGGGAGGATCCCACATGCCGCGGAGCGGCTGGGCCCGCGAGCCATGGCCGCTGAGCCTGCGCGTCCGGAACCTGTGCTCCGCAACGGGAGAGGCCACAGCAGTGAGAGGCCTGCGTACCGCAAAAATAATAATAATAATAAAATAAATAAATATATGTGTCCCCATATCTGGAGAGGAAAAAGTATCTACAAAGTTCTTTTATTTTTAATTTCCAGTTTAATTGCCTTATGCTTAGCAAATACGATTTGTATTTTATTGATTCTCTGAACTTTATTATAAATATCTTTGCGATTTAATGCATAATCAAGTCTATATAATCCTAGCTGTGTTCTTGAAAATCATATCTATTATATGTTTGCAGTGATGGGAGATTTTATATAAATTCTGTTCATTTTAATTTTACTGGTTATAATTTTTGTCTTGCATATTTGAACGCCAATTTCTAATACACAAGTGTTGAAATCTCTCTCAAGGCTTAAAATTCAGTATATTTTGAGGCAGTATGGTTAAGGCATACAAATATGTGATTCTTCTGATCAGGTTGTTCCTTTTAGTAACATAGAATAATATATTTAGTAATATATAGTGTGTTTCGTTACCCCTACAAAGGCTATTTACCTTAAGTTCTCTTTTGTCTAATATTAATATTGCTATCCTGACTTTTTTGGTCAACTTTTGTAAGATATACCTTTTGCTGTCCTCTAATTTAAACGTTTCTATGCAGCCTTATGTTTCCCTGTGTTTCTTTTAAGTAACATTAGGCAGGTTTTAAAATATTTTACCTCTTATCTTAACTGGCAAATCTAATCCATATACATTTATTGAGATTATGATATATTTGGATTAATTTCTCCCATCTTATACTGATTTTCTACTTATCATTCTTTCTGTTTTCTTTTTTTCCTTCCTGTTATTGTATTAATGAAGTTTTCTATATTCACCTTTCTCCCCCTTTTTCCCTCTGTTGATGAGCCATAGGTTATATTTTCATTAATTTAGTGATTGCCAATAAAGTTTTAACTTAACTGTAAGGTTTTTTTTTTCTGGCAAATTGTAATTAACGACATCCTACCTCAAATTATGGCAAGAATTTTGTCATGCTTTTACCCATTAAAAAATTCCACACTCTTATTATTGCCCTTAAGACTTTATTTTATCCACTTTTAAAGCACAGACACACAGATTATTTTTATAGTCAATAATAGATTACAATTCCTGCCATAGTTTATATTAATTTCTGGGCTCATACTTCAAGTATGCCATGCCACCTTCTGTGCCCACCTTTTTTCTTGCTGAATGTATCAATGCTCTTAGTGAAATGTGACAGGAAATGTCTTTAACTAATTAAATAAAAGGAATTTATTTAAGAGATATTAGGATATATAGGATGGATAAACAATAAGGTCCTACTGTTGAGCACAGGGGACTGTATTCAATTTCTTGAGATAAACCATAATGGAAAAGAATATGTAAAAGAATATATATATGTGTGACTGAGTCACTTTGCTCTACAGCAGAAATGAACACAACTTTGTAAATCAACTCTACTTCAATAAAATTAAAGAAAAAGATATTAGGTAGTTTACAGAATCATGAGGAGGCCAAGTTTCCAGGAATAATGGGCAAAACCACTCCACAGAGCTGATCTGATGAAAAAACTGTCTCTGTTGCCCGTAAGCACTAAATAGGGCAGTTTCCACAGCTAGCACGTCTGCAGGGAGCCCAACCTGGCAGCACCTACTGCCTTCACACTGTATGTACCCTTTGCAGGCTGTCAGCATGTGAGCCCTCACTCAAGGCATGGGGAGCTCTATCTCCCTACTGCAGGATGGGGTAGCTACATAATTTTTTGGAATTCTTACAGATAGGAGATTTGTATCTTCTCTCCCGTTTATTTATTCATTCATCCATTTATATCAGTATGGGTTCATGGATCTTTATTATCTACTTTGGATTATAATCCCAAACTGCTTTCTTTATTTTCTTGTTTGAATTGTTCCAGCTTTGGCTATAGGGAGCTCTTTCAATTGGTTTTCCTGTGCCCCTTTGACATAAATTTATTTTTTTAGCACTTCCTTACCCTCTAGCACCACAAAACGCTCAGGCTCATCTTGTGTATTTCCTGCTCCAGTCCTAGAATCCCATTTCCAAGGAGGCCTGGTTCCTGGTATTGGAGAACAGTGTTAGAAACCAAGATCTGGGGGTGACACGAACTGTTCGGACAATTTTTAGAACCTGTCCTGGCACTGAACTGAATGACTATCATAACTTATAATCACAACTCCATATTTAGTTTCAGGACTTAAAGACAGACGCTTCTCTCTTCTTTAGTAGCAGCTTTAAACAGTGAGCTGGCACCATTTGGAGGCATAAGATTTTCTACCGGGACACAGTAGCTATTCCTTGTTCCCTAGGTTGCAATCATGTAACATTTATCTTTGTGAGAAAGGCACTCACAGCTTTTGGTAAGAATTGCTTGAGGACAAACCGTTAACTGTCACAACTTGTGATTGTCATCTTCGTTCTGACAGAGGTAAAAAAGGTTGTTTAGGACTCCCCTGGTGGCGCAGTGGTTGAGAATCCGCCTGCCGATGCAGCGGACGCGGGTTCGTGCCCCGGTCTGGAAAGATCCCACGTGCCGTGGAGCGGCTGGGCCCGTGAGCCATGGCCGCTCAGCCTGCCGTCCGGAGTCTGTGCTCCGCAACGGGAGAGGCCACAACAGTGAGAGGCCCGCGTACCGCAAAAAAAAAAAAAAAAAAAAGATAGACACGGAGAGTTCCTGTTATATGACTTACGAACGTGCCGCTGCCATGAGGCAGCTGCTCAAACGTACCGTCCCGGGTGGAGCTGTGAGAGGAACGATGGGATGCCGCAGGTCATCCCTAAAGGCTCAGGTGTCGTGGGTCATGTCACAGTGGCCCCATTTCTGGGCTCTCAGCCTGCCTGACACTGGTGTGTTTGTTTTGACTCTGGAGGAAAGGACATGCGCAGAAAGCTGGTCCCAGAAGGGAGCTCGGCAGCAGAGAGGGCAAAAGCTGTGAGATGTTATGAAGCAGTGACAAAGCTGAGACGGCAAGAAGGATGGGCAGGAGGGGTGAGCTGGATGGAGAAGGTGTCTGCTGAGAGCTCCTGGAGGAGGCTGGCCTGAGCAGGGTGTGCAGATGAGATGAGGAGCTTCCAAGTGTGGGATGCGGAGATGCAGAGCCGTCAGCTCAGGTAGCAGGGATGCCCGTGGAGCAGCGTCCGCTTGACGCGGGGGGAGCGAGTGACAGCCATGCAGAAAGCATCATCTGTCCTCAAGAAAAAGGGCAGGGCTTCCCTGGTGGCGCAGTGGTTGAGAATCTGCCTGCCGATGCAGGGGACACGGGTTCGTGCCCCGGTCCGGGAAGATCCCACATGCCGCGGAGCAGCTAGGCCCGTGATCCACAACTACTGAGCCTGCACGTCTGGAGCTTGTGCTCCGCAACAAGAGAGGCCGCGATAGTGAGAGGCCCGCGCACCGCGATGAAGAGTGGCCCCCGCTCGCTGCAACTAGAGAAAGCCCTCGCACAGAAACGAAGACACAACACAGCAAAAATAAATAAGCAAATTAATAAACTCCTACCCCCAACATCTTCAAAAAAAAAAAAAAAAAGAAAGAAAGAAAAAGGGCAAAGGGTGAGATTCGAAGCAGCCTAGGGTGAAATGTATCAACTTGCAACAAGAGAGTATTAGCCCGGGGATGCCATATTCCTGGGGTCACACATCAGCAATGTGACCTTAGACAGTTAATTAACCTATCTGGGACTCAGTCTTCTCATCTGATAATAAGATAATTTTTAAGTCCTCTCCTGAGTCAATAGTTCTCATCTTGACTCTGTGATCCTGCTGTATACTGGCACATTCTCTACCAAGATGTAAACCATGGGCCAAGGTTTGTCATCATAAAGCAGGGGGTCTAGGTCCTGGCTCACACCAGAATCTCCAGGGGACTTACTTCTAGAATTCCTCGTGTGATTCCAACAAGCATCCAGAATTAGGAATCATTGTCTTCAAGCAGCGGCTCCCAAACTTGGACGTGCATCAGAATAAATATGGAGGGCTTTTGAAACATGGGATGCTAGGTCTTTCCCCAGCTTCTCTGACTCAGTAGGTCCAGGGTGGGACCTGAAAACTTGCATCCTAACAACTTCCCTGGTGATGGTAATGCTGTCGATCCCATGACACTTGGACAACATTAGAGGAAAACACTTCTTGTTCCTAAGTAACAATGCAGGATTGAATCTTTCTTTCCTTCTTCCTTCATTCCTTCCTTCCTTTCTTCCTTCCTTCCTTTCTCCATATTTTTGACTCAATACAGGGAAACTAAAGAAAATTTTGTTAAATGTATGTTGAATATTATTGCTAGCACCCAAAATCCCAAGATCCCAAGGTGACATTGACCTGAACGTCAATTCAAGGAGTGAGATTATAACTTAGTAATTGAAATTTAATTATACCTGCCTGGAGGAAGGCTGTGAAAGCAGAAGAGAATTGGTTGTAGGAAGCATAGAAGGAAGAGGCCAGCTATGTGTATGTCTTATCACTGTGCAGGCTTGCGGGCTGCACCGTGGAGCTCACAGAGGGATGACCAGATTTCATGCAGTCTTCCCGTCATTGGTTCATCACTGGTTTGCACCAATATGTGCTGGACACTCTGCTAGGTACTAGGTTTAGGCAAAAACTAACATAGGTCTCCAGCCTATTGGGAAAGATGGATGATCAAACAAGTAATTGTGATAATGAGATGTCATGACCAAGGGTTTGCAGGAAGGTGTAAGATCACATTGTAACCAAGCCGGTTAGGATCGTTGTCAGTCCTTTAGAGAGTAGAATTGAGATGAATGAGTGGATGGGTAGACAGAAGGATGAATGGAAAGATGGATGCAAGAAAGGATGGAAGGAAGGAAGGAAGGAAGGAAGGAAGGAAGGAAGGAAGGAAAGGCAATGTGGGTGGACGGGTAGATTGATAGATGGATTCCAGACTAATAGAGTCTATTTAAAAATATAAGATTATGGTGCCATTCCCAGAGGTGTTATTCAGGGTTCTTGGTTGCAAGTAACAAAAATAATCTCCAAATATACTACCCAGAACCGGAATTTCCTAGGAAGCAATAAAGGGCCAAATAATTAGAAGAAAGTTGAAGAGAACCAGACCTGAGAAACCGGCAAGAATCAAGGCTGATCCGAAAGTCAGTAGCAGAATATCCTTCAGTCCAAGGCCCATGGGACGCCCTGGCCACGCCCGCTGAGCCCCACAGCTCCAGTGGAGAAGGCTTGACTGTCCTTGTGCCTGGGCATCACAGGCTTTTTCTTTTTTTTTCTATTTTGTTGTAAAACTCACTTGACACAAAAATCACCATGTCAGCCATTTAAAGTGTACAATTTACATTTAGTACATTTGTAATGTTTCCCAACCATCGCCACTCCCTAGCTCCAGATCACTTCATCAGCCCAAAATAAACGCCATGCCCATTAAAGGGTCACTCTCATCCCTCCTTCCCCCAAGCTCCTGGAAACCACCAATCTACTTTCTGTTTCTATGTGCTTGCCTATTCTGGACTTCTCACGTGAGTGGAATCACATAACACGTGCTTTTTTGTCACTGGCTTCTTTCTTTCACTGAGCATCATGTTTCCAAGGTTTGTCCGTATTGTAGTGCGTGTGAGGACTTCATTCCTTTTTGTGGCTGAATAATATTCCATTGTGTGGATGGACCATATTTTGTCTGTGCGTTCCCCCAGTGTATGGGCGTTTGTGTTGTTTCTACCATTTGGCTATTGTGAATAGTGCTGCTATGAACATTCATGTACAAGTTTTTGTGTGGACACGTGTTTTCATTTCTCTTGGGTATACACCTAGAAGCGGACAGACTGGTAATTCCATGTTTAACTTATGGAGGAAGGTTCATATTTTTAGATACACTCAGATTTAATTCTGGGTATGAAAGTCTGATTGGTAAAGCCAAGGATCTTTGCTCTGTGGCAGGGGTAAGGGAGCCCCAGGTCTGCAGGGTGTGCCACTCTCCCAGCCCACATCCCTAACTCAGCAAGACACGCCTGACACCAGCTGGCTGCCCCCCAGGCTCATGGCAGAGCAGTGGGCTTTAGGAGGCTAATTCTTGTCCAGCTGAGTACATGGTCCATTTGCATGTAGTATCATTTAACTTTGTAGATTTCAATGAATGTTGCTTTACGTTTCAAAAGGAATGAGATTTCAACTGATGTCGGACAAACTATTTACCAAGTAAAGTAAAAATTCCTTTCCAAAGAGTGTTCGAAGCATCATTTGTAGGAGAGAGATATGAGATTCTTCGGATAGAAAAAAAATTGAAAACATTTATCATGACAACTTCCAGACTTCTTTCTAGGTGAAATTTAATATAGATAATGAGTTTACTGTCGTCTTCAGGTTGGGATGAGTACGGCCAGTGAGACGTGACTGCGCCTTTTATCACCTATTGGGAGGCAGCCTGGGTGTGCCGTAAGTCACCCTGTTCCTTGGCAGGATAAGACCCCTAGCATCCGTCTTCTCTTAAAAGTACAGACTTTCTGGCCACATATGGGCAGCAAAACTCAGGCCTCACACCTGCCATTTTCATTTCTCCCTGACTTGCTGCTGACAGAGGCCCCTTGGGTCCACCCTGCTGCGACTACCACTGGACACCTGTGGATTCTTCATCCGCACAGCAGCTGCCGCTCTCTACAGTGGGAGGGGCTGAAGGGCCAGGGCTTGCCTGCTGGCATTCCAGCTGCCAGGGCAGGCTACAATTTTTGGTGGAATTTTCTTTTAAGTGCAACACCTATAAAGGCAGAGAAACACATATTGCATTCTTCTGTTTAGGGATGATTTCTGCTCCTGAGGCTTCATCTGACCTATCGCCAGGGGACCACAGGCACAAAGAGACAGGTGCAAATCAGGGCATTGCAGGACTTGTGCTGACTGCAGCAGCTCCTCCCCAGGGGGTACACGTGCCCAGGGCTTGGAGGGCATGCTGACTCCAGGATCCTTCACTGAACCTGCTTAGTTCATATCCAATGAGTTATCTCGGGTCCAATGAGAGCCATGTGGGTGCTTCTCAGCTACAACAATGACTCAAGAGGTATTTTGTACAGCACAGAAGTGAATTTTCAAATCATAGCTTCAACCAAAAGTCACACTTATCTTCTTTTACATGTAGGAATCACTATAGTAAAGCATCAGGGAATAAGTGCAAAGATGCATTGTACGTCAACAAGATCGCTGAATAAATGTGTAATAAAGCAGTGGTTCTCAAATATACTAGTGCATTAGACTAGTATCAAATTATCTATTCAAAGCTTCATCTAAGCCCCCTGAATCAGAATCTGTGGGGGGAAGTTGAGAACAAGGCTGTCATACACAGTTGTGAAGGTTGCACACTGCACAAAGGCACCTGTTGGAGGAGACCATTAGGGGCTGAAATCCAGGCCATGGTCAGCTTGCCCACCATGTTTCCTGGCTCAAGGGCTCAATCAACCCAAAGAAGGGACATATTTTAGGATTTATAACACACACAAAGATTCTGTGTGTGTTAGTTGACACCTCACGTGGGGTTGTATTAAGAAAAAAAAAAAAGCTGCTCAGCTAACTTTGAAGCACAACCTGGTTTGAGCACCTTTTGGTCTGTAAGGCAGTGTTCAAATTCATTGGATTAGTTAGAAAAATCCTTTTGGGGGACATTCTTGAGAGGTTTAAAATATATCTCCCTGCATTGTTGAATGATGTATTTAATGAGATATTTTCTATTTTACTTTTCCTAGAGGGTTTCCTTTTAAATTTACTGAACAACCATGAAAAACCCTAAATAGTAAGAACAGTAGTTATTTAGCGATCATTCTATACTTCAGTTAACAAAATTGTAACATCCTACTAATTCGCTTGAATTTTCAGCAATTTCACCAACACTTCAGACAGAAGTAAGCAAATCCAAGAAGACAGCCATAATTCTGTCTATGTGTAGCACTGTCCATGGTATGTGACCTCAGAGGGGACGGTGGAGCTGTTTTAGCTGCATCCCTTGGGGTCAGAGACAATGACCCAGTGTAGGTTGTGCGGTTGGCTCGAGGGCACACAGAGAACTGGCCTTGACCTGGAGCCACGTGTCCACCTGTCTTCAACAGAGATGAGCATCTTCGTGATTGTATTCTGATTTGGATGTTATGTCAAGTGCCAAGAACACACAGACATCCAAGGCAGAGTTCGTGTCTTCAAGGAGCTCCAAGCGGAGGACTCCGTTCTGTGTAAGAACTGCAGCATAAACGCCAAGCGCGATGTCATACACAGCACGTCCTATTTAAATCCCTAGATTTTGTCGTCACTCCCTCAGAAGTCCACATGGATGAGAAGACATAACTACTAGGTGGATGAAGTGGCCATTCTCCTCGTTACCTGGGAGAGGCTGTGAAATCCTGCAGCCCCTGAAAATGCCACAGCAATTTTTTTTTTTTTTTTTTTTTTTTTTGCGGTACGTGGGCCTCTCACCATTGTGGCCTCTCCCTTTGCAGAACACAGGCTCCGGACACGCAGGCTCAGCGGCCATGGCTCACGGGCCCAGCCGCTCCGCGGCATGTGGGATCTTCCCGGGCCAGGGCATGAACCCGTGTCCCCTGCATCGGCAGGCGGACTCTCAACCACTGCGCCACCAGGGGAGCCCTGTCACGGCATTCTTTACTGCCATCCTCGTGAAATCACGTTGGGAATTTTCTTATTCATTTTGAATATGTTTTCTACCTAATCATGACAATACAAAGGTAATTTTGGCATCTGGATCATCAAAAGGAATATTTCTTGGAATATTTCTCTACATTTCCACTGGAAAGAAGGAAAGAGTGAAGGAAGGGAGGGAGGGAGGAAAGGAGGGAGGGAGGAAGGAAGGAAGGAAGGAAGGGATGAAGGGAGGGACAAGGGAATAAGAGGAGAGGAAAGACTAATGGAAGGAGAGAGGGAGGAAAGAAGGGAGGAAAGACTTGCCTTGGTGAAGTTTGGTGTTCTAGAACAAGGGACTCAAAGGGTGAGCCCACAGGCCAGCACAGATCAGACAAATCACTCCATCAACTCACTCTGTGTGAGAACAGACCTGAGATGCAAAGAAGAATAAGATTCCTCCCATTATCTCAAGGACTTCAGTCTGGCTGACCCATCTGGTGGGCGAGACAGGCACGTAAACCAAATTGAGTCGCTGTGTGATACACGTCTCAACAGAAGGGATCGTGTAGGGCAAGTTGGCAGATGGAGTGATGGCAACAGGGGAGATGTCTGGGAAGTTTCTCATAAGAAGAATGCCTGAGCAGGGGGTTCAAAGATAAAGACACGTTTTCCAGGTGGGCAAGGAAGCCTCAGTTCTAACTGACTTTTATTGCCAACCTAGGCTGTCTTTTAAAACACTTCTTCTCATCGTTAAAATGCACATTCTGAGCAGTCGGTCTGGGGTGGGGTCCCAGGTCGTGTACCACACTTGGAGCAAAGAGCCTTTATTGAAGTGGCTTCTGTGGGTGAAGCCTGAGCAAAGATGCCAAGTGCAAGCGCTCTTGGGAATTCAGGGCACAGCGGTGCAAAAGACCAAGATGTTCTCTGCCCTCACAGGACTTAGAGTCTGATGACAAAGAGAGAGAACAAAGCCCCGCGTCGTTTCTGTTTGGTCTAGATTTCTCCTTCGAAGCCTGCGCTCATGAGAAGTTTCTCTTCTCCTGTGTGCATCCTTTGTCTGTAAATGCTCTTGGCCTTAGGTGTCTCCTGCCATTCTGCTCTCCTGGCATCTCAGGGGGCCTTGGAAACGGACATCGCTGGGATTGATGTTGCCCTGCTTGTCATGTAAACATGGCTTTGCTTTGATATGATTCTAATGTAGGGGGTGCTTGAAAGCTGCTCTGGGAAAGAGCAAAGCACAATTAAAGTGTCATCCACTCCGCAAATGTTTCCTACACTCCTGCGATTAACCCCAGATACGTGGGATTAGGTAATGGTCTTTGACCTGAAGTCACTTACGGGAACATTGGTAAAGGTAGCAAATGAAGTAATGAGTTTAAAAATGTCATGAAATGTCTATGTGCTGTGTGTGACGTAGGCACATGGTCTGTGGGCCTCAGAGGAGAAGAGAAGGGTTATTTCTGTGAGTTAGATGTGGCGGATGAGGGCAGAAGGGTTATTCCAGAAAGGCTTGGCCCACCCTAGCCAGACCGGGCTTTCTTCTGCTCCTTGGACATGTCCTGTTCAGGCCACCCTTCCCCTTTCATCTGGGCAGTTCCAGCTGCCTGGAGACCTCTCCCCACCCTCCTGCCTTCTATTCTACTTAACACTGACTTTTCTTCCGGGTCCTCCTTCTTGACCCTCACAAGGTTTAAGGTGACCAACCATTTCCTGGGACATGAGACTTTTGCTCCTGATGTGAGGACAGCCCTTGCCAACTGGAATCATTGGTCATCCTGGGTGTCATCCCAGGTGTGGTTCACCTGATCTTTCCCCTTAGCAGCACTCAGTGAATTGCCTGTCCTCTGTCTCTGTCCTCCTTACACAGAAGCAGCAGCTCTGGAAGGCCAGTCCTGGCCTAGGCATCTGCCGTGCCCCACACCCTCAGCACACGGCAAATGCTCATGAATGTTTGGCATGGAAACCTGGTCCTTGAATGCTCTTGGAAAAGGAGTAGGTGCTTATCAAGTAGACAGGGAAGGGATGAAGCTCTGGATTTGGAGAGCAGCATGTGCAAAGGCCCAGGGGCATCAAGCTGGATGAGTCTCAGAAGGCCAAGCTGTCCTCCGCTGTTCCTAGGGTGTGAGGGGGCTGAGGCAATACTTCCCCAGAGGAATCCCAGGGAAGGAAAAGGGGACAAAATAAGGAGGGCCGTGAAGACACCAGACCAGGCAGCTTGCACTTGTTTCCATAGAACGGTATGGAAATATTGCATCATTTCCAGCAGGGGTTAAATTTGGGCTTTTAAGATATTGCCCTGCTGGCACTGTGCCAGCAGGAAAGCTATGAAGAGGCCCTTTGGCAGAAGGGGATGGAGTGGGTAGGGGAATGTTCCAGAAATACTCAGGAGCCTAGTTAATCTATGCTCATGACTTTCGTGGGGGAGGATGGCAAAGGACGGGGACAAGACAAGGGTTGCACCCGGATTTCTCACTGAGGAGTTGAGGAAATCAGATGAGGAACTGGTTTGGGGAAGAGTGAAGACATGTGGTTTGGAGAAGCTGCCTTGGGTACCAGCCAGGTGACCTGATACATGGTTAGCTCTGTGGGTTTGGAGCTTAGGTTAGAGTTCTGGGCCAGAATGAGGTTTAATTGTCGTCAGCTCTAGATGTTAATTAAAGGCGAGGCGTGGAAGAAATTGCCCAGGGAGACTGTGCAGGGGAAAAAGCGGAGCAGGCTCATGCAGGGCTCTGGGGAGAGCAGACTGGTCAGGACATGGAGGAAGTGAGGGAGGGAAGGAGGCCCAGAGAGAGTGCTGTTCAGAATCACAGACTTTTAAGAAAGCAGTGCTTTTGGTCTGGGTTCTGTGTTCGTCCAGCGTGAAATGCCGGGCACGATATTGGAGGGCTGGAGGGGATCTGGGGGGTGCTCCAGGGTCGGCACATTGGAGGCAAGGGTGCTGTGATTACCCTCCTTCCCTAGATCTTCTCCCACAGTGACTGTGAACAGAGGGGCACAGGGAACTGAGGTCCACTCCTGGCAAGACCACTGATGGGGAGCTCTTGTTCTGTCCCAAATGGTTTCACCAGAAGAGGACATCACTTCTAAGCTAGAGCAATGGGAGACGCTCCCAGGCCGGTCAGCCAACTTATCTTCCAGATCTGATTCCGCACAAGCAGACACATAACTGGGGCGGGTCCCGTAGCCCTTCTGGGCATGGCTGCCTTGGCTGGACTTGACGGATCTGAGGCTGCCTCCAGCTCTGTCATCTCTGGGTCTCTGACCTTAGATTCTGGCCACGGGCCACCCCTTGGGGGATCTTCTGTAAAGCTCCTAATCATCACTATTTCGGTGCCCAGCTCAGCGCATTCATTTAGTGAACGTTGCTGAGCACCTGCTTTGTTGGACTCTGGGTGCAGAGGGAAGACAAAACAGATGTGACCCCTGACCTGCAGGCCCGCGGGAGATACACAGTATGTAAATGAGTGCATATAAATATCACCTGTTGTGATGTGCGTTAAGAGGATGAGAACTGGGTTCCCAGGGATGGTGTGTCAGGAGCCGGTGAATACAACGTGGTGTTCTGGCTGCACTGATCTAGCAGGGGGTGGGTGGGGAAGCTCATCAGGGCACAGCCAGCGGGTGCTCAAAGGAGAGAGCCAGAGAAGGGGCCCAGAACAGGTATGACATCAGATGCTGCACAGCTGGGCCACCCAGGGCCCCATGGAAGTGGTGGATTGATTCTGAGTAGAAGGAGTCTTGATCAGGCTGTTATAATATATAGGCTGGGGGCTCAAACAATAGAAATTTCTTTCTCACAGTTCTGGAGGCTTAAAGTCCCAGATGAGGGTGCCAGCAGGGTCAGGGTCTTGGTGGAGGCCCTCTTCCTGGTTTGCGGATGACCATCTTCTTGTTGCTTCTTCACAGGGCAGAGAGCAGAGAGACAGGGCTAGTGTTCTGATGACCCTTCTTATAAGGGCACTAATCTATCACAAGGGCCCCACCCTCAGGACCTCACCTCAACCTAATCATCTCCCAGTGGTCCCACCTCCCAATGCTATCACCTTGGGGATTAGGTGTCAATATACGAATTATGAAAGCATAAACATTCAGTCCATATGAAGGGGAAGCCATCACAGAGGGCATATAAGGTGAGTGGCGTGGTCCAATTTACACTTACAAAAATACGTCAAGGTCACTCTTAAACAGGACTCATTTTCTACATTTCCTGGTGCCCTATACAATTTGGGGGAATTTTGCTATAGGCTTTGCAATATTGCTTTGACAAATGGGTAGGAACCATGCAAGGATGTAACAGATCATTTGAAATATCAGCCCAAGCTACCACCACCACTAGTTAAACTACTGGTATTTTTTTAAAAAATTATCATCTCAAAAAAAAGAAGCTGCCTAATGTCCCCACTGGGTGAATTTATCTGATGCTGAAGAGGGTGGTTTAGACAATAATCCCAGGATAAAATGATAACCAACGAGGACCTACTATATAACACAGGGAACTCTGCTCCATATTGTATAACAACCTAATTGGGAAAAATTTGAAAAAGAATAGATATATGTATATGTATAATTGAATCACTTTGTCATATACCTGAAACTATGTTGATTAACAACCTACATTGTTGATTAATAACACTATAATCCAATATAAAATAAAAAGTTTTTATAAAAGGTCATTTTCCTTTTGATCTTCAGAGAATAGGGGGTCTCTGGTGAGGCACTCCAAGCTCCTCTCTATGAGACCCTCCTGGTCCTTCTCAAGGAGACCTTTGGTGCTGACCCAACGGTCTCCCAGTCGTTTTCAACAGCACAGTGCCGTCCACATCCCTCCTGATGGAAGCAGCTAGTCAGTCCCCGAACTCGGCAAGGTGAGCTGGTGACGGTCAAATTTCTGATGCCCATGTTTAATCCTGGCCTGGTCTAGTGACCAAGGCACAGCTACCTGTGGTTTTGCTGGAAAGAGGCTGTCTTAGACTGAAACTGTTGGGCTGTGAGCGGCAGAGATCCATTCCAGTTGAGAGGCAAGGGCGTTCATGGGGATGCAGGGGACGCTTGGAGAGCCTGACTGTAGGGATGGCACGCCACCAAGCGTGCACGCCTGGCTCTGGCCTGCCCGCCGGCCTCTGCCCTCTCTGCGTGCCTGTTCTCTCTCCCCTCTCAAGCCAACCTCCTCTGCTGGTTCCCAGTCTACGCGCCCACACAGCTTTGTTTAGCATCTCTCTAACTAGGCCATGTGCCAGCTCCTGACCCCAGCTCTCTATGGATTGCTTGTGATTGCAGGGAAATGTACATAACATAAAATTAACGTCTCTAATGTACAATCCAGTGGCATTTGTTATATTCACAATGTTGTGCAACTACCACCTCTTTTTTTTTTTTTTTTTTTTTTGCGGTGCGCGGGCCTCTCACTGTTGTGGCCTCTCCTGTTGTGGAGCCCAGGCTCAGCGGCCATGGCTCACGGGCCCGGCCGCTCCGCGGCATGGGGGATCTTCCCGGACCGGGGCACGAACCCACGTCCCCTGCATCGGCAGGCGGACTCTCAACCACTGCGCCACCAGGGAAGCCCCCACCTCTTTTTAATTCCAAAACATTTTCATCACCTCAAAAGAAAACCCCAGGAATCCCCTGGCGGTCCAGTCGTTAGGACTCTGCGCTTTCACTGCTGAGGGCCTGGGTTCGATCCTTGGTCAGGGGAATAGGATCCCACAAGCTGGGCAGTGTGGCCAACACCCCCCATCAAAAAAAAAAAAGAAAAGGAAAAGAAAGAAAACCCCATACCCATTACTGTAGACTAAGTATAAGTACCCCTCCCCAAATTCACATGTTGAAACCTGACACCCAAGGTGATGGTATTAGGACACAGGGCCTTTGAGAGGGGATCAGTCATGAGGGTGGAGCTTTGTGAATGGGATTAGTGTCCTTATAAAGGAGGCCCCACAGAGCTCCCTGCCCTTTCCACCCTGTGAGGACACAGCAAAAAGTCAGCCTTCTCTGAGGAAGCAGGCTCTCAGCAGACACAAAATCTGCCAGCACCTTGATCCTGGACTTCCAGTCTCCAGAACTATGAGAAATAAATTTCTGTTGTCTCTAGGCCACCATTTGATGGTTGTTTTTTGTTGTTGTTGTTGTTATAGCAGCCCCCAAAGACTAAGATACCCATTAAGCAGTCATTCTCCCTATACTCCCTCCTCCAGCCCCTGGAAATCACTCATCTGTTTTCTGCCTCTGTGTATTCACTTATTCTGGAAATTTCATATACATGGAACCATGTCATACGTGCTCTTTGTGATTGATTTCTTTCGTTAGCATAATACTCTGAAGTTCGTCCACGCTATAATCTGTATCAGTACATCATTCCTTTTTGTGGCTGAATCATATTTCATTGTATGGATAGACCACATTTTGTTTATTTACTCATCTGTTGACGGACACTTGGGTTGTTTCCACTTTTTGGCTATTGTGAATAATACTGCTACAAACATGTACTGGTTTAAGTATGTATTTCAGTTTTTTTGAGCATATACCTAAGAACAGAATTGCTGGGCCTTTTGGTCATCTTATGTGTACCTTATTGAGGATCAAAATGAGTTTACATGTCCAGTGGTCCACACTGCATGCCAACTTGTCTCCAAGTCTCAAGTTCCAAATTCCTTGGACAGGGAATCAAATTGGCCCAGTGGGGTTGAGCATCTCTCCTGGTGTAATCAGCTGGCATGTGAGGTGGGATGGAGACAGGTGAGAGAAGATGGAGACACAGGTACATGGAGCTGCAGCATCACAGCAGAGAGGTTCTGGAGGAAGTAAAATAAGAAAGCAGCAAGCGGACTTCCCTGGTGGCGCAGTGGTTAAGAATCCGCCTGCCAATTCAGGGGACACGGGTTCGAGCTCTGGTCTGGGAAGATCCCACATGCTGTGGAGCAACTAAGCGTGTGCACCGCAACTACTGAGCCTGCACTCTAGAGCCTGAGAGCCACAACTACTGAGCTCGTGTGCCACAACTACTGAAGTCCCCACGCCTAGAGCCCGTGTTCCACAAGAGAAGCCACCGCAATGAGAAACCCACGCACGGCAACAAAGAGTAAGCCCCGCTCGCGCAGCTAGAGAAAGTCTGTGCACAGCAACAAAGACCCAATGCAGCCAAAAATAAAATAAATAAATTTATTAAAAAAAAAAGAAAGAAAGAAAGAAAGCAGCAGGCATCTTCAGCCCTTCAAGGAACTCCCAGGAGCCACCCGTGGGCTTGGGAATACAGGGTTCTCGCTGAGGCTCACAGGAGTTGGTGGTAATTTCCAAACACTTGTTTTCATGATTCACTCTTCCACCAAATTTTACATGATTGTTTCTAAAATACCACATATAACATCATCATAATAATTCGGTTGAATGGCCATTATCCAAGTCATTTCAAATGAACAGGATGAAACACTCAACATTTTCATGGGAAATTGCTTTCTGCACTGTACGTCTGTAAATAGGGAACATTAATAATGCAACGCTGAGGCCCGCACATTGAACAGGATGAGAACGGCATCTTATTGCAGTGGGTGTGATGAATAATTAATGCCTTGGCCATACTAAAAGATAGATTCTGTTATTAAAATACATTGATATTTTCATTCATGACAGACACCCACTCTATGTTGGAATAATAACGACCAAATTATTTTTCCTCAAAAAAGAAGGATTTCCACATATGTCAGAGCAAAAAAAAAAAATAAAAGGAAAAAAATACAAGCTGCTTTACACAGTGAATCATTTGTAATTATTTTTAAACTGTTTTGAATATGTGTTTCAATCTGGAGAGAGAGTCTAGTTACTTACGGTGGGAAGGGCTCAGTCATTTAACTCAATGCTGAGGAAAAAATTCCTCAAAACCAGAACCTCAGTGTTCTTTAAGTAAGCAGTTTGTCACTCTACTAGATAAGAAATGAAAAATTACTCATTACTCTCATGATAAAATGTAATAACTATCCTCTAAAAACCCTTCATAACTTAAAGTTCAACCACAACCGTGCAATGGTGTATCTTTTTTGCAGATAAATATTAAAGAGAAGTATTTCCCCAAGGCATTGTGAAATCTCTGTAACGTATGATCTATGACGTTATATTTCATAGAAAGCCATAATCTGTTTCACCCTAACTCTTTGAGTTATTTCCAATTTGTCTTCCATTTAAAATATTTTGGCCATGACCATGTTGTGTAGAAATCCTTGTGCTTTGAAATAATTTCTCAGGTTAGATTTCTAGAAATCTAATTAGTTTCGAGGAATGTTGGAAAAATTTATAACCTGACCAACAGTATAAGAGGGTGTTCATTTTGACAAATTCTCATGATTGTTTGGCATTTTCCATTTTTTAAAATCACTCATGGTTTGGTACATAGAATTGCACTTTAATATTGTTGTATGATTGTTTATAATTGTATATTTTCATTGTTTAAATTACTTTACTTTGGTCACTAGCAAAGCTAGGCATTTATCCAATTCTTTATTAATCATTTGTTTGTCATAATTTGTATATATTTCATCATGCATTTGTCCATTTTATTGACGTTTTAGTGCCTTTCTAGTCATGTGTATGAGATATTTAAATATTAATGAGGTTTCCATTCTTTCATATTTGCTTGAAACACGTTAAAATTAGATGTCTAACTTTTCTGTTCTATTTATGGTGTGTTTTGACACATACGATTTGAATTTTGATGGATTCAACTATATTGATCACTGTCTTTGAGATAAACTCTAGTGTTTAAATTTGGGAAATCCTGTGACAATCATGGGTTGGAGAAATATTTTTACTGTGTAATTCTAAATTGTTAACACTGACCTTTTGAACATAAACTTCACTAACCTAATTGAAATTTATTGTGCGGGATTTGTTAAGTCTGGATCTAAGTTGCTGTTTTATTTTGGGTTTTTTGTGTGTGTGTGTGCGGTACGCGGGCCTCTCACTGCCGCAGCCTCTCCCCCTGCGGAGCACAGGCTCCGGATGCGCAGCCTCAGCGGCCATGGCTCACGGGCCCAGCCGCTCCGCGGCATGTGGGATCCTCCCGGACCGGGGCACGAACCCGCGTCCCCTGCATCGGCAGGCGGACTCTCAACCACTGCGCCACCAGGGAAGCCCTTGGTTTTTTTTTTACAAATCACGACAAGCCATTTGACAAAAGAAGGATTCCATTTCTACCTGATTCATAGTTCCTTCTTCCTAAGAGATAACATTTCCTTACGAAGTAAAGTTGGCTTGTGGGCTCCCTAATGTACTACGTTCATAGGCTTGTCCGTACCTAGCTAATGTTATTACTCTACCTTTATTACAGGATCTCATTGGAAAGTAGCCCCTAACATCAGGAGCTGGCCGGGCACACACAGCTGTCCTTGGGCTTCTCCACAAGAGAACATCACCATCAGACAAAGCCTGTCTGCGACCCCAGTGCAGCAAGACCAAGACCGCCGCACGGTCCTCTCTGGATGCAGGTAAGAAGGTGCACATTGTCCAGACCACAAGAACGACACCCTCCTGCTGCACCTGCATCCCGGCTCGTGGGGGAGACCGCCTTCTCTTTGCCAGTTCTGCTGTAGCCTTGCTCAGTCCAGATACAATTTCTTGTAATATCCAACCACTTTCTGACAGCACTCAGTTCAAAGCATTTAGCTGGGAAAAAAATTAGACTCACCTGAACTAAATGTCTCATCTAGCTTTAAACTTAGTTTGATTCAAGATCTTAAAGGATCACTGTAGGAGGCGCTCAGTCTTTGGAGATAACGTCTCTCTTTTTATTTCTGGAGCCTCGCCTCCACTGGCTCCTCTCTCAGACCCCAGGCGACCCCTGGTGGTGGAGAGAAGGTTCTCAGCTCCCACCTGAGGTCTGGGGGCCCGCGTCCCCTAGGGTATGGCTGTCTTCGTCCCCTCTCTGTGTGTTCTGCTGACCTCTGGAGACCAAGGGTTCGTGTTCTGTTCTCTGACAGCTTCTAAGGGCCCTGCTTTGTCCATGTGGCTTCCCCCTGTCTCTTGAAGAGCTGTTGGCCTCCCTGAGTCTCTGCCTTGTCCGCCTCCAAATGATGCCAGGAGTCTCGTTCGGCCACTGTGGTGGGCCCTTCCGCAGACCTGCTGGCCTCGGCCCCATGTCCCTGGTAACAGAGAGGCTCAAATGCTCAAACCTAGCTCGCTCTCTCTGATCGTGCTTCCCGGCCTCCTGATGTATGTTGAGCCGCATCTGTTGTCACGAGTCCCCCGAAGGGATCAGAGCCAGGATCCCACCGCCCCGGATGCCTCTCTAAGCTTATCTAGCACACCTTCCCCTGGCAGGCAGTTCTGGGAAAGGGAAATCAAAACCGCTCCCACCTGTGCCCTCCCAGGTCTCACAGGCAGCAAGGGGAGGGCTCCCCTTCCATGCCAGCCCAGGACCTGAGGCACCCAGCCTGTCTCCATCCTTTCTCACAGTCATGCAAGGCTGTGGAATGCCCTAGTCCTGTGAAAGCCTATTTTGAGTTTCATAAGCTGAAATTACCTTTTTCTCTTTGGATTCTCTCTATTTTCATGTTAATTCCCACCCTACCTGCCTCTCTCTCTGGGCGCCAGATAGAAGGATATCATGCTCAGAGAAAGACAAAAGAAAAAAACATTTTCATGGTGTTCAGGCTCTCTCTCCTGATCTGCTCACTCTTCTGATCCCCGTGGTGGGAGGGTCTGCTAGGGCAGGGGACCAGAGCAGGGATGGAAGTCTACACCCCAAACATCTCACATGGCAGCAAGTCGCTAAGTTAAAGTTAGAAGGAAGGGGGCACGTGAAAGCAGCCCTGCTTTCCTTCCTTTTCAATTTGGAAAGTTCTGTCTTCCTGATCCACCCAAGAGATATTTTCTCTATGACTCTTAATATGATTGACATACAAGTTCTGTGTAAACATGGTAACCAAGGCCCTATGTGAACTGACGCCAAAGAACCGGGGTAGCTGCTGGCGGTGACCCACCAGCCCCCGCCCTGCCACACACGCACGCACGCGCACACGCGCCCCTGAGTGTCCCTGAGCTGCAGTGGCCAGGTATCTGCCGGCTGACAGTTTCCTGCCTGCGGCCGGCTGCTCCTCTATCCACAAGGTGGCTTGGCACTGTGGGCCTTGCTGAGTCCAAGCCCAGGGACCCCAGAAATTCTGGAGGTCTAAAGCCTCTTGGGTAAAGCCCCATTGGATGGGGTGGAGGAACTTCCCGGAAGGATGGTTCACACAGCGACGCAGCGTTCATCCCACCTGCCCAGGGAGGTAACACTGCATCGATGCGCCTTTTATCGGCTTCCTCGTGTCTCTGTCACCTTCCCCACTGCCTCCGTCACACTGCTCAGGATGACCCCACCCCACCCCCTGATCACATCCCTGTACTCAAGTCTTTGTGACCGGGTCTGCCCTCAGGGGACCCCAAACTAAGACACAGGCTGACAGCTAGCATCTGTCCACACAGTGAGTAAAGCACGGCCAAGAATCCTCAGGGATACAGAGCAGGGAGGCTGACCCAGAACGCTGTCTGCAGGAAGAAGTCTACGTCCAGGTCAAATATGTAAAGTAGAGAAACGCAGAACTGCTGAGCTTGGTGGTGGTGGTGGGGGGGGTGCGGTCCACCGCGCCCACGCGTGTGGCGTCTGGTCACTTCTGGGACATGTGCAGTTGCTCTTATTTGACCCACTGATTTCTATGTCGTGCCACCCAGTGCCCGAGGGAGGAGACGAGATTGCTACCCCAGGCAGAAGCTGGCTCTGTGCAAAAGTGCACGCTCAGCTGGTTTGCCTTTCGGGTTGTGATTCTCAGAACACAAGTGAGACTTCAGGTGGCTGAATGGAGTGTAGAAAATTACAAGTCTTGGGTCTTATGTGGAAGTACGTACAACATAAGACGCTCCTAAGAAAATAAAAGAGTTTAGGCCGATGTAAAATATCCTTCATCGAAATTCTGGGCCTTCACCTCTTTAGAAATAGCCATTTCCCCATTACTTTATCACGAAATGAAAGATCCCACTAGGAGATCTTCGGACGAAATTCCCTGATCCGATTTCTTTTGCTTGTTTCTCTCCTGCCCCTTCATTTAACTTTGAATGAGGTCTGCTCTGACCATCAGAACCTCCTCAGTTCATGCATATTCTAATAGGTGATCCATTATCACTCACGTGGCATTGCACGCTGCCTGGATGAGCTCTGGAAGGCCCGTGAAGTGAAGTCTACTCTCGGGACTGTCCCTAAGGGAAGGATTTGGGGGAACTTAAAAGAAGGTCTCTCCAAATATTCGGGTTCCCTGAGCTCCAGGCTCTTCTCCTATAATGCAACTCTTTGCACGTGCAGGTGTCATTTGGCCCTTTTCATGTCACCCTGTGGAACTGGGGCTTAGGTAACCAGCATAAAAATGCTAATACACTGGCTACTGTCATCACTATGAGTAATAAACTGTCCTTCAGCTCAAAAAAAAAAGTTCTCTCCAGCTCCATGGAGAGGAGGAGTCTGTGAATATTTGGAAAAGTGTGAACACTGGAGACCCAGGAAAAGGCTTCCTTGCCATAACCCAGCTTTTAGAGGAGGCATTCCATTCTCACATCTAATGAAATGGGGCACCCGACTCAGAAAGCAGACAGAGCCTCAGGATCCGCTAGGAGGCAAGATCCTAGGCACACATCCACGAGCTGCCCCATTTCTCGATTCTTCATTAGCTGCTGGTGCAGAGGAAGGAGTTGCTGTTCATGTCGCCACTGTTTCAAATGTAGGGGAAAATGAGGAATGTTCGTCCAGCTGGTGGGAGAGGGGTCCTGTCTATGAGCAAAGCGCAAGGGTCTGGCCAGGTTTTATGGTGCAGGGTCAAGGAGGCAGAAAAATGTCCTCTGCAGGTGCAATCGGGAACCGGGCTTGACCTACGTCAGAAGAACCCCAGCTCTTGAGCTACGGGTGACGAGCACACGACCTCAGAGATGAAGAAGGCTGCAAAGGTGCTTAGAGAGTTGCCTGGTCCAAACTCTCAAGTACAAATTATTCCCCAGAGGCAAACAGGGCTGGTAACATTCCTCTGTGCTTCCCACACCGAGCCCCAATTATTTTGTTTTCTTTTTAACATATTTTAATAAAATTGATTGAGGTTTAATATATGAACAATACAATTGCATCATTTAAAATACACACTTCAGGGACTTCCCTGGTGGTCCAGTGGCTAAAACTCCACGCTCCCAATGCAGGGGGCCCGGGTTCAGTCCCTGGTCAGGGAACTAGATCCCACATGCCACAACTAAAGATCCTGCATGCCGCAACTAAAGATCCTGCATGCCACAACTAAGACCCGGCACAGTCAAATAAATAAATACTAAAAAACAAAACAAAAACAAAAATAAAATACACACTTCTTTGAATTTAGCAGCTGTGTTGAAACTACTTTGAAACCACCACAACAATCAACATAAAGAACATGTCCATCACCACCAACTGTTTCCCTGACTCCTTTATGGTCCCTTCTTCCTCCCACCAAGGCAGATGCTCCACTGCTTTCTGTTACTGTGGGTTAGTTTGCGTTAAATGTGGATTGATATCAGGGGCAGGTCCCCTGACTTCGTCTTTTTAAAAAATTGTTTTGGCTAGGTCATTTGCATTCCAAAACACATTTTTGAATTAGCCTGTCAATTTTCACACACACAAAATAAACCTGCTGGAATTTCGTGGAGATGAAGTTGAACGTATAGAATAATCTGGAAAAAAATGGGACACCACGCTGTGATCTTTTATAATAAAAGACAAATGAAACGGACAGAAACAGTTTACAGAACATGAAATGGCAGCCTGTTTTTCTCTCTGACTTCCTAGCACTAAGGGCTCCTGAAGAAACAGAGGTTGGGTTAGGTCTAGAAAATTCAGAGAGACCCAGAGGAAAACTGAGGAGCCAATGTACGTGTGTGTTGCATATGTGTATGAGTGTGTGGTGTTTGCAGCGTGTGGGTATATTTTGTGTATGTGGGGGGTGTGTTTGTGAGTTGGGTGTGTGTAGTGTGGTGTGTCTGCATGTTGTGGGGGGGGCGTGTGTGTGTGTGTATGTGTAGCAAGCTTAAGTAAGCCCAGAAGCTTTGCTGGCCAAGTTAATTATCAGCAGGAACTCTGCCTACCTGAAGTCAACTTGAACACACTTGGAGACCAAGGATGGGATGGGTGGGAAAGTTTCCTTTATTGTTCCCGTCTCCTTCCTCGTAGCCCACCCAGTGTCCATCTTTTACAAGAGCCCAGGAGCCCTCTGCAGGGGGTCTCCCATCGTCGTCTTTCTTTTTCCTTCACTCTCGCACCTGAGTCCTGGTTTCCGCCACCCTGACTCCACGTGGACCAGTACTATATTCTGAGGCCAAGCTGGCAAGTCCACCTGGTCCTGGATCTCCATCATTTCCAGAGTCAAGCATACAGGACAGCCAATCATCTCTCTCACTGGTACTGACCACCTCCTGAGCACTTATCCCTTCCGTCTCATGCTAAAGTGGGCTGTGCTCCATCGGTCTGTCTCTGTCCCCTTGTGCATATGCTTATATGCACAAATACACCAGCAAACACAGACTTCCCAGCCACATAGACTTGAACATGGTCTCTGTCCCAATTGCTCTCCCAGAATGGTACCCCGTCCTGGGAAGGGGGCTTGCTGTGTTGTGGTGGCCCTTGGCTCTCCGGGGTCAGGTAAGTCACCTGGATCCTGGTAGTCTCAGCAAAGCCTCAGCTCCCATCCTGCAAATGGTGTCACCTGCCCACTTCTGAGAGGACTGTCCGTCCCTCCAGAGTGATTCTATGTCCCCCAAGAAGCTCAGGCACAACCTCCCTGGCCCCAGGTGTGCCCTGAGCCTCATACGGGAGCAAGGCTGTGGGAAGAGGATGCCTTCAGTCTAAAGGCAAAGCCACAGATTGGTTTCCCAGCCGGAGTGTCCAGCGACATCCTCTTTCTTTGTCATTGTTGGGTCTCTAAACCCCAAATTACTCTTGGAGACTAAGGTCCAGAGCAGCTGCCTTCTCTAGAACTCTAGACGTCTGGAGCCCTCCTTAGCTGCTGCATTGCCCACCATTGGTTCTCTTTCTGGGTGCAGTTTGCAGGAGACGGTGAGTTTTGCTATAAGCAAGGTAAACAGGTGAAAAGTTCTCTTCTGTAAATGCACAGCAGCGGCCGCAGAAAGCTTCCTGCTCAAATTTTCTTGCGATTTGCGCTGTGCTCCATTCCCCCGATGACTTAGGTCTTGAGCAGCTGGGTTTATGGACGCTCAAAGGGACTGTCAATTTGATGGGGTTGCCACACGCCCTTGTCCTGGTACCTAGAGCTGGTGTCACAGGAATTGCTCTTCCTTCTCTGAGAATAAAGGTTCCACCTTTTTGTAAAAAAGAATTTCCAATTTTGTATTAAGGACCTTAGAGATAGCTCTCTATGTTCCTCATCCTTTCTAGAAATTTTCCTGGAAATTAAAAAATTAAAATCAGGGCTTCCCTGGTGGCGCAGTGGTTGAGAGTCCACCTGCCGATGCAGGGGACACGGGTTCGTGCCCCGGTCCGGGAAGATCCCACATGTCGCGGAGCGGCTGGGCCCGTGAGCCACGGCCGCTGAGCCTGCGCGTCCAGAGCCTGTGCTCCGCAACGGGAGAGGCCGCAACAGTGAGAGGCCCGCGTACCACCAAAAAAAAAAAAAAAATTAAAGTCATCGGTAAGTGCTAAATAAAATCTCCAAATCGCTGTTGGCGCTCTCTTCATTTCTTCTGTCCACCCTCCTTGATACATCTGGGGAATGTGGAATATTCCGCAGGAAATGTTGAAGCTAAATTTCATCTCAAGCCACTGGTGTTTCTGAAATCAGCAGTGACTTCTGAAGGTCCAGAGCCACTGCTTCAGAATGACATGACTCTGATTTTAGGGTTTGTAAGTAGCCCAGCGTGCAGACATGTCATGTGAGCTGTCCCTGGCCCCAATTCAAAAGTGCAGGAAATAGGATTTGCTTTATTCTCTCACTTCATATCAATTTCTGTTTTGACCCTCAGTTTCCCTGAAGTGAAGGAAATCTGTCCACCTGAGCCTCCCTCTTTTCTCCCAGAGAGAACGTAAGCCCTTTGGGAATTACGTGTTACTAAGTGTTCTGCTGAGGATGGGGGGCAGGGCTCTCCGGATTTGGGCCATCAGCTCGGGCAGGCGTGCCCTCATTCGCCCAGGGAGACTGATCTGCACAGGCCGCTGCTGGCAAAGGGGGCTGGCCTGGCGCCAGCAGGGACCTGGCACCCACGGCTGGACCCGAGTGTCTGCTGAATGTCAATTTACTGCATCACACGAAGGTCATTCTGTAAGCATCAGGCAAACCTACTCCATAATCACGTCCAAACACAGACGAAACATGGCCATTGTCTAAGCCACAAAATGACTAAACATGCCCTCTGGTGGCTGCGTGCCTGACTGCTTCTTCTTGACCAGTTGTAGCTTGGGTCCCCCTTCATTCCCTCTTCCTTCCGCATAGAGACACCCACTCATAGAATTGCATGGTTCCTGAGAGAATCCTGTCCAGGTAGAGGTCCCGCTTTCGTAAGCCCTCCTCCAAATCCCCCAGCACGGGCCCAGATTCTAGAATAAATCCTTTCCAGTGCCTCTTCCTGAGGTGCCCCACGATTCCTCTGTTTACGGCGATGAATCAACAAAGCCAGCTGTGTTCAACTACAGGTGTGTTCCTGGTGGTCCAGCCAGAGGGCACTGACGTTGCTGCCAAGATCTACCTGTCTACCCAGCTGGCTCCTTCAGTGTAACTCTCGACATCGATACAGCGGGACGACGTAGGCTTCTGTTTCAATGCCACCCTGGGGCACAGATACTTCCAAGGCTGGACTTCAGACAGCCCTTCCCGAGAGCCCCACTTTTGCACTCTCTTCATTTCTTTCCCATCTCCTTTGCCCCAGTCTGGAAGAATCTTTCCTGCCTCTAAGGAAACCTTACTCGTATTTCTCAAACATCTGGTCCACGCTCTGAACCCTTCCTACTGTCCTAAGCACTTGGATTGTTAAAGAGAAGCTTGGTTCATATTTGGTTTTTTAACTGATGATTTTTACCCGTCGCATTCTTCTCCTTTAGCTCAAGGCTATATAGCTCTGCTTGACTAGGAGTTAGGATGGAGAGGGAGGTGGAAAATATGAAGATAAAAGAAAAAATGCGTATGTATAATTTTAGTTCCATTAGAATTTTTTCATTGTTCATTTAGGCTCAAGGCTACATAGCTCTGCTTGACTAGGAGTTGGGATGGAGAGGGAGGTGGAAAATATGAAGATAAAAGAAAAAATGTGTATGTATAATTTTAGTTCCATTAGAATTTTTTCATTGTTCATTTAGGGGATTTAAAGGTTAGAGACAACAGTAGCAAACACTCAGGATAAATGTAATTTTGAGAAAAAAGCCTGGCTTTTTTCTTCTTTAATCAGTCCCTTTTCTACTTGATTTATTTCTCTTTAATGGAAATGTAATTGACATATAACATTATGTAAGTTTCAGGTGTTCAACCTGTTGATTTGATATATTTATACATTGCAGTGTGATTGCCACCATAACACAGGTGCTAACAGTTCTGTCACATTACATAATTATCTTTTCCTATTTGTGGTGAAAACAATTAAGATCTAGTCTCTTAGCAATACTACAGTATTGTTCTTTTTTTTTTTTTTTTTTTTTTTGGCGGTACGCAGGCCTCTCACTGTTGTGGCCTCTCCCGTTGCGGAGCACAGGCTCCGGACGCGCAGGCTCAGCGGCGATGGCTCACGGGCCCAGCTGCTCCGCGGCATGTGGGATCCTCCCGGACCGGGGCACGAACCCGCATCCCCTGCATCGGCAGGTGGACTCTCAACCACTGTGCCACCAGGGAAGCCCAATACTACAGTATTGTTGACTAGAGTCACTACGCTGTGCATTTGGTTTCCAGAACTTCTTCTCCCCAATTCTCCAAACCCCAGCCCTTGGTAACCACCATTTTACTCTGATTTTATGAGTCCAGGACTCTGTTTTATAGATTCGACAAGTAAGTGATACCATATAGTATTTGTCTTTCTCTGTCTGATGTATCCCAGCATAATACCCTCAAGATTCATCCATGCTGTTGCAAATGAATGGCAGGATTTTCATGTTTCTCAAGGCTGAATCAATATTCCATTGTGTGATAGAGACAGAGGCATTAGTCACATCTTCATGCATTCATCAGTTGACAGGCATTTAGGTTGTTTCCATGTCTTGGCTATTGTGAAAAATGCTGCAATGAACATGGGAGTGCAGATGTCTCTTCCAAATCTTATAAGAAAGCCTGATTTTTGATTGGTCAAGAAACGTTGATATATCTCTGTTGATAAAAATGATATTCAATCGTCACAGTCCACGGGTCATGCAAATATTCTGGCCACGGCTTTTGAAAGAAAAGGGACTTTTTTTTTTGCAGTAACTTCTTCAATTTCTTTAAAAAATAGGAGACAGAAGATGCAATGAGAGGAAATTGGCTCTGGGCATAGAAATATATGCAACTTAAATTTAGGCATGATGGGTCAGTTTGCTGGAATCACATGCTAGAAAGAATCAGGAGGTCACACGCCAGGAACTTCTGTGATGCGCAAACGAAAGGACGCTTTGCTTGAGTTCTGTGGGTTGTAAGTGGCGTGTCGAGAGCATTCCCTGGCATTCTCGATGTTCAGCAGAAAAGAGGGTCCTGTGATTCTGTGCAGTCACGTAGAGCTTGGGGTTGGGGGAGGATGGGGAATGTGGTTATGTGGTTCTGGGAAGATAGTGTAGAAGTTGGCTGGAAGCAGTTTTAAATAGACATTTTATGAGAAGGGAGAGTGAAAAGTCTATTCATATTATGTCTTTATATCAGCAATAAAAGAAATTAATCATTGTTCAAATTCTTCTTCCTTCACATCCAGTACTTGTGAAGGATCTCATTACGAAAGACCTATAGATATTTGAGAACTGGGTCTTCTAATGGCCCATCTTTAATCCCGGTTCTTTTCTGCACCTCCATACTCAAATCTAACAAAATGAGTGAAAGTGTGAATTCATCTTACTGAATCCCAATAACTCATTAAAGCTTGTGGTAGGTTCTAGAGAATTGCTCATTTTCCTCTCTGTTTGCCTGAAACACTGTTCATTCTTGCTGTCCTACTAAGAATTCTCAGTGTTTCAAAAGACTCAGTGAACATTTATCACATTTTTTGTCAAACCCAACTATGTTTTTGTAAAATATTTTTAAATTAGTCATAATTCACTGGGTAGTCTTTGTAATTGACCCCTGGCCATGGAATCAATGTCTCCAGCTAGGAAAATAAACATTCCAGCTGCCTTCAGTATGGGGCAGGAAACCATTAGCCTGTCACAGTGTCCTATTTCATTGGCATCAACTTGAATTTAATGGTAAATTACAACGAAATACCAACAGGACGACTTATGTCACATTCAATAACTACCCCGCCACCCCGGAGCCTGTGCAGCTGTATCCTGCTGACTTGACTTTGAATTTGACTCCCTGGCATGATGCAGTTTGAAAGGCAAGGCCCAGCTCCCCCAATTAACAGTATCAGAGAAAAGCCCAGTGGGACCATGCCAGGATCTCCTGAACACTTGATAGAAGACCTCCCTTAACTCAGTCCCCTTCAGTGATTGTCTGCACCATCCACGTCTGGGTTTTTAAACCTGAAATTATACCGGGACTCTAAACTCTCTTCAAAGCCCATTCTGTGGACTTACCTTGCAGAATGCTCATCTCCTACCTGGGCAGATAAAGGCATTTAGACACCTTGAGTACAGGAAGGTAAGTCCCTGCATGCCGGATGTCAGGACAGTACAGATAACACCAGACTATACAGCAAGACATACTTTCCAACATTTAAATAGCTTCTTTCTAGACTTTCTGACTTCTGTGTAAGTTACTCAAGCTAGAATCTTCTCTTGGTTCTGCTGGTGCCCCAAATACAGGGGGGTTCTACTTATTCTCACATAAGCATTTTTTATTATATGACATACTTAAATATTATTTTAACAGTTATAGGATAGTCTATATGTATTTTGTTCTTATTCATTTAATAAATATTTATTGAGTATGTGGGTATCACCGAGCTGGTAGTGAGGACAGAAAGATAAACGGAAAGCATCCCTGTCATGAAGAATTCACAGACTCTGGGGGGGGAGACGGGTTATCACAGTGTCATGAGGTTGAGAATATTAGAGATTTGAACAAGAAACCCTCAGTGCTTCCAGGGGAGGTAGAAATACAGAGAGCTTTCTGCAGGAGATAAACCATCATTTATATAGCCATATTTCTGAGTTTGGACATTTAGATTATTTCCATGATTAGAAAAGCTATGAAATGTTGTTAAAATTAATATTTGGAGCATACATTTTTGGGAATGTTGATTTTCATTCTTTATGGTAGATTCGTCACAGTAGAAATGACCGCTGGTCTGCTTTTCAGAAGCAGCGTGTAATCGCTGCATTGTACTTTGGAGAGCGTTGAACAAGATACAACTCTGAAAACCACCTCGACGTCACTTAAACTTACATTTCTTTGATTATCAGGCACATTGTGACCTTGGTTCCATATTTTTCATCATTTTTATTTCCCTTTTCGTAAGTTATTTGTGAACATCATCAGCATGTTTACCTCTGGGGTTTCCACTGTTCATCTTGTTGACACTTATGAACGCAGAGTGTATGAAACTATTAACTTTGTCTCTTATAATTATTGCAAATATCGTTCCCTAGTTTGTTGACTGCTTTTTAATTTTAATAGCCCGTGCTTTTCAGGAATGCACCTGCTTGAGGATGACAATAAGATGAGAATAATAGAATAATAGAATAATAGAATAAAACTATGTTTCTTGGACCCATTCTATTATATTCTTTATAATAGAATAAAACTATGTTTCTTGGACCCTATGAATCCAGGACCTTCTGTATATCAGGAGTAGCCATCTATTCAGGCTGCTGTGTCTGTGTTCTGAGTTCCTGGGTCCTTCAAACGCAGAAGAATAATCCGTCTTCCCTGTGGACCCTATATATTGTGTTACACAGCCTCTATAGTCTGAAGATAGGACTAGACATCTGTATTTTGAGAATGTTCTGACAGCCATTCTTAATTAAGAACTACTGGGATAGAGCTTAAAACTAACAGAATATGAGAAAATTCAACACAGAGAATGTCAGGTCCTGCATTGAACAAGAACTCCAACAATACAGTAAAGATATGGTGTCCATGACTTAGCTACTGCTACATGTCAACAGCCTTGGCGTTTAGCTGAGAGGATGCTCCGCAGGGGTCCATGGAGAGAGGTGGCTGTCAGCCCTGCTGATTTGATGTCAGACTAAGTGGACAGAAGCACAGTGTTGGTATGCGGGTGCCGATGGCTTCGACATGATAAACTGATAAATAATTAATAGCAATAATCAGAAACCTCAGGGTGCCTACTTTTGGCTCAATAGAAGGAAAAATAAATTTTCTTGTCATCTGAGCAGCTAAAAGATGGAATGAACTACCTCGGGAGGTAATGAGTTCCCTGTCATGGAAGGTGCTGAATGGAGGCTGCAGGGCACTTGGAATGACGTCACAGAACACACCAGAATGCACATCAGTGAGTCTAGGGCCACTTCACCTCCTTCTTTTAAGACCCTACCAACCCCATCACGGAAGGAAATGACTATGGCTTAGCCAACATGTCCTTGTTTCTCTATTTGGGAATTAACTACTCCTTCCATAGTACATTACAGAGGTATTTCTGGGATCAATGTCAAGCTCATTGAGTTACAGTTTGCAAAAACTCATTTTATTTGCCTTTTGGGAGAAATGAAACTGGCAGTTGCTGGTACCCAGCCCCCTTTATCCCTGGTCTCTGCAATGCCTCAAAGATGCCCCATGTCCACAGTCCACCTAAAACCCTCCACCGACCGTCTGTGCAAACCTAGTCCTTCCCATCTTCATGGGGTGCTTTCATGGCCTTTAGAACCCAAAGGAATCTGCTGGACAATTTTATACAGATCGCCATTAACTGTGGCCTAAATGCTTGTATAATATGACCTAGACCAGGAGCCTGAAAGGCCTGCCCAATGGACTTCCCTGGTGGGCCAGTGGTTAAGACTCTGTGCTCCCAAAGTAAGGGGCACAAGTTCGATCGCTGGTCGGGGAATGAAGATTCCGCATGTTGCACAGCACGGCCAAAAAAAAAAAAAAATTAGCTGAAAGGCCTGCCCCACTCCGAGATGTGCTGGTGAGTGGTTCCCAGAGAAATGGCCAAGGAACATAGCCTGCTAACGGTAACACCGAAAACTGACTAGAAGTAAAGCTTCCCCAAGAAGAAGCCATTCTTCCAGTACACTCGCCAGGTGCTGGGAAAATGGACCTTCGCAGCAATTTATTTGTAAAAACGTCATAAGCAAGAGTGCGGGGAGCCTCTGGGTGCTTTGGGAAAGCTGGTGAAGGTGGTCTCCACGTGGGGGCAGGAGGCTGACTGCCTGAGGACTCACCTGTTAGCAGTTCTTAAAGGAATGATGAGTCCTCGAGGCAAGGAGTACCTCAGGTGGATTACGGTACGCGGGCCTCTCACTGTTGTGGCCTCTCCCGTTGCGGAGCACAGGCTCCGGACGCGCAGGCCCAGCGGCCACGGCTCACGGGCCCAGCCGCTCCGCGGCATGTGGGATCTTCCCGGACCGGGGCACGAACCCGTGTCCCCTGCATCGGCAGACGGACTCTCAACCACTGCGCCACCAGGGAAGCCCTCAGGTGGATTTTTAATCAAGGAGACACCAGGTCAGTTTTCAGGAGAGTCAGGAAATTAGGGGTAGAGGCAAAGGTGGACAGCTAGCTTTGGAAACACGGGCAGGGGTAGGGATGGGGGTGGGAATGGGTACCCAGTGACAGGAGTGGAGGGAGTGGTGATATAGATGAGGTGGAAGAGGTTGAGAATTACTTATTCAGTGGTCTTTCCTCTAGGGAAGAAAATGCAAATGACCTGATGAGAGTGTAGGGGTTAGATGATGCTTCCTTGGGCTTCCCTGGTGGCACAGTGGTTGAGAGTCCGCCTGCCGATGCAGGGGACACGGGTTCGTGCCCCGGTCCGGGAAGATCCCACATGCCGCGGAGCGGCTGGGCCCGTGAGCCATGGCCGCTGAGCCTGCGCGTCCGGAGCCTGTGCTCCGCAACGGGAGAGGCCACAGCGGTGAGAGGCCCGCGTACGGCAACAAAAAAAAGCGCTAAAATCTAGTAAGTGTTTCTAAACGCCAGATATTTATTATAGTGGGTAGAATCGTGTCCACACCCCGACCTCCATCAAACAAATGTATGTTCAAGCCCTGACTCCTGGGCCTTGTGAATGTCAACTTATTTGGAAATAGGGTCTTGGCAAATGTCATCAAGTTAAGTTGAGATCATACTGGATTAGGATGGCCCTAACCCAGTGAGTGTGTCCTTATAAGACAAGGGACATTTGGGCTCACGCACTGAGAAGATAAAGGAAGGAAAGCCATGCGAACACAGGCAGAGATGGGAGGGATGCATCCGTCAGCCAGGGAGCTCTAAGGGTTGCTGGGAACCCCCAGGGGCTAGGAGAGACGCACAGAACAGATTCCCCCTCAGAGCCTCCAGAAGGAACCCCGCTGCTGACACCTTGAATTTGGACTTCCAGCCTTCCGTTCTCTCCATGAGAGAATGAATTCCCTTGGTTTTAAGCCCCCTAGTGTGTGCCGATTCGTTCTGACAGCCCTAGGAAGTGAATACACCTGTTTAGCATTCACGTGGTGACTGTCTGCAGTTGCTGTGCTGAAGAACGAGTAGAGAGGTGAAGGAGAGGAAACAATGTGCCAAGCAGCACTGAGGACCCAGGTGAGATGGGAAACCAGACACTGCTGTTGCGTGAGGGGCCTTGGGGATGGATGGTTTCCTGTTAAGCTGCTCCTAGGTGGGTAGCCAGCCTGGAGAACACAGACGCTTGGAACGTGCTGGAGCTGGAGACTGGCGAGACAGATTGGGGAGGGAGAAATGGGAGTAGGCTGTGTAGACGTGAGTTCAGGGTCCAGGCTGTGAAGGTGGGATGTGAGCTGGGGCTTCCGGCGGGAGTGAGGGGGCAGGAGAGGGCCAGGGCCAGCTTCCCAAGCTCACCATGGCGGTCGGTGGGTGGGATTGCAACGCAGGCGCTGTCCTTTGCTTGGCTGCTCGGGGACAATCACCCTTCTGACCCCTTTACTCCTCCAGCTATGTTGCCAACACCCTTGCTCCCTGTGCACCGACGCCACATAGAAATACAGAGACGGGGATTCGGAGGAAGAGAAATAGAGAGGCTTTTATTTCTCTGCCAGGCAAAGGGAAGACGCAGCAGGCTAGGGCCTCAAGAACCGTGCCCCCCTTCCTGGGGAATTACAGGGATTCTTACAGGGGGAGTTCACAGTCAGAAGTGAGTGATAAGGATCAAAATGGTGAAGGTCTTGCATTGTGCTGCTTCTTGCATTGTTTCAAAACAGTCACGGCTGGCGTCAGGCAACCCGGTAATTGGGTCCAGCAGCCCGGTAATTGGGTCTGTTAGTCTCTGGGTTATCCGCCTGAGACCTCTTTTCTGAAATGCAAACAGCTACAAGGGGTGATTTGCTGCAAGAGATTACAGGGAGAGTAAATACCAGGTGCAGGATGTAAATTACACAGAATTAGGGGTGACAGGTTAGTTTTGTGAAGGACAAATCTAGTTACAGACACTACAGATTAGTAACAGTTAAAATAAAACGAGGATTGATGAACACTCTCAGGTCAGTTTATGTTTCTTCTCTAGCCTGTTCAGGGTCCCCTTTACTGTCCTTGTTCTCAGGAGAGGAAAAACTTCATTTCTATTTTTTGTTGCAATAGCTAATGCCCAGCCCAAACCAGCAAAGCATGCCCTTGCCCTCACATTCCAGAGTCTTCGGGGCTGCAGGTCTGGAAACCGGAAAGCTGCCAGCAAGAAAACCCTTCCTGCAACAGAGCAACCTGAACTTCCAATGAACAGACAAAAGGTATCATTATTGCACGAACTTGCTCTTTGTCTAAACGCCTTCTCCCTGGTGTGAAGCTTTAGGGGATAAAAGAGTCCCCCAAAGACCTATAACTCCCTTGTCCAAAACGGATCTGCTCTCCTATTGGTGTCTGGCAACAAGATAGAGAATGACATTGGTGATAAAAATAAAGGAAGCTGTTTATTCCAGACTTAACATCATTGTTTGCCGCTAAACATTTGTATTCTTGTGTTTTGTATTGCTAGGTATAGAACTGGGCAGCATGCAGATTAGGCCAGATAATGAGCTGTAGTTTCGTTGACTCCAAAAGGAGCGTATTTGTAATGAAAATGGGTGTTTAAGTAGAATTTTCAAAGCTACTGAATAACACAAAGGAATAAATTACATGTTTTAGGAAGAGGAACGTTGCTCACTTCAATGAGCACGTGCAACAGTGGGCCTTGGAATTTCTGGGCATTTCTTGCCCCTGACGCTGGTTTAAGTGCAGAAACAGAGTTCGCAAGCTTCTTCCAGGGCTGAAGAGAAATGCATTCAGGCATGTCATTAGCAGCTGGCCAGCCATGGATTTCCTAACATTTTCTTCAAGAGAGGAAAGAGGGGCTTCCCTGGTGGTGCAGTGGTTGAGAGTCCGCCTGCCGATGCAGGGGACGTGGGTTCGTGTCCCGGTCCGGGAAGATCCCACATGCCGCGGAGCGGCTGGGCCCGTGAGCCATGGCCGCTGAGCCTGCGCGTCCGGAGCCTGTGCTCCGCAACGGGAGAGGCCACAGCAGTGAGAGGCCCGCGTACCGCAAAAAAAAAAGAAAAAAGAGAAACTTCTCTTTTGACTAGCTTCTGATGAGCCTGCTCCGAGCACAGCTTTGGTGAATCATTAAGGGGGCAGGATTCACACTCAGGGCAGGGCTCCAAGGAGCTGGAATAAAGGAGGGAGTTTCTAACATGTGCTCGCTGTGCCCTCAGCGGCCCGTAGGGGCGGCAACCACGGGGATGCTCAGGCCTGCCTGAGCCCTGGGTCCCTTACCCATGGGGACAAAGTCGAGGCTCCTTCAGGAGGCTCCTCTGAGTTCCAGGTGCTTCACCGAGCGTGGCTGAAGTGACTGTGGGAGATAGACAGGACGGGCCTGATTTTTGCCCAGGAGGAAGGTAAGGCTTGAAGAGTTCGGTCCGAGGACGTGGTGGGGCTTGAGAATATGAAAAGGAAGAGAACATGAGAACCCCACTTTCCTGGAGGCAGTAGGACAGGATGAAGTAGGAAAGACGACAACCCAGAAGGGAGGAGGCAGCAATGCAGCTGCGGGCCTGCCACTCACCCCCAGGACCCCTTGTTCCTCCCACAGTGGAGTGTTTGTGCCTCGAGTTGGTAGCACAGGACAGGTAGACGCAAAAGGAGGCATCAGCATTTCAACCCTGGATTATTGACTGTTTTCAGTCCATTGAACTTGACCTTAGGAGCTGCCCATTAAGTGATTCGTCAGAACACAGGTTTTCAAAGGACTCAGTGGGGAGGGCTGTCTGGGGCCCCCTCCAGGGGAAAAAGAGAGAGATTTCTGGAGCTGAGACTGGCCTGGGTGGTGCTTGAAGGCAGAGCCAGCTGGCTGGAGAGACTGGAGGAAACAAGGGGTCTCTCTGGCCCCTTGTCTACACACACCCTGTGGGGCTGGCTACAGCCCCCTGCCTGCAACACACCAACCCATCCGGTCACCTGCACTGATTGCTATTGCCTGATCTTAACCCTGTCCCACTCCCCATTCTGCAGGACTGAGATCCTGAACTTCTGGCCTGCCCTGGTCTCCAGATCTGGGCATGTCATCAGTTAGGATAGGCTCAGTTATGCTGCGTAACAAGCAGTCCACGGTCTCAGCCACAGAAACAATCAGGGGGATGTTTCTCATCACAGGTCGTGTTGACCAGAGGCTCAGACTCAGGTTCGGTCCCGTCTGGATGTCGCTTATGCTGGTGTCACAGGAGAAGGGGGCCTGGAGGGTCTCGTACCAGAAATCAAACGCACGGCCTGGAGGCGACACAGCCTTTCTGCTCACAACTCAGCGGCCAGAATGGGGCCTACGACCCCACCCAAACCTAGTCCTGTCATTTATCAGAAAGTTCACGACTAGGAGGTGTCAGTGAGCAGCCTTGCTGACCAGAACAGGACGACCATGAAGCCACAGACTTTGACCATGCCACTTGTGTGACTGTTTACATTGGTTTAAGTGAAAGTTAACAAGTTTGTCAATCCCCCTCCCATGCTCCCAAAAATCTGTTGAGCTACTCTCGGGACAGAGTAAAGAATAAGACAGACACCCCAGGGAGCTCCTGAGACAGGAAGGAAGTCTGGGCTGGTAAACTAGGCTCCCACCAGGTCGTAAGGCAAGAAGGGCTTCTCAGAGTGTGGTCTGCACAGAACCTGCAGCCACAGGCTTCATGTAACAGTTAGAAAGGTGCATTTGGTCTTTTATCCCTGACACACGAATCCCTGAATCATAAAATGCTGGGGAAGACCCTGGAAATCTGCATTTTTATAACTAAGCTTCTCTTAGTGCTTCTCGAGGCCATGAGATTTGCACACTTCTGAGGATTTGCAGAGCAGAGCTAGTTTTGACACACTGTAAAGGGCATGGTTGGGAAGCGTTGCTAAAGAATATGACCGTGAACCAAGAGCCATTAACTTGGAATGTGAACAGGGGTGCCAGGCGGCACCTGCTGGGATCTGGGTACAGCAGTAAATGAGCATCCACTAGACGATGCAGCACCAGGGTCCAACAGCGACCCCTTGTGGAAGGGACAGACATATCACTCTTGGTCTGATTGGAAGGTTAGTTCTTTTGTGTGGTCCAACATTGGAAGTTAAGACTTTTGGAAAAGAATGACATTCCCAGGATGGAGAAAATTTAGATAATTTGTGTGGGACTAGGTTTGGTCTTATGGACTCAAAAGTAAAATGCTTAATTTTCAGCTAATTAGGGCATGTGCAGCCCTGCATCAATTTGGGAAAATAACAGAAACAATTGCATTTGTATCTGAAGCAGGTAAAGTGGTTCATGCCAGGTACATCTAAATAATGTCTGTACTTGGTAGGAGGTCAATCATTGCACACCAGTGACAAATACCTGCTGAGCTAGCTCCCAAGCGCCCCTCAGGCATAAACACACTGTGTGGCTGGAGGACTCACATCCCACCTGTGCCCAAAAGCTGTGAAACATTAGCTCTAAATACGTTCCTTGCTTCTGGTGGTGAGATCAAGGTGTCTCGGGTGGGGTGGATTCACAGGGGAAGACTGCTTAGACAGAACTTTTTTCCTTTCACTGAAGTAAAAATATTGCTTCTGGCAGAGGTTGGTCTTCATTCCTCAGTCTGATTACTGGAATCAAGTGACTTTGGAATTGGGGGCCTCCCACTGCTGCTATCTTGAATCTTTGTTTTGTACTGTCTGCCCACTAAAAGGGCAAATTGAATATAATAGCCAGCTCTGTGGTATTTTTAGCTCCAGGTCAATATGCATCACCTATTGGCTGATAACTCTTTTTCCCAGCTCCTTTTATAACTGCAAGAAATATAATTAGAAAGTATGTAATTCTTTTGCAAAGTGGATTTATTATAGCAGACCAATGCATTTTCTTTTTTAGATGTAAGCTTATTGTTGGAAAAAAAGCATCAGCTTTTTTCTTTTCCTTCAGTATCAAATCTCTGAACACCAACTGAAATCATGGGAAATATCACAAGAAGCTGATTTTAAAACAGTGTGACAGAGGTCAGGTTAAGAAATGGGGATGCTTCTAAGAACACTGCCCAGAATACCTTTTTTTTAAAAAAATGGACACTTCTCAGGACTTCCCTGGTAGCGCAGTGGTTAAGGATCCACCTGCCAATGCAGGGGACACGGGTTCGAGCCCTGGTCCGGGAAGATCCCACATCACGGAGCAACTAAGCCTGTGTGCCACAACTACTGAGCCTGTGCTCTAGAGCCCGCGAGCCACAACTACTGAGACCACGTGCTGCAACTACTGAAGTCTGCGAGCCTAGAACTTGTGCTCTGCAACAGGCCACCGCAATGAGAAGCCCGTGCACCGCAACGAAGAGTAGCCCCTGCTCGCCGCAACTAGAGAAAGCCCGCGCGCAGCAACGAAGACCCAATGCAGCCAAAAATAAATAAATAAAATAAATAAATTTATTTAAAAATATTGACACCTCTCTCTCTCTAGAGGTTTAATAGAAAGGATCAGAATGAATCATTCTGATGAGGAGGTGGATAGTGAAACTTGGGGAGAATGAGAAAACAAGGTCATGTGTTAATTATATCAGAAGCTGGAAATTATAGAACATTAGAAATGTCTAGAAATTAGGCAGAATTAGTACCTCAATTTTGGCTTATTAGGTAATATCTATATACCCTTGTCCCAGAGCCCAGCGCCTCTCTGGAAAGAACAGTCCTCTTCAACTGAGCTCGGGGCTCTTCAAAGACCCAAGAGAAAGAGACACCTGCCCAGTCAATGAATTGCCTTCAGAATGGAGCCAGGTGAAGTTGCCAAGCTGCTAGGTCATCCCCAAATTCCAGCCATTTCATAAAGAGCCATTAAGGAAAAATTAAAATGGATCTTTTGTAAAGAGTTTTCGGTAACACATTACCCTGAGTGGATTTTAAGGACCCCTTCTCGATTATTTTAGCTGTAACAGACTCACGAAACTTCACCTGGAAATAGATGGAATCTATTAACGTTAGAGCATCAGGAAAGTGCTACTAAGACAGTGCTTCTCGGAATTTAAGGTGGCATTTTGTTCAGATGAAGATCCTGATTCAGTAGGTCTAGGTGAAGCCTGAGATCTGCATTTCCAACAAGCTCCCAGGAGACGCCGATGCTACTGGCCCACTGAATAGGCAGGAGGAAGAAGTTACTAGAGTTTTGCTAGCAGAAGTGGCATCTCCCTGTTGTCTGTGGTAGGAAATTGTGCTTCATTCAGCCTTAGGGTTGCTTTGTTTCTTCTGTGTGTGTTTCAGTTGTACCTTTGAGTGCCTGTTGTTGTAGGTGAGAGGAAGTGGGGTGTGACTTGTGTAGTTGTTTCCAACTGTAATAAAGCCTATGGTTTACTGCCTGATCCTCACTTGTCCTTTGAAGAGTATGCCTCTCCCCCTGAATGTCCCGAGATTTTTTCTTCTTGTTCTGGGTTTGGTGCTGGGTGTCCCTGTGCCCAGCAACAGTGATGGAGGATGCATCAACAGAACCAGCTACAGGAGGGAATCGGTGATAATATGTGGGACAAAATTGGTTCAACGTAACCCATCAAAAATCTGTATTTTCTAACTGGTTATTTTCTGCTGGTGCCTCGACAGGTAGTGGGTCTTCCTTTCATAATGGGGTGCCCTGCCAGAGAGGAAACGTGCCTTTTTAATTGAAATGTTATCAAGATTGTTGTAGATTATGCCATTAAAAAAAAAACCCATAGACATGCTGTGAAGACTTTACCTAGTTTCATTTAATGGTAACGTTTTGCAAAACTGTGGTGCAATACCACAAGCAGGATGTTGACATTGGAACAATCTACTCACCTGGATTCATTCAGATTCCCCAGTTTTACCAGTGCTCATATATGTGTGTACAGGTCTATACAACTTCAGCACATGTCTAGGTTCACATATCCATCACCACAGTTAAGACACTGATATTTCTGTCACCACAAGGATCCTTGCTGGTGTCCTTTCACAACCCAACGCACCTCCCTGTGGCTGCCTCAACCCACCACCCCACCTCACCCTGTCCCTTACCCTTGGCAACCACTAATCTGTTCTCCATTTCTAAAATGCTGTCATTTAAAAAATTATATGTAAATGGAATCATATAGTATATAACCTTTTGAGATGGGCTCTCTTCAGTCATCACAACTCCCTGGAGATTCATCTAAGTTTTTGTGTGCATCTATAATTTGCACCTTTTATTGCTGCTTAGTATTCTAAGGGGTGTATACACCACGGTTTAACCATTCACCTGTTTAAAACATCTTGGATGTTTCCAACTTTGGGCCATTACAAATAAAGTTGCTATGAACATTCATGTAAAGGTTTTCATGTAAACGAAAGTTTTTTATTTCTCCAGGATAAACGCCCAAGACTGCAGTTGCTGGGTTATAAACCCTCAGTTTCCAGAGTGACTGTACCATTTTTACATTCCCACTAGCGATGTATGAGTGAGCCAGTTTCTCGGCATCCTCACCAACATTTGGTGTTGTCACCATTTTTCTTTTTTCTTTTAGTCATTCTAATAGGTGTGCAGTCACATCTCATTGTGGTTTTAATTTGCATATTCCAGTTGGCTAATGCTGTTGAACATTTTTTCATGTGCTTATTTACCATCAATATCTCCTCTTCAGTTTCTTTTTTCCCCATTTTTTAATTGGACTGTTCAATTTTTTACTGTTGAGTTCTGGGAGTTCTTTATATTGTCTAGGAACTAGTCTTTTGTTGGACATGAGGTCTGCAAATATCTTCTCCCTGTCGGTAGCTTGTCTTTTTATCTGCTTCATATGAACTTTCAAGGAAGGAAAAGTTTTTAATTTTGATGATGTCCGATTGATCCACTTTTTCTCCTTATGGAATGTGCTTTTTGTGTCAAGTCTAAGAAATCTTTGTCTAGCCCTAATTCTGAAAATTTTCTCCTATGATTTTTCTAAAACTTTAATAGCTTTACCTTTTTCATTTAAGTCCAAGATCCATTATGAGTTGATTTTTGTATAACATGTAAGATTTAGGTTGAAGTTAGTTTTTTGGCATATAGATGTCCAGTTGCTTCAATGCTGTTTGTTGAAAAGGCTATCATTTGCAATTGAATTGTTTTTGCAACTTTGTCAGAATCAGTTGAGCATATCTGTGTGGGTCTACTTCTGCGTTCTCTATTCTGTTCCATTGATCTATGTGTCTATCCTTCTGTCAATTCCACACTATCTTGATTACTGTGGCTTAATACTGGGTGGCATAATTCCTTAGATTTTATTCCTCTTTGTCAAGATTGTTTTAGCTATTCTAGGGCCTGTGCCTCTCCATGTAAATTTTAAAATTATCTTGTTTGCACACAAAAACTTTGCTGAGTTTTGATAAGAATCACATTAAACCCTAGATCAATTTGTGAAGTATTGACATCTTTACTATGTTGAAGAGTAAAGATGAATCTTCCAACCAATGAACATAGTAGTGTCTCCATTTATTTAGGTGTTCTTTGATTTCTTTCATCAGCATTTTGTACTTTTCAGCACACAGATACTGTACACATTTTGCTAAGTGTACACCTAGGTATTTCGTTTTCTTTGAAATGATTGTAAGAGGTATTGTGTCTTTAATTTCTTTTTCCACATGTTCAGTGTGAGCATATAGAGATATGTTTGCTTTTTGTGTGTTGATCTTATGCCCTGTGACCTTGCTGAACTCACTTAATAATTCTACAAGTCTTTTTGTAGATTCTTTGGAATTTTCTACATAGGCAATCATGTCATCTGCAAATAGAAACAGGTTTATCACTGTGTTTTCAATCTATATGCCTTTTATTTCTCTTTTTACTTTTGTCAGTCCTGCTAGAGCTTTGTTGATTTCATTAATTTTTTCAAAGACAAAATTTTGTGTTCCATTGATTTTCTCTATTGTTTTGCTATTTTAAACTCCATTGATGTGTACTTTATCTTTATTACTGCCAGCCTTTTCCTTGCTTTGGGTTAATTTTGCTCTTCTTTTGCTAATTTTTTGAGGTAGGGACTTAGGCTACTGATTAGATTCTTTATTTCTAATATAAGCACTTAGTGCTATAAATTCTCCTCTTAGCACTGCTTTAGCTGCATCCCACTAATTTTGACATGTTGTATTTTTGTTTTCATTAAAGAAGTGTGTTCTTTAATTTCCACATGGTGATAGATTTCCCTGTTCCTTTCTATTATTGATTTCTAGTTTGAATCCATTATAATCAAAGACCATGCTCTGTGTGATTTCAGTTCTTTTAAAATTTGTTAAGGATTGTTTTATGACCCAGGATATGGTCTATCTTGGTGAATATTCCATGGGAACTTGAAAAAGAGAAGTGTATTCTGTATTTATTGAATGGGACATTTTATCTAAGTCAGTTAGGTCCTGTTGGTTGACTGTATTGCTCAGATTTTCTATGTTCTTGCTGATTTTTCATCTCGTAGTTCTATCAGTAGCTGAGAGGGAGTGTTGAAGTCCCTGAGTATAACTGTGGATCTATTCCTCCTTTTAGCACTACATGTTTTTGGTTCATCTATTTTTAGATTCTGTTGTTTGATGGGTACACATTTATGACCATTGTATCTTCCTAGTGAGTTGATCTTTTCATCATTATGTAAAAAATCTTCTTTGTCTCTAGTACTTCTCTGTGTTCTGAAGTCTATTTTCTATTATATTAATATAACCACTCCTTTCTTTTGATTAATGTTTCCATACTATATCTTTTCCATCCTTTTAGTTTCAACCTGACTATATCATTGTATTTGAAGTTTCTTCTAGACATAATAGAGTCATGTTTTTGTGTCCATCACCCTTTTGATTGGTGTATTTAGTTCATTTAGATTTAAGATAATTATTGATATGTTAGTACTTGAGCCTACCATTTTATTGTTTGTTTTCTATTGGTTTCCTTTGGTTCTTATTCTGTTTTTCCTTTCTTGCCTTCATGTGGATTACTTTAACATGTTTTCAGACATTTTGATTTACTTAGAGTGTTTTGGAAGGTATCTCCTTGTATAGTTTTATCTTCATCTTTCTCTTCATTCCTGTTCCCTTCCTCGAATCAGTTTTCTATTTTGGGCATGCAGACTAAAGCCCAGTTTTATGTTTGAGATAACTTTTTGTGTGTGGAGGGGGGAGACCAACAGAGTGCAAAATTAAACCCAGCATAAACTTGAAAGCATAATATTTAGAAATTCAATGCTCTTTCAAACTTATCTCCTTTGACCTTCACTTTGAGGAAGGAAAGGAAGAGGTGAAATGACATCTAAAGTCATAGATGAGAAAGACCAAGTTGCCTTTTTTATGGGTTAATACATTTTTCACTACACCTGTCTGTACACACAGCTTCCCAGTCAACAACTATACAAACAGAGAAGAGGAAAAAGAAGAAAAGTTTCCAATGAATGATACATAGTTCACTGGTGTGTCATGACAAGGCAATTGCAAAACACTAGCCTGGGATCCTTATTTATGCCACAGTACTCTGCATGCTACCTTTCTGCAGAATTAGAGGTCATAAACATAATTACTAACCCAGAAAATTATACTGGTGGTGACTTTGCATAAATTACTAATGGGGAAAGATTTCTAGGAAAGCATAAAGCATAGAAGCCTTTGAATATCTTTTATTTGTAAGGCAAATACTTCTCCAATATTTTGCTATGAAAACTCTAAATGGACAGCATATTAAGAGCATGGATATGTGGTTACAGCAATAGGTTTCTAAGCATTGATGGAAATCTCAAGGCTATTAAAGATTGCATCCATCCACATTCCACCAACCCCCATCCCCCCAACCACTGTGCTTTAATTATCATCACATCTCTGACAAGTAGTCATTCAACTTGTCCTTGAACTCTTTCAGTAATGGTAAACTCATTTCCTCACAAAACATCTCATTCGTTTCCAAGCTGGCCTTGGGTTAGATAGTGCTTCCTTCTCTAGAAACAACTTCTGAGTCCCTGTGAGTCTTCCCAGGAACTGGCTCAATGTAGTACTTCCTGAGACTGCACACAAGTCAGATCCCTTTCCCCAAGGCAGCCCTTCAAATAAACTTTTAAGACTATTATTCCTCCTTCCTCCAGCTGTTCCCCACATGGCACAGACTTGATTCCTTCATCCTTCTCAGCATCTTCCTCTGAACCCTCTCTGACATATCTGGGCATATCTCAGAGAGTGAGGCTGGCAGGTAGACAGGGCAACCTGGAGCAGCATGTCCTCTAGACTCTCCCTGGACTCACCTGCTCACAGAGCCTTCTCTGATGCTCCCGTCTGATAAGGGTTTTCCTCCTTAGAACCTCTGCCTTCTCCTCTCACTGCCCTTATCAGAGTGTTCTGGGCTTGTCTGTTTTTCTGACTCTTCCACTAGATGGTGGGCACTTTGAAGAAAAGAACTAAATGACTTCAGCCTATTAGATTGACTCCTCTGGGTCTGGGTGGAAAACGGGGTAAAAACTTGCATTCAACAAATCAGAGTATGTGTGTGGGAGGTGGCCGAGCAGAACGTTTATTTTAACCTTCTGGCAGTTGCCCAAGATTTTATCTCTGGGAACTTATGAACCTCATTGTGAACTGTATAGGCTTTTCTCTGAGAGAATGAGCTTCCCACCCAAGCAGTTCTGAACCACTCCTAAAACTCTCTCCTGCCTCCCAAGCCTGAAAATTGCTCATCAGAGGACACTGTCTGGATTTCAATAGTATTGGCTCATCACTAAGGCCCATAGATCTCCACTGGCTTTGCTTGCCAGCATCCTTTCCTCCTTCTTCTGGTGAAGAAAACTCTTCCTGTGGGAAACCCATTTCCTGCTGGCTGTTTGAGTGGTCTGGATATCATCCCATCCAGTCACAAGGGTGGGAGAAGATGCAGGCCTGACCAATCGAGCACCCCATTGCTCTGGCTGCAGTGATTGGCTGAGGTACGGACACCCCAGCCATGCTTGTCAAATGAGATTCTTCCCTGAGACCCTTATGCTAGAGCTACAGAGATGAATGCTCTCTATTGATCAGCATCAGGCCACTGTATTGATAGGATGTGAGTCTAGGGCTTCCAGCAGACATTAGCCCTTCCAGGTGAAGACAGAGAGATGGAACAAGAAACAGAAACATGATGATTAATTTGGGGGATATGATCAGACTTCTAAATTACATGAACCAATAGATTGTCTTTCTGTGCCTAAGCCAGTTTGAGTTGGTGTCTGTGACCTGCAGTTGACAGAGTCCTGACAGATGGAGCAGCAAATAGAAGTGTGAACCACTTAAGTGGAGAAGTGCAATCCCCACAATCCCTGGGTTGCAATAGATTCACATTAACAGAAGAAAGGGGATGTATTGGAAGGATACTAGAGAGCTAACAGAATGATGTGAGAGCCGAGTCGCCAGGCATATGGAAGAGCACTCAAGAAATGTCAGCAACAAAATCATGGACTTCCTTTCTAGAAATGGGAATTTCAAGTTTTCTTGACCATGAGCAACAGGACACACGTTTATGTTGTCCTGTTGGTGTGACATGACTTTCCTTCTGAAAGGAGCCCTGTGGCTATACTGTGGTCATTAGATTGCTGCAGGAGGACACCGGTAGAGGCAGAGCTGCCATTTGGAAGGACGTCCCATGAATCCAGGTAAAGAACATTTGCATCCTGAACAACCATCGTGTCAACAGGATGGAGAGACCACTGCAATTCAGAGGGGCTTGGGAGGAACACGTTCTAGGCTGGATGAGTGACTGGATGAGGAAGGTCCCCCAAAGAAGGAACTGGGGTGGATGCCTGGGTGTCCAGGAGAAAGGATGGTGCTACCACTCACTGAGAGAGACCAGAGGGGAACAGTCTTGGAAGGGCTGGGCAAAGAAAATGAGATTAGTACCAGATGGGTTGAGTGTCAGGTACCTCTGCCATGTCAGAGAGCAGCCCGGTCATGAAAGGCCACTGACCCCCTGACATTCTTTTTTTTAGTAAATTTATTTATTTTGTTTATTTAGTTTTGGCTGCGTTGGGTCTTCGTTGCTGCGCGCGGGCTTTCTCTAGTTGCAGCGAGCGGGGGCTACTCTTTGTTGCAGTGCACGGGTTTCTCATTGCAGTGGCTTCTCTTGTTGCGGAGCACAGGCTCTAAGCGTACGGGCTTCAGTAGTTGTGGCACGTGGGCTCAGTAGTTGTGGCTCTTGGACTCTAGAGCGCAGGCTCAGTAGTTGTGGCGCACGGGCTTAAGTTGCTCCGCTGCATGTGGGATCTTCCTGGAACAGGGCTCGAACCCATGTCCCCTGCATTGGCAGGGAAGCCCGACCCCCTAACTTTGGATGACCATTAACCAAGCTCCATTGCCCAGGTGAACGAATACATGAGGCAACTTACTTATGCATTTTTCACTTGTAAGAACAAAATCCCAAGACTGATTATTTCTTTTCACACTTGTTGTCTGGAATTAGGGTTAACTGCTTCCAGGTGAGAAATGGCACATTGGTCCAGTGGCAAATGATTTTATCTGGGGTCTGTAGAAAAACGATGCACTCTGTACTCAGCGTAACATCTCAGTAAGAAACCCACCGTATCATTAAACTAACTGGACATTAAAACATCAAGAAACTCGGCAGCATGAGGGAAATCTCTGCGGTCATGGAACAGTTCTGCATCTTCATTGTGGTCATGGTTACACGAATATACATGTGTGATAAACCTGTGAACTAGGCACACACATATGCACACACAGAGATGTGTGTAAAACTAGCGAAATCTGAATAAAGTCAGTGGACTGTACCTACGTCAGTTTCCTAGTTACGTACATGTAGCCACGGGAGCATCGGGGAAAACAGGGTGATGGGGACGCTGCACCTCTTTGTACTCTTTTTGAAACTTCCTCTGAATCTATAATTGCTCCTAAATAATTTTTTTTTAATTAAGAAACTTTAAATTTGGAGAGAAAATAGAGCGTTTTTAAAGTCTGCACAGGATATCATTTGAGGTCTTTTTTACTCGCCATGCACTATAGGCAGGAATATTGCCGAATCAAATGAGTCTGGTTTCAGCCGTGCTTGAAACCCGAACTATCCAACTCATCTTAGCCTCAGATATTCTGAATCCTATACGTTTTCACCAACCGTCAGAATCGTTTAGGTCTCCTTTCCGTGGTACTGTGGTTCCCTCCAGTGCTGTCATTGTTCTGTTCCCTGGTTGAGTAGGAATAAAAAGATAAGCTGATGATTTCCTCTGACTTCTCTGCTCTCCCATCCTGACTCCTTTCACTGTTAACAGAGGAATCGATGTAGGAGGAAAGAAAAAGAAAAAGGAAAAGCAATATGGTAGTTTGCTACGTGATGTCTCGTAGGAGGTGAGGGCACGCATATTGCTGTTGGCAGTGTCCAGCTACAGAGCAGTGCTCAAGTAAGTTCGGACTAAGAAAAATAATTTGATCAAAAGTCAACATTATTTCCCACATGGAAAGCATTAAGATAATGTATGTAAGATTTCAGCCAATCCGCAGAAGATAAGGGTGGGCACTCATTTCTTCTTTGACGTATAAACACTGGAACTTTTGACAACACTTGTGGTCACTCAAGGGAGAATTGGAGAGGTAGCTTTCTCTCTTCTCTCCAGTCTTCTGGAAGGACTTCCTTGGATGGTGCAGCTGGAGTGAAGAAAGCCCTTCTCGCCTGTCCGGTACTTGCTTTGCTCTCACTTGGAGCTGTCTGTGTACAAGTGAAGCCCGCAGTCCTTCACTACAAGTATGAGGAAGAACTCTCAAACCCCATGGTCAGCCCGCAACAGCTAGGGAAGTTCGGTTTGGGGTAGGGGGATAGGAAACCATAAGCTTACATGGAATCCAAATGACCCTCTGCCACCCAGCTTCCCTATACAGTAAGTCCCCCACGTACGAACAAGTTCCATTCTGAGAGCGAGTCTGTAAGTCCAATTTGTTCGTAAGTCCAACAAAATTAGCCTAGGTACCCGACCAGCACAATCAGCTATATAGTGCTGTACCGTAATAGGTTTGTAATACTTTTCACAAAAATAATACATAAAAACAAACAAACACAAAAAATAAAACATTTTCAAGTTTACAGTACAGTACCTTGAAAGTACAGTAGTGCAGTACAACAGCTGGCACCCAGGGGCTGGCATCGAGCGAACAGGCAAGAAGAGTTACTGACTGGAGGAGGGAGAGGAGGTGGGAGATGGTAGAGCTGAAGGATCGTCAGCAATAGGAGACGGAGGGCCAGCTGCAATTTCACGTTCGCATTGGCAACTTGAAGGTTCGTATGTAAAGAGGCTACTGGATTGACTCCTTACTTTTGCCAACTAAAAAAATGCACAACCTAAAATAAGATAAGAGTCATGTTTTATTCGGTGGACATACTTAGGACTTCAAGCCCAGGAGACAGCATCTCAGATAGCGCTGAGAGAACCATTCCCAAGAGGAAGGTGGTGGAAGCCAGGATATATAGGAGTTTTTGCACCAACACCAGGTAGTCGGAACATCAAAGGATTACTGTTAATAAAAGAAAACCAGATATCTCAAGTTAAGGAATTTAGTGCTTTTCTATGTATGGGAAGATGCAAGAGGCTGGGCTCACTGACGTCATTCCTTTGATACGCACCTCAGCTATCTGGGGCCAGCATCCTGTGTTTTCTCATCCTGAGTTTCCTTAAGCTGCACCATCTGTGGCTGCAGTCTGATGGCTGCTAGGTGGTAGGTAGCCGTTGTTTCCTTGCTGAGGCCCCTCAGGGCTCACCTTCGGGGTAGCTGTAATGGAAGGGCTTGACCGGCTGCAACCGCCTTTGTTTATTGCTATGGCTGTGCTAGGCTATGTTTTGTTTATTTCTCCCCTTTCTGGTGTTTATTCTTCCGCAGCTTCAGAACTGGAGCTAGAGTAGGCTGTGCTTGGTCAAAGCCTTGAAACTTAGTAGCAGTTTCTGTTATTAATGGCCCTGTTACCAAATGAGTAGGTGGGCAAGAGAAAGAGAAAATAATAGCTCCTGACCAACTCTTATCTTCTCAGATGACTTTTCTTGAGTTATTAAACTGTTTAAGAAAAAGCAGGACTAAAAAATGAAATATTCAGAAAGTCAGGCTGTTTGGTCCTAGTTTTTTTTTTTTGTTTTGCGGTACGCGGGCCTCTCACTGCTGCGGCCTCTTCCGTTGCGGAGCACAGGCTCCGGACGCGCAGGCTCAGCGGCCATGGCTCACGGGCCCAGCCGCTCCGCGGCGTGTGGGATCTTCCCGGACCGGGGCACGAACCCGTGTCCCCTGCATCGGCAGGCGGACTCTCAACCACTGCGCCACCAGGGAAGCCTTGGTTCTCGTTTTTGTATCGAAATTCTTCCATTTACTTTCAGACTACTAGTTTACTGAAAAGCATTTACTTGTTCTTTTGTACAAATGTGTCTTTCGTGGTTGCTATGAATTTCTGCAGCACCACAAGCCTGAGGTTTAATTTGTATCAGATGCAACCCTCGACTGAATCTTATAATTTATTTAAATGTTGTTTAAACTGTGAAGCTCCAGGTCATTTCCCCTCAAATTACTTCCTTACACTTCTAACCAAGCTTCTCAGTTTGGGGTTTGGAACATCAAGAGAGCCCCCCTGTGGATCATTTAACAACTGTAATTTGCTGTTCCGCTAAACCATCCTTCCAGGGTAGGTAATCATGTCAGCTTTGTGAGTTAGCTAGTGATTCTGATCTGGTGAGGTGGGGACTTTAATTGAATGTTTAATGCCATGTGCAAAATGAAAGTGATTACAGACTAGATCTTGGCATTGCCAAAAGGAAAAAAAAAAAAACCACTTCCAGTTCAAAGCATTTCAAGAAGGAAAGACAGCTTAGAAAAAGTAGCTTTGTTTTGCCATGGAAAGGTTCACATCTTAGAAGAGTCATATTAGGAATTATATGCTCCAGTGTCACGTATTTCCCTCAAGTCAAAAATCTAAATTTAATCAAACTCTCCTGAACAAGACCAGGTACCTAACTTAAAAAAAAATACACATTTTTATTGTGAACCGTAACGTACATACACACAGAATAATTCACGTAAATGTGAATAATGTTGAATTCGCCACCGAGATCGATATCAAGAACTTTTTCACTTCCCTTCACATCCTCCTCTCTCATCTATCATGTTACTGCTGTTTGATAACTGCTCACTCTGCCATCTTGACTAGATAATCCGAACTATAGTATTTGTATGTCTACAAGCATTTATAAGTAGCCGTAACTCTTAGAAGACCTTCCAGTTGGGCATGGAATGCTACATCGCGAGTAATTTTCACTCAACACTGTGCTCCATGGTCCGTGGCATCTCTTTTGCTGTTGAAGCGTCAGCTATCTGATGACCATTCCTTAGTACAAAATATCTTTTCTTTCTAGTAATTTGAGGAAACGTTATCAGCTCTGAGCTGTGGTTTCACCATGGTGCATCTAAATCTGGAATTTTGTTTGTACATTTATGCTGTTTGCTCCATATGCGTTCTTTCAGTCTGAGGAGCTCATAATTTCCTTCCTCTCTGGAAATAACTAGCCATGATCTTATTTACCTCTGCCTCTTCCCCATTCTACTGTAGTACATGGAGCTTTTCAGTATCTTCTTTACATCGCTTTACTTCTCTTTTTTATCTCTCTCTCTCTCTGTGCTACAGTACTATTGCTTTTCCCAGTTCTGCCTTACCAATCTCTAATTTCCTCACCAATTTTTTCCAGCTTACTGTCTATCTCATTTATTCAGGCTTTTATTTCAATAACTATAATTTTTCTTTTCCAAGTTTGAGATTGGTCCTTTCTCCATGGGATTTTGATCCCTGGCTCCAATTTAAAGTTTATCTATTTTTGTCAGGTATGATTTCTCCAGTTTGCTAGGGCTTCCTTCTGAGGTACTTGATTTCTGTGCTTTTTGTAAAGTTTGTCTCCTTCCTTGGCAAAGGGGTTATATTTTCTTTTTTTCTGCCAGAGAAAGGAATCACCTTTCTCTGTTTTTCAATTTCATGATACCCTCAGGCAGACCTTCCAGAGACCACAACTACGAGGAAGCCTGGGGTCCTCACCCTAAGAACACATTGCATCTCAGAACCTGGAACGAGTGAGCAGGAAAAAACATTCAGATCCTGGTAAGATGGGTGTCTGTCTGCTTTCTCCCTAAATTATAGACAGGTAACTACTTCCTGGCTGTCATCCCAGGTAGGCAGAGCATCTGAGCTTTCTTTCACGGATGAGGAGGTATAATCATAGCCCTGACCCCATGGGGATGCTTTGCCCTGGTCTCCAGCCCCACGTTGGGCCATTAGAGCCCATTCCCCCCAGGGTTGAGGTCATGGCCCCTGCTCACTGCTTCTTGGTGCCTGTACGTCTACTGGTCCAGCCCCTACTCACCTCTCTGTGCTTCCTCTCCCCTCACGTTTGACAGACTTGCTCTTACTCTTGACTCCCTGACATTAACTGGAACTTGGCGGTCTCCTCCTGTCCTGTCTCCCTCACCAAGGCCTCCTGAGCTCCTTAAAGTTTCCTCTTCCTCCACCTTCCTGCGAAATTTGGTAGCTTTGCTGGACTCTCCTTGGAGCGAGCTCATCCTTCTTCCCCAGAGTGTCTGTGTTTCCACGTGACGCTCAACAGTACAAATTCTTCTCCTGACCTCCAGACCCCATGTCATCGTCTCATGGGGCCCCCTTGGCACCTCCCAATTTATACCAAACCCAGACTCATCACTTCTCCATTAATGGCATCTCCAAGTTCTGCGTTTCACATTCCAGTGGATGGCTGGCCATCGAAGACGAAAATGCATCCTTGAGTCTCCTCATGTGACCTGTCACCTAAACCTAACCAGCGCTCTCTCCTGGAACTCGAATAGCTTCTGTCCTTCCTTCTCCACCACAACTGAGACCATAAAAATCCCTCACGCGGACACCTGCAGCGGTCTTGGTGCCGGACGTGTGATCAGGGTGAGACTGCACACCTGGTCACGCTCTCCCTGGTACCATCTTCTTCTCCCCACCTTCTGAACTGCTGCTACTCTCATCTTCCTAAAGCGTGGTCCAAATTTCAAACATGTCCCCTTTGACTATTAGATGAAAAATGATATTAGCGCAGACTAATGTCTCTTGATGATCTGCTCTCGCCTCCCAGGACCCTTCTCGTGGTTCCTGATGCTGTAGCAACACTGACACTCACCCTTGCTCCCACGCCTTTGCACACATGTCCTTGGACCGGGGATGTCTACTTCCTCACCCTTTTGTCTGACTGGAAAAACTTCTACTCTTTCGAGAATCACCTGATCTTGGAAGTCTTCCTTGATTCCCTCAGTCCAAGGGATGTTCTTCTAAGTGCCTGCCAACTGCATCACGTACCTGCACGAGGTGTTTGCCCTCTGCTGGTCCTTGAGCTCCTCAAGGGTACAGCTCTGTTTTTTCTATTGCTGAAGGGACCTACAGCCAGGAGGTCACGTGTCCCATATGACTCTGGTGCCCACGGGGCCCTGTTCCTCTGCTTCCGCGCTGGGTCCCAGCGGTGCTGGAGGCCACTATCACCATGCAGTAAGCTGACTGTGAAGGCATTGGACAAAGCCCCTAGGTGCACTGCAGCGGCTGTCCTCCTAGAAACCCATGGCCCCCAGGTGCACTCACAGCTGGCTGGTTGACATACCCAGAGAAGGATGTTTGAGGAATCAGCACCAATCAGAATGGGGATGAAGAAGCCTGGGGTCCAAGGCTCACGTACAGAGTTTCTCAGCAGCCTAGACTGGGGGAGGGGTTAAAGCACCTCTATCCAGTCTGGGGTAATTTCTTACACATTCTAGAGTGGGACCGCCACACTCTGGAGCTGCAAGAAATGGGATGAAGTTAATAGGGGCAGGGTAACCCCAGAACTCGTGGCAAAAGCACCTGCCAACTCCACCCGTAGCCAGAGAGCTGGTTAGCTAACTACAAAGACTGCGGTGGACTGGGCGCTTACACTGAGTCCCAAGCTCGGTGCGGCTGCCCGTTGACCTGGCCCCAGAGACCCCGCCCAGTCAAAGGCATCATTCCTTGAAGAACAGGCTCAGAGGAAGAGGCGAAGGCCCAGCCCCCGCTGTATAAGTCAGATCCCAGGGGGCCCAGCCATCACTGCTCACCGATGCCCTTGAAGAGCCCTGTGCCCACTGGACCACACCACATCCTTTCTTGGCACCTACACCTGAGGTATTTACCAGGTGCTGGTGCTTTCCTAACCATTTCTTTCCATTATCTATTTAATCTTTAAAACAACCCTAAGAAGTAGGAACTTTTATTCTAATTTGAACTTTGGAGAAGATGGTGCTTGGCTCGAGGTGACAGAGCTGGTGAATTCAGGGTTCAGATCGAGACCCTCTGATGCCAACACTCACTTTCACCGCCACTGAAAACCGGAACTCCAGGGCTGGGAAAACCATGCTATAGCTCATGCCTGCGGGCTCTGAGGGCTACTCCCACAGTAGGACAGTTTTCTTCGAGCATTCTTGAGAGTCCTAAGAGTAGAATTCATTTCAGAGAACAGGTGGACAAGACCGCAACGCTCAGGGGCTTTCTCTAGGACCTCCAGCCTGGCTCGGAAGTCTACAGAGGTCTTCCTACAGGGCTGACCGCACGCCACGGTGGGGTCACTTTTGAGAGAATTCCCACCTGCGCTTGGAAAGCCAGCTGGAGAGTCTGTGTTCAGATGGAGAAAGTCTTAGCAAGGGGGGGCAAGGTCCAGAGACCCCCAAAGGCTCCCTGATCAGAGGAATTCCTGTCATGTCCCCTTCTGCCCCATGTCCCTGGCTGACCTCAGGGGAGTCGTTCTCCCAGGTTTCATATGTCCAGCGCCCTCGCTGCCCCCTCACAGTCGGCCATGAAAAGGAACGAAATTGAGTTGTTTATAGTGAGGCGGATGGGCCTAGAGTCTGTCGTACAAAGTGAAGTAAGTCAGAAAGAGGAAAACAAACATCATAGGCTAACACATATAGATGGAATCTAAAAAAAACGTACTGATGAACCTAGTGGCAGGGCAGGAATAAAGACGCAGAGGTAGAGAACGGACTTGAGGACACAGCGGGGGAAGGGTAAGCTGGGACAAAGTGAGAGAGTGGCATGGACTTATATGCACTACCAAATGTAAAATAGATAGCTAGTGGGAAGCAGCCGCATAGCACAGGGAGATCAGCTCGGTGTTTTGTGACCACCTAGAGGGGTGGGATAGGGAGGGTGGGAGGGAGGGGATATGGGGACACATGGATACGTAGAGCTGATTCACTTTGTTATAAAGCAGAAACTAACACAACGTTGTAAAACAATTATACTCCAATAAAGATGTGAAAAAAAAATTTTTTGACTCTGGCCTCTGATCGTTCAAGACATTTCCAGTGGCTTCCACTGCTGACTGAGACCAACTCAGCGTCAGCTGACACAAGGAATTTGCAGCTGACTCACTTTGCTGTTCTTTTTTCAGTCCAAACAGTTTCACAGCAGCTCTATTAATATATGTGACAGCACACGGGCCTGAACAGCTCAGAACCCTCCCGGGCCACCTCTCCTATGTGGGAACTTCGGTTGGCAGGAGACCAGGTGGGGTCGGGGTCACGCGGCAAAGCCGCGACCCGCTTGGTGTCTGGCCAAGCTGGGGACCTGGGCGGTGGAGGCCACCTGCCCTCCTGTTACTGTGACAATTCAGGACAGCTGAGAGCCGCCACTGAACCAGTCTGCTCTGAGCCCCTTTCTCACGTGATCCCTGTCTAAAGCTGAGACAGAAAGTAAATATGGCGAGAAGGACTTCAGGATTGGTTGGTAAAGATTTCTGACATCCAAGAAATTGACATCCCTGTTGCTTAGACGAAAGGGGGTGCTTAGAAAATAGTATCAAGACCTTAGCTACTTAGTTTATTTTATGTAAAGTTGTATTTGTGTCGTCTGTTAGGTGTACTCCGAATAGTTTATTTCCAAATATAATGTTATCCATTCTCTGATACTTTTGAGTTCCTGGGTAAATAAATATCTTCAGCTCTCTGTAGACACAAGTTTGAATTGCATTTTATTTTTACTTGTATGATTAGCATTTTTCCATGTAAATAAAACAAAAACCTCATGAGAAATATATAAATGGTGTCCACTTCCTGGCCGTAGGATTTACTTCCCTTTCTCTTTTCGGGGCGTTTCGATGGTTCTCATGGCTTTGGCTATTCATGTCATTTATTTCTTCAACAAACATCAAATACCAGCTCTGGCCCTGGCACCCCACTTGGCGCTGCCGATTGGGTGGTGAACAAAATGCACTCAGGCTCTGCTCTCCCAGGGCTGACGTTTCAGCAGAGACAGTCATGGAACAATCACACACACACACACACACATACACACACACACACACACACACACACACACACACACACACACACAGAGTCAGGAACTGCAATAACTCCAGTGAAGGAGACACCTAGGAGGTTATAAAAGCACATGATTGGGGTCTGGTATAGACTGCTGGGAAGGGAGGTTTCAGGGGAGAAGTCTTCTCTAAAGCAGGGAAGCTCAGCTGGGCTGGTAAGGCAGGATGTGTGTGTGTGTGTGTGTGCGCACGCGTGTGTGAAAGACTGGAGGGATAGAAGGCTGGGGACAAGATCAGGGTGCGGTCTTGTCTAGGCTGAGTTGATGTCCCCGGAGACAGCCTCCTGGCGATGTCGGGAGGGCTGTTAGATGTCTGGTCTGCACCGGTGCAGATGTGCTGGCCCACAGATGGAGTGAAGCCTGAGTGTTCAGGAGCTCGGCCGGCCGATGAGGATAGAGGACGTGCCCAATGCGATTTTCCTCCCTGTTGTAGGTGTTTTGTCTTCTTGCCTGGTGTACCTTTGCCCAGACTTTCATTTGTAATCCTTCACCCTTCTTTTGCTTTAAGTGTGCCTTTTTTTTTTTTTTTTTTTTTTTTTTTTTTTTTTGCGGTACGCGGGCCTCTCACTGTTGTGGCCTCTCCCGTTGCGGAGCACAGGCTCCGGACGCGCAGACTCAGCGGCCATGGCTCACGGGCCCAGCCGCTCCGCGGCATGTGGGATCTTCCCAGACCGGGGCACGAACCCGTGTCCCCTGCATCGGCAGGCGGACTCTCAACCACTGCGCCACCAGGGAAGCCCCAAAGTGTGCCTTTTATATGCAGAAAATTGCTATTCCCCTCCCCCCAAACATCTCTCATTTTTAAAATTCTGGAACTCGAACAATTCTCTTCCACTTGTTCTTGCCCTGTGGTGTCACACTTTCTCTCTTTGGGGGCCCATCGTTGTTCCCTTCATTTCCCATCTTTTAGAAATATATATATATATATTTCCTTTTTCTTGTATTTGAAAGAAGAGACATTCTGTTCTTAATCCAGTTAGCCTCTACTTTAGGTTTATAAAAATTGTGTTTAGGGGCTTCCCTGGTGGTGCAGTGGTTGAGAGTCCGCCTGCCGGTGCAGGGGACACGGGTTCGTGCCCCGGTCCGGGAGGATCCCACATGCCGCGGAGCGGCTGGACCCGTGAGCCATGGCCGCTGAGCCTGCGCGTCCGGAGCCTGTGCTCCGCAACGGGAGAGACCACAGCGGTGAGAGGCCAGCGTACCGCAAAAAAAAAAAGAAAAAAGAAAACAAAATTGTTTATACCCATCTTCCTTTAATTATCAGAGTAAAAAAAAAAAAAAAAAACCAGTCACAATAACTCTGGAAAGAATTAGCCACCCTTTACTTTCATACCCTGATTTTGTGAATATAATCTGATTTGACAAACCTAGAGTATTATTACAATACCATGTTTTGCTTATTTGCCTTAGAAATTGTTTGCAAAAATTGTTTAGGGTGTTTACGTTCAGATTGACAACAGGATTTCCAATCATCTCCTGTGCTTCTCACTACAAGTTCATTAACAGACAGCAGCCTTTCCTCCCAGCCTATGAGGGTCTTCTATTATCTTAGGTCCCCAGGCTCTCGTGAATTCTCTCTGTCTCTGTCTCTCTCCATGTCCCTCTGTCTCCCCCTTCCCTTCCAGCCCTAATAACCATCATGTGTGCACTGTGTGCTCCCTCTAGTGGTGCAGCTGAGCACCTTCCCTCTGAGAGCAGAGTCCCACTCAGGGCTGATTCTTGTCAACGTGTGGGCCTCCTGGCCACTTGTTCCCCTGCCCTACCAAAGGATGCTGTCTGCACCTGCACTCTGGGAGAGTCTGAAGAATGAAAAACACACTGGATAATGTCAAGATCAAGGGAGTTGTTAGGATGGAGTCTTCCAAGAGAGGATTTGTGGATTACACACATCTGCATGTGTCTTTGACGTTAAAACTCTATTACTTTTTCATTGCCCTCTTCCACTCTAATTATACTCATCTTTGCAAGTATATTATGCTTGGCTTTGAACTTTGACATCTTGCACTCTCAAATGATTTAGCTAATCTTCATAATCCCGTTAAAAATAACCATAATTTATATCACTTGTTCAAACATATAAAGATTGAGTACTCAATTCAAATTTCCCTGATTCACTGACTGCATTTTAAACCCAAGAAAATGACAGTCATTTCTTTGTACCGCCATTTAAAATGTCAAGATGTTAGCTTGGACTTGCCTTGTGGCGCTGTGCTGTAAGTCAGCTTAAGAATTCTGCTTTCTGAGGCGCATGTGGGCAAGTTTATTTCTAGTTTAATCCTCTCACACCCAGGATGGCAATCCTACCAGTGAGACATAGTCGCAGAAGTTTAGGTTAAAACGCTTTATATCTTTTTGTCTCAGACGTGTTTGTGAGGATAAAATAATTAAGACCACATCTTTAAGTGTGTTTCACACCTGCATTTTGGAAAAAAATAAAACTACGTTATATTGAATCATACCAAGAAAATAAGGGAATCTTACAGTTGAAGCAAAGGTCCCAAGGTCCACCTTCCGAAAGAGTGATTCCTTCGACAGCATCCCTGACAGATGGCAACAAGACCTCAACCAAACCAGTGAGCATACTTCGGCTTGCGAGAAGCAAAATGGAACTATGTCTTAGCAGTGGGGGACCCATCAGTGCAGAGCCCCATCTCCTTCTGCGGTCCGCGAGGGGTCGGGCAGAGAAGCCAATTGAGTAGTGAGCTGTGTGCATTTCTGGGAACCCTGGCCAACCTTCCTGGGGGCCCAGGAGCGCAAGCTCTCCTCCCTTCAGCCCATGGTCCCCCCAGAACATGAGCCCGTGATTCGAATAAGTGACATACGGATATGAAACTGCTTATTTCTTTTGCGACCAACCCAGGACCTACCAGAGGCAACCGGAGAAGCTCAGGCCAACTGTCTTGAGAAGCCATGGAGCCCGCAGGATCACGAAGCCCTTCTCTGATGAGCCATTTTCTTCTCCAAAGCATCCTTCTTGCTGCGGCAAGGGCTCTTCCCAGGTTCCCTGAGACACAGCTAACTTGGCACCCTCTTAATACATGGTCCTTCATTTGCACGTGTTTTTGCTCAGCTCTGATGCTATTGTCATAATGTGGGGGCTGTGGCCAGGGCAGGGGGGTGGGCGTGAGCCTGCAGGTTCCCCGTGCCTCCACTAGCAGTTGGCAGAATTCAGATCTGCCTGTTTTCTCTCTCCCGCCTCAAAAGGTCAGCTTCTCTCTCTTCAAGATCTGTCTGATTGGCATATTTCCTCCCAAAGTGAACAACTTAATCCTTGATACCTTCCACTCTTCCTTCCGATCAATACCCCCCAGTCAGAAATAATCACTAAACACCCAGAGGTGATGAGCTCTGCTCAAGCAGCCCGGTGACCATGGTGGCTGTGTGTGCAAACATCGACCAAGCTCTTCCCAACGGCAAGGGTCAGTCATCCTTCCCGGGACCATTTAGATGCCCAGATGCAAACTGGAGTTTGTTGGGGAAGGAGGGGGTGTAAGTGCTGGGGAGGCATCCGCAAAACCCGCTCTACCTCCCCCTTCTAGAGAATTTCCAATGATGAAAACCTCTCTGCCTTAGAAGGTGGCTACCTACCCCATGGTTGCTTGGCTCTCATTGGCACAGGCTTGGGAAACTGTCTTCCTGGTTTCAAATCCCAGCTCCACCACTTAGCAGCTCGTGATGCTGGGTACCTTACTTAACTGCTCTGGCCTCAGTTACCCCTTCTGTAAAATGGGAATAACAACAGCTCCCAGCTCATAGCATTGCTGAGAGAATTAAGTGAGGTAACATAGGTAAAGCCCTACTCAGTAAACCACTGTCTTTGCTCATATTCAACCTCAAATGTTCCTCCTTCTTCCCTGCAGTCGTTAATTCTGTTTCCATTACTTGGAAAGACACAGGATCCATCTCCCCGGTCACCCACATTTCAGGCATCTGAGGTGAGGCAGCTCACCAGCCCCCAGGAGTCTTCTCCAGGCCAGATTCACCGCTTCTTCAACTTTTCTTGAGATCTTTTCACCCTCCTCACACTGCCCTTCCCTTACCCCATTGATCCCACCTCTAACCTCCCGTCCCCCTCCCCACCCGTCCTGTGCACCAACCTCTCCTTCTGGCCCCTCAGCCCTGAGCTGGGTGCCCCTCCCCAGATCCTACCCTGCAGTCTCCCATCCTCTCCCTGGATGACACCCACCTTCCCTGGAGCCTGATCCAGAGACCACCTCCTCCAGGGGAGCCCGGGTCCCTCAAGAGTGAGGGGCGTCCCAGCTGCTCCCTGCTTGTGGACTCTTCAAGACCAAGAAGCTCTCAGCAGGTATTTCCCGGTCTCTCCCCGCAAGCTGTAAGCTCTCAAGGACAGCTCTCCATCTTCCTCACCTGTGCCTCCCCTCCACTGCTGTCCCCTGAGCGTCTGGCACATGGGGCCCCTCCATCAGGATCTGCAGAAAGAAGGAGTGAGCCAGCCCTAATGTACTAGGCGTGACCCAGCAAACGCAAAGAAAGCATCCACGCCCTGAGCTGGGCACCTAGGTATGCCAGCAAGGAAGCCAGAAGGGTGGGACTGAGGGTTGAAAGAAAGCTCACTGAGTGCGCATCTGCACCTCCAACTGCATCCACGCATGATGAGGCAGACGGGGCTTTCTAAAACGCTCATCCCTTGTTTCATCAGTTAATGCAATAAGGGACGAAAAAGAAATTTGCAGCAGAAGCAACTGTGGTGCTGACCACTTTTTTCCTAATGCGCAAACCTAACCTGTAAACACACTGGGGTGAGGTGTAGGTTTCTTAAATGGTTCGAGAAGGAATCTCAGAGAGGTTTTGGGAAGGGCTTTTAAAAGACAATACTTGATGTTAGGAAATATATATAGGCAAGCTGGATGGTTCAGGAGAACCAGAGTAGGGGCGAAAGTCAAGACACTGACATTTTAAAGTGCAAAGAAATGTATTTCAAACATCATATGTAAAGGCAGCCATGAAACTGCAACCCCTACCACACATGCACACACACACACACACACACACACACACACACACACACACACACAGAGCACATGATAAAAGGTAAGAAAACTGACCAACAAGCAGGGCTGTTTCTACATCCTGGGGATGACAGATAATAACTGAAAAAAAAACTGTCAAGGATTTTGCAGGTGGGTTTCACCAACTAGAACACCTTAGTTTAATACGAGTCAGCCACTATGTTTTTACCCTCAGGATTCCAAATGTTCTAAAGATCCCTATGTCAGGAGGGAGAGATGAGAATGAGAAAAATCCTTTGAAAACCAAATGAAAATGTGAGGAGTTACCCCCTTTTATGGTTAAAAATTTTTCTTTTTTAAATTCCCGTATTTGGAAATTAACTAGACTGTGCTTCGCTAAAGAAAATTGGGTGAGAAATGCAGAAATGCACAGTAGAGAAGTTAGAAATATAGATTAAAAAGAACCAAAAATGACTTAAATATTATGACTTAAAAAAGCATTTTATCATCACCCTTCACAATGTATTCTTTCACTTGCCCAGGCAAACATTCAGACACTCGGTTTATCAGGGAGTGTAAGGATAGCTCCTTCTATAACCAGTTTTCTGGGCTAAATTGTGACAATGACCATCTCCCAGGTCAATAAATCCAGACCCATTCAGAGTGTTTTAACAATGCAATTTCGGATTCTAGTCGTAATTACCACATGCCTCTTTCTGGGGTTGTATAACTGTATGCGTGAAATAGCATACAGTATAAACACTGAGCACAGTAGACTTTATCCAAAATCAATTCATTTAGCTTGAAAACACCGTATGCATCACCAGTTCATTTATATTCTCAAATAGATTTGTGCTTAACCTCTGTTAAAACGAGTTTACAAACTGCGCGCGCACACTAGGGGCGGGAAGCCAGCCCGTAACGGGCGGCTCTGCCCAATAAGGACAGAGCATTAGGACACGAACAAACGACCCTGGTAATAATGGTCCACCAAACCCGCCGTCAAGACCCCGCCAGCTCTCACCACGCCTTCCCCGCCTTCCCCACCAGGGGACAGAGCGCCCAGCTGGACCAAAGTCCTGAGCCGTCTGATGCTGCAGGACTTGCTGAGGAGATTCCTACTCCCCTATAAGGAATCCTTGTGGAATAGGGAGGTTTTTAAAAATCACTTTTGGTTCCAATGCAGCATTTCAGACCAAAGAGCCGTATCCAGAGACCAAGATTCTTTCCTATAGTCAGGGGTGTAATACCGTCATTCTTCCATCCATTCATCTTTTGTTTACTCCGTCACTCATTCCGCAAACGTGTGAGTTCGACCCATCGCCACGTGTGAGACCCTGTGCCCATGGCAACGATAGGGCGTCATCCTCTGCTCCAGGGGCCCACCTGCTAGGATGTACCCCAAGCGAGTCAGGAAAGCGGGTTTGCCCCTTCCAGGAAGGGGAGGATCAACAGGCAGAAGAAAGGGATTTGCCTTACCTTCCACACAAGTTCCACACTCCTCCTGGCGCACCAGACCCTCCCCCAGGCAGCCCCACCCTGTGTCGCCCTCCCCCTCCCCACACGCCTTTCAGGCCACCCTCCGATCCACTGCCTTCTGGGAGCTGGCCTCTCTGCAGGGACCCCCCTCGTCCACTCCGGGCAAATCCATGTTCCTGGCTCTTCTCTGGTCATCACATCGGTAGCACTTAATGCAGGGGCAAGGGTACAATTACCTGTGGGGCTCCTTGCTTGTGATGTCACGCTCGCAGGAGTGAAACTCCACGTGTGCTGTCCCTGGTGCGACCCATGGATGGCCAACATCTAGAACACGCAGTGGCACGTGGTCAGTGCTCAATAAATAGCTGTATGTGCCTGAAGATGGTTGAATAAGTCAAGGCAAGGGGGAATGGAACAGTCTAGAAAGTGCAAAGGTGTGGTGAGGATGGCCCATTGGGAGCAGGGGGAGGGAGGCCAAGGCGGGGCGGAGACCCAGAGCAGCGCTGGATCTGTGAGGGGCATTTAAAGGGCCCCTCTACCAGGAGCTCCAGGCCGCCCACAGCAGTATTCTCCTCACACAGGGTGTGGGTTCTAGTCTGTCTGCCCTGCTTTTCAAGCCCTGTTGCCTGACCTTGTTGGCATCTTGTTTATCTCGCCCATCTACTCTTTTTTCCTTTACTTGTCTTTTCAGAGGACGCGTGGTCCAACATGCATGTTTCTGCTCTGACTACCCTGCCTCACCCACAACTTCCATCCTCAGTTTTGGGGCTGAACCTCCTTTGTTTATCACTGTTCTTCTCTGTTAGACATTGTGTCCATAGCATCGCCTCCCAGGCCACCACGAAAAGCGCACAAGGTCAAGGAGACTAGAAACGCCTTGACTGGGGAGCATCCGCCTGTCCAGCTGGATCTACGTTACGTGCCCTGACAGAGCTATAGGGGGGTGGGAGCTGAGATGCTACACGTCTGTGTCATGAGGACCCAAGTGTTCTTATTTTCTTTTAAAAGGTTGACCTTCCAAGGCTCTACTTGAGTTAGGCTTCTCCGAGAGATTTTTCTCCACTAGGAGACACCGAAGAGATATCTTTCATTCTTTCTGGGAAAAAAGCCACAAAACATGATGATATGATGAGTCCTTAAATAGTCCCTGGCAACTGTTTTCTGCCGTCATGTGTTTCGTGGCTGGGAATCCTTGAATGTTTCAAGTGCGATGTCTTTGCTGCACGAACATCATCACTTGAAAGCCCATATGATGATCTGGGAAACCACTGATTGATTTGAAAATCATGGTGCAGGTGCCTGGTGGACCCCAGCACCCACATGGGGGTATTAATAAGAAGCAAGATGAGGCCCTGATAGATTGTGTTAGTCAATGACGCTCATGTGCGACTAAGGAAGTCCATTTAAAAAAGGAGTCTTGTCAGCAGAACCAGGGAGAACCCCATTAGATGGCGAGATTCTATAGCAAGATGAATGTCACCGGTCTGCTTTGCGACAAACTCATTTTTTAAATCTCCATTATCACATCTCTCTCTGGCCACTGAGCTGTGAGTATATTAAATGCTAATGGCTTTTGACAGAAAGAATCTGTCTTCGTAAAGAGCTGCACTGATGTTTGCCATTGTTTAGAACAGTCACGTTGTTGGGATGAAACCAACAATGAGAGGTTATTAGGACAAAACCCAAAATCTAGTTCCTTTTACTCAGACCCTATAGAGCACATGGAATATACGTCACTGTATGGAATACTGTAATACATCGTCTAAAAGGCAGTATGTGTAGGTACAGATTTTAGATTTCTCCCCAAATAACGACGAAAAGAAAATCATAGCTATTGGTATTAATTTAGTGTTTATCCTGTGCTACGTGATTCATGCAGCAATCCTGACTGTCACGGAAATTGAGGTCATAGAAGATTCACTATTGGCCTAGAGAGATTGTGGAAGCAGGTGTTAAATTCCAGTCCGTCTGGGCCACAGGCGGTGCTGTCTCCCTTGGCCCATGAGATGCCTGGGGATGACGCACAAAGAGTCAATGGTGGGGCCGGGCAAGGAACTCACGGCAGGAAGTGGTCTCGCAGGACTAAGTATTATTAGAAGAAGAGCTTTGTTGATCATCAGACTCACGTTTGACTTTGATTCATATTAACAATAACTCCATCAGGAAGTCCAGACGGCCTGGCCTCAGACGGAGCTCCAGTGCTCATTGGCTGTATGACCACACAAGGGCCACTCTACCCCCCCAAGACTCAGTTTCCCCACCTGTAGAATGGGGATGTCCAGAGATGTCCTGTGAACACCCTTAATTCAGGTAGAGTGTGTTATCTAATGCCTGGCACATGCCCATCAGCTAACTAGTATTAGCTACAATCGCTTCATTCTGTTCAACAATTATTGTTAGGAATGCAGGAAGGCAGTAAAGATGAGTTGAATGGAGTCACTCCTCTCATCAGATCCCTCCAATGGCTTTCCATCTCACTCAGCCTGAAAGCCAAGGTCCTGAACATCACACTTGAGGCCACTGTTTGATCTGGTCCTTCTCGGATCTTGTATCCTACTTCATACCCCTGCACTCATTCCTTCCGGCCACGTGACCCTCCTCAGTGTCCTTGAACATGACAGGCACGCTCACCTCAGGGCCTTTGCACTTGCTGTTCCCTTCCTGGAAGGCTCTTCCCCACATAACCAGGGGGCTCACTGCATCACCGCCTCCAGGTCTCTCATCAAGTGTTGCCTTCTCTGTGATTATTTCCTTGACTATCCTAGTTTGGACTGTAACATCTTACCATCTTATCTTCTGCTCCTGGCTTGAGTTTTGTCCATAGGGAGTTCCACTCTGTGCCATACTCCGTAGTAGTGGGATACCATTGTGTTCTGCTCAGTGGTCTGAAGAGCTGGGTTGAGTGTGAGGGCTGTACTGTATTAGTTACCTACTGCTGTGTAACAAAATACCCCCAAACTTTGTAGCTTAAAGCAATATACATTTATCACCTTGTAGTTCCCATGCTCAAGATTTTGGGGGCAGCTTAGCTAGATGCTTCTGGGCCTGGAGTCTCTCCTGAGGCAGTAGTCAGGGGTTGGCCAGGGCTGTGGTCATCTCAAGGCTTGAGGACCTGATTCCAAGGTGGTTCACTCGCACCACTCATCAGGCCTCAGTTCCTTGTTGGCTGTTGTCTGGAGACATAAGTTCCTCATCACGTGGGCCTCTTCATAGAGCTGCCTGAGTTTCCTCATAACACGGCAGCTGCCCATCTCCAGAGAGGGATCTCAGAAACACACCAAGGCAGAAGCTGCAATATCTTTTATGACCTAGCCTTGGAAGTCACATACTATCACTTCTGTCATTTTCTATTGGTCACACAGCCAACCCTGAGAGGGTGTGGGAAGGGAGTACATGATGGGATGGTTGGGGGCCATCTTGGAGGTTGGCTACCACAGACTCACTCTTCTTGGATTCAAAACTCTGCCTCAACAGGGGAAAGTTATTTAATCTTTCTGGGTCTCTGGCCCTCGTCTATTAAGTACTAGTAAAAGGCAGTATTTAGTGGTGTTTCCATGAGGATTAAATAAAATAATACATATATTGTTTCACAAACATGTCTGGCACATAGTGAGCAAAAAATATTAGCTTTTCTGTTGTTGGTTTTTTTTTTTTTTTTTTTTTGCCGTATGCGGGCCTCTCACTGTTGTGGCCTCTCCCGTTGCGGAGCACAGGCTCCGGACGCACAGGCTCAGCGGCCATGGCTCACGGGCCCAGCCGCTCCGCAGCATGTGGGATCCTCCCAGACCGGGGCACGAACCCGTATCCCCTGCATCGGCAGGCGGACTCTCAACCACTGCGCCACCAGGGAAGCCCAGCTATATTTTTTAGTCCAAGTTGCAGGTACAAAAGTGTTTTACACAGAGAATGACAGGACTGGATTGTGCTCTAGAAAGCTCACTCTGACTGCAGTATTGAGAATGAATTGGAGGGGCCAACTTAAAGGAAGGAGACCAGGGAAAGGTGCTGTGACATGGACCGAGATGGGGACGTTAAAACAAATGCAAGTAGACAGACTTAAGAGCATTTTAGAAGTCAACTTAAATTTGTCATCCATACCACATTTCATTTGCTCTCAACATGTCTGGAATTGGTCACTGAGCCACTGACTTGAGAAAACACCACTTACCATTCTTTAGGGAGTTCTTTACCATTCTCCTAGTCTACTCTGATGCAGATGTGTTGCTCTGAGGGTGTGGGCTAGATTGTGCTTTTGTTCCCAGGGATTTACCTTCCTGTGATAAGACTATACATCCCTGCCCCAGTGATGTTGGACTTGGCCTTGTGACCTGATTTGATCAATGGCATATGAAACATGACATACCCATGCTCCTTGCCAGACCTCTTGTGTTTTTCCTTCTGCCAAGAAATTAACATGGGGCTGCTCCCTGAGGCATCTCAGGATGAGGAAGACATATGGAATGGAGCCGCAGCACCGTAGCCAATTAACGTGTAACTAAATGAGAAATCAATCTTTGCAGCTATAAGTCGTACAGTGCGAGGGACTGTTTGCTACACGGCATAACCTCGTGAGTGCTAGTCAATGCAAGGGAAAACTTATTCCTCTAGCTTTCTGTTTCTATGAGGGAACTCCGTCTACTAGTTCAGAGGGAGTACGCACACAGTCTCTCTCTCTCTCTCTCTCTCTCTCTCTCTCTCTCTCACACACACACACACACACACACACACACACACACACACACACTTTATATCTTCCCCAAGGAAGGCTCAATGCCTAGTCTGAATGATGAGCCTTGGGCAACTGGACATCTCTTGGGAATGTTAGCTATGGGACAGAGCCATTCCATGCGACCAAGGGCATCATGGGCTTTAGCTTCTGTGCAGTAAACAGATAAACAGGGCCTGCTTCTGTCAGGCTCCATCCGGTCTGTGCTCTCCCGATTTCAGCTGTTATGCGTGTGCTTGGGGAACTGGTTTGGGTAATGAGTTCCCAAGTTCTAGATTAAAGTGGTGTTAGACTTCTCTGCCGTAGCTCTACCAGTAACATCCACACAAGATTCTGTCTGTTCTCAATCAATTCAGAAACAGGAGAGAAGGATGTTTGTTAATTAATTAGCATCTTCCAATAGTTTTCTGGAGAACAAAAGCCCAGATTGAATTTTTTCAAAAATTCTCTCCGTGATCTTCCTAAGTTAGGAGTCAAGAGTGAATGAACCTCTTCTGAGTGGTCCTAACCTCCCCTTATATTCAGAGGTAAGCTGCACATTGACGTGCTCAGAACATCTTGACAAACTTCACTAAGTTTCACTGGCCTGTGGGGTTCACAAGAGGGACCTCTTTTTTTTTTTTTTTTTTTTTTTTTTTTTTTTTTTTTGGCGGTACGCGGGCCTCTCTCTGTTGTGGCCTCTCCCGTTGCGGAGCACAGGCTCCGGACGCGCAGGCTCAGCGGCCATGGCTCACGGGCCCAGCCGCTCCACAGCATGTGGGATCTTCCTGGACCGGGGCACAAACCCATGTCCCCTGCATCGGCAGGCGGACTCTCAACCACTGCACCACCAGGGAAGCCCAGGAGGGACCTCTTTTGCTGACCAAAATTAGCGTGACCCAGTGAAATAGACTTTGGAGACTAAATATGTGTGTGTGGGTATTGACCTTGTCAGCAACCAGCTGTGTGACATGCGTGCATCCCTGATAACTCAGCCTCAGTTTACACTTCTGCAAACAGGGATAATTGCAGTCTCTACATCCCTGCAGCGTTGCAGCTTTCAGACAAGATGGTGTTTGTGGGCGCACTTGAGGGCAGCCCAGCTCAGGGTAGGGTACTGAGGATGAACGAGGTGGAATCACGCAGAACTGGATTAAACTTGAGTGTATTTCCCACTAGCCGTTTGACCATAGGTGTGATGCTCTGCGCCTGGATTGCTCATCTGCAGAGCAGGAATAATAATCACTGAATTATTGAATTCGATGAAATATTGTAAGTAAAACCCAGGACACAAGTTGGTACTTCATGTTAAATCTCTGACTTTTCCTTATGACCAGTGAGGAAGTAAAATGAAGGATATTTGCTGAAGTGATGGATGAAGGAGTCACAGAATAGGACCAGAAATCTCCCTTTAAAAATGGGAAATCATATATGTCAGGGTTGGCAAACTACAACCCGTGGACTAAATCCAGCCCACTGCCTGTTTTTATAAATAAAGTTTTATTGGAACTCAGCCACTCTCATCGGTTTACCTATTGTCACTGCAGCATTCATGCTACAATGGCAGAGCTGAGTAGTTGCCTCAAAGACCATATGACCTACACAGCCTAAAATATTTCCTGCCTGGCTTTTGGGGAGAGGGTCTGCTGACTCCCGCTCTAGATAAGTGGAGGAGGACGACGTGGTGCTGAGGGGAGTGATGAGAAGGGCAATCAGACTGCATGAAGCAAGGACAGAGGCTGACGTGGTCCGGGAGAAGAGGCAGGACAGGCACAGTGGGCTCAGGGTACAGGAGGCTTTGAGATCCAGAATGATGAGGTCACCTGTGGCGCAATGGGGAGCCATTGTGGGTTGTGGAGCAGGGGAGAGAGAACGACGATGTTTCTTGTCAATTCAGTGCAATGATTAAAGGCGTTTAACACAGATCATCCGTTTCTCAGTTTGATGGGGGAGGGGGGTTCATTCAGACATAAACAGAACAGATGGGAAGCTTGCAAAGCAGCTTATTTGGAGTGGGTGTGGGCTTAAGGAGGAGCAGCTGTGATTTGTTTCCCTCCTTACTGGTGCGGGCGCTGTCTCCCTGTGAAAGCGTGAGCAGTTATATTGCTGGTGGCCAAACTCACAGCTGGCGACACTTCTGAACGTGCACACCCAAGGGGTGAATATGTGCTCCACCAAAAGTGAGCCTCCTCTGATCTTGCCTCTTGGAAATGGTGCATTAAATCAACCAAGGTAAGCAGGTTTCTGTTCCCAGAACTTCTCAGAATTTGGAACGTACCATTATGTGTTTTGATTTTCCTCGAGGGCATAGAGGATGCTGTTTCTTCCACGTCTTTCACTCTGTGTGTATGTGTATGAGTGTAAAGTACACATTAATAACCATCTTATGGGAGATTTTTGTTCCGAGAAAGGCATTTTAGGAAAGCTGACCCAGGTGGCGCAGTGATTAAGAATCCGCCTGCCAACGCAGGGGACACAGGTTCGAGCCCTAGTCCGCAAGATCCCACATGCCGCGGAGCGGCTAAGCCCGTGAGCCACAACTACTGAGTCTGCGCTCTAGAGCCTGCGAGCCACAACTACTGAGCCCGCATGCTGCTACTGAAGCCCATGCGCCTAGAGCCCATGCTCTGCAACAAGAGAAGCCACCATGATGACACGGCTGCGCACCACGACGAAGAGTAATCCCCGCTGGCCGCAACTAGAGAAAGCCCGCGTGCAGCAACGAAGACCCAACACAGCCAAAAATAAATAAATTAATTAAATAAATTTATTGAACAACAACAAAAAAGCTGGCCCAGAGGCTTTCTAAGCAGCTCAACAGTAACATAACTGGATGATTTGGGGGTGGGGGTTGCGGCAGAGGGGGAGTGTCTGTATTAAGACACTGCTGCTTCTCCATTCCATTTACACAGACTAGTAGATGCCATGTCTTCTACAGAGCTCTGCAGCGTTCCAAATACTTTATGTACATGTTGATTTCTACATTTGCAAGTGGATTCAGCTTGATTAGCAATTTAAATGGAAATTTTCTAAACACTATGCATTGGCAACTAATTTGCATTTCTTGTCAATTATCTGTGGACCTAACTCATGGCCTTGGAAATATTCCAGCTGTGGTCACGTGCTGGGAGGCCTGACACTCTTTGGGGGATAAATGTGGTCAGTGGACACTTCAGTTACTCTCCTCAGAAGGTCATGCAGGCTTCTTGGGTATAAAACAAAATCGATAGGACACTTTGTTGCAGTTGGCTTCCTTCCATCCAACTCGAGAGAGCCTTTCTGAGCGGCAGTCTCAAATCAAAGCTCTTTCTGGATTAAGCCATGTCCCAGTCGACTGCCATACCACGTTACGGGAGTTTCAGGCTCTGTCACCTTCTATTTTCTTATCTGTTCCTGAGAACCACTCAGGGCTAGTCTGAAATCCTCCCTGGCTTAGAACGTTGAGCCTTTACATTACCCCAGCAATAAAGTGGAACCCATGTAATTTGTTTATTTGTTTTCATTTTTATTGGAGTATAGTTGTTTTACAATGTTGTGTTAGTTTCTACTGTACAGCAAAGTGAATCAGCTATACATATACATATATCCCCTCTTTTTTGGATTTCCTTCCCATTTAGGAAGGAAAACATTGAGTATTGAGTAGAGTTCCCTGTGCTATACAGTAGGTCCTCATTAGTTATCTATTTTATATGCAGTATCAATAGTATATATATTCAATCCCAATCTCCCAATTCATCCCACACCCCCTTTTCCCCCTTGGTATCCATACGTTTAATCTCTACGTCTGTGTCTCTAATTTCTGCTTTGTAAATAAGATTGTCTATACCAATTTTTCCAGATTCCACATATATGTGTTAGTGTACAACATTTGTTTTTCTCTTTCTGACTTACTTCACTCTGTATGACAGTCTCTAGGTCCATCCACGTCTCTACAAATGACCCGGTTTTGTTCCTTTTTATGGTCGAGTAATATTTCATTATATATATGTACCACATCTTCTTTATCCATTCCTAGTAGAACCCATGTAATTTTTTTGTTTGTTTCTTGCGGTACGCGGGCCTCTCACTGTTGTGGCTTCTCCCGTCGCGGAGCACAGGCTCCAGACGCGCAGGCTCAGCGGCCATGGCTCACGGGCCCAGCCGCTCCGCGGCATGTGGGATCTTCCCGGACCGGGGGCACTAACCCGTGTCTCCCGCATCGGCAGGCGGACTCTCAACCACTGCGCCACCAGGGAAGCCCGAACCCATGTAATTTGACTATTTATTTCTTCTACTGATTTTGGATGCAGGAGGGCCCCAGTGATACCACCAGTGCCAAGACATCTGCTAAAACAGGGGCTCAAAATGCTGCAGGTGTGCGAGGCCCATGCTCTCTGACCATAGACGGAGGTCAAGGCCCAGACTACCTCCATTCCGAGGGCACCTCAGGTACGTGAGGGGAGGCAGCTGAAACCAGAGGAGTGGTGTGGATATTCCCAAGGGGGGAGGACCTTCCTCAGCCATCCTCAGAATGTCCGCCTTTAGAGCAAGGTCCCAGGCATCTTCACCCCTGCTGCCAATCCTGTAGGCCATCGTGGAATCTCCCTCTGTTGAGTTATTCCAGGCCCACCGGGGGCCATACCTTTATTTATTACCCACCATTTATCTGCACATATTTGCAGAGCCAAGGAGAAACATGAAGGGGCTTGCTCTTGAATGAAGGTGTTTATGATTGAGAAGCAAGAGTTAGGGACGTGGGTCTTTAAGAATTGCTCCAGTAGAGGAAGAGGGATGCAGGGAGAGACGCCCTGAGAGGCTGGTGGAGAGGGAGGAATGGATGGCGGAGGGCAGACAGAGCTTTCCAGACTCTTTCTCTGCTGTGTGCGCTACTGGGTACAAGTTGCACACTCAGCTCCCCGGCCCGCGTGCGGGCCTCTGCAGAGCAGGCTGCCGGGCAGCAAGCTCAGGGCCCCGAGACCAACTGGCCTTCGTTGTAGAGTCTCTGGTTGGATCCAGGAGCTGAGAGGCCCCTGTACACAGGAGGGTTTCCCTGAAACCCCACTACACTCTTCCAATTCCTGAACTGAGTTTCTACCCCTATTTTAAACCAGTTCTCTGCTTCCCAGTTCCCAGCCTGAGGCCCCCTCACAGGTCTTTCTGTCTTTCTCCTCATGCTCCTTGGGCCCTGTCAGCCTAACCCACCATATGCCATGCACTCTGGGCCCATAAAAACCAGAGACCCCTTGGGCACACACGACCATCTTCTGGCCGTGTCCACCCAGCTCCAACCTGCAACAAGCCTCCCAACTCACTTCCTGCCCTTGGTCCTCAGATGAGTCCTTCGGTTCTGTTGAGCTTTGCTTTGCCTCTTGGCCTCTGCCTCCAGCTGGTCTCCCATTGAACTTCCATCTTCGTTCTCCTCCCAGAACTGAAGGTCAACCCCAACCCCTTGGCCAACAGTGAAGCCAAACTAGGTTGGTCTCCAGTGACCCCAGAAGGGTATGCAGACATCCATAGGCTGCTCCTTTGACGACAGTCTTCTGCTTCCTGGTTTTAGCCACATTCCAGAAAGGTGAGGTTGTCAGAAGGCAAGTCCCATAGAGATGAGATTCTAACTGCGGTTTCCTACTCAGCCATCGCTGCTCTGTGACGATGCAACTCCACGTGGTTGCGGCGCTGTGGCGCTTGAAGCTGAGTGAACTGGGTCCAATACCTGGTTCTCCTTCTCCCTGGCAGTATGGCATCAAGCAAGTTATTTTTACCTGCTTTGAATCTCTAGTCACTCTTCTACAAAATTAAAAAAACAAACCCTGTTTGCACACTTCACAGCGTTGTTATGGGAGTAAAATTAAATTCTATACCTGAATTATAAAGTATAAGGCATGATATAAATTTAGGTAAATTTATTAATGAGAATCTTTACATAAAACCTCCCCTGGACCCTCCCCCCATAGGTGAGTCTCATGCTCACACCCCAAACCCTGGGTTTTCTGGTTCATGTAAGTAAGGGAAATTTTGAAGGCTTTGGAGAGTGCAGCCAAAAGGTGATACAGGTGTGAGCATGACACTCACCTATGGGGAGAGGGTCCAGGGGATGTCCGAGGGAAACACCTGCAGTATGCAGCCGTGGTAGCCCCTCTGAGCCAACCTGGCTGCTGGTCGCTTCCGTGACCACAGTGGAAAGAAAACGCATGATGACCTCAGAGGGGACCTCGCCAGCCAACCAAAGTCAGTCTTCTCCTGACTGGCCCAGAGAGTGACAACAGGAGTCTGGGTCCTGCTCCACTCTGGTGACAAGTCCCTGCCAGAGGGAAGCAGGCAGGGGCTGCTGGTAAATGCTGGGTAGGCAAGGTCCAGGTGGGGACTGTGCCCTGAACACCAGGGGCCATGCCCTGGGGCAGAGAAGTTTGTTAGGATTTGCCCAGCTGGCACTAAGAAACCAGCCCAGTCCATCTGGAAGGGCTGGCGCAGCCTGTGTTAGAGCCAGACTCACATCTAGGCAGTCTTAGGCAGCATGAGAACTGTGTCAAGGGTCCTCGAGGGGCAAGACAGGCACAGGGAGACCAGTCGGGGCATTGTTGCAGCCGTCCCAGGAAGAAGCAATGGTGACATGAACCGGAGGGAGGCGATGGAAATAGACACAAATGGACCGATTACAGAAATATTTAGAGAGATTGAGAATGGTCTTTTGTTTTTGTTTTTGCTCATGCTTAACCTATCTGTGTTTTTAAATCCCTAGGGAAACATAATAAAAGATTTGCTTGTGTATATTTAATTTATAGAAACAATAGAAGTTCAACAGAATTTTTTCCTTGGGTTAAGAAAAATGTCACAGCACTTCTTTCCCTGAGGTACATTTCAACTACATTGACTAAGGGATTTAAAATGTGAGCTTATTCTTAAGCAGAAAACTACCCGAATATTTAATAATTTCAGTCTGGTGTGCCATTCATACTTAATATCATGAATTTGCTTGGGTTTGATAAAATTTTTAACTTTCATATTACATAAGAGTAAATAGAGACAAGAACATGTTAACATAGCAAAAGGTTGTAGGGAGTCAAGTTTATTATCCCTTGTTGATAGTAAAGATTTTGTATACAGGACAATATTTTTAAACACGAATAGGTTATAGAGCATTCAAAGCAACTAGAAGATGAAGAAAGTAAAAAATGACTAGTGATTCTGAGATTATATGCTGACAAAGCAGGTGGGTGATGGACTCTGCTGAGTCATGGGAAGAGAATCAGAAAAGAGAAGGAGGCTTCCCTGGTGGTGCAGTGGTTAAGAACCCGCCTGCCAATGCAGGGGACACGGGTTCGAGCCCTGGTCTGGGAAGATCCCACATGCTGCGGAGCAACTAAGCCCGTGCGCCAACAACTACTGAGCCTGCGCTCTAGAGCCCGCAAACCACAACTACTGAGCCCGTGTGCCACAACTACTGAAGACCGTGCACCTAGAGCCCGTGCTCCACAACAAGAGAAGCCACCACAATGAGAAGCCTGCACACCGCAACAAAGAGTAGTAGCCCCCGCTCGCCGCAACCAGAGAAAGCCTGCGCACAGCAATGAAGACCCAATGCAGCCAAAAATAAATAAATAATAAATTTTTAAAAAAGTTTAAAAAAATAAAAAGAAAAGAGAAGGAATTTCTAGGAATCCCTCCTGCAGAAATTCTTGTACATGGAAATAATGATCTTGTTCAAGGCTGCTTATAGCAATATTGTTTGTAGCGGTAAAAACCCGAGGCATCCCAAATGTCCATCAGTGGAGGAGGGTTACACTTCTTTATCGCAGGAAAATGAATAATGAAGAGTATTAATATGGAGCACTGTCCTTTTTATGGTCAGAGAGCTAGAATATCATTAGGAAAATAGGAGCTGCATTAATCATTGAACAGAGAGAATTGAATATAGGGAATTAGTGAACAAGGTATTGGAAGACTAAGAAGGCAAAAGGGGAAACTGAAGTAACAGATGCAGGGGTTCAGAAAGAACTTCCCCCAAATATACCACTTTTGCATGAGGATTATTTTGAGCTAAAGGCGAATGAGACCCCGTGGGTTCAAGAGAAACTACTGTCCATCCCTTAACTACCTAGAAGAATTTAAATTGGGGATTTTTTCCCCAGAAAAAGAGCTATTACCAGAGATAAACTTTATCTAAGTGGCTCCCTCTTTACAGCAGGTCAAACATCCCATTGCTCATCCCATTCCTAGCTCAAGAGAGCATGCAGCCCTCACTTCGCCTTTCTGTCTCAACCTCTCATGTATGTGGGATATCTGGCCCTCTCACGTATGTGGGATTCCTGCACGTACAAAATTAATTAGATCTTCTCTTGTTAATCTGTCTCATGTCAATTTCATTCTTTTCTTCCTCCCCTTCATGAAGAAGGCAGCCACCAACCCTCAGGCTGGAGAAGCAAAGGGAGGAAAGTGGGGTGATCAGAATCCAGAAGTTTGGGGAGGAATAGCCCCCCCTGGACGATGGGACCTGGGTCTCTGCAGGCTGCAGTTACACCTCAGGTGCTCAAGGGGGGCGTCCTGGACTGGGACACAGTTCCCTGGGGGGCGGAGGAGCTCTGCCTGGCTGGTGCTGACGTCTCGGGATCTGGTTGTGCCAGAGGAGGCCCCAAACTGAAACCAACAGCTGCTGCCAGGTAGAGGGGTGGTCTCAGGTGGAGGCGAGGCTGTCGGCCACAGAAGGTGGGTAGGGTGAGGCGAGCTCTCTTCCCTCTGCCTGTTTTCCAGTCTCCCTCTAGCACCCCATGGACAGAGTCTCCCAGGGAGCAGCTAGCACCATGGGGTGCTAGCAGACACGGGGTTTGCAGAGCTCCAGCCGCAGAGCAGGGTACAGAAGGGATGCGGAGAGGAGAGACAATCGCTCCACCACCAGCCCACCTGCAATTTGTAGTCCCGCGGGAGCACCGGACAGGGACGAGAGAGCTGTCAGCTCAGGTGCACAGGGGTGGGTGCACAAGGCAGCAAAGGAAGCTTTATGTTTACATTCCATGTACTTATCATGTTTTAATTCTCTTCCACAACTAGCATACATTAGGACATCACTTTGTATTTACAAAAATTTCCTTTCAGAAACCTTTCTTACCTCGCTGCATGTGAAAGAAAAACATGACATCCTGACATACCGAGGAAGCAGATACACAGGAGATAGGTCTCCTTAGACGACGGGTTCGGTGAGAAATTTTCCCTTCTGGAAAGTTCCTTTGAAAAACCACCCTGAGAGCACGCACTCACAGGGGTGCTGTCCGCTAGCCTTGCTCCGCTCAGCGAAGTGGCCTGTGCCGCTGACATGCTCAGCCCACTCCCTCCTGCCCCCGCAAGCTGGTTCCTGGCCCTGCTGTAAATCTCACTGAAGCATCCCTGGAATCAGTGGCCATCTTCCTCACCCTCCAAAGTGCCGGCTTGGTTGCCATGGCAACGCCCAGGCTGGGAATCAGGGTGAGTGGTCTCCATGAAAACAGCCCGGAGGTTAGGTAGACGGCCATGGAGATGCTCACACCTCCTTTCTTAAAAGCCCAGACACATATGGCCCCCGGGGGTGGATTCAAATCTGGTAGGTTGTGCTTTACTGCTTTATCGATGTGTCTCTGCTGCTGTGGATTGATTTTGCACCTGCTTTTGTCTTCTGCTTTAGCCGTTTTCTTCTTTTTTCCTCCCTTCCTTCCTTCCTCCCTCCCTGCCTCCCTCCTTTTCTCTCTCTCTCTGTCTCTGTGTGTCTCTGGGTGTGTCTCTCTCTCCTGTATGTCTCTTTCTCTTCTTTCTCTCTTTCATCAGAAAAAGACTGGCTCACCATCCCCCCAGCCCTCCAGAAGACAATAGCATCAGTGTTTTAACATTCATCTCCGTGTCTGCAGATTTACAGTTTCCATGATAACACAGGTGTCTTTATTTTCTTTAATAGCCCTGAAACCACAGGCACTAACACATTAGAGCTGGTGGTGGGACATGAATTGTGGGCTCTTTACTTTTCAGCAGACTCCTGAGCCCGTGTGCCACAACTACTGAAGCCCACGCACCTAGAGCCCGCGCTCCGCAACAAGAGAAGCCACCACAATGCGAAGCCTGAGACCCTGTGTGTCTCAGACCCAAAATAATAAGTTGGCCCCCATGGCAGCCTTAGGAGCTTGAGTCAAGACTAGAGGGGCTGGAGGGGAATTCTCTGGCAGTCCAGTGGTTAGGACTCTGCGCTTTCACTGCCGTGGGCTCCATCCCTGGTGAGGGAACTAAAATCCTACAAGCCGCGAGGCACAGCCAGAAACCAAACAAACAAAAAGGCTAATCAAGACTAGTGGGGCTGGAAACGTGTCCTGTCGGCCAGGTGCCCAGCTGGGAGAGGCAAGGGTCCTGCCCAGCCCATTCCTCTGGAACAACACGGGAGCCCCCAGGGAAAGGGCGTAACGGGTGCACTGGGAGGAGGGGGGCCTGTATTCTAAGCGAGGGGACACCAGGTCCACTCCCAACGAGGCTACAGTTTTCAAAATGTCTTTCCTTCCCCCTTCCCAGCTCTCCCAGTCAGCAAACCCCTGGGGGAGGAATTCTGGAAAATTCCAGCCAATTGATGAAGGGCCCCTTTCACCTCTCTTCAAGGACCCCTTCAAGGATATTCAAAGCCTAAAGAGGTTTCCATCCTGGGGTAGCAGCCGACCCCTGAATCCCTCCAACCTCATGCCAGAATTCCTGGGAAGCTCTGAAGGCCCATGTCCCTGAGTGTCAGGGACACAGTGACCTGCTAGCTGTGGGGAAGGCTCCTCCCCAAGCCGGGGCCCCCCAGAGTCCAGACGGGCAGGGTGTGAGCCCCCAAAATATTGAAGAATGATGACAAATGCTAAAGAGGGCTACCACACTTGTGTTTTAATTTTAAGGTTTACATTGAGCAAATTAATGAGTTTAACACAAAAATACAATTACATTATTCACCTAGTAAATACAGAATTTATTTTAAAATTTGAAACACACAGCTCGATGGGCAGTGTGACCAAGTGACTGCACGGGCACAGTGTCCTCCCCTCTCTCTGGCTCTGCAGGCCTCCACAGCCAGGTGGGCATGTGACCTCTGGCAGGAAGGGAGTCCTAAGGTGAGGCCGTCTGAGCCCATGGGGCAGGGCGGGGCAGGGGCCCTGCTATCTGCCTGCATCCCCGTGTGGTCCCTGCTCACAGCCAGCGCCAGTGCGTAAGGCTCCAGGTCGGCCCCGGGGAGCTGCCCTTCAGGGATGCCCCCTGTACTATTTCATCCTGGCTGTGCTTGGCTTCATCTCTGAGACCTGCCTTTCTGTCTTCTCTCTCTGTAGAAACCCACGAAAGGAACAGATTTCACAAATTCAAGTTCAATGCGCTGTGAGTCATGGAAGTGACAGCACTTCCCCACAAACCCCGCTCCCTCTACAGACATACAGCCCTCGGGTGCCGTAGCTGTCAGCTCTGGTCCTGGGCTCCCTTCCAGGACGAGCAGAGGCCACACGGGGTCAGCTCTCAAAATAGGCAGCCCCCGAGGAAGCACCGCCACGCGTCTGCTGGAAGGGGCCCTAACGGTTCAGAGGCGAAGCCCGAGGACCATTTGTCAGGCCCGCCACTTGAGGAGAGCAAAGAAGGGCTAGTGAGACAATCTCTGCATTCAGAACATCACTGCCCCCTGTGGTGATTCCAGCGCCAGCGGCTCAGCTCCTGAAGCAGAGAGGACAATGTGCTTTGTGACCCAGCCCCCTCTCCAGCCGCAGCCCCGCCCTCTGCACTCTGTCCTCTCCATGCAGGGGACGTTTGTCAGTTTTTGGTCTCCCCACTGCTGAACTCTCTCCCTTTGTTTGGTAAGGCCACAGCGTGAGGATGGGTAGGAGCTGGTGCCCACCTCTCACTGCAAGACCCCCCAAGTCCGGATGCTTTCTCCCTGCCCTCCCTGGTAGGTGAGCTCGGGCACGAGATGGGGGCTTGGTCAACTCCATGACCCAGCCCAGGCTTCCCTCCACACAGGGAGCAACTTGGCAAAGGTGCCCTTCCTCTAGACAGGCGGACCCAGGCCAGGGAGCCAGGCTTGGCCAAGGGAGCGCAGGCACCAGAATTCGACTGTGGAGCAGGTGACCTACCCCCAGGAGTCAGCACTGGGACCCGGTCCAGTGCGTGGCCCCCAGGGTCCAGTGACGGTGTTCCCTGCGGGAGCATCCGTCATCTCTCCATGACAGCACCCCCCTCCCCCGGCTATTCCTACGGTGAGGATTTGGTCATGGTCTGAGCCTCCAGGCCCCTGAACTTCACCCAGCCTGGGTGTATTTGATTCTCTGAGACCACACAGTAACATTCCAGGAAGCTCTTTTTCTGCCTACAGCACCAGAGTCAGTTTCTATGGTTTGTATCCGAGAACCCTGGCTGCATCCCACCACTCAGAGCACCAAACTCCTGCTTATCTCTTGCCCGAGGCCTTTGCACTTGCTGTTCCCTCTGCCAGCAACACTGTTCCTCTTGCCCCCCAGCCTGGCTCTCACCTCCTCACCCTCTGCCTCACCTCACTGACCCCACATCTCCCAGGTGTCCCCCGGCCCAGCATATGCCAAACTCCAGGGTAATTGTCTGGGCACCGGCCTAAGCTGTGCTGAGACCCTGAGCTCCCGAGGCAGGGTTGTCCATTTTCACTCTCTCGGGGCTTCGGGGCCCAGCACATTCCCTACAGGTGGCAAACATCGGTGCCCTGCTGCAGGAAAAACGTGGATCACATCTGCCTCCAGCAGGTTCTCTTGCAGACTTGCCCAAAGACGTTTCTACCTTACTTTGAGTTTCACATTACAGGGGAATTTTCACCACTGGAGTGACAAGTGAACTTGGATGGGTGCTTTGTGGCCAGGGTCAGGCTGGTATTTTCCCGAGGCGGGTCTTTTGGGCAAGGGGTGAGAAGGTAGAAGTTCGCTCCACTTTCTCCCCAACTGGGAGAACGCAGAAGTGTGGTTTTCCTGCGGCTCTTGAAACACGATGGCTACCCCTCTTGTCATCAGAATTTACCTCAATCCTCCCACGGTTGGAGACTGACTCGGGGATTCACCCACCCCAGGCTCAAGAAGCAGACATTACAATGGGAAGGAGAAAAAAGAAAAAGAAGTAGAAAACAGAAAAGACCAAAAAAACGTGATGTCCTGACATTAGTAATTCTTTTAGTTAGTGTTTAAAACTATTTTGGTAAGTTGTTAAACTTATGACTGGTAGAATTAAAAAGAGGCTGACAACGTTTATACTACCGTAGAATATTAAAGTAGGCAAAACATCATTTCCATTGCAAAAGAAAACAAAAACTAACACTAAACACAATTTCTTAAAAAGGAAAACAAAATAAACAGGACATAAATCAGATTTATTCCATATTACAGTAAGTGCACATGGATCAAATTTCCCTCAAAATGGCAAACTCAGATTGACTTTTTTTTTAATCTGAAGATATTTGCTTATGACATACCTAAAAATAGACACAGAAACGTTAAAAATAAGACAAAGATATACTTGGCAAACGTGAATAAAATAGAAGCAGGAATAGAAATGTTCAAAAAGAGGCAAGAGAGGATTCAGGGAAAAAGTATTAAATAGGTCCAAGATATAATTTTATAATTGTAAAAGATTCAGCATAAATTGGGCTTATGGTCCTGAATCTTTCTTCCTTTGTTTTTAGTGCCCTCTTGTCTTCTTGCAGACAATTTATTATTTGTCTTTCATAAATATGTGCAATTCTCCCCTCAGTTTGTCTTTTGACTTTTCTCAGATTTTTTTGACTTTGAAATATTTTGCCAGATTTAAAAAAATAAAGCCAAGCATATTAATATATTTCATGATGTCTTTTGGGTTTGTGTCACTCTCCGAAAGGCCTTCTTTGCAGCAAAATTACAAAGTTAGAAACCTTTTTTCCTTTAATAATTCTAGGGTTTAGTATTTTACACTTAGATCTTTGATGCATCTGGAATGTATTTTGGTATAAAAAGTTCGGTAAAGGTGTGGCTGTTTCCTCCAACACAGGTAGGCAACTGACCCTGTCTTTCCTTTGTTGATTTGCGAGGCCACTTTTCTCACACTCTAAATTCCTATGTGAACCTTGCTGTACTTCCGGAATCTCTGCTGTGTCAGTTGTTCATGGCTCTTTACATCTAAATAAATCATAATTCATAAAGCCAAGAGTTTAAAAACACAAGGTAAATTTCATGGAAGCCGGGTTCTAGGGGAAACTTTTCATGCACAGCTGTCGCTTTCTGGAAAAGCAAGTAGAAAGAGCATATTGAACAATTAGAATCTGGTAGATTTTTTAAAATTTAAATAATAAACTATTGTGTAACTATATTTCAAACTCTTTACCTCCAAAGAATATACAAAGAAGCCCATATAAAAAGTGGTTACTTGGGGGGAAGGATAAATCAGGAACTTGTGATTAACATACACACTGTACTGTATGTAAGGTAGATAACCAGCAAGGACCTGTAGAGCACAGGGAACTCTACTCAGTATTCTGTGATAACCTATATGAGAAAAGAATCTGAAAAAGAATGAATATATGTATATGTATAATTGGATCACTTTACTGTACACCTGAAACTAACACAACATTGTAAATCAACTATACTCCAATAAAGTTTAAAAAAAAATTTAGATGGCTACTTGCTAGCTACAAAGACAGTATTATTAAAATTCCTGGAAGCAGAAATCTCATAGGTCCCATCCCCTGACCACAGTAACAATTACCTCGTATGAAGTGATATCAGTAACAATGGTTAAACAAAAAACATCATCCACTAAAAATATTAAATCCATATACTGCATATGTAGAAAATACACTGAGAACTCTAATAGCAAAAAGACTCTTCTATTTTTTTTTTCTTCCCAATGGGCTTTACAGTCATTTTATCAAATTCTAAAGGATAATTCCAGTGGGATGATGAAAACGGCATTAAACCTAAACATTAATTTGGAAGGAATTCACATTTAAAAAATGTTCTCTTCCCATCCAGTATAGGCTATCTCTGTCTATTTTTTTCAACTTTCTGTTATACCTCTCAGTAAAGTCTTATCGTTTTCTTCATGTAGGTCACTACATTTTCAAAGCTAGCACAATTCCAATATCAAATTCTTACTGAGACAATACAGAAAAGGAAACTCTACACACAACACATTCACAAATATAGAAGCCAAAGTCCTAAATAAAGTCCTAGCAAAAAGAATGAAGTGGTATATTAAAACAAGAGCATAGCCAAACCAAATAGAATGTATCAGGGGAATTTTATCATAGGGAATTTATATGAGTAAAGTTAATAGTTTCCTTTTGTCATTGCATCTTATGAAAACAGTTGTTGTTTTCTTCACTAAATTTGGAAGACGTATTGGAATATCTGGTCATGGGGCCTACGTAGGGCTCACCCTAAGTTACCTGGGGCACTTCAAGGAAATAGGCAGTTATTCTCTCCAGAGTAGCTGAAACCGAGATAAAAATAAGACATGCAAGTGACTGTGGGTCAGAAGAGATCTGCCATATTATCAAGACACCAGGAATGGTCCAGTGGTTAAGACTCTGTGCTTCCAATGCAGGGGGCATGGGTTCGATCCCTGGTCGGGGAACTAAGATCCCATATCCCGCGTGGCATGGCCAAAAACAAAAAACAACGACAAAAACCCAAATAGGACCCCCAAATCAGCAGGCCCAAGAGAGGAGGCTCCGAGTTCCAGGTCCCAAGCTGCTCTCCCTGGGCACCAGAGGGCTGTCATTCATCAAGGGCACTGTGACAGCCGCCTCTGGATGGCGCGAGATCTCACACAGACGCTGCTGATGCGCAAATGCCCCGCCTGTCTCAGCCAGATCATCCCAGAGAAGGCAGCGGGGTCTGAGACCCACGTCCCCTGATGTCCCAGGGAGGGCTGCCTCTGCTGCCCCCTGGTGGTCACCCTCCTGTGAGGTCACAATGAGGCTTTAGGCTGTCCGGCTGAGGCTGGTACAGAGATATTCTGTCTCAAAGAAGCTGTACCCCCTCACCTGTCCACGGTCCCCGTCTGGGTGCACCGTACTGCCCGGGGCCCATCACAGGGTATCCGGACCCTTCCTGCTCCCACAGGCCTCCTTCATTGCTAACTCCTCCCTATTTTCGGGAAATCCTCACGGGAAATCAAAGAAGATCCTTCCTCTTCTTCCGCAAGGCCTAGGTCATTATTAGGTCCCCTTTCAAAGAGTGAAAGAAAGGTTTGGATCTCCAAGAGATTTAGACAGAGGGTTTGTCAACAAAGGCTCTTCATTTTCTACTCAGTTTTCTACTAGACAGCTAGCAGCTATGTCCCACGTGGATTTCTGGGTCCTCTACTGGGGAGTTTCTATCTGTATTGCTCAGCTCAGGCTGTCACAACAAAACACCACAGACTGGGGGTCTTAAACAGCATATGTTTTCTCACAGCTGTGGAAGTCTCTGAAAATCCAAGATCAAGTGTCAGCAGGGTTGGTGTATGGCAAGTCCTCCCTTCCTGGTTTGCAGACGGCCGCCTTCTCACTGTGTCTTCACGTGGCCTTTCTTCTGTGCACATGTGGAGAGACAGAGACAGAGACAGAGAGAGATATCTCTGTGTCTCTTCCTCTTCTTATAAGGACACCAGATTAGGGCCCCATCTCTATGACCTCATTTAACCTTAATTACTTCTCTAAAGGCCCTGTCCTCCAAATACAGTTACATTGGGGTTTAGTGATTCAACATATGAACTGGGGAGCGAGGGACACAATTCATTCCATAACACCATCCTTTGACTTGTTTCATAAAATTAAACAGGAGTGGGGAGCTTCCCTCCCACAACCCTTGTATTAGGATCTTCAGACAGAAAGAGGTTTATTCAGGATCAAGTTCTGTGGCCACCGCCAGGTCTCAGCTTCCCATCTACTTCTCTTTCATGTATCCGTACTGGTCTTGTCCATCTTCTTACGCCCACCACCTCTCACATACACATTTCTTCTCCACCTTTCTCTGCTTCCCTGGGACTCCCCAGCTCTCTGGCTTGCCAGTGGGAAGCACTGCCTGAGGTCCTCAGAGGGCAGAAGACGGGTTGGGGTATTTATGCCCCTCGTTCTCCCCGCCTGGCTGTGGCGTCGTGGGAGCTGGGTGGCTCCGTGGCTGCAGCTCTGACCAAATCCCTTCCATAGCTCCACATCATGCTGGGTTCCCCGCGCTCCTGGCTGCCTTGAGCCTGCTCACGCTTCTGTAAATACTCTGTTCACCACCTCCCTCCATCTGGCTGAGGGCATTTCCTCAGCCGCTGGATCTCTGGAGGCTCATCTGCTACCTTTACTTTCATCTTGGGGCTCCTGCTACGCTCACAGCTGCAGCAGGTCAGCCTTTGCAAGCCTGGCCCTAGAGAAGGAGAGGGTGAGAAACCTGCAGTCCAGCTTCTCGTCTCCACCCCTGGAACCCACGCATCCCCTTTCTGCCAAGCTCAAGTAGAGCCCCCTCTAGAGGGGAAATTAAAGCCCTCTTGTCAGACAACATCATAAGTCAGTGAGGATCCTGGGTTCATTCGGGAACTGGGGATGGGGGTGAGAGTGAACAAGGGTCCCTCTCTGTGGGTGAAGGACCAGGAAAAGAGAAATGCACCCCTCAAGCCGGCAACCTTGCTCTAGAATGTCAAGCCCCCAGGGAGAGCACAGAGCAAATGCAGAGTCCTGGATGAAGGGCTTAGGACAAGGGGCTTGGGTGTGGAGGGTGAGACCCGGGAGCCTGGGCTGCCCCTCTCTCACTTGCAGGGGTGGGAGCACATCTCTTTACTCCTCAGTCAGTGATTCTTCTCTGTAGTCCACGGCTGGTTCTTCACTGAGCAGAGCAGTCTCATAGCAGCCCCGCTGGAAAGCTCTACTCACGGGGTCTGATCACGTAGATAAAACACTTTCTTTGTTCAAGAAATCCATTTTTCAGGAATGTAAGCGCTAGCCCCTCCCCTTCCACCTCTTTTTATTTCTTGATGCTTTTCTTTTTTCTGATTAAATGTTGTCATCTTCGATCCTTTAACCTTTCTTTGACACTTACTTGTATAGCACTTGAGAGTAACGACGGGGGAAAGAAATACCTGAAAGACAGAAACACGGATCTCTTTTCTCCTAATTATAATCACTCCAGCGCTCTGGACCTCTTGGTTCAGAATTCCAGGGAGGTTAAAAATAATCTGTAAGTCTAAGAACACATTTGACTTGCCTGTAACCATTCCAGCAGCCGCCTCACACGTCCGCCCCTGCTGTCCTAACAGGGGTGCATCTGTTGACATGGAGATAGATCGAAGGTCCTGAAGATGTAAATTGCTCATGCCCGGAGACATCTATAACATAACCTCTTCTTTCCCTGTTTTATCTAATATTTTAAGGTCCAAACTTATTTCTTTATATCCATGAGCTAAGATGGCCAGGTCAATATTTATAGCCCTTCTTTCCTTCTGCCTTTCCTGATCTTCCCAATTTCAGAGTCCACCTCCAGGGTCTCCTTCCTACATCGCAGAAACACTACTGAGTCAGGATCCCTTTGAGAATCCAAGGAGAGTGATAGGTCCTCTCTCCTGGAATATGAACACACAAAACTGAATTTCCATTCCATCCCAGGGGTTCATGGAACTGTGATGAAATCTGGCCCTGGGCCAGTGAGAGTCTGATTCTCTCAACCTTGTCAGATAATGACCTGGATCAGAATCCCCTGAGGTGCTAGTGAAAACATGCCTGTTCCCAAACCTGTATGAGAATCTTTGGGATAGATGCCAGGAACCTGGATGTTTAATAAGCATCTCGGGTGGTCTCTATTTACAATGCACTTTGAAAGACATTGCTAGGGTCCCATCTACCCCCAAATCCCTGAGCTAATCTGATTCTTTCCCAAACTATTCAAATTACTTTACACTGAACTGATCCATCCAGGCCCACACCATGTTTTACCAGTCAATACATTCTTAGCTTGACCATAGCTACAGATGGAGAATTTGGATTATCCAAAATCTTATCTTCAGGGCTTCCCTGGCGGCGCAGTGGTTGAGAGTCCGCCTGCCGATGCAGGGGATGCGGGTTCGTGCCCCCGGTCCAGGAAGATCCCACGTGCCGCGGAGCGGCTGGGCCTGTGAGCCGTGGCCGCTGAGCCTGCGTGTCTGGAGCCTGTGCTCCGCAACGGGAGAGGCCACAACAGTGAGAGGCCCGCGTACCGCAAAACAAACAAACAAACAAAAAACAAAACAAAGTCTTATCTTCATTATTCTCCAAATCAATGACTTTAGTGTATTTTAACGTCAGCTCTTAAGTATGAGGCTTTTGCTCTTGAAAGGTAACGTCATTTGGACAGCTTTCCTTGGAGCCGCTTTTATATTCAAGATACAACAGTAAAAAATGACAATTAAGTTCCATTAAGAGTGCAGAGCTACCAGGACCTCAGCTACCAGTCTTATTTTGGTTAACATGGAATACTATCACCTTCTAAACCACACTCATTCTGTTGCAAACAGTAGTATTTATAGCTTACTCTAAGTGAAAATTTTAAACAAAATATTTAGGCATAGAGAAAACCCCCTGAAATAGGACCCTTCAGATTTTTTCCAGTGAACTACCCTAGTAGCGTAGGAGAATCAACATACACCCCAGGGGTCTGGGATCTGAAGGTGCTGCTACAGGTGGGGAATTTCTCTCAAGTACTGTGTTTGACCATAAAAATTGTTGAAATTTTTGCATTTCCCAATATAACTTATTTATATTAAAAAGTCATGTGTTTCCCCTCAAATTTTCAAGTAAATTCAATGTGTCATAAAGGTGTTTCACATTTACTCGGACTTTGTATACTTCTAGGCACACTTTTCACGTGCCATTTTAGAAATCGGAACTTATATCCTTTATATTTCTGCATATTTTTTTAATTGGTAAAATTGTCTTTATTCAATGATAAAACTGACCTAAAGACTATCAGAAGTAATAAGTGAATTTAGAAATGCTACAAGATACAATAGACAAAACCAACTGCATTTCTACATATTAGCAGTGAAAAAGTAGACAATTACCTTTTTTTTACTGGTTAAACAGATTTTATTCACCTTTATTCCCTATTAGAATAAATTTTTAAATACACTACTCACCAATTTACCACCATATTTGTTTCCAGCCAAATTCTGGCCTGAACAATAACCCAGTATTAATAGCCTCCATGCACCATGTTCTTACTGGATGAAGCCTATGCAGGTAGGCAGGACTCTGCTCCTTTGCTCTCCTGAGAATCGAGCCGGACAGGTAGTTAACGCTCAGTGAACGGATAACAACACAAACACATGAGTCACCGTTTAGTTGAATTCACTTTTCAATCATTGGTTGAATCATTGGTTGCTGACCTCCATTCACCCTCCAACTCCATGTGACTTGTTTTAAGAGGATCTAGCAGGAAACGTTGACAATGACATTGCTCAACGAAGCTTTGGTTCTTCCTGTCTCAGAATCCAATTTCTTCTGTTCATAGCATGGACAGTCATCACCGTCTGTTCCCTCACGTTATAACTGCTCAAGCAACTCAGTTGTGGAATCAGTTACATTTCTGTCACTGCAAAGCTACATTCTTCATTTACGTGATGAATTTCTGCAAAGGTTGACCTCTTTTCTGCACCAGCGTGCTGCAGATGCTAAATGCAGGATGGCTGTGCTGACCCCTTGCTTAGCGATGTTTCTAGGGATACTGGAAATTGCTCAATGGATTCATGGGAGTCCTTCTGCCTTGGACACTGCTTGTTAATACGAAGGAACACAGCTGATATCATTCACCTGTGAGTCCTTTTGATACTGGGTAAACAGTTTTCAGTTGATCATTCAATACAATTCTTTTGTGAAATACCTGGGCAATGGGTTCTAGATGAAGATGGTGTACGGTCTTTACCTTCCAGGCATTTACAGCCTAGCAGGTGAGCCCAGTCTAACAATAAACCTGAAAGGCTTTAAGAGCATAAGCTGTGTATTTATAACAGAAGAATGTTCTCTCCTTCAGTCTTTTCATTTTTTATTTTATTTTTTTATTATTTATTTTTTTATTGAAGTATAGTTGACTTACAATGTTGTGTTAGTTTCAGGTGTATGTACAGCACAGTGATTCAGCTCTCTCTGTCTCTCTGTCTGTCTGTCTCTCTCTCTATATATATATATATATTTATATGTGTATATAGATATTCTTTTTCAGATTCTTTTCCCTTATAAGTTATTGCAAAATATTGAATATAGTTCCCTGTGTTATTCAGTAGATCCTTCTTGTTTATCTATTTTAAATGTTAATCCCAAACTCCTAATTTATCCCTCCCCCACCCTTTCCCCATAAATTTGTTTTCTATGTCTGCAGGTCGATTTCTGTTTTGTAAACAAGTTCATTTGTATCTTTTTTTTAGTGAAGTAAGCCAGGCAGAGAAAGACAAATATCATATGATATCGCTTCTACGTGGAATCAAAAATAATAAAAAAAAAAGATTCTTCAGACTTTTCAAAATGGCACGTCTCACCACTGTGCAGACATATCCTCTCCTGGCTTTTTGCTTTTCCTGACTTCCGGTTTCTGCACTCTCCCCGCCTGCCTGCATCCCCTCGCCTCTCTAGAGCATCCCTTCCCTTCTGCGTGCCAGTCGGAATTCTCCCTTCTTCTCTAGACTATTACATTCTCTTAATTTATTTTTAATTTTTTTTTTTTTTAATTTGCAATCTGTTGGGTATAAAGGAAACAGATTGGATGCAAGGAACTGTGTAAAGCAAGATGTTAGAAAAGCGCTGCTCAGGGATATTTTGGGTTAAGAGTAATGATAGTAGGAACCCCGATTGAGTCCGGGGCCTGGGCCACGCCCTCTTCTAAACTCTGTTTGGGGAATAATTCCTGTGATTCGCAAAGGGGCCACATGGGGTAGACATTAAGGTTACAGAGGAGGAAACCGAGGCAGAGAAAAGCGAAGTCAGTATCACCCAGGGCAGAGCGAGCACCCTCACTACAGATGTGAAACAGAGTCTACCTGGGAAGCTCTCACTGGTCCCCCCCCCCAAAAGTCACTCGGCGGCCTGCCCCCCTCCTGCAGCTACAGCGCCTCCTGGATACTTTCTTGATCGAATCTTCACAATACCTACAGGGTGTAGGAATAACGGTGCACTTTTTACAGATGAGAAAAATGAGGTTGAGGGTGGTTAGAAAAGTTCTCCATAGTCACAGAGCCAGAAGGTAGAAAGAGAATCCAGGATTCCAGCCCCAGTGTATCTGTCTCCAGAACCCGTGTTCCTGACTGCTCAGCCCCAGGGTTGACATGCATGTGTGTGCGTGTGTGCATACATTATATAATTTATAATTATAGACCCGTGCTACAAGCCCGTGCAGTTTCCAGCCATCAATAACCTGTGACCTGCACGGCATGTACCTGGGGACCCATCAGGCATGCTTTACGCCTACTTGCTGGTCACGGCATTCATGCTCCCTGGGTTTCAGTCATAGATCTGGATTGCTGACCTGCAAAGGTTTCATCCATTAAAAAAATAAATAAAAAAGCCAGCCCATGTCTCTTCTCACATGTTCAGGTTGGTTTTGCAGCAGGACTGTAGCTCCTGAGGAGCAGGAGGAGGTTTTGTACGATTTCAGAATAGTACGAGTTCTGACACTAAGGCCGAGGTATTTTTTCCCTGCGAAAATGAATGTTTAAACTTTTCATATTTCTGTGCTTTAATTATAATTGAAATAAGTTATCATTACAAGAACGTTTAGTTTTTTGAAAATTAAAAGAAAAAAGATAAAACACTGTTATATATTAAAATGTTGGAAAGATGAACTCCCTGGGGGTTTAATGGCCCTGGGCAGCTCCTCCGTCATCATCCAGAATCTCTCTCTGCCTCCTCCACAGTCCTGCATAGAGAGTAAAGCTTTCCATGTACAAAGCAACCAAGTGTTCCTAGGAGAGCTGTGTCTCAAGCTGGTCATTAGGATAGTGACCACTTTTCTGCTCAGAGCCTGAGATGGTCTAACTCAGAGTTCTTTACATGAAGAGACCTTTTAATTGGGAGGGGGTGTTCAAGGGCCCTTGAGCCCCTCGAAACTGCCAAGGCCTTCCCTTCATCCCTACATAGCCCCAAGGAATAAAGTTGTGTTGGAGGTCTCCAGACCCCCCCCCCCAGGTCGATGATTCACTAGGACTCCCAGAACTTAGCTCTGGGGATTTTACTGGGGGCTGGTCCCAAAGGCACCCTCTGCCTGGCACAGACCCAAATTCCAGACTCCCTGGAGAGCAGGTGTTCGGCACAAACCATCCTGGTTGCACAAACAGCGCAGGTGCACAGAGCTGCTCTAATCAGTCCAGGGAATGCGGGCACCCGGCCCCGAAATCCAAGTTCCCAGACCAACCAAAGGCCACCTCAGAAGCAGGCTTTCCAAGCACGTGAGCCAGGCCTGCATGGGAACTTTGGTGTGCCCGATGGCCACGGCTCACTTGGCCCCTTCTCAAGAGTTTGGGCCTGTGAGAACCCCAGGGAAGGTCTGGGCAGCCCACACCTGACCCTCCCACGAGGCAGGGTACTCGCTGGGGGAGATGAAACAGCTCCCTACTCCCTCCAACAAAGGCCTTAAAGAAGCATGCCCTGATCTGGGGGCATAGCCAAGGGCCATGTTTCGTTCAATAACATATGCTGTACCTACCACACACACCCCACACATGCTACACACACATGCTACAAACACACATATCAGCCATCACACACAAACCACGTACATCACAAACACACAGCACACGTACACACACCGTACACACACCCCACTTCACACATTGGCATACAAATTAAAAGCAAAAAACCCATTATTTTAAGTTTTTTTTTGTTTTTTTTTTTTGCGGTACGCGGGCCTCTCACTGTTGTGGCCTCTCCCGTTGCGGAGCACAGGCTCCGGACACGCAGACTCAGTTGCCATGGTTCATGGGCCCAGCCGCTCCGCGGCATGTGGGATCTTCCCGGACCGGGACACGAACCCGTGTCCCCTGCATTGGCAGGCGGACTCTCAACCACTGCACCACCAGGGAAGCCCCCCTTTATTTTAACACTGTAAAATACTGAATGTAAATTGTTAAGCAAGGTAACTGCTGTCATAAAACAATCATTTTATAGTCATTTAATCATCTTCATATTTATTCTCCAAGCTCTGGATCCTTTACTGCCCAGGCTCATCTAACCAGCCTGTGGCCTCTGAGACAGGCGTTCTAACTCCCTCCACTTCACGGATGGGGAAAGAACAGCTAGAGAGCTTGGCTCTCAGTGGCAGCATCTTCTCCCCGCAGAACTGGAGCGCAGATCTCACCGACTCCTAAGGCGTGCTGTTAAAAACTAAATCAAACATCCCTTCCGGAAAAGCATGAGTACGATCAAGTGTGCCCCACTTCCGTGTTTGCCCAGTAAATGAATAGAACACAGTTGCAGCAAATATTGATATTTGGAGTTTTCAGCAACAGGCTTTTTTTGGGGTTTTTTTTGATGAAATATCACTCAAAAACATCACACGTATTGTCCACTTGAAGGTCTCTACTTGCACACGGCCTGGAGCTATTTTGGGGCAGGAAAACCTTTCAGGAGGGTTTCCTATATGATTCATCGCCGTAATCACAGGTCACCCCAGCCCAAGACCCCCCCCCCACCCGCTGGTTTGTGCTGCTTCCCCATCACCATGACGTAGTTACCCACACGGTCAAGGCATCGTGACGCTGGACTATCTAGAACTTCCCAGCTGTGCAGTGGTCTAAGAAGCCCATCTGCCCACTGAGTGCAGCCCATGGTTCTACCTGGACACGCTCAATGGAGGGGCGGCTTCTGGAAAACCTGTCAGGCCTGGGGAGTGAACCCTTGTAATCACCTGGCAATCCCTCCCTCATGGCTTCTGGCTCCCAGTGGGGCTTTTCTGTGATCTAAACATCCTCATTAAGATTTACTTGATTGTATTAGACAGTTTTGTCCCAGTGCAATTCGTAGACAGTCCAACAGCAAAGGGAGGGCTGCTGATCTCTTTGAACGATCTCTTGGAAAGCAGTTTGCTGTCCTTCCTCATCCAGCCTCCGCCCCGCTTCCTGGGGAATGTGAGAAGCAGAGGGTGGAAGACGACGCAGTACAGCCTCTTCCCTGGCTCCCCCACGTGCTCCAGGAGTCACCAGAGGATGGCCCTGCCTGTGATCCCACCATCCTGAGCATCCCTAGTAATTCCTGGGCAGGTGAGAGGTGTGCCAGCAGGATCCCCAAGGAAGGGGGCCAGGAAGTCACTCTTCATAGGACGGGACGTGCCCCACGTTCATCCCCTGAGCTGTCTGCAGTTTTATAAATGATGTTGGTGGAACCGAGGCTGGTCTGACATTCCCTGCTGTCAGACCGTCTGGCCAGGCTGGGGGTCGTGCCCTCCCTTTGACTCAAGGGGCTGCCCTGCCCATCTCCTCCACATCAGCACCTCACTAGTTTTACTGAGCATTTTTAGTCATTTTCTGTGTGTTATACCTTCATTCCCCAACCCGGGCTGTATATCTTGGCAACGTTCTTCTCTGCCATCATGTCAGGCAACTTAGAAATGCTCTTGTGTGTTATCATGAACTGTAATGTTCTAGTTAACAAATAATTTCCAATTTTGTAATTTTCACACCCAACAAATGATATTCCGCGTTGCCATACTGCAGCACTCCGGAATTGGAAATGTCTTTACAGGGTTGTATGGATTAAAAGCTGATTGAAAGAGGGGCCTCTGCTGGGTGAACGTTGTCTCCAAACCCACCCCCCCAACACCCAGCTTCAAGTCCAAGGGCTGATGATGACCAGTGACACCTGGATCCCCACCTTCACCTCAGCCTGTCACCCTCAAGGCTGCCACAGGGAGAGGGCAATGGGCGGTGACTTGGTGGTCTCCTCAGCCCAAGAGGCAAGCAAAATGCAAAGACACGGGCTTACTCCCTCTTGATGCAGTAGGGCCTGTCCTGAGTTGGTTCATCCAAAGATGTGTGATAGCTTTGCCCGTGTCCAGCATGCTGGGTTCTGGCTGTAAGACGACCCAATGGTAGTGAAAAAGGTATGAAGAGGAACACAGGAAGGGGTGATGCTGAGGTCTGTAGGGACCTTCTGGGTTTGTCCGAGGGATGTCCCAGTGGCAACAACTGGCAGGGTTTGAGCGTGGGGCCGAGCACAGCAGAGGCAGACATCTGGGCTGTGATGAGATCTGAGTCCTCAGGAGGAAGGGAAGGGAGAATTCTCTGGAGCATTGAGACTGCCCATTGAAGCTGATGTGGTGTGGAAAGAGGGCCAAACAGAGGGCCCAGAAAACACTCACCATCCAGGAGCAGATGGAAGAATAGGACGCTGTGAGGGAGTCTCGCGGGGCACCAAGGGGCTGGGAGCCAGGGGTATCAGGAAGCACGATCAAAACCAAGGCAGAGAGGTTGGGGGGAAAAGAATGTGGTCAAGAGAACCAGATGCCACAGGGACAAGTAAGATAAGGATTGAAAGAGATCCAGTTTGTGCAGCATTTAGGAGGTGCCCTTTCCCAGGGCAGGTTCAGAGATGGGAGGAAGGGAAGGGCATAACAGATTTTGGCCAACTGAGGGTTGGCTGGTGGGGAGAAGCAGAGACTCTTCTGGGAGGGGAAGGAGTAAAACTGCAGGGCGAGAGCTAGAGGGCTATGCAGAGAGACAGAGACACAGAGAGAGACAGAGACAGAGAGAGACAGAGGCAGAGGGAGATACAGAGAGACAGAGACAGGCGGAGAGAGATACAGAAAGACACAGAGACAGAGATGCAGAGAGACAGACAGCATATGGGAGGGGGTGAGGAAGAGAGACAGAGAGAGAGGGAAAGAGTCTGGGGGTAGGGAGATGGAGAGAGAGATGGAGACAGAGAGAGAAACATAGAAAGACAGAAACAGAGACAAAGAAGCAGGGAGAAAAACAGAGAGGAAGAGGGGTAGAGAGTTGTTTTGAGGCAGGTGAGACTTGAACAGAGGCTGTATTTTGAGAGGATTTGTAAATCTGGCCAAGAGAGTCCTCCACACACAGTGGAAACTCAATACCCGATGAACAGACGATAAAGAAAACGTGTATTTCGATGATGGTTTGGAGGGGATGAGCTGGGACGCTCCCCCCAGGCATCTGCCTGGCAGGACCTGTGGTGCTCGGAGGTACCCACAGCCTTCTCCATCACACACAGCCCCTCTTGTGATCCACTAGTCTAGAGCTAATCTTGGATGTTGGATTGAATTATTTCCCTAAAACATGTATTCCTATTTGAAGTGGTGGTTTGTTCATTTCCGGTATTTCACCTGAACTCTTTCCTATGTTGCCAATGTGGACTGTTACATCATGACTCTGGTGCACACCTGTCTAGTGAATGTGCACTGATGAGCGTACAGCATCGCACAGCAGCAGGGATGTGCAATGCAGGCATACAACCCTGGGCTGGTGACCAGGAAATTTTGCAGTTTAAGTGTCTGAAAGTCCTCCCATTCCTTGTTGAGTTGGACGTGGAGATGGGAAGACTGGTTTAGCCTTGTCCCACGGCCCAGGCTGGCAACATGGGCCTTGGCTAGAGGAGAGGGCTGGGCAGAAGGGCTTGTAAGGCTGGGACCATTGCAGGCCTTATGGGATACATGAGAGAGGGAGCATTTGCTGACAACGTGGGTGGAGGTCAGGGATTCAGGAGGGGCTGATTCAGGGGCTGATTCAGGGGCTGAGTCAGGGATTCAATGGGGCTGCCTAACCCCAAAGAGCAGGGGACCATTCTTCGGCCCTAAATACCCCCAGTGGCACCGGGTTAATTCCTTTGGTTATTGTATTGTATGATATTAGCAGAAAAGAAAAGGACAGGGGAGGAAGAAGAAAAGGAATGGGAAATGTGAAAAAAGGGAAGAGTGAGGCGGGAGAGGTAAATGGGAACAAAGGAAAACAACAAGAGAAGAAATGAAAGGGATGCATTTTCTAAAAATATGGAATTATTTAACTCCCAACCAGATAGTAAATTTTCTGAGGAGGAGGATCATGTCTTGGACATACTGTAAGGCTCTCTTTTTCCACGAGTGTAATAGGGAAGAGCAAATCTGACTCAATGTCGGATCTGTTTCTTTTACTTCTATTGCTTTTGCTACAAGTTAAGAATGTTGCCTATAGCCTGAAATATACAGGACAGGCCATTCTCAAGGCTCTGACCTTTAAAGGTATAACACTTTTCCATTCATAGATAAAAAGTTGCAGAACAGAGAATAACATTTGTCCTGTTGGAGGTTTACAGGAACATCATGACCTGACCTACGTGGACAGATGTAAGAACAAAGGATTCTGACACCAAGAAGTCTGCAGCAACCAACCACACCCCTCCCCTTATGGTATAAAAGAAGCCTGAATTCTAACTCCAGTAAGATGGTTTTTTGGGACATTAGTCCGCCATCTTCTTAGTCTGCTGGATTTTCAAATAAAGTTGCTATTCCTTGTCCCAACAACTTTCCTCTCTAGCTATTGGCCTGTCTTGTGGTGAGCAGCATGAGATTGGACTGGGTAACATTATCACCCATTTTCAAATGCTCAAATGGTTGGGGCACACTCAAATCTTCACAGATGTTTGTGGATAAATGAAGGACGGTCATCTGCTACAGATGAACATGTGCAGCGATGTTCATGCATGTCCAACACAAAGAAAATATTTTATGCTCAGTAATCCACGTAACAAGTGAGGGAGCTTTCTTCACTAAAAGTAACTTGAGGAGTAGAAAAATAAAGGTCCAGGGAATTTAAAGAAATGAGATTAACTGTGGAAATAATATTCTTTGGCTCCTTATACTACTACTCCTGGCTATTGCTTACTTTAGGAGATTATGCTTACTCCTCAGAGATTATACAGACAACCCCATTCCATTTCAAGCAGTCTAAACACAGGATGAAAAAAATTAATTCTCTGTTGCAGAGGGTGTTTATTAGGAGAATGGCTTCACCAAAAATAAATAAATAAGTAAAACTCAGAAGAAATGATGACATCACCAATTTAATGATAAGATCACACGAGACACAGGTGACTTGGAGAATTGCCTGACTTTGTTAGATCATTACCGACTCTATGTATTGGTGACAATGACAGAAGTTTCTAAAATAAGAAAATTAGGCAAATAATTCTGTATTCAAACCTTGGGGAAATCAAATTTGCTGATTAATTTCTTTACAGCGCCCTTGTTACCAAACCAAACTTGGGTCCTCTTGCCCGTGCACAGTAAATCCAATCTGCTGACTCTGGGTTGTGGTGAAGGAAAGGGCAGCATTTATTGCAGGTGCCAAGCACGGAGTCCAGGCAACTAGTGCTCAAAACACCTGAACTCCCCAGTGGGTTTCAGCAAAGCACTTTTAAAGGCCAGGTGACGGAGGGGCATCCCAGGGTTTGGGATCAGTTCATGTGCAGTTCTCTGATTGGTTGATGGTGAGGTAACAGGGTGGTGTCACAAAGGTTAATATTATCAGTCCTCAGGCTCCAGTAGGTCTGGGAGCTACATGCTCATGGTCATCAAGTAGTTAATTTCTTCCATTTGGTGGGAGTTTTAGCATCTGTAAAACAACTCAGGAAATGTGTATCAGATACTGTTATCTGGGTACTTCAGAGCGGAGCCACAGCAGAGGACAGGGGGGAGGGGCCTGTCCCGGGAAGGCCCCATAGGCCCCTGCTAGGTTACCAGCCTAAAAAGAAATAAAAAGTAATGAGTTTACTGAAATGATTGTGGAGAGGGCAAAGGTCAGTTTGGCATGAGTGGTGTGATCAATACCAGTCATAATGACGTGGTTGATGACTCTGGCCAGACTCAAGTGTTCCCCAAAGGACAGCGTGTTACCCCACACACTTTAGTTCCTCATACCGTTTTGTTAAGAAGTTAAATTTAAAATGGCCTGAAGGATGATTTCTTCAGGAAAACGTTACTTCCATAAGGAGCACTGAGTGTCTGTTGCTGTTGTACATGTTTAGCAACTTAGCACCGGTGTCTTAGGCATCAGGACATAAATAACACTCACCCTTTACAAACGAGGGTGCCCTTTCCACACAGAAGATCTGCCTCCATATTTTTTTTTTAGGGGATATATAGATTTTTTAATATCTTTATTGGAGTATAATTGCTTTACAATGGTGTGTTAGTTTCTGCTTTACAACAAAGTGAATCAGCTATACATACACATATATCCCCATATCTACTCCTTCTTGCGTCTCCCTCCCACCCTCCCTATCCCACCCCTCTAGGTGGTCACAAAGCACCGAGCTGATCTCCCGGTGCTATGCGGCTGCTTCCCACTAGCTGTCTATTTTACATTTGGTAGTGTGTATATAGAAGCTCCATATTGAGCCTCGTGCAAACCGTAAGATCCAACTTTGCCTCCTTGCTGTGCTTCATTTGGCCCAGACAATTCCAGAAAGCCTGGAAAAACCTTGTGTAACATCAGTTCTCCACTTCCAGTGGAGACTCTGCTGGGAAGCTACTTCTCCGCCACTTTCATGTGATAAAGTGTTAATGATATGTAGATGAAATGTCATTATAAGAGATACTTTGCATGCACACACAGCAGAAGGGAAGATTCTTAATGTTTAAGTAATAGCAAAAAATGTCTCTAGTATCATGAGCATGTTTCTGTCCACTGTTTCATATTCAGAGTCAGCCCTGGACAGAATCATTTAAAAACCTGCAAAGAACTTGGGATGTTGGCAGTGACCCCTTCCCAAAAGGTTTTAAAGGTTTCAGAAGAGCTGTACTTCCGCCTCCGAGGGAGAGCACTTCTAAATGTTAATGTTACGTTTAACCTTGTCAGCCTGACCTTGAGTTAGCAGAATAGCAGCTCTAGACGAAAATGATGCTTTCCATCAATTTGCCCCTGGAAACGCTTCCTGAGCCCCGTATCTCAGTCATGCTTGAAGGCGACTTTTATGGATCTCACGCAGCTGAACATGAATCACTTATTTATGGATATTTGATATTTGCTGGTGTAATTCACTTTCTGGACTTTTGTTATATTTATTTTAATTCTTTCTAGAATGCAGTAGAGAATTTAGAGCTTTTTAAATCTGCATATGTATGCAGGCATTTTTTCTTTTTTGTGCATGCATTCATTAGCTAAGTGGGTTTTTTGGACTTTGTTATGACAAAAATAATATTTTCATGCATGTGGAAAGCAAATTCAAACAGCACAGAAGATATACAATGAAACGTGAGTCTCTTTTCCATCCCACATACTCTGTTCCATGGTCCAGAGATAACCAATATCAATAGTTCCTTGTGTTCTTGTGTATATTTTTGGAAAACGCCCTGCACATATATATATATATATATATGTGTGTATGCATATATATATATATACACAAACACAATTTTTCATGAAGCTGGGGGCATTTGTATACCATGTTTCTTTTAGTTATCAATATCTGCGTGATCTTAATCATATCAACACACACAGACTCATCTCACTCCTTTTATAGCTCTGAAGTCTTTGATCACATGGCTTAGATGATTTAATAATTTTGTGGCAGATGGGCATTCCAGTTTCTGACTAGTATCAACAATTCTTCAGGGAAGGCTTCTGTCTACAACCAACTCCCTGTCTCTGTGGCTCCATGTAATATTAATCCTGGTTTCTTGAATCATCACTCTGCCTTGAAGTCTAATTTTCATATCTGAATTTATGACTTCTTTGGCAAGGAAAAACCCAGGGTAGTTTTTATTCAGTTCTTTTCTCCGCTTAGCACTAGATAAAATCATAACAAAGACATGGTCCATGAGCAGAAGGTTGAAAACCAAGTTAAGAAATATAGATAAATAAGCTAGAATTCAATAAGAGGAAACTTCGATCACAGAAATTAAATTTATTCTCATCTCTTTGTTTTTGTTTTGCTTTATCTTTTCATCCTAAGCCATAACGGACTGGAAAACTGCTGACTTGTTTCCTGGACTTTTCTCACTACCGTTTCCAGTGAGCCTCGCTCCTCCTGTCTGCACTAGTCCATCCTAAATCAGGCAAACCAAGGCTGCGTCTGGGTCTAATAAGATGTGACCAGCAGCTGTAGGTCCAGGTGCAGGGGACAGGGAGAGGGGCTTCCGAGTGGCTGGCCAGGTGTCAGGACAGCAGCCGCGGTGGATGGAGTGAAGCCCAGTCTCCTGGATGGCAGGTGTCCAGCAGCACCGTGAAAACGCTGAGGTCCAAGGCGTGGGTGCCCTAGAAGTACCACCAAGTGATCCCAGCACCCAGCTGCTCTTGGGATCAAAAGCTCCCCTGGGCTCCTGGCCTGCGCAGGGCTGTAGGAAAGGTCTGAGAGCTTATTCCTTTCTCCAATAAGCTTGTAGTATCTCTCTGGAGGATTTTACCCTGATATTCCATGGCCATATTTTAGGTCTTCTGGGCTACCTGTTATCAGAACAATTTATGACACGGCTGTCTCTTTTGCTTCCTTTGCTTAGGAATTTTGAGAAGCATAAACACATTTTCTCTAAGGTGTAGTTCCGAAAAAGGATAATTCGGTATCTGGAAGGAGATTCAAGCCATTGATAACTGCTGTCACCTCTAGGGAGAGAAGCTGCAGCTGGCGGGGGTGGGGGGTGAGGGAGGGTGGGAAAGGGGCTTCTTCACTGATACCCTTTGTAGCTTCCAAACGTTAAATTGTGTGCTTTCACCTGAAACTAAAACATGACCGTTTAGTCATTTCTGTCTTTGTGCTCTTGAACATGAGCTTCTCAAGAGAGAGAGGCTGGCTTTTCTTTGAGTAAAGGGTTGGACCCCCCATAAATACTGGGATGTCTTTGACTAGGATGAAAATATCAGAAACTAGAAAAAGGAGGGACTAAATTCACTTCCCTGTGCTTTCATTTTTTTGCTCCAGTAGACCTTTCATCTCATCTTAGAGACTTTTTATCTGGGTCTCTTCTCTCTTCGGGGTTTTCTCTATGTTGTGTGGAGCTCATGTCTCCTCATATTCTCTTTTGGATGCCAGAGTTTCCTGGAACGTCCTCCTTGGTCATGTTAGGGGTTGAGCATTGAGTTTTGAGGCCTAAATCCCCTTGCTTATCACCTCCCTGTATGGACCAGGTAGCATTGCGTTATTAAGCCGGGAAAACATTGGTGACCAATCTCTCATCTTTTGCTAACTCTGTGGTAAAAGCTAGATTGGAGAAAGCAGCTTAGGCCAAGGATGCAAGTGAGGCTTGCCTTCTCTACCTCTGAATATAAGAAGGCCATTCCCACAGAGCTTACCTACCCTGTGAGTGGTGGAGACAGACAGTGCCTCAACTCCTGAAGACACTTCCCTTTACTGATGGGTAGTGAGATGCAACCCAATGAAGTATTAGGCTCTGGGCAATCAGATTAGCTACCCTCTTCCCCAGGGATGCAAGCAGAGTAGACAGAGCACGTGACTGGATGAAGTTTGCTCCTTTCCACGTGCAAAAGTAGACGTAAGTACCACATTAATCAAAGACATGAATAAAGGCACTTGTCTTGAATGGAAGAAAAAAACAATAAAAGTGATTTTAAAGGGCTCATAGTTTTAATTCCAAGAGCTATTTCAGAGTAGGATTATCTGGACTCTGGTGGACTCGATGTAGGGAGTGAGCAGACAGAAGGGAAAGAGGAGTTTGTCTGCGATCTACTGCTGGTTGGATGCACTTGCGCAGTGAGCCTGGTGGAGACCTATATAGACAGAGCTTTGAGTGTAATACTCTATGTTGGGAGCTTCTGGCTTTTGGCAGTGATGGAGACTGAGAAATCATGAGAGGTAGATGCGATTAACTACCCAGAGACAAGAGGATGAGAAGGTCCAAAACCAACCACTGGGGGCCACTAGCCTTCTGTAGACTGATGACTGATGCGGACATGTCTAGGCCATGATCAGAGCCGGGAGGGAAACACGGCTCTGTAGCCTCCTGTTTGGAGGTCCTGATGGAGGATGCACCTCCATTCCAGACGCTTATCAGCACAAATCAGTCCTGCATCTTTAGAGCAGCGTGTGGGGCGGGAAGTACTGCCAGTTAGCCAGGCCAGCTGGTTTTCTTAGAGAAAAATGTTAAGAAGGATGGGGCAATCGGCAGAATCCACTGAGAGGCCAGGTAAGCAAGGAACCCGAAGGCCTTGCATTTTTCCTTTGGTCACCAAGGACCTTAGGAAAGAGGATTTAGGAGATTGCAGAGGGCAGGGGCAAGAAAGTAAAAGGGATTCTCTATGATGGGTGAAGCAAAGGATTAGGTTACATAAGCACAGTGTAACTCAGAAGGAGGAAATAATCACCTTGAGCGGCTAGGTCTCTAACAGAAGCAGCCAGGAACCAAAGAACCCTATCCCGATGTTTGTGCCATATTCACAGAGGACAGTTCCACAAGGAGCCTTGTATTCGAAGGGAAGAGTCATCCTGAGTGACCACACAGCAGACAATGGGAGCGTTGGCGTCACACCTGGCCCTCCTCCACCACGGTTCAGAGAGCCGACGGGGCTTGATAGAGGCACAGAAGCACAATTGTTTCCATCTCCCTCGGGTCCAGCCGACTAGGTTTTAATTAAATGAAAATAATAGGCATCTCACTTCACCTGGGGAGGAGGGGGAAGGGAAAGCAAAGGAATCCAAGTTTCCATCAAATACTTTTTGGTTCGTGGTGCGGAACACCAATCACCGGGAGTTATTGTTACACACACACCCCCTTTTTTTTCCTTCACGGTAGCTATTAGAGTCGAAATTTAATTACGGTGTCTGAATTATTAAAGGAATCAGAAATAACTTTTGCATACCAAGCTTTTTCTTCCCCTTCAGCTGAAAGGACTGGCACTAAAGTGAGCATTTTCTGTCATTTTGACAGCCCTGAGTTCCGTGTCAGCTCTTAATGTCCTTGATAAAAGTTCACTTAAGAGATGAAATTTAAGTTTTAAGGAGCGATTCAAAACGATCTTATATAAGAATCTTATCTGAAAATAACATTGACAGGAAAGATAATGACTTCTAAATTTTCATACCTGTCCCAGGCATATAATAGAGATCGACCATTAATAATGAGGGCTGGAATGGGGAAAAAAACATCAACAACCACTAAATTCTCTTAGTAGTGGTTGTCGGGAAAATGAGAACCTGAGTTGTTTCAGCCTTGCTGCGTCACAAAAGTCAGAAACAGGGCAGTCTGAACTGTGATTTTTTTGTTGGTTTTTCATGAAAACCACGAACTTGAATGGACAATATAGTAATAGATTTTTTAAATTGAAGTATAGTTAATTTACAATATTGTGTTAGTTTCAAGTATTCAGCAAAGTGATTCACTTATGCATATACATTTCTTCAGATTCTTTTGCATTTATCCTACTGAGGGAAGTCAGAAAAAGGCAACTATTATATGATATCACTTCCATGTGGAATCTAAAAACGAATACAACGGATTTATTTACAAAACAGAAACAGACTCACAGACACGGAAAACAAACTTACGGTTACCAAAGGGGAAGGCGGGGAGGGATAAATTAAGAGTGGATCCTTTTTATTTCCAGGCTTCGGACCCCTTGAATGAAGGACAAGCCTGCAAGCATCACAGCTTCATACTTATCTCCACCAAAATCTACTGCCCTGCCCACAAAACTCCCCTGGGAACCAGTGTCTTTTGGTCCCTTCCCTGTGTCCCCTGAGGTGAGCACTCCTCCAGTGATGACTCTTCCTGTGTCCGGCCCTCCCTAGGACTCTGGGGGAGTAGGTGGGGAGCTTCGTTAAGGAAACACTCCCACCAGAGGACTTCCATCCCGGACCACCTGGCTTCCGCAGTTTCAAGCCTTGTCCTCTCTCTGCCTAATTGACCTCCTTTATTCTCAACTTCTGGTCCCCTCTCCCATTATGGCTGCCCGCCCTCTGAATTAGATGCAAACATCGATTTCTTCCAATCTCTTATCTCAGCTGGGTTTCCCGCATGCTGATTTCCTCTCTCTTCCATTAATTTGTGATTCTTTGAACAGCTTTCCTGGTAACATCCCTGCCTACTCTGCCAGACTCCTGGTCCCCTCTCCTGGCAAATAACCCCTCCTAGTCTGCACTGGAAACAAGAACCAAGACTGCAACTGAACATCGACGCCCCCAGGCTCTGAGGCCCGAAGAGAAGCACTTTCTCAATTTAACAAGTGGGACTCTAAAAGATCTAGTCCCATAGCTCCAGATAGAGAACCAGGTTAGGGAGTCTCTAATCCATTCATTTGTTCAATACGTATGGATGGAACTTTTACTAGGCACTAGGCAAATTTGCCTCTGTGGAGGCTCTCATCTCGTATACAAGAAGCTCAGTAGAGGGCACTCCTGTATTATAATAGCTAAGCACAGGGGACAGTGGACCTGAACCCAAGGATCCCATCAGAAAAGGCAAATAATCACACACACTCCGTGCCTGTGGACACACACACACCTGTGTTCTGAGATATCCTTATCCACACTCAACTTTGCATCTTATGTCATCAACCTTCCTAAAGCAAAGATAGTAACGACGGAATATATTGCTCTCTTTGCTGGATCCACTCAAAAGTTATTTTGCTCGGTGGCACACTTGATTTCTAAGCCCTTCAAGGAAAAAAAAAGAATATTTTAGGTTACAATTTCAAAATCACTGTCAAGTGACTGCATTCTGTTTACTTGAACTGAGTTCTTTTCTGGGTGTAGAGTCATCTCGATGCAGAAGAGAAGGGACAGGAAATAACGCTGTTGCTGGACGTGAAATTCATCTCAGGCAAGACACAGGTACATGTTATTCTTTGAGAAATGTCTTATTCCGATTAATTAAAATGAAGAAAGTAGCACATTGCAGCCAGTATTTTCCACTCCATGGAATACTTGCCGATTGGTCGACGGTTGAGACTCAAACGACTGTGTCCATTATAAAACTGTTTTTTTTGTTGTTGTTGTTGTTTTGCAGGTATCACAGGTAACCTCTATAGGGCACTTGCTGTGTGCCAGGCACCGCGCCAAACACTTGACGTGTATTATTTCATTTCATCTTCACAACCTCCACCTGTGTTAGATACATTTTAGAGATGGGGAGCTCGCGAAATGGTAACCTAGGTATTGCCACGTGGCTAGAATGTGGTGGGAAACGTATAGCCCCCCATCCAGTCTGTCCACACAGCCCAGACCGTTAGCGGTGACACTTCTGTTCATGGCTCGAAGTGGGCCTTGCATTTCTGACGTCTTGGTAAACATTACTTTCCTTTTCATAATTCCGGGGGTTCTCAATTGAAATTCATACTAGAAGGAAAGGTGACTCAGCTAAATGACATTTTTACATGTTAGAAGTTATATTATCCACTGTAAATTCAACTCGTCACCTGGTGAGTGAAATTAGACTGTAGCACGGTTTGCTATTCGATTATGGTGAGTTGCTGTTTAATGGCCCTGTTCTCGAAGGCTCCATTAATGTCTATTAATCTGCTTTTGCTACTGGACAACAGACAGCCCTTTATTACTAAACCCCACCACAGGGGGTGCAAAGTGTGGTGCTGCAGTCAAAACCCCAGCCGGCAGGAATTAGTTCAGCACCAGGGCAAACATCGCAGGTTTTACTAAAATATTGCCCTCCTACCATCCTTAAAATAAAAGCAAGACCTGACAAGGGATAGATGCAAATAAGAGAAAGGCATCCTACAGTAAGATCGTCTGTGGGAGCCAGATCAAGAGGGTTCCAGTCTGGTCTGTCTTTTTCCAGATGCCCAGGTCCCAGGTTACTAATCTAAGGCCCATCTCGGGCTGGCACCCAGCCTAGGTCCTGTCTAGCACAGAGGAAGGAGAGAAGAAACAGTCTCATGAGCAGGTGGCCATCTATGGGACAGGCCTTGAAGAGAGCCAGAAAAATCACTCCAAAAACACAAAATCCTGTCTTCCCAGGGTTCCCAATAACTGAAATGAAATCATTCTAAATTACACCGACATCTGTTATTTTTGCTTACTCACCCCCATTAGCCCTTTAGGGAACAGATGCCTGTTTTTTCTTTGGGAACCACCCCTCCCCAGGTTTAGCCCCTGGGCCCCATCCATCAGTGTGTTCCATCCCTCTGGACAGTAGTACTTGATGCAGGGCTGGGCCGGACAGGCCAGAGAGATGTGTCCTTCGGGCTTTTGTCCCAGTTATTGGGAAAGAGATGCACCTTTTTCTTTCTAGGATCTACACCAAGGATGTGAGCCCAGGGCTGCCAGTAGGAAAACGGAAGAGAGATGGAGAGAGACCTGGTCTAAAGCCTTCTTTTGAGCTCCATGGCTTCTGGCCACGCCTGAACAGAATCGTAATCATGAACTTTTCCATTACGTCAGTGAATATATTTCCATTTTTGTCCAACTCAATTTGAGTTGAATTTCTTTCACAGCTGAATTCAGGTTGCTTACAACTTCATTCCCCATTAAATTAAAACAGTGTGTGGGTGGGGTGTGGAGTGAGAGAGAGCACGCAGGCCCTCAGCCCTTGGCACTGGGCTTCGAGAAGGCAGTGTGCATGTAGGTTCCGCCTTGGCAAAGTCAAGCGCCTGGGCCTTGGTCTCCTCATCTGGCAGCTTGGACAGAATGATCCACAAGGCCTTTTCCAGCCCTGGACCCAGTCTGGGAAACTGCTACCACCACGGGGGTTCCAAAGGAGGGATGGCTGGTCCTGCCATCTACATGTGGTCTTTTCACATGGTTCAAGGCCAACAAAACTGCCTGTTTTATCATAGCTTGTGAAACGAAGGTGGTAAAGGAAAGTATTTCTATGTTGGGTTTTACTCATTATCATTTTCATTTCCAGCCCCCTAGACCCCATTTTCATCTCTCTGCCTCATAAGCTGGAGTTGGGAAGAAGCCACCGTGCATTCTGCCTCTGCTGCTACTCCTCCAAGGCAGCTCTGCCCCAGATCTGTGTGCATCTGAAATGCACGCGCAGTCTCCTTGGCACCTGGAGAGGATGAGCCTTGGTCGTGTGTTTACAAACCAGAATAAGACCACTGAATTGGAGTGAGGGGAGATGGAAACCGGGGACTGGGCAATGGTGTTTGTTACCTACGGTGCCACCGACTCCAAGCTCCTGACACGTTTTGTTTCAGGCCCAAGTGCGTCTACAGGGCCTAGTGCAGGAGGAGTGGTTTACCTGTGGGCAGGTGATTCTCAGGTCTCAAAGTAGGGTGGTAGAGGGTGCTCTCCCGAGATGCTAACACTTGACCTGGCATGTCAGCAGAGTCGGTGGAAACACAAATAAGGCAGCTAAAGGGGCTGTCTGGGACTGGTGAGTCGTCGGAGCTATCTGGGGCAAACAGGGTCTCCTTAAGCCGAAGTTTGGATGTGTGCATCGCTGCCGCCAGGCAGGAAAAGCTAGGCCTCCGGGGCACCCCGGGCACAGGCCTGCGCCCCAAGTGCGGCGGTGGCCCGGTGGAGCCCCTTGGAGCTCTGGCAGGGAAGCGAGCCAGGGCATCGCGAAGGGCCAGGGTCCTGGACACCGCACAGGGCGCGAGAGTGGAAACGCGCCCGGGCTGGCTCACTGCGGACAGCGCCCTCCTTTCCCCTCTCTTGGGGGTCGGGGAACCTGACCCACCGCCCTCTCTCTCCGGCGGGACACTCTCACCCCCGCCCCGGACGCTCCCCAGCCCCTCGGGCAGAGCTGCCCCGGCCCGCCTTGCCCTGGACTCCGAGCCGCGCCAAAGCCCACGGAGCCTAGACCCCCGGACCCGCTCCCCGAGGCCGGCTGCACCGCCCATGGCTGCATCCCGCTGGCCTGGGATCTGGGGGCGGGGAGTTCCGGGAGCCGGGAGCTATTTTTACAAGATGCGTCAGTGGGCCGAGGAGGAAGAGCCTGCTCCGGGGCCCATTGTCTGGGCGCTGCGCGGGAGGGGACGCCGGCGGCGATTTCGAAAGCTCCGAAGGGCGCGAAAGCGGCCGGCCGCGAGGGGAGGTCCACGCCCCACCCAGGGCCGCGGGAGGGGCGGGGCCATTGGGGCGGGGCGGGGCCCGCGAGGGGCGGAGCCGGGCGCCCTCCCGCCGCTGCAGGCTGGCGGCGGCGGCGGCGGCGAGGGGACGGCGGGGACAGCGAGGCGGCCGCGCCGGCAGCAACAGCCGGGGAAGCCCACGCCCCGCCTGCGCCTCCGAGGCGCACCCCGGGAGCGGGAGCAGCCCCGCGGCGGCACCGCCCAGGCAGAGGCGAGGGCCTGGCACCCGGAGCCCCAAGCCGTCAGCCGCGGAGAGCCCGGGCAGCGGCGGGAGCGCGGGGGCGCGGCCCGAAAAGGCGCAGAGCGAGCCGGGGCCGGGGGAGGGCGCCGGGCGCGAGCATCTCGCGCCGCGGCAGCGGAGGCGGCTTCACGGGAGACAAAAGCCCGCCGAGAGAAGCGATGCCTGGCCGGCGCGGGCGCGGGGGCCGCGGCGTCTGAGCGCGCCGAGCCGTGCGCCCCGGGGACGCCGAGGCTCGGCCGGTGCCGGCGGCCGAGGGCGGCAGGCGGGGCCCAGGTGCGCCCAGCCGCGTCGGGCCCGTAACTGCTCGGGGGGCGGCGCCCTCCCGCCGCAGCCGCAGTGGCCGGCGCCGCAGCGAGGAGCCATGGGCAACATCTCTTCCAACATCTCGGCCTTCCAGTCCCTGCACATCGTCATGCTGGGTTTGGACTCGGCCGGCAAGACCACGGTGCTCTACCGGCTCAAGTTCAACGAGTTCGTGAACACGGTGCCCACCATCGGCTTCAACACGGAGAAGATCAAGCTGAGCAACGGCACGGCCAAGGGCATCAGCTGCCACTTCTGGGACGTGGGCGGCCAGGAGAAGCTGCGGCCGCTGTGGAAGTCCTACAGCCGCTGCACGGACGGCATCATCTACGTGGTGGACTCGGTGGACGTGGACCGGCTGGAGGAGGCCAAGACGGAGCTGCACAAGGTGACCAAGTTCGCCGAGAACCAGGGCACGCCGCTGCTCGTCATCGCCAACAAGCAGGACCTGCCCAAGTCGCTGCCCGTGGCCGAGATCGAGAAGCAGCTGGCGCTGCACGAACTCATCCCGGCCACCACCTACCACGTCCAGCCGGCGTGCGCCATCATCGGCGAGGGCCTCACCGAGGGCATGGACAAGCTCTATGAGATGATCCTGAAACGCAGGAAGTCCCTCAAGCAGAAGAAGAAGCGGTAATGCGCGCGGCAGCGTTCCGAGTCGGTGGGGGACGAGCGAGCGAGTCAGGAATGAATGAATGAAAGGCTGGATGGCCGATCGAGAGCCCGCGCCCGCGAACAAAGACAGCGAACCAAAGCGACGCTTCGACTTTTTAAAGCGGAATGCAGGACTAGTGACTCGACCTGGGTATGTAGGCAGACTTGCCAACCTGAGCTCGACCTGCCGTCACCCCTAGCTCAGGGGACCTTTTGTCTGAACGCCAGAGCTGCTGAAGGGTTGGGGGCCCCACTGGGGAGTGGACGTGCAGGTCTCGCCGTATGCCCTCCTGGCCCAGGTTGGAAGGCTCAGATGTCAGAGACAAAAGCGATTTCTTCCTACTCCATCAGGGCCAGAAGTTCAGGCTTCCCTGCCCTCACTGGGGATCGCACCTGTGAATTTCCTGAGGTATGCGGTTCCCAGAACCCCGGGAGTACCCGTCTGGGGGCATGGTGGCAGTGGGAGGTGCTGGGGGGGACAGCCTCTCCTTGAGCTGTGAAAGCTGGACAATTTTATGTCACAGGGCAGGCCCCTGTGAAGATTCATCTGTCCTGCCCTGGGCCCAAATGAGGTGCTGGTTTGGGCCATCAGAGGACTGCCTGGAACAGTAGGGCAGCCGGAAGGCACGGGGCACTGCGCTGGCCTCCTCTGGGGAATGCCCGCGAAGAATGCCCCTTTCCTGGTGCTTTGTGGTAGCTTCAGAAGACCAGTTATGTTGAGAACTGCTTTTCAGCCTGGAATCAGACATCTTCCAGATGGTTTGGACTCTGTCCATGTGTAGGTCATTATCACACAAAGAGACCAATAAAAAAAAAAATTAGAAAAAAACAAAACAAAAACAAAAAACTGTTGGAGGTGGTGGCCAATGATGCATTTTCTGTTTGCAGAATAGTTAAAGGTGTTTAAAGGGTAAGGCTCTCGACATCAGTGCTGGATGCGGTGTGTGTGTAGATGCAGGGACCTCCCTCTGCACTGTGTAATCGGCATACATTTCTAGCCCCATATGTGTGGAATCTTAAATTCTCTTAGCCTACTGTTTGGCCTGTGTGAGCACACCAGCTGCAGATGTGTGCTGAATGACAGGCGGGTTTTGGCAAGGGGTGTCTCTTGTCATCCTAACCGCTTGATGATGGGTTATGGTTTTCAGACGTCTTTTTTTTTTTTTAAATCTGCTACGAATGAATACTCACCTTAGAAATAACTCAGTTTAGGAAAAAAAGACTTTGCTTTGCCCTTTTAGATCCCTTTACACTGCAAGTGGTGACATGTTCAGATTTCTAATTGGTTCATTGTGGCCTATCTGGTTTCAGTATTTTCATTACAAATGTCTCGCTAGAGTATTTGATGTCATGCACCAACAAATAAAAGCCCACCTTGTTGCAAAAGCCGACCTCATGGCATGGATTTAAAGGCGAGGGAAAAGCACAAGGAGGGCCTTCCTAATTCCTTCTTGTGGAAACTGGTTGCAGAGCAAATGCAGACACAGTGAGTGCTTGAGATAAAGGAAAGCCTGTGACGTAATGGTCACCTGTCCTCAGGCTCCTCACGTTTACTTGAAAGAGGCTTTGGAAACAGATAAAGTGAAAGAAGAAGACATACCTATTTTTAATAATGTAATTTAAAAAATCCTTTATAATCAGGACTGGGTCTTGGTGTGCAGCTGTCATTTACCCTGAAACACAGTATCAAACAAGAAACTTAACGCTTCCTGTGTGATTTTGATTTCCTCTTTGAATCCGTGTTTACAGGTGGAATTATGTTTTTTCCCCCCACTATGATAAATTTCTTTGCGAAGGAGGCCTTTAGATATTGAGTATGATCATGTGTGTGAGCATGTGAGGTATTCAAGTTATAAATCCATGCCTATTTTCCACTGCACTCAGAAAGTTAATTTAAGAACCAGAGGTAGAAGTCCCGGCTTCCTGCTTGAAACCCAATTCTCCTATGAAATATTTTAAAAGAAGAAACCTAGCAGGCCATCTTCCTTTTCTCTTTTGTCCGTGTATTTGGTACCCCTCCAATGCTGGTCTTTTTGTAGAAACTCAATAGAGAAAATATAGCTGAGCAGTGTTGAAAAGGCTGCAAGATTTCAGTTTACATATCGACAGCATAGTCACTGATTTCTAAATGGGCTGGTCCCATCATCTGAAGATTCTGTATAGAATTATTAAAAAAAAAAATCCATCTTTCTTTATTTTCTTCACATGCAACAATTTCTTAAGCACTTTGACATTTTGGTAGTTCCACACTATTGAGAGAATAATATATTTATTTTGTGACATTGCAGATGCCAAATACTGTAACCTTCTCGTGCTGACAATACTTTGGTTCAAGATCACTGTTCAGACCCTCTCATGCTTTACCAATGATGCGAAATGACTTTGTTTTTTGCATTATCAGTACTTAAGGGTGCAGTCAACTGTTAGTAATTGTGCAGTAGAGCTCTGTGGTGTAGCAACCAATAGTTGAGTCTCAGTTGATTTCTGTAGTGTTTGCCCAAATAATAGCCCATTTCGTCTCTGACCAAATGGAGGAAACACAGGCTAAATCACCTTGGAGCGGTCACCCGGAGAGTCCCCTCCAACGCAGCCGCTGATTTATTATGCCTCCTGCTCTCGGGAGAATGAATGGGCTCCACATATAGAGGAAGTTGGCCTCCCCACACGAGCTTTTGAAATGTTTTCTCATAGACACAGGGAGGCCAGTTTTGTTTCCGAACGATTCTCTTCACAAAATCTCTGTCATGGTGTTGGGACTATGTCTCCTGGTTTGTTTCCGTTTCTACTGCTGTAATTCTCTGTCCTGATCATCTTCCTCTTTGGGTTCCCATTCCCTTTTATATGCATATATGATCCTGTGAACAGAAATAAATTATTTATACAATCAAACGTTTGGGGAAATTGTCTGTGGATGTTTTTTCAAGTTGCCTCTCTTTGTTTCTAGGCCTGAGTGGAGGGATGGATCGCAAGATGGTCTCTGCTGTCTGATGGGGTCCAGGGCTGGATGAATCATCTCTGCTTTTTTGGTTTAACTGAGAGGCTCGGATGCAGGAATCTGTGTGCCTGTCCCCCTTATGATACCTGTCAGGGGTCCTCACAAATCCTTGAGGAAAATGGCCTTAATGCCCAGCCAGCGCCAAGCCTCTCAGTTATTAAAGAAGGTCGTGATTGTTAGTCGCTTCAAATATATGATCTGATTATGTGAAATTGGAAACATCTGTGTGGTACTGTAAGCGCAGAGTAGTCACCACGCTGCTCAGCATCTTGACTGCTCTCTTGGTATCTGGGCTGAATCCATCACTCTCGAACCCATCAGAGAGACTCCAAGACCTGAATCCTCTTAAACAGTAGGTATGGTGAGACCGTCCTGCTCTGTACATACCAGCGGGAAAAGGTCCACTTTCTAAAGAAAAAGTGATTGGGCCAGAATCGGTAGACCCTCTGACTGGTTCAAAGTGTAACTCATGGAGGCCCTTAGCAGACATTAAGCAACGAAACTCATTGATTGGCTGGGTCTTAACTCTGGAGCCAAAAAGCCAGTTTCCAATTCTGAGTCATGCTCACGGCCCCATGAGTTTGCTGAAGTTCCTCAGCCCCTGGACCTCAATTTCCCCATCTGTAAAATGGGCTCATAATGGTTGTTGGGAGGATGAAACACAATAGTGCACGTGAAGTGCTTGTAAAGCACCCGAGCAAGGCTTGACTTTATTGTTCACTTTGCAACAGAAGCTAAAGTTTAGGAGCCAAGTTACATCAAAAGGGCACAGATGCCATTTCTAAATACCAAAACCTAAAAACTGCTTATAGGAGTAGAAATATTAGAAATCAAAAGAAGCAAAAATTGGAACTCTCTTTTTTTTTTTTTTTTTTTGGTGCAACCTTAATTTAAGGAAGGAATCCCCAAGGAGCCAGGTAATACTTGGTACTTAGATGATATTGTTCATCTTATGTTTTCCAGGAAAGTAAGTACAAATGCACTGACGCCTAACAACTGAGAAGGCTAATTTTAGTCCTAAGCAACTGCCTTATTTTCCCCAATTTGAACTTTCCCCCCCAAAGTTTTGGTTCTTCATTTGTAAGTGTTTGCGATAGACAGTAGGTGTCTCGAGTTACTGTTTTCGTGCCTTTACATTTGTCTCCAGGGCCTGTGCTCTTGGAACAATTCTGTACCAACATCATAGGCTATTTTGATGTCACATTTGTATGGTAGTAAGGAAGGACAAATTGTGTGCAAAAAGCAGAAGATAAAAGGCCTGAAATGATCAAAAAAGTAAGAACACCCCAGAACTTGATCCCCTTTGATTTCCCAGCTCTCAGCCTGTCCACCTAACCTCTCCCCTTTCCTCCTCTGCGGCCATGTGCACATCTGATGCCCACAATCTGGCCTTGGCCTGCCAGGAGACAAACTGAAGGCATTTCTGTTCTCTTCTCAAATTTGTGTCTTATCTGGAAAACGGCCTTCTCCTTCTGGTTCTCCTGGTTCAGCTGAAACCTTTTTTAAAATAGAATTTGCGCAAGACAATGGAACACTTTATACATTTGTTTTGCATGGTTTCTGAACTTCAGGGTGGGGCAACTTCAGTCTCTAAGAGGAAACTGCAAACTGAGGGTATCTGAGAAACTGGCATGTGGCTTCTTCCCCAAGATTAGAAGTGAGAATGAAAGAGCTGTGTGGTTTAACCCCACCTAAGTTTTCAGAACATGGCTTGGGTGTTTCTTTGAATGATCTGAACTTCTATGCTGAGGTACTTCCATTGTGTGACAGCACGGCATGAAAGAAGTCATTTTTTAACCCATCTATAGCATGGGTTTGAGAAGACAAGCATCTCTTTTGCGTTTATGAATTAAAATGGCTCTCACATAGTAATGTTAAGGACAGCTCTGTTTCTATTCCCGTTAGTCCTGTGTAATCATGGTAATAGCCGCTGCTAATCCTTATTGAGCACTTCATGTGGGCTGGGCACCGTCCCCATGCTCAGTGTTTTATCTACTTGATCTTTTTTGCTCCCAAGAGCCCCAAGAGATCAATTCATGCATCAAATAAATTAATCAGTCAACGATATCTGCACTTGTAGATGAAGAAACTGAGGTGAACGAAGATTAGACACCCTCCTCCGAGGTCACTGGCTGTTTAGGGTGGAGCCCAGATTGAAGCCCACGGGTCCCTGAGACCCTGAGGCTGAGCGCTCGAAGGCTCCCCGGCCTGCTGCGCATGGAGCAGAAGAAAGCTGGGACTCTGCATCCGGGGAGAAGAGGGTGGAGGCTGGTGTCACCGGCCGCAGCATCACCTGCCTGCACCCTCCTGACAGGGGGACCACCACTTCCCACCTCCTCCCCAGAACTCACACTGACAGGCCTCGCCCCAATGCCTGCACCTTGCCTTCCCTTCTCAGAGAACACAGCCCAGTGTCTAGAAAAACACTATCCCTCCTATGCCAGTTTCCATCCTCGAAGAATTTTCTTTCTGGTATTCCTTTCAAGAAACTGTGTTGGGGGAGAAACTGTGTTGGGGGCCATTGCCTTACACAGGGAGGGGCATTTATATACCGCAGGGGACGGACCCTGGGGGTGGCGGGTATCAGTGTTCCCGCATTGGGATCTGAGTCAGCTAACCTCTCAGCCTAGATCCCCACCCCTGCCGCCGCTACCCTGTGAGGCTGAGGATGCCTGCCCTGCCCGTCCCTCAGGGTGATTCTAAAGATAACATGAGGTAATAGAAAGCACTGTCCAACCTGCAAGGCGAGTTGAGACACTTGTAAACGTGTGTTCCCCTTCTCTCTGCGCCGCTGCCCTGGCTCCCAGGGGTGTTCTGCTCGTGCCGTTCTGGACAAGCCCGGTATCATGGACTGCCTCTTCTTTACCACTGATAAGAGAACTTCCACCTCACAGAGTCAACCAAAGGAGACTTCAAGAAGGAAAACATCTCTCCCTGGGAGATTCAGGGCATAGAGCCTTTAGTGTAAGCTTTTATCAAGTGACTGTTGGGGACCATAAGCCTCCTTACATCTGCTGTTGGCAGACTTCTCATCATTCTACTGGCTATACTCCGATTATATTCATTTCCTGAAATGCTAACTCCCTGTGCAATTACTCTCAATGCCCACGTCTCATAAAAGCTAAAATAATTTCAAGGTATAATTGAAAAGTCATCACGGTAAGTAATGACAATTGGAACAGCTCATTCTGTAAGTATATGTGTGGATCCAGAGATGAACTGTTGCGTTGCTCTATAATTTGAAGGGCACTGTGATGCCATATTCACCATGTAAAGAATGCTGTTAAAACGATATCTACCAACAGTTGTGACCTCCGTCGTGCTGAGGACACTCCACTCCGGGGCACTCAGGGAGATTTATAACATGGTTCTTGTTCTCAGAAGCCTGATATTCTAGCTGGTGCATGCGGGCTAAACTATCAAGTGAGGTGTTTGACTCCAACGTGAAACCAAAGTCATTGCTCCAACCGTGGTCACATTTTTCATGCCACATGAGCCTTGGAGCAAAACTAGAAATAAGAACCTGTTACTCTGTGTCCTGATTCACATAATTTGAAGACGGCCGTTTCTCCATCAGTCTCCTTCTCCAGCTCTTTCTGAGATTCCCTGGGGGGTGGTCACTGTGCTCATGACCGCTGCTTCCCCCATTTCCTTCTTTCCTGCCCTGACCTCTTGTGTGTTTCATAGACCTTCCGGCAGTGAGAATCAGCATGGCAGCCAGAACCGCTGGTCCGCAGCACTGCTGACCCTACTTGTGTCGCCCCAGTCTCAGTGTCCAACAGACATTTCAGTGCACGCTTCCTTAGGGAGGGTCTCCTCGCACGTGTGAGGGACTCAGATGTCTGAGAGCCTGGGGACTATCTGAGGGGCCGGCCCAGGCCCGTCCTAGAATCCTGCTTCTTGTCTGACACTGACTGTTTCCATGAGCCTCTCTTGGGTGTCTCAGCCCTCTAGTCTCGTGCGTGGGGCTCTTCCCAGGAGACACCTCAACTGACTAGAAATCCTGGAACGAATGTGAATCCTAGTGTGGACCCCCAGGACCCTAAAGGCAGATGTGTGATCTGTCTTGGCTTCAGGTTTCTCCCATAAAATTGGGATTTCCTGCAGAGGTATTGATAATGACCGCTTCTTCCTGAAACTCACTCTAAGTCTTAATTCTGCTCTTCCGGCGTCTGTTTGAGTAGCCGGGATGATGAGATCAGAGGTTGAAGCGTTTGCTTTAAGGTAAAGGCTTCTGAAGCCAACACTGTGGGTAACCCATGCACACCCATGCCTTTTTTTTTTTTTTTTTTACTTTATTTATTTTTGGGTCTTTGTTGCTGCATGAGGGCCTTCTCTAGTTGTGGCGAGCGGGGGCTACTCTTCGTTGCGGTGCGCCAGCTTCTCAGTGTGGTGGCTTCTCTTGTTGTGGAGCATGGGCTCTAGGCTCATGGGCTTCAATAGTTGTGGCGCACGGGCTTAGTTGCTCTGCGGCACGTGGGATCTTCCTGGACCAGGGATCGAACCCATGTCCCCTGCATCGGCAGGCGGACTCTTAACCACTGCGCCACCAGGGAAGTCCCCATGCCTCTGTCTTCTTTCTTGCTGGCAGACCTCAATTTTGCTTGGGAGACATCCTCTGCCTCATGGCTATGTGCTCAGGGAAAGTGACCCTGTACCAAGTTTAAGGGGAGATTGGTCTGAACCATGAATTTAATTCATTCTTCTGGCCAGTGACGGGCTTAGGAAGGGTCATGTGACATGATTCTGACCAATGGGACTAGAGGAAAAGTCTTTTTGGAGAGGATTAAGTGGATGGACTTTAGGAATTTTTCCTTAGGTTTTAAAGCTAGACACAGGCACCGTGTAGCTCTCCTTTGCTTCCTCTGAATTTCAACGAATAAAGATGTGATGCCTGGAGTGGCTGCAGCCATCTTGACACCATGAGGAGAGCCAGCCCACACACTGAAGATGTGTGGGAGAAGGGAAATATGCAAGGAACCTGAGTCTTAGATGATGTCATTGAACTGCTGAAATAACCAACCCTGGGACTGCCCAACCTCAGGACTTGTGGTTATGTAAACAAACACATCACCCGTTACTTGAGATTTCAACTACCTGCAGCTACAAATCCTCAACTGATAAGATCCATCAGACACCATAACCAGCCCTTGATGGTACAAAATATCTAGGGCACTCCACAAGAGCTGCTGTGTTACAGAAACTGCTCCACCACCTCTGTGCCAACAGATCACATGCAGATTGAACCTGCCTGGATTGGCCCTGGCTGGGGGAATGGAAGGATGGCCAGCTCCACTCAGCTCCGGGTTTAATAAATACCATCATGGAGCCAAGGACATTCCAGCCAGGAGAGTGCAGCACACCTTGAATGTAATTCAGAGTAAGCAGCTGAGAACGCCATCAAATGTTAAGCCCTTTAACCAGCATTCATTCAAAAGAAATGATGAGCATAATATTAATTGCTACCATTCATGGGATGTTTGTTTTATGCTAGACAATGAATTAAGCACTCTACAGAGTCATTTCCACTAATCCTCCCTGAAGAACCATGAGGTAGGTCTGTTCATCCTCTCTGCACTGCTGCCTGCCTTCAGTAGACAGACAGACAGACAAGTGGATAGATAGACAACCACAGTAACAGTTAGTGACCACTTATAGAGGGCCAAGCCCTGAACTAAATACAGTGGGCCAATGTCCTATTTGCATTTCACAATAAACATAATGAGATAGGGACTATTTTTGTCATCACCCTCGTTTCACAGATGTGGAAACTGGCTGGACATACTGGGTGTATGGCCAGGGTCACAGCCACGCAGCAGATGAGATTTGAATCTGGGCAGGCTGACTTCAGAACCCGTGTGCCTACCCCGAGGCAGCCCTGCAGAGCCTGGAGCCGGGGCTCCGCACGTGGTAGATGTTCTAGAATATCTGTGAAATCAACGAGCTCGTAATTGGTGGAGTGTCCCCATCACGGCAGCTGGGAAGGACAGCACAAGGGCTCCCCAAACCAGCGCCTCTCAAACATGTGTACACACCACTTCCCCGGGGGCCTGTTACATCACAGAAAATGCACCGATCTGCCCCATGAAGTGAATATCGCCTGGGCTCTGCCAGCACGGGGTACGGGTAGGGGCACAGCCATACCGGCTGGTTGCTAGTGTGGCCCCAGGTATTCGTGAGACTTCTGTGCAGCCTGGAGTACAATCTGTTGCATTTCCAGGGTGCCCCTCAGTAGCCATGACCTTCCTGGCGTCCAAGAGGATCCGTATAATTCCCAAAACGTGAAGACAGTTGACCAGCCCACGGATACCTGCGTGGCAGCAGGTGACGCAACGTTGCAGGAGCGGCTGGCAGCTCGTACCTGCTCCCTTCTGCACGACCCCTCCTGCTTCCTGGCATGTCTACCGGGGCAGAGCCTCCGTGCTGCCTGTATGCTCCTGTGCTTGGATTGAGGGGGGACCCGGCCCCGGTGCTCCCCAGTGTGACTTGAAGGAGAAGTGGGGTAGCTTTGAGGGGCCGTCCCTTCTCCGTTATGTTGCTTCCCTCTGATTCCAAGAGAACGGAAGCGAAAGATGGGAACAGCCCGGAGAGAGAGCAGAGTCACTTCTTCCGGGAGAGTCGTGCTTCTCGGCTGGCACCGACCGTGACATGAGCTAGACGGAAACCTGTGTCGTGTCAGGCCGCTGAGGTTTCAGCGTTGATTTGCTGACTGACCGAAGCTGGCTCTTATGAGCGCCGTGCACCATCCCTTCCCCTCCACAAGGACCGACACCACGTGACAAGCAGCCGCTTATCTGGAAAGTTGGTGACAGTGAGCCCGCACATGCACAGTTCCCTCTGGAGTTCAGGACTTTGCTCTCAGGGGTCTTGTTCAGTCCCCTTGTCTTTCTGACTCTTCATCACAGCGTGCATCTGCCCACAGGTCCTCCCAGGTCCTCCTAATCTTTTGACATCAAGGGCAGTGCCTCTCCGAGGTCAACATCAAGTTTATTTAAAATGTCAGTGTCCCTGGCAGGTGTATATAATTATACCCGCACTGCAAAATGAGACTGAGATTAAAGGGCTTGCTGGGGGTCAGCAGGCAGTCACTTGTCTTGGGAGGTGTATTAGGCTCCTGGGGCTGCTGTAACCAGGGGCCGCAATCTGGGGGGTTTAAAGCAATAGGAACTTATCCTCCCACCGTTCCGGAGGCCAGAAGTCTGAAATCAAGGTGTTGTCAAGGTTGGTTCCTTCCAGAAGGTCTGAGGAGAATCTGTTCCATGCCTCTCTTCCAGGTTCTGGAGGCTGCCAGCCACCCTTGGCACCCTTGGACTTGTAGACGCATCACTGCAATCTCTACCTCCGTCTTCATCTGGCCTTCTCCTCTGTGTGTCTTCTCCCTTTCTCTTCCCTTATCGGGACACTTGTCGTTGCATTTAGGGTTCCCCCCTAATCGGGATGACCTCATCTCAAGATCCTTAATTACATCTGAAAGACCCTTGTTCCAAATAAGTTCACAGGCACGGCTTCTGGGTGGACACATCTTTCAGAGGGTCACCATTTAATCTGTATAGAAGGCAGTGAGAGGAAGCATACCCTCAAAGGGATTATTGAAATATCGATTGACCTCAAGCCGGGGGGACTTCAGGTGGCTCATACCCGTTCTATGAAACCATCTCCCATTCAAGTTACACCGACTCAGTAAGGCCAGTGCAGCTGCCCACCCGTGAGCAGGGCATCACCTGTCTTGACGTGTGCTCTGCCCAGTACACTGCTGAGATGGCAGACTTCCTCTCAGTTTTTGTTTGTGTCTTAGCTTTATTTGGTCTGTCTGTTTGTGCTTATAGGAGCTCAGTACAGAGCACCCATGTATGAAAGAAAGGCAGAGAATGTATTCCCCGAGTGGAAGAAAGCAAGGCAGGCTGCCCTGACCCTTGGGGCTGTCAAACACATGAGACTTTTGTTAAGAAGCTTTCTGCCCAATGTAACTAAACCCCGAAGTGCAGGAGGCAGAGGGAGCCCATACTCTGTATGCCTTAGGTTGCTGGCTCTGTTACTCATGGAAATTGGAAAGGAATGGCCTTCTTGCTGTCATTGTGAGTTCTGCTAACAGAATTCTACGTAAAGCTACAAGACGCCACTGAGGCGTCTGATGGATTTTACTGACAGAAGGAGCACATGTGTGGAGCGGGAGACCATGTGCTCTCTACTGAATCTGATGCTCTTCTAATATTTGAATATTGGGCAGGGGCCTTCCCAGTTCACCCTCCTAGTCCATAAATACCTGTGTCCTGTGCAGCTGTGGATTTCTGACCATCTGAGCCTCCTGCCGTGCTGGTGATGATTTCTCTCATCCAGCCCTCACAGTGGTGGGTACAGGGCAGAGGGGAACTGCTGGAGGTGAGGTATAGGGCCCCTTGCTTGGTCATGGAAGCATCAGCTGCTATCCTAGTGGCCACGTGGCTGGGAACAGCCAAAGGGTGCACGTCGCATGAAGACGGGGGCCGGTGAGGGCAGGGAGAACCGTCGTGTGAGCAGGAAGTTTCTGCCCATGGCTTGGGGTTGGTTGCAGGACGGGCCACGAAGGCTGCATGGATGCCAGCAAACTCCAGAGCCTGGCCTCACGGAGGCAAAAGAAGAGGAACAGACGCTGAGGACCCTCTGAAGTCTGCCGACGCCACGCCCGCCTCAGGGTGCAGGGAAGTCTGGGGTAGTAACAACAGCCACCATTTATGGAGGCCTTGCTATGTCAGGAGCTCGCTAAACACTTTGTACTTTTATTTGGTTTCATCTTGGAAGCAGGTCTGGAGGTGGTATATGAGTCAGGGTTCTCTCTGTTACAAGAGACAAAGTAGGTCAAGTTCAAATGGGGATGGTAGGAAGTATGTGGAGTTGCTCAGAGCACTGGAGGAGAACCCCAGAAACTAGGGCATCCGCAGGGACCTGGGGACCAGAAAGCAAGAGCGGGTCACCATCGGCACACACCCCATCTCTGCTCCCTCTACACACTCACTTCCTTCTCTTCTACATGGAAAGTTCTTCACACACAAAAAAAGCAACTTTGGTTTCCATGATGAGGTTTCTCCAACGGTCCACCAAGAGAAAATTCTGGAGAAAGACTCTTAATTGTCCTACTTGCATTTGGGGCTCAGTCCTGGGCCATTCCCTGTGGCCAGTAGGGTGGCCCATCTAGGACATGTGTCCACCCAAGGAAAGTGGAGCCACTGGTGCAAGAAGTGGGGGGGGTACTGGAAAAATACACGGCACAGGTAGGTGTTCCCATCGCCTGGACAGAAGAGGCACGAAGGCTTGGAGGGGCCGCGTTGCTTTGCCCAGGGCCTTGAGCCCGCGTGCATTTGGCTGTCACCCACCACCGTTCTGCTGTGGCCAGTGCCGGCCACCGTCTCCCGGGCACAGGCTCCACGTGCTCGCGGGAAAGCCTGTTTGGAAATGCACTGGATGAGCACCAGGGTGGTGCTTACATATTGCACAGCTGGTGTGCTGTGGGCATTACATTAATTTCCAAGTGCTGCTGTGACCACAAATGTATTGGCTTCAGACAGCACAAACTCATTATCTAATGGCTCTGGAGGTCCTTTGTCCCCAATCGGTCTTGCTGGGCTAAAGTCAAGGTGTCAGTAGGACTGCATTCCTTCCAAAGGCTCCGGAAGTTGGGCTTCTATGGTGGGCTTCCCTGTCGACTGTGCTCTGCCCTTTCTAGCTTCCAGAGGACCCCTGCACGCCTCGGCTTGTGGCTTCTTCCTCGAATCCCTGACCTCTGCTTCTGCCATCACCTCTCCTTCTCTAGCTCTGACCTTCCTGTTTATGACTAAATTGGGCCCACCTGGATAGTGTAGACTCATCTCCAGGACACTATGTTGCCACGGAGGGTGACATATTCACACGTTCTGGGGATTAGGATGTGACCATCTTCGGGGTCACAAAGATTATTCCACCCAGCCCAGGCATTGACCAATCGCAGCAGAAGTCGTCTGTGCCGAGGGGCACGGGTTTGGAGCCCTTGCTGCGCCAGATGTTACCCATGCATTTGCTGGATCCCAGGGAGGTCTGGGGGGCAGCAGAACAGTGGAGGGAATACGGGGCTTTGGCCAGGGGCTTTTGGCATGGAAGTATTTTAACGGTATCAAGCGGCATGTGGAGACCAGAGCAGCCCAGCTGAGGGTCAGTCTGGGTGAGAGCAGATTTACAGGGATGTCTGGGGTGTGCAGCCACACACACCAGTTGGCAGGTGGGGGGCTGCAGGGGAAGCACCAGAATCTTCGGGAAGGAGGGCAGTGCTGAGTCTGTGGCAAGCTTGACACTGCTTCCCCTGGAACTGGGTAGAGCGGGCCAGGCCTACCCCAGGGCTCAGGGATGAAGGGGTTAAACGAGGCCAGTCATGGTTTCAGGTTAGGTCCAGGTGGCCAGATGCGGGGCAGGGGTGACGGGGGGCGGGGGGGGGGGGAGGCAGAGGGAACTGAGAGCAAAGGGGGTCTGGATGGGAGAGGGGCCCAGCCTGCACACCCTTGGGGTCCTTTCAAGACTGGGGCTCCCAGGGCCAGGGCGGCTTAGCTCCTTAATAACAGAGGGGCCCACGTATAGAAAGCAAACCAGCAAGTGATCTCTGTCCTAAGAGAAGAGCAGCCTCTGGAAGAGAGCAAACCTCTCTCCCTGGTGGCGTGTGAGCCTGCACCGGCCTGGTTTATCAGACCCACTGAGAGCCAGGTAACCACGTGCCACGCCCACGGCGGCCAGGCCCCAGTGGCCAGGAGGGGCTCGGGCTGGGGCTGTGAGGAGGAAATTGATTCTACTGAAGGCTTGGGCTGGAAACCTCTCCCCTAACCCCCGTCCCCACTCTTTGGTCCAGGGATCGAGGCCGACCCTGCTTCATGGACGGATAACCCCTGTAGCCACACAGCCCTCGTGCTTAGAAGGGTCCAACAGTGGATCGGATAGTGTCCCCACGGATTTATATCTTAACCCCTAGGACCTAAGAATGTGATCTTATATAGAAACAGAGTTTTTGCAGAGGTGATTAAGTTAAAGGTCATGAGATGAGACCATCCTTGATTCAAGGTGGGCCTAAAATCCAGTGACTGATGTCCTCATAAGACACAGGGGAGGGGAATTTGAGATGCAGAGACACACAGAAAGCAAGGCCGTGTGAAGATGGAGGTAGAGATTGGCGTGATGCAGCCACAAGCCAGGGAAAGCCCAGGACTGCCAGCCAACACCGGAAGCCAGGAGGGAAGCCGGACCAGACTCTTCCCCCGAGCGTGGGGAAGAGACCAACCCTGCTGACGCTTTGATTTCAGACTCCACACTCTGGCCTCCAGGGCTGTGAGAGGAGCGATTTCTGATGTTTTCGGCCACTTCGTTTGTGGTCATTGGTTACATCAGCCAGATGAAACTAATACAGGCCGCGTGCTGGTTTAATGTTCCATTTGGTCACTGCCTTGAAATCCTTAATACTTTTGAACCAGAGCTTCACATTTTCACTTGGCTCTGGGTCCTGCAGTTTACGTAGCTGGCCCTGGGCTTCGGTTTCCTTGGGAAGTAATAACACTACCCTTCCCCCAAACCTGCCCATCAGCAGGGAAGTGTCTCCAGACGCTATGGTAGGGGAGGGCCTACAGGAACCTGCCCCAGGTCGACGGACCCAAAACCCCTCTACATTCTTCCAAGCGGGACGAGAAGTCACGTTTCCGTTCCTCAGAGCCGTCTGAATGTCTGCGCAGGGGTTGTCTGCCGACCATGGCCCTCCTGGCTTCTGATGGTTCACCAAGCTTAGGTGCGCACACAGACCACGGTGGGAACACTGCCCCTGCTTCTGCCCTCAAGACCCATTGCACAGGGCTTGGGGGAGGCTGCCTGCCCGGGGCTGTGCGCTGAGCTTCTAGGGTCTCCTGGGCACACGCTGTTCCTTCTAAGAAGCCCGAGGAGCGTTTTTTAATGGTGTTTATTGTCGTTGTTGTTATTTTTTACATAAAAGGTACAATGATCTATTTTCTTTCTGTGAGAGCACTAGAAAATCTCTGTGAGAGCCAGTTTTCAAAATGACTCATCTCCTGTCCATCTGAACTGCGTTCCAGAGTATGGCGGCTGGTCCTGGGTTCTGTCCAGGAAAAGGCCATGAGCGGGGGCCTCCGTTACTACAGACTTGTCATCTCCATCTCTCCCTGCCTTGGCCACGTGTGGAGGCTGAGGTGAAGCTGCGCTGTCCTTCAGAGAGGCCCCGGATGACCTCAGCGGCCACAGGTAGGTAGCACCTGGCCCAACATGGGAGGCCTGGTTTGGTCCATCTAATCCCCTGTGCCTGTCAAGGCGGTTGCCTGGAGAGCCGCCTCCCAGCCCCAAGCTGGGCCGCGCCGTGAGGCTCAGACGATCGTGGTGCTTTGTGCGTGCTGCCCCCACCGGGTTTCTTCCTCAAAACTGTATTCTTGTGAAACCCAAACCAAAAGGAGAACTAGAGGATGGAATATTTTCTGCTGGACCCATGACCTCATTGCTAGTCACGAAATCTCCTGGGTTTATATCCTATGAGGGGCCAATGGGACCATTTTCACAGGCTGGGCCACTAAGGTGGGCACAGCAGTGACTCCGTGAGATGGTTTCTGAGGGAGAGGGAGACTCACAGAGACCCCTGGACTGAAAGGTCTAATCGGAATTCAGATCCTCTGTTGTCCTGTACGGAAATAAACACCCGAAGAGCAGAAGTGTTCATGAACGGATGATTGTATAAGTCGGGTATCAGAGAATGGTGCATGTCTTAGGATAAAGCTAGACTACATCAGCTCAAGGAATCTTCCAGCTCTAAAATTCCATGCTCTGTGCAGTCATGGAGACCCATTATGTCAGACTCTCCACCTTGGGGCAAATTGATCAACACAGAACTTTTGCTTCTAACTTCTGTGGCAGCCCTGCTTACCCGTGGGTTGTAAAATAAAATGAGCGTACCCTCTGGCACCCGAATCATTTCTGTGGAGCACAGGATTCCTCAATCTCTAAACCTTCAATCATGCGTCCTGATCTCAGACCAGAATGTAATCAATACTTATTAGGGCAAGTGTCTGCCCGCAGCTCGCTGAGCCCAGCAAGTAAAATATTTATGGCCTGACAAACCTGTTTTAACTATTCTCTTTCACCACTTTTTTACAGCTAACCAACAATGACTAGAATCTAAAGCTAAACTGTTTTGAGTACAACTTGCAGAATCTACGTTCCAAGATGCACCGTTGGTCCCAGAGCAGGGCCTGTTCACTCCTGCGACAGGCTTGTGCCAGTGACAGCTGGGAAACTGTGGCCTGGCCTGAGGTCTGTGGTCCCCAGCCTGCTCTAGATGGGATGAGGGGAGTTTTATAAAAGACATGTAGCTCAAACATGGAAATGTGCGTGTGGAGTTCAGTGCTTCTGAAACTTCCCTGCTAAAGATCTCCTGGGATGCTTGTTAAACACACAGATTACTAGGTCTTCGTGGTTGGTCTGGGGGTCACTACAACAGTAGACTCTCAGTAAAAGGCTGTGGACTTGAGTTGAATTGAACTGGGGCAAAGACAAGGGACCTGCCTGAAGAACACAGCAGGTGGCACCCAGGTCATAGCACTGGGTCAGGAGTGAGGCAGCACATGTCCGAGGACAGTCAGGGACCCTGAGACTGCCCTCCCTCCAGGCCCAGGGTCTCCCCAAACCAGTGATGATGCTGTGAATGTCCACATGTGAGTTGCTGCCCATCAAATGATGACCTAAAGGTGAGACATGAGGGGACTCTGCTTCTTGCTTCCTTGTATCTTTTAAAGAGTTGATTGATTGACAGCAGGTCGTTCCCAGGGCTTCAGAGAAGATACGAAATGATATGACGTCAGGTTAAACACCAAATGAAGCAAGGCAGGCCCAGAGACACCTCCCTTCTCGTGCACTGTAGGTACATGTTCAGATGTGTGTTCCCCACTACAATTTGGAGCCGGAAGGGACCTTTGAAAACACTGGTCCAGCTTCATGGTATTGGTGACTTCTCAGTTCTCTTGGGATAAAGACTGAACTTGACCCTCACGGCCTGGAGACGCCCAGCCTTGCCCACTGCCCCCCGACTCCTTGCTCTCTGCTCATCACACAACCTTCCCTTGGTGCAGTGTCTTGACTTCCGGGCTCCCTCCTGCCCCAGGGCCTTTGCACACGCTGTTGCCACTGCCCATAGAGCTCTCCTTCCTTCTCCACGTGTCCTCATAGACTCCCCTCTCTGCCCAGCTCTCTGGCAAACTTGAACTGCTTGTAGAAGTATTCCTGATGCTCCTGGCCATCAAGACTCACATGCCCTGATGACACCGGGTACGCTCGTTCTAGGTACGCACCACAGCTGCAATCTCCCGTTGTTTGTGGGACCATCTGGCTGCCGTCTCCCTAGCAGACTAGGGAGGGCCACACGGACAGGAATGCTGTCTGCTTTACTCCCTCGTCCCCTCAGCTTCTCAGCTGCTCCTAACCCTCAATAGGTCTTGGTGGCATGAATGTCTAAACTCCCTCAGGTCACAGGTGAGGAAATGGAGTCCAAGTGATGAAGGATGCAGTGCTTTGTCTTGAGCTGCACAACCACGAGGTCAGTAGAATTATAAACACGACTTAGGTTCTTGGGTGCCAGACACATGCTAATTAACTTAGGAGGATTGCCCTGTTTAACCCTCATGCCGACGACGTGGATGTAAGTAAGATCGTTATCATCCTCCAATTACAGGTGAGGAAACTGAGGCTCAGAGAATGTGACAGCTGCTACCAGTGGGCCCCCCAACCCACCCAGAGTCACCTGCCCATCAGGGACAGCTCCCTGTGTCTCTCTCGGCCATGAGAGGTGTCCTCCATCCGTGAGAGCAGGCTCGGCCACGCAGGCAGGACAGAAGGCTGGGCGTTAGTGCAGGGGGAGCGGCCCTCCATCACCAAGGGGAGGCTCAGGGAATCAAGGGCCTCCTTACCACCAGTGGGATGACCCACACGGCCTTTCCCAGGTCCAAGGTGAGGCTGAGCCCGCGTGGCAGCCGGCTCACAGCACTGCCCCTTTGGCCCTTCCTCCCTGACCAAGGTCCCGCCTTCACAGAGCTTCCTGGAATCACGTCCAAAATAAACTGCTTGCACCTGCAACCTTGGGAATCCTAAGTAACACAGAGTGCGAGGAGCAGTAGCTTGGCCAAGGTCACACAAGGAACAAGTGCAAAGGCAAAATCGGGATCCAGTGCCTTCTTCCCCATCGCGCCACAACAGCACCTGCCACTTGGCTCCGACGCCGTTGGGCAGTGACGCTACCACACCCTTGTGATAAGTAGGCCACCACTGGTTAGCAGGATAACGGCCCCCAAAGACGTCCCTTCCATAACCCCCGAGCCTGCGACTCTGTTATATGACGTGGGAAAGGGTGGACTTAAAGTTACTAATCAACTGACTTTAAAATGGGGAGATTTTCCCAGATTATCCTGGTAGCCCAGTGTAATCACAAGGGTTCTTCTAAGTGGAAAAGGAGGCCAGGCAGGAGAGTCAGGGTGATGTGACCACGAAGACACAGTGATGCAGCACCGCAGGCTTTGAAGGTGGAGGAAGGGGCCACGAGCCAAAGAATGTGGGCAGCGTCTAAAAGCTGGAAAAGGCAAGAAAACAGATTCTCTCCCTTGGAGCCTCCAGAAAGGAATGCAGCCCTGCCATCAGCTGGGATCTGGCCCAGGGAGACCTGTGCTGACTTTTCACCTACAGAATTATAAGATAATAGATGTGTGTTATTTTAAGCCGCTGTAGTTGAGGTAATTTGTTACAGCAACAGTAGGAAACTAACACCACCGCTTAAAGAACTTAGGACCCCATCCGTCCCTGTGCTTTATGGATGAGGCTTGGGTTTCTTTTCATATTGTGACGTATCGATTACATCACAGAAGATCTTGAAGACGTCTGTGGCACTGAGAGGACTAATTCTGTCCTGAAAGCATCCACCTTGAACATTTAAGCATTTTCAAGCCAGGCTCTGGAACGTTTTGCAGACACTGGCAGAGGAGAGGTGTGTGTGGTTACCTGAGGGCTGAATTTGCCTGGATCTGGTCGGATGAGTTTGGTCTATCACCTCCGCCTGTTCTGTACACTGTATTAGAAACCGCAGAGGCGTCGCCGCCCTGATAGCCCTGGTCCTCGACCGCACGGTGAACATGCATGTAAATGTATAATAACCCTCCTGTGCTGTGGAACAGCTCCCACCTGGGCCTTTGGCAGACACTCAGAGTGCAGTAAACGATTATGAGCAGGGGAGAGGCAAAGTAAGTGACGACTCATCAAAGAACAGATTTTCAATCATGCTTTAGAAGAATCTTTCCTAGAGGACAGTGGCTAATGGGAGCGTGCAGTGGCCTAACCATTTGGGGACCGGAAAAGTGATGCTCTAGAGCCGTAAACCTTAGAAATTCAATCCAGGTGGAGAACACCTTACCTACACGACGAAACTCAAGGAAAATTAGAGCACAGAAGATGAGCCCAATAGTAGCTTTACAGGGAACCCCCTGGGTGGCATAGTTAAGCCACTAGTTTCATGAAGCTGAGAAAAGTGAAGATGAATTGACTCTCCCTCTCTGAGCAGCTCCCAGGAGGAGGGCAGGTCGGAGATGTTCAGAGGAGAGTGTCATATGGAGAATGGTGGGGAAGAGAGTCTAGAGGAAAGAGTGGAAGAGTCTCACAGGGATGTGATGCTTAGAAATGGATTCCATTCAATTAAATAGAACTTTAATAACCCACTACTGTATTCTAGACATTACACTTATCTGAGATAGGAGGATGAACCAGGCACAGGCCCAGGGCCCTGATACCCTAGAGGAAACTACAGAAAGAAAAAGACAGTGTCATATGAGCAGCCTCTGACAACGGACAGAGGTGGAGAAGGAGCTCAGAGGACGGCACTGCTAGATTTGGTACCCTGGAAAGCTCTCTGCAGGAGGTACTGTTGGAATTTCTGGCCGGAGGGAGCCACCAACGCATGGCTGTATCTGGCTGGCATCCCTATCCCTTGTCATGTACCTCTTCTCTCTATGGCATTATTCACTCTGTCCCATTCTTAAAGCCTTGGGCAATACATCTCCCTTTCATCTTCTCTGGGTCAGTGGGCTATAGGTGACCTGTCCATAAATTCCTCATGCCCCACCTTGGGCATCCAGGGTGATGCCTCTGCAGTGTTCTCGGGTAGGAAGGTTAGGCTGAACCAGGCAGTGGTCTCGAGGATAGGACCAGTTGGAAGGGCTAAGTATCCAGAGGTGTAAACTAGGGAGGGGAGCAGTGGCGACGCCTAGAAGGCACCCGGGAGGAAGGGGCTGAGCAGGGCAGAAGCAGCGTGCTCCATGATCTATGTTAAGGGCACAGTCGGGAGACCTTTCACATGTGGGGACATGGGTGAGGGTCTTGCTGGGAGACCACACATCTGGCTGAAGTTTATGCCTGCTGGGACCCTAAGGATATCACGGTCTGTCCTGGTCTGCTTAGACTGCTGTAACAAAATACTTGAGAACGGGTGGCTTGAACGACAGGAGTTCTCACCGTTCTGGAAGCTGAAGTCCTAGATCGGGGCACTGGCCTGGTGGGGTTCTGGGTGGAGCCCCCTCCCAGCTTGTAGTCTGCCGACTTCCCACTGTGTCCTCACATGCTGGAGAGGGACCACAAGCTCTCTGATGTCCCTTCTTATAAGGGCACTAATCCCATCATGAGATCCCATCCTCGTGACCTCATCTAGACTAATTACCTCTCGAGGGCCCCATCTCAGCTACCATCACACTGGGGGCTAGGGCTTCTACGTATGAATCTGGGGAGACATAACTCAGCCGGTAGCACAGTCCAAAGTGGTCAAGGTGAAGACTGAAGCCACAGATGTTCTAACCATCAACTGTGAAGAGGAGATAGAATCACAGGTCTGTGGGCCCATGGCCTCCCCACGAAGACGCTGGAGGAAGTCTGGGGACTGTCTGCAACCAGCCTTCCTGCTCCAGGCTGTGCAACGTGCTCCCGGAGAAAGCAGCTGGTCGCCAAGGCTGGGCCACACGGTAGGTTCGCCAGACCCAAGAGTCTGACCCTCAGCCCTGCAGCCTCAGGAACTCTGTCCCTTCAGGGACCCAGAACTGTCGAAACCATGATGCCAGCTGACTAGTTTGTAGGAAGGGTCACAGCCGTCAAGTGGATTGGTAACTCGTGAGCCTCACCAGCGTATGTGTCCTGTGTTTGAGAAGCAAGCCGTCTAAGGAGGGTGCTCTCTGGAAACGTCCTCGGATGTATTAATCCCTCTTTGAAGATACAGTGACTTCTTACTGGTTCGTCCCTCAAGGTGACTATGTTTCTGTTCTGGTACCTCAGTATTGATTTTCAAGTTTAACTCTAAAGAAGAAAAATCTGGTTTCTAAGTTCCAAAGGAGCCCTGTAAGGGAATTCAACCTGTGACTATTAGCTCTAATGTATAAATCCACATATGAATTAAGGGGAGTTACATTTCTGCTATTTCTATTATAATAAATTTTAAAACACTCTTAAAGATTATGTCCCATAACTAACCAATTTAAATCGGTTTCTTTTTACAGAAACATAAAGCTTAAATCTTAAGTTTTCTAAAAAGTAGACTTTCCTTAAAAGTCTGATAAGAATTTGGGATTTCTAGACAAGTTGCAAATTTGATTAAAAGCAAAGAAAAAGAAAAAGAAAGCAAAGAAAAAGTGTGTGTGTGTGTGTGTGTGTGTGTGTGTGTGTGTGTGTGTGTGTGGTTTTATATACACTGTGGTTCTAGGAAATATTTGTAAGTGGTTAGTTCACTGTACTTATAGCTGCAACTTGTGTGCTTACAAAGATGTATTTAAACTTTGCAGAAACATAACCCTAACTCCTAAGAGTGAATTTTTTTGAAGTTGAAATAGCTAAGTATTTTTTCTTTCATCTTTTTAACTCAAGGGTTCCTGGACCATCAAATCCTTAAATAAGGTATCTGGTGGTAGTTCTAGCCAATTTTGCAGATGAAAGAGATTTGGATAAGAGTGAGATAGGATCTGAATTTTGAGATACCTACGTTAACTCAGTATCTGAACTCTTTGAGATTCTTCCACGCTCAGTTCCTTCGAGAAAGGCCAATCCAGCTGCCAAAAGGGTCCCGCTGCAAGAACCGGCAGTGGGAAATGTGCTCACTGATGCAATTCAGACGGCAGATTTGATTTATTTGTAATAAAACCTGCGTGTAGAGATGGAGGTGCAGGCTGCCTCAGCCTGTGTGGGAGGAAAGCTGCCGAACAGGTCCGTCTGGATGAACTCTCAGAGGAACTTAGCCAACGAAAGGAAGGAAGAAAGTCTAACAGAATTTAGGATGTACTGGGGCTCACACTTGAGGGTAAACCAGATGATCAAGTTTTCAGCGTCTTTGAGGATTTTTCTCGCAGCCTGAAACTCGTAGACTTGGCAGGAGGAGAACAAGGGCTTGCGAGGGAGGGGACCCTTACCTCCCCCGCCTCGGGGCCCCTCAGTGGTAGGACCCATTCTGTGGGGAAGCGGTCCATGTACGGGATGAATTGGGCCCTTTTCGTCCCTACCGGCGGATCAGCGTGCTCTGTGGATGGGTTAGTCAGTGAAGAAAATGAACCACCCAGGAGCAGCAAACTGGAGTCGTGTACTGCACATTTCTGCTGATTTTTGATACAAAGAGTTAAAAGAGGCATCTGACTTAAAACTGGTTCTAGGGTAACCTGTTATGGCCGGGCCGGTTTTTAATTGCTGATAAAAGCGGGACTCTTTGGCCCTTAGCAATGAGCAACTAGATTGTAGTCTAGACTCTGCATAACTTAGGTTTCTGTAGAGAACTTTACCATGTTCTTTCCAACCTGTGTCACAAATATCCGGTGGAGCGGTTCAGATAAGAGTTTCCCTCAGTTTCACCAGTGAGAACAGAAGATGCTTGTCCGAGGTTACAAGGCTAGAAAATACTGGAGCCAGTTCTTGGCTTTATATACAATTCATTCTCCACTAACTTCCGAGCTTGGAATGGGCTGAAGCAAATTGAATTACGTCAGATCCAATGTTTGCCAACGTACTCTGTGCTCCATACGATATAGTTCATAAACAGTTTGTATTTTAGAAGTTCCTCTGTATGCTGTGAAGGACAGAACAACATGCTCTCCAGAATTTATTTTCCCTAAATCTGAACTAATAGGGTTTTTAAGTATTGAGATATCTTTGTTCACATTTCTTGTGACTACTGACTTATTTGTATTAATTTCTAACAGCTTATTTGCACTTTTGATTTACCGCGCCTTTTTTTTAAATTTATTTTTTATTCTATCTTCCCCTCTTTTTTGCCTTCCCTTGAAAGGATGGTTTTCTTTATTTCCTTTCTCCCCTTCCCCTCTGATTTGGCATTCATATTTTTATCCTTCCACTGCTTTTGCTTGAAGTTTAAATAAACGCTCTTGCTTAACAAATTGTTACATAAATCAATATCGTGATCCTCATGAATGAGACAAGGACCTTAGAACACATTAAATCTAGTCATTTGTTTGTTTCTTTCTTGTTGTTGTTTTTTCTCATGGAAAGGCATTTTATTTTAAATATAGCAGTGTGTACGTGTCAATCCCAAACTCCCAATCTATCCCTCTTGTTATTGTTGAATAGGTTTATGCTTTTTTTTTTTTTTTTTGGCTACACCATGCTGCACGTGGAATCTTAGTTCCCCGACCAGGGATCGAATATATGCTCCCTGCAGTGGCAGCGCGGGATCCTAATCACTGGACCCCCAGGGAAGTCCTTAAATAGGTTTTTAGTGGAATCTTATTTCTGTTGCTCCACAATTAGTCATTGCTATTTCCAGATAATACTTGTATTAGTTATTCATTGTCACATAACAAATGATCCCCCATACTCAGAGGAAGACTACTGTACGTGGACATGAATATCAAGGGGGGTGGAATGTCTTAATGGCCGTCCACCTCAATATATAAATGCAACCATTTGCTCAGAAATCCTCTCCTCACCATTATTTCTCGGTACATCAATGAATAATCCTTCAAATGAAGACCTGTGGATGGAAAATACTCTCTTTGTCATAAACATCTTTATTTTGTCCTCACTCTTGAATGGTACTTCATCTAAATTTATTTAAGTTGAGAGTTCTTCCTTAGCCCTTTGAATGTCTAATTCCATTATGTTGGGGCTTCTATTTTAGCTGCAGAGAAATCTGCTGTTATCCCATTGCTCTGACTTTATGGTGGTTTTTTAATTTTTTCTTTGTTATTGGTGCTCAGCAGTTTCACTGTGGCTCATTTAGGCACACATTTATTTATCCTGTTCAGCATTTTCTGTGAATTTCCAATTTGAGTAGAGTTGCTAGATAAAATACAGGAAAACCAGTCGAATTTTAATTTTAGGTAAGTCCAATCCAATATCGCATGGGACACACCTCTACTAAAAGAAATTACTTATTCCTCGTCTAGAATTCAAATGTAAACAGGAATCTTGTGGGGTTGTTTTTTTTTTTTTTTTTGGTAAATTTAGCAGTGTGAAATTTGAGGATTCCTGTCTTTCATCTAAACTAGAAAATTCTTAGTCATAAGCTCTGCAAATATCACCTTCCCTTGAACCTCTCTATTTCTTCCTTTAAATTCTTATTGAATATATGTTTGTATTAGTTTCCTAGGGCTATCGTAACAAAGTCCCACAAACTGCATGGCTTAGAACGACAGAAATGTGTTCTCCTGCAGTCCTGGAAGCAAGAACTCTGAAATAAAGATGTCAGCAGGGTTGTGTTCCCTCTGAACTTTCTGGGGAAGAATCTTTCCTGGAGTCTTCCTAGCACCTGGCGGTTGTGGGCAATCCTTTGGCATTCCTTGACTTACAGCCGCATCACTCCCGTCTCTGCCCCTGTCATCACATGGACTTATTCCCTGTATCTCTCTGTCTTTATATCTTTCTGGCTTAACAAGGTCTTCTTATGAGGACACCAGTCATTGGATGAGGGTCCACTCTCATCTGTACGAGCCCACCTTAGCTGATTAAATTTGTGAAGACCCTGTTTCCAAATAAGGCCACATTCTGAGGTTCTAGGGAAACATGAATTTTGAGGGTCATTATTCAACCAGGTACAACGTTGAACATTTGAACAATTTTTTAAACGAAAGCTTTTATGAAACTAAAAGACCAAAGGAAGATGTAGCCATAAATTAAGGATAGAGAGCTTAACCGAATTTATTTTTTATTCTACCCTTAACTCAAACTATCCCTCATGTTTTTATTTGTTTGTTTGTTTGTTTCTATCAATCAGCTTGTTTTGTTTTCATCATGCATTATTTTTCCTAACATTTTTATTTCTTCTTTAAAAGTGCTTTTTTTTTATAGCTTTGAATGTAGTAAATTTTTTTGTCTATTCAGATAATTCTGTTTTCTCAAGGACTTGAATCACTACAGGAGTATTACCAATGCAGCACCAATTTATATGTTAGAAGCTTAACTTAGGGATTGTTGTACCACAAAAATAATATAAATTCAGATGTATCTTTTTTTCCTTTCTGAAACCTTGGACAGAGCCATGTTGGTGGGTGGAGTTATTTTTCTTGTGGCTTCTTCATTACAGGGACTGAGTTTCCGGAATCTCAGTTTTATGCACTGTTCTCAGTTCTAATTCATCACCCGAAACCTCATCTCCTGTCTTCATATGGTGTTGACAGAGTCTCTTGCTGTAGGGTAAATTTCTGGGTCAGATAACCCCCTACTCCCACCCCTGGTGACTGCAGCTAAAAGTCCTTTTTTGTTTCTTCTAGCATCTGAGGGTCTCTCTTTCTTGTTAACTTAATTATGTATTTTAAATGAAAGTTGTCTTATTTTATCTAAAATTTTTAGCTATATGTAGCTGGGGGCGTTTCACACTAGCTGACGCTGCCGAAGAGCCCGTTGCAGAAGCCCCGTCTCTGGGCTACTAAAACCAAGATAACGAGGTCCCCTGCACGATAGCCCACTGTCGAAGTAGGATTCAGTGTCAGTCATGCAGAAAAGGTCCTGGTTTTCATGTGTGTTGTCTAATTATAGTCTCTGGATGAGCCTAGGTCCTTCCCTTAGCTTAGTGGATTCATAAAAACGTGGTTCCAATATTGAAATAATTGCGTATCATACGGTTTGCACTATTTATTTTCTCTCCCCCGGGATTGCTAGGAAAACTGAGAGGAATGAATTCTAAAGACATTAGACCGATGTTTGGCATATTCAGAATATGGTGGTTTTAATTCAAAGTTTAAGAAATATGAGGACATGGAGAGGACATTTTACTGAGAAGACAGGAGTCAGAATATACACAGACCCACCTCTGCCTCTCACCAGGTAACTATTTCTATCAGAGTCAGATTGTAGACCCAGCTCTGCCACTAACCAGGTAACTATTTGTATCAGTAGCAGATTGTAAACCCACCTCTTTATTTAACCAGGTAACTAATTCTATCAGCGTCAGATTGTGGTCCCACCTCTGCCTCTAACCAAGTAACTATTTCTATCAGAGTCAGATTTTAGACACATGTTTACCTCTAACCAGGTAACTATTTCCAACAGGGAGTCAAATTTTAGGTGACCCACCTCTACCTCTAACCAGGTAATTATTTCTATCAGAGTCAGATTCTAAACCCCTCTCTACTTCTAACTTGGTAACTATTTCTAACAGGGAGTAAGATCTTAGAACCACCTCTTCCTCTAAACAGGTAACTACTTCTATCAGGTAGTCAGATTGTAAACCCACCTCTGCCTCTAACCCAGTGGCTCTTTCTATCCTGCAGTCAGATTTTAGACCCACCTCTGCCACTAACTGGGTAGCCAATTCTATTTCAAAATTTCTCATCTGCAAAGGACATTCGCAAAATGCCTTACAAGCGCCTTCTGGCTCTTACGTGTTATGTAAAGATTTCCAGTGGGAGTAAGTTGGGAGGGGGTCAAAGTTCTATGCAGCTTGGAAGCCGTGCAGAAGCTCTGATGGGCTGAAAGTGCAGAGGAGGAGGCCTTTTCCTGACAGCCTGCGGAGTGCTCTGCCTCACCCAGGCCTTGGTCCTCGCCTTCTCCTTTTGACCATCTTGGGGGTTCATCTACCCTCTTGGTTGTTCCTGTTTTTTTAGTCCATGTGAAGTGTATCTGGTCTCGTGGCTAGAGCCAGCACTTTCCCTCAATCCTGACTGCCTTCCTTATGTTTTTTTCCTCTGTCCCTTCCCGGGCAATTTCTGGTGGCTGCCCCCTGCATCGGCAGAGAGACTACATACCAGTACACAGTTTTTCATGTTCCTACAGGAACCCCTTCTCTCGCCTACTGCTGTGTCTTCTAGGATACCACCATGCTTAGCAAGAACTTTAACTGATTCAACCCCTTCATTTCCGAGTCCTAGCCACTTTTCTTTGAAATGTCTCATATGCATGTGGTATGCATTCAATGAATAGTTTTTGAGTTAGGGTAGACACTCTATTAGACACAGGGGCAAAATCAGGAATAAGAAAGGCAGACCCCTGGCGCTGAAAAGAAGGTAAACAAGATAATCATGGTTCATGCTCTGTGATAAGCGTTCTGGGAGAAAATCAGTAGGGAGGTGAGGTAACGAATGGCAGGGTGAATGATGTGGGTCAGGTTACTCAGGGGGCCTCTCTGGAAGAGCTGAGGTCTTAGGAAGCAAGGGAGTTCCAGCAGCAAGTACAGACCCGGAAGCGGGGCCGTCTGGTGTATCATCAGACCTGGGAGCCCTGCCTCCCCACTGCCCCACCCAGGGGGCAGGGCTGGTAGGAGCCTGGGGGAGAGTGGCCAAGGGGAGTCCATGTGGACAGCCCCTCTTCATCCCACTCTACTTAGACCAACTCTACTTAGGCTCTTATCAGAATCTATTCCAGAATCAACCAACTAATGCATCTGACCCCAAGCTTCCTCTACTGCAATTCATCTTTCAGAGCTCTGCCAGTTTATCTTTCTTAAACACTACTTTATAATAGTAGTGCACCCCAGTGTTCATAGCAGCGCTATTTACAATAGCCAAGACATGGAAACAACCTAAGTGTCCATCAACAGATGAGTGGATAAAGCAGATGTGGTACATATATATATATATATATATATATATACATATATACAATGGAGTACTACTCAGCCATAAAAAAGAATTAAATAAGGCCATTTGCAGCAACATGGATGGACCTAAAGATTATCATACTAAGTGAAGTAAATCAGAAAAAGACAAATGCCATATGATATCACTTATAGGTGGAATCTAAAATATGACACAAATGAACTTATCTACAAAACAGAAACAGACTCACAGACATAGAGAACAGACTTGTGGTTTCCAAGGGGGAGGGATGGATTGGGAGTTTGGGATTAGTAGAGGCAAACTATTACATATAGGATGGATAAACAACAAGGTCTTACTGCATAGCACAGAGAACTCTATTCAATATAGTTGATCTATATTCAATATATCCTGGGATGAACCATAATGGAAAAGAATATGAAAAAGAATGTATATATATGTATAACTTTACTGTACAGTAGAAATTAACACAACATTGTAAATCAACTATACTTCAAAATATTAATGTTACTTTTCTCTCCAAGGCATTTTTCTTTTTTCTTGAGCTATAATTGATATATTACAGTTGACCTTTCAACAACACAGGGGCAGGAACACTGACCCTCTGCATAGTTGAAAATCAGCATACAACTTATAGCTGGCCCTCCATATCCACGGTTCCTCTGTCTCCACTGTTCCACACCTATGGATTCAACCAACCTCAGAACATGTAGTCTGTAGTATCTACTATTGAAAAACATCTGCATGTAAGTGAAGCCATGTAGCTCAAACCGTGTGGTTCAACTGCATATTAGTTTCAGGTGCACAACATACTGATTTCGTGTTTGTAAATATTGTGACATGATCACTACAATAATCCTAGTTAACATCCATCACCACACATAGTTACAATTATTTTTTATTGTTGCATATGTCTTAATTTTGCGTCTCCAAGTGAATTTTAAGGACCTTCAGAGTAAGCACCATATCTTGAATCTTCTCTAGACTCCTAACACATTTATCCCTGCGTCAAACAGTTTCTATACAAAATATACTTTAAAAATTTATTTAGTTAGTTAGTTCTGGCTGCATTGGGTCTTCGTTGCTGCACGCGGGCTTTCTCTAGTTGCAGCGAGCGGGGGCTACTCTTCATTGTGGTGCACGGGCTTCTCAATGTGGTGGCTTCTCTTGTTGTGGAGCACGGGCTCTAGGCCCGAGGGCTTCAGTACTTGTGGCTCCTGGGCTCTAGAGCGCAGGCTCAGTAGTTGTGGCACATAGGGCTTAGTTGCTCCGCGGCATGTGGGATCTTCCCGGACCAGGGATTGAACCTGTGTCCCCTGCACTAGCAGGTGGATTTTTAACCACAGCACCACCAGAGGAGTCCCAAAATATACTTTTTAAAAATGAAATGTTGTACATCCATACAATGGAATACTACTCAGCAATAAAAAGGAATGCTACATGCTACAAGTTGGATGAACCTCAAAAACGTTATGCTGAGTGAAAGAAGAAGACACAAAAAACTACAGATTGTATTATTCCATTTATATGAAATGTCTGGAAAAGACAAATGTATAGGGACAGAAAGCAGTTTAGTGGTTGCCTGGGGGTGGAGGCAAGAATAGAAAGTAACTGAAAGAGGATAAAAGGAAATTTTTTTTTTTTTTACATCTTTATTGGAGTATAATTGCTTTACAATGGTGTGTTAGTTTCTGCTTTATAACAAAGTGAATCAGTTATACATATACATATGTTCCCATATCTCTTCCCTCTTACGTCTCCCTCCCTCCCTCCCACCCTCCCTATCCCACCCCTCCAGGCGGTCACAAAGCACCGAGCTGATCTCCCTGTGCTATGCGGCTGCTTCCCACTAGCTATCTACCTTACGTTTGGTAGTGTATGTATGTCCATGCCTCTCTCTTGCTTTGTCACAGCTTACCTTTCCCCCTCCCCATATCCTCAAGTCCATTCTCTTTTTTGAGCAATGGAAATGTTCTAAAACTGAGTTGTGATGATGTCTGTATAATTCCATACATTTTCTAAATATCGTTAAATTGTATACTTGTGTATATGTAAAATATCGATTATTTTATGATATGCAAATTATACATCAATAAAGCTGTGTATGCACACAGACACACACACACACACACACACACACGTATGTATTTGCTGACTTAGAAATTGAAATAAGCAACTGTTAACATTGATTCTAAAGAAAAAAAATAGGAAGTCTTTGCAACCAACTTTGCAAGAGGGAGAAAACATTCTGATTCCAGGTGATGGAGCAGACCTGGTTGGAAGTGTAGAAAAATCCCTCTAGGAAAATAAGAGCAATTGATCCATTATAGGCAATTACAATACCCCTTAGGAATGTTAGGGACTATATGCCTGGATTCTACTGATATATATAATCACCCGACAAGCTTCAACCTGTAATTCAATGTTTGACATCCAGCTGAGGGGCTGCTTCAGTTCTCAGGCAAATTCTGTCAACCATAGTGGACAAATTCATCCTCATCCTGATTCTAATAATTTTATTGTGAATTTGAGGAGCCAGTTTTCTTAAGGCGTGTACATCCTTGTTTTCTGTTGTTGCTGTTGTTTTAATTTTAAACCCTCTAGTTAAATTTCCCAATCTGTCCCTTTGGAACAGACACCTTTGTCCCCAGGCAGCTGAGAAACAGAGAAGAAAACAGCACCACACCTCTGTTTACCTGGGAACATAAACAGAACCCAGCAAGAAGTAGCCAAAGACTTTCTTCTGGGCTCCTGGTCTAGTCCTAGCAATGAACTAGACACTCGATATACACAAACCCATGCAGGGGGCTCAGTTACGCACAAGGGAAATCAGGGACCCCGCTCTCCAGGAAGTTACCAGAACACCATGTATTTCAAGACGATATCACGAACCAGTTCAAGGATTTCAACTCCATCTTTCCTGTAAGCTCTTAGGAGGTTAACTCAATACAGGGATAACCAGGGCTCTGCCATCTCGCTGTTGACAGAACCATTGACCCCTCATGCCCCATGGTTGGTATCATCTATGGGGAGTGAGCTAAGGCGTTGGAGTTAGTGCAGTTCAGCCCATCACCAGTTCCCTGCTTTGAGCGTGAACGTGAGTGGCAGAAATGACACGGAGGCTAAGAAAGGAAGAGTCAGGATACGGTGTGTTGCTGGGTCACCCACAGGACTGCTGCCTGGGGAGACTCGTTGAGGAAAGGAAGGCTGTAAGTGGGAAGGCTGTATGGTGCCCAGGTCTTAGATGATGCGAACATGTTGGCAGATGAGAAGACCACCAAGGTAAGTGAGCCAGCCCACAGGATTGTGGGAAAGCTGAAGAACATATGAGGCAGTTCAACTGGAGGGCAAAAAATGCATTCCCTGTTTTCTTCACACCCCAGAAAGAGTCTTTGTAATTAGAAGACCAAGAATCCCTCCAGCGACTTTCTATACCGCAGTGTTTGTGAGATGTTGCCTTGGAGCCAATTAGCATAATAAATCAGGTAAGAAGGAACATTCAGCTCGAACGTTTTCATGTGTGTCAGAGAGAAGTATGGGTGATGATGTGACAGCACTGTGATCTTTTATCTTTCAATTCTTTTCAGACCTTGGGGAAGTAAAAAGTCAACTAGAGAATTTAAAAAATATATGTATATATTAGAAACACAAAAATATAAATCCTCTGAAATATAATTTTTGTCCTTCCTGTTTTAACAATTATCAAACATAAATGTTTGAAAATTTTAACACTTCCCAAATATAAAACCTAAACTAAGGGTTTTTACTGTTTTGGTTTTTTTCCCCAAAATACAAGCAAACATCAGGATATAAAGAAAGAATTTCAACTTCTGGAATGCTTTTCCATTCCTCCACCTAACACTGCATTTACGTTTCCCCCAGACCCACCTCCTTCTTAGCCCAGAACTAAAAAGAAGAAAACCAGGCCATGAGGTCATCTCTGGAGATATTTGAACTGCCTGCAGAGCACGCATCCCATGGCTTATAAATCCTTCATCCGAACCTGGCTTGACTGGGCTCGTCCATCTCCACCCATTCTTCTTAGCTGCCTTTTTGTCCACCCTCCCACCCTCTGCATTTAAGATCGAAACAGCCCCATTCTTCAAGTGCTGTCATTCAAGCCCACGGAGATTTGGGTTAAAGACTCATTCCGAGACATGGAGATGTTTATCTCTACTTACACGATCTGCTGGTTGTTGTTGAGAAAGATATTGACCCAACAAAATGACCTTGTTAACACAAAACTCAAAATTTCCTCTTCATTCTTTGTTGTTAAAGTGCCCAGTTCACTGATTTTAAGTTGCTTTCAAGGCAGGATGTCAGAACTACTACTGGGCTGCACAGGTAAGATTGGACAGCACTGGACTGTCAGTCCCTGCTGCTGGGCCCTCTGGATACAGGCACGTGTTTGCAAGAGGAAAAGGCCCCAACATGCTCTTATTATAACCCATCCATTAAATGGGGTGCTTGCCTTTGGACTGCGGGTCCCAAGCTTTGCCTCATGTTTCCATCGGGTGCTCAGTGCAACCATTCAAGTCCTTACACACACCCCCAACTGGGTTTGCTGAAGAGTGGTTACTCGACAAATTAATCGGTATTAAGCCAACGTTTAAAAAGGATGGGGTAGGGGTCGTGTGGGCACGCATTTCTGAAATGCCATCTTGACAAAATTAGGAGCGTTTCTTCACTGCAGGACCGTGGGAGCCTTTTATTTGCTCACCTCTTTTCAAGTTCCCAAGTGGACTCTGCTGCAGTTTTTCCCAGAAGTGCTTGACCCCTACCCCTTTTATTTCAGGAATCTCACAGAAGTTGCATTCCTTGTTGGATTAGAGGAGATATGTTTTCAAGGAGTCTGCAAGTTAGATAATCCACAAACAAGCAAAGGCAAATACATAGTGCATCAGGTGGTGTCCCATTCAAAACTATAATTATTAATGACATATTTTAATTGTTTTTCTGGGTGCTCTATCTTTGAAACCTAGCCTCCACCTCCTATTTAGAGAACAATCCCCATTCCCAGCAGTTACATTTCAGGTGCACAGTGGCCACATGCGGTGAGTGGACAGGGCAGAGCGATGACTCATCTAAAGACATTCAGGTTTAGACCCTCAGGAGGGAAAGAACACAGAGGGCTTTGTGACCTTTTGAGGAAGCACAAAAAGGATTCCAGAGGCTTCTCTCCCTCACCTCCCTCTCCACTAATTCTCTTCTACTGCATTTATTTCCTGCGTGAGTTGAGAGTGAAAATGTCTACCCCTACTTGCCTCGAAGGAGGTATAAAAAGACTTTTTGTAAGGAAAAGCAGTCATTTCGGCATTCGGAGCCCATCCTCCCATCTGAGGCCGTCATGATTATAACAAAAGCAATCGTTGTTATTTGCTTTAGCTGGTACAGTAACATGCAATCCATTCGGCAGCATCTGCAGAGTTTGCTTTGGAAACTTAAGCTGAAAAAGCAAACACGTGAGAGAAAAGAAAGAAGTTTGTGGACCTCTGAGTTGGGCTTATCTTCAGAACACACTCATTGTCTGAGGGGAGAAGCTTCCCCTTTTTTAACAAAGAAGAGTCAAGTGTTAATCATCTTGTGAAATGTGAAAACCAACGTGCTAAGCGGTGATACGTTTTAATGGGCCAAGAAATAACTTGCATAGACACTGCAGGCCAAAAAAAAAGAAAGAAAAGAAAAGAAAATCATGTTCCTGTTACGCATCTACAAGAAAAAAAAAAAAAAAGCAAAACCTCATTATCAGCTCTCAATAGAGGATTAACAGTCACTGAACAGAGAAGCTTCCGGAGGCTGGCATTCCAGAGAAGCTCATCAGGTTCCTGAAAGGAAGTATTTCAACCCCACTGAAATCCCACCCTCTGGCCCACGCAATGGAAAGAACCCACCCTCTGGTCTACACAATGGGAAGAACTACACGCGCTCACGCATGCGCGCGCGCACACACACATCTGATTTGCAAGAGATGAGCTGACTAAAACCCTAGTTAGTTGTAGGTAAAGTCACCATGTCCCCACACCTTTTCTCCTGGTAGCCAGCTGGAAGACATTTCTGAGACATGACTAGGGATCTGGGAAGGAGGGGTCAGGTAGCAGCTCCCCTGAAGGAGCAAATCCTACTGCTGTTCTCTGTATGGTTTTCTATTACTCTTCAACTCAGTAGGCGGAAAAATTAAACATTCAAGCTACCACTTAAATTTCTGCTGCAAAAGAATTTTCAACCACTGAATGGTTGAATGAAGGGAAAAAAGATCTCCACTACCCTGTAATCCCTGTCATGAAAATGCTTGCAGTTGCTTATTTCGGACTGGAAGATTCCTTAGACGCCCAATTTGGGTCAAGGATGCTGCTTTCAGCATTACTTTCTTGATGCCCGGGAATGAGAGTCATTGCGGTGGACCCTTTCCGTGGTTGTGGGCTTTGTTTTGATGTGAGGTAAAGTGAGAAATCCATCCTTCTGTGGGATAGAGCCCAAGCATCTGATTAGCCAGTGTAATTCATTTCTCAGGGCTGCCATAACAAAGTACCACAAGCTAGTGTCTTAAAACAACAGAAATTATTCTCTCATAGATCTGGAGGCCACTAGTCCAAAACCAAGGCTTGGTTCCTTCCAGAGGCTCTGAGGAAGAATCTATTCCAGGCCTCTCCTGGCTTCTGGTAGCTGTACAGGCATCACTTCAACCTCCATCTCTGTTGCCACATGACTTCCCTCTCTGTGTATCTCTGTGTCTTTACTTGACCTTCTTATAAACATACCAGTCATTAAATTTAGGACCCACCCTAAATTCAGGATGACCTCATCTTAACTAATAACATCTGCAAAGATACCCTATTTCCAAATAAGGTCACATTCAGAGGTCCCAAGTACATCGGTATTTTGGGGGGGGGGCACTATTTAGTCCAGTAAATCCTGATTCTTCTACTCCACGATGGAATTTCCCCAAACTTCTAATTGCTGTTTTCATCACTGCAATGTCACCTTGACAAGAAAAGGTTTCCACTAAATTCCACGGGGCATTTAATAGGCATTGCCTGTGGCTCAGAGACAAATCCAGAGGAGAATGGGAAGCAAGTTGTTGTGTGACACGTTTGCAGTGCGGGGCTGAGCACTGGGCAAGGGCCTGGGAGACCAGGAGGGAAGAGAAAGCTGACCTCTGTGCGTTCTCTGTGGGAAGAAGAGGAGGGTGGGGGGTGGGGGAAGGAGGAGGACAGCTGGGGCAGGGAGGGACAAGCTGGACCTTGGGGTGTGAAGAGAGAGACAACCTGAAGGCAGCTCAGAGACAGGACCACCATCACACCACTCAGAAGACCCTCTCCGCCCGAGGACGTGGGGCTGACAGTTCCTACGTCGCCTTCCCAGGAGGTCAGGTTCTGCTATGGAAGGCTTTCTTTTTGCTGAGAGGCACGCAAATTTGGGTGGAGAGGGGAAGCCCTCGAGACAGCAGTTAGAGACTCTAAGCCACTGTCCTCCTCCCCCTCCCCCAAGGCAGGGCCCATCTCGTCCTCATTCTTGAAACTCCATCTGCACAGCGTCAGATCGTAGCCTTTGTGGGTCACCCATGCGGCTGGCTCTGGCTCTGCAGCTACGATGTAACGCACACCGGAGGCCTCAGGAAACAGTAGCTTAACTATGAGGAAGAAGGGGTGAGAGGTGGGCGTGCTCCTTAGGAAGGAAGATGGGGGAAGCACTCCCCCAGCTGCACCCCGGCACGGGGCATTTTAGTACAGAACTTACAGCTTTGTTACAGGGAACTTGTGTCCTTGGCCGTAGGCCAGTGGGTGGGTTCTGCCCCTCCTGCCCCCTTTCCGTGGAAAGCCCCGATGGAAAGGCTACCACAACAGAAGTCAGAAAGGAAGGAAGTCGGTCAGGTCCATCAGCACATGGTCTACTGAGGTCTTGTTTCCTTTTTATTTTCTCTCTAGTGCTCATTTCAGAATGATCTCTCTCCTCTAGAGCACGACTTCTTTTTTTAACCCTCCGGCTAACGTGGAAAGAATTTGTTTAGTTTGCAGCGGCGAAGTGGCATGAACCATTGGTGGGGTGATTCAGACACCACGGGCTGCTGATTCGCGAGGGGGAGGGACCAGGAATGTTAGCTGGGGGACCTCGCTGTAAGTTCTAATTGTGATGAAATCAGCTTGATGCTGATACATCAGAATACAAACCTTCAAAATCAGCCTTTCACGTAGTAGTTGGCTTTTCTAGAACAATGTATTTTATGTTTGTTGATGGAAGGGGGAGATGGAGAAAACGGAAAGCGCGTGCAGGTAAAGGATTGAATTATAGGTGGAGCTGGGTAACAGAGGTGCCGCCCTAACATTCTCAAGGATGCTCTCGGAGCCCTGACACTGAAAAGAGGCAAAAGTCATGAGGCATTGAATGAATGACTCACGCGATGCTGAAAGTTGCTAAGCTTAGGGTTATCTTCCATGGTGTGGGGACATCTTAATATGGAGAACTGGGCTTTAAGAAATTCCATGAAATCTTAGTTCACCGTTCTCTGTGTCTCAAAGGTCAGTGTTAAACAGGTTTTATTTGCACTTCTAAAAGGAGCTAGGTTGATGCAATGGAAAAATATCTAATGCAGTGAAGAATTAGAGTCCTAGCCACTAACTAAGTTGCCTTAGATGAGCGGCTTATCTAGGCTGTCCCAGGCTTTTGTGAGGATTGAAAGGTGGGTAAAGATTGCACAGTCAATCAGGTAAAGATTACCTGCTACCCGGGGCCTGTCTGATAAGGAGAAAACCCATTGCTGTCGCTTTATCATTCCACTCTACACTTGTAACACTACATCACTGGAACCCCTGTCCAGATGCCTAGATCTGCCTTCTTAATATCCCTGATTCTTGGAGCTCTTGGAAATGTCCTGTGAGTTGCTTTCTTTATAGTCAGCAGGAATTTCCTTTGCTTGAGACCCAAGAAGCCTGCCTGAGACAGTCAGTTGTATTTCTTTCCTGTGGCTTCTGTGACAAACTACCGCAAATTTGATGGCTTAAAACAACAGGAATTTATTCTCTCACATTCTGGAGTTCATAAGTCCAAAATCCATCTCACTGGGCTGAAATCAGAGTGCCAGCAGGGCCGTGCTCCCTCCCAAGGCTACTAGGGTAGAATCCATTCCTTAACCCCTTCAGCTTCCGGTGACTGCCAGCATTGCTTGGCTTGTGGCCACATCGGTCCAGTCGCTGCCGCTGTCTCGCACGGCCTCCTCCTTGTCTATGTGAGTAAAGTCTCCCTCTGTCCCTCTTTCACAAGGGTCTCTGTGATTATGCTTAAGGCCCACCTGGATCCTCCATAACCCATCTGCAAATCCTTCGCTTAATCTCATTGAAAAGACCCTTTTCCCAAATGAAGTCACAGTCATGGCTCGCAGGGATTAAGACCTGATGTCTCTAGGGGCCGTAATTCAGCTTTGCTACAACGGTCATCCGTGAGATTTGTTTTGTGCTGCTTGTTGTTGTTTTATTTTGTTTCGTTTTTCTCGATGATGGAGCTTCACATGTTCATTGTATTGATTTGGTGGGACCCACGTGTACAAAGGGCCACTACATCTGGGCAGGAGACAGACAACAGTAAGAGAGGACAAGGGGCCTGGAGTTACTCGTCCCACCTTTGGCTGCTTTGAGGTTCCTCCCTAGGGCTGAATCCAGAGGCACGGAGCCACTGCACAGTGCTTTGGGTGGGAAAAGCTTTTGGCCCTCATGAGGGGCAACACCCCTGTGAATGTGTGGTTTCTCTCCACAGCTAAGTTGAGGACAGTATGCTAAGAAATACTGCCCCAAACCTTTCCTCTCTAAAGCGTTTAAGTTATTCTGAAACTGTTTTGACAACAGCATCTTTTACCTGGGAGTCCTAACCATGCATTACTTAGGTATGTATTTTTGCTGAATTCCATCCCCCACCTCCCAACCTAAGTGTTGTGAATGAGTTTGGTGTTTAAGAACACGTGCCTGGACTTTAACCACAGGTGCATGTGTCCAATCTGCTCTGTAAAATGACGCTATTATCAAAACATACGCTTCTAAGCTATAACATTGCTATTTCTTTTAGATGTTATGCAGATTTCTGGTAACAATGTCTTTTATCGTTAAAGTTCGTTAAGTAATAGTGATGTTGGCTTCGATCTGTTGTATTTCTGTGTAACATTTTAAAAATGAAAATAAAAATGGAATAATTTTGGTAATTCCCAGCTCCCCTGTTTCTTGCTAGCTCTCCCCTTAAAAAAAAAAATATCTGGAAGAGAAATAAAATTTTCAGTGGGATCTCGAATTTTTTTTTCAAAGAATGAAACACAGGGCTTCCCTGGTGGCGCAGTGGTTGAGAGTCCGCCTGCCGATGCAGGGGACGCGGGTTCATGCCCCGGTCCAGGACGATCCCACATGTCGCAGAGCAGCTGCGCCCGTGTGCCATGGCCGCTGAGCCTGCGCGTCCGGAGCCTGTGCTCCGCAACGGGAGAGACCACAACAGTGAGAGGCCCGCGTACCGCAAAAAAAAAAAAAAAAAAAACCCCACAAAATAGGAGTTGTAGGATTCAAATAATCCCCCAAAGCTATGGGACTAAATAGCAAATTTGGCAGGGGGTGGAGTTGGGTGTGGGGGAACTGCCATACAAATATCAAATTCACACTGGAACTCAGTGGAAACCCAAACACTGCAGGCACATGAGAGCAACTATTATCAGTGGAAACCAAACTGGAGCTCTAGATAAGGGGAATTTTTAATCACAAAGTGTTACATGTATATTCAGTAATCAGGTAGCCTTTTCCATCACAGCAGGGACTGTGTGATCATCTGAAATGATCACTTGGCTGGAAACCAGTATGCATGTGGGTGGACCTCAGCCTAGGGAAGAGAAGATGGTAGCTGGGGCCAGGGTGGTGTTGGTGGAGGAAGGGGAGAGAGCTGAGAGATATTTACAAGTTCACAGAAGCAGGTGGTGGGTTGGCTTTAGGCTGGGTGGATGTAAGTTTCGATTCCCTGGGACCGCCCCGGTTTATGGCTGTTCATTCACCATAATCTTGAACGGCTCCTCCCTTTATCCCCAAAGTGACTTGGTTTGAACAACAAACGATGTGTCCATCTTACCTCTGAGGCATGAGGGACAGGGTGGCGTCGAGAATGAATTCTGAGTTTCTGGCTTGTGCAGCTGGAGAAGGGCTGTGGCGCTGCCTGAGAAAGTGAATGATGATTCTCTAGGTTGTAACGTCAGGACCAGTTCCACCGGAAATTAAGCGGAACATGTCTGCGGGCTTAACGGTATTGGCATTTATCTGGTCCGTCAACCGAGCAATTGCTGTCCACCAGTGTCAGTAGACAGGTACCATCCACAACATTGGGGTGTCCCAAGTGGGTGCCCCACTGTGTCACACAGTCACTGAGGCTCCCTGGTGACTATGGCCACAGTTCCCTGGCCATTCAATCATGCGGGAAACACATGCTGCTCTCAAGGGCATCTGACACACCCTGCCCAGCCACCACTTACTCCTTGTATCATGTGGACCACCACACACATCTCTCCAGTGTGGGCTGATGGTGGAGAGAATGCTGATGAGGGTAGTTCCAGAGAGTGAGCCTGAGGTGGGCACAGAACCACAGTACAGGCGCAGAGGTGAGGCTCCAAAAAGGAGGAGAACAGGGGAAAGAGATAGTTATCGCCACAGGCAGGGGTGCAAGAACAGAGATCTCTGCTTCCTTATATTATGTTCTAGGATATACACTTGCTTTCTGTGCAGCCACGTTCCCCAATAGACACCTGATCCCTGCGTGTCTACTGCTACAACTCCTAGCAGAGCAGGGAACTCAGCCCAGATCCCCGCTGCCCAGTCTCTGACAGCTTCCAAGAGTCTTCCATCATTCACGGTCCCTGCTCTGCGAGGGACCCAACAAGGGTCTGAAGTGTTTCCATGAAGCCAGTCTTTTCAAAAGGATGGGATGCCCTTTTCTTAATCATCGTATTAAGGAAAGAGTCAACTGTTTTTCCTTTGACGAGGTTTCTATTTGAGTAAGTCTTCTTCTTATCAATTTGGGAGATCTCTTTGTAGTCATATTCACTTTTTGTCTGCTATATGTGCTAAATATATTTTTCCAGTTTGTTATTTTTCTTTTTGTTAGGTCTATTAGGTTTAGGATATCTTTATATATACATATTTATGTATCAGTATTTATGACTTTTCTCTACTCAGTGCTTACCTTACTAACTGATGGCATATTGGGCTGTGTTTTACCATATACATACACCATAATATATATACTGTGTATATATATATACATATATATATGTGTATATATATACATATATATATACACACACACCATAATATATGTACCATAATATATACACCATAATATATATTATAATGTGTACCATAATATATATATATATCATGATATAGATCCATTATATATATATATCCATGATTATATATATCCATTATATATATATATTCATGATATATAGCTATTATATATGCCAAATATATTATATACCATAATATTTCATAATATACTGTAATATATATACCATAATACATATAATATAATATATATTATTGGTACCTTTATATATATATAATTGCACATTGGCCTGTTGCTACCCAGTCATTTCCTATCAAGAGTAATAAGGTCTCCCCTTTCATAGTCTCCTATTTTCTCTAATTTTATTAAATTTTCTTTGTGTTTAGATCTTGAATTATTCAAAACATAGTACCATTTTTACAATTACTCCCAAAGCCAATGTATAAAGCTTAACAGAATTTGATGTTTTTTAAAACAAATCACTCCAGATCAGTACCTTCTGTGGAAATATTGTATCATACAAAAGCAAGATTCTGAACGGAATTGAAATTTTCTGGTTTTTAAATATTTATTGTTATAAACATTATGCTCCCCCATGTGTGTTTTATGTATGAAACAAGCTAACATTTCCCACATCAGCGCTTGAGATGGACTTTCTCCTCCCGGCTTTATCTCAACACCGTCCTGCCCTGTCCCCAGCTTTCTGCATCCTGGTTCCACCTCTAAGCAGGTGCCGGTGTCTCCAGGGCAGCCCCCTAGTCCGTTTTTCTCCTATTTCTAAACTAGCCCTAGGAGGTAACACCTGGTCAGATCTAAATTTAGAGCTTCTTCTTCCTCACAGGGTTGTTTTAAGTTTTACTTTTCTATTCATAGTAAAAATAAAAAGTAATGTAAGAGGCAAGTCTTCCCCGAGTGCACACGGTGAAGGGCTCCCCGTCTCCATCTCCAGGCCCACCTCTGCACTCCCACACCCGCTGCCCTCAAGGGAGGGGCTTGAGGCTGGGTGGGAGTCATGGAGACTCGAGAGACGGTGGCCTTGGCCGCTGGGATACACATCCCAGCCTCCCTTCTGGTCCCTGAGGGCTCCCAGGTGACTCTTCCACGCCGGGTGGTGTGGTGACAAGTGGAAGCTCTGGACCCGCTGCAGCCACTGAGCTGCCAGGAGAGAAGCCAGCCCAAGACAAAGGACACACGGAGGAGGGCAGAGGCACAAGGCTGACTTCCAGGACATTCTCTCTGTGCCTGGCCCGAGGGTCTGACCCACTGATGCCGCTGTGCAGGAAGCTGCGGTGAGCCCCACGCCTGCTGGACTCCCAGTGGCCAAGTCAGTCAGCTGAACAGGAGCGGGGCATGTGAGTCAGGTCTGCTGGGCAGCTGGAGGATGTGGGAGAGGATGCCCGCTTCTGAGCCAATTCCCCTCTGAGTCCAGAAATAGGCTCACAATGAGGAACTCACACGAGTCCAGATGGCAAGTGTCCCAGAAACACAGGTGCCCGCTTGGTGCGGACACGCACACACATTAATAGAGCGCGTTCCATTCAAGCTGCAGGAATCTGGCTTGGAAGCTTCGTTTCTCAAAAGGTGGAGGGATGCCAGGAATGGGAGAAAATCCCCCTTGTTCTAAAGACACCCCCAAAGGGGTAGTCAGTGGGATTTGGACACTTGGATTTGAAGGGACGGAGCGTGAGACACCCACTGGACATGCAGTCAGTTAGGAAGGTGAGTGCAAGGGTTTCTGCATGGGGACAGGGGTCTTTTGTCTCAGCTTCTTCAACACACAAAGAGCCAACACACACTCACAGAACACACACCCCTGCCCCACCCTGTGCAAGGAGGGAGGGAAGGTCCTGAGGGATGGAGCAGGTGGTCCAGACCAGAGAGACTCTGTCCTTAGAGCCCAGGACCCCAGGACAGCAGGGTATGACACAGAAGGAGAGCCTGGAGCTGTGGCAGCGACACAGCTGCATGTCTCGGGGCCTTTCCCGAGCCTGTCAGAGCAGACATACCCGGCGAATTTCAAAGGACCTACATTGACACTCATCCGGAGAAGGTGGCTCTAGGGGTCCTAAGCTGCTTCGCTTTTGCACCATCTGTGGTCGTTTGCCCTCGACTGACGTTCTTAGTCCCACTGTTCAGAGGAGACCTCAGCCAGGGCATCACCTGAGGAAGCAGAGAGCAGAGAACAAACAAAGCCCATGGGCAAGGCCAGCACCTCAGAGGGAGGCAGCTGGCCTCAGCGTGATGGTCCCCAACGGAGAAGACACAGCAACGGTCTTTTAGCTGCTCTCGGGAGAAAGGAGAAACTCCCCGCCCCATTCCTCCCTTTTTCCCACCACAAATATTTATTGAGCACGTACTACATGCCAGGGTGACTCCAGTGATGAACAAAAACAAATCCTTGGCCTTGCAGGACTCAGATTCTGATAAGAGGAGACAGGTCAGAATCAAAGAAACAAATGTGTGTTAGAATATCAGACAGTGATAAGTGCTGGGAAGAGAAACCAAGCAGTTGAAGGCAGGGAGAGGGAGGAAGGGACCTATTCTGGGCGGCTTCCCTACTGAGGGACATGGGGCCCCTCGCTCACCGGATGTGCCTCAGGGGTTTTGAGAGGCAGCCCAATGTGAGTACCATGGCTTGAACCAACATCCAGGGCTCCCCTATACAGATAAAAGACAAGAGATCGGTTAGGGGTGACGGGGGTATTCTGCCGTGATGTTCCAGGAAAACCCATTTTCTCCAGGTCTTGCTGCCTGCGGGGAGCTGATCTTGCAGCCTGGCCATCCCTCGCTTCTCCCACAGCCCACAGCTCTGGCAGCATCCCCCGGGGCCTCAGCAGCCAGCTGGGTACCACCATAGCCACGCCACCCCCATCCCTGCTCACCAGCCTCCTTCCTGGGCAAGCACCTTGACTTCAGCCTCGTGGCTCCACCGACCCCAAACCTGAGCGCACAGACATCCTCCAGCACCAGCAATTCAGGCAATTGAGCAGGAGAAGGGCGGCTTCCCAAACACCAGAACCAGAACGCAGAATTTAAAAATAGCCTCTGGGCACTGCTGCCCGATTTCTACTGAGATGATTCCATTGGATCTTTCATGGTTTTATATTCTGGAAGCACGATATGGGTTTTCACAATACATGCTAGAGCCATTGGTAAGACATTTCACCAAAAACAGGCACATTTATCGTGACCCAAAAAGGACTTTTTTTAAGACTAAGGAGTAAAGCCTGGAGAGACCCGGAAAGCACAGCTGGGCAGAGGAAGTGGGTTTTTGCACTCTGGGTGTGTATCAGAGGGTTGGGAGCGGAGAGGGGAGTGGGTCAGGAAGGGGAAATGGGCCTTCGGGGAACAGAGATTACAGCAGTTCAGAAATCTGGGAGGGGAATCCTCCAAGCGCCTGGGCCATTGATATGCCAAGGCACAGAAGGGCAGCCCATCCCCCAGCCCATCCCAGAAAAGCAGCCCACAGACTCCCCTTCAAGTTAACAAAGGAAATCCTTAGTGAGCCAGGCGTGTCATGTCATTTCATTTCATTGGGCAGTTTGGGTTCTTCCAATAGATGCCCAGGCCTGGTGCTTAAAGAAACCACAATGGAACCTGACCTTCACCTTCTATCATGAAAAAGAACATTTGGAGGGGAAATCACATGTGGTATCTACGAGTTACTGAGTGGTACACAGAATGACCGCGAGGTTCGTGGCATAAGGCTGGCATACCTATTTGCGCTCCAGGATGATTTTTTTTTTTAACCCTAGTATTTCTTTGGTTATTTCCATGAGATGCAAAGGCAATGGAATTGAACATACAGGCCCAATGCATCACCTGTAACCAGAACGATGCCTGCATTTCAGATGTCCCCTTTATTCAATGCTGCTTTTGATCTGCTGGCTCAGAGCCTGGGAGAGATGCAAAGATGGATGAGACACAGCAACGCTAGAACCTGCCTCCCCAGCCGAGCTCAGGAGCCTTAACGACTAGGCAGGGGAGTGTGGACCTGGGAGAAGCGTACCCCCTGTGCACCCCAAAGCTGTTTGGGGTTCCCTGGAAATCACACCACTGTGCTAATGGTTCCCAGTATGAATTGTGGTCTCCATTTCACACAGATCCACAATGAGCTTGGCCTCATCCTCTCCCATCACCAGTTTATTTGATTCCAGATTAGAGCCTCAAGGCTTCTAGCCCTTCCACAGCCCCACCCCATCTTTGAAGGTTACCAAGAATCTTAGAGCAAACTGAGAGAGAAGCATGAATTCCTTCAACTTCTTGCCGTTGACATAAAATGTCACCTACATGCCTCTTCTCTTTTCCTTCATTCTCTGGGGAAGACACACACTTCCTCCTACAGGTGGCATGACCAGTACCTCCACAGGAACCTTTGGTCCCATTTCTTCTGTCCTACAGGGCATGCCTCCATCACTGCTCCCTCTTCTTACGTATTTTCCAACCTCTTCCCACCAACGGAGGCTTGCTTACTCCCGACGAGCATGTTCAAGTTTCTATCATCCTAAAAGCACATACTTAGCTTCAAAAAATTTGAAAGTAGAGAGAAATATAAAGGAGAAGGAAAAAATGCACACATTCCCACCGTTGTTTCAGGGGCCAGCACGTGCAGGCATATCAGGGCATTTCCACACACTCCCACGCATGTGTTTGCACTTGAAATCTCATCCATGCAAAGTTTTGTATCTTGTTTTACTTAAAATTATGGCATGAGAATGTTCACATTTTACAAAAATTCTTCAAACAAAAATTTCAATGGCTTTTAAAAAATCTTCCCTCTAGTATCAGGCTTGTCTTAAATATTCCCCTGGAAGGCTATTTAGTTTGGTTGCCATGTTTCTACATCATAAATAACACGGAGATCAGAAACTTGGGTGCCCAACTTTCAGTTCGTGTTTCAGCTTTCCTTAGGATACATTTCCAGAATGGAATGACTGGATTAAAAGCTATGACTTTGTTCAATGCTTTTGATACCAATTATTAGATTTCTTTCCAGAAAAGTGGGCCAGTTCACATTCACATCAGCAGTTTCTGATTCCAAGAAGCCTTGTCAACGTAGCTGTCAGTGCTGTTTGCCCCTCGAGGTAGTGTATTGCACTGTTCTCGTGCAGCCAATATCGATTCTTTATTCGTTAGGGATATTGACCCCTGGTCTTTCCTATTTGGTACTGTGTTTTCTGATACAGAGAAACTTTTTATTGTAGATATTTAATCAAATATTGATATATTCATTTTTTAATTTAAGCTAGAATGTTTTTTCTAGTTTTGTGTGGTTTTTGTCTTTTAAAAATGCATTTAGGATTTATTTTTTCTATGATATGAAGTGAGCAACTAATTTTCCCCCCAAATTGTCCATTTCCACACCCTATTTATAGAATACTCTCATCTTTACCTGTTGATTTGTGATGGCTCTTTTCTTTTAATGAGTTCTTACATGTACTTGGCCTATTTCAGGTTTACTTCTTTAGTTCTGTTGATCTGACTTTTCTTGTGTGAGAAACATGATGATCTTCTTTCATGTTTTATTGCTTTCAGAATTTAGTGGCGTTTCTTACTTTGTGCTAAAAGAGCTATTGGTACCACTTATTTTTTCAAGATAAACTATACTGATTTGATCAAATAACAATACTGCATTGAAACTTTAACTTGTAAGAATTTATTTCTTTCTGATAGTCGGCATTCCATCAGAAATGTGACATGTTGGCCCATTTATTCAAGTTGTATTTTTGGTGTCTCATTACAATTTCTATTTCTATTTTTAAAAATTTCCCCAACATGTATCTTATTAATTTTATTCTAAGCTTATATATCTCTATATATGGTGCTATTGAGAATGGTATTCCTTCTCCATACTCATTCTGTCTTCTAATTGGTTTTGCTGATATGCAAAGCTACTGCGTTTCCCACATTTATATTGTATTGGTCATGTCTTTATTAGTTCGTTAATTCTAAAAGGCTTTCAGTTGATTCTATGAGGTTTCCTGGGCACAGCGTTATATATTTGCAAGCAATGATTATTTTGCATTTTTAATTCCAATGGTTATTGATCATTGGGATTTTGTTTTTTGTACTTATGAAGCTCCTGGGACAATTTTTTTTTGGCCATTCCGCGAGGCTTGGGGGATCTTAGTTCCCCAACTAGGGATCGAACCCGGGCCCCCAACAGTGAAACTCGGAGCCCTAACCACTGGACTGCCAGGGAATTGCCCAGGACAATTTTAAATAATGATGATGGGACAGAGAAAAAAAAAAGACGCTTTTTCTAGTATTTATACATATGAATTTAGTTTTTATATTAAAGTTAGTATGATATATATGATATAAATACACTCACTTCCTAATATTAAATTATTCCTGCTCCTCTAATACAAATTTAATTTGACTTTAATGTTATCTTTTTAAGTATGTTATTTAATACATTTGCTAGCGACTTTTTAAAGCCATACATGAAAAAGCCTATATATCATAGTTTGCTTCCTTATTCTAGCTTTATCAAGTTTGGGTCTGATATTAAACAAGTTTCATCCAATAAATTAAAGCTAACTTTTAGTATTATCTTTGTTCTGGCTGGGTTTATATAGCTGGACACTTTCTTTGAAAGCTTAAGAAATACACTGAGAGAACTCTTTTTTTTTTTTTTAATAAATTTATTTATTTACTTTTGGCTGGGTTGGGTCTTTGTTGCTGCGCGCAGGCTTTCTCTAGTTGTGGTGAGCGAGGGCTACTCTTCGTTGCGGTGCGTGGGTTTCTCATTGCTGTGGTTTCTCTTGTTGCAGAGCACGGGCTCTAGGTGCATGGGCTTCAGTAATTGTGGCACATGGGCTTCAGTATTTGTGGCACATGGGCTCAGTAGTTGTGGCTCGCAGGCTCTAGAGTGCAGGCTCAGTAGTTATGGCGCACGGGGTTCGTTGCTCTGCAGCATGTGGGATCTTCCTGGACCAGGGCTCAAACCGGTGTCCCCTGCATTGGCAGGCAGATTCGTAACCACTGTGCCACCAGGGAAGTCCCATACTGAGAGAACTCTTGAGGTCAGGACCTTTGGGGGCAATAATTTTTTTTTAACCTTTTGCATTTCTAAATGATTACAGTCTATTGAGGTTTTCTACTTTTTCTTGAGCAATTTTGTTAACATCTTTAGAAAAAAAAAATTCTTCATTTCATTAAAAGTGTAAGAGTTGCAATGCCACATCCTTAAAGTAAGCTTTAATCTCTTATACATCTTTCACATTTCTCATTTTACTTTTTTTATTGATTAGATTTGCCAAAGATTGGTCCACTAATTGCCTGTTTGTTTAAAAAGTCAACTTAAATATTTTTTCAACGATTGCAATAGGCAGGGTGGTAACTTTATGAATTAGAAGCAAAGGCATTCTGGAAGGGTAGCTTGTTTTCAGTGAAATGAATGTGTGGTGCTCGGATGTGGGTCACAGCTCAAAAACCATTGCTGTCATAGGGTTTCATTTGTGTGTTCACTCATCTCAAAATTAAATAACGTGAAAAATGAGTTTTCAGTCAGCACATTAGTGACAGCAGAAGAGAGGGATAATGCAGAATGAAGCAATTATTTTTCATATCAAGAAACATGATTTATTAGTATAAAGAGAGCAAGGAGCCATGTGATTAGGTGGCACAGTTTACTTTCAGGTTCACTATTTCTTTGCATTTTGACAACAGGCCAACGTTCTAGTTATATGTCTGTAAAACAAATTACTCCAAAACTTAGTGATAAAAAGCAGTAACTTACTGTGCTCATGAATTCTGTGGGTCAGCACCTGGACACATTGGAGCAGAGATGGTTTGGCTCTATTCCATGATATTTGGGGTCTCAGCTGGAAAGCTCAAAGTCTGAGGGCTGGAATCACCTGAGGACTCCTTCATTCATGGTAGCTCATGCTGGCTGTTGGCTGAAGGCCTCAGTTCCTCTCTACATGGCCGCCTTCTCCTTGTAGTCTCTCCCCAGGGCCAGTGTGAGTCTCCTCACAGCATGGTGTCTGGGTTCCAAGGAGGAGCATCCCAAGGCAGACAGGTAGAAGCTGCACCTTCTCGTGACCTGGGCTCAGAGGTCACATAGCATCACTCTCGTCATCCTCTATTGGTTGAAATAGTCACAAACCCCCTGGGTTCAAAGGATGGGAAAATAGACTTTACCTCTGGAAAAGGTCTTGGAAGGGTATATGGGACAGAAATGATGCAAAGGCCATTTTTGTAAAATACGACCGGCCACAACCAGGAAAGTTCTGGAACAGGGGCAGAAGATGTAGTCCCTTTATCTCTCTGGATGGTCATAGGCAGGTAAACGGAAATAAAACAAAATCAAAGAGTGCTTGAAAAATCAGGTTGAGGTAGAAATAATCAGTGCAATAAGGATGGTAGATCTTTTCGTATCCATCACCACAGTTGTATTTGCACCTTCCTTAATTCACCCACTCATTTTTTAGAATATGTATCATATGCCAGTCACCCCACAGGCCTAATAGATAAAGAATCTAGTGGGATTCACACGTGTAGCACACAATTGTGGCGTGATAGTGTCACAGATGTCTACTCACATAAAGGTGGGCATCTTGACCACAGCCCCATGTTCTCCTGAGTAGTTTCAAGGTATACAACTCTGTGGTCTGAATTCTATGGTTTAATCTAGAAAAACATAGCAATTCTAACTGCGGCTGTGCCAGTGAGAAAGATTAACTTCACTGGTGAGGTAGAAAGTGGTGTTGGGTAGCAGCCAGCGTGTCACCACGTTAAACAATGAAAACTCACCCTAAAGGAAGTGGGGGGCCACTGTGGACTCTTCAGTGTGAGAAAAAGGACCTAAGCTGTGCTTTAAAAAATTCCCCTATGGAGAATAGTATGGAAGTTCCTCAAAATACTAAAAATAGTGTTGCGATATGATCCAGTAATCCCACTCCTGGGCATATATCCAGACAAAACTGTAACTCAGAAAGATATCTGCATGCCCTGTGTTCATAGCAGCACTATTTACAATAGCCAAGACATGGAAACAACCTAAATGCCCATCAACAGATGAATGGATAAAGAAGATGTGGTGTATATAAACAATGGAATACTACTCAGCCATAAAAATCAATGAAATAATACCATTTGCAGCAACATGGATGGACCTAGAGATGATCATACTAATACTAATACTAAGTGAAGTAAGTCAGAAAGAGAAAGACAAATGCCACATGATATCACTTACATGTGGAATCTAAAAGATGACACAAATGAACCTATCTACAAAATAGAAACAGACTCACAGACATAGAGAACAGACTTGTGGTTGCCAAGGGGAAGGGGGGTGGGGGAGGGTTGGATCAGGAGTTTGGGATTAGCAGATGCAAATTATTATATATAGAATGGATAAACAACAAGGTCCTACTATAGAGCACAGGAAACTATATTCGGTATCCCGTGATAAACCATAATGGAAAAGAATTATGAAAAAGAAGACAAAACAAAACAAAAATCCCCCCTGGGAGGAGGGTGGAGGGTGGAGCAGGTAAGAGGCTCTTCCCATAACATCCCCAGGGAGCATTCAGAAGACCAAATGGAACAGGGGATGCCCTAACACAGTGCCCTGCCCACCCCTTTCACCGACTGAGGGGGTGAAGGGCAGCTCACTTCCCTCTTGTAGCTGGTGAATTAAAATAGGGAAGATCACGAGGAACCCAGAAAGGGCCCAGGGAAGGGAGGCCTGGCAGCCTATTGAGAAATAATAATAATAATTATACTAATACCACAAATATGTACCAAGTACTTCTTAGACATCATGCTAAGTCCTTTACAGAATTCACCACTTAACCCAGGGAAGTGGGCATCTGTACCTCTAGTTTACAGAGGAGACACCTGAGGCTCAAAGAGGCTGAATCAGGTCCCCAAGATCCCACCATCATAAAGGGCAGAACCAGGACTAAATTCGGACTTCCCTGGATCCAGAACCCAAGCTGGTCAGGCTACTCAAAACACCTCTCAGAGGAAAGCCAAGGCTTTGCGTTTGCACATGGACCAGCACTGCTCACCAGCGCCAAGGCTGGTGAGGTCTCCTCTGGCATGAATTAGGCCACCCACCCTCTCAGGTATCCCTGGGAAACCCAGGGAGGGAGCAGGGGGCAGCCAGGCCTGGCGGGTTCCCAGAGAATGGAGTGATGGACCCAGTGTTCCTTAGACTCCCAAACCAGTGTAAGCCCGTAACCTGTTGACTTGGAGGATAAAGGGAGAGGGGGGAGCAGGGGTAACTCCAGCTTGTGGGTGAAAACTTTCTCTACAAGTTGGGCCTACAGAAGGGAGGTCCCACGACGTGGGGGAGGAAAGGGTTGCACTTTTGTTTTGAGGAGCCCAAGGCAGCTCAACCAGATGGATTTATCCAGGGGGCACTTGGGCAAATGGGGTCAGGATGCAGGGGTTTGATAAGAATGAATGACATTTCTTCCGTCCTTTTTCTGTCCCCCCCATCTCTAATAGCTTGGCCTCTAAGGGCACAGCTACCTAAAAGTAATTTCTGAACAGACCCTGGCCCACTCGTTTTTTTTTTTTTTAGAATTTTTGAATTTTATTTTATTTATTTTTTTATACAGCAGGTTCTTATTAGTTATCCATTTTATGCATATTAGTGTATACGTGTCAATTCCAATCTCCCAGTTCATCCCACCACCACTCCGCCCACCCACCCCCGCTGCTTTCCCCCCTTGGTGTCCATACGTTTGTTCTCTACATCTGTGCCTCAATTTCGTGCCTGGCCCGCTCTTTCCTGCTCGTTGCCTTCAAGAGTGGGGGGGGCCTTGGGGCCAGGAAGCAAGAAGTCGACGGTCCCGGACGGTGGCATCTGTGGCTCCAGGAAAGTGGCTGCCCTATTGCTGGTTTCTGTATCGGCGGCTTGTAAGAAGCTCATCTTCTTTTGAGCTGTACGGCGCAGCTCGACGTGTACTGATTAGTACTCACCTCTGCGTTGTCTCCCCTGAGAAAGTCGCTCCACCGCAGACACGGGAAATTCTCCAGGAAATAATTTCCTCACCGGCTTGGTCGACTGGTTTTCTCTGAATCCCTGGCATCGGGGGTGAGTGCTGTGAAATCTGCTGAGTGGACGGGTGGGTGGACAAATGAATAACATGTGGTGGCGAGAGGATCTTCATGACTAATCTCAGGGCAACTCAGCAGATCCCTTGATAACCTGGAGGCCAGTATTTGTTTTTCACAGCATCAGTTTAGCTGTCACAGAAGAGGGTGCTGTAAAATCTTAGCATTTTCTACATCATGGAGAATAGGATGCTGTGTCCAGCAGTGCAGAATGGTTCAGAAGACAGTCCCAGGAGCTGAGCCTTTGGGGTGATTCTGGCCTCGCCTCTGAGGGCTCCGTGACCACAGACGACTCACTTTCCTGTTGTGTATCTCCTCTTCAGAAGTGAGGAGAGTCAGCATCTATAAAGTCGTGGGACCATCTCCATAAAACACTTCACACTCTACACAACATGGTGCTTCGCTCTAAGTACTCCAAAAAATCTTGACTGTTATTATTCTGTTGTAAAATCCACTCCTTCTCAATTTCTTGTTCTGGTTCCGGTTGCCCTTCAGTATCTGTCGCTTTCCTAATCGTGGTCTGGACCTCCTTCGACTTCTGTATGTGAAGCGTGATTGAAAGGAAGTAATACGGTTTGGGGTGTGTGTGTCTGTGTGTGTGTCTGTGTGTGTCTGTGTTTTCAGAAGTTCCATGAAATCGATGCTAAGTTGGAATCCACATGTCCGACAGCAGGGAAGCGATTAAGTAAACGCACACAATGGAACTGTTACTAAAAATTGGGAGGTTTTTTTTTTCAGAAATCTTTAATGACAGTTAAAAACTTAAGTAAAAACGCCAAGAAATAAAATGTGCACTGCAGTAAGAGCTCATGTATGTAAAACACATATGCCAAGAAATGGGCTGGAATATGATGTAACGGTGGTTCCAGCAGATGTGTGGGGCTTTGGGGGATCGGCACTGTGTCTTTGGGGCACAACACAGGGTGGCAGCGCCCAGGGGTGGTAAAGGTTGCCGACTGCTGGCAGAGCTGGTGTGGATGAAGGCCTCCAGGAAAGACCCGGAAGAGCTGTGGATTGGGTGATTCTCGACCTTTCCCAGGTTCCTCAGAGGAGTGTGTTTCTTTCTTCCTCTCAGAAGTGTTGATCGAATTGTTTTGAGCTGGTCTACTTAGCAGAGATTGGTTATCTTAATTAAACCTTGTGAAGAAACAAAAAGGAGGTGATGTGAGTGAAGGCGACTCCTAAAGTTATAGAACAAGTGGGTTGACTAGGGAGTAGAGGGGTTGTGGGGAGGGGGAGAGAGAAGAGACGAGGGGGAAGGTGGGTTGAGGGAGGAGAAGGACAGCTGCAGACACTGAAGAAGCATTTGGAAATGTGGGGAGGAGGTGTCGACTGCATCCTGATTGAGATGGAGGCGCTGGCCTTGACGATGCTCTGGAAACTTACCACTCGGTGTGGTGTCACCGTCAGCTCCCCCGGGAGTGTTAGAAACAGTAGGCTCCACCCTCTGGGGCACCAGAACCTGCATCTTCATGAGGTTCTTGGGTGATTTGCGTGCATCAAAGATAAAGAAGCAGCTTGATGAGAGAGGGTCGTTCAGGTGGCTGGCTGCCTGGTGGGGAGAGGAAATGGCAGCCTGGAAGGGGAGGGGGGTGCCCAGACCCTGCCACCTGTTAGCAGGGGCTCCAGCACAAGCCAGACAGGGCTGCAGAGAGCAGGGTGATTGCTGCCATCTGCTCCCATTGAAGCAGCTCTGCCCATTTTAAAACATCAAGTCATAAATTATTGAAAGGTACTTCATAATCATTTTGGTTCTTGCGGTGTTTGTTCAGTATCTATGCTCACGGTAATCAAGAATCATTCCCATTACTCAGCCACAAAAAAGAACAAAATTTTGCCATTTGCAGCAATGTGGATGGACCTAGAGGGCGTTACGCTGAGTGAAACAGGTCAGACAGAGAAAGACAAATGCTGTATGATCTCACATATAGGTGGAATCTAAAAACTACAACAAACTAGTGAATATAACAAAAAAGAAGCAGACACACAGATATAGAGAAAAAATTACTGGTTACCAGTGGGGAGAGGGAAGGAGGGAGGGGCAAGATAGGGGTAGGGAAGTAGGAGGTACAAACTATAAGGCAACAAAGAAGCGACAAGGATCTATTGCACAACACGGGGAACACAGCCAATATTTTACAATAACTATAGATGGAGTGTTACCTTTAAAAATTGTGAATCACTGTTTTGCATACCTGTAACTTATAGAATACTGTGCAGCAACTGTACATCAATTTAAAAAAAAAAGATGAGAAAAAAGAGTCATTCCTGCTCTGTGATAGAGGGAGAAGTTGATCACTCCTGGGTTTAGCAATATTTCCGCTGTTTAGGGAGGGGAGTTCACTGAGCTGGATTTCCCCTGAGTGGGAGGGAAGCCAGCCTGGAAGGCTTTTTCTCTGCCTTCTCTTTCGAAATCAGCCTTGGGTAAGCACAAGGCCACTGCTTCCTAGAGACATGCAAGGAGAAACCGAATTCTGGGGACGGGGTGGAGGCGCCCATGGGCAGGGCAAAGAGGTGCTTGCTTCCCGCAGGAGGAGGGGCTTACACGTCATTAACCACAGGGCCCCAAATGGCAGGTGGTTTTCTGGGTTGAGAGTCCTTTCCTGGATTCCATATCCCCATCTCCTAGAGATTAGAAGAGAGTCTCCTATTTCCAAGGCGACATTGTGCCCTGAACTCTGTCACCGCAGCCGTGACAGAAGAGGGAACTCAGCATCCTCGGCCAGGGTGGGTAGGTGGGGTGTCTGGAGCTCTGACTGCACAGAAAAACAAAGTGCTTCCTTTCTCAGTTTACTTGTGTGACTTCTTAAATAGACAAGGAGGACCTTCTGGGGGGAAGAAAGATTTGCCACTTATTAATAATGTATCACTTTATCTTCTAAATCGTTATCCTTTTCATTTTTTCAGCAGCCTTAAGGCCACCTTAAAAGGCTGGTTTCTGACTGATTAAAAGAATCCTCAGAGCTGGGTGGACGTGTTTGTCTCCTTCTCTGCCCAACACCCCCCACTGGCTCTGCCAGGTGGGGTACGAGCCCTCCCAGCGCTTCCTAAGGAAGTGGGTCCTCTGAGCAGGTGGGCTGCTATATCCCCGAAAGGTGAGAAGTCAGGCAGTACATGCAGAAAACGTGTGGGGCACGAGAGGCTGTGAAGCCTGGGGAGAGGGCACTCGTGTTCACCTGGCCCTCAGTATCTTGATCCCGCCCTGGGTCTATTGCTTCCATGTCGTCACTTTCACGTCACTCAGGGAGACAGAAACTCCTTGTGAAGCGAGCTTTCCTGCCCGATGTGAACAGACCCAACAGACGATGACGCAGTGTGGTCTTCTCCTTCCCTGGCAAAAAAGCAGATCATCTAAGCTGCATTTCCCTTGAGATGGAAATGCTAAAGGCCTGGGGAATACCTGGGAAGGTTCCTGAGGAAGAGCAGAGCTCTGGAAACTTAACCCCAGGGAGTCAGAGCCTAAGGGGATGGATCCTGGGGACTAAACTGGACCCTTGATTTAAAGGGAAGCTTTAGTCCTTGGTAGGCAGCTGGTCAAACCCCCCCCACACACACACCCCTCTCCTGGGCTGTGCCCCGGGCATAGAGTCAAGGTCTTGAGTTCCCCAAACTCCCTTCCATCTGGAAGCTCCCACTGCCCAGGAACCCTCCACAGGCCGCACTCAGCTGTTCTTGCCCGAATCTCCCCTGGAATCTCCTGCTGTTCCACCCACCTCACCAGTGAGATTTGGGCCAAGTGTGACCAGAGCCCCTCCCACCACCCACCACCCCATCATCCCAGTGGCCCACTTCCCTGCAAGAGGGAATTCCGTCTACCCATTACAACAGGGCCTGTGGCCCCAGCATCCCAGAGCACCAGTGCACTGACCAGGGAAGGTGGGGAAGTCAGCTCCAAGCACTTCTAGGACCTGGACTCTGAAATTCAGGTCAGTTAATTTGTTAATTTTACCACGTTTGGTAGCTTATGTTGCTCGTGTCCACGTCGAGACTGGGTTCCACTTCCTGATTTAGAGGGGTCTCATTTTACATAGACTTGAAATGCATGTTTCTGCTAGGACGATACTTTCTTTCTGTTTTTTTAAGTGCGGTAAGCAGAGGTGCAATGCTAAATATATGTACATGGGTTTCATTCCTCAATCAAACTCCACTTGTATAAATAGAGAATTATATTTGATTCAACTTTAAACAAATTCTGTAGTTAATTTGGAGCAATTATTAACGTGTGTGGGAACATGATCTGAAAGTAAGGGATCCCAATCTGTGCCATGGAGTGTTTTCACTGAGTTGGGCACAGAAGTCCATTTCTTTTTTTTTTTTAACATCTTTATTGGGGTATAATTGCTTTACAATGGTGTGTTAGTTTCTGCTTTATAACAAAGTGAATCAGTTATACATATACATATGTTCCCATATCTCTTCCCTCTTACGTCTCCCTCCCTCCCTCCCACCCTCCCTATCCCACCCCTCCAGGCGGTCACAAAGTACCTAGGCGATATCCCTGCGCCATGCAGCTGCTTCCCACTAGCTCTCTACCTTACGTTTGCTAGTGTATATATGTCCATGCCTCTCTCTCGCCCTGTCACAGCTCACCCTTCCCCCTCCCCATATCCTCAAGTCCGTTCTCCAGTAGGTCTGTGTCTTTATTCCTGTCTTACCCCTAGGTTCTTCATGACATTTTTTTCCCTTAAATTCCATATATATGTGTTAGCATACGGTATTTGTCTTTTTCTTTCTGACTTACTTCACTCTGTATGACAGACTCTAGGTCTATCCACCTCATTACAAATAGCTCAATTTCGTTTCTTTTTATGGCTGAGTAATATTCCATTGTATATATGTGCCACATCTTCTTTATCCGATGATGGGCACTTAGGTTGTTTCCATCTCCGGGCTATTGTAAATACAGCTGTAATGAGCATTGTGGTACATGACTCTGTTTGAATTATGGTTTTCTCAGGGTATATGCCCAGTAGTGGGATTGCTGGGTAATATGGTAGTTCTATTTGTAGTTTTTTAAGGAACCTCCATACTGTTCTCCATAGTGGCTGAACCAATTCACATTCCCACCAGCAGTGCAAGAGTGTTCCCTTTTCTCCACACCCTCTCCAGCATTTATTGTTTCTAGATTTTTTGATGATGGCCATTCTGACTGGTGTGAGATGATATCTCATTGTAGTTTTGATTTGCATTTCTCTAATGATTAATGATGTTGAGCATTCTTTCATGTGTTTGTTGGCAGTCTGTATATCTTCTTTGGAGAAATGTCTGTTTAGGTCTTCTGCCCATTTTTGGATTGGGTTGTTTGTTTTTTTGTTATTGAGCTGCATGAGCTGCTTGTAAATTTTGGAGATTAATCCTTTGTCAGTTACTTCATTTGCAAATATTTTCTCCCATTCTGAGGGTTGTCTTTTGGTCTTGTTTATGGTTTCCTTTGCTGTGCAAAAGCTTTGAAGTTTCATTAGGTCCCATTTGTTTATTTTTGTTTTTCTTTCCATTTCTATAGGAGGTGGGTCAGAAAGGATCTTGCTGTGATTTATGTCATAGAGTGTTCTGCCTATGTTTTCCTCTAAGAGTTTGATAGTTTCTGGCCTTACATTTAGGTCTTTAATCCATTTTGAGCTTACTTTTGTGTATGGTGTTAGGGAGTGATCTAATCTCATACTTTTACATGTACCTGTCCAGTTTTCCCAGCACCACTTATTGAAGAGGCTGTCCTTTCTCCACTGTACATTCCTGCCACCTTTATCAAAGATAAGGTGTCCATATGTGCATGGGTTTATCTCTGGGCTTTCTATCCTGTTCCACTGATCTATCTTTCTGTTTTGTGCCAGTACCATACTGTCTTGATTACTGTAGCTCTGTAGTATAGTCTGAAGTCAGGGAGCCTGATTCCTCCAGCTCCGTTTTTCGTTCTCAAGATTGCTTTGGCTATTCGGGGTCTTTTGTGTTTCCATACAAATTGTGAAATTTTTTGTTCTAGTTCTGTGAAAAATGCCAGTGGTAGTTTGATAGGGATTGCATTGAATCTATAGATTGCTTTGGGTAGTAGAGTCATTTTCACAATGTTGATTCTTCCAATCCAAGAACATGGTATATCTCTCCATCTATTTGTATCATCTTTAATTTCTTTCATCAGTGTCTTATAATTTTCTGCATACAGGTCTTTTGTCTCCTTAGGTAGGTTTATTCCTAGATATTTTATTCTTTTTGTTGCAATGGTAAATGGGAGTGTTTTCTTGATTTCACTTTCAGATTTTTCATCATTAGTATATAGGAATGCCAGAGATTTCTGTACATTAATTTTGTATCCTGCTACTTTATCAAATTCATTGATTAGCTCTAGTAGTTTTCTGGTAGCATCTTTAGGATTCTCTATTTATAGTATCATATCATCTGCAAACAGTGACAGCTTTACTTCAGAAGTCCATTTCTATAGATGTGAAACACAGCAATGTAGAGAAGATCTGAACTTACTTTATCCAAACTTTTGGCCCTTTAAAAAATGAAAATATCATTCTTATTCCTTCCACCCAACCTCCCTCCTTCCCATATTTGATCTTTCTACTGGTTAGAATGTTGAATTAATGATGCTGGAAATATTTGTTTGACAAATATTTAACAATGTGACAAATGTGCTCCTTGTCATGGAGGAGTTAATACTCCAAAGCAAGACAGTCATGACCACAACTCGGGCAAAGTACAGCATATGATTGAAGTATCTAACGGAGAGAGTTGCCTCCTCCAAGGGGTCAAGGCATGACCCTCTAATCATATTGATTCCAAAGTGTAAAGAATGAGGGGGGGAATCAGCAGATTCCTGTCCTAGAAGAGACCTCAACGTTCCCAAGAATATTCACGTCTCAGTCCTCAGTTAAACCACTTCCCAAAAAGAGTTTTCTTTTAGATTCAAGGGCTTAAGGGAAGGAGATTCTAAAACTATTCACAAGAATCCCCTTTATAGTCTGAAAATAAGGATTAGCTCTATCTGGCAAAACAAACCATCTTCAAAACAATTGGTATAATTGTACTGGTTTTCTATCACTGCTATAACGAATTACCACCAGTGGGGTGGTTAGAAACAACACAAGTTTATTATCTTATAGGTCTGAAGGCCAGAAGTGTGTCTTGGGTCTCAGGGGGCTAAAATCAAGGTGTCACAGGGCTGCCATCCTTTCTGGAGGCTCCAGGGGAGACTCTGTTCCCTCCTCTTTTCCAGATTCTATAGGCTGCTTCCTCCTCCTTTAAAGCCAGCAAGAACATCTTGGTGTCTTCTCCTATTTCATTACTCTGATCTTCTCTCTGTCTCCCTCTTCCATATTTAAGATTAAGCGTGATAAGCATGTTTAATCACGTTTATGATTATAGTGGGCACACCTGGAGAATCCAAGGTAATCTCCCTATTTTAACATCAACTGATTAGCAAACTTAATTCCATCTGCAACTTTAATTCCCCTTTACCAAAGAATATAACATATTCACAAGTTCCCAGGATTAGAACATGGACATCTTTGGGGGAACATTATTCTGCTGACCACAATAATATTGTAATTACTTGACATGTTGACCTCTTGTCCCAGCATCATGCCCTACACTGAAGCACATACCGCTGAGAGCATCTATCCCCATTGGTCAGAGCTGTTAGCCCTACTCTTTGATGAGTCCCAGGTTCACTGCTCTTCCCATTCCAATAGCTCTTTACTCTCCTTGGGAATCTCTGCAAACTTCGCCATCATAAAACTTCATTTTTACCTCTGCAATCTATTTGCTTTCTTCCGTGATGAATTGCTGGCTTTTTCCCTATGATTTCTAAAATTTTTGCCACTGTTCAGCCATTCTTATACTTCTTGGAACTTTTGAATTTTGAATAAGTAAATAAATACTCAAATACACATAAAACTCTTTAAATGAACAAACAGAAACAATTATAAGTCTTAAAAATATTTTTACACATTATGGTAAATTCAAAATCAGTGACATGCTTAGAATTACATGTTACAGAATTCCTAAACTCAAATTCACAAAGATTTAGCAAGAGCTCAAACACATACAATTCACATGTACGATCTCTGTGTGGCTGTCAAGTCAACATTCATGAGTAGCTGTGGCCTTGGCCATGATCACATGAAAGCCATGCTCTGCTGAAGCTTGAGGAAGCATACCTGAGTGTCATATGCGTAGATGACAAAAATATTTCCTTCCCAACCTCCTTGGCCCTTGTATGTTATGAGTAATGATCACATGAAAAGCACAGCCAACTGAAGTTTGGGGAAATATATCATTAACTTATTCATCCAGTCCACAAATCCTAGCGTAAGCTGTTGGCATGCTTCTGTTAGTATCAAGAGCACGTGCTGCTGTGTTTGCTGGGCTCTTTCTGATTTCTAATTTCTGGTCTCTTTCCATTTTCAAGGAACAGAGACAGCAAAGGATAGGTTGCCATAGTTAATGGTATTCAACTTGTTTACCGTAAAGGTGTCTATAGGTAGAAAGAAAAAAGGAAACCAGTGTAAATGCTTCCATAGAGAGCATGCACCCTACAGAAATCGGTTAAGCCTCATGTATACTGATTGACATAAAGGCTTAAAGTTGAGTCTTGCAATGTGCTATCAGGAAACACAAGCCACACAAGTCCACACCTCCTGCTTGCTACCTGAGTGCACTTCCATGCTGCTTACTCGGCTCTCTCTTACCTGCCCTTCTGCACATCCCACTTCCCACTAAATGTTGTCTGACTTCCTCGCCTCGTGCCTTCTGCCCACAGCTCCCCTTCTGTGGTTTTTCCGCTCTGGGGCACAAATGACAGAATAGGTTGAAATGTCTCAAGTTGGAATTTGTCCTGAGGAAGAGCTGAGTGGTTTCGTGGGTCATCATCCAGTGTTGTTGTGTTCATGTCGGGCAGAACTTTCTTGTCAGGATGTTGCATAGGCTGCTGGGACCGGGAGACTCGTACTGCTGGAAATTTCTGACCCACTCTGTCTCTGGACTTCATTTAATGAGAGACAATTAAAGTCCTTACTGCTTAAGCCATTTCAAGATGGGGTTTCCTCCTATTTGCAATCAGACATAATATTTGTTTCAGGGTTAAGCCTTCCTTACTCAGGACCACCTGAGTGTGAGTATTCCTAGAGTGATCAGGTAAAAAAAAGTAGAGTGAAACTGAGCTTGTGAAAGCCATTTGAAAGCTCATATGTTCACTGTGAATGCAAAGCTGGTCAATGATCACTACTCAGCATCCCCAAAGGGAGAGAAGCTCGAGGGACCACACAGGAAACAGTCAAGAATCGTGGAGGGCTTGCTTCCTGTGAATTCACAGACCACTTACAGGACAGTCCCGGGGGACTCTTCACCTTCACCCTGAACCCTTCCTTCGCATGTCTCCCCTTCAGCTAAAGAGTCTACGTGTTCTGAAGTTATTTTCCCATCAACTCAGAGTCTGACCTTTTCCCAAGGGGAAAAAAACTCCCTCTAAAAATGATCTCCTTGCAGCCTCTGCATTGCAAGCAGGCTAAAGTCATGTTTGGTTTGCAATCAGTAAAGAGCAATTTAACTGGGGACCCATAGGCATGGAGTTCAGAGGTTAACAACCGGGTACCTGCTGCTACTGCTGGACCTTCCTTCAGCCCACGACCCATGCTTCCTGGTTTGGGAGCCAAGTTTCTGGGGACCCCATCAGATGTGATTGAGCATTTCTATCTGTTAACTTTCTGTGTCAACTTGGTTAGGCTCTTGTGCCCAGATGCTTGATCAAAGACTAGTCCTGATGTTGCCGTGAAGGTATTTATTTAGATGAGGTTAGCATTTAAATCAGCAGATGACCCTCCATAATGTGAGTGAGCCTCGCCCAGTCAGTTGAAGGCCTTGGAGGCCTTGGAGTCGCCCCAAGGAAGAAGGAAGTCTGGAGTCTGCAGCCCACCAGACTCCAGCTGCAATCTCCACTCTTCCTTGAGTCTCCAGCCTGACGGCCCACCCTGCAGATATCAGACTTGCTGTCCCCACTAGCACATCAGCCAATGCCTTACAATGAATCCAACTATATATCCACACATACACATTCTACTGATTCCGTTTCTCTGTAGAATTCTGACTAGTACCCCATCTAAGGACATTTTCCTTCTTTGAATTACGTTTAACCCTAGGTAACATCAGACAGACCAATTGTAGGACATTCTATAAAATGCCCGACCAGTACTCAACATTGTCAAGGTCATCAAAAACAAGACACAAGGAGTTAGAAAAGTCTGAGACACTGTCACAGCCAAGAGGAGCCTAAAAGGCTTGATTTCAGAATGCAGTGTGGGATCCTGGGACAGAAAGAAAGGATATTAGGTAAACTAAGGAAACATGAATAAGGTACGGTCTTTATTTAATAGTAATGTATCAATATTGCTTCATTCATTGTGATAAATAAATCATAGATACATAAGATGTTAATAATAGGGGAGACTGTGTGGAGTATATGGGAATTCTCTGTGCTTCTTTATCTGTAATCCTAAAACTATTTTAAAATTTAAAAATGTAATTAAAATATATGTTTATTATTTTACTTTTCATACATGTCATTAATCCAAAAGATGTGTATTGAACACTTGCTGTCTACCAGATAAGATGCCAGAAAAGTTTCTGGGAGGAGTTTAAGGGTAAGAGGGGCATGACCAGATCTGCTTTTTAAACCATCATTCTGAGGAATTCATATGCATTCCAAAGTGTGAAAACCAGCTAGACTGACGGGATTCCTTGAGAAGAGAAACTGTTTCATTCTTATTTCCGGCCAGCCAGAAATGTTGGGAGCCGGAGTGGGTAAGTTTCAGGGACATTGGTCCAAGCAAAGGGAGCAGCAGGTGTGTGGCCTCTTTGCTGGACAGAACTTCCTTGCTGGAGAAACTGAACAGAGGCCCGTGTGGCTGGTGGGGAAGGAAAAAACCCAGACGGGGCGGGGCATTGTGCCTCACCTTTTGGAGCTCAAGATGTTTATCTTTTTAAAAATTTTATTGGAGTATAGTTGATTTATAATGTTTTAGTTTCAGGTGTACAGAAAAGTGAATCAGCTATACATATACATATATCCACTCCTTTTTTTTTTTTTAAGATTCTTTTCCCATATAGGCCATTACAGAGTATTGAGTAGAGTTCCCTGTGCTCTACAGTAGGTTCTTATTAGTTACCTATTTTACATATAGTAGTGTGTATATGTCAGTACCAATCCCAATTTATCCTTTCCCCCCTTATCTCCTGGTAACTATAAGTTTGTTTTCTACATCCGTAACTCTACTTCTGCTTTGTAAATAAGTTCATTTGTACCCATTTTTTTAGATTCCACATATAAGCGATATCATATGATATTTGTCTTTCTGTGTCTGACTTACTTCACTCAGTATCACAATCTCTAGGTCCATCCATGTTGCTGCAAATGCCATTATTTCATTCTTTTTTATGGCTGAGTAATATTCCACTGTATATATGTACCATGTCTTCTTTATCCATTCCTCTGCTGATGGTCATTTAGGTTGCTTCCATGTCCTGGCTATTGTAAATAGAGCTGCTATGAACATTGGGGTGCATGTATCTTTTGGAATTATGATTTTCTCCAGGTATATGCCCAGATTGCTTGGTCATATGGTAGTTCTATTTTTAGTTTTTTAAGGACCCTCCATACAGTTCTCCATAGTGAATGTTTTTTCACCTGCAACAAGAAGCCATCCTAGGCTGATAATCTGATGTACCTTATAAAATATAGTATGCTCATTATTGAAACTTTAGAAAATACAGAAAAGGATAAAGAAAAAACATCATCTGTAGTCTATTTTGAAATAACACTTGACCTATTGGTATATTTCCTGCCACCTTTTTATGCAGTTATTTTTCTTGCTCTTTTTTAAAAAAATGTACTTATTGTATAATGAATGTTTTTCCATAACCTAAAAGAGTTTACAAATCATCTGTCTGTGTAATATTCCCATACACAGCTAGGTTATAATTTATTTAACCATTCCCCTATTTTATTGTTTTGTTTTTGCCATTATAAATGGCATTATAATGGGCCTTGTTGTATGTAAAGTTGCTTTATCTCTAATAACTTTATAATGGTCACTGTCAGCTCTTCTTGATGAAATTCCGGGTACACGTTTTTCGATGTGTAATGAAATGTGCCGATAAAGGGCCCCCACCAACTGGACTGGCTTCTTGTTTGGCCCCAAATCTCCTTTCTTGAGGTCGTGGACACACAGCCATAGCAAAGCCCCTGAGAGTGATTTTTATATAGCTAGGAGTGTAATTACTTTGTGAAATGCTGTAACCATTGCAAATATCAATATATTGTCTAACACTCGCAAAAGACATTAACATTTTCTACAGAAGAAAAATGCCCCAAGTTTACTTATAATCGTCTTCATTTCCATTATCCTTACTCTTAATGATGTCATTTCTCTCCTTCTCATTTTACTATTTCATTTATGAAGAAACAATTTTGTCACTTTGGTATAGCCGACATACATAAATGAACTCAAATATTCAGCCAACGTGATTCATTTTTATGTCGATGTTGCCGGGCAGGTGACAGTGGATGGGAAATAAGGCAGACAGAGACCAAGACCAACAGCTCTGTCAGCCCATGAGGGATGTCGGCACTGCTAGCATGATCCTACATTTGACTTTAATATCCATAATGGTTCTCTGCTTTCTGTGGAAACCTGAGAAATTCTCCTGCTGAGTTTACCAGTTGTCTAGAAGCTAAAGCAGATCAGGTTGGTAAGAAGAAACTCCCAGCAAAACCATAAGCTCTGGCCCTCACCTGGGCCTTTGCTTAGCTCACAACACAGGGCCGGTGGAGGGGTGGTGGTCTGTCGGGGTCACTCTGGTGGCCAACCCAAGAGCAGTCCCCCAGCTGGTGGCCAACCCTAGAGTAGCCCCCCGGCTGTTCACTTGCCATTTTAACAGAGGGGTGATGTTCACGGGTGGGACATGGGGACAAGTTCGCATGGGTCTACTCAGGTTTTTTATAATACCCTTTCCAAACTCGCATATAGATAAATCACAACATGTAGATTTTATCAAGATATGTAGTACGTTATAAACATATGAGTAATAATAACATCTATTTAAAGGGTGTGTGTTTGTTAATTATGGAAAGAAAACAATTTGACCTGTCCAACTTTTTAAAGTGAACTTTTATTTTTTTTCCTAGTTTTTTAAAACTATATCTTGTATTCTTTTCTACAGAAAAGTAAAACATTTTTATAAAAGTGTACAGACTCAATCAGGATTAAAAAAAAAAAAAAAGACAAGACCACTATGAGAAGAAAATGGGCAAACAGCAGTGATCTAAGAGAACCCAGCAGTTAAGGCAAGAATTGCATAGAATGAGAAATATTTTAAAAGAGGCCTGGCAAAATTCACAGCTCATGTGGGGTAGTAATTATTTTCATTCTAGTGGAGTAATTGTATTTCATTCTTCATTAGAAGGATCTGACATAACTGCTTAGACAACAAACGTAACTACTCCCATTTCCCACTGGGACACTGCATGGGAGTTATGGACAGCTGTCCTGACCTCCCGTCTTCCATTCGATTTTAGGAAAGGGTCAGGGTTGCCCACACCCCTTGGTATACATTTAGAACCTCTGGAGTGAGTGGTACAAGCTAATTCCTCTCAACAGGGTGCTGTGATGGGGGAATCATTTATGGTCAGACATCTGAGTATGAGTCTAGGCTCCACAAGTTACCATTTTGTGTTATTGGGCAATTCATCTAACCTTTGGTGCCTCAGTTTCCTCCTCAGGAAAGAAGAGCTAGCAAATAGGACCTACTTCATAGGATTGGTGTGAAGATCACATAAGATAACACGCAAAACTTGCTTACGGTCTCTTCTAGATTATGAATTACTACCGTGAGAATAGATAAGGGGCCATTTTCATCTTTTCATACCATTTATCACACAGTGCTAAATGAATAGCAGGTATGCAATCAATGCCTGACAAATCAGTGAAATAACTCAACTCTGGTAGAAATTAGTAAGGGCTCAGATTTTTCTCTCATTATTACAACTAGCGTTGTAAACAGAGTTCACCTGGTTTAAAATAATTTAGTCTCCAGGATCGTTAAGTCCGTCTGAATATGTTGAATTCTTACTAATATAGTTAAGTCTCAAGATCTGGCTCCGCGAGTACTGGCCATTTCAGAACCTTCACAAGTAAGGCTATAGGTATATTTCTTGAGACCTGCCAAGTGCCTGGCACTACCCAGAATGCCTTGGGTAGTTCGAAAGACTCACAGAATGCAAGCTGGAGGAAATCATTATAGAAATGTGAGGCTTAGAGGAGTTAACCGATTTGCGTATCTAATAGCATAAAAGTAACGAATCTACAGTTAAAGGCAGATTCTGACTCCCAGCCCAGTGTGTTCTGTCAACTGTGGAAATTTCATATTGAAGCATATGAGCATTGAAGAGAAACATAAACCCATGGTACCTGACTTGACAGATACAGTGAACTTTTAAAAGAAAAATTCTCTCTTTCAATTTGGAGCGCTTTTTCTGTTTGTCCAAATCCCCACTCAGCAGGTAAAATGAGTAAAGGAAACAGGTATACTTATGTCCTTTCAAAGACTAAGTGGATGGATATCAACTTCATGTTATGATTAAATTTCAAAGAATAGACTTCACAGATTTTTACTTTATTCAAATGAGCAGTGATATTGTAAATTTAATGTCGTCATCAGTTTGACCCCTCCATACCCCACGACTGGCAGACCACTTCACGTCTTGAAAAGCTTCCTTGTCTGGGCCTCTTTCTCACAGGGCTCCCCTGGTCCCCCCGCTTCCCTCACTGGCTGTTCCTCCTTGGTCTCCAGGCTGGGTCTCACCTCCTCCATTCACTCTCAGAATGCTCTCCTGGACCTACTTATCTTCTTTCTTCATTCTGGTCTGGTACCAGGCTTTGAAATGCATCTAGAGACCAATGGCTTCCGGATATCTTACCTCCAGCTCTGATATCTCCCCATAACCCCAGACCCACGTGTCTGACTGCGTACTTGACATCTCCCGCAGATGCCCAAGGAGCATCTCAAACTCAATATGGCCAAAACCCAGCTCCTGACCCCCACCCCACCAAACCTCTCCTTCCCCTGTATATTTGATCACCTCTCTTTTCTCACTCCCCATACCCCAGCCCTCAGGAAGCTCTACTGTCTTTGCCTTTAAAACATACCCAAACTCCTCTACTTCTATCTTCATTACCCCCATCCTGGTCTGAGGCTCAGTCCGTCACACCTGGCCTATGGAACTGGCTTCTTACTTGGCCTCTTTGATTCTATTATTGCCTCCCCCGTCCCTTAAAATATGGTCTCCTGGGCTTCCCTGGGGGCGCAGTGGTTGACAGTCCGCCTGCCGACGCGGGGGACACGGGTTCGTGCCCCGGTCCGGGAAGATCCCACGTGCCGCGGAGCGGCTGGGCCCGTGAACCATGGCCGCTGAGCCTGCGCGTCCGGAGCCTGTGCTCCGCAACGGGAGAGGCCACAACAGTGAGAGGCTCGGGTACCGCAAAAAAAAAAAAAAAAAAAAAAAATATATATATATATATATATATATATATATATATATATATATATATATATATATATATGGTCTCCTAATTTTATCAAGTTCTAAAAACATTAGACTTAGGCCACGACAGTCCCCTGCTTAACCCTTTCTGATGTAGCACAAACAAAACCCAGACTCCCAGGCAGCTTACAAAACCCTGACCCGACCTGTCTTCTGCCGGCGTCTCTGAGCTCATCTTCTTTTCCTCCGCAGTCACGCTCAAAGCTGTATTCTCTGTGGCCGTCCAAGGCTCTTCCTCCACGGCAAGCTCTTTTCCTCCCTGGGACCTTGGCGTTAGTTCTCCCCTCTGCCTGGAATGCTCTTCCCTGCATCTTTCCCTGGCTCACACCTGTTCTTTAGAATTTGGCTAGATGCGATCTGCGCAGAATTTTTCCTCCTCCACCCAGCTAGAGCAACACTCTGTTACAACACTTCATTTTAGTTCTCAATAAGACAGCTTATTTATTGGCTGTCTTATGGCAAAAAGGCGCTTGTTTAAATGGAGTAGTGTCTTAAGAGAACGCCCCCAAAAGTAATAGTGAAATTGATGAATGACTTAGTAACCATGAATATTGTTTCATCGCTTACAGAAATGTTCATAACGTGTGCTGCATTCAGCAGCCCTCGTCTCTTTCTTCATTAAAGGATGTACCCAAGAGACAAAGAAAAAGTGGTACCTGTTGTTTCCTGTAGGCTCTAGGGTGAGTCAGATGGGTGAGGTCTGTGGGCAATTTCACTAAAGCCTGTTAGGCAGAGATCTTATTATAAGGCGAGCGTAGATCTACTCTGATTTAGAAAAGTTCTTAATTATGACACTTCTGATTTACAAAGTGTCAGGACTTAGTGTTATTGGGTGTTTCCCATATAGCACCATTTGGTCTGTTCCTCTAAGTTTTAAAATCCCTTTCTCCACCGTTACTATAGATACTGGATTTTCTTTGCCATTACCCTCTACACTGATGGAGACAAATCTGTATGACATTTTCAATTCTATCAGAAGGAACAAAACCTTTCAAGGCCACTCTCAAACCCATACATTTTCACTTTTCTAGATCATGAAGAAAATAACAATTTGATTGTTCTTTATGGAATATAAGACATGGACACACCTACCCCACTACTGTGATCTGAGATCATACACTGCTTTGTAAAATTATTTTTATTTGTCTTGTTTTGAGATTTATCTTTTAATAATACAGACAATCTATGCCAAAGGCTTTTTTAAATTACATTTTGTAATCAAAGTAAAACAATTATAGATGTTTATTTTGTATCAATGCACATTATCAGTCTTAAACTACATCTTCGCCAATTTCTTTTTCTTTTATTTATTTATTTTTTTTGCGTCCTCTGTGCCTCACCTCTCCCCACCTCCTTCCCCCACCTTAGAGAACAGAAGCTTTTAGAGCTATTATTTTCAGATGGGACTCTTTCTTCCCTGCCTTTCCTTCCTATTGTGAAAGTACTAGGCATTGAATCTATCTACTCCCCTCACCCCCCAAAAAAGCAGTGACAATGGAAAAATCTCCCGTCGGCTTTGTTCAGGAATTATCACAAGGAAAATGAATCAACAGAGGGCTTCAGACGTCTCCTCCTCCAGACAGAGCCTTTCTGTCTGCAGAGAGAAAAAAAATTGCATATTGTCTTGGTTTAACAGATTTCCTCTCGGCCTTGTTTATGTCCATCCATCCATTTAGAATCAAAACAGTTCAGGATTTAGTGGTCAGGTGGTCTGGGACAGAATGATCGGTATCCAGACCTCTGTCTTCAGCAGCACCTGGGAACATCCAGCGGACACAGTTCCCGGGCCCGCCACCCAGAGACCCAAATTCAGTAGGTTGTCGTCAGGTCCAGAAATCTGTCTTTTTCGAAAGCTCCTGCGGGGTCTTGATCATCAGTCACACTGAAGAACCTCAGAGAATTTCTGCATCTTAGATCTGTAAATGCCTTAGGGATTAGTTAGGGCAATCCTCTGAAGGAAAACAGACCCACGATCACATAGCTGGGCAATGGATTTGCTAAAACAATTGGAGAGTCATTCAGTTACGTCCAGCACATTCATTGAAGAAAGACAGGAACTTTTCTATTACAGCTTAGGAGAATTTGAGTCAACATGGCTCAAATTTTCTGACTTCTTTTTTTTTTTTAATTGAAGTATAGTTGCTGTACAGTATTGTATAAATTACAGGTGTACAAATAGTGATTCACAATGTTAAAAGTTATCCTCCATTTATAGCTATTATAGAATATTGGCTATATTCCCTCGTTGTACAATATATCCTTGTGTCTTATTTTATACGGTGAAAAGCTGAAAGTATTTCATCTGAGATCAAGAACTAGACAAGAAAGGCCACTCTCACCTCTCTTATATAACATAGTTCTGGAAGTCCTAGTCACAGCAATCAGAGAAGAAAAAGAAATGAAAGGAATCCATTCTGGAAAGGAAGAAGTAAAACTGTCATTGTTTGCAGATAACATGATATTATACATAGAAAATCCTAAAGACAACACCAGAAAACTACTGGAGCTTATTGGTGGATTCGGTAAAGCTGCAGGATACGAAATTAATACTCAGAAATCTGTTGCATTTCTATACACTAACAATGAAATATATCGGAAAGAAAAATTAAAGAAACAATCCCATTTGCCATCGCATCAAAAAAATAAAATACCTAGGAATAAACCTATCAAATTTTCTAATCTCTAATTTCTCTTAAAGAGGCAGACCCTCTCACACCATGAAAATTCAGCTCATCAAACAATAACTTCCTGGGAATTCCAAAGAGCCCAGGTTTCCCTGAGAAGTAAGTGTGATGTTTAAATCAGCTACTTTGCCGGACCAATAAATTACAACAAAGTTATTTGTGTTTTAATTTTGGTCCTAGAGCTTCAGTTTGAAAACCTGATTCAGGGGCAGGCAGTGGACAGTGAAACGTGTTTGAAATACAACACCAAGTCTTTGAGAAAGTGGCTCGCTAAGCTGGGGATCCTAGTGAGAGCTTCAGCACACATTGGACGCTTGCTGGATGTTTTTAGGCTAATTGGAAAGTCATTTCAATAAGAGGGGCGGGGGGAGGGTGGGAGGAACTGGGAGACTGGGATTGACATGTATCCACTACTATGTACAAAACAGATACCTCGTGAGAGCCTACTCTATAGCACAGGGAACTCTACTCAGTGCTTTGTGGTGACCTAAATGGGAAGGAAATATTAAAAAGACGGGATATATGTATACGTAAAACTGATTCACGTTGCTGTACAGCAGAAACTAACACAACCTTGTAAAGTAACTGCACTCCAATAAAAACTAAACAAATAAGAGGGGAAATGATGATCTCTTTGTTTTTATTCCACTGCGTGATTGAATCATACACGTTTATTGTAGGTGAGGCACCATCATTTTTAGAAGCATTTTGATGTTTTGAGAAAATAGTTTTAATCATGATTCGCAATATGTGGATTTCTTACACATTAGGTTCCTATCTCTTCTTAAATTAGAATCTTATTTCTTACTGGAGTCAGAACTACACACAAACCACACGGATAATAAGATTTGAACCAACTGTGAAAAGGATGATCAGTCTTAATCAGAGAGTAAAAAGTGAATGTTTAGAACACATCTAAGAGCATATGTGTTGAATCCTTGTCTTTATCCACCAGCCACAGCGACGAAGTGTTACAGAGTCAAATATTTTAAAAATCAGGTCGTGTCGAGCCCGCTCCTGGGATTGTCTCTGGCAGGAGTGATTATATCCCTTTAGAGCAGGGTTTCAGAGAAAGAATGCCAGCTATGCAGAGAAGCAGTGAAGAATGTATTCACCTCTGAGCCCTGACCTGCAGGTCAGAAGGAGACATCCCTGCCAGCGGAACCTTGAAAGCAGATGATAAACATGATGGATATCTGGGAACTTAAAAGAGAACAGGGGCCAGATCCTGGCCAAGCAGCTGGCCAGCCCCGGGGGGTGCGTGGACGCCTATTACTCAGCGCCTTTCCTGAGCACCGTATCCCTGGGTGCGCCACATGCATTTGCTCAGACTTTCACAGCAGCGGACACTGACTTTTAGAAGTGGAAGCGTCTACCCAAGGTGCAGAGCTGGGGACCCAGCTGGTGGCTGAGCGGGAGACCCGGCCTGGTCTGTCTGACTTCCTCAGTCTTCCACGAAAAATGGTTTAACTGGTCATCATGAAACCTAAAAGTAATTGAGAGGCCTTTCAGAAGATTCATGTGCCCCAGGTGTCTCCTTTGGGGATAAATCAAAGATCAAGCTTTGCTTTCTGAGGGGGGTAAACTGAGGCAGGGGAGAGGGTATCGAGGCTAAGTGGGTGGGAGTGCCCACCGGCACCATTGGTGAGGAGCCCGCGAGGAAAAGCTCAGGCTTTGGTCTCCTCCTGGTCACTGCCCCAGGTCAAGGGCAGGAGAGGTTCTGAGGGCTCCATTCAAACCTGCCTCCTCGCACTGTCATTCAGGGCTCCTGTTGCTCTAGCTTCTGTTGCTTCTCTTAAAATTTCCTGCGTGTCCAGCGCACCCAAGAAAACAACTCGGCTGGGCTCTACGCAGGTTCCCAGTTCCCTTTCCTGCCTCTGACACTTGAATGTTCTGTGCAGGGCCCGTGCCTCCCTTCCAACCCTCAGGGGGAATTGTACCCCATTCTTTAGAAATCGGCTCCTTCCCCCTTACAAGACACAATTCTCCACTCCCCAGGGCATTTTTCTACACTCTTCCTTCTGGGGTTCATCTACCCATATGTATTTATTTACTGAAAAATTATTACGTAAGGTTCCATACATCCTCGAATGAGGATCCACTGGCTTTTTTTTTTGTGTGGTACGCGGGCCTCTCACTGCTTTGGCCTCTCCCGTTGCAGAGCACAGGCTCCGGACACGCATGCTCAGCGACCATGGCTCACGGGCCCAGCCACTCCGCGGCACGCGGGATCCTCCCGGACCGGGGCACGAACCCGCGTCCCCTGCATTGGCAGGCGGACTCTCAACCACTGCGCCACCAGGGAAGCCCTCACTGGCTTTTTGAACCTCACCAGGAATTCACGGGTTGAAGCATGTTTGATGGTGTTCATTTATTGCATCACGGTGTCCATCAAAGCACGGATGGTAGGAACCTCCTCAAGTTGGTAGCTGAGTTCTGAGACTTGACTCTAATCTGTAATAACCTCCTGGCTTTTGGTCATGACAAGATGTTCCGGGCTCAACTACCTGCCCTATACCTGGATCAGCCATTTCTCCAAGCAACAAGGATTTCCTCTTTTATCAGACTTCTTAACTTTGCCAAACCAGGGAGTGTAAATTGGTATCTCACTGTAGTTTTAATCTGTAGTTCTCTAACACTTTAATAATACTGTGCATATGTTTTCATATTTTTATTTACCAGCTGTGTTTTCTCCATCTGTGATGCCTGGCTATGATCTTGTCTAATTTATATGTATGTATATGTATATATATGTATATGTATGTATGCATGCACATATACGTATAGACACATATATGTATATTCATCCATATATACACATACATACATGGCTATGTATGTATATATGTTTCTAATGGATTTATAGTTCATTTTTTATTCCACACAGTAATCATTTGTCGGTTATTTGTTTTATAAATATCTTCCCCTGTTTTACCATCTATACCATCCCTTTATTATAGTTCCTCGTGTGGGACAGAACTTTAAAATTTTCTGTGGACAGATTAAAAGCATGATTGTTCAAGGAAACACATTTAGAGGAAAAGACACAGAATAAAAATGTACAGCTCAGTGAATTTTCACAAAGTGAGCCCTCTTGTAGCTACCACTAGCGTTAGGAAAAAGATGACCACCCGAAGCTCGGTCATGGACCAGTTTCTCCTGCTTCTCTGGAGATAACTCATTGCTCTTCTGACGTTTAAGGCAATCCTTGCCTTTCCTTAGAGTTGTTTCTCCAGACTTTTATCTCTGACTCTGTAGTTTAGTTCTGCCTGTTTGGGGGATCTTCACGTAAGTGGAGCTACACAGGATGCTTTTCTGTGTTCTTTCACTCAACTTTCTTGGACACTGGCAAGGTCATTCTAAAATGTGTGTGGAAATCGAAGGACCAAGAATAACTAAGACAATCTGGAAGAAGAGCGAAGTTGGAGAACTTAATGTTACGGGATGGCGATACTTATTATAGAGCTTCTCCAATTGAGACAGTGTTTGCAGTCTCCCACTGGGTGAATTTATTCATGCAATTCATTCATCCATCCACTATGTGGCTGACGGACCTCTGCATTACTTCCTTTGGATGGCTATCGTGAATTCAGCTGTTTTGGCATGCTCACGTCCATCTCTTTTAACGTATGTGCAAGGCTTTCTTTGGGGTATATGCCTAAAAGTGAAGTTGTAGGTAGTTACTTGTAGGTAGAGTGACCATAACTTCCCTTTGATCCAGATAATCCAAGTTTATGCCTTGGATTATGTCCCATCTGTTTTTTTTTTTTTTTTTTTTTTGGCCGTGCCACATGGCTTGCGGGATCATAGTTCCCTGATCAGAGACTGAACCCAGGCCCTCAGCAGTGAGAGCTCGGAGTCCTAACCACTGGACTGCCAGGGAATTCCCTATGTCCCATCTTAATATGTTTTATATAAATATCCAACTGTCCTGGAATAACTTATTGTAAAGACCACCCCTTTCTCACTGCTCTTGAGTGTCACCTTTGTCATAAAATAAGTGTTCGTATATGCTATTTCTCCTACTTGTCTCCACCCGAAAACTTGTAGTTCATTTCCCAGGTTAAACCACCCTCCCTCCTCTAAATGTTCACTCTCTCCCTTCTAGGTGTCCCCATGCGCGTGGCATTCCCTCCATCACTTGTCACACAGGTAGTGACTGTGGTTTTCGGCTAGGCAGTCAGGTCTTGGAGCTGTGCCTCATTGATTCTCCCACCTGCCCCAGACCTTCTGCAAATTAATGAATGGAATGCACGTATAACCAGCAGTCTCCATCGTAATTATGCTGGCATTGATCAAGGGCTCTAAGCACTATTTATTGTATCTGATCTATTCCTCCCAAGCTCTGTGCTAAATAGGCATTTGTGGAATCCTGGAACTCACTGTTGGCTTGACCACCTCTTCGCTCTGCGGTCATTCTCGCTCCAACACCAATGGCTGCTGTGACAAAAGTCACACATTCAGGTCACGAAGGTGTCCTTGGTGGAACCTGCACCTGAAAGCTCTCAGTGTGGACCTGCCAGGCATCCCCACTCCTTGCCCATCAGCACATTGTTTGGACTGTCCATGTTTACAGGTCATTCCACTGTCTGATCTCCCTGAAGGCATGACAGTCCCCATTGTCCCCCTCAGCTGGCTGGGGGCTGCACATACTTGTACTGTTGGGGGCAAATGCAGATCTGTTTCTTTTCTAGACTGTATATCAACACAGCATAGCTCCCTGTTTCCTCTCTGTGGAACTCCATTCATTTCATATTGTGTCCAAATTTCCTTCTTTTGTGTAGGGATTCCCCTATTTCCTGTCAAGCTCTTAATTTTTCCTTGTCTCTGTTGCTGTTTAAACATTCAGTGTGAATATCAGGAAAGTTCCTGCCCCCATCATTGCCAAGTCCTTGAGTCTCACAGAAGTTCCCCTAAAGGACAAAGACGTGCAGCTGAAGGACTTCCAGGGCTGAGAGCAGTGTTGCCTTCCTGCTGGCATCTTCTGGAATCTACCACCACATCCACAGGGATGGTCGCTGGTCATTTTCTCATGAGAAATCACTTCAAACTAGCCAGTTGACTAAAAAGGTTGACAGGAGCTCAGAAAATAAATGTGATTGTATTCCATACGGGCGAGTGTTCAGAAGGGTGGTATTCTGAAGGTTTGCTTGCTAATTGATTTATCTGGGAATCGGAAGGCTCTTTTTCAATCAAAACTGTGTTATAATAATTGTTAGGTCCACAGACGTTTATCTAATATAACCTCAAATAATAGACCATTTTAATGAAAAAAATGTAGTAAGCAAAGCAGTTTCACCACTAGTAATTATGCAATTTTAAAGACATATTCCAGTGAAATTAATTAAATACAAAACCATTTCAGATGTAGAGGATGATGAAAATGTAACTAGACGCTTATGGAGATATAAGTGGGATTCCCAACATTTTTAAGAGCTTTACAGAAATGACATATAATATCTGGTTTCACTTAAAAAGTGCAGATTTACTTTTTAAATAAGTGAATTGATAGCATCGCTTCACGAATCCACCAAATATAAATCTGATATTGTCAGATTTAATGTGTCTTTTAATAGAAGAAGTAGTTAAAGCCATTGGTAGGTATTCATAAAACGTGTGTTACTTCATTCTATCCCAACAGCAACTAGGAGGGAAGGACTCTTATTCCCACTGTACAGTGTGAACACTGAGGTTTAGAAAGGATTAAGTTACCCATTAGTAGCCTGGAGAGATTAGATCCAAGTTACCCTCTTTCTAACATCCCCACATTGCTTCACAAAGAGAAGGAACTGACCAGAGAAGAAAGAGAAACGTGTACACTCTAGTGTAAGGTGGGGAGAGAGGTCTATCTCTTGAACTCCACAGCCCAGAGCTGTAGCAGCTGGTGTTTCTTGAATGTTCACCATCTGGTGTAGCTCGTGTCTTATTCTACTTAACCACAATCACCCCATAAATTAGATACTTCTGTTCCCACTCCCATTTTGCGTGTGAGGAAACTGAAACGGAGAGAGGTTAAGCTGACTGTCCAAAGTCACGTGGCAAGGAGGCAGCGGTGCCTTCAGACAGCGGCTCCTGAGCCAGCTGCCCCCGTCCACCACATGCAAACGACAGCCCCAGGAGGCAGCTTCAGACGGTCAGGGAAGCTGAGAGACAGATGATGAGACAGCAGACAGGGTGACGGGGTGCTCGGGGGGAGCAGGGCCACTTCAGCTGCAAGGCCTCTCCGAGACAACATGCCCTCGAGGCTAGAATGAAAGGAAGGAACAGCGTGGATTCCCTGGGGGAAGGGTCTCCATGCTGAGCCGGCCACCCAGGATGCCACCTCATCACAACTCAGCCCTTCTCTTCACGCAGGGCCTCTCGCACACAGGAGCCCGAAAGGATATGACGTCATTTGTACATTTGGGGACTTGCCAAGGTCTTGGGCAGCATCCCGGAAAAGATCCACTGTAATGGGAAATGCTGGCAGAGGCTTGGGGAGAAGAAATGCAAAGACTCTGTATTAGTCAGGGCTCTCCAGAGAAACAGAACCAATGGGACACAGATGAGATAGACAGATGATAGATAGAGAGATAGATAGAGGGGTAGATTATTGATAGATAGAGGGATAGATTTATAGATGGATAGAGGGATAGATTATTGATAAATAGATGGATAGATGGAGAGATATATTATTGATAGAGGGATAGATTATGATAGATGATAGATAGAGGGATAGGTTATTGATAGAGAGATAGATAGAGGGATAGATTTATAGATGGAGAGAGGGATAGATTATTGATAAATAGATGGATAGATGGAGAGATAGATTATTGATAGAGGGATAGATTATTGATAGATAGATAGTTAGAGGGATAGATGGAGAGATAGATTATTGATAGATGATAGATAGATAGATAGGAGAGAACCAGAAAAGCAGGTGGTAGAATTCAGCCTGGGTGTGAAGGTCTGAGAACAAGGAGTGCCAGTGTCCGAGGGCAAGAGAAGATGGATATCTCAGCTCAAAGAGTGAGTGAATTCACCCTTCCTCCACTTTTTTTTGTAGTCAGGCCCTCAAAGGATTGGATGATATCCCCCCAGCCACCACCTCCCCACACACCCATCGTTGAGGGCAATCTTTACTCAGCCTACAGATTCAAGTGTTAATCCCTTCTGGAAACATCCTCACAGACACACCCAGAAATCATGTTTTACCAGCTACCTGGGCATCCTTAACCCAGTCAAACTGACACATAAAATTAACCATCACAGGCTCCTAAAGCTGGGAGAAGCTGGGCAAGTTTAGGGACCTGAAAGATCAGAGAAACACTGTGTAGTGAAGGAGGTGGAGATAGAGACAGAGACAGAGACAGAGAGACAGAGGGAGAGACCAGGTCATGCACTTCTTACTCATTTCCACGGACTGTCACTGGGTGATTGATGCAGGGGAGTGAAAGAAGCATTCCCTGGGAATGATTTTAAAAGACCCCTTTGGGAGGGAGGAAACTCCCTCTGCTACTTCTTCTGTCCCTGTGCTCCCTGGACAGTACTCTCTGTACCCTGTTCTGCCCTCATGACTCACAGATATTCAGCTCAGGTAGAGGGAGGCTGTCAGTGGGGCAGGTCCTCTGCTATGAGTGAATGTAACTTGATTGACGTCCATGTGGAAACTCTGGAATTATTTTCCTACCTTTACTCCATAGTAACTCTTTCAAAAGGGCATATTTGATTCTGTGTCATATTGGTAACGTGGATAAACATCTATTTCTATACCGATTTCTCAGCAAATGCATGTACATTCAACTGGATTTTGTTTCCAGTTGAAATAGCTTTTTAGATGAAAGCTGAATTGGGAGTTCCGTGTGTATTTCAAATCTTAGAAGGAAACAGTGAACGTTAAGCACAAAATGGGAAGATATTAACTATGGCAGGTTAAGGAGGCCATTCTTGATGTAGTTCCCATATGTTATTTGATTTTAACATCACAAATTTCACTTCCATCATTATGAAATCAATCCCTGAGGTGTATTTCAGAGCAATAGAGGAACCTCCAAGCACCTGCTTTCTGGTTGGAACTGTTTTGCCTACAAAAACATGCCAACATTTTAACACACTTTCCAAGTGGCCATTTATCAAACATAATAATGACGGAGGGAAATCTCCAGTCACAGAGTTCCCCATATCCTCATGAGAATCCCACAGATGGTTTCATCTCTAATGATCTCGGTTTGCAGCATCTATGACTGAAATCACATTCAAGCACTGGCATTTATCACTCAGCAAACAGATTGCCTACGTTGATCTTAAACTCTAAGAACATCAAAAGGCTGTGGGTGTGGGTCGGATCCTGCTCTAGATATTTGTAGTTTCCATTGAGAAGATGCTCTTCGTGAGCTACTTCTCAGAAATGATATCATACAGACTCTTGTAGCCAGTTTCTCCTAACTCTACCCACAGATACAAAGGCAAGGTTTAAGAGTGCTCTCTTAATATGCTAGGCACTGGACACAATCTCATTTCATGATTCCCAAATCAAAGGACTTCTTTTTTTTTTTCTTGTGGTACGCGGGCCTCTCACTGTTGTGGCCCCTCCCGTTGCGGAGCACAGGCTCCGGACGCGCAGGCTCAGCGGCCATGGCTCACGGGCCTAGCCGCTCCGCAGCATGTGGGATCTTCCCGCACCGGGGCGCAAACCCGCGTCCCCTGCATCGGCAGGCGGACTCTCAACCACTGCGCCACCAGGGCGGCCCTGAGGACTTTATTTTTATTACCACCCCTCCCACAGTTCTATAGATGAGGATGAGGGAGAGGGTTAGAGCCAAGCTAAGGCCACACAGCCGTTACTAGAAGACCTGGAATCTGAACCCAGCCTTGCCGACTTCACAGCCTGAATTCCTAACCCTTACTTTGCTCTGCATCCCCAGAGTAACTTCCAGTAGCTACCCCCACGGGAGAGTGACTGTCTAAGGAGCGATCCTGACATAGCTCACGAGCCGGTGCTGATGAATCCGATCTCTTTGGCGGAGTTGTCTGCTGGGGAAGCAGAGGCCCTCATTTACTCCACCTTGTGGCATCTAGCCCTGCCTACAACTTGCTGAGGCCACGTAAACACGGAGGGACTAAAACAAGCCTGGTGGTCAGCCACTGGCAGTTCCCAGACCCAAGACAGAGCTTGAGAGACTCACCCTCCTTTTCCCTGAGTCTGCATTTAACCAGCACACCAGTAATTCTGAGATCACTTGGAAAACATGGGCTTTGAGGATTGAAACCACATGGCATCCTCGGTCTGGCTGTATGCAAATGGAATTGGGATGCACGTCAGCTTGCATCCCTGAGCATGTGCTGGGTGCCCGCTCTGGCTAAGTGGGGCTTCTGACACTTGTTTTCATTTACCCCCAGGTCAACCCCATGACAGGGGCTATTCTGATGACCCCCATCCTGGGGAACAGGCTGAGACCCCACGAGGCTCTCACCACGCTCCCCTGAAGTCCCACCCCTGGGGCATGGTGGGTTTTGAGCCCAGCCGGTCTGCGTCCACCAGAGCTTGCGTTACCTGCTGCCACACCCACGCCTTCCTCAGGCCTGCTTGCTTCTTAGGTGTCTCCAAGGTTTTCAAGTTCCTACTCTCCCCTCACCTGCCCCCTGGCTGCCAGTGGACGCGCTCCCAGACCGCTCAGCCAGCCTGTGCAGCATCTCAGTCACCCCTCAGGTACTTTGTGACAAGCTCCTCGAGCACCGACATCGCATTTTGCCTTCAGTTGGTCATGCCTTTGGACAGTCATTGCCTCGTCCCCAAGTTTGCCGTAGCCCTTGTGTGATGACACGGGAGCGGGCGCTTTGCAGGGGAAGTGGTGCTGAACATGACGTACTGGTGCTGGCCTGTGGGCTGGTGGCCTTTGGCAGAAGCCTGGTGTCTGGACCACATGCCAGAGCCCTTGCATCTCTGAGACAGAGGAAACCACACCTCCGCCTGTTCCTGGCCGTGACTACACAAAGCAGGATTTCCAACCCTTTTCCACAGGGAAAGCACCTACTAATTACACTCAAGGTTTGGACTTTGAAGGATGCAAAGGCCTCACCTTTGATGGTGAGGCCAAGCTGTGATTAGAGAGCTGGCCTCCTGGCCATGTGGCCTGGGAGAGGGCCGTTGGCTTGGACCCTGCCAGCTGTTGACCCAGAGAATCTGTTGAGCAGCGTCTCCAGGGCTGGAGTCACCCTGTATCCCAATAACGGGATACATATGGTCCCCCAGCATGAAAGGACAGGTGGGAGGCGAAACTCTGGGCAAATCACACCTTAAGGGTGAGCCGAGGCAGATATGCCACGGATTCCAAACAGGAACAGCCAAGCAGATAGCAGAAAAGTCTGAAAATGAGTGGCGAACCAGTGTGCCGCATATGTCTTGGGGGTATTTGGGTTTCAAGTATTATGTCTCTCTTCCTTTAAACCATTAAATTCTGGGATACTGTGATTCTTTGGACTACAAACTGCATTTCCCAGACCCACCTTTGACGTGAGAAACAGCACCAGAGCCTTTGTCGTTTATTTAGAAAAATAGGTTCACTCCAACTTAACCGGGAGATGCTCACACGCGGTAAGACGTAGATCCCGGGGAACACCGGAAAATCCCCTCTGAGTGTTAGGATGTCAACAGCAGACCTGTGTGCTTACAGAACGGATTCAGAGAAGGTCTGCACCAATCCCACCTGCTCGGAACTTCACCCATTGAACAGGTGAACTCCTCTGGCATGTCCTGCAGGCTGCCTTGACCACGACGCTGTGTCTCAAGGTGGACCGAGAGGTGGGGAAGCCGGGGCCTCTGCTCCAGGAGCCTTCAACATGGCAGAGCCTATTGACAGTTAAAGGAGCAAGAATACTCTGGGATGGCTAAGCTCTGGCCACTCCCTCCCTGCTCCGGCATCCACTTACTAAATGAATCTGATCAGAGGCAACCAGGGCTCTGTGTCCTGCTGCCTGTGGCTCCCAACTTAGAGACTGACTCAGTGCAGGGTTTTCTCAGGCACGGGTTCAGCCACTGGAGACTACTTTGGAGCCACTAGGAAGGCTCTTAACTTAGAATGTCTTTCCTTCACAGTGACGTAGGGCTTACATCCCACCACCGAAGAGTCATTCTTTCGGGCAAACACTGATCTCCCAAGCAACGTTCCTCTAATGCGAGTACTGATGGACAGATTTATGCATATTTACTTTATGTACTTACATATTTGCATATTTTCCTTATTTATTATACACCTAGGGAATGCTAATAGACCAGCCTGTTAGATGTTTAAGTAATTAAACCATATCTCATAGAGTAAAAACTAAACTTGTGTTGTCCAATGAATAATAATGAAGAAAATTAAACACTGTAAGTCATTGTATTCACCCCAGTCCCAACCTGGTCCCTTGGCTGACTCTGGCCGTCAGAGGAGGTTTTCCTTTCCTATTGCTGGTGTAACGAAAGACCACAAACCCAGTGAGTTGTGGAATGGGTTCAGCAGAGTGGTGAGCTGGTGCTCTGGGCAGAGCGGTGCTGGCTTTCCCTAGTGGCCTCTGAGCATGGAAGAAAATGCACGGTGAGGCATCCAGTCTCTGGATGAGACTAACATTTGAATCCATGGACTGAGCAAGGCAGATTGTCTTCCTTACTGTGAGTGGGCCTCCCCCAGTCAGTGGGAGGCCTGAATAGAATAAAGAAGTCAACTCTCCTGCAAATAAGGGGGAACTTCTCCTGCCTGATGACCTTTGTAATGGAGCAGGACCCTGTGGAGCCTTCCTGGGACTCTCCCCTCCATGTCCTCTACCTGCCTCTTGTCTGTAGAAAAACTTAAACCTCCTAGGCCTTCCCCGGGTACCAAAGAGAACATTTAAACCGAGAAGTGAGAAAATGCAGAAAGAAAGGCAAACATGCAAGCAGGACAAAATAATAATAGTTCAGCCATTAAACAAAATCAAGGACCTTTAGTTCCTCCTCAGGGGCTACAGATAATATTCTGAGTCACATCCTTTGAGCTGTTGGAAGATACTTGAAACCCCCACCAGGTGGGAGAAGTTAACTGCATGCTGCCCACCAGCACACAGACCCCAGACTGGTTGGAACCAGAAGGCTGGTGATGTTGACTCCCGATGACCTCACCACCAACCAATCAGAAGAATGTCGACGAGCTGATCACACACCCTCTACCCCACCCCTCACCTTCTCTTTAAAAATCTTTCCCTGGGACCTCCCTGGTGGTGCAGTGGTTAAGATTCCATGCTCCCAATGTAGGGGTTCCCTGTTCAGGGAACTAGATCCCACGTGCATGCCACAACTAAGAGTTTGCATGCTACAACTAAGGAGGCTGCGTACTGCAACTAAGGAGCTTGCCTGCCGCAACTAAGACCCAGTGCAACCAAATAAATAAATAAATATAAAAATCTTATAAAAATCTTTCCTTGAAAGCCATTGGGGAGTTTGGGTCTTTTTTTTTTTTTTTTAAGTATAGTTGATGTACAATGTTGTGTTAATTTCTGCTGTAGAGCAAGTGACTCTGTTATTCACATATATACATTCTTTTTTTTTTTTTTTTTGTGGTACGCGGGCCTCTCACTGTTGTGGCCCCTCCCGTTGCGGAGCACAGGCTCCAGACACGCAGCCTCAGCGGCCATGGCTCACGGGCCCAGCCGCTCCGCAGCATGTGGGATCTTCCCGGACCGGGGCACGAACCCGTGTCCCCTGCATCGGCAGGCGGACTCTCAACCACTGCACCACCGGGGAAGCCCTATACATTCTTTTTAATATTCTTTTCCATTATAGTTTATCCCAGGATATTGGATATAGTTTAAGCACTAGCTGCCCATGCTCCTCACTGGCCGCCCTGGAATAAATGCTTCACTTTCCTTCACCACAGCCTGGTGTCAGTGGATTGGCTTTACTGCTTGCAGGCGAGAGGACCCAAGTTTGGTTCAGTAACACCTTGAGCTGGGACCTTGGTTCTTTCCTAACTTGACGTGAAATGTTGGCTCTTTCTGGATCTCAAGCTTCTTGCTGACATTTGAAATGAAACTACACCATCGGCTTTCCTGGGTCTCCAGCTTGCTGACTGTGGATCGTGGGACATCTCAGCCTCTATAATCACCTGAGCCAACTCCTTATAATAAATCTCTTTACACACATTTTTTTTTTTACATCTTTATTGGAGTATAATTGCTTTACGATGATGTGTTAGTTTCTGCTTTATAACAAAGTGAATCAGTTATACATATACATATGTCCCCATATCTCTTCCCTCTTGCGTCTCCCTCCCTCCCACCCTCCCTATCCCACCCCTCTAGGTGGTCACAAAGCACCCAGCTGATCTCCCTGTGCTATGCGGCTGCTTCCCACTAGCTATCTATTTTACGTTTGGTAGTGTATATATGTCCATGCCTCTCTCTCACTTTTTACCAGCTTCCCCTTCCCCCTCCCCATATCTCCAAGTCCATTCTCTAGTAGGTCTGTGTCTTTATTCTCATCTTGCCCCTAGGTTCTTCATGACCTATTTTTTTTTTTTTTAGATTCCATATATATGTGTTAGCATATGGTATTTGTTTTTCTCTTTCTGACTTACTTCACTCTGTATGACAGACTCTAGGTCCATCCACCTCACTACAAATAACTCAATTTCATTTCTTTTTATGGCTGAATAATATTCCATTGTATATATGTGCCACATCTTCTTTATCCATTCATCTGTTGATGGACACTTAGGTTGCTTCCATGTCCTGGATATTGTAAATAGAGCTGCAATGAACATTTTCGTACATGACTCTTTTTGAATTATGGTTTTCTCAGGGTATATGCCCAGTAGCAGGATTGCTGAGTCATATGGTAGTTCTATTTTTAGTTTTTTAAGGAACCTCCATACTGTTCTCCATAGTGGCTGTATCAATTTACATTCCCACCAACAGTGCAAGAGTGTTCCCTTTTCTCCACACCCTCACCAGCATTTATTGTTTGTAGATTTTTTTGATGATGCACACATATTTTTAATATATATATACACACACATATATATGTATATTATATGTATACATACACATTCTGTTTCTCTGGAGAACTCTTGTTTTGTTTTGCTTTGTTTTTTATTGGAGTATAGTTGCTTTACAATATTGTATTAGTTTCTGCTGTACAGCAAAGTGAATCAGTTATGCATATACATATATCCACTCTTTTTTAGATTTCCTTCCCATTTAGGTCACCACAGAGCACTGAGTAGAGTTCCCTGTGCTATACAGCAGGTTCTCATTAGTTATCTATTTTATACATAGTAGTGTATACATGTCAATCCCAGTCTCTCAATTCGTCCCACCCCCCTCCCCCCCTTGGTAAACATAAGTTTGTTCTCTATATCTGTAACTCTATTTCTGCTTTGCAAATAAGTTCATCTATCCCTTTTTTCTAGATTCCACATATAAACGATATTAAATATTTGTTTCTCTCTTTCTGACTTACTTCACTCTGTATGACAATCTCTAGATCCATCCACATCTCTGCAAATGGCACTATTTCTTTCCTTTTTATGGCTGAGAAATATTTAATTGTATATATGTACCACATCTTCTTTATCCATTCCTCTGTTGATGGACATTTAGGTTGCTTCCATGTCCTGGCTATTGTAAATAATGCTGCAGTGAACATTGGGGTGCAGGCATCTTTTTGAATCATGGTTTTCTACCGATATATGCCTAGGAGTGGGATTGCTGGGTCATAAGATAGCTCTATTTTTAGTTTTCTAAGGAACCTCCATACTGTTGGAGAACTCTTATTTGGAAATGGGGTATTTGCAGATGACCAGTTTAAGATGAAGCCATTAGGGTGGCTACCCAATTGATATCCATTGGTATTCAATATGAGTAGTATCCTTACAAAACGGAATAAATTTGGTACAGATGGAAGACAGACAGGTACAGAGGGAAGATGATGTGAAGACACAGGGAAAACATCATCTACAAGCCAAGGAACTCCTGAGGCTGTAAGAACACAGGAGAAGCCTGAAATAAACTCTCCCTCACAGCCCTCAGAAGGCATCAACCCTGCCAGCAGCTAGATTTAGAACTTCTGACCCCTGGAACTGTGAGACAGTAAATTTCTGTTGTTTAAACTAGCCAGTATATATGCTGCTTCATTATGGACCCCTAGCAAACTAATCCGTACATCTGATTCAGTCATGGCATCTACTCTTTAAAAGACTTGAACTGGCAGAGCTGGGGGAGGGGGAAAGTCACATGGACCAAGCAGAAAGGATATCCTCTTGAGTTGCATGATATGGTAAATTGCTGGTCCCTAGAGCTGCCTGGATTCCAGCAAGTAAATGTTTAAAATATACCCCAGGTCCCCTTCTTATGGTGACCTGGGTGGATCACCTTTCTTGTGCCAGCAATACTTGGTTCCCAGCGTCTCTCTTGCCCAGTGCTTAGGACGGCGCCTGGCACGTGGCCAAGTCCCACAAGTGCGCATTGAATGAGGTTAAGGTGCAGAGGCATGTCTGGAGAGAGTGTGCATCGTGGCGACCACACTCAGTCCCTGGAGAGGAGGAAGGCTTTGCCCAGAAGTGGGATCTTGCAGGAAGTCATGAGAATCAGGGTCCTGACCCTCTTGATTGGAGGATGTGCTGGACTAGACTGACGACATTCCCGAGAAGTCTGCTCAGTAAGAAAAGCAAAGTGTGAGTCATTCTGAGGGAGGACATCCAGAGGGGTCCAGCATCCCATTCAGTGATGTGAGGAGCAAGCCCCCAGACAGACACCAGAGCTGATTTTCATATGCCCTCCTGCAAATCTCATTCTTGTCCTCAGACCCTCTGCTGGCATCCCAGTTCAGCCTTAAGGGATTCAGAGTCATCACAAGCTCAGCTCAGCTCAGAGCTCGGCTTCACTGGACTCTGCAGCCCAATCCCTTTCCTCCCGGACTCCTGGCTGAATCCATCAGAAATACAGGTCAATAAGGGGTCCAGCTGAACCTCAAAATAGATGTGTACAGAACGAGGTGCTGTTCTAACACAGCACCTCAAAGATCTAAATATTTTGGTTGCTCTGACAGAGAACAGGGAAAATGGGAAGTGGGAATAGTCCCAAATGTTTTAAGACAGCCCATGGGAGCCCCAGGAATAACTACGGGAGACTTTGAGGGCAGAGGTCCAGGGCTTAGTTCGGCCAGTACTTCCCACAGCCAATGATGAATAAGTATTGATGCTATGGTACCCACCCGTCCACCTGCAGCCTGGTAAGCACTGGGGAAGTTTATATATTCTACATATACAGGAGGTAGGGAGCTGTAGAGTCTTATACTGCACTGTACTTTCTACAGCAGATGCTCTGCTCTCTCCAACAGCCTTCTCTGAACCACCTTTGCAGGATTAACCAACATTCTCATGCCTTTTGCAAAACAGACTCAAAGTAGCCTGTAGCCTGAAGCCAATGGGCTGCGCTCTGATAAACCCCTTAAGCTTCTTTATGCCAGGTGCATTCATTGTTATAATTATGTGATTTAAATAAATACTACATGAACCTATGAAATATGAATGCCTAAGGAAAGAGCTATGGCTTCAATGAAAACCCAGATGAATGTTCTGGAAAGACTGGAGCAGAATGAGTCTCTTTTAAAAATGTTTTTGAAAAAGTGTGACCAAGAGAAGAGTGAAAGTTTAGGGGATGGACTGGTGATTGTACAAACCTAGGATTCGACGGTCATCCTGCTTTCTAAGTATTCTGAAGTTTTTGCTCCATGAGAAATCATCTCTGAAAAAAAATTTTCTCTTGCAAGAAAAATGATGCAGAACCCCAATAAAGAGATCTCATTCAAAGAACAGAATTTGGTCCTCAGACCAAGAAATTATATTTATATATCTTTTAAGTTAAAGTAAAATATTCTGTAACTGTGATTCCTTGACACACTTTGTTTCACTATCAGCTACTCCCCTGAATACATCAGATAAGAGGACTTACTTCTCTGTATTACTGTTAAAATAAGGAACTAGTCTCTCTGCCAAGACCTGCTCTTTATCAGGTCCCAGGACCAGGAGAGGGGCTGCATTCAGAAAAAAAAAGGCAGGTGCTCCAGAACATGCCACTGCTTGGAAGCTGTTTGGCCTTTGATCTTAGAAATTCCTCCCAAGAAAGTTAGCATGACTTCTCACCTTCACAAGTTCCAGGGAGCTGTGACTTAGGAATGCTGACCTCCTGGGTGGAATTAGAATGGAATGCTGTCAAATTTCTGGTGCGCTAGAAAAGATACTACAAAAAAGTACATGTTCATCCTACCTTATCACAACTCACCCTAGAAGTTTCTCTTCTGCCCCAGGAGAGAAGCCACAAAAGCCGGTCACATTCGTCACCCTTGCTGGTGGCCCGGGAGGGCTGCTATTCCGGGCAGAGTCCCACCAGGGGTTCTTCCAGAGAGGGTCAGCCTGAGCCCTGTTAATCATTGTTGACAATGTCTGTGCTGTTGGGTATTGCTAAGATTAAAACCTAGTGGAGGTTATGGTCACGTGTGGAATTGACAGTGTTAGCAACTACAACACGCACGCATTCAAAACCGTGTGCTCTGAAACCCCAGGTGACATGCATTTCCTGACACACCATGACCTTCCCTCCTCCTTGCCTTTGTGTCCGCTGCCATTTCTTTTCAGAGTGGAAACCACCCCCCTTCCCCAGCACCCCAACACTCAGACCACCCATCCTCTCCAGAGTTCCAGTGTTGTTCAAGAGCTCACTGATGTGAGGGGAAGGCATCTCTCAATAACCCTAATGGGTATCTCAGTTGCCAACAGAGGTCTGAAAAGATTTAAGCAATTACAGAGGAAGCTGGATTCTTCAAACAAACGCGAGTGGCAAAAATTTGCCCACAAAAAGTTTTAAGGTGTTTAAAAAGCTAAGTCATGCTTAATTATGCATTTCGCTCAATATATTTCCTGAATATAAAGATGACATGAAACATAAAAGTCAACAACAATACATATGCACGAATTCAATATTCGTATTGTTCACGCGTTACTGACGTGGAGACACTAACAGGCCCTGGATTGTCTAAAGTGCCCACTATTGTGAATTTCTTTGGGGAGGATAATCAGGAAACTTTCCAAGTATCCATTTTTATAATATAAATACCTCCGGGCTGATGAATATTTCAACTTTCATCAGTCACTGGGATATCAGAATAAATCTGTCAGTCAGATCTGTTGGAATGTAGGAAAACTGCAATGCAGAAAAGCAAAGTTTGCCTGCAGGAAAACTCTCATGGAGCAGGACCCTTCGGCCAGCAGTGTCCCTCCTTCCTTTCCTTCCTTTCTTTCTGTCCTATTTTCTTTCTTTTTCTTTTATATTAATTTTTATTTTATATTGGAGTATAGTTGATTTACAATGTTGTGTTACTTTCAGGTGTACAGCAAAGTGATTTCGTTATACATATACACATATCCATTCTTTTTCAGATTCTTTTCCCATATAGGTCATTACAGAACATTAAGTAGAGTTCCCTGTGCTGTACAGTAGGTCCTTGCTGATTATCTATTTTATATATAGTAGTGTGTATATGTTAATCGCAAACTCCTTTAAAGTTTTATTATTTCTTGCCTCATACTTATTTTTATGAACATTGCTCCAGAAGACAGAGGGCTTGGTCCACCTGCTGTCCCTAGCGGAGGAAACACATTGTCCTCTCTGAGCAAAAGCTGCCCGGGGTCCTCAGAAAATCTGGGGAAAACAAAGAATAAAGCTAGACACAAACGCGGAAGAATAAAGATAAGTAGGGGGACGCTCAGACAGGGAGCCAGTTCCTCATGTGAGCAATTTCAGAAGGAAAGCGTGAACCAGCCCCTCGCTGCCCTCCCCCCTCCCCCGGCTAACACCCCTGCCCCTTCTTCCCTCTGCTGGAGTCTTCGAGGGCAGAGCCTTACCACGTAAGGCTGGGTAAGTTCCCTGGGGTCTCATCTACCCCTCAGAGAAGCCAGGCGGGGCCTTGGGAGACTTCCAGAACTGTGGGGAATGTTGTATTGTGTAGGGTGTGCTTCTCCCCTCCTCCACTCCCCTCTCCCCTCTCTTTCTCTCCCCGCCCCCTTCCAGGGCACTGCCTGATAAGGGTTGGAAACAGAACACAGATCCCCTAGGATTCTATGCATTTGCATCCCCCACCAATCACAGTACGCGGAAGTTAGAAAACAGCATGGGGGTCACCTTGTCCAACCTCCCAATTTCTTTTCACCCTGCAGCCCACGCTCCCTGCGTGAGGGAAGGGAATGAAGAATGAACGGATGCGCTTCCTATGTCGGCTGAATTTTCACTCTTGTGCTTAGCGGTCCCACTTCATAATTCCGAGCTGGTAGGCACACGTCCCTGAAACAGTCCTTGGCTAATTGTGGAGACAATTAGCATTTGTTACTTGTTTAAATGAGCCAAGTGGGCAATTGTTTCTCACTGGAGCCGCTGGGAACACAAAGAGTCGCCTGTGTTCCTAATTTCTGGGTGGAATCTGCCAGTGGGTCACTCCTATAGGCAGCGAGCCTGGAATGCTGTTCTTAGAATCGAGATGCCCTGTCCAGCTGCCCAGATCACCCAGTCACGCCAGACCTGAGATCCAGCAACCTCCTTCCTTTTGGGGATGACAGTGTGCTCCTACAGGTTCCCGGTTCCTGGGGGAGGGGTCCAAGCTGCCCGGCCCACCGTGCCCACCGCCTTGCCCTGGTCTCATCTCGGTAGAGTGGGGACTTTGCTGTGTGCAGGCATCCTGAGCTCCGCCAGGCTCGCCCCATCTCTCAGCATCTGGCAATGCGGGCGCCTCCCACCGGACGTCGCCCGTCGGTGCCGAGATAGGCAGCTGCCCTGGTCCTCCTTGTCAGGTCTGTTCTCAAAGCACCAACTCGACCAGGACCAGAGGTCAGAGGTGCTCTGGCTTTGCAACATGGGGGATAAAACTTGTCGAAGAGCATTTTCTCCCAGTCTCTCCGGCTGTCCTGACGCCCGCGGTGTAGACTGAAGCCCTGTTCCTGGGTCTCCCTGCGGAATCTGCCACAATGCAGATCCGATGAGGCAGTGAGCTCAACAGGTCATCTGGAGAAAGCCATTATTGCAAGCCTGCTGCTATTTCTGGGTAAAGTTTGGTAAAGTTACACGCTTTGTGTTGTTTTGTTTTGAAGGATTGCATAGGGTTCAGAATGTACCACGTCCAAATATGCCACTTTGGCACATGGATTATTTGGGGTTAAAGGCAGTGGGAGAAGCAGCAGACACAGGAGAGCTCTTTACCTCCCCCGTATCAATTTCCCCTTTTGTACGGGAAATTTACATTTAGAAGGAAATTGCCGTTAGTAAGCATACCTGGAAGAGATCTACTTCCAGAGAGAACTCCCTCACCTGAGCCTGTTATCAGCACCTTATCAGTATTTACATCCATTTCCGCCCCTCACCTACCCCCTAGCTGGGCTCCTTTCCAGCGCCCCGACCCCCAAGTCTCAGCCCTCTTTCTTTCCTCACCTCAGGATGGTGTCTAAGCCTCCGTCATCTGAGAATCGCCTGGAACCTCATATTTACGTGAATCCCCATGTTTACATACATATTTAAAGTCATTTATTTTCTCCTGTTCATCTGTCTTACATCAATTTAATTCTTAGAGCAACCATAACCTCAAAGGATGAAAGGGAGCCTTTCCTCACCTACAGTTTTGAGGAAGCCAAAAATACCAAGTCTTTCTTTATTAAGTAGTTGGATTATTCAGTTCTGCCAGAAATAGAGAAAAGGTTTGCTATGAATAACTTCAAACAACTGAATTATCGTTTTTCTTTTGTTAAAGTTGGCCGGAAGTTGGATGAATCAGGCACATGTGCACGCGTGTGTGTGTAGAGGTTTTTTTTTTTTTTACATCTTTATTGGAGTATAATTGCTTTACAATGGTGTGTTAGTTTCTGCTTTATAACAAAGTGAATCAGTTATACATATACATGTGTTCCCATATCTCTTCCCTCTTGCGTCTCCCTCCCTCCCACCCTCCCTAAAGTGAGGGGGTTTTGCTGCACAGATAATGGCATCATTTTCCTGTGTGTCTAAACCTACTCTTGTGACGTCACCTTGCCCTCCTCTCCGCTCTTGTCTGTAAACTGAATGTGGTGAAGAAGCCAGAAGGGGCGGCTCACTGCGGAGTGTGGGTGTCATTCGTTGTTTGAGTCTATGAACTTGTTTCTTGCATATTCACCTCCTAGAAGTAGTGGAAATGAGAGAAAAGGAGAACACACTTTTGGAAACACCTATTTTGTACCTGCCTCATCTCTGTGTCTCATTTAACTCTCAAAGAGCCTGATAAAAGAAATGTTCACGGGGAATTCCCTGGCAGTCCAGTGGTTGGGACTCCACCCTTTCATTGCTGAGGGCCATGAACTAAGATCCCGCAAGCCACACGGTGCGGCCAAATATAAATAATAAATAAATAAATAAGAAAAAGAAGTGTTCACATATTGAGGTCTGGGGAAGCCATTCTGGCTTATACATGAGTTAACTTGAATCGTGTGCTGACTACAACAACTTGTCCGTGACCCGTTAAACATATATTGTACATCTGCTTTCATTATTAAAGAGAAGGGCACACTGACCAGAGTGAAAAATGTCCCTGTTAAAAATAAAGATTAGGGGATATATGTATATGTATAGCTGATTCACTTCGTTATACAGCAGAAACTAACACACCATTGTAAAGCAATTATACTCCAATAAAGAGGTTAAAAAAATAAATAAAAATAAAGATTAAATGCCTCCCTTCCTGGGACGCCAATGCTGATTCTGTTTCCATGATAAGACTCCCTTCCTAGGTGCCAAGGCCATGCTGACTCACTGAAACCCTGAAGGAATGTATCCCTGACTTACTTAATGCTCTCTGTTCTGACAAGATATAAAACTGTGCTGAAAGCCATGGTTCTCTGGAATTGTCTGAGTGGCTGTCTTCTGGGCTGCAGTCCTCAGTTTGACTCAAATACAACTCTTTTCTATTCTTATTATAGATTGTTTATTGATTATTTTCATCAACAAACCCCTAGATGCAGGTGTTAACATTCTCTGTTTAAAGATGTGGAATTTGAGGAACAGAGAGGTTATTTGTCTAAGATCCCAGAGCTGGTAGGCGGTAGATGCAGAAGTTGAATCGAGGCAACTGGATGCTAAATGCAGGAGCTCCTTCTACTCTAAAGCTGTACCCCGGATGTCAGAGGACCTTCTAGGTCTCCACCATTCCTGCAGTTCCCGGGGGCTCCCCCTTCATCTCTGCTGCCTAAGTGCCCATGAGTCTGTGTGAGCTGCTCCTGTTTCATCCCTCAGAATCATTGAGGAAAGAGCCGCCCCCGTTAGGTGAGACAATCGTCCACCAAGCATTTTGTGCGTTCACTTCAGGCGACAGTCAGATTTAGGGATGGGATCCTGAACCCACAGTCTCGGCCCTTTCCTCATCTCTCTCTCCCTCTTCCTCCTTAGTCCTTCTGCTGCTCAGCTACCAGGCCCTGCTTCAGGCCCCTTTGCCATGTTGGAGATGGGAACATGCCAGGGGATAAAGATGAGCGATGGGATACAGGGTAGCTGTCTCTCTGTGGGCTCCCAGACAGCCTCAAAAGAGTGAAAATCATCCTGTCTTTTAAGAAGAAACATCTAATGGGCTGTTTGTCCGAATTGCCAAATCTCTTCTCATCTACACCAACCACTACAGCAATAAGGTACTGACCAAGCTTCCTTTCCGGAGACTGTTCTAACTGGAGGTGAACGATTGCTTCATCTGGTGGGGAAATCAGGATGCAATATTTGGGACATAGTTATACTAAAAACAATTGTGTTTATCTGCAGTTCAGATTTAGCTGGACATCCTCTATTTTATCTGGCAATCCTAAAACGGAGGCATAAGGAGGGCAGTTAAATTTCATGGAGCTATTTTTCATGAAGGGTGGATTTAGAAGCTCAGAACTGGATGATTTTTCAATGTACAACTGTTTGGGGGGGGAGTGGTTTCTTAAATCTTTTGAATTCATTTTCCATGAATTAACCATTCTAAAAGTATTGACAATATCGGGTGAGAATTGTTGCGCTAATTGGAAACATTGCCATCACAATAGCCAAGCATCTTGTGAAGTAAGCCCAGGGAAACTGCATTTTCACAATGCAGTATTAGCATCCATCAAAATGAGAAAAGAGCCCAACACCCAGGAAATGCCCTGCAAAGGCAGAGAGGACAGAAAAGGAAAGGAAAATAACTAAATGGGCACCAGGCTTTTCTGCCTGGAAGCTCTCATCAGCTTTTGGTACCCTTCCCCTCCCCCCAAAAAGCAGGCTCTCTTGCCTCAGCACCCGTGAGAGCATCACGTGAGGACGTGGACCATCCGCATCAGCTCCTGAAGTGAAAGAGGAAAACAAACAGTCCCTGGGAATATAGACATTGTATAAATGTTTAATGGGGCTGCATTAACAACATCAAGAAGTGCTAATGCTTTGTGGACAAAAGAGTTAAAGCCTGATGCATGGCAGGAATCAGTAAATTAGTAACCCGTGCGAGCTCTCGTGCTTCTGTTTCCAATTTCCTGATGCCATTAAATGGTGCAGAAGGGATCTTCACTTGCATTTTTCTTGGTGTCCAAAGCTGACGGGTTTTCCCATTCACTTTATAAAATTCATGCACATTCTTTATTGAAAACGTAGAATGTTCAAAACAAAAACCTTACAAAAGCTTGGAAAATGTTATACATAATCCTGCTTCCCCAAACACTCACTTTTAACCTCAGACACATTTCTTTCTGGTTTTTTAAAGATGCTATTTTGTATAGTGCTCATTTTTTTGTGTTCTGCCCCCTTTTTTGTTTTTTTTTTTTTTTGCACATTGTTGAAAACTCTTTAAACATTATCTTAGATAGCAACAGCATACTGGAAATGAAGGCAAAGGTGAGATTAGCAGAGAACTGTGTAACAGAGGATCCCAAATACTTGCTAGAGGTGAACCTTAAATGTGCGAAGCCAAGGTGTGAGCCCTAGGAGTTTGCAGGATTCATGATGTTCATTAAATAAAATGTAACAAGCTCTTCAGGGGAGAAGCATATCGATACCCCAGGGAGAATTTCCTCCAGGAGTGCTTTTAGGGAGGATCTGTTTATCCCGAAAATAAGCTTGCATAGAAAGGATAGGAAGACACTTTCATCCAAGTTTTATTCTTATAACATGCCCCATTGTAGGCTGTCATGAGCTCTTGAAGTGAACCTTTCCTACAGTTGCCAAAACACATAAGAAAATTAGCATCATTTTTCTTAGGCTTCTTGTAAATATTCGGTACCCTTTTTTATCCCTACTCTTGGGAATCCAGCTTCTGTGCCTAAAAAATCAGACAGCCACCAGCTCTTAGTGATGCTGTTAAGTTAATTAAACAAGGAAGCTGTTAGACTGATGTGGTTCTGATGCCAAGGCCCCTATGTATGCAAACAAAATCTGAGCCTGTAAATGCCCCAAGGTTGCAAAATCCAAACGTTAAGGACAACCAGACACAAACAGCCAGGTAGGCTTTAAGCCGTAGCCAATAAACAGCCGCCTTATTTTGCTTCTGCCTTTTTCTGTATAGAAGTTTCTCCCTGGCTTCTGGGGGTGCAGTATTCCCAACAACTTCTGGTTGGGGGCTGCTCCACGCAAATCAATTTTTACTCAGATAAACTCTTACAATTTTTAACACAATAAGTCCCCTACATACGAACCTTCAAGTTGTGAACTTTCAAAGATGCGAACGTGCATTCGCATGTCCAATCATGTTAAGTCAGTTCACATATCTGTTGTACACTGTCATGTGTGTGCATCCCCTACAAGTGGTTGTGCTCTTGTGTACTTTACTGTACGGTACTGTATAGAGTACAGTAGTACAGTATCTTCATTTCAAACCCAGGATGTCTGGAAGCAAGCAGTTTTCTTTATTTTAGGAGGCATTGTTAGTTTTTGAGGCACGTAGAACATAAAACATAGAACAGTACACAAAGGTTGCAGCAGCCGTTCAGAATGCAATCCAGTGCTACCGTGTCATCTACGATGAGCCCAAAAGAGCTACTACCCAGTCATCACCGGATCGTTTTTTCAAGAGGATGGATAGAATTGAATTCAGCAAGGAACCAGAACCTGTGCCATCAGCGACAGGCGTGAGTGACATTGCAGCTTGCCCTCCGTCTCCTATTGCTGATGACCCTTCAGCTCTACCATCTCCCACCTCCTCTCCTCCAGTCAGTAACTCTTCTTGCCTGTTCACTCGATGCCAGCCCCCATATGCCAGCTGTTGTACTGTACTGCTGTACTTTCAAGGTACTGTACTGTAAGATTAAAAATGTTTTCTTTATTTTTTGTGTTTGTTTTTATGTATTATTTGTGTGAAAAGTATTATAAACCTATTACAGTACAGTACTATATAGCTGATTGTGTTAGCTGGGTACCTAGGCTAAATCTGTTGGACTTACGAACAAAGTGGGCTTACAAGCGCGTTCTTGGAACGGAACTCTTTCGTATGTAGGGGACTGACTGTATGCCTCAGTTTCTCTTTTAACAGTGCACAAATAGGAATGTAAAAATACGTTCACAAAAGTGTTCTCTATTATTGCCAACATATAAAATAAAAATCACCTCACTGCTTAGCATTAAGCAGGTTGGCTAAGGAAACTACAGAAAATGCAAGCAATGCACTCAGTAATAGAGTAATAGTAATTATCCAGCCATCAAAAGCAACCATTATGAAGAACATTGATTGATGTTAATTTTTAAAACCTAGATACCAAAGTTTATGGAAACTAGCGTTTAGATTCTATATGCAGATGAAAAGAAAAACTGGAGAAAATGGTTAAGATAATAATAGTCAAAATGATGAGGTTGAGGCTGCTCTTCTTCTTTTAGATTCTGGGTTGTCTAAATTGCCTTTCTTGTTTTAAGTCATCCTGGTTTGGTTTGTTTGGTTTGGTACCTCTCGACTGTTGGGTCAAAGAGTTAAACTTCCAGGTCCCTTGACAGCCAGCCCAGACTTTTACTCACCCACGTCAAGTCTTCTGAGAACCTGACTGATTTTGCCAGTTGCAAAGCACTGTTTGTTCTTGGGCAAATTATAATTACTTAGAAAACCTGTTTGCACAAACCTCACTGTTGCAGCTCATAAAACTGACTCTTGGTCATTCGACATGGAAAAAATACCAGCCCAGACGGGGCAGAATTGGAAACAAGCTCTCACCTCCGCAGGTCCCCCAGGGATGGGGAGGGTGGTCCCTCCTGCAGCACATGCTCCTTTATGGAGGACCCTGGGGAGGCAGACATGCTTAGTGGCAGAGACCTGCCCTCTTTTCTCTCCTCTCTTTGCTACTTGGCTGCACGGTAGGTTGGGACCTCACAGTGGGGTGATGGAAGGTTGGAAGAAGCTGGGAAGAGTGAGGACCATGGTAGGAGAGACTAGACTGGTCGTCAGTCCTGAGGAGGGATGAAAGTCAACAACCCAAATTCATGTATCCAGAAAGAAAGCTGAGCTTGAACTGAACTTGAGTCACCTTTTCGCGCCTGTGGGTAATTCTAGCCTTTGAGGCACAGTCCAGAGGCCTTGGTTTGTGGGAGGAAAGTTGGTGGTCCTAAGTGGTCCTTTACAACGTGGAACAGCGTCCCACCCAACGGCTAGGAATCTAAGGCACAGATCTGGGAACAGAGCCCCGATCAATGAGCACCATGAAGGGTATGGAGAGGAAAAGCAGAGCAGTAGAAAGAGCTAAAACATCAGAGCCCGAGCGGTGGGTTCTAATGCCAGCCCCTCGGCCACTGCCATGCGGCAGCCTCCGCACTATTGATCCTCTTCCCCTACGAGCTCATATGGAGGCCCCGTTGGCTTGTGGCTGTGCCGCCTTGGCTGGGTGATGTCCACTTTCCATCCCACCGGGGAGGCTTGAGGCGGGGCTTGCTTTGGCCAGTGGAATGTGAGCGAAAGTGACCCAGCCTGCTTGTCCCTAGCTGATGCTTTCAGATCCATGGTCAGGTTTTGTTTTGTTTCTTTCTGTTTTAATGCTTTCTTGCTCGTTCCCTTCACCATGAGAAGACCTTGGCCCCCAGATCAGCTGGGCCCTCAGATCTGGTTGTAGACAAGGGGTAACAGAGCCAGGGCCAGAGCCAGCTCTCTGCCAACATGTAACTCATGCAAGAAACAAAGCTTTGTGGTTATAAGGGACAAATTTGGGGGTTATTTTTATTTATTTTTTTGCCAAAGACTTACCTTTAAGATGCCATCCCCATAACCGGGTTACTTAATCTCTGACAGAGCATTTTATGGGGCTATTTTCTATGGCTCCTTTGAGGAATGAACAGGTGGATGGTAAGAATGCATTTAGAACAAAGAAATGAAGGAGAAATAAGAACTGTGCTGTCTCCTGGACACTCCGTTCTGGTGATTGAAAGAGGGGCCGGTGGCGAGAGTTCCAACGGCTGCTGTTTTGTTTCCCCCTAAACTGTCATTTCTTTTCTGCCTTGGGAAACATTGATCTAAAAATGAAACTGGTAAAACAATGCTTTTTTTTGATGTTTTGGAGAAATGCAATGTTCCCGAGGGAAAAGGCACTCATTGTAGTTGAAATTACCCTCTTTTTGCTAGCCTGACCATGACGTCTCTCGAATGAGAAATTGCACAGTGCTTCCAGGCTTCCCAAACTCAGATTTATTTTTCTCAAATAGCTGAGCTAGAAAAGGCTGCTTATGTCCCTGTGTTACTGAAAGTGGGATCCGGCTGCTTGCTGCTCTAAAGCCAATACTGGAGAGGCAAGGTTGGTAGAGAGGAAAGTTTGCTTTATTTCAGAGGCCGGCAACTGGGGGAGGGGATGGACTCACAACTCCCAGACTTCCCTGGTGGCTCAGTGGTTTAGAATCCGCCTGCCAATGCAGGGGACACGGGTTCGAGCCCTGGTCCGGGAAGATCCCACATGCCTCAGAGCAACTAAGCCTGTGTGCCACAACTACTGAGCCTGTGAGCCACAACTACTGAAGCCCATGTGCCTAGAGCCCGTGCTCCACAACAAGAGAAGCCACCGCAGTGAGAAGCCCGCGCACCACGACGAAGAGGAGCCCCCGCTCGCCGCAACTGGAGAAAGCCTGCACGCAGCAACCAGTGCAGCCAAAAGTGAACAAACTTATTTTAAAAAAAAATGAACAACCGGAAAACAAAGGCCAACTCCCCTTGACAACTGGGGGCAAGAGCTTTTCAAGGGGAGTTTTGGGGATATATAAGGTGGAGGGAGGGGGCTACGCGCAGAGCAGCACCGTCAGATCTGACCATCATCCTGAAATTGGCCATGCAGTGACCTGATCAGCGTCATCTTGATTGTTTTAAGTACAGTTAGTCTTCAGTTCCAGGTTGGTTTGTTCCCATTTCTTTGAGGCCAGTTCTCGGAATTGTGGCAGCTTATGTCATGGCTACAGTCTAGTCATCATGCAGTTAACTTCTTGCACCTGGTGTGGGTTTCAGTCTCTACAGAACAGCTCAAAGGATGTGGCTCAGAATATTATCTGTAGCCCTTGAGGAAGAACGAAAAGTCCCTGACTTTGCTTAATGACTAAACTATTACATTTTGTCCTGTTTGACTGCTTTCCTTTGCTTCTGCATTTCTTCATTTCTCTGATTAAATTTATTCTTTGACTAAAGTTTTTCTGCAGACGAGAGGCAGGCGGAAGACATGGGGGTGGGGAGGGACCATAGGGCCCTACTCCATTTCGCCTGGAGCTGCTTCTGTGACGGGCAACTGCAGCTTCCTTTGCCCATGTGGGGCAGAGGCTGGCCCTGGAAGAGCTGACGCTCCTGGCCACAGTGAACCACGATGGTTCCCTCTCCAGCCCCTTCCAGTATTTAACTTTACACCTTCATTACCTCCTACTTGGACTTGGGAAATTGTCTGAGGGCTGGTCTCTCCAGGCTCCGTTTCTCCCACAGCCTGCTGCTAGAGTCTTCTTCCTAAACCCCAGCCCCACCAGAGTCTTCCTTGGACAGAAATCTTTGGTCCCCATTACTCAGCAACACCTCCACCTCTTTCCCTGGGTCTCAGCAGTTCTCTCCAGCTTTCCTGCCCAGGCAGAAATTCTACCCATCCATTAGGAGCCAGACGTTTTCCTGCCTTGCAATCTTCACTAAACCTTTTCTACTCTCTACTTAGAGATGATTTCTCTCAACCACGAAAGCTATTTAGCACTTCACCTTTATTTTAATAAGTTATAAGATTACTTACAATCATGGTACAAAATCTGGAAACTAAAGAAAACAAACAAAAATATAACTGCCCCCATGATAATCCCTGTAAATATTTAGTGTATTCTTCCCCCATAATTGATAAGGACTAAAAAAGAATGCTAATCCTTAGGGTAGCAGAGGTATGAGAAGTAAAAACTATCGGGGAGTTGGATATGTACACTGGGCTAGTGGCACATTGGAAGGCAACAGGGAAGTAAAAAATTTAAAGAAATCAAAGTTGAAAGATGCCCACATTCTCTGGTCCCGAAATCCTACTCTTTGGAATTTATCCTATAGAAATAATAGCATAAATATGAAAAGGTACTGGTTGGAGAAATCTCATTGCAACATTATTTTTATTTTTTAAATTAATTTATTTATTTTTGGCTGCATTGGGTCTTCGTTGCTGCACGCAGGCTCAGTAGTTGCAGCATGCAGACTCTAGAGCATGGGCTCAGTAGTTGTGGCACGCACGCTTAGTTGCTCCACAGCATGTGGGATCTTCCTGGACCAGGGCTCAAACCTGTGTCCCCTGTGTTGGCAGGCGGATTCTTAACCACTGCGTCACCAGGGAAGTCCTCATTGCATTACTATTTTTAATTGCAAAAAATTTTGAAAAAAACCTAAAGGTTAGTTAAATCAATCATCAATGAGATACTATGAAGTTGTTAAGGAGAAGACGAATTGCGGTTTAGAATATATACTGTGGTCCAGTCTGCAGTATTGTGTGTGTGTGTTTTAAAATATGTGTGTTGTTTTACTTACCTAAAGCCAGTTCTAAAGTACTTTGCCTAGATTATTTTCACAAACAGAAAAGATTCCATAGGCATAGAAAATTCTTTGGAATGAAGACTACCAGTGATTAATGGCGGTTATCTCAGAAGGATGAAATTCAGAGACATTCTTTTTCTGATTTGTACGTTCCTGTATTTTACAATACTAAATAAAACAGTACAGTCCCATGCTAGAATAACAATAATAAAAATTCATGACTGGAACTGTTTAAGGGGATACTTTACAGGGTTTTTTAAAAAGACTTAATGAAAAAGTAAATGCCTCTTAGAAAATAAAATTGTATACTTAAAATGCTCAATTAAAACATGGACATAGGACCTGAATAGACATTTTTCTAAAGAAGACGTATAGGCCAACAGGCACATGAAAAGCTGCTCATCGTCACTAACCACCAGGGACATGCAAATCAAAACCACAGTGAGATCTCACCTCACACCTGTCAGAATCGCTATAAAAAGACAGCAAATTAGTATTGGCAAGGATGCGGAGAAAAGGGAGCCCTAGAGTACTGTTGGTGGGAATGTAAATTTGTGCAGCCATTATGGAAAACAGTAAGTAGATTCCTCCAAAAATTAAAAATAGAGCTACCATATGATATAGCAATTCCACTCCTGGGTATTTATCTGAAGAAAACAAAAACATGAATTAGAAAAGATATATGCACTCCTGTGTTCATTGCAGCACTATTTACAACGGCCAAGATATGGACACAACCAAAGTGCCTATCAATAGATGAATGGTTAAAGAAAATGTGGTGTATACAAGATATACAATGGAATGTTTTTCAGCTGTAAAAAAAGGATGGAATCCTGACATTTGCAACAGCATGTATGGGCCGAGAACGCCATAGGGAAATAAGTTAGAGAAAGACAAACACTGTATGATTTCTCTTACGTGTGGAATCTAAAAAACTAAGCCAATGAACAAACATAACCAAACAGAAACAGAGTCATAGATACAGAGAACAAATAGGTGGTTGCCAGGAAGAAGGGGAGTTGGGGGAGGACAGAAATAAGTGAGGGAGATTAAGAGCTACAAACTTTTAGCAACAAAATACATGAGTCATGGGGATACAATGTACAGTGTGGGGAATATAGTCAGTAGTTATGTAATATCTTTGTATGGTGACACATGACAACTAGACTTATTATGGCGATCATTTAAAAATGTATAGAAATACCAAATTCCTATGTTGTATACATAGTCTTGTAGGTTAATTATATTTCAAAACAAAGTCATAGAAAAAGAGATGACATTTGTGGCCACCGGAGGCAGGGTTTGGGGGGAGGGGGAACTGGATGAGGTGGTCAAAAGGTACAGACTCCCAGTTATAAGATAGATAAGTACCAGGGATGTAACGCACAACATGCTATAGATAATTAACACTGCTGTGTGTTACATAGGAAAGTTGTCTTGAGAGTAGGTCCTAAGAGTTCTCATCACAAGGGAAAAATATCTCTTTATTTCTTTTTTTAAATAAATGTATTTATTTTTTGTTTATTTGCTTGTGGCTGCGTTGGGTCTTCATTGCTCTGCACGAGCTTTTGGCGAGCGGAGGCTACTCTTCGTTGCGGTGCGCGGGCTTCTCATGGCGGTGGCTTCTCTTCTCGTGGAGCACGGGCTCTGGAGCGCAGGCTCAGTAGTTGTGGCGCATGGGCTTAGTTGCTCTGCGGCATGTGGGATCTTCCTGGACCAGGGCTCGAACCCATGTCCCCTGCATTGGCAGGCGGATTCTTAACCATGGTGCCACCAGCGAAGCCCTCTATTTCTTTCATGTTGGATCTATATCAGATGATGGATGTTCACTGAAACTATTATGGTGATCACTTCATAAGTCATAAAGTGGTACAAATGAACTTATTTACAAAACAGAAATGGAGTCACAGATGTAGAAAACAAACTTATGGTTACTGGGGGTAAAGCAGGGGGTGGGGGGCAGGGATAAATTGGGAGATTGGGACTGACATATACACACTACTATATATAAAAGAGATAACTAATAAGGACCTGCTGTATAGCGCAGGGAACTCTTCTCAATACTCCATAATGACCTATACAGGAAAAGAATCTAAAAAAGAGTGGATATATATATATATATATATATATATATATATAACTGATTCACTTTGCTGTATAGCAGAAACGAACACAACATTGTAAATCAGCTATACTCCAATAAAAAATTTTAAAAAGCATTATGCTGTATACCTTATACAGTGCTGTACAGTCAATTACACCTCGATAAAACTGAAAGAAAAAAATTGCACCTAGAAGTGAGGGTTAACGCAAGAAGTTAACCGAAGTCCTGAGTGCACGTCCTAAACTATTGTGTAAATGCCTCTTGGGTTCAGCTCTGGGAACGCTGTGAATCGTAGTTTCACTCCTCTCTCCAGCAGGGGTCCTGGCCCCTTCCAGGGCTGGGGAGGTGAGCTGGAGCCTGGAAGGTTCCATGCTTGTTCTTTCCTTCCCTGCATTCCCAGTCCTGCCACACTCCTTGAGACAGGGTCCTACTGCCCTAAAGCCGTCAAAGCCCCTTCTAGCCCATGATGGATCATCTGCACAGAAAGACAAGAATTTGCATCAATTTACTCGAAACATAAATACCAGCGTTCCTCAGTTACCTGCACCCCATGAGGCTGGCGGGAAGGAGTGGTCTGGACCTTCTCAAGATCCAGGCCTTATCACTGATATCTGGGCTTTCTCTCCGTGCTCCATCCTGATCTGCCATTGCCCAGACACCAGCTTTTCAGCAACAGAGACTTCAAAGAACAGTCTCACCAGCTGTGCTAGGGAAGCGGGTCTCCTCCACCTAGTGAGGTGCTCAGAGGCTGCCTGGGTTTCTGTGCTGCAAGCCTGGAGCTCTCATCTTGGCCTCCTTAGGGCGTGGGTGGGTAGGGGGTCCGGAGAGGGGCTGCATCTTTCTTGTGAAAGGAAAAGCCCCTTCCAGGTTGAGACGGAGCTTAAAACAAAGTTTTCCATCGCTCAGAAAACCTGAGCATTTGTCCACGAAATGACTTCTCACCCAGGACTGCATATTTAAACCTGCTGACGTTTTCTGATGTGCTTCCTAGACAATAAAAGAAATATAATTTTCACCCTCAATAATTCTGCAAGAGTTCAGACTGATTATTTTCCGTGGTGGTCTTTCCTGAGTTGCCTCCCACCGCTCGGGACAAGATTCCTTCCTTAACTGTAGGTTGACTCCAAGGACGAAATTCAACATCCATTGCAGACTTTTCCAGATGCTATGGATGGTACAGCTCGTTAGTGCTGTTTCCAGTGTTTGCTAGAACCTAAGCAGAAATGAAGAGGAAGATCACACGTGTCCCCAGGCTTTCCCGGCAGGACCAGAGGCTACAAAATTAATGGCGATTTCTCAAGGGAGTTGATGACATTCCCTTTCAAGTTCCTGGGTTGCTGGGCATTCACAGATGCTAAGTAGGGCTCTGACCCGGCCCTTTGAAGTTTCCAATCCCACAGGTTAGAAAGGCAGTGCGATTTAGGATGGTCAGCAGGGGGGAGAGCAGTAAAGTCGACCTCCCCCTCAAACAAATAAACCAAGCCCAGGGGCTTGGGTAGCTTGGTGTCTTTTGCACCTGGTGGATCCAAGGGAGGGGGCGGGTCCCAAGGGGCAGAAATTGACACGCTGGCGGGATGGCTAGTATGCCCTGGGATGAGAAGACAATTCTTTGCATAAGGATTAAAGCAATTATTTTTGTTTAAAGCTGCTCTGAAAGAAAAGAGGTTTTGGGGGCGGGCTTTTGGAAGGGGATGGGGGAAGAAACTCTATGCTCATCAAGACTCGGCTATTTCTATCTGCACTTCCTTCCGTAAACACAGACAGGGATCCTTAATCAAAACTCTGCCCTCTGCTTCTTGCTTTTCTCACTGCAGAGCAGGCTACTCATGTTCAGATGCTAAGGTTCATCATCGCCCTGCCCTTTTAGAATAATAGCAAATTCCTCAAAACTTCTGTCTTCCCAGAGGCGTTCTGTGATCTCCATGCAAACAGATTTAGGATGTTTCTGATACGGGACCTGGGCTAGCACTGTTCGGCTACACGTGGTAGCACTTCAATTTGAAAGTAGTTGTTATTGGGGATCCTTCCAATGAAAAGGAAAAATTAAAAAGCTGAGATGGAGTATATAGCGTAGTCAATCCAACTTCACTTTCAAGGATCCAGGCAGAGAGAGGCAGGGTGCCCAGGGCGCCTGCTTGTTCTCCTGGAAGTGACTTCCTGGGCTGTTCTCTGAGGTCCTGGTCCCTGGACGGGAGCTGCTGTGATGGGTGGACAGAAGCCCCAGCTCTGTCCTGGAGGTAGGGAACCTCCAGGAGCTGGTTTCCTCCGACCTGCTTCCCCTTTCCTGGGCCACAGAATATCTTGGTTACGAAAACAGGTACTAGTTAGGAAAGTTATAATAAATAGTTTATAATAAAGGTGATTTTAAAAAATGGAGACTTGACTTAGGTTTGGTTTTTATTTCCAGTTCAGAAGCTTATAAATCTGTGACCTCAAAACACCATAAGCCTCAGCTTTCTCAACTGTAAAATGGGTATGTTTTTGAAAAAAAATTTTTTTTTGGCATCTAGTTGATTTACAATGTTGTGTTAGTTTCTGTTGTACAGCAAAGTGAATCGGTTCTACACATACATATATCCACCCTTTTTTAGCTTCTTTTCCTATACAGGTCATTACAGAGTCCTGAGAAGAGTTCCCTGTGCTGCACAGCAGGTCCTCATTAGTCACCTACTTTATATATGGTAGTGTGTGTATGTCTGTCCCAACCTCCCGGTTTACCCCTGCCCCTCACCCCTGCTTTCTCCCCAGCAACCATGTTTGTTTTCCACATCTGTGACTCTATTTCTGTTTTGTAAAAAAGAAATTCTTTTACACTCGTTTCTCCTCTGGTTGTTGTAAGGGTTAAGTGAGATAAAAGAGTAAACTGTTTTTCCCAGTGCCCGTCACATAATAAGTGCTAATAAACGTAAACTACCGTATATGTGCTGCACGAATATTATGCATCTGACACAGAGTAGGAGCTCAACAAGTGCTTATTTCTATGTGTTTATGAGTAAGATAACGCTCATACTCTTTAGGAAGGATGCCAGGATCCCAAATCGTCTCTCAGCCATCTTACCAACAAGTTTACACGTAAAGAAGTTCTCTTTGTATTGGGGGGATATTTTTGTATTTCTAACTTATGAATGGATGAAATGATCCTTTCTACTTTTTCTCTTAGGAAGCCAGCATTGAATTTGATGTTATGTTTACTTGCTCTGTGGTTCATACGGCCCCCTGAATAACTGAGGAGTGCTTTGCCTGGTGTCCAGCTGCATCAGCACAGCAGAGCCTGGGGAACCAGTCTACCCTCTGAACACAGCCAGTGGGAGGCGAGACTATACCTCTGGTTGGCAGACTTTTTCGGAGGCACGGGAGAAGAGCCTTCCGTTTCTTTGTTTTGCAGTTACTGTTTGGGGCTGTCTGGAGGCTACAGGGGAGACATTAAGGGTAAAGGAAGCGTCCCTTTATTATAGTTTATTTTAAGCAGCTTCAAGAGCTCTTTATTGTTTCTTTGTTTTGTTTGCTCCCGCCATTTCCAAGCTGCAGGGTCTTTCTTGGGAACAGAAGAGGAGGTTAGCAGACTCCTAAACAGATGAAGGGAGGGTGGAGTTGGTGAGTGGGCAGGGATGCTTTTTCAGAACCAGTGAAAGGAGAGAGGAGGGAAAAAAATAATCGGTGCTATACTTAACGGTGATGCTCGAATTCGTACCTCTGGAAATAAACCATATCACACTTTCTAGGACGAAGCAATCACCTGGATGGGTTTCTTTAAAAAAATGTTGATTCACAAGACCCACCTCAAGGGGCACTGCTCATTCTGTACGCTTGTAGGAATCTGCATTTTAACCTAAGTACCCTGGGAGGCTGGGGCAGAGGCTAAGGCTCACATGATACAATCAGAGACATTCAGGGCTCTGGGCCACCACTGTCATCTGGCCACAGGCAGCTGTTAACTTTTTGTGTGCGACAATGACTTTGCTCTGGACTCCTAACCCCCTGAGGTCTCTGGGGACTGCTTGCCCTGGTTAAAGGGAGATTGAAGCAAGGACGATAAAAGAGGCGCTGAACCTTTTCGTCCTTCCTGGAAAAATAGCTCCAAGCACTTTGGCAGATGGACTGGCCTGGGATGTTGGGCCTTGGGAACGGAATTGGTCTACTCAGGAGTCTGGCCACAGGATTGCTGGGCGCTGTTTAACCCTCCCCCAGATGGAAACACGCCTCACAGAGCAGCCTGGGCAAGAACAGCCTCTGACTGGCCCTGGACCTGACCTGAGGGGTCAGGTAGGATGCACACAGCACAGATGTCCACAGGCAACATGAGTTCAAAGATGCAAGGATACCTGGAAATGTTCATGAAAACAACAAAAGCAGAGATGGGCTGAACTCACACAAAGGAAAGAGATATGTCTCCATAGATGTTATGAGGTCATATTTACACAGAGGTGGCACCAGAAACGTAGTCACAATTATAAATAACTTCACATGATCAACCTGAGGCTTCGATATAATGTTCAATTCACTACTTAACCAAGGAAGCGGTGAGACTCTTTTATGAGAAGTGGGGAGGGGGGCAATGTGCTTTTCATAGTGTTTTGCAGACCTGATACTGTTGTTAGGCAAGGAAAGGGCTATAAGATAAAAAGTTTGGAAGACTCTGGGTTAAAATAAGTGAAATATGTTTTTTGTGTTTTTTTAATTGCAAGACTTCCCTTTGTTCATTGCAGATCTGTGGGTTTGACCACTAGACCCTTTCGGCAAAGATCATCTTTCAAAATTAGTGTCTCCTGGACTGGTTGTGGGAAATGCTGGACCACACGGCTCCAAGGGTCCCCTCTGGCTCTTACAACCCACAGCCCACCTAGAAGTGAGAACGTGGGAAAACACACAAATGCCGCCGTGGGTGCAGCAGGAAGAGAGATGGCTCTCCAAAGCCCTGCAAGCAGCTAGTGCACAAAATAAAACACTAAACATTAAAAGATCCATACATACCACTCCCCAAATTATCGCCTCTCCAGAGAGCACATCATGTAGAAATAAAATTGCTATTGTGTGTCCTCAAGAATCAGAATGAAAACCAACCCAACCGTATTTGTAGTGTACACATTACAAAAAAAATTATACTACCATAAGGAAAAAGAAGACCCCCTTTTAATAAATGGCAAGTCTCACTGAGAGAGAAAATAAACGCAGTGACCTTCTGTAACTTTCAAATTCTACTGTACTGAGCTTCAGCAAATCAGACAGACATGGTAACACCAGCAGCGACTGGACCCCAAGAGCAAAGGCAGTCCCTGCTCAGAAGAGCACAACCTGCACCACTTTACCCACAAGAGCAGGAGCCTGAGGGTTCCAGGAAGGCCAGAGAAGGGAGATGAGAATGCGCACAAACAAGAATACCTTGTATTTTCCTTTTTTCTTCTTCTTCTTCTTGTCCATTTTTCTTTCCTCTTTATAGGCAATGATTTGGAAAACTCAGAATCTTGGTCAATGAAATGTGATAAATAGGGATCGTTAGAGCATTACTAAATTTTGCAAATTTAGTCCGGATAAAATTGAGAGAAGACAGCTTTAATGAAGGCAGAATTACTGCAAGGTTAATTTAAATTTAGAGAAAAAGAAAAAAGTGTAGACCTCATTTTGCCAGGAAACGAGAGTATTAGTTCTAGCTTGAAATAGGCCAGGAACTTCATTTTGCTGTGCCTCCGTTCCTTCCTTTGTACTATAATGTCAGCACATTGTGGAACTTCAACAACTGGTATGCCTTAAATAAGAAATAATATTTTACTGTAAGGGAGAAAGACTACTTTCTTTAAAGAACATGTAATATAAATCTCAAAGCAATAATTAGCATCATATTTTAAACTGAAATGCTCCAGGAAGATCCATATAAGATATGACCAGGAAAGAATGCTCATTATCACCACTCCTCTTTAACATTATTCTGCAAATTGTAGCCAATGCAATAAGACATGTGAGAGAAATAGTTTTAAAAAGAGAGAAAATGCCTATTGTCAAGGTACTACATAATCATCTACCCAGAAATCCCAAAATGACCAACTAAAACTAGAATTATAACTAAAAAATAAAACTCAGAAAGGCATATATGATAATTGACTGTTATCCAAAATACACAAATGACTCTTAAAACTCAACAATAAGAAAACAAACAACTTGATTTAAAAATGGGCTAAAGACCTTAACAAACAAACACCTCACCGAAAAAGACATACAGGTAGCAAATAAGCATATAAAAAGATGGTCCACATCATATGTCAACAGGGAAATGCAAATTAAAACAACAATGAGATACCACTACACCCCTGTTAGAATGGCCAAACTCCAGAACATTGACAACACCAAATGTGGGCGAGGACGTAGAACAATAGGAACTCTCATTCACTGCTGGTAGAAATGAAAAATGGTACAGCCACTTTGGAAGACAGTCTGACAATTTTTTACAAAACTAAACATATTCTCACCATATAATCCAGCAATCCCACTATTTGGTATTTATCCAAAGGAGTTGAAAATTTATGTCCATGCAAAAGCCTGCACGTGGATGTTTACATTAGCATTATTCATAATTGCCAAAACTTGGAAGCAACCAAGAGGCTCTTCAGTAGGTAAATGAATAAATAAGCTGTGGTACATCCAGACAATAGAAAATTCCTCAGCACTAAAAAGATATGAGCTGGCAAGACATGAAAAGACATGGAGGAATCGTAAATGCACGTCACTAAGAGAAAGAAGCCAATCTGAGAAGGCTCCATACAATATGATTACAGCTACGTGACACTCTGGAAAGTCAGTAAAAATATCAGTGATTGTCAGAGGTGGTGGGGAGAGGGAAGGAAGAATAGAAGGAGCACAGAGGGGTTTTAGTGCAGGGAAATGATTCTATGTGATACTGTAATGGTGGATACATGTCACTAGAAATTTGTCCAAACCTGTAGAACGGCCAACACCAGGAATGACCTCTAACGTAAACTATGGACTTTGGGTGGTAATACTGGGTCAGTGTAGGTTCATTTGTAACAAATATACCACACTGGTGGGGGTTATTGATAATAGGAGAGGCTGTGCATGTGTCGGGGCAGGGTGTATATAAGACCTCTCTCTCGACTTTCTGTTCAATATTGCTGTGAACCTAATACTGCTCTAAAAATAAAGTCTATATTAAAAAGAAAAACTCAATAGCTTGAGAGATGTAACTAAATAAATGCAAACCTCCTTATTAATGGCAATACCTAGTAGGAGAAAAATTCACTGTATGTGTGTGTGGATTCAACCAACTGCAGGTCAAAAAGAAAAAGACTTCTAGAGTGTTCTAAAAAGCAAAACTTTGATTTGCCATACATTGATGATTTACATAGCATTTATATTGTATTTATGACTACTTACATAGCATTCACATTGTATTAGGTATTATAAGTAATCTAGAGGTCATTTAAATTATTCCTGAGGGTGTGCACAGGTAATATGCAAATACTATGCCATTTTATGTAAGGCACTTGAGCATCCTCAGATCTGGGTATCCACACAGAGGTCCTGGAACTGCATGTATAGACAACCTTGTATGTTATGTTTATATGTACAAATATGTATAATATATATCCAGGAATAAACTTAGCAAAAAAAATGTAAGAACCCATTCAAGGAAAAAAAAAAAAGAAAACTATTAAAGACATCTAAAGATAAATAACTTAAGAGAGTTGGAGAAATTTGTCATGTTCCTGGATGGAAAATCTCTTCAGTGTTGTAAATATAACATTTTTACCCCCAATTGACTGTAGTCTCAATGAAAGGCCAATAACTTTCCATAGTTTTTTTTAATATATTGACAAGGTGATTCTAAAGATAATCTGAAAAAATAAATAGGTGGAAGAGCTAATAATTTCTTTTAAAGATGAGTAATAATAAAGCCCTTAAAACACATTATAAACTTAAGATAATTAAAATATAAACACATCTAAATAAAGGAGACTGCTTAGTTACAGACAGAAGATATATAAGAACCTAATGTGAAAACAGTGACATCACAAATTAGTAGGAAAAGAAGAATTATTTAATAAATAGTGCTGAGAACACGGTTAGCAACTTAAAAATTAAAAAAATGAAATTCAATCCTTACCTAATATAGTCTAAAAAAGTAATTAAAGTAACAAGTTAAAGCGTTTTTAAAAATAAAAATTAGAAACTTCTACTTTCTTGATCTGTAGGTGGAAGAAACTTTTTAGGAACAAATGCAATGCATCTAGAATCAGAAAACGTTAAATATATAATTTTTTTTTTTAATGAGAATGTTGCAAATTAAACCTACAGGTTAGAACTAATATTACAGTCAGGATCAAATTTATAGCCTTAAATTCTATTATGATTAGCTAAGAAGACACTAAACATTCGGGAAAGGATGTTAGAATAAAATTCAGGAAAACTAATATGAGAAAATAGTAAAAAGGAAATAATGAAGCCAATACACATATTACTAAAGTAAAGGAAAGTTTTGAGAAATAAATCCTACTTTGAGGAGCAATTAACAAAACAGATGACACTAGACTATGTTTGCATCGTGAGGGTAGGAATCCTGCCCATTTTGTTGACCCTGGGATCCTCAACACGTAAAACATTGCCTAGAATTTAGTAGGCCAACAGTAAATACTTTTGAAGGAATGAAAATAGATATACAGCTTGAAAATATAATGAAAAGGTGACAGAAAACATAATCATATAAAATTAAGAAAAATGTGGCGATAACATGAAAGGGAAGTTAAAAATTTAAATATTTCCTTAAATTTGAAACCCTCTACAAAATAGAAAACAGTGTTTATTAAAATGAAGTCGACAAGAAAAAATAATCCTAAAGTAATATCCATGGGAAACTTGTTTAAATTATCTCCAAATAAGAACCTAAGGCCAGGCAGTTCAACCTGTGACTATTATTTTAAAATTGGAAAAACCTACAATATCTATGCAATATAAACTGTTCCAAAGTATAGTTTTGAAAAGTGTGTGAGCGGGCGGGAGGGAAGTGAAGGACAATTCATGCTGTAAATATGATAAAGAATGTATTTATATATTATAAATATTAGCTGTCTCATATCTCACGCTTAAAATATTTTGACCACCATGAAATGTAAAACGTCTTTTATGTGTCAAGAAATGCCCCAAAGAATGATGAGTGAAGTAACAAACTTGGAAAAATATTGGTCATGCCAATAGACAAGTAGACAAAGGAAATAACAGCAGTGGGGCATTTTTTGAGATCTTAATACACTCCTGACCCTGTGTGTTCTCCCACTAAGAGCGTATATGCAACAAAAGAGGAGATGCAAATGTGTTATAAACATTGTTTAAATGTCAACATCACTAGAGGCTTAAGAAATATTAAACAAGATCAAATTTACAAACATGAAAGATAATACCTAGTTTTGACTGGAGTGGTAGGAAATAATACTTATACACCATGCTAAGTTGGAGGTAAGTTTGAATAACTTCTGCAGAGGATGATTTGGCAAATACATATCAAAGGCCTTAAAAATATTCATATCTATTGACACCCAAATTCCACTTCTTGGAATAATGCTTCTTAATCCAGTAAATAATACCTCTTCTTGGGATAATCAGAGTGTACCCAAGTTGCAACAGAGATGTTCATTGTAGCATTGTTTATACTCACAGATATGGAACCATGCCTGATGTTTTGTTGATATAAATGTTTCAAAGTGTTTTCAATGCCATTTTCTCATTTAATTCTCAGAAAACCTCTTGGTGGTAAGTTTATTATGCCTATATCAAATTTTCAAAGCTCAGGAAAGTTAAGGAACTTACTTAAAATCCAAGAACTAATTGAGCTGGAGCTTGGACTGAGCTCAGGTCTCCTGAGGGCTGGTCCACGTGGCTTCTACCATGTTAGGATACTAGAGATGGATCTTAGAAATTATCTGATTCACGGAAACCCCTAGGTTGGATGAGTAACTTAGGCTGGTTAGCAAATGACCAGGAGAGCTGCCTTCTTCTGATACAATAGTCTTGAGACTGCGTTAGGTGTTGAGTGTTAGTCTGCAACTCTCAGAATGAAGTAGAGGATGATTTCAAGTAGCTCCTAGGCCACAGGGAAAAGATTTGGGGAAGCTAAGAGATACTCCAGAAGATTGATTCAGCATATATCCAGCTCCCTCAGTGCTCCGTTCCCCAAACACAATCCAACATTTCCTCTTCTAAATGCCTATGCAACCTGATTTCTGCCTTACTAAATAACATTTTTAACAGACTGGGGAGAAATAGTCTTCAGGAAATATGAGGTCATAGACACAGTTCCTTTATGCCAGTGAGTTGTAAACATTGTTACGTGCAAGAATCTCCTGGAAGGTTTTTTAAAAATTCAGATTCCAAGGTTCTGTGCATAATGGTTCTGATCCAGCAGTTTTGGAGTGAGCCCAGAGATGTTTTAAACACTTGGCCTGGGATCATTCAGGTGCAAAAAAGTCCTCAGAGCACAACTGGAGCGATGCTGTTCTATACCTCCTATTATTTCTTGACTCGCAATCATAATTGTTGGCAACTCCCCTGAGCTTGATGGGTGTTTCAGGCCAACCATTCTTCCTGTGTCTTTGATGCATTTTAAAGCATCATTCTTTTTTTATGCTTTTTTCCAAGACCTAGACTTGGCCCAGTTATAGATGCTGCCTCAAGTCCCTGTAAAGGCTGACTTTATCTCTCTTTCCTTCATTTGGTGTTTGGAGAAGAAATTAAATTGCATTATATTCCCATATCAGCCATTGGCTCAGGCGATTCATTTATTCAGTGAATTGAATGGCAGCTCTCAGTGGTGCAGAAACTGTATTATAGGACTTTAAAAGACTTTCCCGGCAGGGAACGAAGATGGTTGTGTCTCCTGACTAGCACAGAAGCACGCACTCCTCTGGCTGTGGCTGTCACGGCCAGCTTCACAGGTGTGTGACCAGTGCAGTCCCACAGGTCCCCAAGCAGGCTTTGCCTTTGGTTTAGTGTTCTGCTGTCACCATCTTGAAACATGTAACAACTTTTGAAAAAGAGGCCCTGCATTTTCACTTTCCACTGGATTTTCATTACACGACTGGTCTTGCTGGTTGCAGTCAGAAGGTCAAATGTCAGATGTACAAGAAGAGAAATGTCATCTGGGGCTCTGGTGGCTGGTGTGGCTGCACTAGGATGGCTTAGCTTGGGTGGATGTATATTTTGTCTTTGCTGGTTGAATGTAATACTTCTCCTATTGTTTGAAGTTCTGGATGGTGGGTGGGCTTTGGGGGAGGTGGGCTATAAGTGGAACTCACTGCTCATTGTAATTTACAATAAGGATCTAGCTTTGGGTTGGGGGTGAGTTCATGTGTGTTCATTTAGGATGTACATGCAAATAAACTAACTAAAAGAGACCATGGATCAATGATATTGAATCATGAGCCAAGGATTATGCTGGATAAGAATTTATTCACCCAAGAAACATCAAAATAGAAACAAACCAAACAATTAAAAAAGGGGATTGGATTTTGAGTTCCAGGACAAAGAAGAGACTCAAGTTTGGTAACACCTGTCTCCCAGAAGGTTTTCTTTATATAGATATTACTTATGCACACTAACTCATGTAGAACTCAAAATAATCCTAGAATTTAGCATTATACATTAAACCTACTTTATAGGTAAAACTGACCCAGAGAGATCGACTTCCCCAAATCAGGGCAGATAGAGACTCCAAAATCCATGTTTCTCTAATGCCAAATCAATACTGGTAATATATGCTTCAAAGTGAAAAGCAAAAGTTTTTTCCCCTTTTAAATAGACTTTAATTTTTAGAGCAGTTTTAAGTTCACAGCAATATTGAGCAGAAAGTACAGAGTTTCCACACACACCCTGCCCCCCATACACGTACAGCCTCCATCATTATCAACATACCCCCACAGAGCGGTGCATTTGTTACCATTGGTGAACCTACACTGACACATCATTATCACCCGAAGTCCATAGTTTACATTAGAGTTTCTTCTCGGTATCGCACATTCTATGGGTTTAGACAAACTTACAGGTACAGGTATCCACCATTACCATACAGTTCACTGTCATAAAAATCCTCTGTGCTTTCCTTATTTATCCCTCCCTGCCCCCAATCTCTAACAATCACTGATCTTTTTACTGTCTCCATAGTTTGCTTTTTCCAAAATGCCGTATAGTTGGACTCACACAGTATGCAGCCTTTTCACATTTGATTTCTTTCAGTTAGTAAATATGCATTTAAGTTTCCTCCCTGTCTTTCATGGCTTGACAGCTCTGAATAATATTCTTTTTAGTGTCAGATAGTACTCCATGTTTGGATGTACCACAGTTTATCTATTCACCGACTAAAGGATAGCTTGATTGTTTCCAAGTTTGGGCAATTATGAATAAGCTGCTATAAACATCTGTGTGCAGGTTTTTGTGTGAACACAGTTTCATCTCCTCAGGATAAATAGCAAGGAACACAATTACTGGATCGCATGATAAGAGCACGTTTAGTTTTATAGGGAACCACCAAACTGTCTTCCAAAGAGCCGGTACCATTCTGCATTTCTGTCAGCACTGCGTGAGAGTTCCTGTTGCTCCACATGCTCGCCAGCATTTGATGTTGTCAGTGTTCTGGATTTTGGCCATTCTAATAGGTCTATAGTGTAGTGGTACGTCATTATTGTTTTAATTTGCACTTCCCTGGTGACATATGGTGTGAAACATCTCTTTATATGCTTATTTCATATTCATATACCTTCCTTGGTGTGGTAGCTGTCTGTTCAGGTCTTTTACCCATTTTTAATTGGGTTATTCTTTTTCTTTTAAGCTAGTATTTATTTATTTTTATTGAACTATAATTCACATACAACATTAAATTAGTTTCAGATGCACAGGGCAATGAGCCAATATCTGTATACAGATATATATTGTGAAATGATCACCACGGTCAGTCCAGCTAACACCCATCACCACACACAGTTACAGATTTTTTTTTCTTACGATGGAGACTTTTCAAGATCCATTCTCTTAGCGACTCTCAAACATGCAACACAGTATAATCAACTACAGTCATCGTGCAGTGAATCACATCCCTAAGACTTAACTGTTTTATAACTGGAAGTTTGTACTCCCTGACCCCCCCTTACCCACCTCTCCCACTCTCACCCCCACCTCTGGCAACCACCAATCTCTTCTCTGTATCTGTGAGCTTGGTTTGTTGTTGTTTCTTTAAATTCCACATATAAGTGAGATCATACGGCATCGGTATTTGTCCTTCTCTGTCTGACTTATTTCACTTAGCATAATGCCCTCACTAATGCCATCCATGCTGTTCTAAAAGGGAAGATTTCATTATTTTTTATGGCTGAATAGTAGTCCCTTGTGTATAGACAGAGAGATACATAGACAGATAGATACCACATCTTTTTTATTGAAGTATAGTTGATTTACAATGTTGTGTTAGTGTACAGCAGAGTGATTCAGTATGATGTTGAAAAGCAGTGGTGAGAGGATATATCCTTGCCTTCTTCCTGGATCTTAGTGGGAAACCTTCTAGTTTCTCACGATTAGGTACAATGTTATCTGCACATTTTTTTGTAGATGTCTTTATCCAGTTGAGAAAGTTCCCTTCTTTTTCCAGCTTGCTGAGAGTTCTTATCATACATGAGTGCTAGATTTTGTCAAATGCTTTTTCTGCATCTATTGATATGGTCATGTGATTTTTCTTCTTTAGCCCGTTGATGTGATTGGACTACATTAATTCATTTTTGAATGTTGAACCAGTATTCATACCTGGGATAAATCCCTCACTTTGTTGTGGTATATAATTCTTTTTATATATTTTTGGATGTGATCTGCTAACATTTTGTGGAGGATTTTAGCATGTATGTTCATGAGAGATATTGGTGTAGTTTTCATATAATGTCTTTGTCTGATTTTGGTATTAGGGTCATGCTAGTCTCACAGAATGAGTTAAGAGGTATTCCCTCTGATTCAATCTTCTAGAAGAGATTATAGAAAATTGCTATAATTTCTTCCTTAAATATTTGGTAGAATTCACCAGTGAACTCATCTGGGCCTGGTTCTTTCTGTTTTGGAAGGTTATTAATTATTGACTCAATTTCTTTAATAGACACAGGCCTAATCAAGCCTATATCTTGTGTGAGTTTTGGCAGACTGTGTCTTTCAAGGAATTCGTCCACTTCACCCAGTTATCAAATTTGTGGGCATAGAGCTGTTCATCATATACCCTTATTGTCCTGTTATGGGATCTGTAGTGATGTTCCCTCTTTCATTTCTGAAATTAATAATTTGGGTCCTATCTTTTTTTCTTACTTAGACTGGCTTATCAATTTTATTGATTTTTTTCAAAGAACCAGCTTTTGGTTTCATTAATGTTCTCTATTGATTTTGTTATTTTCAATTTCATTGATTTCTGCTCTACTTTTCTGTGTGTATTTTTGTTGGCTTACTTTGGATTTAATTTGTTCTTTTTTTAAATTTCTTAAGGTGGAAACTTAGATAATTGAAGGAATTTTTAAAAACATACCCTTGGTACTTGAAATGGTTTGAATTGTGTATCCCCCGAAATATATGCTGAAGTCCTAACCCCCGGGACCCGTGAATGTGACTTTATTTGGAAACAGGGTCTTTGTAGATGTAATCAAGTTGAGATGAGGTCATTAGGATGGGCCCTAATCCTATACGACTGGTGTTCCTATAAGAGGAGACACAGAGACAGACATACACAGAGGGAAACGATGTGAATGCACACATGGAGAAACCCATGTGACAACAGACAGTGATCTGAATTAGGCAGCTGCAAACTAAGGAATACCAAATATTGTCTGCAACTGTGAAAAGCTAGAAAGAGGCAAGGAAGGATCCTCCCCAGATCCTTCAGAGACAACATGCCCCTGACGACACCTTGATTTCAGACTTCTAGACTCCAGAACTATGAGACAATAAATATCTCTCATTTAAGCCATCCAATTTTGGATACTTTGTTGCAGCAGCCCTAGGACACTAATACAGTACCCTTGGGAAGAGGGAATAAAGAGGAGAGATGGGGAGGTATTGGCCACAGTAAATGGAAATGGAAAGGAAGGATAAAACTCACCCACTAGATGAGACAGTTTCTGAAAATAAAGGCTCTCACTGCCCTGATATCTATCAGACCTGCTATAAAAACAGTCAAAACCCAGAGAGCAGCACTCCTGATGCAAGGACAATGGTGGTAGCCCTGAGATTCTTGCAAAATAGATGGCCTTTGTGTCTCAGTTGTCTTGGAAATCAAGTGGTCGCCTGGGCCTGTCAAGATAGTGGTGATTAGTGACGCATCCCAAGGTTCAGGGCTTCTATAGAAACATTTGAGCTATAGAGGGTTTAGATGGACTCAATGCCCAATACATCAATGGGTAGGCCCAGGTCTGGCTGTTATGGACTTCTCAGCCACCTACCCCTGACCGAACTCCCAGTCTAGTGCTACTAGCAGCAACAAGTGAATTTTGTAAACTGATGACCCCTTGCACATTTTTACGTTATTAATCTTTTGCCTATAAGGTCAAAGAGTTGTGACAGAGGAAATATCTAGTGGATTTTAAGTACTGACATTTTAAAATAAAATAGTAACATCACTCTTTTAAATTATCCAATAGAATCTAAATATCAGAGTGAATTAATATATACTATCATCTATTAAAACACAACCAGCGGGCTTCCCTGGTGGCGCAGTGGTTGAGAGTCCGCCTGCCGATGCAGGGGACGCGGGTTCGTGCCCCAGTCCGGGAGGATCCCACGTGCCACGGAGCGGCTGGGCCCGTGAGCCATGGCCGCTGAGCCTGCGTGTCCGGAGCCTGTGCTCCGCAACGGGAGAGGCCACAAGAGTGAGAGGCCCGCGTACCGCAAAACCAAAAACAAAAAAAACCACAACCAGCAACAAAAGCTCTTCTTCAGCAGTTGAAAAGTTTGCATCCCTCCCTTTCTCTTTGAACTCATATTTCCATTCCCATAGAATTACATCTGAGGTAACATATTTTATGCTTGAAAGTATTCTATTGATGCTACGTCTCTGGGTCAAAAACAAATGTGCCCAGGAGCAGGAACTGAAATATATTTTTAATATCCCATGTTCATATGCATCTAGGTGCTAAAAAGCTCCTCTGGATCACATTATCATTACAATTATTAGTAGCAAAGAACTGATCAAAATACAAACATATTCCACATTTTGATGGACAAATATTAAACATAAAGGGGAAATGTTATCGGAAGTTTATCTCTTCATGAGACGGATGCCGCTACTTCAATTTTCAATTAGTTCATATGTCTGAGTATGAGTATGCTCCTGCAGAATGACGTGGAATTCACTGTGAAACTATTTCTATTTTTTCATTTTTATAACTATCAGCACCGAGAATTTTGCTCTTGCGTGCAGAGGTTGTTTTTTTAAATTTATTTTTCTATCAATCAGTGTCACTCAATTCTTTGAATTTTCTGAGTTATGTGCCAAAAACATGTAGTGTTTTTTCATCAAGAAAAAGGGTAATTTTAATGTTCGTCAACCGATGATTCTTTGGAAAGCAACCATAGAAACTACCACCTGGTGCGTGAAAGGATTTTTATCCAGTCATTACAACCATTCACGTTTTCAAGACCTTCACCAACTTTGAAATGTCCTTTTGTGAGGAGCCCTGTAGGTGAGTAAGAGACAGTTCCTTTATGAAATATAGAAAGGGGAGTGGGAGAGGGGAATCCCACCTTCATCATCGTTTAGGACACTGAGACTCTCAAAATGAGTCCTTCAATTCCTTGTACCTGGTCCCCATGGGAAACTCTTCTCACTTCTGGGTGTATGTGGTCCCCAGGCTGAAGACCTCTGGCCAAGAGGGCTACTGAGCACCTGAATAAGGCACCACAGTCAAAAAGAATAATCAAATAGGCTCCAGGCTGGGATGGCAGATCGACTATCAGAGTCTAGTTTTGTTCTCTCCAAACAACACCCTGTTACAGTTTGCTAAATCAGTTAAAGATTGGGGAGGAATTAGAGGGGGGAGAAAGACAGAGACAGAGCCCCAGGTGAGCAGGAGAGGAGAAGACAGCATGACAGCAACAACTTCGGGAGAACTGGAAAGCAGATGGATGCAGTGATTCCTGCAGAGTTTAAAAAGTTAACTCTCCACTTTCAGGAAAAAGCTGAGAACCAGTTTGACTCCACAAGGCATGGGAACAGGCAGCTCCAGGAACCTCTGCAGCTGGGGGTGAGCCCAGGACAGCCCGTGTACGCTGACAGAGGACAGTACTATCAGAGTGGAAGCCTCTGACTCTGGAGACCCACCAGGTAAGGTCAGTAACCTCAAGTCACTGATGGCTTGTCTGTCTTTTACTTGAGGACAGAACTCCTGTGTCAGCCTGGCCCACCTGGGCTTGTCTTCTGGGTGGTGTTGGTTTCTGCTCGTCCCTCAATATCCTGGTCCCTGTCCACATGAGAACCCTCATTTTACTCTACAAAAGTGTTTGGACTTGGCCTCCTTGACAGCCGGAGTTGAGCCAGCGTGCTTAGAAGCAGAAAGTCCTGACCAGCTGCCTGACCACGTTTCTGCTGTGGTCCACAGCCCGCCTCTCCCATCTGCCTGATGCCCTAACTGTGGGGTCCCTGTGGCTCCCAGAACTCATTCAAGATCTTGCTTCTGGTGCCCCCAGAAGGGGCTCTTATAAACTCTCAGGAAAGTGGAAGCCAAGCCATGCCCCAGAGATGGTTCAGTTTATTCTCCTGTGAGCCTGGCACCATCTTTTCTTTATATAATAAGCACTAAATTTGTGCTTGTTACCCCATTTTTCTAAACTAAACAATACATTGCTCAGGAATATATACATAGGTGGTAAAACTATAAAGAAAAGCAAAGACCTGTTACTGGCAAGAGGCACCAGGCAGCCCTGTAGGAGAGCTGATGCCTTACTTTTTATCACGATGGTAGATGCACAGGTGTTTATTACTAGCTTTCAATGTGCATATGTGTTTCTTACACACACACACACACACACACACACACACACACACACACACACACACACACACACACTGCTCTGAGCTTAGCCAGTGCTATTATTTCCCCAAGGAAGGACCAATTCAGAATCCCTGAGTGACTGAAGTTCTGACCTGAACATCTGAGGAGCAGATCAGGGCTTCGGCGACCCTGGCTAAGATGTCACTCTGGGTGTCCTGCTGCAGGGACCACCCAGCCTCCCTGGTAAGGCTCCAGCTCACTGTGCTTTCACCACAGCCTCGGAAGCGTTGCTGGAGAAGAAGCTTCTCATCTTGGGAATCTGCCCTCCCCTAACTCCTCCCTTGTCCATCAGTGACATTTTCCCCCGTGTCTCCTTCAAAGGGCCCCACCTTTCTTCCCCTTGAAGAAATGGGGGCAACCGACCTGCCATCCATTTGGAGGAAGCTGTGCAAGCTCCTCTGCTCTTCAGTCACTGGGTTTGTGGCGTCAGAAGCCTTGACTTAGGAAGCCAGCGAAGCAAGCCTTCTCATGGCTGAACGTGCTACCTCCCGGCAGGGGAGAACAGCTTGGGGACCAGAGTTATGGACAGTGAGGGAGCCTCCGGCGCTGGTGTCAGACTGCAGAGGGCACATCTGGGCTGTGCAGTCTCTCGCCCAGCTTGCTTTTCTCCTCTCGGCTTGTTTCCTTGTCTCTACAGCAGATGCTGAGATGCAGCCCAGTGCCTGCCTCCAGATACCGTGATTCCTGCCCTGCTTAGCTCTCGGGTTTCCAAGCTGCTGTCGCGTGCTGCAGAAAGCCAGGGTGAGGGCTCTGTTCCTCTCACCCACCACACAGTGGCTCCCAGGAAACATCTCGCTTAATGACATTGCACGGGATGCGGTGCTGCTGATTCTACCTGAGCAGGGGCAGAGCAAGTCATTGTCACCACACACGTGCCCCAGGACAGACTGTGGGAAGCATCGCTCTGTCTTCCTGCCCTTTCTTTATCCAAATGCCACCTCATCAGCAGACAGGTGTCATGGGTGTAGTATGTGACAGACACCACTGAGATACACAGACCCTGGGATCGAGAACAACCTTGGGGGGTCCGCAGGACAGACCAGGAGACAGGGACTCATTTCTTAAGAGGGACTTAGGGAGTTCTGGCAGCCCCGCACATTGGGCCCAGCTTCCTGGTAATTCAGGAGGAAAGATGGCAAATTGCACATCAGTAGGCTGCTTTGAAATCCCCCAAGTCTTCAGAAAATAGAACACTTCACTGGGAATAAAACATCATAGCAGGATTCAGTAGCTGACCAGATAGCTGTCTGATGTTAATCCAACATAATTGCAATAGAATATTCAAATATTGAAAGAGACCTGGAAAGGACTGGGTAGACATCAGGCATCATTTTTCATTTTCCTTTGAGTCTTAACAAAGGCTCTGGCACTACCTCCTCAACGGGAAATAGTTAGTTGGCCAAGCCACCGAGTAACTGACTTTCCAGCCGTTCTCCTTCTGATGTCCATGCGAATAGCAGACCTGGGTGATGTTCCCATCCCTTTTGCCTATAGAACTCTGTGTTGTCCTGTTGAGAATGCAGCTCTCTTGATATGTAAAATGTCAATGGAGAGGCAGGTATTATTAAAGTGTGGTTTCGAAAATGTGGATGATAATCTTGCTTCTTGGACCGGAATCCCACTCTGGACCCCATGGTGTGAACAGTGCCACAAAAATGTCTGGATCTCTGTGAACCAACTTACCTTTTCCTACTCTGAGTTGCTCTGGGAGCTTAGGGGGTCCTGGCTGATGGGGTGAAGGGGTTCCACCGTGGTAAGACACACGATTCACTCACAGTTTAATAATTCCAATTTAACAAGAATACGCTTGTAGTCAAAGTTATTATGGAAAAAGGGCATTTTGTGGATACCCGGAATTTGTGCAGACCAGGTTGTCAAGAAAACTGCCCTTTGTGGCAAATTCTAATCTACTTAGGACTCCATTTTCTTTCTGCTGGGCTGCAGATGAACTACCGCAGCTAAGAAGCACCATCATTGGCATGGAAAGAAACACACTGCTTCTCTTCATTGATGTAGCCTTAAAAAGAGATGCGTGTGATCGTTTTCATGAGACAGACATAGAAAAAAGCTGGCTGAGAGGTTTTGGCCCCATTTTTCTGTCTTGAACGTCTCCCAGCTTCAGCAGCGCTTTTTGTGCTTATAGGCTCTCTTTGCCTGATATATTTTTCTTAAACCCTTCTGAGCTCTCCTGACCCTTTTCGTCTCCTGGCCTTGATGCCAATTTGACCTTTGGTGACTCTGAGACAAGCTGCCTGTAGCCCCAGGGAGGTTAGCAATCCAGTGTCCCAAAAGGTAATTTGTACAGGAAGAAAAAGTAAGAGCTCTCTTGCTTGGGGTGGAATGCTACAGCAACCGGGAAATCTGGGATTTCATTCACTGGGGATTTCTGGCTGAGGAAGAAATTGTTGAGGCCTCAGTCTTTAGCTTTCAATATCATAGCAGGGAAGTACGTTGGTTCAGCTTCACCAGCACTCAGCTCTCAGGGCAGAGTGATGGGAAAGGCACCAGGCTTACTCAGGGGGCCCGAGTTCTAACCCTGGTTCTGCCTATGTAATCTGTAGGATCCAGGGCAAAGAAAATGCGGGGCCTCTTGTTAAAAAATTATCAAGAATTTCAAGATGGCAATAGCAGATCATTAAAACTAAGCACAGGGTCCTTCTAAGCACACATCCCTGGGTAACCGCATGGGTGGCACGCCCAAGATGCAGGTCCTGCTGTATGACCTTGAGCCCTTGGGGTGTATGACCTTAAGCAAGTCACAATACCTCAACCCCTCACCTGGAAAATGAGGGCATAGGACAAAGAGAGTTTTCCAATAAGTGCCCCACAGTAAGGGGGGTTCACAACGAGTGCTGGGGGGGCAACGGGGGCCAGCACGGTGAGCAGCCTTAGGATGGGGGAATGTCTAAAGGTGTGTTTGGAGGTGGGGAGCCCAGCAAATCATACCCTCAGTTAGTAACACCTGAGAGAGACCAAGGAGAAGCACGTGAGGACCAACAAAGCGACACCTCTGGCAGTGATACAGCTGATTACAGAGAGCGGGGCCCGGCTGTGCAACCACAATGGGCTTCCTGCCACTGAGCCCCAGAAGAGACAGACAGGGCACACCACCCCAGGAGGCATGGGTAGGTGGACCTGGGAGCCCTGAGCTCTGTGCTTCATAGAACAGGTGAGCTTCAGGCAGTGGCTTAGCTGCCGAGGTGGGGAGCGATTGTCTAAAGCTGTCTTGACAATTCCTCTCCCAACTCGTCCATCAGAAAAATCCCTCAACCTCCACCGGAAGTCCTGAGAGGTCAGGAGTGTTACATCGTAGCAACTTCACCTGAAGGAAATCTCCAAAGCGGGCAACGTACCCCAAAGGTATTAAACAGGAACTGTCGTGATGTCCATATTTTTCCCAAGGAGCATTGCTTTCGACAGCAGGTCACTCCTGTTGTCTGGAACACCTGGTTCCTCCCCCGTCTACCTGGATGCCTCCCATTTGTCCTTCAAGACTCATTTTGGACCCTCCGCCTCCGGAGGCTCTGTTAACACCCCAGGGTTTACGGCACATAAACCTTCATGAAGAACGCTGCTCTCTAATAGTATTTTCTTCCTTCTCACCGTTTAGGCTGACGTTCCTTGAAGACAGCACACAGACTCACTGTGTCTGGCACACAGTATGATCTCCCTAATTTTTCATGAAGCTGATGAATAAGTGAACGAGCTCGGAACCCAGCAGGGAGCTCCTTATCTTAACCAAAGCAGCCGAGGGCAAATTCTTCCCTCACCCCCGTGTTGCTCTCGCATAGCAGGACGTGAACGAGCAGAACACGGAGCCATTGATGCAGAAACAGAGCCGGGGCTGGAAACCTGCCATTCTCAGCCCAGGATGCTCACCCCATACAACAGGGAATAACCTCTTTTCCGTGCTTGGTGGATGGAGGGTGCATCTCACTGTCGTGCTGAAGGAGAGGAGAGGGTGCAGGAGGTCCTGAGTGTCTTGGGTGAATGTCACATGGGGCGGGGTATTCCCTGGAGTAAAAGAACCCGGACCTAAAGACGAGCCCCTCACTTTGTCGTGCGGGGGCCGAAAGCAGGATCCGTCCCACTCTGATGTCATGCCTCTTGAGCGGCGGAATAGAAAGAGGATGCGGCTGTGGCTTCAGAGACCCCAGGCCACGCCCAGGCTTTGTTGATTACTCTCCCCTGGGAGCGTGGGACAGACCTGGACCCATCAGAGTCCTAGAAACTGCATCCTGGAAACTGGGGACAATAATGCCTGTTTCAGTGGGTGACCAAGACAAAATGAGTGTATGTTTTAAAGTAGTTGGCACTTAAAAACACAAACGTAGAGCACAAATGTATGGATACCAAGAGGGGGAGGGGGGTGGGATGAATTGGGATTGACATATATACACTGTTGATGCTATGTGTAAAACAGATAACTCATGAGAACCTACTGTGTAGCACAGGGAACGCTACTCACTGCTCTGTGGTGAAGGAAGTCTAAAACAGAGGGGATATATGTATACATACAGCTGATTCACTTTGCTGTAGAGCAGAAACTAACACAACATTGTAAAACAACTATGCTCCATTAAAAATTAATTTTAAAAAAGACCTTTTGAAATTAAAGGTCGTTTTTGAAGTTAGAGCCAACAAGACTTGCTGGTGCATTGGATTTGGAGACCAAAGGCTGTTCTTCAGTCCTCCCCGTGGGGTCCACTGAGGCTTCCCTGAGATTCGCAGCCCAGCTTCTCCCTCTGTCCCTCTGGCTGCCCTCCCCTCCCTTCCACGGCACTGACCCCAGGAGACTCCCCCATAACTCTCCAGCCATGGGTCTCCACTCACGTGGCTTCCGGCTTCCGGAACAGATAGGTAGAGTTTGGATGAGCAGACCCTGAAGCTACAAACACACCAGATAGGGGTCCTAGTATAATTACAGGTGCAGAGAGAATTGATGAAGCCCACAAAAAAGCCTGCAGGTTGCTGGGGAGGACACAGCGCTGGCCACCGCTGTCCTGATCTACAGTGGGTGTGAGGCTATCCTTCCGGCTTTCCCTTGAATACTGACTTCTGAATCTGCCACAAACCAGCAGTGTGAGGTAAAACGACAAAGCAAAAAAAAAAAACAAACACAAAACAAAACAAAGAACTTGTCTAAGCTTTCAAATCAAAAAGAGAAGACTGATCATCAGTGAATGAATACATGCCATTTATTCACTGACACATAACTTCTTGCTGAGACATGGGAAACATCCCAGTCTTGCAGGCAGCGCGCAGTTTACCTTGTGGAGGGATTATTTCCTAGACACGTGACTAATGGGTGATTTGGGCGTGATCCCTGTTTTCCTGGCCACATGACCTAGGGGAACACCGGGATCAAGATAAAGGTCATAAACAGTTTTCCTAGGGCTCTGCTGACACTCACTGCTCTGGGAACTTCATTCCCAGATTCTAGAAGTCTCCCCTCCCAGCTCTTTCAAGAGGACCCTGCGGGGCTCTCTCAGCTGCTGTGATCAGCAGTCCTGGGAGCTCATCTCCCTGCCAGGTCCTAAGCGGTGAGCTGTCACTGGGGCCACAGAGTCTGGAAGCTGCTGTAGGTGGAGGCTGCTGTCTGCCGATGCTCCTTGCCACGCCTGGGCGGAGGCTGCCAGTACCAGCGCCAAGTGCCCGGGGCTGCCCCAGGATCCGGGGGGCAAAGCCCTCCCTCACTCATGGACACCAGATGAGCTGCAGGCAGGGCTCTGTGCTTCCAGGTCATTGGGTCACTCCTTAGTACAGGTGCTGCCTGTGTGGAGCTCTGGGGATGTGCCCATCGCTAAGCACAGCCCCACCTTCAAGGGCCTCACAGGACCCAGGGGCATTTCCGCTGTGGCGTCCTCAGTGCTTTGATAGAATCAAGCAGAGGAGTGTCCACCGCAGCTTTGGGGGTTCAAAGCTTCCCAGCAGAGAGCCTGAGATGTGAGCATTGGGGATGAGTCATCCAGGTGAGAGGTGGGTAGGGAATGGAGTGCTTCAGACAGGGGGGGCCCACCTTTGTGCTAGGCTCGTCAAGACCTCAACACACTGCTTCCCTGCCTCCCTACAGAGATGCAAGTGCAACACCTCCCCACACCCTCACTCACCCTTCTTTAGGAGGGGGCTATGGGGCAGACCATGTTCAAAATAACCCTTCCCCTCTGGGCTGTGGGTTAAGCGGATGTGCCTGATCTTTCTGGAGGACTGTTAATCCATTGTGCAAACAGGAGCTCCTGGAACCCCCAGGTCTTCCTGGACCCCAAGCCCAGTTTAGCCCTTTGAGGGTCTCAAAAACCCCTTTGTTCCAGAATGTTCTTTATGATACACATAGCACCAAACCGTAAAACCTGTGCAAGAAAGTCCAGTGTAAGGAGTTCTGTCTCTTTTCTCCACAACGATGACCTCAGTGCTTTTACTAAAGTGTCAATTTTCAGCACCTTCCAGTTCCACCGTTATTCCCCCAGACCTGTCTGACTGGGGCCCTAAATGGGAGTTTATCAGGTAACCAGCTCCACACACGTGGCCTCGGTCCACACAGAGATCCTTGCCAGTTTCCTAAGCCCTTGCACCAGAGACTGACTTGAGTTGTCCCAAATTTTAGTGATAAGCTTGGAGCTAGGACGTGATGCCTTTATTTTTTTTATTTGATATTTTGACTTATATATTTGAAAAAGGAATAAAAGCATGTTCTAAAAAGTCCCTCAAAACTGAACAGCGTAGACGGAAAGGGGGGAAAAACTGAACAGTGTAGAAAAGGTAAGTCTTTTGATGGGCCTGGCCTTGTGAGCCTTCTCCCTCCCCAGTGTGAACACGTTGCCGGTTTTCCGTGGATGCCTGCAGACACAGGTAAACATGCTGACAGTCACACGCTCCGTAAGGATGTATCAGACACTTCCTCGTGCTGGCCTGGGCCCAAAGAGGCAGAGAACCGCTTTCTTAGACCAGAGCCTGGAGGAGGATGGGGACACTGGTGCACCGTGTCAGTGACCAATTATGACAGCGATGAGTCCAGCAGGAGGACACACACGGCCTTGCTGCCTTCCCTGCGTCCCGGGTCTCCTTGCTCGGGGACCAGCTTGGGGACCATCCGTCCTTTGCACGGGCCCGGAAACGGGGCCGTCTTGCATCGTGTCACTCCTCAGTTCTGTCCATCCAGGGTTTCTCCACTGCAGCACTACTGACACTTTGGCTCACATCACTCTTTGTGGAGTGGCCATCCTGTGCAGGTAGGACGTCGAGTTACATCCTTGGCCTCTACCCACTAGGTGCCTCCCTTCCCAGTTGTGACAACAAAAAGGGTCTCCAGAATTTGCCAAATGTCCCTTGAGGGTCTAAATCGCCCCAGGTTGAGAACCACTGGGTTATTTTTATCTCCTAAATCTGCCCACTTACTTTCCCTTATTTCCACCTTTGCCACCCTGTCTGGCCTCCCTGATGGTCACTACGTTTGCAGTCTAGCTGCTCTACATTTTATTATTCCTACTGCAGCTACGTTGATATTTTCCAAGTCTGATCCTATCACCCTCTGCTTCCAATGTTTCAATGGTTCTCACTGCTCTTCAGACAAAGCACTGAATCTTCCACAGGATCCACAAACCCCCGAACCGCGAGGTGCACACGTGGCCCCAGCCCCATCCTTCCTCACACTGTTCGTTTCAGCCACATTGGTCTTTGAGTTTCAAATACTCTTAGAACTCGGGATCCTCCTCCATCCAGGCTCCCCTCTCCCCCGCTTATTACCCGAGGGAAGCGGTGAATGGAGCATAGGCTGCTCTTTCTCCAGTATCATGCTCATTCCCCACACCTGTGCCCCATACCTGCCCAGGTCCCCTTTCCGCCTCATTTAGAGAAGCCCCTTGCCTTTGCATGTTTTTGGGTGGAGGGAGGGCAGAGAGAGAAGGCAGGTTCTCCAAAGAATAGCCTTGGAAACGTTCAAAACTTCACCCAAGGGGTTTTCCAAAGAGAGGGCTATTTCTCGTGAACCTTCATGCGTTAATTTGGTTTCAGTCCAGATACAATTTTGGAAGGAGAGAAACGTTAATTCTGTCTGACTTGCTACGTAGGAGGAGTCTTCGATGTCACAGACTGATGAAGTCAACCGTAACAAACGAGCGGAAGGTGGTCCCTTGAGATGAGAGTCGAGCAGGTCACACCTGAGCAGGTCACACCTGGGCAGGTCACACCTGGGCAGGCTCTGATTTGAACAATGGGGGCAGTCACTTCCCAGGCCAAGCCACTGGGCACCTAGAATCCAGATCAGAGTCAGCACATCCTGGACTTAATTGTAATTTTAAACTTTTTTCTTGAAAAATTGTTTATTATTCACTGTATAACTATATATTTGTTGCCAAAATTTTGAGAAACACACAAAATAGAAAGAAGCAAATTTAAATCACCAAAAATTTCGTCTGACAGTTCCTGTCAATTGGTTCATGTCCTTTGTTTCTTTTAATTTTTAACTAAAAAATAAGAGTATACGCTGCATGTTGTTCTGTAATGTTTTTGTTGTTGTTGTTTCTGTTTTGTTTTCTTGGCCGCACCATGCAGCATATGCAGGATCTTAGTTCCCCAACCAGGGATCAAACCCGAGCCCCCTGCATTGGAAACGTAGAGCCTTCACCCCTGGACCATCAGAGAAGTCCTCTGTAGTCTGCTTTTGCACTTAAGTTATAACTTCTGCATTTCCCAGTGCCATTTCAGAGTCTCTGAAAATGTGATTTACATGAATGTAGCGACCTGCCTTGTAGATGTTAATGAATGATCTCAGGGCTTTGAAATCACTAAGAAAAGTTTGCCAGTCTTGGCACTTGCAAGGAATTAAACACTTCTTCCTAATCAGAGTTGTTCAGAAATGTCTTTAAAGTTTTCTAATTATTTTTGTTGTGTTTTCTTAAATTTTAGTTACTAATTTCTAGTTGAATTGCTTAGTTCATACAAAATAGCCACTTTTGTAATTCATGGCTTTCCTATGTGCTATTTAATAGTCACTTTTGTGAATATCCCATAGATGTTTGAAAGAAGCTACGTTTTTGTTTTGAGTGTATAGCTTTTAATCATTATCCCTTAATCAGCCGTATTATTTTATTATCCAAAATTTCAGTGCTTCTTGGGAGGAATTGGGCGATTGATACTATGTATAAAATAGATAACTCATGAGAACCTACTGTGTAGCACAGGGAACTCTACTCAGTGCCCTGTGGTGACCTAAAAGGGAAGGAAATCCAAAAAAGAGGGGATATATGTATACGTATAGCTGATTCACTTTGCTGTAGAGTAGAAACTAACACAACATTGTAAAGCAACTGTACTCCTATAAAAATTAATTTAAAAAAACACTAAAAAAATGTCTATGCTTCTTAAAATTTTCTATCCATTTCTTTTTTTTTTTTTTGCAGTACGCGGGCCTCTCACTGTTGTGGCCTCTCCCGTTGCGGAGCACAGGCTCTGGACGCGCAGGCTCAGCGGCCATGGCTCACGGGCCCAGCCGCTCCACGGCATGTGGGATCTTCCCGGACCGGGGCACGAACCCGCGTCCCCTGCATCGGCAGGCGGACTCTCAACCACTGCGCCACCAGGGAAGCCCTTTATCCATTTCTTGACTTGCAGAGGAAATCGTATCTTGGTTTGCTAAAATCTCCTGCTACGAATGTTTTTGTAGTGCATTTCTACTTAGATTTTTAAGTTTCTTCTTTAAATACGTCAGTGCTATTTTATTTGGCACATAAAGATTCATGATCACTAGTTTTCATCATAATTGTATCTTTATCAACCTGAAATAATCTTTCCTGTTTAACAATTTCCCCTGCATCTCATTTTGTCTGATATAATTTTTGAAAATCGTGCTTTACTGTATTTGTGTGTGCCTATCATATATCTTTGTCACCTTAAAAAAAAATCTGTCCTTTCATTTTAGGTGAGTCTCATAACAACAGTACACATTTAAATTTTCTTTCTGATCCAGTCTCTTAGTCTCTGAAAAGGAGACTTTATTTTGTTAATTGTCTCAAAAAGTATGCTTACTCTTACTTTTGCCATCTTGTTTTTATGCTTTTTGGGTTTTTTTGTGCATCCTTGAGATTTCCTTTCTTTTCTGTCTTTTGCTCTCTGGTGTACCTTTTTTTCTTACTATAATTTGGAAGATATATATCCTATCCACATACCCAGACCCAGAGGCTTTTTTAAAAACTAAAAAATTAGAGATAATTGACACATAACACCGTGTAAGTTTGAGGTGATACATTTATACATTGCAATATGATGACAATAGCGTTAGATAACACCTTTATCATGTCCCTATTTTTAATTCTACTAATGTTACCTCCAAATTGTAAAATACTTCACCATCTGCCCAAACCTGACATCTCTTTGCTGACTTCTATCTGCTAAAATGACATTCTTTGCCTGCATTTAGAACCAGGCTGTGGAAGCTGAGATATAGAAAGCTCCAGCATCCGCCCCCGACCCCTCCCTGTCTGCTCTGGTGCTGACAGAGGCTTCTTGGAGGCTTAACGGGAGGGAAGGCCATTAGCCACAATTCTGGTGTCAGTAGGTGTTCAACAAGGCCTTTCCTGCCTGGAAGAGGAGTATTTCCAGAAGACCAGGAGTTTCAGGTTGTCTCACTGGTGGGTGCACGCTAAAAAGTACAGATTAGCAGGACTGTTGGCGGTTGGGAGAAGGAAGTGACCATCTTCACCTTGAGAGGCAGCGTCTGGGAAGGGCCCGGCTCCCTCTTGTCTGACTCAGAGCGCTGTTTCAGAAGCTGCATCGTGCATCAGCTAATGAGCATTCCTCATTCTCAGCTGCACCATCGTTGGCAGAAATCCCTCCCCGACTGGGGCGAAGCTTTCATGGATATTGTTAGCTTCTGGTGCAGCTGCAATTTTGCAATTTTGCATGTGCCTTCATGGGTCTTTTAGTGGGAGGATGGGAGAGGACAAATCAGGCAATCAGGCACATGCTATGAGCTGCCGTATTAATCTAGGAGTTTGCAGGTTTGGCTCTGAGCGACAGAGTGAACCATGATGCTTTCAGTGTTTGTTCCAAAGAGCTTATTGTTCTCACTTCAGCAGATACTGCAGTCCTGCGTTTCCCAAAGCATGTGTTCGGGAGAATGAGACAACAAAGCACACCGCATTTGGAAAACATAAAAGCAGGGGAGGGAAAAGGATGCCCTTACTGGGGAAACTATGCACCCTGCGTCCGTTGGATGTTCAAGATATACCTCAGTGTCTTAAAGGCTAGCAGTTCCTGCAGCAAACTGATTTAACTTTATTTAGATGAGCACATCTCAATACTTGGCTTTGAAACCCTTTTGGTAGGGCACCTGGGAATGTCTAACAGAACTGGTGTTTTTCCCTCAGTGCTTACTGCAGTACTATTTACAGTAACCAAGACACAGAGGCAATCTAGATGTCCATCCACAGAGGAGTGGATAAAGAAGATGTGACATATATATATACAATGGAGTACTACTCAGCCATAAAAAAGAATGAAATCGTGCCATTTGCAGCAACACGGATGGACCTAGAGGTTATCATACTAAGTGAAGTAGGTCAGAAAGAGAGAGACAAATATCATATGATATCACTTACATGTGAAATCAAAAAAAAAGGTACAAATGAACGTATATGCAAAACGGAAACAGACCCACAGACATAGAAAACAAACTTATGGTTACCAAAGGGGAAAGGGAGGGGAGGGATAAATTAGGAGTTTGGGATTATCATATACACACCACTATATATAAGATAGATATATAACTAGGGTCAACTGTACTGCACAGGGAACTATACTCAATACTTTGTAATAACCTATAAGGTAAAAGAAACTGAAAAAGAATATATGTGTGTATATATATGTATATATATATATACATAACTGAATAACTTTGCTATACACCAGAAACTAACACAACATCATAAATCAACTATACTTCAATTAAAAAAATAAATTACTTAAAAAAAAAGAACTGGTGTTTTTCCAGGATGCGTGTGAGGATCTGTGGTCACAGTGTGGGTGTGAGAGAGTCTGGAACAGAAGACAGCCCTGTCCCTGCAGCCACTGCTCAGTTCCACCCAGGCCCTGGCCTGAGAGCCTAGTTAAGCACACATGGCTTTTTGACTCTTCTGGATTATTCATATTAGTTAGATCCTCAGAAACCAAGATACCTAGCGCGTGTTTTCTTAACCTTCTGCAGAACCAATGTTACTGATTTCTAATTAACAATATGTTTTCAAACGGCAACTGAAAACGCTGACTCTGATGTTACCCAATCTACAAGCAAAATCTTTAGGGATGGATTTCATCACAAGTAGAGTTTCATGACAAACACAGATAGATGTGTCTCATTTCCTTTTCAGCTATTGAGTATCATCTAGTTTTTTTCTCTTGGCCTTGGTTACTAGGAAACTCAGAAACAAATACAGGGTCCCTCCTCCAAGTTACTTTCTCAGAGTTGTCTGGAAACATCAGATTTCTCTGTCCATTTGGGATAATCTCTGAGTTTTTTCCCAGCCTTATTAAGATATAACTGACATAGAATACTGTGTAACTTTAAGCCGTACAACGTGATGATTTGACATATTGTGAAATGATGACCTCAGTAAGGTTAGCACATCTGTCACCTCCCGTAGTAACCAGTTTTATATTTGGCTGCAATGGGAACTTTTAAGGTCTGCTGTCCTAGCAACTTTCAAGTACATGATACAGTGTTGTTAACTATAGTCACCGTGTTGCACATTAGATCCCCAGAACTTACCCATCCTGTAACTGGAAGTTTGTACCCTTTGATCACCTTCACTCATCTCCCTCACCCGCCACTGTCCCTGGCAGCCACCTCGCTACCCTAGGTTGCTATGAGTTTGTAAGCTCTGAATTTTTAAACCCTCAGTTATTCTGTTTTACCTTATGATTTTTTTAAATAAATAAATTTATTTATTTATTTATATTTATTTACTGTTTGGCTATGTTGGGTCTTCACTGCTGTGCGCGGGCTTTCTCTAATTGCGGCGAGCGGGGACTACTCTTCGTTGTGGTGCACAGGCTTCTCATGGCGGTGGCTTCTCTTGTTGCGGAGCATGGGCTCTAGGCGAGCAGGCTTCAGTAGTTGTGGCACATGGGCTCAGTAGTTGTGGCTCGCAAGCTCTAGAGTGCAGGCTCAGTAGTTGTGGCTCATGGGCTTTGTTGCTCCAAAGCATGTGGGATCTTCCCAGACCAGGGCTTGAACCCGTGTCCCCTGCATTGGAAGGCGGGTTCTTAGCCACTGAGCCAGCAGGGAAGTCCCATGATTATTTCTTATACCATCAAGAATCCCTTTAGAACCAAGTAGTATTTAGATTCTCTGTCTTCCTATATTGATTTGTAAAAAGGAAGTCAAGAAAAAGCTAACGTTTCCCAGTACAGACACTAGAAACATGTGCCTGGCATTGGAATGCATGAATCAACAGCACAAACAGTAATGTTAACAAAGAAGAAGAAGCTGGTAGGTTTATTTGTCAGTGTCAACAAAATCTTGAACTATTCTGATTCAATACTTTAAGCCCCAAGATTATTCTGATACTGATTTATTTTCATTTCCATAACTATAGCCAGTTGGAGTTTTTCCCATTTTTTCCCTTTTATTATGGAAGTTTTAAACATACCCCAAAGCTGAAAGCTTTAATAAACCTCCATGGGCCCATTTACCAGGTTCAAGTTCGCCAATCGTCATCATTTTCCTAATCTTGTCTCATGTTGTTTTACATGAGACACGATTAGGAATTAAAAAAAAAATTTTTTTAAGGAAATCTCTAAACCATGTTTTTTACACACATATATCTGTAACAGATGACCTTTCTTTAGCATAATCACCATACCATCATCACACTCTTAAAAATTAACAATAATTTTTAATATCTTATGCTCATTCCATAATCAAATGTCTCCAGTTTTCTCAAAAATCTCCTTTCATAGCTGGTTTGTTCAAGTCAGATTCCCCCATAAGGTCCACACGCTGCACTTGGTTGTTATGTTGGCGATAGTATCGTTTGGAACGAGAGGTGGGCAAGGAGGTCAAAGCATTTTCTCTGATGATATAAGAACTCATTAAGAGTTCTCATTAGGGCTCCCCTGGTGGCGCAGTGGTTGAGAGTCCGCCTGCCGATGCAGGGGACGCGGGTTCGTGCCCCGGTCCGGGAGGATCCCACATGCCGCGGAGCGGCTGGGCCCGCGAGCCATGGCCGCTGAGCCTGCGCGTCCGGAGCCTGTGCTCCGCAACGGGAGAGGCCACAACGGTGAGAAGCCCGCGTACAACAACAACAACAACAACAAAAGAGTTCTCATTAAGAACTCTGCAGAACATGTCATAAAACAGTTTCCCTTTTATCCTAAATATTACATTAAACAAGTGAAGGGGAGGAAAAAGCTTTCCCTTACCCTCTTAGGGTCCCTGACTGGATCTGAAAATTAAACTGACAAAGATTAGTAGGAGAAAGCGTATACAAATTTATTTAGTGTAGGTTTTACGTGACACGCTAGCGTTCATAAAGAAACGAAGACCCTAAGAAACGATTCAACCTGAGTGTTTCTACGCTGGGTTCAGTGAAGAGTGGGCAGCCGTGGAAAGGCCAGAACAAAGGATGTGAGCTAAGGGTAGGTAAGTGGGAGGAATAGCAAGGCCTGTTTGTTTGGAATCTTCTCGGCGTCCCTCAGTCTTGGAGATAAGGATGCTCCTTTCCTGAAGGTATAGGGAGGGCACTTGGCCCATGAGCATCTATGACCTTCTTCTGGGGAAGGTCCCAGAGTTCTTCCTGCATCTACTGTTTTCTTAAACCACTTTAGCTTAAAATATTTAATATGCCAAGGTGCCATGTTTAGGGGTAGTACATCGTAAACCCCATGAGAAAATAAAAAATTATAATATTGCCCAAATTACGCACCATTTTTATTTAACTAGCAAACACAGTACACAGTGACTTCCATATTCTCTTTTTATCAGTCGATGTGATACCAAAACCATTTCTGTGTTGCTAGGATCTGTATAATTATCATTTTTAATAGGCTCATATTATTTCAGTTCCTTGGCCACTATTCTATTGCTTTAGCCATTTTGGAGCACTGGCTCAATCCATCAGGTATATTGGAAGGGGGATGCTAGCCAAGGCTGGAAATTTTTGCCTCCCTCCTGGCTTTAAACCCTACATTTGACATTGCTTATGGGTCTACAGAGGCGAAGAAGAGTGCAGGTAAGCGGGCAGGGGGAGTCGAGTGAAGGTAGCCATTTGCCTGGGGTGCATTTGAAAGGTTTGTTTTCCTTCTGTCCTCTGAGATGAGGTACCCTCTCCACTTAGGACCAGCCCTGGGAAAGCGTGTGCTCACCCTCCTCTGAGACCATTTGTACTTAGAGAAGAGACCAAAGTCTGCCAGTTGCATGTGTTCATGAAAAGATTGGAGTGTGCAGGCCCCAAGCAGCAAGGAGCAGATATGGACCACAGCCAGCTGTGCAGAGGAGACCTCCCTCCCATACTGTTCTCAGAGGGGGTAAATGGGTGACGGGCGTGGAGTTCCGGGTCTACAGAGAGTCGAAGTACTTAATGTCAAATAATGTGATATCGGGCTTCCCTGGTGGTGCAGTGGTTGAGAATCCGCCTGCCAATGCAGGGGACATGGGTTCGATCCCTGGTCTGGGAAGATCCCACGTGCTACAGAGCAACTAAGCTCCGTGTGCTACAACTACTGAGCCTGCGCTCTAGAGCCCGCAAGCCACAACTGCTGAGCCTGTGTGCTGCAACTACTGAAGCCTGCGTGCCTAGAGCCTGTGCTCTGCAACGAGAGAAGCCACCGCAGTAAGAAGCCAGTGCACCTCAACGAAGAGTAGCCCCACTTGCCGCAACTAGACAAACCCTGTGCGCAGCAATAAAGACCCAACACAGTCAAAAATAAATAAATAAAATAAATAAATATATTAAAAAAATAATGTGATATCTTTTCTTTCTTTCTTTCTTTCTTTCTTTCTTTCTTAACTGAAGTATAGTTGATTTACAATGTTGTGCTAATTTCTGCTGTACAGCAAAGTGACTCAGTTATACATACACATACATTCTTTTTTATATTCTTTTCCATTATGGTTTATCCCAGGACATTGAATATAGTTCCCTATGCTATACAGTAGGACCTTCTTGTTTATCCATCCTGTATATAATAGTTTGCATCTGCTGACCCCAAACTCCCAGTCCAATGTTCCCCCACCCCCCTCCCCCTTGGCAACCACAAGTATGTTCTCTATGTGTGTGAGTCTATTTCTGCTTTGTAGATAGGTTCACTTGTGTCATATTTTAGGTTCCACTTATAAGTGATATCATATGGTATTTGTCATTCTCTGTCTGACTTACTTCACTTAGTATAATAATCTCTATGTCCATCCATGTTGCGGCAAATGGCACTATTTCATTCTTTTTTATGGCTGAGTAGTATTCCATTGTATATATGTACCACATCTTCTTTATCCATTCATCTATCGATGGACATAAATATTGCCATATCTTCTCAATCATTAATTAATCATCTTAGAATAACCCTGTACCCAAAGATGGGTCTTGCCCGTTGTGATCCGCAGGAAAAAAGAACCAGCACCTCATTTTTTGTGGGAGCACCATCTGGGTGTCTTTCATAGAGACAATTGTAAGCAATAATATTTAGATAATATTATTTTTTATTGTCATCAAAAAAGGACTTTCTAGGAATTTTTTTGGGCATTTAGATATTTTTGAGGTTGAATATTTTCTTCTAGGATTAATTTTTAAGGACAGAGTTATTCAATCTTGAATTGAACATTTTTGAGAGAGAGAGAAAAAGAGGGAGAGAGAGACATGTTGTTTATGAAAACAATGATACTAACCACCAAGACACAAACGTAAAGACGAGGCTCAGATGAGCCATATTTAAACACCAGCCATAGAGGTTTTCAACAGCAGGAACACAGACGCTGGAGAGAGAAACACTGAAGACAATTCTGTTGCACCCTAAGTGCTAGAAATGCAACCTCTCAAACACACCGCTATAATCCTGTTTTAACAAAAGGAACCTGGACAACAGTTAAGCCAGCAGCTCAGCTGGGAAGGGCCTGCCCATTGACGCTCCCAGAGATGAGCTCTTATGTAGGGACACCAGCGGACCTGCAGGGAGATGAAGCAGCGGTAGTCTGTTGAGGAGAAGCTCAGAATTCTTGCATGGTAATATTTCGAATCTGCCATAGCGCGCCCAAAGAGAAAAGCCTTGGAAGTCACCTCATGACATCACTTTTATTTCTAAAGCAGTGATGAACAGTATTTCTTGCAATATCAGCATAGCTGAGCCAGTGTCGTGAAGAAGTCTGTGAGTAAGGAACACAGCTAGCACGTTGTGCGCCCAGATTGACACGATTCCAGCCGTAAGCATCCCTGATGTTTGTTCAGGAATATCGAGCCCTGTCACAGAATCTGCCAGACGACGCTTATCTGACAGCTCCGGGAAGTGCAAAGCCAAGCACGAGGGAAAGAAATATGTTCCAGACAGGAGCAGATGTTCTTAGATCAAATATTTCTGTGAAAAACTGTAGAAGAATCAACTGACAAAACAGCAGAGGCTATTTTAGTGGCTTACATCATGGTGGAAAAAAAAAAAAAACGAGAAGAAGGAGAAGAAATCTCTCGTCTGAGCTTGGCTTCCTCGTCTGTAGAGGGACGGTTGAGGTTACATCATTTCTAAAGTCATGGCTCTAGTTGCAGTTCTGGGCAGGGGCAGGTATGTGGTTCCAGAAGGGCCTATTTTACTATCAGGGATGGATTAGGAGTATTACTACCAAAGCAATGAGGCAGAAGAAGAAAATAAAAAGACAAAAAAAGGGAAGAAAGCAAGAAATAGTGAGGAGTATGATGGTGGTGGGAAAGGACTCTGGAATCATTATCTAACTCAGTGGTCTACTCAGAGCTGGGTCGCCTCTAGAAGAGGTGAAAGTATTGTCTCAAATATAACCCTCTTGGCTGCTGCTAAAACGTCACGGCAAGTGGAGTTTTTGCAGAGTTTTGGGTGAAGAGATCAAGAATCGCAGAACTGGCATTCGAACTGAAACATTTGGGCAGTCTTGAGGCCCTTCTTACCTCCAAGCCTGCTCCACTTACGTGTCACCCAGTCTTGAAAATCAGCCCCTTCCTTCAAGAACTCTCTCTCTCTAAGCTGGGGAGTGTCAGAGATGTTCCCGAGGATGTGGTGGTCCCTGGAGGACCCACTATGTCATGCCCAACACTTGGCTGTCTTTCTGGCCCTTCTTCCCTTCTCACTCCCTCCCTGCTCCATCCGGTGAAGACAGAAGCTTCAGATCCTCCCTCATCCCCACAGAGCAGCTGACTCTGCCCTGCTCCATCTCGAACCTGTGCATCCAAACTGGTCCAGGAGCTCTGCTCACCTGTTTCCTGTTTGTCAGGAGCATTCTCCTAGAGGCCCTTCTGGTTGTGAACAACAAAACATTCTTCTCTGTCTCCTGTTTTTTAGAGTTTGGTCATTTTGTCACCACCAGCTCTGCCATTAAGCCTTAAGACAAAGTAAACCTGGCATCTATTTGTAAAGAGATAGACTGGGAAGCTCACCCATCCTGTGTCCCTGTCCTCTTTGGGTTTTGCCTTTGCTGTCCCCAACTTGGTGTAACTGGGACTGCTAATAACCCTCACCTGAGGAATTGGTCCTGCCCCAGTTCTGAATTTTGTGGGAGACAGAACACATGCCAAGATGCCCCGATCACATCTCCCTGGTCATATTGAGATGAGATTAGAATTAAGTGGCCTCCCCAGGCCTGGGACCCAGAAGCTCACTGGCCATCACTGGGATTCTGGGTTGTTCTCCAAGTGTCCTTTTACAATGGTACCTCCATCACTCAGCTTCTCCAGCCAGAAACCTGCAGTCAGGAGGTTGCCTTTATAGCTTCCTCTTCTTCAGGGCTCTGTCCTCCATGGAATCAAACACTTTGTCTGCTTCTGGGACGTTCTCAAACCTGTTCCACACTTCTCCAACCCCAGTCACCACGTGGGCTCATCTCTCATCAAAATTTCTATGATTGTCTCCCAGTGGGTTTTTCAGCTCTTCCTCATTTATCTCAACCTAACAAACAATTTGATCTTTTAAATAAATGCAAATCTAGTCATTTGCATTTTGCAAATCTAGTCATTTGCATAAATGCAAATCTAGTCTAGGATTTTCCTTCTGTGTTTTCCATTGAGTTTGGCATAAGAGTGACTTTACATTTGGGGTTCCCTTGGACTGCAAAACTCTTCCCAAGCTCTTCATGTGGCTTGGTAACATCACTTCCTTCAGATCTTGGCTCAAGTATCACTCTGATCACCCTATAAAAAACTGCAGCCCCATACCTCTGATCCCCATTTTCTCCTTTCTACTTCTCTATAGAATTTCTCACCATCTAACCTACTAGAACTTTGCTGTTTTTTTTTTAATTGAAGTATAGTTTATTTACAATATTATGTTAGCTTCAGCTATACAATGAAGTGATTCAGTTGCACATATATATGTATATTCTTTTTCAGATTATTTTCCATTATAGGTTATTATATTGATAAGATATTGAATATAGTCCCCTGTGCGATACAGTAAGCCCTTGTTTGTTATCTATTTTATATAGAATAGTGTGTATCTGTTAATCCCAATCTTCTAATTTATCCCTCCCCTCCCTTTCCCCTTTGGTAACCATAAGTTTGCTTCCTATGTCTGTGAGTCTATCTCTGTTTTGTTAATAAGTTCATTTGTATCATTTTTTAAGATTCCACATGTAAGTGATATCATGGTATTAGTCTTTCTGACTTACTTCACTTAGTATGATAATCTCTAGGTCCATCAATGTTGCTGCAAATGACTTTATGGCTGAGTAATATTCCAGTGTGTGTGTGTGTGTGTGTGTGTGTGTGTGTGTGTGTGTGTGTGTACCACAACTTATTTATCCATTCATCTGTTAATGGACGTTTAGGTTGCTTCCGTGTCTTGGCTATTGTAAATACTGCTGCTATGAACATTGAGGTGCATGTATCGTTTCAAATTAGAGTTTTTGTCTTTTCCAGTTATATGCCCAGGAGTGGGATTGCTGGATCGTATGGAAACTCTATTTTCAGTTTTCTAGGGAACCTCTGTATTGTTCTCCATAGCGTCTCACCAATTTACTTTCTCACCAGCAGTGTAGGAGGGTTCCCATTTCTCCACACCTTCTCCAGCATTTATTTGTAGACTTTTTGATAATGGGCGTTCTGACTGGCATGAGCACTTTGCTGTTCTCTATGGACTCTCCCTCTTCCAGGTCCTCCCATGCCCCCAGTGTGAGCTCCATGAAGCAGGTACCTCGTACCTTCTGCTTGTTGCTCTGGTCTCAGTACCTACAATGATGCACATCACACGGTAGGCACTCAAAAATGTTTATCAAATGTTGAACTAAATCAAGATCTCAGTAGTGAGTGGTGGATCAGGGTCTAAATTCAAGCAATCAGGCCCCAGAGATCTTAATATTTGCCGTTAATGAGCTTCCGTGTACCACGCAAGATACCATCCATGAACTTAAAGTAAAACACAAAATACATTTTGGAAAGAAATACACATGCTAGAAGTCATGAACAGATCACAATGACAGATAACAAAAGACCATGGAGACACACAGGAGATAGGCAGTAAAATGTCATTTTGTAGCATTTATAGATGAGAGCTTTATATCCCACCAAAAGAAAACACAACCCAGTGAAAACCTGTGAAATGGTTTCCAAAATTACCAGAAAATGCCATATGGTAAAGGTTTTAAAGAGAAACATAAATCTATTTACCAGGTTCTGGGGGGTGAGACTTGTTGAACCCAAGCAAGCAAATAAACAATAAAAAAACAAAGGAAAATGCAGTTGTCTGCTTGTCCCAAGACAGATGCAAATGGAAGAGGGGTCTCCGTCATCCCTTCCCCGCTGATCGGGAGAAAGGAAGGCTCTCCCCTCCCCCCACAGTGGACAGGTCCCCGGCAACCCAAAGACGCTGATGGAAGCATCCAGAAAGTTAGAAGCAGATGCAGAAAGCAAGCCCCTCCCACCTGAAGGGTTTGGGAGGGATGCCTCAGAGAACAAGTATCGTGTTATTACCTCATTCAGCAAGGACCTTAGACATACCTTTTACAAAGAAACAAATTGACAAAGGAAGGCAGAGTTCTCTACCACAGTAACTTAAAGTTTAAAGTTAATAACATTAAAAAAAAATCTAACCATTTGGAAATTTGAAATTAAAAAAAAAGTCCTCTAAATAACAGTTCGTGAATCTTTATCAAAATCAACAATATACTGACCCTGTACCCAACAAATTTGTTTCTTTCTAAAATATTTATTTATTGAAGTATAGTTGATTTACGATGTTGTGTTAATTCCAACAAATTTGTTTCTGAGTGACAAACCTTCAGAAATATTTGCGCATTCAGCAAGACGTATGTCCTAGGATAGTCATTGGAGCCTTGGTGTAACAGTAAAAACCTTGAGGGAAATCCAGATGTCCTCAATAGGGGTAGATGGTAACAAATTATGCCTCCATTAAGAAGAATTAGGTGGTATAACTTCTAACCTGGGAGGAGAGCCAAGTGGAAACTCCATGAGACTGGAGATCTTTGTTTGGATAGGTACCCCAGGATCCTGGAAAAGAAATGGACACAACATTTAGCTCTTAATAAACGTTGATTAAGTGAGTGGATCTCTGAAACGTATGTTAACTGAAAATAGAAAATCAGAGCAAACTCCAGGGTGTCAACCACTTATGTTCAGTGTACCATACGTGCATGTGTACATATATGTGCATAGAAATGCCTCGGAAGAGGGCAGGAGGGAGGTACCTCCAGCTCCTGCCCTTGGAGTGGGGTGCGGATCAGGGTGGGGGGGTGGGAGCAGTGGAGGGAGGCGGCCCCTTCCTGTTCAGAATACTCCTGAATTTTTTATTATTTTTTTTTCTGAGTTTTTTAAACAAGAATGTTTCCATCCATGTATTTTTTAAAGACAAAAAAGATAAAGAGAATAAAAGAAAATTACTAAATAAACCCCAAAGCTGTTGCTCTGAGGGTTGGCTGGAGAGAACTCTAGTAAATTTCATCAAAAAAAATTATACATGAAAACCAGAAATGAAAAAAACTATGGATATGAAACTACATGAGAAGACTGGGCTCAATCATATGCCAATATATAAATGAAATTTATTAAATGAAAATTTAGTGTACTAAATGAAAAGTGTTAATCCAAGGAGAAATGTAAATAGATATAACGGTGAAAAAAATTTTAAACAAAATCGAACAATAGAAAAAAGTTTTAAAGTACTGCCTCCTTCCCAAATTCACTGGGGAATTCATTTAAATTTTCAAGGAAAGGAGTCTCCCTATACTTCATAAACTTTTCAAGACAAGAGAGAAGATGACACTATTCTTTTGATGTAAATAACTGATTTTCTAATATTAGTACTTTTGTCCAAGATAGCATTTTATTGAGTTGCAAATATCCTAAAGTACTTGCAAATAATTCATAGATATATACAATATTTCAATACTTCAATGAAGGCTTATTCCAGGGAGTCAGAGGTAATATAATGGTAGGAAATCTATTAACACATACTTCAAATTAAAAGATAAAAGCAGAAAATTATCAGCAGATGCTGGAGAGGAATTTAATAAAGTTCAATAATCATTCTTACTGGGGAAAAAAATACCTCTCAAGTAACTGAGTATTAGAAGACTACATCTTCTACCAAATAGAGAATATCGTTCTTTAAGGATGAAGAGCTAAAAGCATTTCCAATAAAATCTGAAACGGAATTCTGCCACATTCCACTACCCAATACTGCTCGAGAAGTTCTAGCGACAATACAAGGCATAGATTTTATTAACAAAAGCACAGAAGACAAAATTATCTTTGTGATATGATCGTGTACTTAGAAAACTCAACATCTTTTAAACTATTAGAACTAATAGAAGAGCCCATTAAAAAGACTGGATTTCAGGTAATGAACACAAATCAATGATTATAAAATATACTAGGTTTGACATACAAAATCAGCCTAAATAGAGGTCCTCAAAGATGTTGGCAGGAAGTGCTGATGAACAGGGGCTAGAACCAGGTCTTGCTGGACCCCCACGAACAGGATGGACAGTTGGAGGGCGGCAGCTTAAAGCTGCCGCTTCACAATGGACTTGAGCCCAAGAAAACATGCACTTTAACAGTTGAAACCTTTGTAATATTTTGAAACCTTTTTCTCTGTCGGCTATTTGTGTTGCCCTCTGTCTGTGTCTCCATGGAGGTGACCTCTTCAGAAAAGGTAAGAAAACCGACATCTGGCCTGGTCATCTGGCCACCCCAAGATGAGACTCAGGTAACAAGGTGTCTTACTTGTCACCCAGAGCACTAACCCCAAAGAGTGTTTGGTGTGGCCCCATCTGAGTGGGTGGCCACTGCAGAGGGGTGGGGGTGACCCCTGAGGCCAAGGGCCGGTCCTGGTTGCTCAGCAGGAGAAGAGTCCAGGAGGTGGCCTGGGGGTTCCTCTTGCACGGCTCTGGGCAAACTCAGCAACGTCAGGAGAGGAGCGTCTCCTCAAGGAACCGATCTGCTCCTGGTCCCGTCGCCTCCATCCAAGCATCTGAGGACAGGCAAGGGGTCTGGGGTGGGAAGCGGAGTACCATTTCCTTGGTTTCAGGTAGGAAGATGATTCTTTTCCACTGTTGTCTGAAAGAGTGATGTTCAAAACTGTGGGTCATGATCCATTAGAGGGTAGAGAATCTACGTGGTGGGTTTTGAGCAGCACAATTTAAAAAATGAAACTAAGTGGAAGAGAAGAGAATACAAAATGCTCGGGGACTTCACAGGTAGTGAGAGCAGTGCTGTTCTGTGACACTTTGGTTTCAGGTGTGTGTGTGTGTGAGCGTGTGGACCAACTCATGATGTAAAAGCATTCATATCGTGGGTTGCAAGGACCTTTCCCCTTGCTTTCGGAGGAAGAAGAGAGGATGGTGACAGAGGTGGGCAAACCCCTATAGACAAGAGGCTCCAGGGTAAAAAGTTACTAGCTGTGCAGGAAGCTGGAAGCAGTGGAGGCAAACACGTACCTGGAGACAAGAAGTTGCTCTGGCCAAGCCCTTGGCATCATCCTTGCCTGCCCTTCCTCTTTCATCCCTGCATCTAAACTGTATGCAGACGATGTCTGCTTTGTCTTTAATGTATATCCAGAATCCAACCACATTCCATTTCCTCTGCAAAATATAGAAGCTGCCACGTGATCCCTGGCATTGGGAGACTCCCTAGGAAAGACATGACTTTATTCTAGTTATTTACAGTGGAATTTGTGAACCAGTGAAAGGAAAGACGGCACACTTGTAGAAGCCATGTCACCCGCTGTTTCACTTTTTAGCGGACAACACACCCTCCTTCTCTGTGATGCCAGAAACCCCATGACTTCTGTGAAACCGGCTCTCTGATGAGACCACGGCCCTTCCGCCTCGAAGCTCTCTTGCTTCCACGGGGGTTTTGACTGCATCAGGGTTTGTGTAGAGACTCCCATTCCTGCCTCAGGACGCTGAGCAAACTTGAAGGTTGGAGGTTGATGTAGATGGTTCCACGTAGCCCCAGGGGGAGCTGCCTTGCTTGTCTGTGCTGCGGTTTCTCCACTTTCAAAAAACGGGAAAGCACTTACTCCCTGAGTCACTTATATTTTTGTGACCAGTGGTAACACCCTGAGAAATGTCTTAAAAGTTACAGGGTTCAAATCAATGACGTATAGAATTAAGCAATATGCCCTTTCTCCTCCTGGAAAGTCTTGAAAAACAGCCTAGCTTTCTGGGGGAGATCTGTCAACGTGCCCTTCAGTTTGGGAGCTGAACTTGCAGACGTACCAGGGGGTGAGGACAGGCCAGCACATCAGTGATTGCCACTCGGTCGCCCACCGCATGGTTCCACCCACAGTCCTGGTTTATCTGCGCAAACCGCCCTGCCCCACACCCTTCACCCAGCCCTTCCCCGCAGAAGCTGTAACGCAATCCAGGAAGGTGTTGGAACAGTCAGCTTGTCCATGACACAGTTGGCTGCTTCCCAAGGTGGCAGCAGTGGCTTGATTCTGGTGCTTTTGCCTAAAAGCCTCTATTTTGAGGGTTCAAATACTTAGACAATTACTTAGACAATTGCAGGCTCTTCTACTTTGTTTTGCTTTCCCCATTGCACTTCTGTCACTAGTCTTGTGTCAAATACGATTATAGGCAAACAAAGATTGAATGACGTACAATTAACACATACAGAGGACTTTTTTAAGGACTACTGGAAAAACTGATCAAACGTTAAGTATTTTCTCTGGAGAAAATCTGTTTTATTCTTACAGCATCCAGCACATCTAGTGGTGTGAGTCCCTGGTATTTGGACAAGGAGGTACCGGACAGGGTCAAAGTTTGGGTTCTCTATGAACAAGCATCACACGCAGGGGAGCAGTGGATGTGGACCGATTCAATTGCTCCTTGAGAGGAATCACGACCACGACGTCCATTTGTAAGTTGACGACTGGAGTTAAGATGGCATTCTGTGGCCCTGGAGCCTAGGAAGTCAACTCATGCATATGTGAGTCAGTCCTTGGGTTTGATCTCATCCATTTGCCATTCTGCCTGCAAGTACCTGTCTTGTGTTCAGTGCAGGGTGTGCTCAGGACTGCTGAGCTGCCTGCCCTCCCACTGTTTGGCTTAAGTGTTACTTCTGAGAAGGTTTTCTCCCCAAAACTTCTGAGGCAGATTGAGGTCCCTGTGCCTCTGAGCTCACAACATCTCTTTACTTCCTTTCATATTACTTAGCTCACCTTATTGTAACTGCCTCTTCCACTAGATTGTAAATTCCTTGCAGGTAGATATTTTTCTAAATTCACCTTAGAGTTCTCAGACCTGACATAGCAGCCACTTGTATTAGTCAGCTATTGCCATGTAACAAATCACCCCAACCAACAAGCAAGTAGCAGAGCCCAGATTAAAACCAGGTCTCTGATATCTAGTTTAGAATTCTTATTCCTGTCCTCTGACTCCTCTAGTGATTAATAAAAAAAACTTCCCAAAGCTACTGATTGTGAAAGTGACATCATAGAGAGGAGTGAATCATGTTACTGCATTTAGGGATTCTGTTGGTCCCTCTCCCTTTTCCAGCCATACGCCTGCTCTAACTATGTGGGACATCAGGGAGATTGTGTATGGTGGATCATCTGTGCCCTCAGGAGTAGCTACCACAGTTCTCAATGTGTGGTCCTCAGAGCATCAGCATCACCCCCTCACTTGGGTTCCACCCCACACGTACTGAGTCAGAAACTCTGCAAATGGGGCACAGCCCTTGTGTCTTCACAAGCCCTCCAGGTGATTCTAATGCATGTTCAAGTTTGATCATGCATACAGTGGTTGATCATGTTCAACCACTGATCCAGAAGTTTCCAAGTCACCGCTAGCCTACGTGTGACTGCTCTGGTGGTATATGGGGCCAGTGAAGAAAAGGAGACCTTAATTCATCAAGACATCTATGAGTACTGGGGTCAGAGTCAGGAGAGGGGAGGGTGGAGAGCAGATTTATGCCATGACATCTGGAGGGTTTTTATTGTTGAGATTATTTGATTTTACATTTGATGGGAGCGGGCTGGAAAGACTGGCTGAATTGTCCTACTGAGCAGAGGGACAAGATGATCAAGACCCAAATCCTTTTATGTGTCACAGCACGCCTACTCTTTCTCAGTCCTCTCTAGCTCTTGCCTTCCTAGGTTTAAATTCTCTTTTAGCAGTTATCCCCAGTTCATTATTTCTGGCTCTGAGTGTACGGAACCCCAAAACAAAACATGTCAGGTCCTGTGCTGGTTAATGCCTATGTCACTGTCGATCTGCCTGTGTGGTGTTGGGGATGGGAGGGGCTCCCCATGATTCTGAAGATGCCAGGAGCAAATACCAAGAGGCAGAAATGTAAGGTGAGTCAGCAGAGACAGGGCAGCCCAGGTGAATGGGATGCTGCAGCTTCACGTCATACTGTTTCCGCTCTGCTTAAAGAATCAGACTTGGTCTCCTCTTCCAGGAAGGCCACCATCACAGGCTGGGGTAGATATCCATCCCTCTGCTCACCTCTGTGGCAGCGATTATCATGCAGAGCTACAACCTTCTGATTGCTTATTTATCTCGCCTCTGCTCTGGGTCCTTGAGCACAGGGTCCATGAGCCAGGCCTCAGTATTCCAGCAGTCCACCCCCTAGGGTTTAACACAACGATTGACTGTACATAGGTGCCCGGTAGATGTTTGTTGAGGGAAAATGACTCCAAAGAAGCTTTTCAGACTCTGGGTGGAATTTTTGCCAAAAAGTTGTGTGCATATGTGTGCATTTGATCACTGTGTGTGTTTATGTGTGTGTGTGTGTCTGTGTTTGAGAGAGTTTACCATTATATGAATGTGTGTGCCTATGTATGGGTATGTTTATGGAAGTGTCTATGTGTTTGTGTGTCTGTCTGACTTTGTGTGTGTGTGTAACTGGGTGAATGTCTATGTATGTCCCCGCAGAAGAACACAAATGCCCAAGGGCGTGGGTGCAGGGTGGGGACAGAAGCAAAAAGGGAACCATAAGGAGGAATGTGGGGGGCCTCTAGGGGCTGAGAGTAGTCTCTGGCTGTTGGTCCTCAGGAAACAGGGACCTCAATCCTACAACCCCAAGAAACTGAACTCTGCCACCAACCAGAATGAGTTTGCAAGTGGGTTTTCCCCCAGAGCCACCAGAAATGAAAGTAAGCTGGTGGCCACCCTGATTTCAGTCTTGTGAGACCCTGAGCAGAGAAGCCAGCTAAGCCCTGCCTGGATTTCTGACCTACAGAACCGTGAGCTATGAATGGGTTTTGCCTCAAGCCGCTAAGTTGGGGGTATTTGTTATGTAGCAGTAGGACATTCTTACAGCCTGGCTAATGTCTTTGAAGGAGAAAGGAAAAATTTAGAAGGGGAGAGTCCACATTACTATCTCACTAAAGTAGTCCGCCACACCAGCAATGATATTTGTTCTCCCACAGGGGAGAGAAATTGCCTAAGCTACCATATCTTCACCAGCAATGAGTTTTATTATTTTATTTTAATTGTTGACAAGTGAAAATGGTGTTGGAGAGGAAAACCCTAAAGCCTGGGAATAATCGATGTTGGAGTGAAAATCCTTGTGGATACCTGTAATTACTCCTTAGGTCATAGTTCTACAAATGGAGTAAAACAAAAACATGTGTTTAATGATTTAGATCAGTAACGTCATAGCTTCCAAAAGAGTTCCCAGTCACCCTGCAGAAGATCCCACACCCCTGTCAACACAAGTTTTGGTTGACTTTTTGTTTGTCTGTTTTTCTTTAAGTAAAATTTATATTGAAGTATGGCATTGTGTTACTTTCCTAGGGCTGCTGTTCTTTGCTACAACCAGCTGTGTGTTCTCTCACAGTTCTGGTGGCTGGAAATCTGAAACCAATGTGTTGGCAGGGCCGTGCTCCCTCCAAAAGCTCTAAGGGAGGATCCTTCTGCTGGGGAGGAAGAAATTTTCCTCTACCCTTCTAGGTTCTTCTGGCTGGTTTAAGAATTAAATTGACATGAGACAGATTAACAGGAGAAAAGCAAACAAAAGTTTAATAACATGTATACATGGGAGAGACCCAGGAAAACTGGGTCGAAGCCCTCACCTTAAACGCCATCTTCAGCTAAAGACAAACGAGGAGGTGAGGGTAGTGGTTTGGGACTTCAAAGGAGAGGAAAGCAATCTATGTGGAGATGGAAAAGTAAATGTTTGGTAAATAAATGTTTGCTGGGCCTTCAGGGACAATGGACACAGAGTTGACTCTGATCTCCAGGCCCTGCCGGGGTTCCCACCTCACCTGGCCTACACTCTTTGCAGGCATCTCTGGTGATAGTTGTCTTCTGGGAACAGGCCCTTTATCTATTTTTAGGCAGCCAAGGGGAAGGTAAAAAAGAAAGACTTCTCGAGTCTTCTGTTTCTTAAAAATAATCAGCCTAAAATAATCCCCTTGCCAAAGAGACACTTTTTGGGGTGGCACATTTTGCTCCCTGTACCTCCTTGCCTCTTTCCGGCTCTGGGTGTTTGTTGTCAATTCCTGGAGTTCCTTGGCTTGTGGACACATCACTTCAACCTCTGCATCTTCACATCACCCTGTCTTCTGTGTGTCTGCATTTTTCCTCTTTTTATAAGGGCACTTATTATTGGATTTGGAGCCCACCCTAATCCAGAATGATCTCACCTCAAGATTTTTAGCTTAACTACATCAGCAAAGACCCATTTTCTAAATAAGGTCACATTCACAGCTATCTGAGGTTAGGAATCAGACAAATTTTTTAGGGGGACACCATTCACCCCACTACAGACATCCATATATAAAAGTCCGCAAGTGGACAGTTCAATGAACTCTTACACACTGAGCACCCCCATGTGACCTAGAACAACACCAGAATTGCAGAGACCTCACTGATGCCTCCTCTCCACCAGCCCCTTCCCTTCTTCCCAGAGTCAGCCTCCGTCCTGACCTCTGTCACTATCCACTGGCTTTGCATGCATTTGAACTTCATGTAGATGGAATGCTGTGTACCCAGCACTGGGGGTACACCAACCCTCCAGCCTCAGTTTCTTCTAGCAGTATACCTAGTATCTCAAGAGACCCACCTAATAGTTGAAGAAGTAATAAGAGAAGTTAATAAAATAACCAAACTCACTATAAGCACACCAAAGTCACTCTTCTGTTTAGAAACAATTAACCAGTTAAAAATACAATTTTTAAAAATCCCATTTATAATAGCACCCACGAATAGAATAGCTAAGAATACCTTTAATAATAAACATGAGGAGACAAATAAATAAAACTAAAAATTAAGCTGAAAAATAATTTTGTTTTTAGACAGAGCAGCTCTGTGTTGGAATGGAAAATGCTCTATTTTAAAACAAGTAACCTTTCCAAATGAAACTGGAAGAGTAAATAGGTGAAAATACCTAAGAAAATCTTCCACAAAAAGAGAAATGGGGGAGAACTTGCTCTACCAGATTTGTGTGGTGTGTAAATCTAAACCAAGTGCTTCAGAGCATCATGGGTACAAGAAGCAGCAGTACATCAATGAACAGAGAACAGTCAGAGATTGATCCATATTCAACATATGTTAAATGAGGCATCACTCATTAGCAGAAAATGAAAGATTTCTCAGTCACGGATGACACAATAATCGGCAAGATATTTGGGGAAAATATCTGCTTCTAACTTTACCACACACCAAAGTCAACTGCACATTGATCAGAGTTCAGTCATTTTTAAAAAACAGGGAAAAAAGAGAGGAAAAAACTCCTTGGTTTCTAGATAGAGAAAGGACTTTCTACATTTAAAACCAATGGAAGGCATTAAGAAGGAAACAGTAGATTTGAATTCACATAAAAATTATATGTCAAATATCACAAAATACATGAAAGCCGAATTACAGGCTGAAAAGATTTTTTTTCGATAAACAAGACTGAGAGAGAATTTAAATGTCAATAAATAGTTCAAATGGACCAATGAGAAAAGTGAAATATTCCATTAACTAAACAGGCAAAGAAAAAGCTCAGAAAATTCAGAAAGATGAAATGCGAGGACCTTATAAACAAATGAAAATATAGTCAATCTTAAGAATAAAGAAAAGCAAAGGTGAAGAAAAGGACCAGTTTTTGCTTTCACTAGCATTTGTGTAGGTGTGGTAGGTAAGCTACACATTTTCATATCTAATGATGGGAGAATAAATTTTTACAATCGTTTTGAAAATCGATTTATCAGTTTGTGTCAAAAGCTTAAATTTTTAAAATATACTTTAAGTGGAAAAGAACAAGGGTTTAAATTGTATCTATATAATCAATGTAAAGTAAATTAAAATACTAGGGAAAAGGAAGAAAATATACCCTAAGTTTGAAATGTTACACTCTCAATATTTGGTGTTCTTTCCTTTCTACTCTTTTAATTTTCAAACGACTTTTATTTTCAGAAAAAAAAAGGATTAATAAAACAAACAAACAGAAATGCTAAGGGTATTCCCAAGGGAATCACTGATGCCACACTGCAGCAAGAAAGACCAAGGCTGTGAAGATACAAATAATGTGAAAAAAAACATATCTCTTTGCTCATAAGGAATCCAGCGGCAGCACATCCACCCAAACAATAGGTAGTATTTGGTGATCTGCAAGTAAATGAGATCTCCCACTAAATGGAATTTACCTCATTCAGCAGAGAAGGTCACGTTTAGACTGAAAGGTTAATAATGACCAAGACTCTTTCAGGCAGAAAAGCAAGGGGCGGACCCCAGTCCAAGAATGGCCACCAGCAAAGCAGAGTGGCTTGAGACAGCTGTGTGGGCGGGAAAGGTGGTGGATGAATGATGATGATACGGATGGGAAGACAGAGGCTGGACCATTAAGGGCTGCAGGGCATTTGGAACTGGTCCTGTCCAGAGGGAGACAGGAGTGATGGGACCACTGGATGGATTTCGAGCATGAATGTCACGTAATCGGATGCGTCTGCGGGAACGATCAGCAGTGCCAAGAATAAGCTGGGGGAGGGGAGAGACTGTACAGAGGCTGACGGATTCAGAGGCTTCTACAGTGGTCCTTCTGGAAGATGATGGACTCCTAAACAATGGCCATTATAGTTCAGATGAAATGGGGGGATTGATTGGAATGACAGCTCCCCAAAGAGCTTTTTTGGTCACCCCTGGTTTTCTAACCCCTAGAAAAATAATTGGCCGGTAGCAGACAATCAAGAGATATTTGTTGAACATGAATAAATGAATCAGTGAAAGGACACAAGGTATTTAGAATGTAATACTAGAGGGAAGTGGTGAGTTCTTAGATGTAAGAAATAATGTTAGAGAACTTAAGAAGGGCTGAAATCAAACAATAATACCTCAAAACAATCTATCTCAATAAGTAAATTCATCCTATGCTGCCTTATAAATTTCCTGAGATAGTACTGTATTATAGTAATTTTAGTTATAATTCTGTAGACCATCACAATATTTTCAAGGGCCACTTAAATGTTTTTCTTCTAAAAGGGAACAGACCCATTCTATGGACATAAACTACTTGCTAGGATTAATAGAAAAGCATTTTCTCCTTGCCTGGTCGTCTTGTAATTTAATTTTAGTTGTTGTTGTTTTTTAAATACAGAAGTTTTGTCTTTTCATATTTTCAAAAGTGACAATATGTCACTTTGAGAGTTCTCCAAAATGAAATCATTGGTGTCAGTATCAGTTTCCTGGTTGTGTTTCCTGGTTCTACTATAGTTATGCAGAATGTTTCCATGGGGAAAAACTAGGTAAAGAGTTTACGGGGTCTCTCTATTATTTCTTACAACTGCAGGTGAATCTATCATCATCTCAAAATAGAAAGCTAAAAAAAAACACCCCTGAATGGTTCACCTTCCTCGTTGAGGATCTTTTCCATGGTAATGGCAAGAAGAAATCTTGGATTTATGGACAGCCCCTGGGAAACGTGTGTTATCTGTACTTTCTTTGTAGATGAGCCCAGAAGAGAATACTGTTGCTTGGCTGTTGTCTTTGCAGGTTTTTTTTTTTTTTCAGTGGCAATTCCAGGGTAAACACACCCCTTATTTAAGCCCCCAAATTGTGAGATTGTCACCGTGGTTATTCTCACTGCTCCTCTGAGCTTCATCACTTCCCCTCCGGATGTGGTTTGTTCCGTAGAAGATTTGCCACCATTTCAAGGGAGCAAAAAATGAACCATTTCTGAGCGCTCTGTGCACCGGTGTGGTACATTTTGCTTATCTCGAGATAGTTCAGTCCAGACTGCGTGGAGAGGGTTCTGGGTCAATCAACATGGTCCCCTGATTGCGGCCGACACCTGCAGAGGCATAGCCCGGGCTGAATGGATGGTGGGAACAGCTCCATGTATGCTTGCTGTGAGCTGGGGGGCGGGGGAGACAGAGAGAAGCCTCATCTAACGCTTTTCTTCTCCCTCGCTCTCCTCTTCTTGACTCTCAGGGCATCTCCGGTCTCAAGGCTCCTGTAGCCCCAGACTTTTTCCATCCCCATGCAGCTGACCCAAGGGAGGCGCTCTGCACGTGCTGGCTGGACGGATCATGTTTCCCCTCGCCCCATGCACATGTCTTTTATCTCTGTTGCAGCCACCCACCCATCTTTGGAACCACTGCACAGCCTCCCAGACTGTTCTCTCTCAGTCCCCATTTGGTCTTTGTCCAACTCACTCTCTGTGGTCAGCCGGAGCGATCTCTAAAGCATCCCTGAAAGCCCCTGGGACTCCAGAGCACCTCAGGATAAATATGAAATATGGCGCACGTGGACCTCCCTGACCTGATCATGCAGAGCCGCCCAGCCTCCTGGCTGCTTCCTCTGCGGGGCCCCCTCCAGCTCTACGTGCAAGGCACTGAGGGCAGCCCCACCTAAAGGACCCCACAGCGCAGCCACGGGCACCTAGGAGCCCAGGCGTTTGTAACTGGGAGCAGTTGGGCTTAGTGTCCCAGCCACTGCTGCATGACTTTGGGCGGGCATCCTCACTCTGACTCCACTTCCCCCTGAGGCATCTGGGGCATAATATCTGCTGGATGGATGGCAGTGTGCCTGGCTTCAGAGTTGACCTTATGTAGTCAGCATGTGGGTGGGTTTGGAGAGGCAGATCCCATGTGTGATTGCAAGTTACTAAGAGGCCACCTGCCCCAAAGATCTTTGCCTCCTGACCTACATACCCGGAAATTACCTTGACAAGAGCAAACATAGCTACTCCTTGGTCCCAACACAGATTTCTAGCTGTAATATCCACTAGTCCTCTCCATGAGGTCTCTGGCTCAGCCCAGCTGGGCTCCCTCAAACTGTCCCAAACATCCCCAACCCTCCCTGATCCTCCCTGCCTGGGAATCGGCTGTGCTCGCCACTGGCGGGTGCAGCACGGAGGCACGAGCCCAGCAGGATGTAAATGCCTGTTACTGGGGCTTCCTGTGAGGGCGGAAGGGAGATGCTGGGGCAGGCCCAAGGGCAACAGCAGGTTTAAGCCTGCATGTGGACAAGGACAGAGCCGGGATGCGGGATCTCCAGACTGAGCACAGACACCCGTCTGGTGGCATCCAGGACACTGGCCGGATCCCATGGGTAAAGGCAGACTAAGGGAGATTTGAAAGATTCTAAAACCAGGTAAGTCGTACAGTTTGGCATGTCTAGATAACTGAGCTTAGAAATCAACCAATCCAGCTCCTCACTTTACAGCTGAGGAAACTGAGATTCAGAAAGATTCTGAGGCTTTCCCCGTCTTGCAGCTAGAAGAGGCAGGACGTTTCGTGAACCAGCCAGGGCCAGCATGCCTGGATCACAGTTCGATCGCCGCAACCGAGCAGGGCTGCTGTTCGTAACTGTTCAGGCCTTGCCTTGTTCTTTGCAGACTACAGTACAGACAGCACTGCCTAGGGGTGTGCAGTGCACAGACCACACAACTGTACAGAGAGGCTCTGAGCCAGAGTCAGGGTAAAGGTCGGTAGTGACAGGAGGTCCCATCTCTTGTCTGGGTCTGTAGTGAGAATGAAAGCAGATGGAGCACAGACAGCAGACAGCAAGGCCTTTCCCCAGAAAGGAGGGTTCCTTTGGCATTTAGTCCTGATGGAGGCTGTGGTCCAAGATGCTAATCACTGAGCCCATGAGCACCCGGCCAGTGATCCAGGGTCACAGCCCAGTGGTCAAACCGAGTCTGGAGCAGAGCCCAGCAGTCCTTTGCAATAACAGGTCCTGGAGCCCAAAGGGCAAGAGAAACACTCTGGCAAGGGTCACAGTGCACACAAGCAGGCCGACGCCAACACATCATTGGGAGGTGAAAGTGGGGGGAAGCAAGAGCATCTATAAGGGGTTTAACGTGGAAAGAAAGCACTGAAGAATTAGTGACCCTCATTTTCGCAGATCTTTTTCAGGCTACAAACATTTGTGTCTAATTGCTTTATTTAATCCCTGAGATGAGGGGCTCATCTTCCGACGTGTCCCAGGTGTATTTCTCAAGCTACAAGAAAAGACAGACTAAGAACTTGAACCGAAGTCTCTGGTTGCAGGTGCCCGTCCTGCACCACAGCGTCCCCTTCTGGCCAGACAGGAAACTTCCGTTCTGGGCCTCTGCAGCTCTGAGCTGGATGGAGGGAGCAGGTGAGGGTGCACCTGACCCAGGCCAGGTGGGTGAGAAGTGGGCCAAAGGTGAAAGAAGACCTTCTAACAGGAGGACCCTGACCGTGGAGACAGAGCAGTGTGTGTCTGAACCTCTGGGCACCATTCTGCCCCCAAAGGGGCAAGAGATCAACTCCTCTCACACAGCTGCTCCGTGGGCATCTCTGTGTTTTCTACAAGCCAGTACCCCTTTGGAAAACTTGCCTCTTTTTCTGACAGGTGAACCTTTTGTGTTCACACGTCTTTCTCTCCGGCAGGCCCCAGCCACCAACCCAGGCCAGCTGCTCTGTCTTCTGTGTTTTTTCAGCCCTTTATTATCCTATATTTCATACAAGATTCATTTTAGACTGGTTTACGATTTTTCTTTTTATTAAAAGAGTATGTTCAATTTGTAATGAGGTGGATAGACCTAGAGTCTGTCATACAGAGTGAAGTAAGTCAGAAAGAGAGAGACAAATACCGTATGCTAACACATATATATGGAATTAAAAAAAAAAATGTCATGAAAAACCTAGGGGTGAAACAGGAATAAAGACACAGACTTACTAGAGAATGGACTTGAGGCTATGGGGAGGGGGAAGGGTAAACGGTGACAAAGCGATAAAGAGGCATGGACATATATACACTACCAAACGTAAGGTAGATAGCTAGTGGGAAGCAGCCGCATAGCACAGAGAGATCAGCTCGGTGCTTTGTGACCGCCTGGAGGGGTGGGATAGGGAGGGTGGGAGGGAGGGAGACGCAAGCGGGAAGAGATATGGGAATATATGTATATATGTAACTGATTCATTTTGTTGTGAAGCTGAAACTAACATACCATTGTAAAGCAATTATACTCCAATAAAGATGTTAAAAAAAAAAAGAGTATGTTCTTGGAGAATGTGGAGAATGTAGAAAAACACAGAAGCAAAAATAGACATCACCTGCAATCCAACCCCCAAGATATAAATCTCCCGGTAGTTTGTACCATCTCCTTCCAAATCTTAAGTATATAATTGGATTGACACTTTACTCGTATTATATTCTATTTTGTTGCTTAACATTACACTGCAGGCTTGTTATGAGATGGTTTCCAAACACTCGTTTCAATGGCCTTATCACATTCCATCCTGCTGCTGATCCACAATTTACATAGCGTTCTCCCTTGCTGGGTATTCCAATTGCTTTGAAGTTTACTTTCTGGGACAATGCCATAAAAAATAGGTTGTGGGTGAATTTTTGTCCCTGGGGTAAGGGAAGCCACCAGTCAAAGGATCCCAACAGCTTTAAAGCTCCTGGCAGCCGTGCCCAGCTGCCCCCTCACTTATGCAGGTGTGAGCTCACCCACTTTTCCTGCTCCCCCCTGGACCAGGGGGCCAGGTGAGCCTGGCCTTTCACTTCTGTTTCAATGTGCATTTGTTTGATTATCAGTCAAGTTAGCATCTTTAGCTGCGTGGATGGCCAAAATCTCTGAAGGGAACCAATGAACAGCACCTTCCCCTGCCCTGGGTCCAAGTGATTTTAGAAGTGAGACCAAAGAGGGACAGAGGGGCTAAAACATTACCTCCTAATAAAGATGAACACAGAGAAGGCAGCTTTACGTGGTAGCCAAATGGCCTATGAACTGACGTAAGATTTCAGCAGCATCTTTTCTCTGCATCGGGGGCAGTGCAGGCTGGACAGATAAACAGATGGCAAGGACAGACCTTCCCTGGTGTGGGCGCAGCCAGGTGTCTCACCTTAGACGAGCAGAAGAGGATCACCCCTGCAGGCGTCTGGCTCCTGGAAGGAAAATGGAGGTGGCTCAGTGAGCACCCCTACTTACTTTCCTGAAAGACTCTCTTCTTTTGAGAGAGTGTTAAGGAAGGCGCTGCAGCAAGATCAGTAAATCTGGGGAAAATGCCCCCAATTAGGATGTTCGGAGAGTGGTGATGAGGCCCTTTCTCTATTGCTTTTTTCAGCCAGTTGTATTTTCTCCTCTTAGTATTTATTACTTTTGCATATTTTCCATCGGGATTGACCTGTACAAGTGCCTCAGTGAGTCATTGTTTTCTGTTATTTGTCTTTTCCTCTTAAGTAAAATGTTTTTGAACTATGAAAGTTTTAAATTATTATTAGCCAAATCTACCATTTTTTGCCTTGCCATTTCATCCTAAGAATCAGCCGCCATCGTCTCTTTATCACATTTGAGTGAGTCCCCTGTGCCAGGCATTCTGCTAAGATCTGTGCGTATATCATCTCATGAAGCCTTCACGGCAGCCCCTGTGAGGAAGGAGCAATTCTCCACACTCGGGTTTGTCAGGTGCAGTGAACCGCTGTTTTCAATAACGCAGGTGTAGTAAGGCCAGCGTGGTCTGATTTCCATTGCTGTGTCCCCAAAAGCGCAGGTCACCCTGGCCTCAGGAACGGTGGCTCAGGCCTCACATTCCAGGGCCATGCTTTCGGGAAATGAAAATGCTCATTTATTGGGGCTCCTAATTCCTATGCCAGGAAGTGAGCCTGTTTTCACGGATGATTCTTGGTAGGAATGATAGTGATTCCAGTTTAGGGATGATAAAAGGCTGGGGAGAGGCTGTGACTCATTTTAATGCTCTGTTTTGAGAAGCATCAAAGCTACCATAGATTTATCTGTCTGCCTGGAGACGCAGCTGTTCCCGGAAAGCTCAACTTTTCATACTTGATACAGTTGGTGGCCCCTTTGCTTTCCATTTCATTTTATTTTTTCACTTATATAAGTAAATCATATTCATTGCAATTATTCAAAAACTATGGTAAGGTATTTAAAAAACAGCCAATCGCCCGCTACCCCCTCCTATCCACCTTTTAAAATAATAACACTTAAATAATAATAAATACTTGAATAATAAATAATAAAAACTGGAATGATATGACTTAGATACTTAATACTTCAATAATAATAAGTACCATCACTCATGGAGTGCTTACTTCGTGCCAGGAATATAGCTTAATTCATTTACTCCACAGAAAGACCCTCCGAGTTAGGCGCTATCCTTATTCTTGTTTCACAGGAGAAGAAACCGAGGCACAGAAAGGTTAGTAAGTTGCCTAAGGTCACACAGCCAGAGCTGGGATTTCAACATTACTGTTCGGCTCCAGAGCCTATGGTCTTAACTAGTCTACTCTGCTCACTCTTGGCAAAAATGATGCATATGCTAATGTTCTTTGCTTAAATAAACGTGGATGCATATGTAGGTCAGACAACCACCTTTTCTTTCTTTTCCTTTTTTCTTTATAGCCAAATTACTTGTTCTTCTTGACAATATATTTGGACATCTTACCAGATATAAACAGAGAGAATCTTTTACAATAGTTGTCTTATAATCTGTGATTGAATATACTATATTTAACCCCTTCACTACTCATAGGCTGTTTCCATTTGTTTTCTCTTGAAAAAAATGCTGAAATACGTATGCTCATGCACAAAACTTTGAATAACGTGCTTTTTATATCAATAGACTAGATGACTAACATTGGGATCGCTGTATTAAAGCCTTACATATTTAAAATTTTACCACATTAGTCTCATGTGGCCATAGACTAATTCTACCAAATTTTTTTTTAAATTTATTTTTGGCTCTGTTGGGTCTTCCTTGCCGTGCACGGGCTTTCTCTAGTTGCGGTGAGTAGGAGTTACTCTTCGTTGTGGTGCGCAGGCTTCTCATTACAGTGGCTTCTCTTGTCGCGGAGCACAGGCTCTAGGCACGCGGGCTTCAGTAGCTGTGGCTCACGGGCTCTACAGCGCAGGCTCAGTAGGTGTGGCGCAAAGGCTTAGCTGCTCCACAGCATGTGGGATCTTCCCGGACCAGGGCTCAAAACTGTGTCCTCTGCATTGGCAGGTGGACTCTTAACCACTGCGCCACCAGGGAAGCCCAATTCTACCAAACTTTTAAGGACCAAATCATTTTACTCTTGAACAAACTGAGTCAGACAAGAGAAAAAGAGGGATTACTTCCCAAGTCATTCTATGAAGTCATCATAACCTTGATACGATGATACAATGTCATGACATCACAGAAAATGAATACTTCGGCCTATGTAATTCATGCATGTAGATATAAAATATTGGAAAACGTAGCCCAAAAAAATATATAAAGATGATGCAACACATTTTGCATTTTTGCCAGTTGTGCAAGGATTGTTTGATAATACAATTTACTACATTAATAAGTCAAAAGAGAAAAAGCATGTGATAATTGCAGTAAATTCAGAAAAAAGAAAAAAAACATGTGATAAAAGGAAATACCCAATCATAATTTTTAAAAAGTCAAATTTGGGGAACAGAGAGGATTTCCTTGACATGGCAAAGTGTATCTATAAAAAATGTAGAACAAATATCTTCCTTGATGGAGGAATGCCAAAAGCATTCCTTTTAAATTGAAAAAAATGAGTCAAGGATGCCCCATCACCACTTCTATTTAACATTGTTCTAGAGTCCTAACCAGTCAGTACGACAACAATGACAGTAGTAATAAATTGAGATATTAAAAATAACTACCTAATCAATTAATTACAAATAGGGTATTCATGAACCAATGATGAAAATATCTTACAAAGGATTATGATTAGTCCAAATCTGTGCACCTGAGATCCAAAGAAAAAGACAAACAATTGAACTCTCACTTATTTCACAAAAAAGACACAATTCCACAAAGTAGTGTGTAAAAATGGCTTTTTTTTTTTCCTCCTCACATCCTCGTCAGCATTGTCTGTTATCAATATTTTTGGTTTTTGAAGATCTGATGGTTGAGAAGGAGGCTGTTGTGTTGTTTTTATCTGTACTGCTAACTAGTGGTAAGGGAGCATCTTCATACAACCCCTGCGCCCTTCTTTGTGCCGGTCATTCTCCTGAACCACTCAGCCTGTTTGCCCTTCTCCCATCTGCTCTGGGATTTTGGCAGGTCTACTTTCCAGCTCCTTGCCGAACAGCTTTCTGTTGGGTTCAGCCAGTGGGAGACGCCAGCAGTAGATCAGGAGGTCGGGGGAGGGAAGCTCCCCATAGCTGGCCGCAGAGATGGACCCAGATTTGGCACATGCTTGGGCTGCCAAGCTGGTTGGCAAAGTGGGTGATTCTAGATTCCACTGGTCCAGGCAGGGCACTGGACATTTCTAACTCTGGTCCAGGCAGCATCCCTGGTGGGTCTAGAACCCACCAGTCAGTGTTGCAAACAGCCCTGGAGTGGGAGCAACAGGCGGGCTTCAGCCTCTGAGCTCTGGTCCTCACTCCTTCTCTCCTTTTTCTCATCTTTTCCTTCCCCCACTACGTGTCTTCTTTGCTCTCTCAGCCTTCCCAAAACCTTTGCAACCACCTTACATTCCCTAGGTTTGAAATATCTAGAGTATTTTCTGATTGCATCCTGCCGAGAACTCTGTTTATACAATTTGCCCAGTTTTCAGGGTCGTTTGAGTTTATTTTCATTTCTATTCTTTAAAGAAAGTATTCTATATGGGTTATTAACTCATCTGCCATGTGTCTCGCCAACACTTTCTTCTATCCATGTGTGGTTATTAATTTTCTTTATGATTTGATGTCTTTTCCAAAGAGTTGCCCAATATCCCCTTTGCCTTATGATTTCAAAATCTGGAGGTGTGACCATATGTCACCGAGCTTATGACAGCTACATACAGCACTTTGCAGGCTTTCTTGAGGTTATCGAGTGTCTTTCTCATGTCCACTCAGATGCTATTCTTTGGATCCTTCCAAGTTCTGAAGGCCAAATTGGTGTTTCTTGTACCTCGGTCGTTGGATATGCTGCCTGCCTCACTCCCAAGACCACCACTGGTTATAAAAATAACACAAAACCAACACAAATAAAAGGATGTGAAAATTGAAATTATGACTGAGGCCCCAAGAAATAGTATATGCTGAATTACGAAGCTCAGTGCTACATCAAAATACATAATAATCTATTATAGTCAACGTTTGAGAAAGGGTTCCAAGACTTATGGGACCAACATCCAAACCGAGGAGTGGTGGGAATGTGGAGGGGGTCAGGCTATGTGTAGATGTTTTGGAGAAAACCCTACTCTGTGCTTTGTTTCTCACTTCCTGCCAAGAGAGAGTGAGGTCGGGGAGAGCCTGAGCTCCCACCTCAAGCTGAGGCGGGGTGGGGGGCTTCAACCAGACTAGCCATGGACCTTATAATGAGACCACTATAGTTGGGGAGTGCAGGGGACTGTGGACTAGATGGCAAGATGCAGGCTGCCTCTCTGCGCTAAGGCTGCAGTGGGGTCAACCTCAATCCCAGATTGTGTAGAAGAATGTGTAGGTGTGTCCATGGGTCAGGTCACTTGACTGTGAGTGAGAGCCAGCACAAGTCCTGCCTGATAGGGTACCCAGAGGGGTAAAGTGACCCCAACAGCAGGAAGCTGGGGAGACACCTGCTTCCTAGATACAAGTGACCACCCACAAGAGAGGCGCATCGCCCCAGTCAAGGAAACTCAGGAGAGATGTTCAGGAGACAGCCAGCCTTAAACACCCACCAGGACGAGGACAAAGTCAGCCTGCGACAGTGCAGAGACCCACCCAGCACTCACCCTGGTTACACGAGGGGAGATTACCTCTAAATCAAGGTGGTTTGGCTATTTCAGGTGACTGATTACTTTAAATTCTGAATTAATGCTATGTTTTGTGACTAAAGGCAGCCACAGGGCTGTCTTCACAGAAGAGTGTGCATGAAACACTCAAGTTTTATTCACGGGCAAAGGAAAATCTTCCCCCACTAAATGGTTATTAAAGGGCAGAGAGAGACAAGAATAAAAATGTGTTGTAATGACAGTCCCTGTATGTGCTTATTTCAAGTAACAGTTATAGACACAAAAGTCAATTGCTTATTACTGAGCTCAGAATCTCGGTAGAAAATATTAAGAAAACAATTCTAGTCACAGAAGCAGAATAATTAGGAATAAGATACATAAGAAATGTGCAAGACATATGAAAAAACTACATATAAACTCTGCTAATGGGTATTAAAAAGAAAAACATGATAAAAAGAGATATGGACCCAACCCAAAGTTATAAAAACTGTTAATTATTCTCATACTCAGCTATGTTAGGTATGGTCCAGTCAGTAGCCCAATGGAATTTTGGAAATGTGACCAAATAATTCTAGGCTTTATTCGTAGGAAAATTATGTGTATTATAGGAAGGACATTTCTGAAAAAGAAAAATTATCAAAGGAATATGTTTCTTAAAAGATTAACGTGAATGATGAAGTGAAATCCATTTACTGATTCTACAAAATATTTTGAGCAGCATGTGGCCGGAGGGGGTGCTGCTGGCGATGGGAGTGGCCTCCAGGTAGAAGTAGGAAATACATGAGAGGTGTCTCAAGTCTGTCTGCTTCTACCACACGGTGACAGAGAAGGTGCTCGCTCCCCACCCGGCAGCTGTGTGACCTTGGAGCCAAGGTCAGACCTCCACCCCCTGGGCCCCGGGAAGCAAGGTGGGACTAGCATCCTTTTTGGGGGCTTGACCTCCAAGTCATGCATCACTTTGATTGAATTCTATCGTCTGCAAGTGAATCACACACCAGCCCAGACTCCAGGGGGAAGGAAATTAGGCTCCCCCCGGGACCGAGGAGGGGCTGGGGTCTAGCAGACCCCAGTAGAGGGAGACGGGATAGCAGCCGGCTTTGGAAAGTACAATCTTCTATGGGGAGTCTGTCCTTGCTGGGGAGCCTGGGTTCAGTTGAGGTGCACAGGTTGAGTGAAGGCTCAGCTGAACGCAGGGCAGGACCCTATGGGGCCCTCCTGGGACCGGCCCCTCCCCCATATCCTCTGCTTTAGCTCCTCTCCGAAGTACCTAGATAACAGCACCTTTCTTGAACTGTTTTACAAACGTGAACCACCCCCCTGCCCCCCAGTGGAAGACGTTAACTACCTGCTGACCCCGTCAGCACAGAACGCAAGCCTCCTGGAGCCTAAGGACGATAATGTTAACCCCTGTGACACCGCCCTGTTACCTCACCATCAGCCAATCAGAGAACTGTGCACGAGCTGATCCCACACCCTGAGACCCACCTCCCTCACCTGGCTTTTAAAAATGCTTTGTTGAGGGCTTCCCTGGTGGCGCAGTGGTTGGGAGTCTGCCTGCTGAGGCAGGGGACGTGGGTTCGTGCCCCGGTCCGGGAAGATCCCACGTGCTGCGGAGCGGCTGGGCCCGTGAGCCATGGCCGCTGAGCCTGCGCGTCCAGAGCCTGTGCTCCGCGACGGGAGAGGCCACAACAGTGAGAGGCCCGCGTACCGCAAAAAAAAAAAAAATGCTTTGCTGAAACCCTTTGGGCAGTTCAAGGTTTTGGGGGGCATGAGACAACCCTTCTCCTTGCACGGCCCGGCCGTAAACCTTGCTCTGCTCCGAACTCCAGCGTTTCGGTTTATTTGGCTCACTGCGTCCGGCACACGTACTTGTGCTAACAAACAAGGCTGGGCCCAGGCTCAGGGGAACGAGGCGCCTGGGACAACGCATTTAAGAAGGTGCTTCCTCTTGGGCCCTGTGACCGAGCACCTCGTTAATTCAGCACCTCACTCACCCCACCTTAGTCCTGAGGCCAAAGCAGCAGCAAGAAGAAACCTGCATGTGAGTAGACGCGAGCCCAAGTCACCTGCAGGGACAGGGCTGCTGAGAGCACCATGGCTGGTACTGTCCCTGGGCTCCTGGGCAGCGACCTTCAGGAGGCTCATGGTCAATAACCCTTTGTTGCGGCCAAGGAAACTATTGATGGAGGAGATTCCAACACTTTAAAGAAATATCTTCCAGGTGACTGGGAGAGGGAGGGTATTGGCCGGCCCTGCAAACATCCATTTCTTTGTCACATCAACCCTGATCTACGCAGGCTGGAAATCTTAAGTTAAAGAAGTGGAAATAGGCCCTGGGCAGGTGCAGAACACCAGGTCCCAGACTGTTTCAGGTGTGTCACATCCTCCTGCTTTTGTCATCCTGCTTGTGGATGGATTGCATTCAACGGAGAGATGGGAGCTTATGATGACAGAGGCTGGGGAAGCGGGGGCTGGCACAGTGAAATAGGGGGCCATCCGAGTCCCTGCCAGACCAAGTGATGAAAGGTCCCCCGTCCTGCATGAACCCCTCTGATGCATTGCCATTAATGTCTGGGGGCCAAAGGTCTGATTTTAATTACCACTTTAAAATTCAGGCTTTAAATTGTTTCTCTCCCATATTTCTGATGCTGGTGAGGGCTGAAGAATCAAGGTTTGCAATAAAGATAAAAATCTGTCCCATGTGTGTAATGCTCTAGTGCTTTAAAGCAAATTCACATTGGTTTACTCCTTAAGCTAGTAAGGAAGACGGGACAGGAATTCACAAGGCCACCTGGTAGGCGATCTCTTGAAGGCTTCTCACCTGGTTGACTGGGTGCTCTTGGCGTTAAGATGCTAAAGAAACACAAGGGGACCCTACTTCTCCAGCTGATGGTGTTTCAATCTGATCACTAAAAGAAATGTTTGGAGGCCATGATTCTGGGAGCTTGTGTGCTTATTATCACTAACATCCTGAACAGGGAGGTTTTGGAAATGAACTAGAATGGACAAGAGTGGAGCAAGAACTATCGTCTCATGACAGGTGGGCTCAGCATCCCCCGCAGCCCTCCCCTTCCTCCGTGCACCAAGCTGGTGGCTTCTCCAAGACTCCCCACTCTCCCCTGCAGGCAGCGTGCCCTGAGAAGTGAGGGGTGGAGGGAATTGTCCCTAAGACACAAGACCCTTAGTCTTGAGTCTGGACCCACGTTTCCAGAAACCAAGTGTTGCTCAGCTAATCACCTCTGTCCACATTGGATGGTTATATCCATTGAAGCCAAGTAAACAAAATGAGCATTTTATGTCATTAAAAAAAGATACTCAGCTTCATTCTCTAGAGATTCGTCTGGGCTGTTAGCATATCAATAGCTCATTCCTTTTCACCGCTGAGCGGTGTTCCACAATGTGGGTGTCCTGGTGGGTGTTCATCCGTTCACTCCCCTAAGGGCATTTGCGTTGCTCGCAGTGTTTTTCTTTGCTATTTTGAATAAAGCTGATCTAGACATTCATGTGCAGTTACGTTTTCGTTTCTCTGAGATGAGTGCCCAAGGGCAAAGGGTTTTAACCCTCAATAAAGCAGCTGGTGAGAACGAGATGTTTCTGGTGCCTGAAAGCCAAGAGAAATGCCTTCTGAGTAAAGGAGGCAAGAGCAGGAAGAACTAAACTGTGTGCCAGCCTCCCGTGTTGGAGCCGCGTAGGAAGTCGTACAAGCTGTGTTCACTTGTGCTTCCCCATCTGCATCTCAGTACCCTCCTCCCCTGTGCAGACGCAAATAGGGACACAAATAGCGGGAGAAAATACAATCTGGGAAACCTCCACTTTAAAGATTAATTTTAAAACACAAAACTGAGAACTCTGTGATTACTACATCACTTCTAAGCGGGGCGGTGACAATAGACCGTGAGTGTCTGGTCACCCCATCTTATAGAAGGCCTGCAGGTATGAATGTGGGAGTGATTTAATCAGGAGCCTGTGATAAAAGCTGAGGCACGGTGATTATGTAGCACCTGCAAAGTTCTCAAAAAAAAAGGGCATCCTCTTAACATAAACATATTGTATTTATTAAAAAGCAAAGGGGGGCTTCCCTGGTGGCACAGTGGTTGAGAGTCCGCCTGCCGGTGCAGGGGACACGGGTTCGTGCCCTGGTCCGGGAAGATCCCACGTGCCGCGGAGCGGCTGGGCCCGTGAGCCATGGCCGCTGAGCCTGCGCGTCCGGAGCCTGTGCTCCGCAACGGGAGAGGCCACAGCGGTGAGAGGCCCGCGTACCGCAAAAAAAAAGCAAAGGAAATTTTTTAAAAATTTGACTTTTATGTTCATCATGCACAATGATGATGATAAAAAGATAAGTATAGGGCCTGCATGCGAATTAAAAGCATAGTAGCTAAACAAAACCTTACATCGAAGGCAATGAACAAATTCCACTATAAAAAATCGTATCTGTTCACGTGGAGCAAAATCTTGAGTCCGAGCCACTGGACCGCCAGGGAATTCCCTGAATTACATTTTTTAAAAGCCAAATGCTGTAAAAAGAATTTTTCCAGAAGAGAAAAAAAACAAAAAACATTCCAAATGTGTAATGTGTTACCTTCAAAGAAATGAAAACCAAATTAATCACAAACTTCTTTGGAAGTTCAACTTAAGAAAATTAATTTGCTTTAAAAAAAAGCAATAAGATGTGGCCCTTAATATTTTTTTATCCAGAGGATTTGTAAGTGATATCTGCACGCAGGAAGCTGAAAAACATTTTTAATACATAACTTCTCTTGTAAAACAAGATCATAACTCTTTCTAAAATAATAGCATAAATATTCTTAAGATTTCAGACACAGAACCATATTTAAGAATGCTGAAGTTTTGTTGAAAGAAATTGGGTAGGTGAAAAGGATGAAAACTAGTTACACCTACAGATAATCACAATAATCTTTTAAATTTGCACATTAATTTGCAATCGTAACAAATAATAAATGAAACTAATATGAAAACTAGTAATAAAAAATAATGATGTTATGTGGTTTACAATCTCAGATAAAATGACAGAACATTGGGTGGTGTTGGAATAATAAATCCATTGGTAATCCTCGTCTCTCGCAAAAGAAAGTAAAACATGCTTGGTTTTTCTTTCAGCATGAAAATATCTAAACATAGGTTCAAGACTTTTTGAGAAGCTGTAGCATAAATACTACTAAAACTGAAATCAGATTTTAAACTTCCAATTTCTGAAGAAGTGAAAGGAAGTAAAACACAGTGTTTATACGAAAAGAGAGAAAAAAAGAGAGGGTAAGACCAGAAAATATATACAAGATTAGAAAAGATCTAGCGAAACATCATGGTAATAGAAGTGTTTTGGTTCTCTTATTGAATAGTATGATTTGTATTACATTTTTAAAAATTCATTAACTAGCTTTCTATAACAAATCCATGTAAGAGAAATAAATGGTTAAACATAAACTCTGGACCAAAAACAACAATAACAGCAACTTTAAAAAAAAAAAGATAAGTATGGCAAAATTAATATCAGACGGTCTTAGGCAGTAAACATGAGGCAGGACCCAAAGTCATTTTATATATAGATAAAATTCATGGCTAAGCTATATCACAAAATATATTTATGTGCTGAATAGCTTAGCATGGAAATTCAGAAAAATAAAACTGGTAATTTATTTTTTGGTCATAACTGAGTCCGTGGAAGACTTTAGCATCATTCTAAAGAGTTGCTACCATGCTATGGAAAATAAAGAGCATATCCGAACCATAAAAAAAGTGAGGGGAGTAATAGATACATTCTACACCTGGTGCTCTATATGGTTTCAAAAGGTGAACAGTTTCATAAGCACTAAACTTTTGAACATGAGATTTGGGCAAAGGGCCATGAAAAAACACAGCCTGGTTTTCCTTGAGCTAATTAACCATAAAATTTCTTCAGCAGTTGCTCTTTTCTGGGGTTTTCACCCGGTGACCCTGCTCACCCACCATTCCTGGTTCTGAGGCACATGGGAGCTCACAGGGACACACAAAGAGCAGAGGCCACTGGTGTCTGGAAGGGTCCCGTATTATATTTCTGTGGCTGTGTTTGGATGTCCAGAGGCATATTTCAATCTCCTCTGCTAGTGTAATTCTCATCTCCTTAATCACTTATATAATCAACCAGTGTTCATTAGGGCCAATGTATGTTTGACCTTAGGGTGACAATGTGTTTTATCCATCAGTGTCTAACAGCCCAGTTGGTTTGGGTGTGTTGAAAATAGATTTTGATTTTGATTTGGGGTTGAGGGGGAAGAAATTGGTTTTTAAAATTATGCATGAGTAATACATGAATGCATTCTTATTGTAAAAGATTCAAAGATACATGAATACACTGAACAAGAGGGCTACAAATCATCTATAAATCTATAGACGATTTATTTTTCTAACCAAGGAGAAGTATGGGGTGGGGATGGGAACAGGGATGGAAAGCCAATCTACACAAGGAGGCAGCTTATACGCTACACATAATAAAATGGACATATTTGATTTCATGAAAATTAGTGCTGCTTGTATCACACACACACATACAAAGGTAAATGACAAACTGATTATTTCATCATATATAATAGCAAATGTGTCCAATATGTAAAGATCTCCTATTAGACAAAGATAAATAACTCAACTGAACAATAATATGAACAAATAATTAACAGAAATTATACAGAGAGGTAACAGAAAAAGATGCTCAACTCTGCTAAGCAGGAAAATGAAAATTAAAACATCAGGAAGGTACTATTTTTCTACCTTATATTTGAGAAAAACAATTAAAAAACCAATAATAGCCAGTGGTGTGAAAAGTTGTGAAAATCAGTATTCTTATATACTCTTGACTGAAGTTTAAATTTGTGCCCTTTAGAAAATAATTTTGTAAAGTTTATTTAAATTTTATATTCACTAATCTTCTTCTTGATAAAATGACTTTCCCTTGGACTCTAGCCCCAGCCAAGGCCCTTAGGGAAAGCTACAGGTGCTGGGCACCTCTGCCTGTCCCAATGCAATTGATAGATACCCGTGTCTCTGATACCATGGAGGGAGTCACTCTGCACAGCCAGGCTGTCTACCTGTGCTCATCTCATTTGAGCAAAATGTTTTTATTTGAGACTTACTCCCCTCTATCACAGTTGGAGGTGCTCATTTGCCTGAAACCTTGATTTCCAAGCTCCAATTTTGTGCCAAGCACCATTCTCTATACTTGGATATAATAAGTGAATGAAGGAATGAATGAAGGAATTTTTTTTTTTTTTTTTTTTCCCAGTACTTGGGCCTCTCACCGTTGTGGCCTCTTCCGTTGCGGAGCACAGGCTCTGGACGCGCAGGCTCAGCGGCCATGGCTCACGGGCCCAGCCACTCCGCGGCATGTGGGATCTTCCCGGACCGGGACACGAACCCTTGTCCCCGGCATCGGCAGGCGGACTCTCAACCACTGCGCCACCAGGGAAGCCCAAGGAATTTTTTAAAAATAAGCATTGTGTTCCTGATTAAGAAGTATCATGCAAGACTTGAGTAATACTTTATAAAATAGTTAAGAATGACAATAAAGCTTAACAGTCACCAGGTATTCTCCCTTCATTTATTCTTTGTTAGAATGAACAATGGTTTTTCTATTTTATTTCAAAGAAGCACCACTTAGATTCATTCACCAATTCTACTTTTCCATTTTCTATATTAACCTCTCTTCTGTTCTGTTTTTGCTACGTTCTCACTTCTTGAGTTGAATGTGCAGGTTTTAATACATTTTGAAGTCAATGAACATGTTAAAGGTTATGAATTTATCTCTAGGAACAACTGGCTGAATTACATTTTTTGCATTGCTGACTTTTAAGACAGCAAAGGGAAAGAGCATGGAGGAAGCAGATGGAGAGGGGAGGAATTTCCTTTAGACCAGAAAGAACTAAGGACACATAAATGCTAGGTGGAAAGAGCCAGTAAAGGGAACAGTGACAGAACAGAAGTGGGAAGAGACACCAGAGTGAGGCCTTGAGGGAGAAAAGGTGGAGGGAATTTTGAGCACTGTCCAATGGCTCCTTTCAAACGAGCAGTCACTCTGACCACATTGCCTTGGTCACCTCCAGAAACATGCCAGCTCTTCGGCCCACCTCTGGGGCCCTATCCTCTGTGTCTGCTCATCCCCATCACCCTGCCACAGCTGGCTTGTGTTCCGGATCCACCCTATCCTACATGAGGAAACTGGACAATGTTGAGTCCTGGTGTGTAAGCCTTCCGTCTTTGCTGGGCTGCTCCTTGGACTTGGATTTGACAGAGCTGGCTGGCTTGGGATGAACAGTCCAGTGATGGGAGGAAAGAGGTCCAGCTGGAAGCAGATTCAGGTCAAGTTGCAACCAGAAACCCCCTAAGCCTGCCCGAAACAGAGCTCTGACCTCTGCTAAGGCCTTTGATGGCTCCCCACTGACCCCACAACACACCCAAACCCTCCCCGTGGCATTCCAGGTCTTCACAGAGCTGAAGGGAGCACTTCTGTATCTTCCACCACACTCTTTCTCTAAGGGGCTAGAATACTTCCCCTCCTTTCCGTCACTCATGCCTTAAATATAGGATCCTCTCTTTCCTTCAGACTTATTGCAAAAGCCATATCCTCCACGAAGCATGAACTAGATTCCCCTACACAGAAATCATCCTTCGTTCTCCTCTAGCTGCCAGAGCCCTTCCTTTGTATCCTCTTTCTGCACTAGGATTCCCAACTTGAGTCTAAACCTCCTCACTTTGGATCTCAGCCAAGCCTGAACATGTCAGCAGGATGCCTGGGATGAAACCTCCAAGGATCTCTTTACCTGGGAGACCAGGCACCTCTTGACAAGAACTCATCCTGAGGGAAGAGAGCGGAGGCCACCGGGAGGTCAGTGACAATGGGCCTGAAGACACCAGACACCTGGGCAACAGAATCCATACAAAAGCTGCATTGGAGTTGACCTTGGGGGTAAAGACCAGCCCCAGGGACTGGGTAAGACCTCAGAGGCCTGGGCGTTGGTGTTGGCAGCTCCACGGGGGACGTCCAGGCCATCTGATGGCAGCAGGGACCACGTTGGCAAATGGAAGAATGTGAACTTGAATCAACCTGAGTCAAAAAGGAGGATTTATTGGCTCACACATCTGGGAAGGCCAGAGTGGAGCTGGCATCTGGGAACCTGGATCCCAGCATGCAGGTGACATCCTCAGGTGTGGCTTCACCCCCTTTCTCCTTCTCTGCGCTGAGCTCGTTCACTTTATCTGCAGGGGGTTCACTCTTATGCAGCCGGAGACCTGGCTGTAGTTGGCTCTGCCTACCATCATCTTAGCTTGGTAACCCTGAGAGAACCGCCTTCTCACACCTCATCACCTGCAAGGATGTGACGGGCTTGGGGAGAATCCCCGAGCCCACACACAGACTAATCAAAGAGGCCAATGGAATGAACAGGGAATACAGATGGATGGTCCCAGTGCATCGAGCTGGTCCACAGGAAATGAGGATCTGACTACCAGAAGGGGGCGGTGTTCTCTATGGAGGTATCTTTGTGGGCACTGGTAGCAGAGCTGCAGTGGAGACATCCCCTGGGACCCCATCGGGAGAGGAGGACAGTGGTGGGTTTCCAGGAGGAGACCAGGCCGAGTTTCCTGAACCCAGGGAGAACCTCCAGGAGGTTTCCAGAGCCACATGGGAGGCAGTTGCCGGGGGGCGGGGAGGGAGCAGAGGTCTCACAAGTCAGAGGTACCCCCTCCTGTGATTGCTTTTATCCCCTGGTTGCAATGCCCTGAGTAAACCGGGTCACAGTGCTTTGTCATAGATATTGGTAGGTGTATCTTACATTCCTCACCAAGTGTGAGTTCCTGGACACCAGGACCTGTTTCTGTTACCCCACAGAACACAGCCCAGCATCTTATGCATGTGCAGAAGATGTAAATAATCGTCAAATACATTAATTTTTATTCTGATCAAAAGGCCCAGCTTTACCTTCTCATCCGAACCTGTCATTTGGGGGCATAAGTCAATCCTTAACCCTGAGTCAGCCCCAAATAGCCATGGAATTCGGGTCCCTGTTATGGGGCTACTCAGGCGTCCCTACCAAAGTGCCACCAGGGGAGGTTATAACAGCTCAAACAAAGTGGGCCTTTCATCCTCTTACTGTGGCCTGTAGATTTCAAAGAACCTCTTTCAGCTGGTCCACAGGGTATTTCCAGGAGGGGAGGGGACAGTGTGACTTGCGCCTCTTCCAGAGAAGCTTCGGGGCAGGTCCAACCTCTGCGTGTTCAGACTTCTAGCCCAGGGCTTGTTTGCGCGCCCTGCCCTGCCTGCTAGTAAGGACAGTTCTTGGTGAGTTACATCTTTCTGAGGAGCGTGAAGTCTTTGCCAAATAGCTTCCTTCCTTTTGCTGGAAACTATAGCTTTCCTGATGTGTAGCCACTTTCTGCCATGAATCAACGTCCCAGACCAGTCACTACAAATGACAAATGACAAATTGAAACATGTCATCTGCATGTCCATCTCAATGCCTTGAGCTTCCCCCAGTCGAAGGACCCAGTGCTCTAGGGAAAGCCACTTGGAATCTCATCCAGGTCATTGGAAAATCACCTGATGGAGATGAAGAGAACGTATCCCCCTCTCTCTTTGCTTCAGACTCTGGTGTTTCCTGCCCTCTGCCTCTCCCGACCCCTGTCCTCTGTCTCCCCTCTGTTTCGTATCCTATGACTCACAGGTCCTGCATCTGAGTCACTGAGATCCCCACAGCGAGCGGCCTTGTCCGGTGCCAGGTGCCCTCCTTGTCTGGGAGGTGCTTCCCACGCATGCGCCTTAGACATGCCCCAGCAGACCTGGAGGAAGGGAGAGTCTTCTAATCTCTCTCCAAAGACCTCAGAGCTGCCGGCTCCCCGTTCAAGCTCTCTCTTCCCCACTGAGAGACATCCTCACACCCACCCTCTTAGCTGAAGGCAAGGGAAACTTCCTGTAGTTGAACAACTCTGGTTGGTGGTAGATTGTTCTTGAAACACACCGAACCCTTCCTGGTTACCCCGACACCCCCTACCCCAAGGGTCTGAAGATGCTGCCTCCACATTTCCAGCTGCAACGGTGAGGAATCCCACAGAGGCTCACAAGCTGGTGATTTCTGATAAAACTGAAGCTAAGTTGCTTGGTTAATAGAGCATATTTGCAAAAATTATTCCTGGCACAATGTCTGAGGCTTGGTACCTCTGCATGGGTTAAATTCCCTTCCCTTCCTTTCCCTCCCCTCCCCTTCCCTCCCCTCCCCTCCCCTGCCCTCCCCTCCCCTCCCCTTACCTTCCCTTTTCTGTATTAGAATGTAAGCTTCCAGAAAGCAGGACTCTGACTATCTTGCCCAACTCCTTGAATTATGCCCGGCACGTGCTTTAGGGCTCAACAGATATTTGTTCTATTGACTGACTTTTCAACATTAATATCGAAATGTTCTGAGCTCAGAAGGTAATGGAACCTTCTCGGTTGCCTTCCCCCGCTCTGAATCACCCATAGACTCGCTGCAGGATAATAGTAATGATGTGTTTTACGTGCCAGGCCCAGCGTTACACATTTCACATTGGAGTATCTCATTTACTCTACGTAAAACCCTATGGTGTTGGCATTGTTATTATTTGCATCTTTACCACCAATGAAGCTAAGATTCCAGGCTCTCCAGCCTATAAGTGGATGAGCAGGGATTTGAACCCAGGTCCTGCTGGCTGCAGAGTCTGTGTCCATCCCTAGGTATGTGTCAACAGGTGAAATTTATAACCCATAGGGTGACGTGAGAGAAGTGACTTTTCATTAAAGTTTCAGCTGGGTTGAATGCAGGGTATCACATCAAGATTGCCAGGACTTTGAATCAATGACAAAGAAACCCATGAGAGCAGCCAATCTGAGGCACACAGCCCACCAGTCTCGCAGAGAGACCTACAGTCTCTAGAATGGCCAGGACATGGCCAGGACGTGACCAGGACTCCGCAGAAGAGCCTTTATTCCAGGAACGCTCACCTGGTAGGATCAGCAAACCAGCTCACCCGGGGCAGGATCTTCACCTTGAAGGGAACACAGACTGCCCTCTGCATCGCTGACTACAGCAGGCATCTCAGGAGCCGTGGGTTTTCTCAGTCCAGCCCCCCCACCTGCAACAGGTGAGGGGTGAGTGTGCCCTGCACCCCGATCTCCCTCGGTCTCCTGAAATTCATGTGGGCAATCTCTGTGTCTCCTAGTTCAACTCGGTTAAAGATGACTTTTTCTTTTGTTTTTAAAAGTCTTTTTTGAGTTCGTTACAGTATTGCTTCTGTTTTATTTTTTAGCTTTTTGGCCGCGAGGCATGTGGGAACTTAGCTCCCTGGCCAGGGATCGAACCTGCAACCCCTGCATTGGAAGGCGAAGTCTCAACCACTGGACCGCCAGGGAGGTCCCCAAAGATGACTTTTTCAAATGAATTTTATTACAAATGAACATCTGTATCTATATATCTAGCATAAATACATACGTATACAATGCTATACACACACACCCCTACTCAACCCACAGTTGTTTGTCCAACGAAAGACCAGCAGTATCCAGACACAGTACGACCAGACTAGGAACAAACACCAGCCCTTGGACCAACTTCCTCTTCTCCAGCCCTGACCTGGTTGAACGAAGTAGGGCAGGTCTGTGGCTGGTAGGCTTGGGGTGCTTCTAACAGGGACATTTGCTTTGCTTTCAGAATTTCTCTACCTCTACAAGAAACATCACAGCTTCTCAGGTGTCTGTCCAAATATAGTTTGCATACAGGGGTGTTTCTGATTGGTTCTGCAAGGGCCACTCCCGGTGGTATCCTGCACCTAACACTGTTGACCCAGTTCTCTGCTTTGACCTTCCCGGTGTCACCGGGCTGCGCTATTCCAGCATTGCTAACACGGTTCCTATCAACGCTTCTGTTTTGAACGAGTGACTCAGACTTCTTTATTCTAACAAGTCTGCGTTCTGAGTATCAATAATTAACTGCTGAACTGATAAGGTCAGTGTTTTCTCAGAAAACCTGTTAACATTTAACCATGAAGACAGTCCTGGTTTACACATTTTGTGTAATGTTTTCATTATATTGTACAGATTCTAGCAAATCTAATCACTTTGATTTTGGAGCTGCTCAATAATCATCTCCTAATCTTTCACTCTGCGTGTTCTTGAAGTTTCCAGAAAGATGTACGTTATCCTCAAATATATTTGCACTAAGCCCCAAACAGTCCCAAGATCCTGACTGTGCTCTAAACCAAATATTGCTGTAGGTATAAACTGCTACTTTGTTGATGTTTACTTTAACGTTTTAATAAATGTCTCCTTTCTCCACCAAATTCGAAAGAGAACAATTGGCATGCGGTGATAACAGGCCCCATTTCTGTGGTTAAAGCACAACGCCATCTGTATCCTCTTTTATTTAGCCAAGGTAACTCAATTTTTTTCCATTGATAACAATAAACAATGAAAGCTCATCTGTTTGGGGAATGGCAAAAAAAGACTTCAAATTCAATTATGTGCTATAGTTATTAATCATCTAGCTAACTGGCTGAGGAATACCGTTGCCTAAAGCGGGTGTAAATTATTTTGACCCAACAGTATTTGCTAAATCAGATTTCACAAACCAACTAATGGACAAAGAAACAAATGTGCACAGGCTCTAGACTGGGCATTAGGTGACTGAGATCTGTCCTTGTGTTTAGCATCTTACAGTCTAGTTGATGACACACAAGGTGGCTTTTCTGAACAAGACGGCAGGACTTGGCTCTCATTTACACAACCACGACATACATCACCTTGAGTCATTTTTGAAACAAGCGTACTTCTGTATCCCTGTATGTCCATAGCTAGATGCACATCTAAAATCACAAAATAGAAGCAATATATACACTAATATGTATAAAATAGAGAACTAATAAGAAACCACTGTATAAAAAAATAAAATTCAAGAAAAAAGAAAAAGGAACAATATACGTCCTCATTGCAGAATGGAGTTAAAAATTAGCCATGTCCCAGAATCCATGGGGCATTCCTGCAACTATAATGTGGACAGGATGAGATAAAACAAACCACTGATTTCTGAGAAATGCTTCATGTCCAGAGATAAGTACCCTGTGAAGGAGCTACGCTTGGCCTTAATTTAAAGCTTGGGCTCTCGGAAGAGGGACTCTACAGGCAGGGTGGGGTTCTCTGAAGCTTCCCGCTCGCACAGCAGAGTGCGGGAAACTCCCCCAGGGCGTGGAGATTGCTCCTGATGGACTGGCAACCCAGGCAGAGGGCCCGGGGTGTGTGAACATGTGTGTGTGTGTGTGTGTGTGTGTGCGCGCGCGCGCGCGCGCGCGCACACGCAATGTGTGCAGTGTCCACGAGCGCTTTCCCTGACCCTCCCCCAGCATCTCTCTAGGGAGCCAGGCTGGGGCCACGATGAGAGGAAGCTCCTGGCTCATCCCCACCACCACCCTGGGTAACTCCATCCCCCAGACTCCTGGGCCCCCAAACTGACAGTCCACTACCAACAGTTCTCTCGCTTAAGACTGCTGGATAAAATACAGGATGCCCATTAAATTGGAGTTTCAGATAAACGACAAGAATTTTAAAGTAAAAGTATGTCCCAAATATTCTATAGGACACGGTTATACCCAAAAAAAATTGTTGTTCATGTGAAATTCGAATTTAAATGGGCAGCCTGTTTCGTCTGTTTGTTTCTTTGTTTTTGCTCAACCCTCTACCCCTGAGTGATTGGGATGGCATGTGCACCATCTCAGCAAGGCAGAGTTAACAGTACAGGCCCTTGGGACAAACGGCCTGGACTCTAACCCTGACCCCACCACTTACGGGCTGCAAAACCCTGGGCAAGTCACTTCACTTCTCTGGGCCTCAGTTTTCTCATCTGTAAAATGGAGGTAATAGCAGCCCCCCCCTCCCCAATATTTTTATTGATTCAAATACCGACAGCAAGAGAAGAAGATGACTGTCAGGTCGGTTGAGGTGTCCATTCTGGTGAAGAATGATGAGCACAGACTTGAACTGTGAGGTCAAAGTGAGTCACCAAGTTAACCACGGTATATTCCTAATTGCATTAGGTGCACGTTCAAAAGAATCCGGAGATAATATAATCAAAAGGGGCTCATCTGTGTGTGTGTGTGTTTTCCTTCCTTCACAATAAAAACATGGATTTCACGCATTATGACATAAACAGATAAAATCTTCCGACAAGTTGGCAGAATCACAGCCACCACACGGGACAACGTTAATGGGAAACAGCAGGTACCTGCTCACCGCGGCAGTTCCCACGTGTGGTCCTGCTGCTTACTTGGCAGCCACGCTGGAAATCGTGAAAATGACTGACACATCTATTTTCACATGTTTGTCGGCCAAGAATGAGGCTAGACTAAAACAATTGGAGTTTTTCACAGCAGGATGTGGTCCCCCAGGGCTGAGACAGAGTGGAAGGTGGGAGCGAGTAGGGAAGGGCTGCTTGTCTTCCTCACCCGCAGTGGTGACCAGGCTCATCTCTCTTTCCACACCTGACCATCCCCTGGGGATACAGATCCTTCTGCAAACTCACTTCATATCTCTGAACAAGCGCTTATGAGTTCTACCGCTCCCTCTGTTTCTCCTCCCCCAGTACAGCCATGTGTCCAGAAACCAGTTTAATGAGTGTCAAGGGTAAGGTGGTGTTGAAAAGAGGGTTGGCAGCCACCTGAGTGATGCTCGTGAATAAGGAATGGGCAGAAGCAGCCCTGGTTCATTCATCCCACAATGATTTCTTCGTCCAGACTCTATCACGTGCAGGTGGTGTGCTAGGTTGGTGTTGGGCACGAGAAAGGAATCCAATGAAATAACATAGTCACGTGTTGACATTTTCCTGGGAGAACCACTGATTGAGAGATGAGGGCTGGGAGGTGATGGGCTGTATTTCAGAAAAACAAAAGAGAAGTTACTTTGCCTCCACACTCTCTCTCCTTTCAAAAGCGAACAGGGCTTTGTGCTTCGTGCATTACAATAAAGTAACAGGATTGTAATTGCCACACAAACAGCTCATAAGACCAGTCTCAGGGCTGCACATCACAAGGGAGCTGGTCCTGGTTCACTTTCCATTGTGATGTTCACGCTTCTAGTTCAGCAATCAGGCTGCCCATTTCATACCATCATTCCTTGTTTCATATTTTAAAGAGAGGTTTCTTGTAATTTATTGTGTTATGTTTCTTGAATCTTATTGAGAACACAAATAATATTTTCTCTAAGTTTATTCCTTTTCTTCTTTTTAAAGAAAAGTTACTTCAAAGGAAGGCAGGCCCTCTGGGTCTGCCAGAACCTACTAGTCTGTCTTTCTGGAACCATGCTGACGTGTCATGGCTTGAGGATTCTTACTCAGTGTGTCAGAGCAGCATCGACTCACAGACAGGTGGGTGTTCAGCTAGACTGCCAGAGATCGCGGTAGGTTTTGCCAAAGTCCTTCCAGAAGGAGCTCCAGGCCAATCCCAGGAAGGCAGGGGGAGGCTCGGGAAAGGTCAGGGGATAACCAGTCAGTTCAGGGCCTAGAAAGCTGGGGATGAGCCTGGACTCAGAGCTTCATCCTTGGCTTTTGATGGAGCCAGGATTCCAGGGAAAGCTTCCCTGGAGCACGCACTGGCTGGAACAGTCCAAGGCTGCCTGTCGTGAGAGCTGGCAGGGCTCATGGCTGCTAAAATGTCATCACCCTCTTAGCCTGTGGCATGGAAGCTTTCATTTCTCTGGGATCATTTAGGGGTGTCAAGGAAGGTCAGTGGACTTTTCCCAGGACCTCTGGTCTTTCTTTTTTCTCCTCCATCCTGCTGTAGACCTCTGCTTCCCCTCTGTTGCCCTGAAGTGGAATTGAAGTGGAGGTAAATGGTCACAGATTGAATTAGAGCCACATTTGTCCTTCTGAGCAAATGTGGTTCTGGAACTGTGAGGGCTTTTAAGTGTTTGGGGCATCCAGCCAGTTGCTTGGGAGTTGAGTGTGCAATGGCACAAAAATTGATAGTGGCCATCTGGAAGCATTCTTTTCTCTTTTGGTTTTCTCCTTTTTAAAGAACGTTGTGTTTTAATTGCATTATACTTACTTAACAAATACAGATCAATAGAAATCATCACCTGGACCTAATCGCTCAGGATTCTGATGCTTAGTGTTTTCTACCTATATTTTCTAAGCAAAACTGGACCATACCCAGTGTAGTGTTTCGTAACTATGGACTCACACTGGACAAAGACTTCCTCTAGTGGCGATTTAATTAATTCTGCTACATTTCCTTGGTTACCGGCATATGCTACCTGGTCTTAAATCAGAAGATGAGCTCTTGGGAAGACTTGGAGGCAAAAGAAGTAGAGGAGGTTCACAGAAAAGAGGCACGGCTCCCATTGGATGGGATGAACCATTTGGATTGGTGCCTGTCTCTCTCTCTCTGAGACCCTGTGACCACACAGAGTCCTCACATTTTCCCACTTCCAATCCCTTGTGGAAACCTTCTCACCTACAGCATTTCCAGGACAAGGAACCATGGCCAGAGCCAGACTCTGGGGTAACTGGATAGCTTGCATTCCCCCTCTTCTAGTTTTTCTTAAATGTTGAGAACGATATATGTACAAATCTGTTGATTTGGTATATGTTGAAACCAGTTGACTGGAGTCAGCCCGTCACCCTAATCCCATTACAATGTGCTTCTCCATAAATCCCTTCCCCATCTCAAATATGTTTAACTTGTGAATAAGCCTCGAAATTATGGTGTCTAGGGCTAGCCTTGGCGAGCTTATGAATCCAAAGTCAGTCGTCTTATGGGTTCTGGTCAACTTTCCGCATTAGAACAATCAACCTGAAGCGTAAGAGCTGGAGTTGGCATAATAGGGATGAACAGTGACGGTTTGAAATGAAAAATGAAGTTGAAACATGCTTCTAAGGCTTCCAGGACCAACTGCCCCAGGGCCCTAGTATGTGACTCACTCTCTCTTTCCCATTGTTAGAAATGTTTCTCATTGTTGAATGCCTTTTACTTGTCAGGGCTGAGCTCTTTTCTCTAAATAGTTGAGGAATAAGTTGTCATTAAAAAAAAAATGCTTAAGGAGTAAAAGTGTTATTGCCTGGCTCCATATTTTTAAGTATTATGTCATCTCTTGTCTTCAAACAGATTGACGGGAGGAAGAAAAACCTCAGGTAGTTTCTATGTGTAAACTGGGCAGGGAGAGCACAGCACACGGGAGCCCTTGTCATGCCAAGTCCCAGTTCTTTTGTTGATGCCCTGAGGTTGAATCTGCTCCTCAGTAAACGCTTCTCCCACCATCACCACCACAGGGACCATCCAGTCTCTGCTGCCATTTTTCTGTGTATGTGTGTGAAACTGCTTTCTAGATATGATCCCAGGAAGAACTCTGAGAGTCTCAAAGCCCTCTGTGTTGGTGGAAAACACATGAAACAGCCAGTATATGCCCCAAGAAGGGAGGGAGAGAAGGTGGAGTTGCTTGGAGCAGTTGACCAAGAACTTGGCACCAGGAAGGAGAACGTCATTATCTACAGTCAGGAGACGGAGTTGGATGGAGCAAGATCGAGGATGCCCAAGAGACCCAGGGGGTTGGGTCCTAAAGAGCTGCTCTGCTAAACACCAGAAGACAAGGGAGATGGGTGTAGGTGGAACTAGGCGGGATGCAGACATTGCAGGGAGCCACATAGCAACCTGGGCTCAGACACGTGAATTGGGTGTGATCTCTAGTAAGACACATACTAATTTAGGTAAGAGTGGATAGTGAACATTTTGTATGACTCGAACTAGTGCCCTTCTTAGAGTTTGTGCCCTTATAAAGTACTGAATGTGTTGTAAAATAGCCCATTTTACCCTGTTTAAGACCAGTCTAAAGAGTTTCTATTAAAGATGCATTTCTGGAGAAGAAAATGAAGAAGAAATAGAAAGTACCTTAAGGACAAAAAGATCTTTATCCTTCTAATTGCTCTCATTGTAGAAAAATTGGAAAATATAGGAAAACATAAAGAAGAAATATAAAGCAAGCACACATACACCAACCTATGATAGTGAATTTTATATTTTTCAGGCTTCGTCCAGCAAATTTTAACATGGTTGTATAATTGAGCAGGATCCTAGGGGGCCTTCCCAGAACAGACACCCCCCCCAACCACCTTCTCCACCTGCTCTTGTCTGTAGAAGAACTTTAGCCTCTTAGGCCTTCCCCAAGTTCCAAAGAGTAAATTTAATCAGAGAAATGAGAAAGTGCAGAAAGAAAGGAAAACAGTGAAGCAAGACAAAATAATAATAGTTTAGCCATTAAACAAAGTCAAGGACATTTAGTTCCTCCTCAAGGGCTATAGGTTATATTCTGAACCATATCCTATGAGCTGTTTTGCAGATACTGAAACCCCCACTAGGTGGAAGAAGTTAACTGCATGATGCCCACCAGTACATAGACCCCAGACTGGTTAGAACCGGAAGGTCGATGGTGTTGACTCTTAATTACCTCACCACCATCCAATCAGAAGAATGTCCACGAGTTGATTATGTATAACATCCCCCTCCCCCTGGCTTTAAAAACCTTTCCCTAAAAGCCTTCAGGGAGTTCAGGCCTTTTAAGCACTAGCCACCCAGACTCCTTACTTGCTGCCCTGTGATAAAGGCTGCACTTTCCTTCACCACAATCCAGTGTCAATTGATTGGCTTTACTGGGCATGGGCAAGAGAATCCAAGTTTGGTTTGGTAAAAGCTGTTATCATATTAAAACTATAGTTTGTATCTTGCATATTTGGCTTAACAATGCAACACATGTGTCTTCCTTTGCCACTAAGAATCTCTTCGAGAAACACGGTTCTTAATGACTATAGCCTATTCTACTCTACTAAGACACCAACCTGTCTTATCTTTACATATTGTTGAACAGTTCAGTTTTTCCAAACATTTCTTAACTTAAACAGTTTTGTAATAAACATATTTATACATAAGTTTTAACTATGATAGGATTATTTCTTTGAAAAATTCTCAAGAAGAGTCAAAATACTAAAAGGTATTTTGAGATCATTCATTTCTACCACCATGGGAATACCAATTTCCTCCCAGCCATTATTCCCCACTATAAAAAAATACGAATTGACCATGTACAGTGATCTTTAAAACAGTTTAGCACATGTCTACAGTAGGCAGGCTTTAGATACCAGTTAGAAATTCTGTTCAGATACAATGAAGCAAATCTGTTTAGTAGTGGCTTGGGTGAATTTGTTTTAGGTAATGAGAAGATGGAGAGTAGGATGTCCAAGGATATTATGGCCGCTCTACAGAGTCATCAGAGAATCCAGTTTACTTTTATTTTCCTGCTTTGTCATCTTTGTTATTGTCAGTCTGTGCCTTTCAGTCTCATGATCACAGGATGCCTGCTGTGCCTACCTCCCTCTTTTCTTTCTCTCTTTCTCCCATTCTTTCCTCTTTCTTTCTTTCTTTCTTTCTTTCTTTCTTTCTTTCTTTCTTTCTTTCTTTCTTTCTTTCTTCTTTCTTTCAAAATAACTTCAACCTCTTCATGATTTGGTTAACACTAGTTGAGTAACTTTAAGCAAATCACTCACTGTACTTTTCAAAGTCTGGATTTCATGAGGCATAAAATTAAAGGCTTTGGACCAATCTTTATTACTCCTTATATGTAATAATCAATGTATTTTTTATCATAAAGATCTTGCAATTCTAGGGCTTGATCCAGAAATAGTGACCACTTTCCTAAGTCACATGGGAAGTCTGTGGCAGAGCTAAAATCAGGACATCAGCAATGTGGGTTTATCTGATTTCGTGAGTATCATGTCCTGGACTTGACTCACTAAGAAACACACATTTGATTTCAACAACAACAACAAAAAAGTTGTTACTAAAATTTCTCATCTCTCCTGTGTTCATTATTCAAGTAGAAAAAAATTGTCCTTTTTATCAAGCTACTCAGCACGAACAGAAATTACATTATGTTATTTCATCTTTTGTCATACTGTTAAATCTGCTGTGATTGGATTTAAATATGCATTGAACATAACATTGTCTCCTAGATTAAAATGATTTATAATAAATTTTTGAGATCCTCTTGAGTGGTTAGATAATGTTTAGTTTAACATCTTTATTTTAAATCAACACTGAAACTTTTGAGACTTTCCACTGGGTATTGGCTTCTTTCAGGAACATTGCTGGAAAAAAGGTAGTTTATGAGTCATCATGTTAATATGTCATATTACATAAAGACTGTTTCACCATACATATGGCTTTTTCCCCCCTTTCTCTCTTCTTGAGAGTGTGGCTTTCTCAGGAAAACAGTAATTCACTCATCATGCTTGCTTTAGCCAAGACGCAAAGTCATCTGAGCACCAAATCCAGCACAGTCTTGGAAAACTCACTAAAAACCACTGAACACTCCGGGGGAGATTTGATCAAAAACCAACTGGTTCATTTTCCCATGTTCTCAGCTTCTCTTCCGTGAAATTCATTCTGCAAGATGGGGGGAGGGAGATGGGGCAGGAGGATGAAGAGCAAGCCTGGGACCTGGGAGGGAGTGGAGGGAGGGAAGGTAAAATGTCCCTAGTGGCAATGTCCCGGGTTCCCTGCAGAAGCAGATTCTCTTCGGACATAAACATCCTCAACACAAATCCCGGGGTTGCCTCAGATTATGAGCAGATGAATATAAATTCAAAATTAATTACAAAACATGCAAAGAAATTAGCCACTATGAATGAAAGCAGCAAACCACAGAATAAGTTCCCCAAGTACCTCAATTATTGGAATTTTTATATAGAGACTATAAAATAACTATCTTTATTTGAAAAAATAAAAATGACCACTACCAAGGGACAATTAAAATTTCAGGAATTTTTAAAAGTAATTAAATTTTACAAATGAAATTTATAATTAATAAAATGAAAACCACAATAGATAGATTACAAGTTGATTAAAAACAGTTAAAGAAAGAGTTAGAAATCAGATTTGACAACATAAGCCAATATTTAACACAGAGAAATAAGAAGATGGAAAATATGAGAGGCAAAGATATGCAAAGTAGGGAGTGAGAAAGTATGACATATGTCTAACCAGGATTCCAGAATAGAGAGAATGGGTGAGGAGAAATATTTGAAGAAATAATGGCTCAGAACTTACCAGAATTAATGAGACTACAAATCCCCACTTAACAGGAAACATAATAAACCCAAGCTGGTTAAGTAAAAAGAAATCTACACCATACCAGATTACCGTAAAATTACAGAAAATCCAATGAAAAATAAAAGACCATAAAAGCAGCCAAAGAGAAGAAATAGACCACCTAGAAGTGAAAATTAGATTTACAGGAGACTTGTTATTCGCTGCAATGGAAGCCAGACACAGTGTAATGATACCCTTAAAGTGCAGACTTAAGTTTGTCAACCCAGTAAACTAACATTTAAAAACAATGGCAAACTGAAGAATTTTATAGACAAACAATGGTTTTACTACTAAAAGACTGACCAAAAGGACTCCAAAATATGTTCTCCAGGAAAAGGTAATGATCCTAGAAAGAAAGTCTGATGTTGAAGAAATAGCAGGTAAAATAATTTCCAAACAAGTGGCTACATTTTTAAAAGTGTATATAAAGTAATAAAAACAATTTAAACAAAGAACAAAATGCTGAAAAACAACAGCAAGTAAGTCTGAATTTGGGATGATTAGGAGAGCTTAAGATATTGATTAATTTTAGATGTGAGTTCAGCAAACCTGAATTTAAAATTTTAACTACTAAAAAAATGTAATAAAGGGATCCCTGGTGGTGCAGTGGTTAAGAAACCTCCTGCCAATGCAGGGGACACAGGTTCAAGCCCTGGTCCAGGAAGATCCCACATGCCGCAGAGCAACTAAGCCTGAATTTAAAATTTTAACTACTAAAAAATGTAATAAAGGGATGCCTGGTGGCACAGTGGTTAAGAATCCTTCTGCCAATGCAGGGGACACAGGTTCAAGCCCTGGTCCGGGAAGATCCCACATGCCGCGGAGCAACTAAGTCCGTGCGCCACAACTACTGAGCCTGCGCTCTACAGCCCACAAGCCATAACTACTGAGCCCACATGCCACACCTACTGAAGCTTATGCACCTAGATCCCATGCACCACAACGAAGAGTAGCCCCCATCGCCGCAACTAGAGAAAGCCCGCGCACAACAACGAAGACCCAACTCAGCCAAAAATAAAAATAAATAAATCAATTCAAAAAAAGTAATAAAGAGTATTACTTTCAAACTAGAAGAGGGGAAAATAGAAGAAGAAGGAGGAGGAGGGGTGGGAGAGGAGGAGGAGAAGAAGAAAAACAACAACAACAAATCAACTTATTCAAACAGAAGGAAAAAAACAAATAGAGAATTAGCAGGGCAAGTATAAAACACAACGTAAGAGGAAGATGGAAAAAGAAGACTTCACACATAATAATTATGATAGATAAAAATGAACTAAACTTTCTGCTGAAAATACAGAGAGTATCAGTTTGGAGTAAGAAAAATATCTACTATGGATATTTAAATGAGATACACCTAAAGCATGAGGATACTGTAAGCTAGAAGCAAATGAATTAAAGATACAGGCAAATACTAAAGAAATCTGCAATGGCTGTAAAGACATCAGCCAACATAAGTTATTGTTAGGGATGAAAATGGTCACTATATGTTGATGTAACAATTCTAAATTTTTATTACCCTAAATAGCTACAAAATATATAAAGCAAAAATTGATAGAACTACCAGATGAAATGGACACATTCTTCACAAAAGTGGAAGATTTCGACATACCTTTCTCAATTCCTGATATGGCAAATAGACAGAAAATAGTACAGGTATACAAGATCTGTTCAACGCTAACAAACCCAACTCAAAAGCATTTAGCTTTTTTACATTCTTCTTAGCATATTCAACAATGGAGAAATAGACATTCTTCTCACGTACAAATGGAATATCTACAAAAATTGAACATGTTGTTTTCAAAACAAAAACACTCCACATCTCACAGATTGTGTTTTTTGACAACAATGCAAATCAGCTGGAATTGAATTAAAATGTGTATTTTAAAAAAAATTTTTAAGTCCCATGTATTCCAGAGACAATTCTGTTCCATAGAAAACAGTTATCTGGGAAATTGAGCTAAGTCAAGTTTAATGCTAGTAATAATAATGAGGAGGAGGAAAAGGAAAAGAATTTTTTGCTTCAGGAGTTCTCATATGCCTTAATATAATAATGTAATCACACATGTCTAAGTGAAGACGTTTTATGCAAAGCTTCGTACGTTTATTGTACCAAAAATTTTTCTACCCATGGAGTAATGCATGGGACCAGTGTTCCGTGGAACATGCTTTGGAAAACATTGCTCCACAGCAACCCTGGGGCATACTTCATATAAACCATCTTATTTTTATTAACCCTATTTAGCTTATCCTGGCAACTGTGAGTCTGGATAGGACATCTCCCAGGATGCATCCTAATAAAACCATGGGTTGATGCTCCTGATAAGAAGAACAGGACTCCATCTTACACAGCATGTTGCGATGACCAGGAAAGAATCATTTCAACAGGAAGAAGACATGTGAAGATAGGAATATTTGTGTTTTTAAATTGCCCTCATTTTTCAAATACACTTGAGCTGCTCTAATTCACATCAAAGCTTTGAGACCTGCTGTAGAATCCCTTAAACTGCTCTTCAAACCTGTCAGGACAGCCTGACTCTACTGGGTTTGACCCTCATCCAAAAATGCTCACTTTCTAGACAGTTAGGAGACTTGACTTTCTTTCCAGATCAGTGAGGCTGTGACAGGGCAATGAATCACTCTGTAGACCAAGAACTAATCCATTATGTTGCCTGGAGCAATAAACCATTTCTTTTTCTTTCCAGGTCTTTTTCATGGACCCTCCATTTTGCATTGAGATAATTCATTAGTTCTGTTATCAGGGGCCCACCTGTATTGTGTTAAAGAGGAACCAGAATGGATCAGGGGCTGGAAAACCAGTGAACCCACTCTGGGACATGGCCAACTCTGAGGAGTGGATTTTTCCATACAGGAATCTCACATTCTAAGATATGACATAAGCTCACACATTGTGAGTTCACTTGAGAGGATGTTCATACACCTGAGGAGATACAGGTGTTAACCCAAGATGGTGACTTTTAAAATGTGTCCAAAAATTCTAGATATTCCTCCCTTCAAAACATGGAGCTTAATTCTCTTTCCCATGAGTATGGGCTGGATTCAGTGACTAATGTCTAATGAACAGAATATGGCAGAAATCAAGGGATGTCACTTCAGAGATGAGATGTAAAAGACTGTGTCTCCCATCGTGGGTTTGCTCACCTCTCTTGCATCTCTTCCTTTGGGAGAAGCCATGTCATGAGCACTCTTTGGAGAGGTCCACACGGCAAGAAATTGAGTCCTCCTGCAATAGCCACATGAGGGGCTTAGAACTGCCACCTCCAGCCCATCACATCTTCAGAAACTGCAGTCCCTGTCGACAGCTTGACTGCAACCTCATGAACGACCCTGAGCTAGAACCACCCAGCCAAGCTGCTCCTGGATTTCTGACCCTCAGAAACTGAGTTCGTAAATTTGGAGATAACTTGTTATGCAGCAATAGATAGCTCGTATACCCAGTGACCAGAGCTGTTTAGGGCATAGGGAAGCTATGACAAAATCCTCTCAGGTAATCTGTACCTACTCCACACAGCTGGGACTGTACTGGGCTGGTGGGCAAAAGGAAATCCCTATAACTAGATGGGGGAATTACTGGGGAGGTGGGGAGGACAGAAAGATGCTCCCAAGATACAGGAATGGTCCCTGCAGCTCAGTTCTCTACTGAAGGCAGACAGAGGGGGTGAGATCCTGACCACATGGACACGGCAAAGGAGTTAGCAAAATGTCGGAGAAGGAGTGCCGGCAAAGTTGTCCTCGAGGATGGTGTCACCTGCTGCAGGAGTGAAAGAAGGGTGATAGGGGTGTGGAGAATCCTGAGTGCCAGTGTTAGATTTGGCTGGTCTGGTGACGGTGCCTATGGTGATCAGCACTAGACTAGAAGGACCCCAGCAGCCTCCACCAAAGCCTGGCCTTCAGTAGACACTGCCAAGCAGTCCAAGTGCTGGGGGCATTGGCAATGATGGTGCAGAGATAAGAGCTGTGCAGAGCATGGAAAGGGGTTGGCCAAGCAATGCCCTGGGCTTCAACTTATGGATCAAACTCTAAGGGGAGAGATCTTGATTTCTTCTGCCCACTGAGGATGAAAGTTCACATTTAGACATTTGAATTGGAATTTGAAAACTAAAACTTGAGATGTACTTACCCTTTTGAGGTTGGGATTTACTTAAACTTTAAGATATGAGGGGCCTTTCTTTATCTCCCCAACAATTTATTTTGAAACTTAATGAAAGAAAAATAAAATGCGTTAGAAAATAAGTTTTTAAAACTTTAAGAAATAAATAAAAATTTAATAACTTATTGACACAAAGCTTTCCCCCAATTTCATGAAAATTAATTCTAATGTGGTATTGTTATAATGTACGTCTGAATAAAAATTTAACTTGGGTCTTCCCTGGTGGTCCAGCAGGTAAGACTCCATGCTCCCAAAGCAGGGGGCTCGGGTTCGATCCCTGGTCAGGGAACTAGACCCCACAGAGATGCCGCAACTAAGAGTTCTCATGCCACAACTAAAGATCCCGTGTGTTGCGATGAAGATCCCGTGTACCGCAATGAAGACCTGGCACAGCCAAATAAATAAATAAATATTTTTAAAAATTTAATATGGAATTGTTTTTCCATTCCTGATGTGTTAATTATTCAAGCACTGTCAAGTTAACATTGTTACAATATTTTTCTGGGTAAAGAATTTGATTCATTACTTTACAACTTGTTTTGAGAATAGATTTTGCATTAATTTATTGAGTCTCACTGACAACAAAACATAGTAACTCTACAGTATAATATCAGGGTATACGGTAAACTAAGGAACAAGTTTATCTATTTTTTTCAACAGATGTGCACTGGACATCTATTCCGTGTCAGCCAGTGTGGAAACACATAGAAGGCGAGTAGTTAATAGCTTGGAACAAAAATGTAGTTGCCAATAGGAAGGCAGGCCCAGTGATGATGAAGGTGATGCTGATGATAATGATGGAGGCTAATTGCTATTCAGTGCTCTGTGCCTTGAGCTGTACTAAACATTGTATAAACATCATTTCACAAAATTGTTACAACAACACTATGAAGTTGTTACAACTAAGGTCCTCGTTTTGCAGATTAGAAAAAAGAGGCTTATTAAATTGAATTAACTTGCCCAAAGTTACACCTACAGGCTGGAGCCTATATTGACAAACAAGACCTGTCACATTCCAAAGCCTGTGTTTTTCATTTCCACATGGGCAGGAAAACTAGAAAAACTGCCTACACTGAGAGAATATTATTAGAGACTCTAGATAAAATTTCAGAATTAAAATCTGTATGTGGAGGCAGTAAAGAGAAGTATCAACATCTGTGGTGTGAAGAACCAAGTGAGAAGTTCTTTCAGAATGCAAATTAAAAGACAAAAATCAGGCCCTGGAGAATGTGAAGAATATATGGGCAATTGGATTCTCTGTGTGATCAGAATCCATGGAAAAGAAGTAATAATATATGATTAAAAAGTTTGTATTTAAGAAAAACTTGATTCTGCACCTTGAAAAGTTTCCCTAAGTACAGAGTAAAATTACTGAAAAATACAAACAATAAATGTATTGTCTGCAAATGTCTTTATTTTTACTGAAATACAAGAAAATGCACAGATCCTAATGGTTTGGTTCAATGAGCTTTGACCTACAAATGGGACAGAAAATAATTCCAAAACCCTAGTAAGTTCTTTTGTATTCCTTTCTAGTTAATCCCTACCCCAGCAGCAACCACCGTCCTGATTTCTCTCACCATAGATTAATTTTGCCTGTACTTGAACTTCATCTAAATGGAACTATACAGTAAGTAACTGTCTGGCTTCTTTTCCTTACTATATGTCTTCACAATTCATCAGTGGTTTATTTCCTTCTATTGCTGAGACATATTCCATTATATGAATAAACAACAATCTGTTTGTCATTTCTCTTGCTAACATTTGGATTTTTTCCAGGCTTTGGCTATAATAAATAAAATTGCTATGAACATTCTTGTGCAAAGCTTCCTGTAGACATATGTTTTCACTTCTCTGGGGTAAATACCTAGGAGAGGATTTGCTGAGACAGGGCAAGTTTCTGTTCGACTTCATAAGAAACTGACAAGCAGTGCCACAAAGTGGTGATGTTGTTTTAGACTCTTACCAGCAGCATGTCAGAGTTCCGGTTGCTTCACAGCCTGGTCAACATTTGGTGCTTTCAGTATTTTTCATTTTAATTTGGGTCTGAAGTGGTATCTTGTTGTGGTTTCAATTTTCATTTTCTTGAAGACTAATGATGTTGAGCATCTTTTCATGTGCTTATTGGTCATGGTCTGTCTTCTTTGGTGAAGTGTCTGTTCAAATCATTTGCCCATTTTTAATGTAGTGGTTTCTCGTAATAAGCCAGGTGAGAAATTATGACAACTTGAACTGAAGGAGTTGCAATGGTGATCATATAAGTATTTATGTCTGCTTTAGAACAGGCTTAGTCACAGGATGATTGTACTTCTTGGCATCATTACAAAAACTGTCTTCAGAAGACTTTTGTGAGTCATTTTCAGGGAAGTCCTGGTACCTTCATTGGTCTTCATTTCTAATTTTTTCCCTCATTTGACTGTGTATTTGAACACAAGATTTATTATAAATGCTTTTAGGTGGAAGTTTCCAACGCAGGAAGTCAACAATGAGCTCAGGCAGCTTTATTGTATATATTTTTGTTTTCACTTAGCTATTAATGTGCAAATTATGAAATTAGTTTTCTAGTTATCACATTGATTAAATATAAGAAATAAGTTTGTACAAAATGAAACAAATGTGAAGTGAATTTTAGATGGTATAAAAGTAAGAGAATAGCGAAGCATCTCTTAAATTGTAGCATCTATACCATGGACTCATGAACTGTGATAGTAGTTTTGCCCTGAAAAGTACGGGAAGGCATGGTTAATCAGATATAAACTGTAATAAAATACTGTATTAGACCAGTTCATTAAAAAAAAATGACATTTAGACAACAGAGACAAGACACCAACTCTAGATATAAAAGGAATCTGCAATATTTTCTGCTTCTAAGAATTCCTATTCTATTTAGAGCTGGTTTCTTGTCTCTATTGTCTAATCTCACGGGTTTTTTTTTTTTTTTCAAGAAACTGCTCTAAGAAGCAAATCCCATGTAAATAATAGAAGAAAACTTCTCTTAGTTGAAGATAGTTGCAAATTCTTAAATTGTAAGGCCCACCAACACGAAGAAAAATAAATGAAAGGAGACCCATACCCAGCCAGTGATGGTGTATTTCAAGGGTAAAGGAAATTTCTTTTGAGTGTCTAGGAAAAGCATTTGAAAGGTAAACGCATAGTCAGATTAGCATCAAACTTGTCTTCTGCAGCACAAAGGGCAACACATCAATATCTGCAATTCTGAGGGGAAAGTATTGCAGCCCAAGAATTCTCTAACTTATCAAGCTATTGTTTATTTGCGAGAGTAACATATAAATTCTTAGACATAGAGGAATTTAGAAAGTACACTGTTTTACTTTCTTATTGCTGCTTTAACAAATTAGCACAAACTAGTGACTGAAACAACACAGGTTTATTCTTTTACAGTTCTGTAAATCAGAAGTCCTAAAATCAAGGTGTTGTCAGGGCTGTGTTCCTTCTGGAGGCTCCCGGAGAGATTTCACTTCCTTGTGTTTTCCAGATCCTAGAACTCATACACATTCCAGGTCTTGTGGTTCCTTTGTTCACCTTCAAAGCCAGTGAAGTTACATCTCTCTGACCATTTTCCGTCATCACTGCTCCCTCTGACCTTCCTGTTCTGCCTCTTTTCCACCTAAAAGGATCCATGCGATTACTTTGACCCCCCAGATAATCTCTCCATATCTAGATCCTTAACTTGATGACATCTACAAAGACCCTTTTATCATGTAAGCTAACGTGTTCCCAGGTTCTGAAGATTAGGACATGGACAGTTTTTGGAGTTGGGGGGCATTATTCTGACTACCACAGAATATATGCCAAACAGGACCCTTCTTGAAAAAAGGTAAAGATCTACAAATTTAAAAATCAATTGGAAGAAAACATGAGAACAGTCAAAAAATTTTTGAAAACAGAAAAGTAATGATTGGGGCATGCCCTAACACTCTCTAAAATTGTACAGCTGGAACAATAAAACTGGAACACTGGAACAGATAGACAGATAGAAAGTCCACTAATAGGGCCCAAACATCCGTATGAATTTAAATCAAGAAAATCAGAAAGAAATCCAGTATTAGGAAAACTAACAAATTGAGAAAAGAACTTTAGATCCTAAACTCGTGCCCACAGAAGGTAACGATTTGAATATATGTATTTTTAAAAAATGAAACCATGAAACTATTGGGAGAAAATTTAAGTGAATAATTCTGTAATTTTAGAGTGAGGATGAATTTCTAAGTATAGCTCCCAAGCCAGAAACTCTTAAAAGAAACCCCTAATGGATATATTTGAAGATATAAACAATTAAATAATCATAAAATAATTTCTATATGACCAAAGAAAATATCTCAAAGTTAATAGTTCAAAGGTCAATGATAAATTATTTATAACAAAAATGACAAAAGTTAATATCTTTCTTACATAAAAAACTTTTACAAATCAATAATCAAGAGATAACCACCACAAGAGAAAAACAGGCAAAGGACATAAATAGACACTTTGGAAAAAGAACTGAACAGAGCTAGTAAACATGAAAGGAGCTTTACCTATTGTATTAACTGATTTTTTTTTTAATGATAATATTCAGTTTGGGGATGAGTAATCTGAATTGGTTCAAAGTTTCCGCATGGTAACTTTACAACATGTACCAGAGCTTCAAGTTTGCAAAGACTGCAGCAGCAAGTCTAAGTCTTCACCAGGTGCCTGGAGCTATGCCTCGGCCATCGGGGCAGATGTGCAGTTCCCCGAGGGAGCTGCCCTCTCAGAGATGATGAGGATCTTGTTTTCACGACAGTTGCCTCCTTCTCTCCCTCCTTTTCCACTCCATCCTCTGTACTAGCCCAGCAGATCCCTTTAATTCAAGCTCGACTATTGCAAATTCAGAGGCTGGGGTGAGCAGCCGTGGCGGCCTGAGCGTGGGCAGGCAATGCACCCGCTCCTGTGGCCCTTGCCCGGGGCTGCAGGGGGTGTGATCCACCCAAGACCATCTGGTAGCATATGGGCAGTCTCTGCTCTTTTTATGTCCCCAAACACAGCCAAGCCCCCGTTCCTCTGCATTTGAAAGGTTGATGGCAAGTAAGTTCCACTCTTCTCTCTCCCTCTCAGGAATATTTTGGGGGTTTCTCATTCCTTAGCCATCAATAGGAAAAATGGGGTGGGGAGGGGAGGCGTGAATCTCTTAGTTAAACTTGAAATGCAAAACAAATGCTTTTAGATAAACTCTAAATCATCACAGCATTTGACATTCCAACAGCTTTTTTTTTTTTTTTTAAATCTCTGGAATTAGAAGTTTACGCCTTTGAAGATGCAGGCCTGGCCTCCCCTGGGAAAACTGAGTCTTGGTGTCTTAAAAAAATGAATCAGCTGCCGCTTAGCCAGCACATGCCAAGGGCAGAAAATACATTTCAATAAATTAATCCTTTACATAATGACAATATTAGTGCTAACTCCGGGGCATACACATTCACACATACAGACACACACTTTCTCCTCCAAAAATCAGACACCATTTTTCACTGACACCATTTTTAACTTCAAATGGACACAATCCATATTTATAGATTCAAAGTTTGAAACATTGTGAGACTCTAATCCACAGTCTGCCTGTGCCCCTCTTGCTGCCACGATATCTCCCACTGGCAGTCAGACGCACAGCGTTATCTTCCACTCAACCCTGCACTTCCATTGTGAATGCATGTTTTACTTAAATTATTTAATTGAGATTTATGTGAATTACACACATAATACCATTATTTGGTAGAAAATTCAGAAAACCCAAGGTAAGTAATCCAGATCCTTCAGACTACTATAAGATCAAGTACTGTTAACATTTTGACTACCTTAGTCTTCGATAGAGATAATTTTTTTTAAAAAAATAGAATGAATAGTGTTTTAGAAAGTAGTTTTAACAATAGAATACAATAACAATAGAATGAAAGTGTTTTAGAAAGTAGTTTTAACAACTTTTGCTATTAGCAATGCTCAATATCATCAGTTATATCTGTATATTCAAACATTCTTATAGATCTGTTATATTTATATAACACAATTTTTTATGGGTACATAAATTATAATCTTGTATAAGATGTTTTCACTTTGGATTTCCGTGACCATTAGTGAGGTTGCACATCGGTTTATATATTCGTGATTCATTGTTGTTTCCATTTGTTTGAAATCGTTATTCATTTCCTTTGTCCTTAAAAAAAATCTTTCTTATTGATTTGTGGAAATTCTTTATATATTTTGACAGTTTATTCCTTATTGATTATGTGTCTCATATAATTTCATCCGAGCTTGTCTTTGTGCTCTTGTTTATATGCCTTTTGATAACTTTTTTTTTTTTTTTTTTTTTTTGCGGTACGCGGGCCTCTCACTGTTGCGGCCTCTCCCGTTGCAGAGCACAGGCTCCGGACGCGCAGGCTCAGCGGCCATGGCTCACGGGCCCAGCCGCTCCGCAGCATGTGGGATCCTCCCGGACCGGGGCACGAACCCGTGTCCCCTGCATCGGCAGGCGGACTCTCAACCATTGCACCACCAGGGAAGCCCTTGATAACCTTTTGATGGTACTTAATTTCAATGTATTTGAATTGATCTATTTTTCTCTTTATGGTTTATACTTTTGTGTCTGGTTAAATAAATGTTTTCCTACATTGAGTTTTAAAAAGTTCTGTACATTGAAGTGCATATTAGTTTGATGATTTATATTCATCTGTTTTCAAAGAATGAGCTTTTCAATAAAAAATATATTTCTACCTTAAAAAAAATAGAATTACACTGAGACCTATTTTTTCCACTGAATATTTGATGAAATTTTCCATGACATTTTATATATATATATATATTTTTTTTTTTTTAAGATCTGGAATTATTTATTTATTTATTTATAATTCCTTTTTTTGGGGTGGGGTGGGGGGAGCCGTACCGTGCAGCATGAGATCTCTGTTCCCCAACCGGGGATCAAACCTCCACCCACTGAAGTGGAAGCACAGAGTCCTAACCACTGGACCACCAGGGAAGTCCTGACATTATATATTTTAAATTATTTTTTAATTGATGCATTTGTTTGCATTCTGTGGATTACTACATTGTACTCTTAACACCTGACCTGTTAAATGTTTTTTTGTGTTTCCCATTTTTAACTGTTTTGTACAACCTAGATAAAATCTTTGTGCACATTTATGGTTACTCATCTGGGATAAATTTCTAGAAGCAAAATTTTTCCAAGTTTACACATTTCAAAATTTTTTTATACATAGACCAAAGTCATCCTCTGGAGATCTGTAATGATATACACTCCTGTATGATCAGGTCACTCAAGATGGCTGTTCTCTTGCTCTCTGTACATCCCCTGCTGGTCCAGTCCTTGCCTCACCCACACCCTACTCACCTGACTGACCTTCCCTCTTAATCACAGAACCTAATCAGTAAATGCCTACACACTTGCCCTCAGCCCCAGCTAGCGTTTGTTCTAATATTTAGATCAGAACTATCTCTACTATGATAGTTTCTCAAAGGGGAGGTAAGTCTCTCCTGGTTTCCCTGGAAACCCGTGAGCTAAACTGATGTCAGTTCCCTCTGTAACTGGTAACCTCCCTCTCCCCCTGCTAGCTGCCACGTCCTGCCTGCCATCTGCTGCCCACGGTGGGGTGCCGCTCCAGGACCTTGCTTCAGACAGGTAAGATCCCCCATCCATTAAACTACCAATGTCTCTGTGGTTGACTCCGGATTCTTTCTTCAGTCTTGAGGCTAGGGTGCAGCACAACAACTCCCAAACATGTGTGAAAGTCCTAGTTTCCTTGTGTCCTCACCAACCCTGGGGACTGTGTTTTAAACTTTACCTAATTTGATAAGCAAAGTATTTACACACATTTCACTGATGATTCTATTCTAGGAATGTTGCAAATTGAAAGATATGAATTTTATATTTTATGTAATTTATATGCTCATCAAAGGTATGTAACATTGAACAATGATATAACTTTATACATAAAAGTAACAATTAATAACCCACATTTATTTGCTGACCTTGATGTGATGTCTTAGAACGATCATGATAGTGAAATAATGATCGAGCTTTAGTACACAGGCTATTTCTGAAGCCATGCAGAAAAGGGATACCGTTCCTCAGGCAGGAATTCTATGTGTAAATGTATGAATTGTCAAGAAAATGGAATGGGAGTGAGTAGCGCAATTTGCCTGAAAATAACATTGATATTATTGCAAGGCGTTGTTTCTAAAACTTCAAAGTAGGAGTGATGAGTTCCTGGCATGGAAACCTTCAGTATCTGATTGAGTTGTTTCTATGGAAATAATTTATGGATTAATAAACCCTGGTGAATAACGTCTATCAATGCTTAACCACTTAGGGTATCAGCAGGAAACATGCAAAATGCTGCCGGTATCTTTTTTTAGAGAATGAGAAGTTCTGAATGTCTTACAAGTTTCTTTCCAACATTCTAAGGAAAAATTACTTAAATTTTCAAAGATCTTCAGATCATTCAGTCACTCAATGACTTTATTCAGGGCTTCCTATGTGCCTGGGTCCCGAAATAGTTTACTATACTTGGCTTCGTGCTCAACTCTGGTCTGCACACCTCTTGGATGCTAGAATATTACACAGTTTAAATATGAAATACTCCTTCCCTACTTACTGTCCCTCTCCTCCAGCCAAGGAAGGAAATTTGGTATGAAAATGAGGGATGATAATTTATAATCCTGGGACAAAACTGAACTGGCTCCCTGAATTAAAAAGAAAAAGAAAGGGAAAAAAGCTATTTCGGTGAGGAGGAGATTCAAGAATCTTAGATGTCTGCCCAGTCTTATATTGTCTTGTACCAGCCAAAGTTAAGAGAGAAAGTCCTACACCAGTTCCTACAACTGACCAACTAGATGGGCAGCTGTATAGTCTAAGATGGATGCCGAGGAAACTCATAAATGTGAATCGACTTTATTCTGAGTCGACTGTAAGCTGAGTAAGAGTGGCAGAGATTCTGGAATTCTCTTCCATCGTCCTTCAAGTTCTTGGCTAAATTAAGCTTCATGTTGCTATCCTGAAGGGCTGTGTGTGCTACATGACCTCATCCTACACCATCCCTGACATCCGCCTGATATCCACCTCGGGGCATTGCTTCTCTGGAGGACTCTTAGATTTCATGTCTTCACTGTTCCTGGGAATAGATCTTTTTTTTAAGTGGAGACTGATACTGTAAGATGAACTCACAATTATATTCAAGTACATTAAGAGCCATTCCCGAGCCTCGCAAGGCAGCAAGAAAGCATTAGGATATTCATATAACTATTCCCCAAAATAGAAACAAGAAAACCTCAAAAACGAACTTTACCCACTTGTCTATAATTGATCCAGCTCTGCATTCTCATTAGAATAAAATACTCCTGCTTTTCACGTGGATAAGACTTCCTCTCTGCTTTTCCATTGTGAAGGGCTGGGCCAGATTGGATTACTTGCTTCGGTGTAAGTTATGGCATTTTTCTACAAAGCCTACTTGCACAGATGCATTTTAAGTCAGGGCTCCAGAGCCCAGAAATAAATGTTGATTGATATTCCATCGAGGGTTTCAACATACGGTTCTGTGTTTAAAGGATTTTAGATTAATCCGTTGAGGAGGCTGCAACTCCGGTTATGAGTACAGCTTTTTCATGTAGAGGTAGCTACCTTAGTTTAAAGACACCAGATACCCTTGGTTACATAGGCTGTAAGTGCCTTGAAAACAGGAACCTGGTGTTATTCACAAGGGATCTTTAGCGTGTAGCTCAGGGCCCAAGACACAGTGAAGACACAATAAATGAAATGTTTTTGTGGCTGACGAGACACACAGGAACTGTGGACAGAAAACCAACAACTTTGGACGGATCCCCTGAAGATCATATTCCTGCTGGAGCTGCCCATCATTAAAGAAACTTCTTTAATCTTAACTGGACCCATTCTTTCAGCCAGCATTTGTTGGGTACTTAGTCTCCACTAGACCCTGGATATAGCAAATAGCAGTTCATCAGGACCCATTTTCTCTTCCTCCCGGGCACACCAAGCAGCCCTTGTTTCCTGGTCTCCCTTCCTGTGACTGAGGTCATGTGCCTGGTTCTAGCCCGCGGGATGTGAGGATGAGTGTGTGCCTCTCTCAGGCCTGGCCCTTCAGGTGGTCCTCAGTGCCCTCTTCCTGCTCGTCTGTCCTCCCTTCCAGTTGGTTGGCACGGGAACAACCATGGCGGCTTTGGCCCTGTGCTGAGGATGGTAGATCCTGCTTCAGCCTGGGCTCCTAAGACACCCCACCAACCTGCCCAGGACTGTTAGGTGAACCAGAAAAAAAGCTTCTATCATGCTAAGGCCAACCCCAACTCAAACACTGGCGATACAAAGTCACTGGAGATGCAGTCCTGGCCTCAGGGGCCATCCAACCCTAGCCTGGACTTTGATGGTCAGAAGACCACCGTGTGGCCCTTTATGCTTCCACAGAAGAGAGTCACAAACAGAGAGAGTCCCTCCATGACACGTCCACTCCTTGACCTGCAGGACATTCAGAAACCTTCACGAGAAGGCCCTGATTGGAGACCATCCATCAGACCACCTGCCCTCAGTGATGTGTCAAGTGCTACAGCCAGGCAGATGCAGAGCCTGGGAATCAGAGGCTGGGTTTCTGTAGGAGGCCGGATGGATGATTCTGACGCCTCAATTTTCACCGAAGTGAATCAGCAAGTGACTGCAAAAGAGGCCCCTCATCAGGAGAAGTAATTCCAACAGAGGCCCAGCTCAAAAACATAAGGCATGTTGTTTGCTAGCAGGCAAACTCTTTCCAGTGTGTTCACTTAAAGGACTTTGGACTCACGGACATAGAGAACAGACTTGTGGTTGCCAAGGGGGAGGGAGTTGGGGGAGGGATGCAATGGGAGGTTGGGATCAGCAGATGTAAACTAATACATATGGAATTGATAGACAAGGTCCTAATGTATAGCACAGAGAGCTATATTCAATATCCTATGATAAACCAGAATGGAAAAGAATATCTTTTAAAAGAATATATATATATATATATGTATATATATATATATATATATATATAACTGAGTCACTTTGCTGTACAGCAGATGTTAACACAACTTTATAAATCAACTATATATACTTTAAAAAAGAAAGAGAAAGAAAGAAAGGAAGGAAGGAAGGAAGGAAGGAAGGAGGGAAGGAAGGAAGGAAAGGCTTTGGTATCCTCAAATATTAAAGTACTTTCCTATATATTTCGCATGAGTTCTCAAAATGACCTGCTGACCAGTGAGGCAAGTCAGTTCAAAGCCATACAGCCTCCTGGGGGGAGTCAGAACTCAACTCTAACACCTGACTCAGCATCCTTTCCCACCAGGCCAAGCTCTAGTTTATGTCAGAGCTTAAGACACACTTTCCTCAATCGTCCCTTGTATTTCTTAATATCCTCAGTGAATTCACGGACCAGCAGCAGATGGAAGCTCAGTCAGAGGGCCAGGACCACCTGATTGGTGCTCTGCCCCACTCAGCCACCACACCACCCTCGACACAACCTTACTGCTACGTAGAGCATCGGCAAAATGTCACTGGGTAAGATTTAAATGTCATGACATCAACCTGGGTCTCAGATTCAGTTCCCCAGACAGAATACAAATGAAGAGGACCCAAGGATTATAAAGGGGTGTGCTGGGCTATTTGCTAAGAATGTCAGGGTGGTACTGGGTCTGAGGTTTCACTGGCTTATTTGAGTCTCCATTTCTGTAAAAGTTAGAACCTCAGCCAGTGTATTTCCTTCCTTTTTATGCTTCACAAACATTTTCTTTCACATTATTTATTTGAATTTGATACGTATTCACCAAGTACCTACTAAGGGAAAGGCTTGCACCATACAGCCTAGATGACACGAAGGCTGGTGTGGAAGATAATTATTAAAAGCGTGGAAATGGATTGTTCCTGAGTTTTCCAGTCTTCTGTAGCCCCTTTCCATTAATGTCCAAACTACTTGAGCCCCCGACCCATTGACCAAGGGAAGGCCAGCGTTCTACCTGGGATTTGAGGATTAGTGGGTAGACAGCAAAGTGCCCTATTACCACTGAGTTCAAATATATGATATCAACCCAGCTCTCAAACCCAAAATTTTTAAAAATTATTTTTCTCTTCATACTTTATTTTTTGAATGTTTTCAATGACTATACATTACCTTTATATTCAAAAAAATTAGCTATTTGTGTTTTGAAAAATTATAATTTTTAAATGTTTAATTAGGTTTTAACCTGTCATAAGAAACAAAACTCTCTCGTGTAGTACTAGATGGAGTTTTAAATTCATAACCTATTGACAGGTGGGAATTTGACAATAGATATTTCAAGTCCTAAATATGAAATCCATTTGACACTGCAGTTCCTTTGCCAGGCATTCGTTCTAAAGGAATACTCATATACACCCACAAAGTTGTGTGTTCAAAGGTGATTGAGTTCAAACCCAAAAGATTATCTCTCTTCCTGCAGCTTCATTCACGTACTTACTCATCAAGTGCTTACTGGATTCCTACTAGCTCCCAGGCAACGTTCTGCGGGATGAATAACAGAGTCCTGCTTTGTGACAATGCTCCTTACAACCAGGGAAAGACCCAGGCAATTAACCAATGACTCGTTATGTAGAGAACAACTACCCTTTCTTCACACAAAACGTGGACACATCTACTCCGCTCCCATCCCCACAAGCGCGAGGCTCATGTGCACACGTCTTTATTGGAGGCTTTACTGTTAGGCTTTACTATTACTAAAAATTTTCTGGCCATTCCCAACCATAGGGCTTGCTTTCCTGAGATCCAGCCTCTGGACCTCCCACTCCTTGACCATTTTCTTCAATCTTCCCCTTGTTATGGGTTAAACTGTGCCCCCCACCCCTCAAAAAAAGAGAATGTTGAAGTCCTAACTCCCAGGACCTCATATTGTGACCTTATTTAAAATAAAGTTTTTTCATAGGTAATCAAGTTGAATGAGTTCATTACGGTGGACTCCAATCCAATATGACTGGGGTCCTTATAAAAAGAGGAATATTGGGCACAGAGACAGACATGCACAGACAGGAAATGATGTAAAGATGCACAGGAAGAAGCCTGGAGGAAAACAGAAGATTAGAGCAACACATCTACAAGTCAAGGAATGTCGAAGACTGCTGGCTAGGAAGGCAAAGAAGGAGCCTCCCCATAGGTTTCAGAGGGAGCGTGGCTCCCCCATCACCTTGATTTTGGACTTCTAGTCTCCAGAGCAGTGAGACAAATGCACATCTGTTAAGTCACCCAGTTTGTGGTACTTTGTTACAGCAGCCTAAGGAAAGTAATCCACTCTCATCACTGAGGTTCAAAATCTTTACCTTCCCTGCCATCCGGCTGCCTGCAAAAACCCAAACATTCTATGACGTCATCATTTAGGGCAAAGTAACTCACTTTATAATCTCCAAAAGCCTGACCTCTTTCAAGGCTTTCCCAAAAGCGAAAGATTATTTACCCCTATGACGAATTTTGTCACTTCCCTACAAGGAGGAAACAGAGGCTAGCAAATCATTTCAAAGAGATGAAGCCCAGAAGCTCTAGATGACGTAGGGGCTGGGGACCTGGATCTCTGCCCACCAGAAGGCCACTTACGCTCAAGGAACTCTGGTGTTCTGGGGCACCCAGTTGGAAACCCTGGACTGGATCAGGGACCCATGAGTAGCTACCCTCCTTGTGTGGTTTAGGGCCCAATCAGGCTTCTGGATTTGATGTTCAGTTCCCTAAGAACCTGAGAGTACACTGATCCCCAATTTGAGGGTCTCCCAGGATACCAAGAGATATCAACCATCCATTATACTCCCCCCAACTGCCCTCCCTTAAGGACCTGAAGGGAGGGAGGTAGGTATCTCACAGCTCTGGAGGCTAGGAGTCCAACAGCATAGAAAAAGAGTTAAGAGAATTTTCCAACAAATAGATATGGTGGGGTCAGGAGAGAACAAGGAGACAAGATGGCACGGAGGCCTTCATTTTTTAGAGGCTGAAGTCAGGTTTATTGGGAGACAAGGGCATGACATGAGCAACAGTGTGTGTCTTTTGGGGACTCTGGGATGCAGAGACTGGTTCCTAAGACACTCCTAGGGACTCATTTCTGGATGAAGAGGTTGCTGGGGGCAGTACGACCATCTGCTGGGCTGTCTCTACCACCATAGGTCTGGGGAAGCCAAGCAGATGGCTTGAGGATGGGGTCTCTCAGCTCCTGCAGCCGTTGCTCTGAGCCTTGAACCCACACCTGCCCTCCAATGCTTCCAGAAGGCCTGACCCTGACCATAGCCACGGCCTCTACTGCCTCTGTCATGGGGATCTCTGGAGTTCAGAGCCCCTGGACTAGACCCCTCTGGGGTCACCAGCTTCAGAGACCTGGCCATCACCATGTCTTCCCCTACCTAGGTCACCTGTACTGGTGATGGGAGAAAACACGGTAATAACATATGTCCTTAGTGAAATCAGAAATTCAGATTTGAGAGGAAAGGGGATGGGCTCCATTTGGGATACATGGTATTAATTTTCCTTCCCTGTCTTAAAGTTTTAATAGTTGATCCCAATAGGGGAGAGTGACATGCATATATGTGGGTTTTCTATGCCTATAAAGGGAGAATCCAAATTCCATTTTAATTTATAAAAATAAGCTAGAATCATAATCCTTGATTTCTGATTTAAACACCTAATAGAGGATTTGAATGTAGAAAATAGAGAAAAACACCAAGTCTTTTAGAAAAGTCACAAAGAGCTGTCCACAAAACTGATCTCTGTGGCCCAACACAGGTCAATGACAGTTCATTGAAAGGTCATTAACAAATACAAATTGTGATCAATTATTTAAATATCATTTAAGACAAATGTAGTGCAAAGCCTTTCCAAACCAGACACAATCGATTTACTGAAAATAATATACTTCCAAGAGACCAGCCAGGCTCAAATCAATAAAACTACCCCAATCATAAACCTTTTCTCCAAGGCCTATTTATCATTATTCATACCTTTTAACAAAACAAGCGTTTGATGAGGATTTTTTGTGGTGATTTTCCTGAAAAAGCTTTTTAGCCAAGAGAACAGTTTGTCCCTCTGTTCACAAGTACTGTCCCCTTCGTGTGAGGTTTTTGTTCAAAGGAATTGAAGGGAATCCGTTTTATCTCTATACCATTGTTTGAAATAGAAACTACAAGATTCAGTGTTCAATCCAACCTGATGATCACGAACTGGGCATCTACACAGTGAATCTTCACCGTTTTATTCCCACTGCCAGACAAACGATGGATGGCGCTCACACCTACAAAACCTTCCCCTAGGTGACCCAGGATGACTCTTGATTCCCCCTTTTTCTCTCACACTGAGGAACATGTGTCAGAAAGCAAGAGAATGACTGTGACAATATTACAAGGCTAATCTCAAATACATTCTAATTCTTGCCAATAAAAATGAAGCTCACAAACTTTGGTGCCTCAACTACTGTTAGAGCCACTATAACGACACATGAGTGGTTGAAAACCACAGATTACGAGATGCTCAGTGTTGGTGATCAAACCCCTCTCCATGAAATACTACTTCAATGACTTTTTTTTTAACATCTTTATTGGGGTAAAATTGCTTTACAATGGTGTGTTAGTTTCTGCTTTATAACAAAGTGAATTAGTTATACATATGTTCCCACTTCTCTTCCCTCTTGTGTCTCCCTCCCTCCCACCCTCCCTATCCCACCCCTCCAGGCGGTCACAAAGCACGGAGCTGATCTCCCTGTGCTATGCGGCTGCTTCCCGCTAGCTATCTACCTTACGTTTGGTAGTGTATATATGTCCATGAGGGACATGCATTCATGCAGAAGAAAGGAGCGTGACCTTGAAGCCTGTTAGTTAGGTAAATGAGCATCTGATTCCTCCATTAATGGCTCAAAACCCATTCTGTCTATGCAGTGTGGCTTTGCAAATCTCTTCTCTGAGATCGTGCAGTGAATTTAACTCTTCAGGGGGGCAAATCTGATTTTCCCAATGGTCAAGTCCTTTTTGCCCCCAAATGGTCGACTTCCCTGTTGCCCTAATATACCAACCATGGTAGAAGGAGGAAAGGGGAGAGTCCCAGTGGGATTATGCAATAGGCGTAGGGGACAAGGTCTGTCCCCAGATCAGGTTCCCCTCTGGCCATTTCAGCAAGGTAGGCAGTCAGTGTAGGCGGTAGAGGCCTGGGCTGGAGGCTAACTGGTGGGTTTGTGTCCCTGCTGCACCGAGGGCTGGTCCTCAGCTAGAACACAGCATTGGGGGCCAGTTATCTGCAGCCTGCACCCCTTCCAATTGTTCAGTGCCCTCCCCAAACCTTTAATAAAAGGGGAATTTTGAAACACATAGAGAAAAGAAGTAGGAAGAATAGTGCAGTGAATCCCACCAGCCACCACCTGCCTTCAGCAGTTATCAGCTCATGGCCGATCTTGTCCATCTATCCCCACAACTTCCCTCCTCAACTGGATTAAGTGAAGAATTTTTTTTTTTTTTTTTTGGTCACATGTTGTTCAGCTTGCGGGATCTTAGTTCCCCGACCAGGGATCAAACCCAGACCCCAGGAGTGATTGGGCCGAGTCCGAGCCACTAGACCACCAGGGAAGTCCCGTGTTAAGAATTTTAATTTACCCCAGATACACTCATTACTCACTTGATCAATTTTGGCAAAGTAATCTCGAAATCCTCAGTCTCCTCGCCTGAAAGGTAATCGTGTTTCCCCTCTGGGGAGACTGTGAAAGTGAAATGACATAATACATGTGGAAGTCTTAAGAACAGAGCTTAAAGGTGATAAACGCAACCTTAGCTTCTTCCTATGTTCTCTCCTGGAATTCTAAATGTAACCAGCACAGTGAACCAGGGGACTCATTGGATAGAAGGCTCTAGCAACTTTGTCTTCTGATACCCCTTTAAATGAATCCTGGATTTCCCCTGCCCTGATAAAAACCTGGGAAGTCCCTTGTTTTTTCTGCCCATTCTTAGGGAACACACAGTCCCCCGCTGGTTATTGGGATGTCCAGTCCATACAAGGCTGAAGCTAATGGCTTCTTTCAGATACACAGCCCCTTCCCCTCCTTCCATGCCCGTGCAGGCTGTAAGCCACACCTGGGCTGGGGGTATGGCTGTTTCTTCTTTATTTCCCCTCCTTCCTGTCCCCCCTTAAATACACACACACGCACACACACACACACACACAGACAATACAGAGCTGTGGGCAAGAGGTGGTCATTTGAGCAAGGATGCTCGAGTTGAAGGGATGATGCTTATACTGACTCTTTCACTTGTGGGGGGAATTTCTAGGTTCTTGGGAGAAGCCCTGTGCCCATCCCTGGATACTGCTTATTTGATGTTCCATAGTATGGACAGCTCCCTAACACCTTTCCTCCCCTGCCTCTCTCCCGGGGAATCCAGCAGTACCTCTCTGATGAGGAATATCGTGGAACCTGATGTCTTGCACTATGGTCTCACCTGTTGGACCCATATGAAGAAATGCTCATGGATTCTTTGCCCCAGCAAACTCTGGGCACACACGTCAGCCCCAGTACCCCCGCCCCTCCCGCAGCTCCCCCATCAGCAACTGGTCAGCTCCCCTCTGACTTTTACATCTCTCTGAGGGAGTCGGATGCCAGTTCTCTGTGGCTCCAAACTGCAGGGAACATCATGCCCCAAGCTCTCCAAGACGAGGTTTGAAAATCCTCAGACCATCGTCGCACGGGGAGCAGATACCCCTCACCCCTTGCCCAGGCTTAACAGCCACCGTGGCCTCCTCCAAAACCCTTTACATAAACCCTTCCTCTCAGTCTCCGCATCCCAACCTCAGTGTGGGTGAGGGTCTTTAAAAGCTGTACAACTGGGTTTCTTAATCTATGTTGAAATCTCTGCATGGAGGTTTTGGCGGGACGTAGCATCTACTGTCTTCAAGTTTCAGTTGAATGGAGACAGGAGGAGTCTCGTTTTAATGTGTTGTTACATCATTTTACAATCAATGAACATCCTGGACATCACAAAGCCTGTGGTCAGAGTTGGAAGCTTGCCTGAACGCAGCCAACCTGGCAAAGTGGTTTTCTATGGGAAGAGAGCCTGAACATCTGGTCATGACCACAGGAGCAGGGCCCTGGAGCCCCAGGGCGGGCCCCCTGCGGTCCCCGCGGAGACACGGGAGGAAGTGGCAGCAGCAGTAGGTTAGATGCCATTAGAATGTGCAGGATGTTTTCCAATGTGATCCTGTGTGGCTGCAATAGAAGCAGTGATGCTGTTGCCTGGTCAGATATTCCAGCTTCTCCCCATCCGGCACTGACAGGCAGGTAGGTGGCCCCTGTGGACTGACGGTCCCACTTGCTACGGCACGTATTTATTTCATCCGTATCTCCTGCCTGGCACACAGGAGCTACTCCAGTGCTTGCTGAGTGAATGAAGGGTTTACATTCATCTCTTTATCCTTCAGCTTCTGTTCTCGAATTGGTCTTTCCACTTCACCAACTCATTTTTCTGCAATGGCCAAACCGCTAGTCACCACCTCCCTTGGAATCCAAAATACTGCAGACTTGTTTTTCACCTGGAATCCACCTCTTCTAATTTTAGAGAGGGTCTCCTTTTGAGAAAGGCAAACTTTGTCGGTACATTTTGAAGTTTTTTATTTCCTGCAATAAAGACACCTTTGTTCTTTTTTTTCACATTATTCCCCTTTCTTGACCTCCTGCGTCTCTCCGTGTACACTGATGACTTTTCTATGCTGGCCATTTTGTTTCAGGATGGAATTGTTCATTAGTATTGGAAGTTGAGACGTGTTTTGTTAGAGATTATGTGAGGGTAGAGACAAATATTTCAGTATCAAACAGGGAGAAAAGTATATATATACATTATATATTACATATATACATATATATATGTATATATACACATATATATTATGTCAGAACTTATAAAGTTTCCATGAAAAGCCATCAAAATCAAAACTAAGATTAATGACAATCTGGGAAAAATAGTTTCAACTTACGTGAGCTTTGCTCTATAAAGAGCTCTTAAAAATCAGTTAGAAAGAAATACTCTCAGAGGAAAATAAAGAAGGCATTTAATTTGAAAAGAATCAAAATAAGTAAATTTCAGCCTTAATTAACAAAGTGAAGATTTAAATAACCATGTGATATTATTCTTCACTTCTAAGTTTAAGGATAAAAAAGGATCATCTTTCATGTTAGCAAAGACTGGAGAATTTTCATATATTTCTGCTGGGAATATAATTTGGTATAACTTTCCCTGAAAAACATTTTTTCTATATGATAATTCATGTCATCTGATGAATGGTATCTAGTTTAGGATAAGGGTGGCGTTCCAAGTCAGGCCATGTGTCCTAAGCCCCTGGTGCCATCTAGGTTGGGGAGAGCTGCCTTAAGAGCTGCCTCAAGGACTATGACACAACTAGATCTATGCCCTTGCAACTAGGTCTGCACAGAGGTGTGGCCGGGCCAGACTCTCGGAGCAGATCCCAGTGGACCACATAGTGGGCTTATCCACACCAACGATCGCGTCTAAGACCCAGGGCTCCATCCTAACTTGCCTTTCTGTAGTGATCATCTTTCGCTTCCCCAACATATGTATTTATTTGTCATCTCCAGTGGGTGAATTTAGAAACCAGAATGAAAACAAAGGAATACACAAGTAAGTGTTTATTATAATGAAGATGAATTTGATTTGTTTTTACTTACCCTTAGTTCTTTATTACAAATAGACACATTCTAGAAACACATTCACAGTATTCCTTACACATTCCCCATAGTGGGAGGAGCATATGCCAATCAGACAGATTTAACCTGGGGGGGTGGGCAGTTGCAATAGGGACCACCCCTCTCTTCACTCTCTGTGTTTTGAACCAGTGAGATATAGAAAGAGGTGTCAGGCAAAAGATGAGACTATCAGCTTTATCACTGGCCAAAGCTCACTGGAGACATGGCTCGGGGTTTTGACCAGGTGAGCTCCTAATACTTCGTCACTGAATTAGCAGACACCCACCTGGCCATGAGCAGACACGAGCAGAGCTAGACACCCCAAAACTTCACCCTCAGGGGATGGTCCTTACTGCAGGGCAGGACCACAGGCCAGAGCACACCTCTCTGCAGGCAGGTTCAAAATAGGGAGTGAGAAGTAGCTGGGCTGAGATGCCCAGACCACTCTCCAACCATCACCAATGAACGACAGCTCCCCTTCCTCCTGGGGGAGACAAGAGTGACAGGTGAGGAGAAAGGGGCTTGGCCTGCTTGGCGGTCCTCAATCCTAGCCCACCTGCACATTAGAATCACCCGGGCTCCTTCCAAAGCACAGATGCCCACACGCTACCAACTGATGGACGGAGATAGAAACCAGGCACCAGCATTTTCAGAGTGTACCCCCCGCCCTCCGCCGGTGCCTTTGATGTGTTGTGCATCTCTGCTCCAGCTGAAACCCAGCTGTGAGGAAGCCTCAGGTGTGAGGGCACAGAGCCACAGAGTGAACGGGGTGACCCCTGGAGGACTTGTCAAAATGTGTTACCAGGGCTTCCCTGGTGGTGCGGTGGTTGAGAGTCCGCCTGCCGATGCGGGGGACGCGGGTTCGTGCCCCGGTCCGGGAAGGTCCCACATGCCGCGGAGCGGCTGGGCCCGTGAGCCATGGCCGCTGAGCCTGCGCGTCCGGAGCCTGTGCTCCGCAACAGGAGAGGCCACAACAGTGAGAGGCCCGCGTACGGCAAAAAAAAAAAAAAATGTGTTACCAGGTGGTTCTCGAGACGACTCCCAGGGCCTCCCGTATCCGCTCTTCCTGCCATCCACGGATGATCCAGCCAGGACCATCCACGTTCTGAACCTTCTATGAAACAAGCCAGTGACCACAACATCAGCTGTCCTGACTGTATTGGTCCAACCCCGCAGTCCCCGGCAAGCCTGGCTAACAGAGGCTCACAGGAAGACTGTCTGGAATACACGTATGTTTTCCCGACTCATTCAAGTCCAGGTGATCGTGGTGAGTTCAGCAGGGCTGACCCCTGCCACTGACACACTGAACAGAGGGAAAGGCGGGCGACCCCTTCCACCACTGCAGAGCTCTGAGGGTCTGTGCAGGCTCTGAGTCTCTGGGGCCTCGTGGAGGTCGCTCACGGAATGCTCCTAATCACTCAATATTTCAATTAAAGGGAAGTCGAAGCACAGACATCACTGCTTGACGACATGTGGGCTGTAGGTAATGGGGGCTGATTTGCGCAAGGGAAACGGGAATTATTTGGAGGCGTTAACGACAGCAAAGCCTCTTCGTCAGAACAACTTGCGACCACTAAAACAGGTCCGTCTTTAAAACAGACTCATACGAAACATTCACGTCCTTGGGGATCAGGGTTAACAGTGATGACTTTGCTCACCTGTTATCTTTCATCGCTGTTCCTGGCTGATCTGAATCCGTCCTCCGGGACTGGGGAGGTGGCAGGACAGGAGGGGGATCACAACGCAAATTTCCTAGTGAAGGGTGTCCTGGGCTCTTTTTCAGTGACTCTCGCTCCCCTTCTGCCAGCAAGTTGACCTCTGGATAGAGATGTGAGTGGACCTGACCTCACAGCATGGGGGAGGGAGGGTCGACTCCACGGCTGGTCCCTGCACTGCCCTGGGTGTCACCCTGCAGGTATACTCCATCCTCCCCACCCCGCTCTGGGTCCTGCACGGCTGACCTGTATGGACCCCATCTGTAGGTCTCCTTGCCCCGCAGCTACTGGCTGGGCTGGCAGGAGACAGGAGGCGGGAGGAGATTGAGGGCAGGAGATGGATTTCCCTGGTTCTTTCCCTGTGGTGTCCCCAGGGGCTGCCTGGTCCCTCGACTAAAGGTCTCAGCTCCTGGGAAGCAGCCCCCCCATCCCCGGGTTCAGTATCCGCTCCTGACCCAGAATGCTGCACTGTCCCCTTTGGTCCCCTGCCTTCAGACACACCTTTGAAACCATTCCTTTATCCACTCTACTCCGGGTATCCTAATTCGAGTGTGCCCTCTCTTCCTGGAAGGAATTCTGACCCAGGTTTGGGGCCCTCTAAGGCCCCTGAGTGATGCCCTGATTCCACCTGTGCCCGTCTGGCCCGGCTGTGTAAGCCTGAGGCTCTCTGGGCATGGCCAGGCACCCCAGGGTCCCACATTGGTGCTCGCTGGTCCTCAGGGTCTCAGCCAGAGCCAGCCTCAGCCGTGGGGTTGGCCCACCCCTCGCTATGGGAACTTCCAGACTCCCAGCTTCCCTCTCCTGCAACCTTCTGAAGCACAGCGCACAGGGTCTCAACCCAGACATGGCAGCCTTCCCCCTGCTGGTGTGGTGAAGTGGGTCAGCTGGGCTCTCTGAGCCCCAAAGGGGAAATGGGACAAAAGCCCCTTGCTTCTGCTTTGACTCTTGCTTTTTTAGGGTCTCCATCCTTTTCCGATCCGCAGGTGAGCTCAACACGAGGGGAAGGCAGGACTCTGACTTGCCACCTCCTGGCTCAACTCTCTTCCCCCTCCTCCTGCCTCCCACTCTGAAGGGCCTTCTCCCCCTCTTCATGCCCCTGGGGACCTCCCCTAGCTCAAATCATCCCCTTCCCTATCCGGTGAGCACCTCTGCTGTAGGGGCTTACCCTCTTCTTCTAGGGGCACCAAACCACATGGCTGAATCTTAAAGACAGATGGGTGTATGGAGAGAGAAACTTAGCTATACTGGAATTTTCCTTGCTAAACCAACATAGGCTCAGAAATTCATATTTGACTAACATTTTGGGAAGTATCTTCTTCAGAACTTCAGGCTATGATAGTGGTATAAGCCCTCCTAAAAATAACTTGGGAAAACAAGCAAACACAGGCTGCCCCTTCAGCCACCACTGCAGGACTTATCAGAGCCTTGTCTATGCTATTGTGCATTAAGACTCTCTAAGGTGGTACACAGAATGCCTCCTTCTTCGTGATGTTTGACCTCAGATGTCTTTTTTCCACAGAGCATCTCACAGAGCCCATGTTCTGCTAAGCACTTTGGAAAGCACTGCCCTGTTAGGATTACATTTAGAATATCAAATTTCAAAACCATTTCAGAAAATAAAAGCAAGCTAAATGTATTTCTCTAAGACAAAGGGCAGATGAGAAATGCAATAGCGAAAAGCATTAAAGTCGAGAGCATGAAACATGACAGCACAAGAAATGGATTAAATCCACTTATTAAAATACCAAGATTCTCCCTGGTATGCTGTTTACAAAAATACACCCAAAGCGGGGAAAACAAGGAGATGAAAAAAATAAAGGAATGAACAAATGCACAACATGCAAATATTAGCATGTAAAGAGGAGAAATAGAATTGCAGAGAAAGTGAATTCTAAGCAAATACCATTTAATGGGGCAAATAGGGCCATTTTTAATGGACACAAAACCCAGTCCACTGTGAGAAGATAATGATGGTAGAGCTTTACATGCTGGCTTAAACCCAATAAAGCAAAAATTATTATAATTACAAAGGACATTGAACAGAAAAGCAATCGTAATATTTTAAAGCAATATTGTCAGCTCAGAAGAGATCAAACACAAATATTGACACAGGAGATTTGATCAATGTAACTAATAAGAAATTTATAGACACATCTTAATTTTTTTTCTACAAATAAGCTTTCTTTTTTACTTTAACTATCCATGAAAATTTAGAAAATTGGTCATATGCTCCCCTCTACAGATCTCATATATTCCCCAAAGGAGTGCACAAAACACCCTATTTTTTTTTTTACCATGACCCAATAAACCCACAAATCAATAATGTGAGCTCAAAACAAAGCACCAAATCACTCAGAAATTTAAAAATAAATAAAGATGAAAGTCACTTGTCTAAAAACCTGTAGGATTAAGAAAGAAATAAAAATATACAATGACGGGCTACTTAGATGAGAATGAAAATGAGAATGCGTCATTTCAAAACACGATATGTGTTAGCGCCACTAAGATTTTTCAGAGAGAAAGGCACACTTTTAAAAAGGAAATGATGGAAAATATATATACTAAAAATTCACCTCAGGTTTTAGTTTTTGTTTTTAAACAAAAATTAGTCCTAAGGAAACTTAGAGAAGAAGAATCAAAGAAATATGGCAGAAATTAATTAGTTGGAAAAAAGGTGGAATCCATAAATACAAGCAAGAGAAGCTTCCTTTTAAAAAAAATAGCAAAATAGTCAAACCTCTGTCAAATCTAAATTTGAAAAATTCAAAATACCAAAAAATAAATTAGAAATTTGTAAGTTGTTATTAAAGAAAAAGATACAACACCCTTTTTAAAAGATGAGTCTACTTAGAAAAATTGTGGGTAATAAACTTGAAAATGTCAATGAAGAGAAATATTTTGTGCAAATTTTTAAATAACAGAAAATTTTAAATAACAGGGCCAATAACCCAAAAGTATTGTAGAAGTTTTCAAACAATGGCTTCTTAAAGGCTCTGGTTTCAGTCATGTTTTAAAGCAAATTACAATGATAATTTAACAGAAAACTTGTCTTGAAACGCTAACATAAACCTGATTTCAACATTTGACTAGTAGGTATGGCAATTGTAAAGCAGTCTCATATTTAATAAGAATGTGAAGATTCTAATCAAAATCTTACCACACACACCTATGTTCTGAATCTGAAGACGCACCCACACATACGCAGATTATATAGAATTTACCCCAGGAATGGAAAGATGTCATAAAATGTAAATGATGCATTATATTGATACTTGAAAAAAGAAAAATATATGTAACCATTTCAATCACTTCCCTTTCAGATATAACTCTTCGAAAACTACGACTGAACGGATTCTTGCCTCACAGATTAAGAATAGTTATCTTAAAACAACAGTCATGATCACAGTTAGTGATTCACTTGAGGCACTCAGTGAAATCAGGAGAAAGTGACAATTGTGACTGTGGCTACCAATTTATGCAGTTACCCCCCAAATATTCTTTGCAAGCCCGCTAGTTCCACGTGCTGTTGTCGGTATTAAAGACACCCAGAACACAGTGTTGCATTATGTCATGGTCACGGTATTGCTATGATTGTTGCTATGTTATGATTGCAGTTGTTATAATTATATTAATCATTGCTCTGATTATTATATGCCTAAAGTGTCAAAGCACACTGCAAGAGTCCAGGTCAGAAGAGAGTTCACCAAAGCATGTGAACAAAATCAATGTCCAAAAGAGTTTTCCTATAAACCCATAACCCTGAATTAAAAGACATGGTATAAAAGGATCCCATTTACTATAATGACAAAAAATATCCCATAAAATACCTCCAAATAATCTTGAAGACAAGTGAAAGTTGCACTGAGAGCTATAAAATAATCTTCTGGAAAGGGGGGAAGAATAGAGAGTCCATATTTCTGAACAGTAATGCAGAATATTGTAAAAATGACATCTTCCTCAAGTTAATTTTTAACAGTAGAATACCAACTAATAGATGTAGGAGGCATAGCTGGGTTAAAAAATTACTATTTTGCAACCACCATACTAGTAATAATTTCAGACAAGAATTTGGGTGAATGTTTATTGGGGACATGATAGCCACATGGTACCTCCCCATCAATTACAAATTAATTACATAGGAGGAAAAGGTACCTTTCTAGTGGAAAAATCAGGTAGACGTTATCTTATTTGGGTGATCAAAGTGATGTCATAAGCCTCCAGAAGTGAGGCATTGAGAAGGACAGAGCATCAATTCTGAAATATTCTGAGAAAAATAAATACCTTGAACTTAATCCTAAAGAAGGAACCAGAAATATCTATATTTAGAACACATTCTACAAAATCATTAGTCTGTAGTCTTCAAAAATGAAAAACGAAAACTAAGAACCTATTCAGATTAAAGGAGACTAAAGACACATGAGAACTAAATGCAATGTGTGATATTATATTAGGGGAAAATGCTACTACAGAGACATTACTTGGACAATTGGTGAAATTTTAATGTGGATTATATGTTATATAACAGCAATATAAAAATGTTAAATTCCTTGAATTTGATAATATTGTGGTTTTGAAAGAAAATGCTCTTGTGCCTAAGACATCCCTACTTAAGTATTTAGAGATGAAGAGTTATAATGTCTATAACTTACTCTCAAATGATTCACAAAAAGAGATTATATATCGTTGGAATAAATATGGCAAATTGTTAACAATCGAATTAAGATGAGCAGATATATGGGTATCTATTAGATACATCTTGCAACTTTTCTATAGATTGAAAAGCTTTTTATTAAAATGTTAAAAAAATTTTAAACAAAATAAATTCTTAAAAATCCAAAGAAAGAAAACTCAATAGAAAAATGGACAAAACTTATTGGATAAATGGCTGATAAATACTTGAAAGAAGAGTCCATGTCATTAGTCACTGGGGACAGAATTAATGGTAGAATAAACAGTGGCTTGTTGTGGAATATTATACAGCAATGAAAATGAATGAACAATTGCTAATTATAACAATATGAATGAAATTCCCAAACCTAACAGTGAGTGAAAAAAAAAACAGACAAAAGCATATATAGTTTATGATTTCATTTATATAAACTTCAAAGACAGCCAAAACTCATTTATGGAGTCAGAAATCTGAGGGCATGTGATTCAGCAATCCCACTTCTGGGTACACATTCTAAGGGAATAAAATCTGTATCTCGAAGAGATACCTGCATTCCCATGTTCATTGTATTATTATTCACAATAGCCAAGACATGGAAACAACCTAAGTGTCCACTGATGGATAAATGGATAGATATACACACACAGTGGAATATTATTCAACCTTAAAAAGAAAGAAGTCCTGTTATTTAATAACACAAACAAACCCAGAGAACGTTATGCTAAGTGAAATAAGCCAGGCACAGAAAGACAAATACTGAATGAACTCAATTACATGTGGAATCTTAAAAAGTCTGACTCATAGAAGCAGAGACTAGAATGGTGGTTGCCAGGGGCTGGGGGAGGGGTGGGAGGGGAAAATGGGGAGATATTGGTCAAAGGGTATTAGGTTTCAGTTATGCAGGATAAATAAGTTCTGGAGATCTAAGGTACAGCGTGGTGACTAATGTTAATAATACTGCATTGTATATTTGAAATCTAAGAGAATAGATCTTAAATGTTCTCACACACAAAAAAAGAGAGATAACTATATGAGGTGACAGACAGGTTAATTAGCTTGATTGTGGTCATTATTTCACAATGTATACATATATCAAAACATCACATTGTACACCACAAATATGTACAATTTGTATTTGTTGATTACAACTTAACAAAGCTGATAAAAAAGAAATTAGGGACAGAGGAAGCTTCTAGGTTGCTGAGAATGTTCTGATTCCTGCCCTGGGTACTGGATATACCAATGGGTTCCCAGTGCTAAAATCCATCAGGCTATATACACTTATTATTTGTGGGTTTTTCCTATAAGAAGCATAATCATTTTTTTAAAAAAAAGAAGTACAAATACAATTGTCCTGCACTGGAAGAAAAAACGCTTATGAGAAAACTTTCCTTTCAAACTGCAAAGAAGTCAAGCAGAAGTAGCTTCCCAGCTTATCTCACTCTCACTCATTTCCTGAAGCACCAGCTGGATAATCCCTCTTATTAGCTCTGGAATAGTGAAAAGGTGAGTCACACTGATTAATGCAGCATAGTTTTGAGAGGAGCTTTGAGTAAGTCCCACATGAATAGGAACCTGGAATTAATCACTGACTATTGAAGCAGTACAAGTGTTTGAATTAGTAGCCAACAAAATAAAACCTATTAAAACATGTTTCTGAGCAGAACATTTATACTTCAGATGCGTGTTCCAGACAAAACAAGTGTGTCATCCTGCTGCATCGGGCAGGCGTTCCCTGAGCATGTGTGCGAGGATGCCAAGGCCACTGCAGCTCTACAGACGGCGCCAGGTTGCCACACATACGAATCTAGGAATTTCAATCTTGAGATTTGTAGTTACATGGATTACTTAAAAAAAAAATTCTATCAGTATCCTGTAGTTTGATTTTTACCCTAAGTATTGGTAGCAAACGACAGCAGAAAGTAACTATTCATTTGTCACAAAAACATGGAGACACATTAACCTGAAAAAAAGACAAAGTGGAATTTAAGAACACGACCTCCAAAAACAAGACCTCCACCCAGTCTTACCATTGTGCTCTGCAGTTGGAGGATATGAAGGCTCAGAAATGTGGTCCAAGTAGGGTACCCCAAAGTCTTACTGAACAGCAGCAGATGAGTGGGTTCCCATAGTTCGGGGTCCACTCCATGTCCAAAATCTTTGTTGGTCAGTGTGCCCAGAGCAACTCATTCTAATCCCAGATAAATTCAGCAAAACCTGGAGGATGCTCAAGAATGCCAACCTACAAATTTACAATGAGAACATGACGTGAATCTCATAAAGTTGAGAGCATTTACGGTCATCCTATCTAAACGTCTAGATGAGAAAGCAAAACGTAAACAGAAAGTTACTTTGTGGGCATGAAACCCAAACAAAAGGAACTCACTGGATATTCTTAATGACTAAAATAAAACCCGGTAACAGGCAGGAGAACAGAATTCGGACACATGTGATGTGAGCCAGGCTCTACCTTACAACCACAGCACACAACAGTAGGCATCTGTTTAGCTCCTGAGTCTGTAGGTCAGCTGGGAGTCAGCCGGTCCGGGCTCAGCTGAATAGATTTCGGGGTGGCTCTGTCCCACGTGTGTTTCATCCTCCTCCTAGGAGCAGAAGGCCAGCTCAGTCATACGTCTCCTTGGGGGATGGCAGAAGCACAGGTGCACATTCCACTCCTGCTGCATGCAGTCCACTAACATCCCACTGGCCAAAGCAAATCCAATATGGAGGTTCCTCAAAAAATTAAAAATACAATGGCCAGATGACCCAGCAATTCCACTGCTGGGTGTATACCCAAAGGAAATGAAGTCAGGGTCTCCAAGAGGTATCTGCATCCCTCGTCCATTGCAGCATTATTCATAAAAGCCAAGATCTGAAAATAACCTAAGTACTCATGGACAGATGAATGGATAAAGAAGATGATGTGTATATATACAATGGAATATTATTGAGCCATGGGAAAGAAAGAAGTCCTGCCACTTGTGCCAATAAGGACGGGCCTTGAGGGCATTATGCTAAGTGAAATAAGTCAGAGAAAGACAAATGCTGTATGTTATCACTTACATGTGGAATCTAAAAAAGCTGAACTCATAGAAACAGAGAGTAGAATAGTGGTTACCAGGGGCAGAAGCGTGGGGGAAAAGGAGAGATGCCAGTCACAAGGTATATAAGTCCAGTTATAAGATGAACACGTTCTGAGGACGTAATGTATATTATGGTGACTATAGTTAACAATACTGTATTATATACTTGAAAGTTGCTTAGAGAGATCTTAAATGTTCTCACCACACACACGAAAAATGGTAATTAAGTGATGGAGGTGTTAACGAACCCTCTCATGGTAACAATTTCACAATATACACACATATCAAATCATCACATTGTAAATCTTAAACTTACACAATGTTATATGTCAAATATACCTCAATAAACCTGGACAGTAAAACAGTGTATAGATGTTATGAAAAATGAAGAATATTTCATAATGTCGATTATAAGGTCGGCAAAACTAGGAGTGATTTTTTATAATTCTGGTGCTTTACTTTCTATAGTAAAAGTGTAATTTTTAAAATCAAAACCATTATTGAAATATCAAAACAAAAAAATAGGCGGGGGAGAAAAAGACCTCTCTGTCCTCGACCATCTAATATAATCCTGGCTTCCCTTTCAAGGGTCCAACATGGTCATTCATCAACCCCTAAAGCTAATTATTGACAGAGGAATGTGCCTTGCTGATTCCTGAACCAATCACTGTGGCAGGGAGGATGAGACTATATCGATCGTCTTAACCAGCTGGATATAGAAATGGCATCACCTAAACCAGACGGCTACCCCCAGTGGTTGGCTGAAGGCTTGAGAGGTCACCGTGACTAGTCCTCTCTAATTCTCCTTCAACATGCTACGTACTGGGTTGTATACTGTCCCTCCAAAATCCGTATCTATCCAGAACCTGTGAATGTGACCTTATTTGCAAATAGCGTCTTGGCAGATATAATCAAGTTAAGGTAAGGTTATACTGGATTAAATGGGTCCTAATCCAGTGACTGAGGTCCTCCTAAGAAGGAAATTTGCAGACAGACTCACAGGGAGAACACCATGTGACCACTGGATGCAGAGATTAGGATGATGTAGCCACAAGCCAAGGAATGTCGAGGAATGCTGGCAGCCACTAGAAGCTGAAAGAGAGGCTTGGAATGGATGGTCCCACAGAGCCTCCAGATCTGTGAGAGAAGACATTTACCTGATGCTGTAAACCACCCAGTTTATAGTACTTTGTTAGGGCAGCCAAAGGAAACTAACACTTGAGGCAATGTGAAGACCAGCTCTGCGCCCTTTGGTTTTCCAACATACAGAGGCCCTTACTCCTGACTTCCAACCAGTATGCTGATTTCTCCTATTTACATATTCTGGTGGTCCTTTTAGAGTTGGAAAGGGTAGAGCTAGAAGCAGACTTTGATCCTCTGTTCTTTATTTCTGTGAGTCTTTTTGCTCTGGAAAAATGCATTAAATAGAAAGAAAATGAGGATGGAAAACTTTTACTGAAATGCTCAGGGGATGGATTCCTTTCCACTTGGAGTTGTGATGTGTCTCTGCACGTGTGTCTCTGTATGTGTGGTTCTGTGAATACGTGGGAAAGGGAGAGGTTGGGGTCATAAGGTAGGGAGTGAGGGAAATATACTGAGAAAGAGAGAAAAGGAACAGGAAGACATTTTATCTGAAGCAATTCATTTATCGGTAGTAAAAATAACCATGGACTGCTGTTCCAATCTGCACAGTCTGCCTTGTAATCCTCTGCTGTATCATTTAGAATATAGACTTAGACATCCTTTTCTCACATGAGTCTAATTTATGTCAAGAACAACTATATAAAGAAACTCTTGCACCATTTTTCTTTTAGCTAGTGTCAGGGAAAGTCATTCTTTCCTTCGAAGTTTTTGACAAGTACGGTGTTTTAGTTTTAAGCTAATACTAAGTTGGTCAACTGACCAAAGGAGTTCGTAGTGGCAGGATGTCAATTTCAGACATGTGTTTCTCACAAAGAGATAGAGATCTTTTTCAATGGATTTTCACTGGACTACAAATACAAGTTTCAACATGGTTCCAGGTAGATTTATATATAATTTCACTTTACAGCAAAGCAAGGAATGTCAGAACTTCCTGTTGGTCATATGAGGGAAAGACTTACAATAAAAGGTTGATCCGACTTAAAGAATATATTAATTAAGCAAGGGTTTCTGTTTTACATTAATTGCAGACTCTATTTCATGGAATGATTTGCCTTTCCAGAGAAGGGGAGAAAAATAGATCTACTGTTATATATAGAAAATTCATAATCAGCTGGGCAGAGGAATTCTAACCAGCTCTTTAAATATGCTCTAATGATAAAGGCATGGGCAGGTTATGTTAAAGAAAAATTATTTGTGACATTTGTTAAAGAACAGTAAGGCAGACTACTCAGGAGACGAGGAGCAGAGGGTGGGGTCTGTGGATGGAAAATTACTAAGAGAAAGCACCAGAAGTAAGGGGGATTCTGGTCAAACGGACTTGACAAGACTTCTGCTGAAGGCAAGCCAGGGTGATAAGATACGAGAATTGGCGGGGGCGGGATTTGTTTTTGACATATTTAAAGTGTGCAATTTAATAACTGTTGATGCGAATACATCTGTGAAACCATGCCCGTATTCAAGATAGTGAACACATCCGTCACTCCCAAAACTCCATCCTCATTTCACAGTCCTCCGCTACAGCCCTTCCCCATCCCCAGGCAACCACTGATATGCTTCCAGTTACTACTGATTAGTTTGCATTTTCTAAAATATTGCCTCTGCCATTTCAGTAAACAAAGGATGTTGCAGCCGTCAAGCCATCACATTACAGTTGCCGGGATGGTGAGCCCTGAGGGAACTCAGGATGGAGACAAATGCAGGCTGCCCACTGCCAAGCCCACGTAGCAGTTGGCTGCTGTAGCCGCCTTCATGGTGCACCTGAGGAAACTCAGGATGAGAAAACACAGGATGCTGGCCCCAGATAGCTGAGGTGCATATCAAAGGAATGATTTCAGTGAGCCCAGCCTCTTGCATCTTCCCTTACATAGAAAATCACTAAATTCCCTAACTTGAGATGTCTGGTTTTCTTTTATTAACAGTCATCCTTTGATGTTCCGACTACCTGGTCTTTTGTTGCAAAAACTTCGATATATCCTGGCTTCTGGGGGGAGGGCTTTGATCAGATATCCAGGGTGGTCAGATACCAAATAAAGAAAAAAATCCACTTTCCTTTATTCTCTTCACAGCATTTCTGTCACCACATGTGTGGGGTTCCCCACACCATCCAGTTCTCCTGCTCTCCAGATACCAACTGGGTGTCCTGCGATTCAATTCTGTTGCAAACTACTGGAGTTAGTGCAGACTCCACAAGTCAAGGGCTCCATCCCATAAGACTGCTCACATATCAGGTGTCAGTCACAAGTCCTGTACTTCTGCCCAAATGGCTATAAATCAAGGGTTCCCATGACTCCCTCCTTGGGTTTGATAATTTGCTAGAATGGCTCACAAAACCCAGGAAATTGCTTTACTTACTATTACCCATTTATTAGAAAGGATACAACTTAAGAACAGCCAAAGCATGGTACAGAGCTTTCGTACTTTTGTACTGGCCCCCTCCCAGCACCTCCATGTGTTCACCAACCTGGAAGCTCTCCCCACCCCATCGTATGGGGTGTTTTATGGAGAGCTGGTTGATTCAAACATTGACCCTTGGTGATTAACTCCACCTCCAGCCCCTCTCTCCTCTGTGCGTTAGGGGTGAGGGTTGGGCTGAAAGTTCCAACCCTCTAATCACACAGTTGGTTTCCCTGGAAACCAGCCCCCACCCACTGGTCATTTCATTAACATCTGAAAAGACACCTATGACTTCAGAGATTCCAAGGGTTTTAGAAGCTATATGCCAGGAAACTGGGACAGAAGCCAAATGTATATTTCTTATTCTATAATAAGGGTGTGGGATTTTTGGTAAACGGACCCAGCAGGATTCTTGCTAAAACTGGACTAACCAGGCCAAGGACAGAGGCCAAGGGCAAGGCCTTGTTGAATACAGGACTCAGAAGAGCCCAGCTAAAGTTTAAGGACAGAATCTTTGTCAGTTATTAACTGACATTTGAAATACCGTTGAAAAATGATATTTCATACACTGGGAGACATTATACGTTCCATGAGAGAGGGGGCAGTGGAAAGCCGGCTCCTGGCATTGTCCCTGGCACACAAGTAGATGCTCAGTAAATATTTATTCAATGAATAAATTAATGCTACTTTTAAAAAAATGAGCATTATTTGCTGTGTTTAACAGTCAGCTTGGCCGGAAATTTTATGAACGTGGATTCAGTATCTCTACAATTGTTATCGTGAAAATTAATAACCTCACTAAAATGGCGTCAAGAGCCACAAGGGGCAGCTCTCACATACGGGCCCTCACATCAGTACAGACCCCAACAGGAAGAGGGTACCTTGCATTTCCGGGAGGAAGTGGAGTGGCTTTACTACCCTTGGCAGGATCCACCACTGCATCCCAGGTACAGAGCACAGTGATTGGTACGTGGCTGATGCCCCCAAATATTTAATATGTGAATTGATTAAAAGATCTGAGAAGATCAGGGCAGAGAAGGAAAAGAAAAGGAAACGGAACTTTCTCTACCAACAAGGTAATTTAGCAAAATTTTATTGCATGGGAGCTGCTGTTGGAGCCCAGTTAGGGCAGCCTGCTCCACTCCTAGAGCCCCATCCCCCACAATCTTCCCACCCCACCTCAGAAAACCACACTACAGGAAGTAGGGTGGACTCTGGGTGCTGCATTGCACCTTGGGAGATGCAGTCCCCCTGAGTAAAACACAGGACTCTGTCAGTCCTGCACAGAGGCTTGTTGCTTTTCCTACATTCTGTTGTTTCAGGACATCTGAGGCAGTGGTGTGCTCATAAATAATTAACAATTCGCTTTTTGGAGTGGGAGGAAAAAAAAAACCAAAACCTGATTTGTAGCATTTGCCTATTTCTGTGGTGTAAATACTACCACTGTAGCCAATTTCAAGCTACCAACATGAATTCACTGAACGTGGAGTTGGGAAGATTTACACACAGTTGGGGCTCATAAACCTGTACAGACCAATCTACAATCTCACTGGAGAGGCACAGGCACTCCAGGATCTCACAAACTCAGGATTCCAAGTGGCTTAGATATTTGCAGTGGGTATGACTCTCCTTCCCCACATATGGGTGTGTTCAGTAACTTTACTCAGTCTCTGACTTAACCCTCATTCTCCCCAGCTGATGGAAATATTAACTTTGGTCCTTCTTGTGTCTTTTATTCCCCTTCTCAGGGTCTTGTCAAGGGTGTTAATGCCAAGATGTAGCAGGTGGAGGGATGCCTCTGATCCTCGGTCAGAGGAAACATGCATGGACTCCACGTCTCCTGTTCGTCCTCTCAGCTCAGATGGAAACTTCTGCCAGTCTAAATGTCTACCTAAATAATAACTATGCCATTGTGTTCTGACACTTGATAATAACATCCAAGCTCTATGCAGTTTTGATGTGAGAACAGCTAAACAAAAAGATTTTTCTTCTCCCTTTACAAAGACCGTAGATTAGTGGAACAACATAATGGCCATTTTTAGTGCCAAAAACTAGAGCAGTGATTTTCTGCATCTTCAAAACTCATAATGATGGGCCTGAATCTCTGGGTATTTTTCGGATTAGAACAGTCAACAAACTACCAAGCAGCAGCTTTTCTGTGATGAGCACGCAATTCCTTTACAAACAGGGGAAAATAAACTTAAATGTCATGATGCACAATTCTGAACGCACCACATGATCTTAATAAATGTAAGACAAAAACTGAACTAAAAAAAAAAGATTTGAAGGAAACGCATCCAACTGTTAACTGGGCTTGTCTTTGATAATAAAAATTTTTGCAACTTTTTCTTCTTTTCTACTATTTTTATTTCCAACTAAAAAAAACTACCTCAGCATGATTTTGATAATGGGGAAAAGAAATGTATTTAACTTGCAAAAGCAAGAGAACAAGCAAAGAAGTAAACCGTGTTTCCACCACCACCAGTGAAAGCCAGAGAAGCCATGGGAGAATGGATGCTGCCTCGAACTCATGTCTAGGGGCCGGGGGGGAGTCTCCCCCCAAGGGTGGCAGCAAGAAGACCACTTAGAGAATCGTTTCTTGAGTTCTGCCAACATTGCCCTGACAGTCACTTCCTGCCACTTTAATCAGAACGTGGCAGCTGCTGCCTGTTCCATGGGTTCCAGGGTCCACGGGTGTAGGGAGGAGCTGGAGGGATCTGGCGGCTGATCTAAGAAAAAGATGTGACCACAAGGTGGCAATAGCACGCACAAGCTTTATCTTGTGAGGCTTTGATGGTGGGGAAAGTCCCTCAGGCAGGATTTTTGTGGGGTCCCTTCTTAGAAGGGGAGGAGGGCAATGGAACTCAGGGGGAGAGAACTTACACGTCTAGGTGAGACCAGAGAGGCTGTGCATCAGAGAACTCTGAAGGCCAGTGGGGACTTAGGGCATTAAAACTACAAGACCCTATCTTATTAATAGGTACCAGGTGTCAGGTTGGGTTTCCTAGGATGCACAAAGAGGTAGGTTTTCAATGGCTAAAATTTTGCTTATTTGGGGCTATTTTTTGAATAACTGGATATGTAAAACTTGAGTCTGGCAGCAGTGAGGTTTTGTGCTAATGTGTCTCAGCCTGCAGTGAAGAAATAAACCACCTAGGGGCTGGTACACAGAGGCTGTCTTTGGCTCATTTTACGTAACACTAGGGTATCATCAGGGCAAAGCAAAAGCCCTGCTGGCTGGGGGCTAATGGGAACTGGTGTAGGGAGACTGGCCAGCTTCTCTCAGGCAATCACATCTCTATTCCCCACCTCTGAGCCACCAGTGCTGATGTCAACCCAAGGGACTGCCTTATTCCAGGGCTGCTTCTCCCTGACCAGAGAAGCAGACTAAGGTCATGGTGGCAGGAGGAGTGATGCTCATGGCCTGTGATACGTGGGACTCTCCACTCTGAAGTCAGTCCCTGACTCTTCATAAATTACTCAGGTCCACACACACGTGGGCCTGGCCTTTGGCGTTTGCAACAGCGTGTTGTGTACAAGAGACACTTGAGAAAAAGGACACACAGAGCTTGAAAATGAAAGGATGGAAAAAGATAAGCCAGTTAGATACCAGGAGAAGGCAAAGATATAAATTTCAATCTCTGTTGAAATAGAATTTAAAGAAGATAGTGTCATAAGGAGCAAAGAAGGATGTTTTATATTTGTATGTTAGTAAAAGGCACTATAAAATAAAAAGGTCCATCTCTCACAAGCATATATGCATCAAACAACACAACCTCAAGATCTGAGATGCAACAATTGACAGAAAGGCAGAGAAGTCAGCAAACCAACAGTACTGGAGAGTTTAACATACCTTTCCCTGAAAATGATAGACATAGTAGGCAAAATTTTAAAATTAAAAATAAAAAACACAGATACCAAAGACCTTCACAGTACCATTAATAAGCTCGAACTATTAGATATATGTACAATGCAATACCAAATAAACAAAGAATGCATGTTCTTTTCAACCAAACCTGAAACACTTACAAAAATATGCATGTATTTATCATAAAAGAAGTTTTAAGAAATTAATGTTTACCTACTGTGTTCTCCAACCACCATGCAACACAATCATAAATTAACAATAAAAGGCTAGTTGTAAAATACCATATCTTTGTAAGGTTAAGGAGAAAATTATAGAGTAAATTAAAACATATTTAAAACTGAATGAGGGTGAAAACACTTCATGTCAAAAATATGAGACATACCTAAAATAGTGTCTAAAGAGACATTCATCACTTTAAATACCATTATCACGAAATACGCAAGTTAAAAGTAAATTGATGAAGTGTTCAACTTAAGAAGTTGAAAAAAGACCAACAGGGCAAACTAAAAAATTAATAAAAGGGAATAATACAGGTAGTTGCAGACATCAGTCAAACGGAGAATAAAACAACAGAGAAGATTCACAGAACCAAGAGCTGATTCTTTGAAAAGATTATTAAAATAATCTCCAGCAAGGCTGATCAAGAAAAAAAGAAAGGAGAGAAAAGATGCAAATAATCAAAATGAAGAATGAAAAATAGGGCTTCCCTGGTGGCACAGTGGTTGAGAGTCCGCCTGCCAATGCAGGGGACACGGGTTCGTGCCCCGGTCCGGGAAGATCCCACGTGCCACGGAGCGGCTGGGCCTGTGAGCCGTGGCCGCTGAGCCTGCGCGTCCGGAGCCTGTGCTCCGCAACGGGAGAGGCCACAACAGTGAGAGGCCTGCGTACCGCAAAAAAAACAAAAACAAACAAAAAGAATGAAAATAATTAACTACAGTCTAACAGGTTTAAAAATAATAAAAAGCATACTGTAAGCATATACACATTTTAAAATGTGGAAATCTGGTGGATGTGTTCCCAGAAAAAAAAAAAAGGAAAATGTCAAATTGGAGCAAGAAGAAATAGAACATGAATACACTGGTAATATTAAGGATGCTGAAACTGCCCTTAAAGACCTTACCTCTCCCTTTAACCCAGCTCCAGATGGTTCCACTGATGAGTTCTACCCAACTTTCAAGAAACAGTTAATTTCTTTATTACACAAATTGTTCCAGAAAGCAAAAGAAGAAATAAGCTACCACTCATTTTATGTCATCTGCACTCTTGATTCTAAAATTAGATAAGGGTGACACCAGAAGAGAAGCCATAGGCCATTTCACTTACAAATACAGGATCAAAACCCCCAACTAAAATGCTCGCTACCCAAAACCAACAGTGCATTAAAACTAACTCATCATACTGAATTGGCTCTGGATAAAACGTTGTTTCATATCAGAAAATGAATCAGTGTTAAAGGTTTTTAAATGGCAGAACTTTTTTTTTTAAGGACACATTTTTCATTTTCACCAAGAACTTTATTTTTTAATTATTTAATTAATTAATTTAAAATTTTTGGCTGCGCTGGGTCTTCCTTGCTGCACGTGGGCTTTCTCTAGTTGCAGCGAGCCGGGGCTACTCTTCATTGCAGTGCGTGGGCTCCTCACTGTGGTGGCTTCTCTTGTTGCAGAGCACGGGTTCTAGGTGCGTGGGCTTCAGTAGTTGTGGCACGCGGGCTCAGTAGTTGTGGCTCATGGGTTCTAGAGCGCAGGCTCAGTAGCCGTGGCTCACAGGCTTGCTCCGTGGCATGTGGGATCTTCCTAGACCAGGGATCAAACCCGTGTCCCCTGCACTGGCAGGCAGATTCGCAACCACTGCACCACCAGGGAAGTCCAATGGCAGAACTCTTATTTAATGGAATATTCTTGATCTTCTCATTTAAGAAGGTAAATTGATTTGAGAGTATTATTTACACCACTACAGTAATTGATTAATGGAGTGCTGTCCCACAGATTTATATATTTACATATGTCCTTAAAGAAATAATTCTAGAAATTGAGTATATATAGGATCTTTGTACTATAACTTAAAAATCTTAATTTTCTCTTTATTTTTCTGTATTTTATTTTTGAAGATAGCCAGTATAAATAAAAGTGTGATTAAAAAAAAGAATCGGTGTAATTTGCCACATTCATAGACTTAGGAGGAAATAGCACAATTATCTCCAAACATGTTGAAAAAGTATTTGATCAGATTTGATGGCTGGCAAACGTGGCAGAGAAAGGCATGTCCTTACTGAATAAAGGTTATATACCCCAAATTTATGGCAAATATGCTCAGTGGAAACTTTGGCTGCATTCTCTTTATGTTTGTGTACGACACAAAAATGTCTGTTATCAATGCAAATGCTTGCCATAAAACTGGAAGTCCTGGCTCAAATTGAAGAAAGAGGAATAAGAGATTAGCAGGTGAAATACAAAGCTATCATTCTTTGAGGATGATGTCATCTTCCACCTAGAAAATGAAAAAACAGATTAACAATTAGAATTAATAAGATAATTCTATAGATTTGCCATATTAGAGATAAGTTCCAAAAAATCAATGTAACTTATCAACATCAGCAATAACCAGCTAGAACATAATATAAGAAATAAGAAAACAGTTACAAAAGCACCAAAACATTTATAAGTATTTAGGGATTAACCAAGAACACCCTAGACATCTCTAAGCACCAAAATTTAATAAAGGACATAGAAAATAATCTAGATAAATGGAGAGAAATTCCATATTCTTATATAGGATAATTGAATGTTATAAAGATATCATTTCTCACCAAATTAATCTATCGATTCAAAGCAATAACCAACCAAAATTGCAGGGGGATTTTTCCCCACATATAAAACTTTACTGAAAATATGGACTTGGGAGAAAAAAGAAGTATGTGAATAGCCAAGCCACCTCCAAAGGTTTCTGACTCAAAAACAAATCCTACAGGCTAGTTTTTCTTTGAAGCTTTCCAGTTCACCATTGTCACCTTTAGAAACAGAATATAAAGGGAGGATCTTGCCCTATCACCTGTGAATACATACTACAAAGCCAAAATATAATTTTTTAAAAACCAGCCTGGCATTTGTTCAAGAGCAGACAAATAGGATAATGGAAAACACCAGAGCTGAGAGGGGCCAGGAGACACCTTCCTGGTAGCTTCCTCACGGGAGAGGAACATTCAAAAGGCCCCAGGATTCATCCCCTCTCCCTCCCCAGCCCTGCTACCCTCCCCTCCCCCTCTTTCTTTGAGCCTGGCCATTTGCCTTTTCTCTGACTCATCCCCTTTCTTAGAATGCTTGGATCTAGAGATAAAGTGGTCTCATAGTTCACTTAGAATCCCATGATTGTTTAAAGGACCAAATTGTTTAAAGGTCAGTCAAAAGAGGAAAAAATAGGAAGGAACTCTGGCCTTGATCCACAATCTTTCCACCACTTTTTTTTTTTAACATCTTTATTGGGGTATAATTGCTTTACAATGGTGTGTTAGTTTCTGCTTTATAACAAAGTGAATCAGTTATACATATACATATGTTCCCATATCTCTTCGCTCTTGCGTCTCCCTCCCTCCCACCCTCCCTATCCCACCCCTTCAGGCGGTGGTCACAAAGCACCGAGCTGACCTCCCTGTGCTATGCGGCTGCTTCCCACTAGCTATCTACCTTACGTTTGGTAGTGTATACATGTCCATTTCCACCACTTTTATTTGCCATTCGTTTGGCTTTTCTGCGGATGCGTTCTCAGTCATCGTCATTACACTGGGGGCATTTGTGGAAAGAGAAAGGAAACTTTAATTAGCATATCGCGTTTCACGCTGATCAACTGTTGTTGGAAGGAGATGCCATAACTCATTGGCATCCCTACCTCACTCCTCCTAGGAACGCTTGAACTCAGGCTGTGGTGCTATATTAGTTTTCCAGGGCAGTGAAACGACGTGCCACAAGCTGGGTGGCTTAAAACAACGGATATTTATTCTTTTCATGTTCTGGAGGCTGAAAGTCTGAAATCAAGGTCTCAGCAGAAGAGGTCTCTTGCTGAAGGCTCTAGGAGAGAATCCGTTTCAGGGCTCTCTCCCAGGTTTTTGCGTTGCAAACAATCCTTGGCATTGTCAGCCTGTAGCTGCATCGCTCCAATTTCTACCCCTTTTGTCACGCTGCATTCTCCCTTTGTGTCTGTGTCTCTTCTCCTCTTCTTATAAGTACACCAGTCTTATTGGATTAAAGGCCATCCCTACACCAGTATGATTTCACCTGAACTAATTACATCTGCAACAACCCTATTTCCAAAGAAGGTCACATTCTGAGGTTCTGAGAAGCACACGAATTTGAATGGGGGCACAGTTTAGCCTAGTACAGGTATACTTGCGTACTTGGTTGGCTTAATTTTATATAAGACTGACTTTGGCATTATCTGAATTATTAGGAATGCATCTAGTTTGTAATCCATCAATTGCTTTCCCCATAAAACCATGGTTAATGACACCAAATCATCAGACGCTTGTGCACGTGGTCATTCTGTAAACCTTTGTTATTAAGCACGTACCACATGCCAGGGATTGTGCTAAGGGGGAGGTTGAGAAGTTCACACTGCATGAGCGGAACAAACACATAAACAAAAAAAATCGCAATGAATTAAAATAAATGCTAATATAACGGGCACAGGGAAGGGAGTCTGGCCAGATGAGAAAAGGCTGAACTGAGATAAAGCTTAGCGAGGATGAGGTGGAACTTACAGCAAGTAAGGAGCTTGGGGCAGCCAGACCAGCACATGCAAAGGCACAGAGACATAAAAGAACGTTCCAATCTGAGGAGCTACACACACATTTCAGGTTGACGAGAGAGGCGGAAGTGTCTGGAACAGCAAGAGATGAGTCTGGAAAGATCATCAAAGACAGGAGAACAGATAAGGGTAGAGCTTCATTTTGTAGGTGATGGAGAGGGCTTTATGCAAAGGATTAAAACAAAAACACGTAAATTTTTAAAAATGCACTTGGGGAGTATAGCAGTGGGGAGGATAGATCGAAAGGAAGGGGATGAGGTTGGGAGAGCTCAAATGTAACCATGTCTTTAGGTTATTCCGGAAGACAGAGGGTGTTGACATGGCCTCAGGTCATAGCATTGGGAGAGGAGAAGAGGGATGGATTAAAGAGATTCAGGAGGTGACACTGGTGGGGTTGTAGGGAGGAGATGGGGAGAGCAGAGATTCTGATATGACTCCCTGGTTTCTAGTGAACACTGGTCATGCAAGCGCCACCAACGAAGGCAGACACCTTAGGCAGAAGAGGCTTTACAGAGGGTGGCCTGGGCAGTGGCTTCCAGTTTTAATCTGGGTGCATCTTCCTTGGTGAGCAAGGTGAATCGGCGATGCTCAGGTGGACGGTTGGCTGCAATAGTTGGGATACAGAGGAGACACAGGAGGTTAAAATACACATTTGAGAGCCACTGTGGTTTGGACATAGTCATGGGTGTGCACAGTGTGCAGAATTACAGAAGGAACATGGTGGAAGCTCGGAGAACTGAACATGTGCAGCCCATAAGGGACGGAGCAGGTGAGACCTAGGAAACTGCTCAGGATGAGGTGAGAAGATAGGCAACAGGGACCTGGCAGAAGGTGATTCTTGGATTCAAAACTGTGGGGAGTGAAGGACACGGAACATTTGGGGCTCTGAGACGTCAGCCCCCGCCACACACATACACACACACACACACAGTGCTTCTATAACAATGATCTCACATCAGAGAATTTAGCTTTCTAAATTTATAAAGTTAGTTTTTTGGGTTTTTCTTTTTGCGGTATGCGGGCCTCTCACTGTTGTGGCCCCTCCCGTTGCGGAGCACAGGCTCCGGACGCGCAGGCTCAGCGGCCATGGCTCACGGGCCCAGCCGCTCCGCGGCATGTGGGATCCTCCCGGACCGGGGCACGAACCCGTGTCCCCTGCATCGGCAGGTGGACTCTCAACCACTGCGCCACCAGGGAAGCCCTATAAAGTTAGTATTTTGATGCTGAGTGTTAATATATCTATTTAAATGTCGAGAACAGTTCAAAGCATTTCTGCTGAAAGAAATTAAATACTGAAGGAAATTTGCTGCAGGCAATGTAGTCCATAAATAAAGCAAAGGGGACATTAATGTAGACTTCTTTTGTAGTTCTCTGAACCAGCTCCTCACTACTCTGCCATAAAGGTGTTTCCTAGGATGAATTTGATCAGTGGTGGAGAAAGGGCCCTGGTGAGGCCATATTAACAATCACAAGAATGACATTCAAACATATGCATGCATGAGTGCGCACGCGCGCGCGCGCACACACACACACACACACACACACACACACACACACACACAGCTTTTAAAAGTTAATAAGTAGTTCATTCTTGCTTTTCTTTCTTTTCCCTCCCTCCCTCCCTTCCCTATTTCCTTCCTTCCTTCTTTCCTTTAGAACAGCACCTACAGGCTATTTCCTGGTTTTGCACACCTGGGACACCAGGAAATGACTATGATCATGAGGAAGTAGGGTCCACCCAATCCAGCTATCTATAGATAACAACTCCTATGGATGTTTTTAAAACCTCTATATATCTTTATGAAGATAAGAAATGACCCTTTAAATGGAACCCATGCTGATAAGACAAGCTCCTAGAATTTTTTTTTTAAGATAGGTTTTTTCTTTTCTTAAGTATAGTTGATTTACATATCACCCGTGTGCAGAGACAGGGATGCATCCATCAGGAATCTATGGCCTGGGCTTCCCTGGTAGCACAGTGGTTAAGAATCCGCCTGCCAATGTAGGGAACATGGGTTCGAGCCCTGGCCCGGGAAGATCCCACATGCCGCGGAGCAACTAAACCCGTGCACCACAACCCGTGAGCCTGTGCTCTAGAGCCCGCGAGCCACAACTACTGAGCCCACATGCCGCAACTACTGAAGCCCGTGTGCCTAAAGCCCGTGCTCCGCAACAAGAGAAGGCACTGCAATGAGAAGCCCGTGCACCTCAACGAAGAGTAGCCCCCGCTCGCCGCAACTAGAGGAAGCCCACGCGCAGCAACGAAGACCCAACGCGGCCCAAAATAAATAAGTTTATAAAAAAAAATTTTAAAAAAAAGAATCTATGGCCCAAGTGGTGTTCATCTTCAGCTCTGCCGTCCTGACGGGGAGGGAGTATTACTGCGCCAGGGTTAAAAGCACAGTTCAGTTGAGCTGCCTTCCTCTCCTCCAGGCTCTAGAATTCTCTCCTGTGTGGTCCAGCGTGCTCTGGCCCACCCTGTTAGTGCACGGATGTCTGGCTTCTTTCTGCTAAGCCTTGGCATCCTCTTCCACGTCTGTCCAAACCTCAAGCTTTGAGTTCTGAGTCTTTATTAGCTGGTATATAAGAAAGACTCATGAATCCTAGGTCATTTCAGTGAACTTAACCACATGGCGCATCATCTTTCTGCGTCTAACTGGAGGCCCTATCTCTGTAACCTCTCACAGCTCTCACCTCCCTGTGAGGGATGAGGGTCCTTTCCTGGGAAGGGGTACTTCAGCTCCTGCCAGGCATTCACCGAAGATGACAACAGCCACGACACTCCCTGCTTAATACCACTAAATATCTGCTCAGCCAGCCTGGTCCTCCAAAGCCAATGGGCATCGTGGCTTAATTACGGCTTAATCAAGGCTGCACAGTTACCTCAGGAAACTCAGTGTTTCTAGTGGGTGTGGCTTAAAGATGACAGGTAGCTTCATCTTTAGACAGTCTATGAATTATACAGATTTTATTCAACAGGTTTCCAAAGTCGGTTTTTATGTATTCCTCTTATACACCTTTGCTGCAGAATCTTTACTTCCTGCTTCTGCCTGCCTCCATGGACCACTGCTAGCTGATTTCTTCCACATGAAGCAGGTTCTGTGATGCAGGTCTGGACTCAGCTTCCACATGGGGGTGAGTGAGTTGCTACTCTTTTAAGGATGGCGTTTCTTAGCAACAATGGATTGTTTGCCCTGTTGCCTGTCAATCGATTCTCTGCCTGCTGCTCTCAGCTCAGTTTTTTCAATCTAATCTTTGGCAAGAAGTATTGCTGATAGGCTGAAACTAACATGTTCTTTCCATCCCTGCCTCCCCCGCAAGAAAAACCAACTAACCAAAGTAACATGTTGTAAGACTATTCTAGTGGCAGTACTGATTCATGGAATTCATCAATATTATTTAATATTTTATACTGACTCCAAATGTGCTTGTTGTTTAGTGCCTGGAACAATTACAGCCAAGAAAACTTAATATAATATAATATAAAATAATATAATGTAATGTAATGTAATATAATACGTATATTTTACTTTTCATTTCTTTCCTTTACATTTTATTTTACTTTGCATTTCTACTGGTACAAGTAGAAAATTATATTTTTCTTGTGCTCATTGGCTGTTCACATTTCTCATCCTATGATTTGTTCAGTTCAGGACATCTGTGACCTTTGTCAGTAGAGATAAATTATTTTCTGGACCACCGTTAACCAGACAGGTAAGAAATTGTAATGTTTTACAATAAAAATATACTCATGCTTTTCTTTAGGTAATTAAAAATTATATTTAAATGCCCAATGTCACTAAGAAATCAAAAAATTCAAATTAAAAAGATAGCAGGATTTTTTTTTTTTTTTTTGGTCCATCAGGGTGGCAAAATTGTAGAGATTTGTAATCTCCAGGGCTGGTAAGCAGTTGAAAAATGAGCATTCAGGTAGGCTCTAAAGTGATATAACTGGTGCAACCTTTTAAGAGAAAATCTGGCACTATCTATCCAAATTCAAGTGTGCTTGCAATGCAACCATGATGTTTCTATTCTAGAAATCTATTCCACACAAACCCTCCCCCATGTACACAAAAGATGGGTGTTCAAAGGTGTTCACTGCAGCATTTTTATTATAGTAAAAAGTGGGAAAGACCCTAACTTGTTCTTCAACAGAGAGTGAATGTCTAAGTAAACGGTGGTGCATTCGTAGCATGGCGTAGTTCCACGCAACAGAGTTTTTAGCAATGATGGAAATGTTCTGTATTTGCTCTGTCCAGCACAGTATCCTTGTGGTTGCTAAGCACTTGAAATGTGGTAAGCGCAACTGAGGAACTGAATTTTAAATTTTATTTAATTTAATTATCTTAAATTTAAATAGGAATAGATCCCAAGTGACTAGTGGATACCATAGTGGACAGCATGGGTCTAGAAACAACCAGTCAGCTACGAAAAAGGAGATGGATTTATAAGAACTGACATGGGAAAAGACAAAATATATTGTTAAATTTTTTAAAAAGCCAAGGGCTGAACAATTTTGTACATAGTATAAGTCAGTGTTTTCCCAAATATTTGCATAAGCACAAATATATGTAAATAAACACATAGAAAACGTTCTGAATAATACACATTTGTAATATCTGGAGAAAGGAGTTGAAATGAGAGCCATAGTGAAGGAGACTTTCATACTCACCTCTGTGTTTGCATTTTATGGTAATGTAACTTGTGCCACTTGGTTAATTTTTTAAATAGTTTCAGAACAATCAAGAAAGATGTAAGCAAAATTGAATAAATAAACTATAAGGCATATGCAATATTTTGAGTGTATTCACATGGTCCTGATTCAAGGTCTATTTCAAATGCCCCATCGCCCTGACATCTTCGTTAACCCATTCAACCAAATCTATTCTCTCTCCTTCAGACCCCACAGCCCAGCACTTTCCCCAAGGCCCTTGGCCTATTCTGTTTTAGTTGCCCTCAAGGCTATTTCCCGGCAATTAGTCTGTCAGTTTCTTGAGGGTAAGACTGCATCTTCCCTGACTTATTCACTGTACGATCTCCCTCATACCCAAACACAGTGCCTTACATGTAAAATATATAACTTAATTATTCATTGAATCGGATTTTGAAACAGTCCTTTATGGAAGCATTATTGATTCTCTCCTTTTAATAAATATTCTTTTATTTACAGGATTATCATCAGTACCATTTTCCTGGGCAAATTTGTACGTCTCTGGCTGATGAGCTCAGCTGGTTAGAGCTCTGTGCTAACGAGACCATGACCCTGGTTAGCACTGCCCTCTGAGTTCCATGGCCACAAACTGCATCCGTAATTCCAACCAGCTGTCACCAAATGGCAGTGGTGTATAATAATGAATAGCAGATGGGAAGGCTGGAAAGGTCAGTCTAAAACTGTCACTGTTATTATAGGTAAAGAGGTATATTTACAGTCACACGCTCTATTAGGGTTGTGTCTGCTCTTGTCTGCCTTACTCATTTGACTGTAAACCTCATAAGGGAAGAAGATGTAGCCCATACACCTCTGTATCTGCTTCAATGCCTATCATTCCTTAGTGTGTGTGTTCAGTAAGTGACTACTGAATTGAATTTTACTAAGAATGAGTGTTTTGCTAGTGGTGTACTATTTTAGTACATGAGGTCAACTGGAAAAACAGCCAGGGAACTAAAGCTTTCATGTACTTTCTATGTTACAAGGACTGCAGTAGCCTTTTAAATCTCTACTATCTTTAATCTGACAACAGCCTGATAAATTATTCCATCACTATGTCATAAATAAGAAAAATGAGGCAAAGTATAAGTTCAAAGACACCTAGATAATGAAAGAATGAAGTAATATTTAAACTAATTAATAATCTAAGCCTGTAAAAGTTATCATTATGATATAAAAACACTCAGTTTTCCAAATCCAGCTAATCCTAACTTATAACCGATGTACCTCTATTGTCAGTGACCCAAAGTACCATAGTGGAGTCAAAACAGCACATGCAAGTCTTAAAAACAATCAACTGCATATGAGGTCATTGGATTTGAATTGTGCTATAATTCACTTTGACTTTGTATAACCATTGCCTGAAATTACAAGACTGTAAAATTGAGAGGCTCTATATCCTTAAGATAGAAAAGGCAGACTCAAAGAGGAACGGGACTACCTTTAAGACCACCTTAATAAGTAGTGTTGGAATAGGAGGGCTTCCTTTATAGGATTTAGCAAAACCAAAAATGGGAAGACAAGTTATGTCTTCCTTTTACATCGGTTTCAACATAGGAATGTGATATGATCCATGTACACAGAAGGTCCTGAAAACTAAATTGACCTCTAGATCCAGATAATCCAAAATATTAAAGTAAAATACTCCCCCCAAAATAGCATTATATAATTCCTTCCAAAACTTTTCTATAAACACATTTGTTTGAGGTAGGGGGCATCTTGTCAGTTACAACTTTGTTTGGATCTTTACACATGGCATTGTGATAAGCATGTTCCCGTGTCATCAAATACTCTGCATAAGTTTAAGTCAATGGGGATAAGAGAGATGGCTTAATAAATGGCATTGGGACAATATATTAACCAGTTGAGAAAGAAAAGAAAACTCGATCACTAGAATTCTCTCCTTAATTCAAAGTAAATTCTAGATTATACAAAAATTAAGTATTAAAAATAAAAGCATCAAAGCACTAGAATACAGCTTTAGGTGAATATTCATAATTTTGAAGTGGGGAAGCATTTTCTAAGAATGTCATAAGACCAAAACCTTTAAATAAAGAATACAGTCTGAATATATAAACATTAGCCGCTTTGCGAAGAAATCATGAGCAAAGTCGAGAGAAAAAAATGACAGAAAGATAAAATGTTTGCAACCTATCCGACAGCGAACGGGTCAAGATGCAAAGAATGCTGACAATAAAAATTAGTTAGATGACTTGGCAAGTCACCAAAGGATAACTACAGACTTTCAGCATGAAGTTGTTCAACTTCACTAATCAAAGAAAGGCAAGAAAAAAAGGGAAATACTTACCTACTACCAGATCGCGGATGGTCGACTGGTTAAACGCAGCGTGACAAGAGTGCTGGGAAATGAGCGAGCTCACGGCTGCTCACCTTTCATTGGCCAAAGTGAGTCACATGACCACATCTAATTTAAGGTGGGCAGGCAAGTTCAATCCTACTACCTCTCGAATAAGAGAAGTCAGCAAATTTATCAATAGCCCTAACGACTGCTGTATTAAGTGTTGGGATAGTTAGAGAATTTTTATTTTCATGTTTGTACTTTTTGTACTGTTATTTTATTTTTACAATTAAATCTATCTTAAAACAAAAAAGCTAGTGAAATAGCTTATAAGCATAATTTTAAATATTTTTATAAGAATCCATTGTGTGGCTGTATCAGAGTTAGTAACTCATTACCTTATCTCAGACATTTGTATTTTTCTAAAGGTTTTACTGTTATATGTAACACTATGGTAAACATTTTATTCTAAAATAGCTTTACTTGCATTTCATTAGGATAAATTGTCGTCAGCAGAACGAGTGGATCAAATAGCATGAACATTTTCTGACTTTCCTTGTTTTCTTATCTTTTGTACAACAGAATATAAACTTTGTGAAATAAAATGAAAAAGCAGTGTAGGTTTATGAACTTTAAGGGTAATTTTATAAGAACTGGGGGAGGGACAAATAAGACACACTTAACAGACTTCCGTCTTAACTAAGAAATCAGATCATTCATGTGGGAAGCAGGCCACCCTGAGGTCCTATCTCCAGTCTGCCACCTCTTAGGTACTTACATTACTTTGGGCCATTTATTAAATCTCCTGGAGCCTCAATTTATTGACTACAAAAGAGAGATTAAAATGCCCACCATTCAGTATCCTTCAAAAGATGAATAAAGAAAATGTGGCATATTTTTACAATAGAATACTACTCAGCCATAAAAAAGAATGAAATTTTACCATTTGCAGCAACATGGATAGACCTGGAGGGCATTATGCTAAGTGAAATAATGGTTACCAGTTGTGGGGGGTGGGTGGCAATATAGGGGTGGCGGAGTAGGAGATACAAACTATTGGGTGTAAGACAGGTTCAAGGATGTATTTATTGTACAACACAAGGAATATAGCCAATATTTTGTAACAACTGTAAATGGAAAGTAATGTTTCAAAATTGTATAAAAAATAAATAATAAGTTAAAAGAAAAGAAATATTCCATTAAGAAATTAATTTAAAAAATGCCCACCATTCAGTGATGTAAAATAAATACTTTGGAGAACCTATTAACATGCATTACAGACCTGCTGTATAATTGTCTTATGGGAATTGTTCCAGCTACTTTTGTTGGTATTTTAATAATATTGGCTTAAGGCCCTGTTGCCAAGGATGGAGAGAAAAAGGTGCTATGAGCTCTCCTAGACAGAAAAAGAATTAATAAATTGATTAAAGCACATTACTGTGTGCTTTTCAAAGCAACCTCCTTCTTGGTCTCCACTCCCCTCTAAAGCCCAGGGGAGTGAGCCTGTGCTGGAGAAAGCATTTTGAAAGGGAAAAGTGTGGTGGGTTTAAGACCTGCAAGTGTCCAAATTCATCCTCCAGCAAAGACAGAAGTCATTTCTTCTAATTGGTTATAGAACTGAAGGTCTTTACTGGGAATGAAATTTTAGAAAAACTTTAGAAGTTAAACAAAAACCAAGTGAAAAAATGTAAATGATGCTTTGTTTAATAAAAGGGATCGACTTGTAGTTGCAACCTATTTAGAAAATAATACCCATGCAAACACTGTTAATCAAAAAACATATAATTTGGACAAATCTATCCTCAGATGAAATGTCTATGTTTTAAAAGCTTTTATCACTTGAGAAAAAAAGAAAAATATCAATAAACTAAGGATTTATCTTAAAAATCTAGAAAAGGAGGGGGGGAAGCAAAACTCTGAGGGAAGAAATGATGAAGACAAACCAGAAATATCTGAATTACAAAAACAGTAAACGTGTTAAATAAATCAAAAATTAGTTATTTGAAAAAGGCATGGCAATATTCAAGTTACCCAAACTTAGATGATCTTAAGATAACGTCTTGGGCTGCATAAAATTAAATTTCCAGGTCCCCCTACCTCCTCAAATTCAAATACTGAACATTTGAGGAAAGACCCTGAAATCCGTATTTTATCAAGCACTCCAGTTGATTCTTATAAATGGGCAACTTCAGGAAATCCTGAAAGTAGCCACTCTTTAAAAAGGCTAATCAAGAAAAAAAGGAGAGGAAGCCCAAATAGAGAAGGTTATGAATGTAAGAGAAGTCAGAACCATATTTATGGAAAAGACTTTAAAAGTATGAGTGAAATGTCATCTATTACAGGGAAATCTTTTTATTATGTCTCTGACCTTTGTTGCTATTTCCATTCTGATGATAGATATTTTGAATCTCCTGAATTTGTCCTCCAAGTCCTCTATTTATCTCTATATATTGTTCACTTATTCATTTATCTAGTTAATTTTGCTTTTCTTATTAATCTCTGCAGACTTTTCCTCTGAGAATTTTGGAGGCTCTGATCTAAACTTCCGCACTTCCAATGAGTTTTTTCTTTGAATTCAGCGGTTGTACTTTTCATCAGAAAACGTTCTCTCCTGTTCTCATACCATTCTATTCACAGACACAATATCCACTGAGAACGCAACTTAGGGAATCTCCAAAGCTTTCTTTCTGGTTCAAGAAACCCATTTCACACCCAAGAATTAGGGATCACGATGAAGAGGGTGTTTGCTCTGAGTCCCTAGATTGATCCCTTTTGGAATCAGCATCTCCTTGCAAACGTCCAGTTGTATATCTCAGCTTGCTTATCACGCAGGGAGTTCTGAGTATATTTGTGAGCATGGGTAGTGGAGTGGCTTCTGGAAGAGAGGAGGACACACTGTGCAGGACACTGCTGAAAGCGCCTTAGCCCAGATAAGGGAGAAAGGAGAGCCATGACTTACCGTGCTTTTTATATAGGTCAGAGGTTGCATTACCTATGGGAGCTTCATGGCTGCACCAAAGACTTTCTTTGTTAAGGAAGGCAGGTCACTGCCCACTTCTGCAGCTGCCATGAAGCCTCTTGATAGCAGCTGGAGGTGACAGCACCCATAGTGTCGGGGTGTCCCTGCCTGCACCTGGACACACTGTTGTGACGAGAGCCTCCAGTAGCCATCTGCTCTGGAGCTGGACTGCCTGTTCCAGGACACTCGCCAGGAGGGAGGGTGGCTCCCCATCACTGCCCATGTCCCCGCCCTTGTGTCTCTTCTCTGCAGCATGAGCCATAGGGTTAGATGGAGCCCTGCCATTGCCTTCCCAACAACGGTGGGGCCCACAAGCCCAGCAACCTGCCCCATCCCCTCCATCTGGTTTCCATCGCATGACATTTTGCAGAGATCCCATGAAGTTTCTGGCATACTTTTGAAATGCACAATTCCTGGTTTCTGGTGCTAATGCATTTTCTTCTCTTTTGGATTATTTTCTTTTAAAAAAAGTATTTATTTATTTGTTTGTTTTTACTTTTGTCTGTGTTGGGTCGTCGTTGCTGCGCACGGGCTTTCTCTAGTTGCGGCGAGCGGGGGCTACTCTTCGTTGCGGTGCGCGGGCTTCTCGCTGTCCTGGCTTCTCTTGTTGTGGAGCACAGGCTCTAGACATGCAGGCTTCAGTAGTTGTGGCACGTGGGCTCAGTAGTTGTGGCACACGGGCTTAGTTGCTCCGCAGCATGTGGGATCTTCCCGGACAAGGGCTCGAACCCGTGTCCCCTGCATTGGCAGGCGGATTCTTAACCACTGCACCACCAGGGAATCCCTGGATTATTTTCTTGATTTAAAACTGGGGATGGAGGAAGGAGGAGGAGACATGTTAAATGCATGTGCTTCGTTCAGTGTTTTAACTGAAAAGTCCACCACACTCTACTCACAGGGAGTTTTCTTCTTTCTTGCTAAAAAATGAACAAAACAAGATAGAAATGGCACAAACATGTTTCTAAGGAAGCAAGATCTGAAATGTCCTGTGCCTCAATCCCAGAGAAGCAGCATCCGGAGCTGTTGGAAGAAGCCAAGGACCAACGAGCTCACCCCTCTGAGATGTGGAGCTCACTCCTCATGCCCCCACGAGCTAGCTTCCTACCTTTTTGAGGACAGTCAGTGGGAAGACTGTCTTCTCACAATTAGACTCTTTAAACCAGACACCTTCCCACTAATATTTCATTTTAGAAGGTTGAAATCTGGTTTCACAGGAAACTCATTCCACAGAGACTTTTCCCTTCCACTCAGATCCAATTATTGGAAACAAAGGTGTACACAGCACCTCCTTTAAAAAAAGGAAAAATAGCTCAAACTCGGGGGCAGCAGAAAATGAAACCTCAGCCATTCGTCAAAAGGCCCATTAAGCCCATTATTTTCTGAAAGGAAATCTTTTGGCAGACTTTTGTCAGTTCCAAATTTAGAGGTGCTCATTCAGGACGTGAGAGTGGAAATGATGAAGTTAAGAGAGGCTCCACTGATGCTATTTTTAAGCCAACCCATGTGTCCTCATCAGGCGGATGCAAAAGTCATTAGGAAAACGATGTCTCATTGGCTGAAAGCTTCTCCTTCTGTTCCCATTAGCATCCGCACCTCTCAGAGCCACTCGACCTACCTGCCCCAGAACACCTTGTAGCCCCACAGCCGGATTTTGACTGTAGCTGTAGTGACTCCTGAAGCACTGCCAGTGCCACTCCTGACTTTTCCTCCTGGAGCTCCAAGGGATCCCTGTTCAGTGCCCTTCTCTTCTCTCCTCAGTCCCTGGCTCCTCCCCCTTTCCTGAAGGAGAAAAATAAGGAGTGAGGTCATTGTAACTCACAGGGCTGGGGAATCACTGTCCTCTTGATCGGAAAGCCCTTCGCTTTTGCTCCTTCTCCTAGACGGTTGGTCTCTGGTACAAACAGCCCTCCCGCAGCATGGCTGGTGTTTGCAGGCGGGAGCCTTGGGGTTGGAGCCCACAGTTTTGAATGCCTAAAATCCACAGCTTCCTCTCCGAAAGACCCTTGAAAAGATAACTGACTTCAGAATGTTTGACATACTTATCCAAAGGGGCAATTGTGAGAATCAGAAAGCATTATTCATGGAACACTGTACTGCACTGAAGGATATTCTCCAGAAATCCACGTCTACCTGGAATCTGTGAATGTGACCTTATTTGGAAACAGAGTCTTCGCAGGTGCAGTCAAGTTCAGGTGAGGTCACACTGGATTAGTGTGGGTCCTAACTCATTGACTGGTATCCTTATAATAAGAGGGAAATTTGGACACACACAGGGAGAAGAAGGTCATGTGACAATGGAGACAGAGATTGGAGTGATGAGAGTCACTATTCCACAGGTTCAAGGCCAGGGAATGCCAAGTATTGCTGACAACCATCAGAAGCTAGGAAGAGACAAGGAAGATTCTTCCCTAGATCTTTTGGAATGAGAACAGCCCTGCTGACACATTGATCTCAGACTCTAGCCTTCAGAACTGTGAGAGAATCATTTCTGTTGTTTAAGCCACCCTATTTGTAGCAATTTGTCATGGCAGCCTTAGCAAACTAATATAGACACCCTTAGCATTGTATCTGGCAAATATTCCACACACAATAAACACACAAGTTTTTTCGGTAGCTAGCAATGTGTCTGAAACATAATAGGTGCTCAATAAATACTTGTGGAATGAAATGAGTAAATGTTAAAGCATCTCTTTGAAGTATATTTTAAGAACATATATAAGAATCTATTTCTAAATTTAAAAAGCCTTTATGAAGAAAAAATATTTATACTAATATGGTATTTAATGTTAAAAAAACTTTAAATAAAGTCCAAGATTAGCATAATAATTAAGCAAATTATGGTACACCCATATGGCAGAATTACATATAGAAATTTAAAACATTCATAAAGATTTTAATAATATTACTGAATATTATTGTAACATAAAATGTATTATTTTGATCTCATAAAAATTTTTAGCATCATAGAAAATAAGTTAAGATGAAACAAAATGAATAATATAACTATGCTTAATTTATATTAAAATATATAAAAAAGGCTGGAGTAGTTAGTTATCTATGGGTCATTGTAAGTGATTGTTTTTCTTTTTTTTTTTTTTTTTTTTTTGCTGTACACAGGCCTCTCACTGTTGTGGCCTCTCCCGTTGAGGAGCACAGGCTCCAGAAGCGCAGGCTCAGCGGCCATGGCTCACGGGCCCAGCCGCTCCACGGCATGTGGGATCTTCCTGGACTGGGGCACAAACCCGTGTCCCCTGCATCGGCAGGCAGACTCTCAACCACTGCGCCACTAGGGAAGCCCTGTTTTTCTTTTTTGTATGTTTCTTTTCTATACACATTTGCTACAGTGAGTGTGTATTACATTTATGATAAAGAGAAACTTTACATTTAAAAAAACAACTCAGGTAGCAAAATAAATATATAGGTAAGTTATAGCATATAACCCTCTACTATTCCTTTTGTTCCAGCATGGATTTTGCAAACTAGAATGAAATGTGTTTCTGTCTGGTAACAGCATTTATAAAATGAATTACTTGGGACCAAGCTGGTATCTGCAGAGTGAAGAATAATCATTGACTGGTTTGAGAAGGCATGCATCTTACAGAGAGCTGTGTTCCCGTGAAATGCTGACCAAGGCTCTGCCTCAGCTGGAAAATGTATTGATAAGTTGTGTGGAATCAATCAATCAGTAAGTCCCACGTTAATGGTCACTGTGTGCCTGTTATTGTACCAGGAAACCATAAGTTGAAAATAAACTGAACCAGAGAATTCTAGAGTTTAAAGAAGAATCAGTGGTCGGCCAATTCAGCATCCTACCCAGAAGATGAATCTTCTCTACAATGAAGCTAGTGGGGCATTGTGATAGAACATAAATTTGGTGCCTCCAATAAAGTTAGTGTGTGTACATCCTTATGGGTTTCCTCCCCTTGAATTTGCTCTGGCCCAGTGACTTGTTTCAACCGGTAGAAGGTGGAGGAAGTGACACTATGCTGGTTCTAGACTTAAACCTTAACTTCTCTTTCGTCTAGGTGAAGGCAGCCACGATGTAAGAAGTCTGACTACCCTGTGACCACCATTTTGGGAGAAGCCAGCCTAGCCATGTGTAGCAGCCACATGGAGGAGAACCGAGGCCTCTAGCCAACAGCCCCAGCTGTGCTTCTAGCTGACGACCAGGACCAACCTGCCAGCCCTCAGTGAGGCCACCTTCAAAGTGGATCCTTTGAGCCACCCAAATGATGCCCCATGAACTGTCCGTACCTAGCCCTGCTCAGATTACAGAATCCTGAGCAAATCAATAAAATGGTGGTTGTTTAAGCCACTAAGTTTGGGGATAATTTGTTACACTGCAGTAGATAACCACACAGACATCTAGTCTCAGCTCAAACTCTTCTAGGAACAGGAGACTCTGTGCTTTATAAAGTAATTCTTTCCATTTTTTAAAATAGCAATAATTGCTAGAACATTCTTTTCTACATTTAACCCAAATCTGCCTTCCTATCATTCACAGCCTGTCTCTATGGAGAGTAAGTCTACGTCCTCCTGCATGGCAGCTCTTCCAGTGTCTACAGGTAACCATGACCGTCACTCCCTACACCTCCCACCCTCATTTTACCCCCATGCCTGAGGCATGCATACAAGCCTTCTCTTTTTAGAGATAAACAACACCAGCTCCTTCTTCAAGTCCCATTCTTTCCTTAAAAGCTCAAACTCTTACAGTATATCAGATGCCATCTAGAAGCGCACAAGGGAGTTTTCTTCACTTTTGAGAGAACACCAGTATTTCAGGCCATGGTTTGCTCAGAAACATTTTGTCAGAAAATTACTGATTAGAAAAAATATGTATGAATTATTATTTATGTTTGCTGCAAATGCAACCAATCAAGAAGGTGAGTGAGGTTGTTATCTATTTAAGGCAGAGAATTCTCTTTGAGTCGTTTGGGTTGCTCTCAAAAGGCTTCAAACCCCAACTGTCCTTATGCAGGCAAAGATTTTCTTTGATATGACAAGTCTTTTTCTAAGTTACTGCTGGAAACAGGCTGTGACACTGGGAATTCAATTATCGACCCAACTTCATGGTCAGTCAGTGCTGGTGACTGTCCCACAGCAGACATACGGAGCTCTACATTTTCCATGAGATGGCCAAGTGATGGATGGATGCAGCCAGTGTTTCTTTGGTCCTTGTTCAAGTAAGACTGTGTGGATTATAAGAAGATGACACCTTAGCTGTTTTAAGGAGTCAATGTAAGATGGGATGGCATTTGGGGGCAAAGTGAATGCATATTATTGTTCCAGATATTTTTTCCCTAAAACATTGCAGAATTACTGTATTGTACAGATGGGTCTCTATGGGGAGGATTGCATGGAGTCATACAGCTGGGTTTGTCCCTCCAACTCTGTCACTCCTTGGCTTTCTTACAACGGCCTAAATTATAATACAAAATCTCTCTGTGAATTAATTTCATCCTTTATGAAACTGAAATAAATACTTTACAGCATTGGTGGAAACACTGACAAACTCTCTGTTAAACATGTTATAAATAATAAAGTGGCATATAAGTAGAAAGGTCACTGTGTGTCCATGTAGACACCCTTTAACACACTAGACCTCTTCAAATTCCAACGACCTCACCTTCACTCCACTTTCTCACTATTAAGAATAACCCTAACCATAAGTTTGTTTTCTACATCTGTGACTCTGTTTCTGTTTTGTAAATAAGTTCATTTGTACCACTTTACATAGGGAACTCTACTCAATACTCTGTAATGATCTATATGGGAAAAGAATCTATATAAGAGCGGCTAACTGATTCACTTTGCTGTACATCTGAAACTAACACAACATTGTAAATCAATTATACTTCAATAAAAAATTTTTTTAAAAAAAGAATAACCCTAACAAGTTGTAATCCTGGCAGCGTCAGTATTTTCTGGAGTGGCTCGTGGGGTAGTGAGTATTCATGCGTCGCCTCTAGGTTTTGACTTTTCCATCAGGCAGAATATACATCTATAGCAGGCTTCTTCTACTCTTTATACTCTGATGAATCTCACAGTTTTACCTCTGTCCCAGGCTGAGCCCCTGGCCCTCACTCATTTGACTGGCCACCCTTCACCTCTACGAGGATGGCCCCCAGCATCTCAAACCCATCATGTCCCTGAACTCAGACTCCTGACCTTCCTTCCCAAACCTAGTCTCCTCCAGTCATGTTTGCCAGAAAAGACATAAGACACCCAGTTACATCTGACTTTTATATCAACCATGGTGAATATATTTTTAGTATAAGTAAGTCCGGTGTGCTATTTGGGACATACTTACACTAAAAAATATTTATTGTATATCTGATTGCATGGGACATACTTATACTAAAAAATTATTTGCCAAATATCTATGCAACCTGATATACAGCAATTTTTTAGTAAAAGTACATCCCAAATATCATACCGCACATACTTATAAAAATGATTCACTGTTCGTATAAAACTCGAAGGTAACCGGGTATCGTGTATTTTTATTTGCTAAGTCTGACAAGCCTACCTCCAGTGTTCTCGGCCAGGGGAGGGGCACCTTACCTACCTTACCGTAAGTATTCCATTAGCTCCCCTTTGTCCTCAGGACAAATCCTCAGTCTGGGCTAAGGTCCTCCACAATCGGCTTCCTTCTTATTCTGCTGTTTCTCCGCTGTGCTCCACCCCCAACCCCCCACCATGCACCCACCAACGCCCAAGCCCACTGGACTCAGTGTCCCTTGGGCACTGAATTACTTCCAGGGTGCCTGAAATGGGCACATACTCTTCTCCATATCTGCATCTGGATAGTGGATAAAGTTTACCCATTTCCAGATCTTTGTTAAACTATCTTAGATAGTGGGCTTCATGGAGCCCCCAGGGCAGGGGCTTCAGGCCCCTGGGAGCTAGCAGCAGAGGGGTTCCTGTGTGACTGAGCTGCTACTGCATTCTCTGTAACTTTGCACATGACTCCAAGTGTGCCTGTCTTCATCAGGATTGTGGGAGGCTAGGACCACCGTGGGAATGTGGCTGTGCAGCTGGATCTTGGCTGACAGTGGCCTGTGACCGTTCCTCCCTGACCCTTGGATTGTGGCTGTGTGACACTGCCATTTGCACTGGATGACTGTGAAGTGGTGAGAGCCGGCAAGAGGGAGGACGACGTAATGGCTGAGAACACTTGTTCTCAAATCTTGACTTTATAACGTACTAGCTGTGTGACCATGGGCAAGTCTCTTAACATCTCTGGGCCTCAGTGTTCCCATCTATAAAATCAGAAATGTTAGTTGTCTCTATTTCTTTTCTTTTCTTTTTTATTGCGGTACGCGGGCCTCTCACTGTTGTGGCCTCTCCTGTTGCGGAGCACAGGCTCCGGACGCACAGGCTCAGCGGCCATGGCTCACGCTCCGCGGCATGTGGGATCTTCCCGGACCGGGGCACGAACCCGCGTCCCCTGCATCGGCAGGCGGACTCTCAACCACTGCGCCACCAGGGAAGCCCTCTTTTTTTGTTTTTTAAGGATCTGTTAACTAACTTTTATTGTGGTAATCATTTTGTAATATATACATACACCAAATTGTACACCTTAAACTTACACAATGTTTTACGTCAATTATATCTCAATAGAGCTGGAAAAACAAGTTTTTAAAATGAAAAGTAAGTTTTTCATTTTGATGAAAGCCATGTTATCATTTTTTTTTTCCTTTCACGGTTTGGGTTTTTGTGCCCTGAAAAATCACTGTCTAGACCATGATCACAAATATTTTCTCCAATAGTTTCTTCTAAAAATTTTATAGTTCTAACTTTAATATTTATGCCTATCATCTACTTCAATGAGTTTTTATATATCATGTGAAAAGTACATGAGCTTATCTTTGGAAAGCAACAACAATACTGCCCAGCATGCCGCAAATGGTAACTTTCATGCTTATATCACTTCTAATATTTCTATCTCTGATCACCAAGTATTTTGTTTGGCTGTTAACTTTCTATCTCTCCCCACTTTGGAAAGATTTTGGTGAACAGAATTTCTTACTCACCTTTGTATCCCCAGGGTCTGGAGGAACTGAACGTATAGAAAGTTCTCAGTGGATATTTATCCTAGCTGCTGAGATGGCTGCAGAAACTTGCCTTGCAGATTATAGAATTGTTTTCCAGAGAAAGAGATCTTTAAGCTGTGTTTTGAGGGATGAAAGGCGCTTTCCAGACAGAAACGGGTGATTAGAAATTCAAGAAGAGGCAAAATCAGAGAAGGGCCACGAGAAGAGCACGGTGGGCGCTGCTGCCCATTTGGGTGGTTTCGGAAGCAGCGTTGGAAGCACTGGGAGTGGTCATCTGGGACTCGGATGTCCACCTGCCAAGAGTGGCCGTAGTTGTCCTGCAAGCATCAGCCAGTCCCTGTGGGATCTGAGGCAGACGTGAGTGTCAGGGACGTTAGCTGGCTGAGTGAGGAGATTGTACTGAGGGAGGCAAGTGTGGAAACAGGGAGAAGAGCTAAGAAGTTGCTGCAAAGGAAGAGCTGAGAGATGTCGGGAATCAGAATCCCGCCGCACAGGGCAGGGAAGGCCCCGTGCACTGCAGTGCTACACATCACGGAGGGTGCAGTCCCCACAGCCAGTGCCAGGAATGGTGCCCGCTGCAGGGAAGGGCCGGTCCTGGAGAGAAAGGGCACAGACGGGAGAGTAAGAGCGACGGGGAGTGGTGGGTTTAAAAGGGGACTCCCAAAGGACCGGGAGCCTCGGGCTCTGGGCTGTGGTCTCCTTGGGTCTCGGAGTCACTTACATGTATTTATCTATCAGGGCAGAGTTGGCAACAAGATTCATAAAGACTCATTACCAGACTTCTCTAAGCTTCTGACTTGTGGGTTCTGGTTCAGGGGACCACAGGAGAGTCACAAGAGCAAAATGAGTGAAGTTTGTGGAACAAAAAAGAAATGAGATCAATCCTAAGGGAGACTTAACGTCTTCTCCTCCTCTTATATCCAAACTGTGCCTGACAGCATCCCTCGAGAGCTGGCACTGTCTCCAAGAAGGAGGGACCCCCATGCTGCTGGGTATGGACCCTGTGCTGGCCATATCCTTCTGGATGCTGTTATAACTCAGGGTCCCCTTTGCCTCAGTATTAGCCTCTGAGAGGAGTGCCATCAACCCATTTTACAGATGTGAAGGCAAAGGTGCAGAAAGGCCACGTGACTTGTCCAAGGCCACAGTGGCATAAGTGGCAGAGTCGCGATTCAAAATCAAGCCAACATTTGCACTACACCACCAGACAGGACCTGCCTTAATGACCCCCCGCTCAGCATTTCAGAAGCTAGAGGTCTCGCCCAAGGCCATCTTTCCCTCAAGTAACCAAAGCCCCAGAGGCTTTCAAGGCTCCCAGGCTCCTTTGCATTTCTAGTCACCTCCACAGAGAAAGTCGTGTAGACTTGGCCAAGGACGTGGCCAAGGTCATAAGAAGCTCGCCATGTACAGCCTCAGCGTGCTCCTCACTGGTGACCAGGATCTGGCCCCCAGCTGGTCTCATTCCTGGTGGAGGCAGGTGTCCCGTGAGATGCACAGCCTCCGCCCCCGCAGCTTCTATTCTGGCCTCCGTCTTGTCTCCTTTGATCCTCTTCCCGTTTTTTCTGAGATTCCAGGGTTTCTGAAGTGGACTTCTAGGCGAAGTGACCCCTGTGATCAGAAGCTAGAGGCTTTAAATGAAACAGGAAAAGAAATGGGTTCCATAAAGCAGCCAGTGACCACTGTCCCTTGCATTATTTATATGAAAAATATGCATGTTTCTTCCTCTAATTCTGATGAAACCCAGTTTTAGTAAGAACCGGAAGAGCAGAATTCATAAGAAAGCCAAATGAGGGTGCAAAGTCAGGCATTCCTTTTGTGTGTGTGGTTGTCAGTGGAGAGGCAAAGAGCTTAAGACGTCAAGGAAAAAGAAGGAGAAACTGCGTAGAAATGAGCAGATGCAAATGTAAATAGTTACTCAGAGATAAATGGATGTGCCAGATGCGTAAGGCATAGAAGGTTTCGGGGGGAAATTATAGCTCAGATCCAGGGAGACCACATAAGATATATGATATTGAGGTAATTGTATTTTACTCTAATCCTCGCTGGGAAAGAGACAGAAAGTTTGACTTCATGTCTCCTTCCCTGGTCTTTTAGTTTCCTCCTGGCCAGCCTCAATTTGGGGTTATTTCTATGTTAATCTTGAAGTAACTGTGCACTTCTCAGTTATCCCATGAGCCCGTCCATCGTGACCCTCACCTGGACAGGTGTGGCCAGTCTTCTGCTTCCCGAGTCCCTCCAGGACTGCCTGGCCGGACACAGATCACATCCCACCTCACCGGACTGCCTGTCCTCCTGACCTTGAGCTCAGTCTGCCGAATCTGCGTCTGTGCCCTTCTCACACAAGTACACATACATGTGTGCGTGCACACACACCCACAACACACACAGTAGACACCCACAATGTATACACAATGTATACACACACCCGCAATACACAACACACAGTACACACACAACACATATACACACAACACACACACCCACAATATATACACAACACAACACACACACAGTATCCACAGCACACACACGACACATATACACTCACACAACACAACACTCATATACACACAACACATACACAACACACACCCACAACATATATACAACACATATACACACAATATATACACAACACAACACACACAGTATCCACAGCACACACACACACATACACAGATCATCGTCATCCTTTGTGGGCTCTAGGATGTAAGCTGACCCGACGTCTCAGTTCTCCCTTTGCCTAGTTCTGATTCTGGAACCTGGTCTGACCCCCCTGCCTTGCAGCTCAGGTCAGCCGAAATTCTTCAGACTCACGGAGCTGATTCCTCACTCAGCTGTGACCTGGTCCTGCTACCACGGGGCATGTGGACAGTCGGTATTCAGGCCGTGTCTGAATGGTAGCGACGTTAATCTAGAGTCGAACCGTCTGAACAGAGAGCCCTTCCTGACCGAACCCAGCTCACCTCAGGGATGCTACTGGGTCTGAGATTGTACCACTAACGAGTCACCGCACTGAAATTTTAATTGAAGAGCAAATCCACCTGTGCATAAGGTAAACTATGTAAAAGGAATTGTTACCATTTATCTGCAGGGATTACAACCTCGTGCTCTGGATCGGTCACTGGGATCCAGTAGTTGCGTCGCTTGGTCGGCTCTCCACACCTGTTCATCAGGGTGGAGCTGGCAGCACACCCGTGGGGCAGGTAGGGTGGCATCAGGGCCGCCCCCTCACTGATGCCAGCACATCCTTTACTGAATTCGGAAGCCAGTGCACTTTCCTGGCTGCAGAGAACATTAAAGTCTAGACCCCAGAAGAAGTTAATTCAGTCCGCTGGAGGACATAACTGTATGACGTCTGGAAATATGCAGGAATGGAGGTAATTTTTACCACGTGTACTCTTGTCATTTATAAAACATGTTCATAGGCCCCCAGACGATACGAGTGGAGGATGGCGATTCTCAGAGGTGTCACCAGGGTGGAGGGGGTGGGGCGGGCATGGGGTCTCCATTCTGGATGGAGAATAAGAGAGTGGACAGAGCACAGGATCTGGAGTCAGAACTTCTTTTGTATTCACTCAGCCTCTTGGTGCTGTACCATCCTGAATAAGTCACTCCCTTTCTCCACAGACCCGGTGTTCTTGTCTGTAAAATAGGGGTAATAGCAGCCCCCTCACAGAGTCACTCTGTTAATTAACTGAGTTCTTGGGACGCAATCGGCAGCAGTGCCCAGGAAATGGTGCCGTTTCTCTTATCAGCAGCGCCAGTAGGTCACCATTCCTATTTCAGTTAGTAAGTTTCTGGAATCATTTTAATTAAAATCACTCCCCAGGGCTTCCCTGGTGGCGCAGTGGTTAAGAATCCGCCTGCCGATGCAGGGGACACGGGTTCGAGCCCTGGTCTGGGAAGATCCCACATGCCGCGGAGCGGCTGAGCCCATGCGCCACAACTGCTGAGCTTGCGCTCTAGAGCCCGCAAAACACAACTACTGGGCCCACGTGCCACAACTAGTGAAGCCCCCGCACCTAGAGCCCGTGCTCCGCAACAAGAGAAGCCAGGACAGCGAGAAGCCTGAGCACCATGATGAAGAGTAGCCCCCGCTCGCCGCAACTAGAGAAAGCCCACGTGCAGCAACAAACACCCAACGCAGCCAAAAATAAATAAATAAATTTATTTTAAAAAAAAATTTCTCCCCAAATTGACCATCTTAGGGACTGGGCGACACTGACTTGGCGGCTGGGCTGAGCTGAGGGGTCCCAGAGACCACGCACACGTCCTGGCAACCCCCAAAGGCTGGCCTCAGCCGGGATCCTCCGCTGTAGAATCTCGGCGCCTCTCCACGTGGTCTCTCCAGCTCTGGATGTGGTGACTAGGGCTCCGAGAGCAAGTGGCCCTAAGACAGGAATCGGAAGCTGCCTGTTTCCTACGGCCTTAATGGAGAAACTAGTACCAAGTCACTTCTTCCATGTTCTATTGGTCAAACCATCCCGCAGCGCACCTGCGTACAAGGGGAAGGGGCGTGGACGCCGTGTCTCAAAGGGAAGCGTGTCAAAGAACCAGGGCTGTCTTTAATCCACCACTCTCCCTTCCTCCCTCAGGTCTGGTGGCTAAACATCACTTCTTCACTGAGGCCTGCCTCACCCCCCATTTTAAATCGGTGTTGCCCCTCCCTCCATGTCCCATGCTCCGAACCCCTGCCATGATTTATTTCTCTCCATGAAGTGGTAACTATCTAATATTGTGTATTTTACGTATTTACATCTTTATCGTCCACTTCACCATGTTGAAATACAGGCTAGCTCAGGATCTATGTTTTTGTCCATTTTGTTCCACGCGATTGCCCCGTACCTACAGAGTGCCCGGTACAGGGTAGACATTCAGTACAGAGCTGTGGAAAAGATGACTGCCAGCTGCTTTCAGTACATCATCAACTTCCCTTTGTCTCCATGCAGGCATCTGACGGAAGACCTCAGGCTCTGGGGCAGTTTTAAAAAGTGACCACATGTTCTTTGGCCTCCCTTCCATCAAGAGGCAGGATTGTGGCCCTTGGATCTGGGCAGCTTGTGACAATAGCATGTGGGAAGTGACACTGTGTAACTTCTCAGGCTAGGCCAGAAAGGGAAGGCAACCCCTTCTCTTAGGAAGCTCCACCTGGCACCCAGCCACCATGCTGAGGAGCCCAAGCCACAGGGAGAGGCCACGTGTAGGGGTCTGGTCAGTAGATCCCGCCTTTCAGTGGTCCCAGCCCAGGGCCCAGACGTGTGGTATGGAGCCTCTGAAGATCCCAGCCCTTTACCTTTCACATCTCCCCAGGTGAGGCCCCAGACGCCATGGAAAGAGATGAGCCATTTCTGTCCAAATTCCTGATTCACAGAACAGTGAGTATTAAAAAAAAAAAAAAAAAAAAGGTTGATGTTTTATGCCACTAAGTTTGGGGTGGTCTGTTACACAGCAACGGGTAACCAGAATCCACATCTTTATTTTCTTAAATCAAATAAACGTGGTCAGACCCCCAACCTACTAAGCTTGTCAGGATATTCCATTTTAGTCGTGCTTTGGGAGGTCCTTTCCTGATCCTCTGAGTGTGGAACAGTCATTGGAAAGAATCTTCCATCCTGACTGCTTGGTGAATCATCTCTCCCGAGCAGGAGACCCATCTTCCCAGGCAAGTCCAGGGACGTCATGCACCCATGTTCCCTGAACGGGGCTCTGTTCCAGGCTCCGGGACACAACAGAGAAGAAAACAGAGCAAGTTCCTGCCCTCTGGGAGCTTACATTTTAGACCAGCAGTAAATAGACAATCGCTGACTAAGGTTTAAGCCTTTCCACGCAGTGGACCCGTTTTTTTTTTTTTTTTGTCTAATTTTCTTAAATTGAAGTGTAGTCCGTTTACATGCAAACAGCAAAATGATTCCGTTATTTCTGTTGATGCAGTCTATTACTTAGCACATACTCTCTAATTCTGCAAACCATAGCCCTCGATATGAGTATCAACTCTCAAAGTAAACCCGGAAGGAAAATGTGTGAGATCATCAAATTCTCATAAACTGAGGCACGTGTGGCCTTTGACTTAGATTTCCTGTTCAGTGAAGCTTGGCGCTCACTTTGGAACTGTTCTTTTTGTTCCCCTGACGCTTGCATTAGAAGTTAGTCTGACCCTTCACCTCTCTGTCGATTGGCTAATGATCTGAAACCACCAGGACTGGAAATTCAGTCACAGCCTCAGTGTAATTTAAAGACCTATCACTAATGTGTGTGTGTGTTTATTTTTTTATTTTTTTGAATTTTATTTTATTTATTTTTTTATACAGCAGGTTCTTATTAGTTACCTACTTTATACATATGAGTGTATGTATGTCAATCCCAATCCCCCAGTTCATCACACCACCACCGCCCCCCTGCCACTTCCCCGCCTTGGTGTCCATACGATTGTTCTCTACGTCTGTGTCTCCATTTCTGCCATGCAAACCGGTTCATCTGTACTATTTTTCTAGGTTCCACATATATGCATTAATATAAGATATTGTTTTCCTCTTTCTGACTTTGTGTGTGTTTTTCATCTCAGGCTTTAATTGCCCATGTGATTATTATTTTGTAATGAACTGGCAATCAAAGACACACAACACAATTTAAGTCACTGCTAGATTAATTTGTGGAAGAAATGAAAATTCTTACATTTGGTCCCCCTCTCTTCACTTTCGTCTCCAACCCAAGTATCCACATTTCCTCCACTGTATACTCTGGAAGCCCAGGGCTCCCCAGCTACCAACCTGCCCCTTCTGTCCCTCCTTCTTCCCTAACCACCCAAGCACCTCCTAGGAGCCTTTCCATTTTAATCGGAAAATAGCTCATAGAATGTGAGGCATGGGTAGTGGGGGAGGGACAGGCGGGGCTTTAGGGACAACTTGGTCCAGCCTCCTCATGTTGAGGCTGGGATGTCTAAGGACCAGAGAGGTAGCGTGACTTGCCCAAGGTCAGCATTATCTTGGAAGCTGGAGAGAAATCTTAGCGGGGCACAGAGTGTGGGGTGAGGGCAAAGGGGAAGGTGGGAGAAGGAGGGAGTGGAGGCAGGATTTCACACGTCTGACAGCCCGGAAGGATTACATTTTAGCCTTAAATCACACTCTGTCGGCAGTTCTAATCTAAATGCAAACTCTAAATATAATTCATATGAAGTATGTTCTGGAAATCCTTTTTCCTAAGTATGTCTTCAATTATTAAGACTCTTTCATTGGAGCTTGTATTTTCCTCAAATCAAGAAGAGAAGAGAATATTTCTCAGAGGCAGAAATTTGGGTGAGTTTTCCCTTTCACCTCCCTCTTTGAACTCTTTCGGCCTTGCTTGAATTCTTCACAATAAGCATACATAATTTTTACGGAAACTAAAAAGACCTCTTTAAACAAAAATTGGAATACTTTAATAATATATTTTATTACCTTAATTATACAGGTAATTACAGCTTTGCAGACCTGACCTTACAGAATTGGATTAAAAGCTAAATATGCAAAATACAAAAAAGCAGTTTAAAAAATTCATAGTATAGATCATGATTAATGTGAATGCCCCTTGGAGCATTTATAATTGTCCACAGGTATATTTTCACCTGAGCACACCCTAGCGTGGTCAGTTCTAGAATCCTCCCAGAATGGAAAGAGCTCTTTTGGAGAGCAGCACGAATCTGCTGGGATTGATATGTTGTTGACCTGTAATTTTCAAGGACTTCTAGATTTATCCAGAAAGATGCATAAGAACTGTTTGGAATGGGGGAAGGGGGAATCCAGATAACTGGATTTACCAATAGTAAAGCAATAAAATTAATTAAGAGCAGCTACTGCTGGGAAGTGGAAAGTAGAAATTTAATATTATTTTCCTGAATAATTTATGCTAAGCACTCAATACAATGCCTAATGTATAGGCAGCACTCCGTAGATATTGTCAATCATTATTGTTATACGTTCCTGAGGACTACAATTCCCAAAATGCACTACTCCTCTTCCATTCTGCCTACAACTCCCAAAATAAACTGCTCCTCTTCCATCCAGCCCCTCTGCCTACTTATTACCATTCTGGGAAAAGTGGAGATGAGCGCTGGTGGGAAAAGGAGAATGGAGCCCGCAAGCCGGGAGAAGTAGCTGACCACACAATTCCCTTGATGGTGTAGACCGTAGATCCCTAAATTAGGAGATAGAGTGATTTTTTTAAAAAAATATCATCCTGATTTTGTTCAGGCAAAGCCTTGGAGTACCACCATTAGTTGAATCCCCTGAATTGTCTGTTTATTTGTTTGCCTGTTCGATTTTACTTAGCTCTGTTTTGTGTTACAATTGATGTCAATTCCTCCATGATAATGGCATTAAGATGTCTGCTATTGCGGCTTCCCTGGTGGCGCAGTGGTTGGGAGTCTGCCTGCCGATGCAGAGGACACGGGTTCATGCCCCGGTCCGGAAAGATCCCACATGCCGCCGCGGAGCGGCTGGGCCCGTGAGCCCTGGCCGCTGAGCCTGCGCGTCCGGAACCTGTGCTCCGTAACGGGAGAGGCCACAACAGTGAGAGGCCCGCGTACCGCAAAAAAAAAAAAAGATGTCTGCTAGTTGTCAGTGTTCCACTTGGTAATGAGTTTTAGCATTTTGCTGTTTTTATGGTTGTGTTAGTGAGAAGTTAGAGGAGGGGCTGCATGATTTCAGACTGGAAATGAGACCAAATTTCTGAGTGATTCTTTGAGTTATTTTACATTTAGAACAAGAAAGGCACCAAGTGTTGCATCAAAAGACATTACACAGTGTAAAATGTACATACGGTAGAGTCTTTCTCACACCTTAAAATTATACAAAGCATAGATTATTCAGGAAAAGAATAAAATGGCTCCAACTAAGAAGAGGCCAAGTCCCAAATTTTCAGGTAACCATATTTTATCTTAGGAACAATTTTGAGAGGTAATAAGAATGATATACATTACAATTTTAATGAGATGAATATTGCTATATCTATAAATTAAGTCAAATCGTATGAAATTGTCATTTTTGTAGGTCAGAAAATAGTTCATATTGGCAATTTCAAATGGTTCATCCTAGAAGCTGGATTTTCACCAAACATTTATTGAGCACTTACTATGTGCAGGACTCTGCTGTGGGGCTCATACTTTTGAGGAAGACCTAGCACTAGCTCTTCAAAAGGCAACTTTTCAGAGATCCCACTGAGCTACTCTCAGATAGAGGTGCGGCTGACAGTTCAACAGGCAAGATGGACACACTGAAAAGCTTTTGTGTTGTTTTTAATGTAGACATAACAATCTCGAAGCTCAAGGACACAACAAAAGGTGCTGACGTCAAGAGCTACCGTACATCACAAGGAACAGCCGCAGTTGCTTTGGGGACACATCGCTAGCAGCTGTTTACTCTTGCATGACGTCACTGGATATGGGCCGCTTGTCGAGCAGCTACTGATGTGCCTGCCAGGAAGATTCACCTTCAACTGACAACAGTTTGCTTATAAAACCCACACCAAGAGCTGGTCTGGTAAGAGGCTATGATATCAAGTTACGCCGTGAAAAGCCACCATCATTAGCCATTGCCAATTGAAACCACCACCGGCAGAAGACAGACAATTCAGCTGGGAAGATGGGGCCTCCCCTTATCCTACTGTGACACACTGGAGCGGGACATCCAGGGAAAGCAAGAAAATGTTCTTTTATGATACCTTTCACTCTGGAAAAAAAAGAACAATTTGCCAAGGAAATCTATTGAGTTTGAAGACCCCCATTTTTTTTTTTTTAAAGCAAATCTGCTCTTATTTTTATTTTTTTTTAACGTTTGAATGTTTTGGCTATGTTGGGTCTTTGTTGCTGCACGCGGGCTTTTCACTAGTTGCGGCGAGCCGGGACTACATTTCATTGCGATGCGCGGGCTTCAGTAGTTGTGGCTCTCGGGCTCTAGAGTGCAGGCTCAGTAGTTGTGGCGCACGGGCTTAGTGGGTCCGCGGCATGGGGGATCTTCCCAGACCAGGGATCAAACCCGTGTCCCCTGCACTGGCAGGCGGATTCTTTGTCACTGTCCCACCAGGGAAGTCCCGAAGGCCCCAAATTTTAAGGTGAAGGCTCAGATCAGCTACTGAGAGTTGAAGTGTAACCAGCCTTAGGATTCCCAAGGAAGACTGTGGCCAGACTGCATACAGTAAATGTTCGCTCATTGATAGGAAGCTTGCATCTGATGTAAACCTTCTCAAGGAAAAGACAGGCATTTGGAAATGCTTGCATTTTCTCAGTGAGTCTGTGCATTTTAATTTACCCTTAATTGTGCTCTGTGTGGCAAAGGTCAACACACATCAAAAACCTTAAAAATGTTTAAATATCAAAGTGAGGTTGAGTAACCCATTGTGGTACAAGTAGGTGTAAAACAGATTAATTAAATACAATTAAGGAAATGTTATGGTAGTTTAAGCTAACTAAAAAGGAAGAGGAAATGCTCTCTATTCAACCATAAAATTATCAATGAAGAAAGTTTCATGAGCACCATCTGTTGAGATATTTAATATTAAACTAGATAAATAAGTCAAAAATACTTTGTCCTCTAATTAGAGGAAGATTCCAAACTGAGTCACAGAAAATCCTGAGATAATACAATCATTACTTTTTTACTTGGGAACATGAGATCTTCAAAACTTGGAATTGTCATTAATTCATGGAGAGCTGCTATGAGGTCCCCTTCATAATTTGGGGATAAGAGAAGTGTTTTTTCTGATAGCTCTCAAAAATAATCAAGGAAACCAGTGTGCTTCCACAAATCTCACAAAAAAATAAGAAGAAACCTCACTGAAATTGATCATGGCATTGATCATTGATGATTATAGATAACAGCTATAGATATATAGATATAGATATATACACACACATATACATATACATACATACACACAAACTATGTCTATGTCTGTCTATTTATCCACACATGTGATACAAAGATAAAATAATAATTGGATCTATTACATAAAGTAATAATTGGATCTAACCAGATCTATTACATAAAGCAGCGTGCTTCCAAAAATGAATGGGTATAGGAAACCCTGTTTCTAATGGCCACAAATAATCTGACCTTCAAACTGAATTGACAGAAGAGCAAAGAAGGCTCATCGGACTCATCATAACAGTCAACGTGACACAACTTGCAACCTACATGTCCATTGATAGGTGAATGGATGAAGAAGATGTGGTATATCTATCTATCTATCTATCTCTCTCTCTATCTACACAATGGACTATTACTCACCTTTAAAAAGAATGAAATCATGCCATTTGCAGCAATGTGGATGGACCTAGAGATCATCATACTAAGTGAAGTAAGTCAGATAAATACAAATATCATATGATATCACTTATATGTGGAATCTAAAAAAAAAAAGATACAAATGAACTTATTTACAAAGCAGAAATAGACTCACAGACATAGGAAACAAACTTACAGTTACCAAAGGGGAAAGGGAGGGGAGGGATAAATTAAGAGTTTGGGATTAACAGATGCACACTACTATATATAAAATAGATAAACAACAAGGACCTACTGTATAGCACAGGGAAATATATTCAATATCTTATAATAACCTATGATGGAAAAGGATCTGAAAAAAAATGTGTTCGTGTTTGTGTGTGTGCGTGTGTATGTGATAACTAAATCACTTTGCTGTACACCTGAAACATTATAAATCAACTATACTTCAATAAAAAAATTACACATCCTATGACATATATTAAAAAGGCATAATAATGTTACCTATTATTAATGGATTTTAGCCATTATTATAAAAACAATTGCACATCCCGCAGTTTGGGGCCACTGACCTCTGCCTGGTAACCCCATTTCTTAGGTGCTTTACCATCTGGAGGGAATACAGGCATGGGGATTCCAGGTGTCAGAAAGGTAGGTCCCTCTGGGGGCATCAATGTTCCTTTCCAATATTTCCAGTTCTTTCCTTCCAGACAGTCCAAGAATTGTTCTTCCCTGCTCCGTGCAGTCCAGACGTGGTTGCATGACTTGCTTTGGCAGTTGTGAGTGTCGGTGGCATGTGTTACTTCGGAGGGAAACATTTAAGTGGCAGCAGGGAGACCCTCCAGTGCACTCGCTTTCCCTGTCTCACCAGTGGAAGAAATGCAGTGACTGCGGAGGTGACACCAAGCCACCGCACGGAGGAGGCCTGCAGTGGCCTTTGCACAACAAGAACAACAGCTCTGTTGCTTTAAGCCTCCGAGGTTTGAAGCCATCATGGCAGCGTTGCCAAGCCTATTCTGACCAATACAAACCCCAACAGTAAATTAACCAAATTTCAGGCTTTACATCAATCTCCTTTAAGTGTAGTTAGGATAAATCAGTTTCCCAAGGCCTCATCAATCTTGGGGCAATTGACAACATGAAATGTCTAAATCTTTCAAGTTAAAGAACAGTACCTGAAACTGCAAAGACCCTGCTGGGGTCAAATCCCAGAAGTATCAGCCTTGTCTCGTTAACATTCTTCAAGAAGATCAGGAAGGGGCTGCAGACCTCAGCTCAGGGAAGGCTCCTGACCACGAATGGAGGAGAATCCACACGCCTTCCGTCCACAGCAACTACACACAACACAAGGCAACATCACTGCAACCCCTGGTTGGCTCTGGGCAGAGTTTGGCCCCAGTCACAAAACTGGTTGACATCCAGGTTACCTTTGACAGCCTTTAAATAGCCCACAAAGTACGACAGACTCAGGTTGGGTGTTTTTGTTTGTTTTGCATTTATTTACATACAACCCTGTGCACCAACTGTTGTGCAACTGGAAGTGTGAAAATCTGAGCTAAACCATAGGAAGGAAAAATGGGACTTGTATGTGCAAATGTCCAGCTATTAAATCATTTTGCCCTTAAAAAGCTACCAAACCCCTAACAATGGCAGGGAGACGGGGACACGAATACCTGCTAGTAGCTGGGTTTGTTGTTTCAAGGACTAACACCCCCAACCCAAGGCCTGATCATGCCGTGACACAGAACTTGAAAACTTATGCTCAGTGAAGGAAGCCAGACATAAAAGACCCCCTATGTGTGAACCTTTATATGAAATGCCCAGAATACGGAAATCCATAGAGAAGAAAGCAGACGCGTGGTTTATGGTGAGAATGAGCGCTGGCTGGGTTTGCATCTCAGCTGACCCACATTCCTGGACCTCCCACCCCTCCGAGTCAGTATTTCCTGCTGTGGTCTCAGGGGCCACCTCTCCCTCCTGGGCCCCTGGTCACTGCTCCCCCAGATCTGGGGATGGAGTGTTGCATTCTGTGAGGGCGAGGGTCTGAGTCCTTGCACAGACACAAGTGCGGTGCAGCTGTGGGGTTGCTTGCCAATCTCCGCGCTCTTTGGAGAGTGCATCACAGGCTTAAATGAGAGGAGGAGAGTTTGGCCTTATTCTTGGCCTGAATTTCCTCACCTCATGAGCTGATTCTGCCAACGCCATTAATCTGTTCCTAAACCACATGTTGGCCCACGGACGACGTTCATCTATCTTCACCCATGACACATGGTTCCTTCCTCTATTAAAACTATATTGTAATTGCAAAGGGGCTCTGCCTGGAAGCCCTCCGTTGCTCCAAGTCTCTGCCTGCATCCTTAATTTGGCAGGACTTGTCTGAACACAAGAAACACTTGGAGCCTCGGGAAAGCCGAGCAGGTCTAACTGAGGCAGCAGAAAGGATACTGCTCTAAGTAAGCCATCGGAATGTCCCTGCGCAGAAGTGATTGCCTTCTTGAATCATTGCCTCCCCTGAAACATTGATGCCAGCCGTTAGCCCAGCACAAGAGAAGTTCATGACCAGAGCATTCTGCTAGACTCATGCTGGCCGATCTGTTACCTACAAGCTCTGGAAATCAGCCTCCGGGTGAGAGGAGATGCTGCCTGTCTGCGGTTGGCTAGTTCACATCCACTTCCTACCCAGTCCCGCAAAACAGCATGGTGGCATCCAGTGAGCTGATGGACGGACAGACAGAGGAAGGCCTGCCCGGGCTTGTGTCCAGCATTCTGGGGCTCATGGTGGGCAGGAAGTGGGTTTTCCCATCATTTCCCTGTATTTTATGTGATCTTCATCTCCCAGGAAGTGCCCCTGGGGCCCCAGGGACATCACACGGCCGGGGACAGCAGAAAGAGGACAGCCCCGAGGTGTGGGGAGAACTAGGTAATACGGGGCTGTGCCGGGAGCTTGGGGAACGGGTCAGACTGATCCTACTGACTTTGAAGGAAAGAAGATACTCGGAAGGTCAAGAGAGCAATGACCAGATCTCCCAAGTTGAGTTGGGGTGGCTTCACCTCTCCTCTCTCCCACGCCTTGACCTCCCAGGGCCACATGCCTGGGTGGAGCCCCGGATACCAGGGCAAGTGCGGTTCAGAATGGGCATCAGCACGGCTGGGTCTGGCCCTTCTTCCCACGTTCTCCTCTCTTTTTCCTCACAAACGTGCCCTCGTGGGGAGTCCGTGTGGAATAGGCTCCTCTGGCGTGGAGTCTTCATGGCTGGGACCCTCTTGAAGAGTTCCCCTGAAACCTAGATGTCGGAAAAGCGGAAAGGCTGGGGCCATGCAGCCGAGGCCGATGGCAGGCTGCCCAACACTCAGCATAACTCAGGGAACATGGGCTCGAGTTTAGTATCGGGCAAACCACGGGGTTACCTCTTTTTTTTTCTATTTTATTTATTTGTTTCTTTTACATATACATGTATCTATTCTTTTTCAAATTCTTTTCCCAATTAGGTTGTTAATAATATCGAGCAGAGTTCCCTGTGCTATACAGTAGGTCCTTGTTGGACGGACCTAGGGCTACCTCTTAATAGGTGTAGCCTCCTGTCTGTGCACCCAAACTCAGACCATCGTATTGAATTGACGTGAAAATTGTTTCATTTAATCACGAATCTGGCAGCAGAGTTGTACTCTAGCTTCCAGAGAGAATCGCCAGCCTTATTCTAAACACAGATTCATCACACAGAATTTTCCAGGCTTTGTGATGGAGGGCAGAATCCACCTTCACGCTGGTCACTCTATAATTAAGTTTTCCCACCTATCGGAGCAGAAACTCTGAAAAGGCTTTCTGCAGAGTTTAGGACTCTATTCTAACTTGACTCGTTGGGAAAGCAGTATCAGGAGTTATGACTTCCTGTCCGTTTGATCTCATTGTCTGAGTCTATATTCTAAAGGTGCCAATGTACGTTTACTCTGAGTGGTTAGATGCCCTGGAAACGCTTCACTGAGCATCTCCATGAACCCGTGTTAATTATTTACTAGTCTTAATAGGTTCCTCTTTAACAATTTACTTGTTAGAGGTCATTGTCAACTCGGAGCCCCTGGATCTGGGTAAAGCCACTTGTTCCCACAGAGCTCACCTGGGAAGAAGGAATCACGAAAGCCTTGCCAACTGTTCGCAAGGCCTCTGGCATCACCTAGTTTGTCTGGTCACTGAACGGACAGCAGAATGTCCTCATGTCTTCTCCAGCCACAGAGGAAACTTGACCCTCATTTCTTCATGGCAGCAGCTCACCAAGTCTTCTCATGGTGGGTCATCCAGCCAGATGCACCCCACTGTACATAGTAGCCAGGAGGCCTGAGCACTGCCCCCAAACGAAAGAAAAGGAAACACGCTAGAACTTGAACAAGCAGCATTGCACACAACTCACAAGTACGACACTGGACATTTTGCTAGAACTTTCTCTCCCAATAGTCCTTCCTCCTCCCAGCAGTCCTGGGAGAGAAACAGTGCAGCCCTTGGAGGCCGAGTGCACATGCTCCCTGGTAAAGGTGGTGATGCACACACCCTCTGTGCCCAGGCCAACACCGGGGACATCTCCTTCCCCTGGACAGCATGGCTGCCTCTTCCTTTAGCACTGACCTTCTGGCTGACCTTGGCTGACCTCAGGGACAGTACACACTCCTCTGCGTTAGAAAGTCTCCTTCGGTGTTTTTGAAGGTGATTAATGTCCATAGAACTCTGAACACACACAACCGCCTGTTAATGAAAAGCAGAAATGGGAGAGAGGATGTGGTCTTCTCCATCCTGAGTGAGTCAAGTTCTAGGCCGGGTGCCTCATCCTGAGTCACTGGGCCGCTTCCTGCTGCTTCCTCATCAGCTATGGGTCCTGGAAAACACATTGATGGTTTCCTTTCCTAAGCTCAGCAGACGGTCTAGCTCAGCTCTTCACCGTTTAGTAGAAAAGAATTCAACGTTTGTCGAATGAATCCAGTATATAAAATTTCTCTTTTTATAGATGATCTGGCAAATAGTAAGATCTCTTACGGAGAAGGTGAGATGAGAATTGTTGTAACGTGCTTTGCTGATCCTGTGTTCTTTTGAGCTTCAGCCAACAAAGTAGCTAAGCAGATGCTGCTGATAAATGCGTTAACACCCTTGCTATAGGTCAGCTGATCACCCTCGGATGTCTCCACACTGACAAGGCACCTTCCTGCTCCTCCCACCTCCTTGCAGAAATCAAATTAATCTACTATTAGAGGGACCACACCACAACTCTCATGGGCCCTTTGCCTTTGTAGGTCCCCCCCCCCATGCTGATAGAATTTTTGTGGGCCCAGTTATGGGCTGAAGTGTATGGCCCACCCCAGCCCCACAAATTCACCTGTTGGAGTCTAACCCCCAGGACCTCAGAATGTGACTGTTTTTGGAGATAGAGCTTTTGATGAAGTAATTAAGATAAAATGAGGCCACGAGGATGTCCCTAATCCTATCTGACTAGAGTCCTTATAAGAAATGATTAGGACACACAGAGACATCAGGGGTGAGCTCACAGAGGAAAGACCATGTGAAGAGGCAGCAAGAAGACGGCCGTCTACAAGCCAAGGAGAGAGGCCTCAGAGAAACCAATCCTGCTGACACCTTGATCTTGGACTTGCAGCCTCAGAACCGTGAGGAAATAAATGTCTGCTTAGTAAGCCACCTAGACTATAGCACTTTGTTATGACATTCCAGGCAAACTAATCCAGGCCCTAAAAAATTTCATTTATTTCTGATGTGACCAAAAAACTTAAAACGTCTTTGACCCTAAACATTTATCTTTTTCTGGTTTTAAAAGAAATTGGAACATTTCTGTGGGCCCCTTGAAGTATGGTGGGCTTTGAGCACAGTGCCCCTCGTACCTGTTGGAGAAGTCAGCCCCACCATCACTGAGAGCACCTGGACCGTTTTGCACTGAAACCGGTTTTCCCACTGATGCTGGTTTCCATCCCTGTATTCCACCCAGGGTGCCCGGCACAGCAGCTCTCATTTCATTATGATCCAAAGCCAGACCGCTGGGATAAACAAGTTTTTCCATTTTGTAATCCAGCCTCCTCCGAGAACCTTTGAGGGGTGAGGCAATTTAGAAATACTTTGATAAATGCCGATTTAATAATCAGCACGGAGGCCTCAGACAATGATTCATAGTCAGAACAATGTCGCCTCCAGGTGACTGTGCCCCAGCAGTGGGCAAAATCTCTCAGTCCCCTTGATTAAACTCAGTGATGCATTTGAAATCCAAGTAAGATTCCAGAGGTGGAAAGGACTCGTAAGAGGTCACAGAGACTGTTTCACTTAGCACGAAGTAATTTTACAAATTTTATGTGTGACTTTGATGAGACAGAGGGGTTATTCATTAGATCAAGAAGCACTTGAGCTCTCTTTACTACCTTGCCATTGTCCCCCAGTTCGGCAGGGCTTGGACAGGGCTGGGGCCCAAAGCAAGAGGATTCTGCGGGGAAATGTGGGCCCATCCAGTGTAGAAGGGGGCTGGACATGTCAGTCGGGGGAGGCATCTACAAGAACACAGAGACATGAAAGAGGCTGGCATACTCAAGGCAGGCAAGTGGGTGGGACCGAGTCAGGGATGCAAAAGGAGAAGAGAGGACCTAAAGGCAGAAGGGGCTAGACTGGTCCTGGGGAGCTCTTAAGCGTCCCATGGGGCTGAGCTTCACAGAGCCCATTCCCAGGAGATCCTGATGTTTCCAGAACAGGAGATGTGAAGCTGTGTGTAGTGGACTGAATAATAACCACCCCCCCAAAAGATGTCCATGGCCTGATCCCCCAAATCTGTAACTATGTGACCTTAAATGGCAAAAAGGGAATTTGCAGATGTGATTAAGACAAAGGTTTTGAGATGAAAGGATTAACCTGGATTATTGGGTGGGATCAAGACTCAGAGGAGGAGATGTGAAAAACGGAGGCAAAGATGAGAGAGAGAGAGAGAGAGACAGAGACAGAGAGAGAGAAAACTGGAAGGGCGAGAAAGCAGAGCCTCTTCTAGAGCGTCCAGAAGGAGCACAGTCCTGCTGCCCTGTTTTAGGGTGGCCCTCCAGAGCTGTAGTACAGTATGTTTGTGGGGTTTTTTTAAGGCCACTCAGTTTGTGGTCATTTGTTACAGCAGCCATAGGAAACTAATACATGTGTAAGAAATGGCATCACATCCGACCCTGAGCAGACACAGCTGTCTCCTCTGGAGATACGATCATTCTGCCCAAGGGTCCCCAAGACCAGCCAGCCCACAGCCAAATCACTGTGCTCCTAGTTTTTCATCTTCAACAGGAATCTTAGTAGTAAGTTGGGAAAGACTGTCTCAGGGGCTGCTAGCCCCATACAATTTTAAACCAGAAGTCCACTACTGCAACTTGATAGATTTTTAATAATATTCAAAGCAAGGGTATTTGCCATGGCAAATACCATAAATATCACTTCAGTAACTCAGAGATGCCACTGCTTAAATAATTGATTGAGGTGTTGGCTGTTTTCGCTGCCCTGTGGGTAAACACTGGCTGTATGTGATCTTTTTTTAAGACAATTGACTCTAGATGTTTACTTCTGTCCCTTTTAAATATAATATCCAATGCTTCCAAGGAAATGCTTTTAGTCATAAGTGAGTTCTGTATTCTTCACTTGAGTAATTCATGTGGCCCCAGAGTCACTGGGGAGAAGTTAAAAGATGACAGTCTTCAGCTCGGTTCATAGAAGGAATTTCTATGAATTAGATTTGGGGAATGGAAGCCACAGACTGGACCGTTCTGTGGATTAAGCAGGATGGTGTGAGATACTGACAAGATCTTTCCTTGCCCTCAGAAGTTACTCGAGAATGAAACGCTTGCCACGAAGATGACACACCTCTCCGGGTTTCACCTCTCCAGGGCCACCATCAGAGAGGAGCCGATGTGCACCATGAAACTCTCTGCTGTCCCCATGGAAAGAGAGGCCACACTGGTCAGAGGCTCCTGCCATTGAGAGCGGGGCAGGGAGAGTCGAGGTTGATGGCCTTTTGTGCAGAAAACGCTGTTGCTGAAGAGCCAAAGCCATACTTTCCTCCTTGTCTTTCCCTGGGACCTTCCCCTTAAACTGCCTTTCCTTTGAGAGCCAGGGTAGCATCACTAAAGTCCGAGAATGGTGAACAGCAGCATGTCTATACTCGAAATTCAAGAAAGAAAAGGGTTGCCTGTTCTTGGCCATAGTAACCACCACAGTCAGTTTTTAATTTTTTAATGGAAGTATAGTTGATTTACAATATTTCAGGCATACAGCAAAGTGATTCAGTTGTGTGTGTGTGTGTGTGTGTGTGTGTGTGTGTGTGTGTGTGTGTGTATTCTTTTTCAGATTCTTTTCCATTATAGAGTATTATAAGACATTGAATATAGTTCCCTGTGCTATGCAGTAGGTCCTTGTTGCTTATCTATTTTATATACAGCAGTGTGTATCTGTTAATCTCAAATTCCTAATTTATCCCTCCCCTCGCTTCCCCCTTTGGTAACCATAAGTTTGTTTTCTATGTCTGTGGGTCGATTTCTGTGTTGTAAATAAGTTCATTTGTATCATATTTTTAGATTCCACATATAAGTGATATCACATGATATTTGTCTTTCTCTGTCTGGCTTACTTCACTTAGTATGATAATCTCTAGGTCCATCCGTGTTGCTGCAAATGACATTATTTCATTCCTTTTTACGGTTGAGTAGTAGTCCATTGCATATATGCACCACATCTTCTTTATCCATTTAATGGACATTTAGGTTGTTTCTACATCTTGGCTATGGTAAATAGTGCTGCTAGAGACATTGGGGGGCATGTGTCTTTTCGTATTAGAGTATTCTCCGGATATATGCCCAGGAGTGGGATTGCTGGATCATCTGGTAACTCTATTTTTAGTTTTTAAAGGAACCTCCACAGTCAGTTTTTAAACTTGTCTCCATCGGTGAAAAACATCTTCCTCCCATCGGTGGGTACACTTTAAGAACCAGTCAATCAGTAACAGCTAAATCCAGTCAATAACCACCGTTCCACACTTAAAGGACAACTATTCCTTTGAAGAAAGTCCTTCAATCCCTGAATCCATGCTTCTCAAATCCTATATAAGATCAGCAGCTTGCTTTTTTACAGACTCATGGGTGCAACACGCATATCTCTCCCTTTCTTAGAGAGCAATGCTCTCAGCTTTGGTTTCAGATATCTACAGTAGAGGTTGCCTCTTGCTTGAAAGTAGCTGAACCACTAATCCCACAAAGTCAGCAGTATGCTGGTAAATTTTTAACAACCAGCTCTCCAGATGGAAAAAAAAAGTTCTGATGTGTGGCTTTTGCCAATTCCCATGGTATAAATACTCCCACCAAACCTATTTCAAGATGCTAAGGCAACATCGATCTGCTCACAGAATTCCCGAAAATTTAATAATCGGCTCTTGTGAGGTGGTTCTTGTCATCTCCATCATACCACTGACTTAGTGCTGGGGATGGAAAGGCTCCATCGTTATCCAGTGGTAGAGTGGGTATCACGGAAGGTGGATGGGCTTAAGCTACACTGTTGGCAGCATCTAAGAGGACTGCCTACTTGGCAAGAGAGCCCAGAAGCAGGAGGTCAGCAGATGGACCACAGTGGTGGGAGCTGAGGGGTAGATGAGGCTATCAAGTCTTAACTTGTTCTCCTGTCCCTGGACACATGAGAGCCAGCGCGTGGATGCCTGCTGCAGAAAGAGAACTCATGGCTGCTCCAAGGAGACAGAAGACCATCCATCAACAGTCACAGGTCCAGCACCTTGCTTCCACAGAGAGGGGGTTGCCATATATGGGAGCCATGGTTCCACCAAACCAGGAGCGGACAGCCGATCCACACATAGGGATAGAGAAGGGGACAGATTTTCTCCTTTCCCTCCTTAGTGCCCCAACCCCAGGCCAGGAAGAAGGAGGCCAGACCCAACAGCCTCCATTCCAAGCCATTAGAGCCTGCCCAGAACTTTAAGTCAAATATGAGATTGAAACTAGTGAACAAGACTGAATCTCAAAAATAAAATGAGAATTCTTCAGTAGGTGAGGAAGCCTGGAAGGTTATGAGATCCAGGGAAAGTTGTGGGAAGGGAGGCTGCTCCCTGGTGGGAAAGGCAGGTGGATACAATCAGATCCTGTGGAAAGAGCACGGCCCCTGTCACAGCACTGCACAGGGAAAGGTCCCCAAAGACGAGTTGCTGAGACACCCAGCCGTCCCCAAGATCCCTGCCTCCATTCAAGGTCCAACCTCATTTAAAATGCCCGACAGACATTGCTCAGAGGGTTCAGGTTGCTGTGTGTGTTGGTGGCATGAAGAGCGCTCCCTCTTCATGGCAACGACAACAGAGCCATTCAGGAATCGAGGCTGCTGGCAACTCTGCCACCTTCCCCGCATGGCTTTCAAAGTCAGAGTCACCCTGGGCATTGACGTCCAGCCAACAGATGGTCCAAGAGCATGGAAGTTAGGACATGGGGAGCTTCACCAGGCCAGACATGGTACACATCAATTCTGCCCAGATCACGCTGGCGAGATGCAGTTACGGACACATTCCTCTGCAGAGGCTGGGAAATGGGACCTCGCTGAGAACTCAGAAAGACAGAGACGATTCAGGTACTCAGCTGGCAGTGTGCCACATCTGCATCCCCACAGATGCACTCACTCCTCATATTCTAGAGTTTACACTTCCACACATTGTCTTATGCACATTTTTGTACTTTGTAACAGACTCATGGACTGCTTTATAAACTGCTTATTTCACAAGGCGATTATAAACATCTTTTTAGTCCACTGATACTTCTGTATCATGAATTTAATGATTACACAGTAGGCCATTGGACGTAGATGCCATAATGTAATTAATCAGCCTATCATGTGACAAGGCCTGACTTGTGTGGGTAATTTTTTTCTTCTTCTCTAATTAAAAGTCTCATTTATTTTTATTCTTCTTTTAGTAATTCAAGTGCTTGATGTTTTGAGGTTCAACAGTATTTCCTAAGCACTCAGATTGCAAAAACAAGCGTGGCGTTTAGTGTATTGTGGGCAGGTGAGAGGGGGTGAAGCCCAGATCAAATAATCACACGCCTCAGTATACGATGACAAACTAAGATGTTATTAAGGGGAAAGAACACAGTGCTGGGAGGGGATCACAGAAGAACCCGACTGAATGATGGCTGGATTGGGAGGGCTTGGTCACCGGAGGCTTTTCCCTAAGAAATTGGCATTTAGCTAAAATCAAACCTCTTAAATCGCTGATCTCGAGTCATCTTGCCCGGAGTTTAAAATTTGATGCTTACAACACTTAATTGAAAGAGAATATATTTTGAATCATAGCACCAACAGCGAAAGAAACATGAGTTTAAATTCTGCTTTCAAGGTCAAGTCTCCTAGCAGAGGCCAAGCATGTAGGAAGGTGTCCCCAGGCTGCCTTATGCCTGCCTGCCATTCTTGGAAAGAACTGAGAGGGGAGAAAATTCCATCCATGCCAGCCAGGGGCCTTTGAGCTGAGAGAAACCAGACGGGGTCCTGAATGTCCCAGTCTGTGGCCAGTGCCTCTGGGTGGTGTGACTTTGCTGCTGAGCTGGCCCAGTGGGGCTGTGGAGACACATTCAGCCTGTCACTTGGTAAAGTTGTAGCAGAATTAAAAGGCTTTAAGTGGCTAAGAGTACTGGGCTGTGGAATTCTTTTCAGTTCCCACTGAATATTCACAGCAAGACCCAACGAGTGTCCAAAACCTGACACCATTACATAGGAAAGAATTCACTTCAATGAAATGAATCACTAATCGCAAACATAGCCTTCAGGCACTTGGGGCGGAGGTGGTTCTAATTTCTCAAGAACAAAGGCATGGCAGACTCTAGGTCCACCCACCTCACCACAAATAACTCAGTTTCATTTTTTATGGCTGAGTAATATTCCATTGTTATATATGTGCCACATCTTCTTTATCCATTCATCTGTTGATGGACACGTAGGTTTCTTCCATGTCCTGGCTATTGTAAATAGATCTGCAATGAACATTTTGGTACATGACTCTTTTTGAATTCTGGTTTTCTCAGGGTACAGAGTGAAGTAACTCAGAAAGAGAAAAAGAAATACTGTATGCTAACACATATATATGGAATCTAAGGGAAAAAAAAAAGGTCATGAAGAACCTAGGGGCAAGACGGTAATAAAGACACAGACCTACTAGAGAATGGACTTGAGGATATGGGGAGGGGGAAGGGTAAGCTGGGACAAAGTGAGAGAGTGGCATGGACGTATATACACTAACAAACGTAAAATACATAGCTAGTGGGAAGCAGCTGTATAGCACAGGGAGACAGTGCTTTGTGACCACCTAGAGGGGTGGGAGAGGGAGGGTGGGAGGGAGGGAGACGCAAGAGGGAAGAGATATGGAAACATATGTAAATGTATAACTGATTCACTTTGTTATAAAGCAGAAACTAACACACCACTGTAAAGCAATTATACTCCAATAAAGATGTTAAAAAAAAAAAAAAGAACAAAGGCATGGCAGTTTGACAGCTTTGTTGACTGTCACAGAAACTTCGCATGAAAGGGGGTCAGTGCTTCATCCCTGGGAGGTCTGAAGAAGGTTTATTCTGGCCTAAATTGGGATATGAGAGGTGGAGCCTTAGCAAAAAATGAGCCCTTCCTTATAGTAACTTTATCTTCTGCCTTCAAAGTGTTCAGAAAAGAAAGATCTTGCTGATCTTACGGCCGCTCAGAAATTTCTGGAACACTCTCCTTAACGTGCAGGAATCTTCTAGAAAATGGTCTGACTGACTCATGCAAAGCAGGCAAAGCCTGGGGAAGCAGCTGTGTGGGTCCCACTAGCACGTGTGTCAGTGGCCTCACGCCCAGGCCCTGTCCCCCACTCTCCCCGGTGGGTCCACTCTGATGCTATAACTTCAAGGCCATGGAAAGAACCCTCTGGTCCATAAATGAATGGAGTTGAACAAATCTGTCCACACTGGTCATTTCAAAAGCAACACCTAATGCTATAGAGTAATGACCCTAGACCAGGAGCCCTGGGTCTGAATCCCAGCTCTGTCACCTACTAACAGTGTAACTTTGGACAAGCTCCCTAATCTCTCAGCCTCTGTGTCCTCATCTGTAAAATGACAATGATGACAAGGTCTAACCCATAGTCTTAGTGGGAGGATTAAAGGCGTTGATATATGGAAAGTACTCAAAATAGTGCTTGGTCGGTGGTAAGAGCTTAATAGGTGTCATGACTATTAAAGCATCCTTAAAACCGTCTGGGCGGATACGGGGCCGCCCTGGACAGCAGGCTTGGAGCACAGGGTCTCATCAGGCTTCACAAGCCCTTCATCTCCCAGGCTAGTGGGACAGATTCCAAAACGGGCTTCCCCATCCCTGGCTGCACACAGCGCCCCTGCCCTTGCCCCCTTCCCGGCCCTGCTCGCCGGCTGTGCCCCGCAGCCTCAGCTGTGGCCCTGACCACTGTCGGGGGATGTGGTGGTAGAACCATGTGGTCCGCAGGCAAAGTCCTTGGCCCCATCGACCCTCTCTGGTCTCCTGCCCACGGTCAGGATGACAATGTCCACCTCTCCAAACCCAGGCTGCAGTGCCCAGGCCCCGGTTGCTGAGCCCTTATCCATGCCAGGTGGCCATCTAGTGCCCGAGGAGAGGAACTGAACGGCTCCCATCTCAGGCGGCCGGGGATTCCAGGAAAGTAGGACTGGAAGATTCCACGGCAATTGTTAAATCCCAGGGACCACTCATTTTAAGAATCCCTTCTAAAGAATCCCAGATCCGGCCCCTCGGGGACTCGATGTGCATTTTTGAACAACTCGAGATGCTAGGGCGCTATTCCATGGTTGTCCCGTTCCTTATATTTTTAAAATTGCTCCTTTACCCCAACGTTTCCAAACATGAATAGCAGTTGGAGGTAGAAAGGATAGGACTGGGCTGGGCCTGACTCTTGGTGTATGTATCATTGTTGCCAAGCTTCCATTTTATTTTCATTTCTTTTCCCTGGTTATTAAGCACCTCCATCGTTCCCTACGTGCTACTTAGGTCTGGGAATAGAAAGTAACAAAAGGTACACGGTCTCCGCCCTCGTGGGCTGCGGCAAGGCCGGAGAGGAGCCAAGTGCAGTCATTGGACGGGAAGTGAGGAGGGCTTGGACCGGGGTCCTCATCACCCCTGCACATCACCATCACCCAGCAGGCCTGGAAACTCATGACCAGGCCGCCACACAGACTCTCAAATTCAACCCTTCTGGGCCAGACACAGTGCTTTAAAGGTCCGTGGCGCAGATTGCCACACAGAGGGCGGCTTAACTCCCATTCTAAACTGGTTAGGGTAATAAGACTGGGCCCCAAGAGGACGGGGAAACATTTATTGCTCACATCCCAGGACTCTGGGGAGATCAGGTTGGCTGCAAGCCAGTCCAGGAGCTTGAGGGGGTGATGGAGGTGACTCTGGTAGGGGTAGACAGCCGGTTGGGGTTCCGGCACATGGGCCAGGATTTGAACTTCCCGCTGTGCCAAGGGAGGGGGGGTCCCTCAGCCTTCTTACCAGCCTGCCCGAATGTGGGCTGATGGGGAGGGAGTGGATGGCATCTGAGGACTCTCAGTGGCCAAATATCATGAATGGAGGCTTCCTTTATTTCATTCCCCAGGCAGCCAAGGCTGAGAACCACTGCTTGAGACCACCAGTGTTTCCTCACCCCACAAAGAGAAGATTCGAGGGAACTTGTTAAAACACTGATTCCTAGGCCCTCACCCAGCCCCACTGGATGAGAATTTCTAGGAAAGAGGCTGGGAATCTGTGCCTCCGTCCAGAGGATACTCATCCTCTGGGAGGTGTGAGAAAGCTGGGCTAGATGCTGGCCCCAGGAATGCTGACGGTCACTCCCGCTGTGAGTCCCTTCACAGTTGACAAAGGGTTTTACACAAGCTGTGTCACTTGACTTTCATGCCAGCTAGGAAGTAGGGAGGCGGGATGTTCACGTTCATTTTCAGAAGAGGCGCCAGGAGCTCAGGGACGTCAAAGGACTCAAGCATCCACAATGCTTGTTGAAGGCCTGGAGACTCCCCTTTCAAGTGATACTGCCATGGATACCAGCGGCTCTGTCCTGGGGTGGGGGTCCCAGGGGAGATTCCCTTTAGCCTTCTGAGCTTGCATCTCCCACTGGAGATGTCCATGTCCTCTGCGTTTCAGATCTCACCATTTTTTTTTTTTTTTTTTGTGGTACACTGTTGTGGCCTCTCCCATTACGGAGCACAGGCTCCGGACGCACAGGCTCAGTGGCTATGGCTCACAGGCCCAGCCGCTCCGCGGCATGTGGGATCTTCCCGGACCGGGGCACGAACCCGCGTCCCCTACATAGGCAGGCGGACTCTCAACCACTGCGCCACCAGGGAAGCCCATAGAACAGCCACTTTTGAAAATAGTTTGGCAGCTTCTTAAAAAGTTAAGCACACACTTATCATATAACCCAGCAATTCCACTCCTGCATATCCACAAGAGAAATGCAAACACGTGTCCACACAAAACCTTGAACGTGAACGGTTAGCAGCCTTATTCGCAATAGCCAAAAAGTAGAAACAACACACGTTTCCACCAAATGATGAATGGATAAGCAAAGTGGAGTGTGTTCATCCAATGGGAAAGTTCTTGACACTGAAAAGACCAGACTCCTAATAGGTGCAAAAACATGGATGAACTCCCGAAACATGGTGCTAAGCCAGACACAAAAGACTACGTGCAGAACGATTTCATGTATTCGAAATTTCTAGAAAAGGCAGAACAGTGGCAGCAGAAATCAGATCAGTGGCCGCCTCGGGGGGCGCTGGGAGTAGGGGTGGACCGACACTTTGGACTGGTGATGGAAATGTTCCTAAACTAGATTGTCGTGATGGTTACATGACTGTATAAACGTACTAAAAGTCACTGAACTGTACACGTTAAAAGGGTATGTAGGGCTTCCGTGGTGGCGCAGTGGTTGAGAGTCCGCCTGCCGATGCAGGGGACGTGGGTTTGTGCCCCCGTCCGGGAAGATCCCACATGCCGCGGAGCGACGGGGCCCGTGAGCCATGGCCGCTGAGCCTGCGCGTCCGGAGCCTGTGCTCCGCAACGGGAGAGGCCACAGCAGTGAGAGGCCCGCGTACCGCAAAAAAAAAAAGGTATGTAAATAATACCTCAATAAAGCTGTTTGAGAAATCTGGTTGAGTAAAGCAAAACACAACTTAGGAAACACATGGTGGCGATATAGGCCTCATATTTCAAGGTATCGCCTGATTTTGGATTCACCTTTCTATTCCACTAAGCAGATCGTGCATGGCCTGTGTCAACCAGAAGCTCAGCACAGACTGAAACTGAGGAAGAGATGCACCGAGCTGGCTGCTTCCTCAGTGCCGCTCACGTCCTAAGCACTCCTTGCATTATCTCATTCAATCCCCAAGGTGCACCTAGGCGGGCACCACGTACGTCAACATCACTATCCCCGGTTTACAGCTGGGGATGGAGAAGATACATAACCCATCCCAGGTCCCAGGCTGGGAAGCAGCAGGCTGGAACTGGCGCCCAGAACCGCCGTTCTAAGCTGGGCCTGTGCTTTGGCGCATTTTCTCATTTGCCCCTGGCATCGGCCTCCTTTTCCTGTGGGGAGACATCATTGCACACAGGGCTCATTTTGGACAGAGACCACATCCAGAGTCTCCTGTGTGGCTGTCGTGGGCTCTTTTTTTTTTTTTTAGTGTATTGTTATTATTTTTAACATCTTTATTGGAGTATAACTGCTTTACAATGGTTAGTTTCTGCCGTATAACAAAGTGAGTAGCTATACATACACAAATATCCCCATATCCCCTCCCTCTTGCGTCTCCCTCCCACCCTCCCTATCCCACCCCTCTAGGTGGTCACAGAGCACCGAGCTGATCTCCCTGTGCTATGCAGCTGCTTCCCATTAACTATCTATTTTACATTTGGTAGTGTATATATGTCCATGCCACTCTCTCACTTCATCCCAGCTTACCCTTCCCCCTCCCCGTGACCTCAAGTCCATTCTCTGTGTCTTTAATTCCTGTCCTGCCCCTAGGTTCTTCAGAACCTTTTTTTTTTTTTTTCAGATTTCATATATGTGTGTTAACATACGGTATTTGTTTTTCTCTTTCTGACTTACTTCACTCTGTATGACAGACTCTAGGTCCCTCTACCTCACTACATACAAATAACTCAATTTCGTTTCTTTTTATGGCTGAGTAATATTCCATTGTATATTTGTGCCACATCTTCTTTATCCTTTCATCTGTCGATGGACACTTAGGTTGCTTCCACGTCCTGGCTATTGTAAATAGAGCTGCAGTAAACATTTTGGTACATGACTCTTTTTGAATTATGGTTTTCTCAGGGTATATGCCCAGTAGTGGGATTGCTGGGTCATATGGTAGTTCTATTTGTAGTTTTTTAAGGAACTTCCATACTGTTCTCCACAGTGGCTGTATCAATTTACATTCCCACCAACAGTGCAAGAGGGTTCCCTTTTCTCCACACCCTCTCCAGCATTTATTGTTTCTAGATTTTTTGATGATGGCCATTCTGACTGGTGTGAGGTCAGAATTGTAGTTTTGTACAACTACAACTACTCATTGTAGTTTTGATTTGCATTTCTCTAATGATTAGTGATGTTGGGCATTCTTTCATGTGTTTGCTGGCAGTCTATACACCTTCTTTGGCGAAACGTCTATTTAGGTCTTCTGCCCATTTTTGGATTGGGTTGTTTGTTTTTTTGATACTGAGATGCATGAGCTGCTTGTATATTTTGGAGATTAATCCTTTGTCCGTTGCTTCATGTGCAAGTATCTTCTCCCATTCTGCGGGTTGACTCCCAAGTTGGCCCCTCCAGGCACAGCCTCACTCCGCACAGTGCAAGAGCGTTTCCAGCTGTGTGGAGGCAGCCCTGTCGGGACACCTTGTTAGCATCTCACACACATCGGGGCCAAAAATCAAGCTGACTGCATCCTTTTCGCTCCTCCGGGTCTGTGTGATTTAGTTTGCTAGAGCTGCCGTGGCGAAGTACGGCAGACTGGGTGGCCTGAACAACAGGAAGTTATTTTCTCATAGTTCTGGAGGCCAGCAGTCTGACATCAGGCCATGGCAGGGCTGGTTTCTTCTGAGGCCTCTCGCCTTGTCTTGTACACGGCTGTCCTCACATGGGCGTCCTTTGCACTGTCACCTGAGTCCTGACTGCCTCCTCTTATAAGGATACCAGTCCTCTTGGATTAGCGGCCGCCCCAATGACCTCATTTTAACTTAATTACCTCTTTAAAGATCCTAGCTCCAAATACAGACACCTTCTGAGGTAATATGGTTTAGCCCTTCAGCACGTGAATTCTGGGGGGACACAGTTTGGTCATAACCACCATGTCTCAGCAGGGGCCTTGTCTTGCCTGCTCCCCCGGTTACTCCAAGCCTGCAGGTCCTGTCTGTCCCACCTCCTCCCTCCATGGCCCCATTACATTCTGAGTAGCTCGTTCATCTCCCTGACAATCAGGCCCACCCAGAGCCAGTTAAAGAGCTGTTCAGTGATGGTCATGGAAGACAAAAAGGGAAAGAGAGTGGCCGACGGGAAACCAGGAGGTATCCAAAGGGAGGAAGAAGATGTGAAACGACCCGGGAAAGATGCTACTAAGAAGGGCTGGAGGACATCTGTGCGCTTCTAGCCAAGGAGACGATGGGCTGGAAGAAGGCTGTGAGCGAGCACCGAGCAGCAAAAGCTCACCTGAACTCTGCGCTCGTGAGGACGAAGAACCAGCCCAGGGTCTGCACGTGACCAGTTCTCTGCAGAAGAGCGCGGAATTGATGGAGGCCATGCAGAGTCTTAGGAAGATCTCAGAAATCCAGGCCGCCCTGAGGGAGCCGTGGAGTTATGACAGAGACGGGGATCCTGGAAGAGTGTTCCAGGACACTTTTGAAAGCATAAACAGGAAGAAGTGGAAGAAGTGGAAATGGAAATTGACAAAATTGTGTTTGACATTATAGGAGGGCCTTGGGCAAAACACCTGGTAAAGGGACCGAGACCCTTCCAGAGCCTGGACCCACAGGAGGGATAGGGACTCAGAAGGGGGAGGGGGGGCAGAGGTGCTGTAGGCCGTGCAGCATCCCGCCCCCCACCACGCTCCGCAGTGAGGGGCCAGCAGCTGTGCCCACCCACAGTCACTCTCTGAAGCAGCCACCCTTTCCTGCACCTCCGTCACGAGGCATTGCATTCTGGAGAAGGTTCTCTGCTAATATAACTCCTCTGTCCGCAGAGGTTGTGAGAGGCTGTCTTAGGTCTCAGAGGGATTGTTCTTGTGAGGGGTGATGTAATTAAGTGCATTATTTTTATGGGGATAAACAGAAGCCTCTTGCTGTGGGAAGGGCAAAGAATTCTGTCTCAACACAAAATACTTCTGAGAATAGAGTTGATTGCCTGAAAGTTGAGAACGCTGCACCTAGTTCCAGTCCTTTAAACACTATATAAATGGCTTTTAATACATTTCTGCTTTACAGAAAAGCAGTGGTAACCAGGAGTAGCTGTGCTCTACCTGAATCTGGTCATAGCGTGAATATTCCAGGTGCCCAGCATATAGTAAACAGTAAGGAATGGTAATGATATTAGCAGTGATGGTAAGAGTTGATGTTGTTATTGTTCTGCCTCTAGTGTTCAGTCTAGGACCGCTCTGTTTTCTTTGGCTTCCTTCTACTCCTGATGCAGGATGCCCTTGCCTGTTTGCGCCCCCCTTTAGGTTTCTATCTCCACCTGACTTCTGCTTTACAGTCTTAACTGATGGATCTCCGGATTCTCCCCCTAGAAAGTTCTGTTTCTTTTTCAATTCCTATTTCTGCTCCAGACCTACCTTTTTTTTTTTCACTAGTTCACCCTCAATTTCTCTTCTATGTTCCAAATTCCTCACCTTGAGACTTTTGGTTTAAGTACCCATGAATCCTAAGTCATTTATACCGGACATAATTAGACAAAGAAGGGGCTGAGAACCGAGAATGTGGTAGAGTTGATGGCTCAGACATGGTGAAGAGGTTTACGAAGAGCCTTGGAGAAGATGAAGAAAATGAACCCAAGCTTTGGGCACATACCTGAGCAGTCTATAGATGGGGTCCATAGCCCGGCTGTGGCACGAAGCTCTCTCATGGGCACAATGGGAGCACATGACCCTTTGTCTATTGGGCAGGGCTGAGAAATAACAAACAGGAACCAGAAAAGCTCATTTCTGGGCTGTTCACCTCAGTGGGGACCTTAACACCTATCAGTGCCTAGTTATTTTGGAATTCTAACAGTTAATTACACCCTCTTGCTTTGCACCCCTCTTCTTCTTGGTCCCATTGGAGCCGGATGTGCCACTGCCATCTCCCTCTACCAAACTCATTCCCATAATTTCTGTTCTTCGTCTCCCCTCACTCAACTTTTCACTCTTCCTCTGCCCCCCAAATATTCCATATTCTCCAGGATGGAGGGGGAACCAAAGAATGAAACACTTCACCAAATGTTCCTTCTCCAATCTTGCCTTAACACAAGCCCGGTGCACCCTGGGGGTAGTGTTCCCCAAGACTCTTCTGGTGGAGACTGATGGGTTTCTGACACCACCATACTCCCCCTACTCACTACTGCATCCAGGATATGACCCCTCCTTCTTAATAGCCAGCTGCCCACCAGACATCTCCAACTGGATGTTCTATCTCCACTCACCGTGGCCAACCTTAACGCATATTCTCACTCCCAAACCTGCCCGCCCCACTGTGGTCCCCATCTCAGTGCATGACTCACCACCAGCCCAGTTGGTGCCCATCGTTGACACCCCTCAGCCCATCCTCGACACCCCTCTTGCCCTTAAGTGCAGCCAGTCAGTGAATCCCACTGGGTCTGCTCTCCAGATGTCTACCATCTTTTCCACCTCTCTCTACCCACCCTATAATCACTGTACTCATTCAGGGTCCCATTACCTTTCTCCTGGATAAACCCCCCAACTCCGTAATTGCTCTCCCAGTCTCCCCTCTCCCCCTCAAGATCCGTTCTCCGCCCAGCCAAAGATTTCTAAAATGCAAATCTGATCATGTCATTTCTCTACTTAAAACATTTTAATGACTCTCATTGCCTAGAGTAAAATTCAAATTCTTTACCGCGGATGATAAGGTCATTCATAATGGAACAGGGATAAAATAAAATCTACTTGGTAAGTATTTACATTCCTTCTCCTCTGTGAGCCCGCCCCCTGCCCTCCACACACACGTACACCTTCTAATGAAGGAGGTTACCGTGATCTGGGCTTTAATTCACTGCTCGGGTGACGAGTGAGCCCCAGAACTAGAAGAAACCCAGGATGCCTAGATTGATTTGCTTCCAAATCAGACAAGAGCAAGTTGCTAAAGAATTCGAAGACATGCCCCTGGTACCCAGGGAAGCTGGGTTTGGACCTCCTGCCCTTCCCCAGGAAGGGCAGCCCATCTCGTTGCAGGACCTTTGGTCCAGGGGCAATGCTGAAGGAGACAACGTCCCAATGGGAACACATTACCATACATATCAAAAACAAGCCAAAGCCGCTGCCTAGAGAGCTTGCATAATTATTTCAGATGTGAAGGGAAGCACATATGTGGGGCTTAAATGTTTAATAAACTATTTGCTTGAAAAGTGTGTCTATATTCTCAACTCTTCTTTTGGAAATAATAAAAATAGCTAAATATCTCAGGCGCTGTCTCTATGATGTGCATTTTACACATCCTCTCTCTTTAATTCTCTTACCTGTATAACGTCCCATTTACTCGTAGGGAAATTGAGACTTAGAGCGGTTATGTAAAAAGTACACAGCTAGTAAGTGGAAGAGCCCGAACAAACTCCAACCTGCCTGGTGCCAAAATCCAGGCAGGTAATGGGTGTGCTGGAGCACCTGACATCCCTTTTGAAGGAAGGCAGGTGCCTTGTGTTGGATTCTCTAGGAGCAAAGCCTGAATCAAGGACTTGGGTGCAGGTGATATATTGAGAGGATGCTCTTTAAGAGACACTTGTAAGGAAGGAAGCAGCAGAGGAGGGAAGGTTAAGGAGCAAAGGAAGAACGTGTCCTCAGGTGAACTCTAGCCATGGGTTAATCCATGGAGTGAGGGGAAGGGTGTCTCTGGAACACAAAATGCTCCTTAGAATTGTGCCAGCTGGAAGTAAGGGAAGCTGGCTCTTATACTTTCTGTATTAGTCAGTCATTGAGGGATGGCTGTCCCAGAAGGTAAAGGGAATCTAGCAGATTCTACTACTCCAAAAATAATTAAGCAAACAAACAGCGGAATTTCTCAAATCCTCTAAGTTGGGGATAAAAATGCCATTCTTCCCCGCCCATCAAAACAAGTCTGTGAGCCCCTTAGGACTTCCTAAAACATTACACCGGAATCACAAAGAAGTGGCCAGTGATAGTCAGAATCCTAAGACGGTTCCCAGGATCCCTGTCCCAGTAATCCCTCCCCTGAGTGCCAGCAGGAAGAAACAGGCAGCTGTGTTGTAAAATGGTGATGGGGAGGGCCATGGAGCAGAGGACTGCAGGAGGTATCTGGAAGCTGTTGAGAGCAGTCCCCTGCTGACAGCCAGGGAAAAGAGAAAACAGAAGCCTCTATCCCACGGGCGTAAGATCAGTCCTACTAATAGCAGGACGGGGGTTGGATGCAGACTCCTCCCCTGTCAAGCCCCCAGATGAGAACACAGCCTAATCAACACCTTGACTGCAACCTTGTGAGGCCCTGGGCAGCAGACTCACCTAAGCCATTTCCAAATTCCCGTCCCATGGAAACTGAGATGATAAATGTGTTGCTTTAAGCTGCTAAATTTGTGATGACTTTATAGGCAGCAATTGGAAATTAACATAGGGCAACATTAAGTAATGGACTAACTTTGTGATTCATGTGATAACTAGCATTTATAAGTGTTTAAATATATTCCAGAAATACAAGGACTCTTATTATACCTGTAGGAAAAGGAATCAGAAAACTACTATCAAGTGTGGCATGATATGATCACCAAGCAACATGTAGTTAAACGCTGCAAAGTTCATTTTGGGACTCTTTACAACGCTCTATACAGATCACCTCAAGCACATCATAATTTAACAAGCCACAGAGATTTTGATTCTCTAATTTGTTAATAAAATCCCACAGTTCACATCTCAAATAATTACTCTATATTACTTACAATATAATTTTAATAGCTTTATATTTGTTAACAGTAGAAAGTTTCCCATTCATTTAATTTTATTGTAAAGAAGTAACACTTAAACATCAGGGTTAGAATAACAAAGTTAAACTAGCTGTATTTTAAATGGCTTCGTCCTACTTATTTAAAAAACCCATAAAGATAGTCAAATATAGAGAGAAAAAGCCAGAGATCAATTTCGAGGTGAAGTTTCTGCCACAGTATAGACTATGTAGATAGGCTGGAAATATACACTCCACCTTCTGAACTTAAAAAAAAATAGATTTTCTACAATTTCTCGCTCCTTTTTTTTTTAACTAGAAAAACAAAACAAAACAAAAACTCTGGAAGCCAAAAAGCCAGATAGGCATCAGTCAGCTCTGCAGACGCTGTCTCCTGGAATAAGTAGGTCTGGAGCCCATCATTCTCCCATCAAACCCTCTCCCCATCACCTACTCTCTCCCACTCCAGTTCTAAGACTGGAGCTCACAGCAGGCAGCAGGGAAGGCAAGAGAGGGGATGTGCTTCCTGGGATGCTCCAAACTGCAAGTAAGGGTAGCTTCAAGCCAGGATCCCTGTCTGCAGGGGAAGCCAGGCCTTACACCAACCTCACTAGTCAAAGAACTTCAACTCACCACCAATTTAGTTAAGAAAAATAAAGTGACTGATGGAGCAGGACAGGAGTCAATGTTAGTCCTGCACTGGCAGGGATCGGAATTTACCTTTACTGAAGCTTATTCTAGACCTGGAGCTGTGCTCATCTGGCTGAGTCAGGGTCTGACTCCACAGCCTGGACATCTAACCATGGGGCTCCAAGAACTGGGAGTGCCTAAAAGGCTTTGCAAATTGGCCATGGGGATAGATAGATAGATAGATAGATTAGAGATAGGTAGATGATAGATAGATAGACAGACATAGATCAAGCTGCCTTTATGTTTATATCTGAGAGCCAGCCTCCCAGAGGACAAGGAGAGGGGCAAATCCTGTTCCAGCCATCCTGTTTGTTGGCAAATGCTTAGCCAGGATGGAAGTCTTCTCATTCCTGAATGAATAAGAGGGAAAAAAACCCAACAGCCTCAGCCAGCCCTCTGTAGCGTCTGCCTCATAAGAGTATGCAAATGATAATGCAAGTAATTAGCATCAGTAATTAGAAAATGTGTTGGAGGTACTGACGACCTCTCCCAGAGACGCAGTTCCCATCCAGAGCAGCAGAAAGATTTGTTCGCAAATTACTTCCCACCAACTCTATTAGAAATTCATTTCTGGGCCATTTATTTATTTATTTATGCTGCACAGGATATGCAAGAATCAATTTATTGCTATCTGGAGACGACTTTCACTGATGAGGACAAAGACATTTCCCTGTCACTCTTCACACGTTCATTAGCATCCGCTCATTTTCCCCAGTGGCTCTCGGGAGCTGCCTTTCTTGACTCCCTGTTGTATGATTTGCAAATGTAACCTTTGCATCTAAGATCTCATATCCTCTCCTTAGGAAGGGCCTGGGTGTCTTGCCAGGAGACCCGCTGGTACCAGGGCACGTCTTCTCTTGGCATCTTCACCTGTGGCGTCAGGGCATCTTGACCCCATCTTTGCAGCCACCATGCCCCTCCATCTCCTGGGGGACCCGGAGAACAGTTCTGGGTATTGGGACAGTTTTCTTTTCGATTATCAATGTTCTGCCTCCTCCCCATTAATTCATGCCCTGGAATCCTAGTTCTGGGGCCTTGCAGAACATGCCTGGGCAACCCCTGGAGGAGAGAAAAGGGAATACAACTTTGATTCAGAGGCCATGTTCTCCCTGAACTCATTTCTTTATCTGTGAAGACACTGTCTAGTCTATATCACAAACATTTTAGAAAATGCTGTCTCCCAATTTTACATAAATACTATCCCTTCTAAAAGAGTTGAATCACATTGCTTTTATTATAATATTTCTTTTGAATATGCAAGCAGAAAGGCCCCAGAGGGAGGGTCAGTGAGCCTCAGAGCCAGGTGTTGGTGGGGGGAGGTTGAGGCTGACAGCTGGACTTGGTATGTTTAGTGCCTTTCTATCCTCTACAACAAAAACAAATTGACAAAATGATTAAGGGAGTGCCCGGGAAAGCGGATCACACAGCTTGGTGTGGAGGCTGGAGGAGAGGGACAGGGACAGCAGCAAGTGACCGGCAGGGTGAAGAGCCTTCCTGAGCTCAGGGACCCCAGCCAAGGACAGGGGGCACAGCAGGTGGTGGACACCCACCCAAGACTCTAAGCGCAGCAGCAGGATCATGGGAGAACCGTGCTGTCTTCCCTCCATGGACTCCCACCATGGAGGAATCACTGAGCGAGAAAACACCAGGAAGAGACTGTTAAGCCAGCAGGTGGGTGTTCAGAGCGTAGATATGGATGGCATTCCCATAAAGTGGTCATTTTCATGGGTGCAGTTGAAAATCCCATGGCCTCCCTTCTTACCAATGACTCTTATTTTCAGAAAGATTTGCCTTCAAGTATGGAAAAGTTAGTTTTGATTCCTATGACCTTGGTTTTATAGAATGATCTAACATATACTATTTTTTGTTTGTTTTTTTAATGTTTGCTGTGTTTCTTTTTTTAATTTTTAGTGGAGTATCGTTGATTTACACTGTTGTGTTAGTTTCAGGTGAACACACTACTATATATATAATAGATAACTGATGAGGACCTACTGTAGAGCACAGGGAACTCTACTCAATACTGTGTAATGGCCTACATGGGAAAAGAATCTAAAAAAGAGTGGATGTATGTATAACTGATTCACTTTACCATACAGCTAACATATACTATTATTTAAAGAGAGAACTAACATATTGCGGGCCACATCCGTAAACAAAGGATGTTTGCAGCCATCAAGCTATCACGTTATAGTCACTGCAGCCACCCCGGAGGGTGCACCTGAGGAAACTCAGGATGAGAAAACACAGGATACTGGCCCCAGACAGCTGAGGTGCATATCAAAGGAATGATTTCAGTAAGCCCAGACTCTTGCATCTTCCCATACAGAGAAAAGCACTAAAATCCTTAAGATATCTGGTTTTCTTCTATTAACAGTAATCTTTTGATGTTCCAACTACCTGGCCTTTGTTGCAAAAACTCCTATATATCCTGGTTTATATCCGCTCTCTGAGATTCCATCTCCCGAACTTGAAGTCCTACGAATGTCCCCAAATAAAACATAACTCTCAACTTTTAGGCTGTGAATTGTTTTCCGTCAACAAAAGTCTTTTAAATTTTATTATTAATTTTCCTTCCCCCTCCTAACCGAATCAAAAAAGGCCGTCTTCACTCCTTTCTACTTCTCACCCAGAGGAACACAGGTCCTTGGCAAATACGTTTTTAATGGATAAATGAGGTATTTAATAAAACTCCAGCATTGCAAATAAAAAATCCAGTTAGCTCAAATTACCTCTTCATAGACCTTTATATTAATCAGATTTGACTATAAAAGTCTGCATCCTCCAATCAGGAAACTAAAGAAATGAGACTGTGATAGGGCTCGGGGGGTGCTTTAGATGTTTCATTTCTCCTCCTCTCTTCTGGTTCCAGCTTTTCCCAGGCTCTTGCTGTTTATTGTTTGTTTGTTTTTTCAGCACTCTGATACAATCAACCAGATGGTACCAGGAGGAATTCCTTATGATGAAGGATGGACACTATATTTTCTGCACCAATCAGAGTTAGCCCTCCACCACAACACAAGATGAGGTTTCTCAGCTACAGCCTCATTCTTTTTCCCATTTTCAACTGCCTGGTTTTCTACCTCTCCCTTTCTCCAAAAATTCCCTAACCATTTATACAATTCCAGGATATCTCTGCAATATTCACATTACTGAACATCACAGGGAGGGGTGGTCTCTGAGGGAGGTCTGCCATCAGAGCTGTGAAGTTTGATCTTTCTTTTCTTGACTTGTAAATCATGGAGATGTGCTCACTTGCATAAATCGATAAGAATGTATATCTGATCTTTTATTTCATGATATTGTGTACCTAGTTCATTAGAGAGTACCCATGCCTTCAGCATTCCATATAGATGTTACAGAAACTAATTCATATCTCCATCTTTTTAATATTCAAAACAAGCTTAACACGGGCACTTTTACGCTTTGAGAGTTAAGCCACAAGTCGGGATAAAAAGAGGAAGGCTAAAAGTAAGAAACAGTTATTAAACAATTCTTCAACAATGCACGTGGGCATTGTGACAAGTGGTTTGTAAATATTGGTATAAACTTCGATTGTCATGTTTTTCCAAACCCTGAGTGTTACGGACTTTGAAAATACAGTTCAAAGAGAAATGAGACATATTTGTATTGTTCTTGAAAGGAAAAGAAACACTGTATTTATGATGTGAGAGAAATAATAAAAGTTTCCTTGGAGAGAAAAAAGGAGTTATGCCAAAATTAATTTCTGAAGGATTTTGAAGTCATAAAAGACTTCTCTTTAGACGGGAAGAAATATTGGAGAGGCAAGGAGAAGTGTGACTGAGGATTGTGGCATAACTGTGGTTAGTGGATTAAGAGAACAGGATGAAATCAGTACATATTACCAATGTTTGGATACTCACTACAAAACTAAATTTTAATTTTTAAGGTAACTGTTACTGAAAAAAGAAATATATACATATATATATATACATAATTATATTTAAACAAAAGGGACCATTAGATAAGGTATAAAAAATTACATGTGTGCAATAATTTTACAAATTCATTGCAAAACACAATGCCAGAAATTCAATATACCTAGAACTCTCCAATCACTTCTCTGTTGCTATCTATCTAAGGGATCTGGGCTGTTTGTAACACGGTCTTCAAAAGTAAGTTACTGTGCTGTCAGCACTATTAGAGTTGGGGTTGACCTAGCCCATCATTACAGTGAGGGCAGAGGGCTCATTTTGAATTCTACTGCCTAAAAATAAACTTATACAACTCAAGGAGGAACAGAGGCTAGAAGCTCACTGACCTGACAGATTCCTATGGAGTGGAAATTGTGACCAAATTCATGGATCCTGAAGGATTCACTGCTGCTGTACAAAGCTCGGCGGCTGAAACTGAGAAAAGGTGATGGCTTGTTAGCTTTATTTCCCTGTGACTATTTTATACTTCAGTTACTGCGAGTTAAAGTTAGAAATGTAAACTAGAACTCCAGGATCACTCCTGTGGTTACAATTGTGTCTCTTTCCTTATTTCTATGAAGTAAAATTTTAAAAACTAAAAGTTTATTTAATGAAAATATTTTATACTATCCAAAACAAATACTAGATGTTTCTAGCCAAGATGGATTAACAGAGACACTCCTGCCTTAAACAACCAGAAGATGATCAAAATATATGACATAATGTATTTTAGAAAGTGGATAATTGGAAGCACAGGCTCCCTGAGAGGAAAGAAACATAAAGATCCCTAAGATTTCCCCAGCTTATGGACTAGAAACAGTTTCCAGTCTGCAGGACAGAAAAGGGAACCCAAACAGAGCCCAGTGGTCTCCCTGAGTTGAGGAAAAGGAGACTGAAGTTTGGAAAGGCAAAAGTGGCTAGAATTTTCCTGGTAAAATACTAGAAGGGAAAGAGCTACCAAGAAAGAGTGAGAATTCTGGAGACTGCCAAAGAAGAGCCTTCAGATCTTGGGCTGAGTGTTGACCTGTGAATATGTGAGAGGAAGCTGAGTCCAGGAAAGAATCAGCAAGAAGTGAAGGCAGAAGGAGTCCCTGAATTCAGGTAGGGCTGGGAATAGCTTGTGTTCCCACCATGCAGAATGGAAAGACCTTGAGACATGGGGCATTGGGTAAAATCCTCAGAGTATTGCTTTAGTAGTGGGGCTACTTGCCTGGGCGTTAGCTCTAGACTAAAAGTGGCCCTGGATGATCCCCAACAAAGCTTAAAAGCAGGCTCAGAAATATCTAACCAATTCCAACTAATTTAACCAAGTGATAGAATAAAGTTCGACACTAGTAATGGAATATGAAAAATCTAGCGTTCAAGAACAAAAAATCGACAATGGCCTGTGTTCATCAGAAGCTAACAGACAAACAAGGAAGCACACGAAAAATTAATCAATAGAAACTGAGCCAGAAATGAGAGGAATAATAAAACTAGTGAAAAAAGGGCTTCCCTGGTGGCGCAGTGGTTGAGAGTCCACCTGCCGATGTAGGGGACACGGGTTTGTGCCCCGGTCCGGGAAGATCCCACATGCCGCGGAGGCCGGCTGGGCCTGCTCGTCCGGAGCCTGTGCTCCGCAACGGGAGAGGCCACAACAGTGAGAGGCCCGCGTACCAAAAAAAAAAAAAAACTAGTGAAAAATGATGATGAAATGGCTATCATAAATAGTCTACATATGTTCAAGAAGGTATAAGAAAACAGAGCGTGATGAGGCAAGAACTATATCAAAAGACCCAAATAGAACACCTGGAGATAAAACATAAAATATCTGAAATGAAAAATGCACTAGATGCAATTAACATCAAATAGGTGCTACAGAAAAAAAGACAAATGTGAATACAAAGCAACAGAAACTATCCAAAATGAAACAGAAAGAAAAAGGACAAGACAAAAAAATTCAGACTATCAATTACTATGGGACAAAGTCAGCTGGTCTGAGATACATACATGGAATCCCAAGAGGAAAGGGCAGAGGACAGAAAAGATATTTGAAGAAAAAATGGCTAACTCTAAAGTTTTCCAGATTTGATGAAAACTATAAACCCCCAAATCAAAGAAGTTCAAGCAAAATTAACTTGAAGAAAACTGTAACAAGGTACATAATAATAAAATTTCTAAAACCTAGTGACAAAGAAAAAATATACGTTAAAATCTGCCTAAGAGGAAGGATACTTCATGATCAGAGAGAAACAGATAATAATGACAGAAAAATTCCCATCTTAAGTTATGCAAGCCAGACGACAGTGAGGCAATATTTTTTCTAAAACACTGAAAGAAAAAAACTATTAACCCAGAATTCTTCACTCAGTGAAAAAAAAAAAAAAACTATTTTTTAAATAAAGACTTTTTCAGAAAAACAAATGCTAAGTGAATATATTTCTATCAGAACTCCATTGCAAGAAATGTTAAAGAAAGTTGTTTGTGCAGAAGGTACCAGATGAAAACTTGGTTTTATCAAAAGGAAGAAAGAGCACTGAAAATGATCATTACTTGAGTAAACATAAAAGACATTTTTCTATCTTTAAAATCTTTTAAAATCTAATTACCTGTTTATTAAAAATTAATAAGATACTGTTGGCTTGATAACATATTTAAAAGTAAAATATATGAAAAGGACAACACAAAGTGTAAGAGAGAGAGAACAGAAATATACTGTTGAAAATTCTTACATTATATATAAAGTGTTATAATATTATTTGAAAGTAGATTCTGATGCTGTGTAACAGGAAATAACATAGTGCTGCAGGTCAATTACACTTCAAAAACAAACAAACAAACTCATAGAAAAAAAGAACAGAGGTGGAGAGGGGAGGGAGAGGGGGAATTTGATAAACGTGGTCACAAGGTACGAACTTCCAGTTACAAGTTAAATAAGCACTAGGGCTGTGACATACAGCATGACAAACATAATTAACACTGTTTTACAATATCTATGAAAGCTGATGAGAGAGTTCTAAGAGTTCTCCTAAGAGTTCTCATCACAAAGAAAGAAATATTTTTTCTATTTCTTTAATGTATCTGTATGAGATGATGGATGTTCACTAAACTTATTTTAATAATTGTTTCATGATGTATGTAGGTCGAATCATTATGCTGTACACCTTAAATTTATACAGTGGTGTATGTCACTATATTTCAATCGAACTGGAATGAATGAATAGAGAGTCCGTAATCAGCTGACTGTCAGTAAATGAGACTATCCTAGATGCAGAACTGAGGCTTCCTTGATGAAGGAGCAATTCTACCTGTGGACAGCAGCTTCAGCTGGTGCTTGAGAGCTCCAGTCTCCCCTTCCAGACGGCCACCTCTGCAACTTCAGATTTTCCCACACTCACATAAGCCAGCTCCTTGCAGCAATCCTCTTAATATCTACCTCCTACTAACTCCCAGTCTCTAGTTGAACCCTGACTGATATACCTATCAGTTAAAGGGCAGAGACTTTCCAAGTAGATAAAACAGCAAAACTCAACTTTATGCTGTCGACAAGAAATCGACTTTAGGGCTTCCCTGGTGGCGCAGTGGTTGAGAGTCTGCCTGCCGATGCAGGGGACACGGGTTTGTGCCCTGGTCCAGGAAGATCCCACATGCCGCGGAGCGGCTGGGCCCGTGAGCCATGGCCGCTGAGCCTGCGCGTCTGGAGCCTGTGCTCCGCAATGGGAGAGGCCACAACAGTGAGAGGCCCGCTTACTGCAAAAAAAAAAAAAAAAAAAGAAATCCACTTTAAACATAAAGACACCGATATGTTAAAAGTAGAAGGGTGTAGAAAGGATATATCAAGCAAACACTGATCAAAAGAAAGCTAGAGTGTTTTTATTAATAGCAGACAAAGCAAATTTCAGAGCAAGCAATATTAAAAGGGATAAAGAGGAACATTTCATAGTTATATTCACCAAGAGAGCATAGCAATTTTAAATGTGTATGCATCTAATAACAGAGCTTCAAAATACAAAAACTGATAGAAAGGAAAAACAAAATTCACAATTACAGTGTGAGACTTCACTTCTTTTGTACTCAATAAAAGATTTTTAAAAATAGAGCAAAAAATCAGTAAATATGTAGAAAACTTGAATAAGGGATCAAAATAGAAATTAAAATGTTGTTCAGACATAGCCTCAGAAGTCACACACTGTCACTTCTGCTACATTCTACTGGGCACACAGGGCCAGTACCGATTCAATGTGCAGGGTATAAACAGGGTATAAATACCAAGAGATGAGAATCATTTGTGGCCATCTTAGAGGCTGGCTATTACAGAATAATAAGATGTGAAATGTCGTGGGTGAGATCATAATTATCTAAGATTATAAAGTATGATATACTAATATACTTGATAATACAGTGGAAGAACAACAGCCAGTCTCAGAGGTGATGCTTTATAGGAGCATCTTAATCAAAGCAATGCTGTCGTTGCTTTTATATCATAAACAAAGAGATAACTGGGATCAATGCACATTGGTTATAAGAACAATTCTACAAGTTAAAATGGATTTTGATACAATGGTGGCACGGCCTGTGACGGCACTGCTAATAGGAGGTGGGGTGGTACAGCTGGGAAGGGATCTTAACAAACTTGCTGCAATCTATATTAAAGACTATATAGGTATAATTACTAGAAATATATGTATTTTTCATGCACATCATTTGAGATTTTTTGTTGAGAAGCCCAACAAGAATCAGTGAGGCAACCCAGAGATTAGCAACAGCCTGAAGCTGATGTCATTGCCAGGTGGAGAAACAAAGGGAAGAGGTGGTGCTACCCAAGCACAGGGACGGGGTCCTGTGTGAGAAACTGGGTGTGTCTGGTCTGAGCTGGACCCAAGGAGGAGCCATGGCCCCTGCCATCGATGCCGCCAAAGGCAGAGAGAGAGGAAAAGAAACCTTTGGCTCTTCCCTTCCTTCACCCCCTAATCTCTCAACAGTGCCTCCCTTTAGCCAATTCTTTCTGGAAGCCCGTTGATAGGCGTATTAGTTTCCTATCGCTTCTGTAACAAATTAGCACAAACTTACAACTCACAATGACACAAATTTATGATTGTACAAGTCAGAAGGTCAGAAGTCCAGAATCTGTTTCTCTGGGCTAAAGTCACAGTGTTGGCAGGACTGGTTCCTTCTGGAGGCTTGAGGGGAGACTGTTTCCTTACCTTTTCCAGCTCTAGAACTACGTCTCTTGCATTCCTTGGCTCCTAGCCGTTTCTTCCCCCTTTAAAGCCAGTAGCGTAACATCCTCAAATTTCTCTCTGACTTTTTTTTTTTTGAAAGATGTTGGGGGTAGGAGTTTATTAATTAATTTATTTATTTTTGCTGTGTTGCGTCTTCGTTTCTGTGCGAGGGCTTTCTCTAGTTGTGGCAAGCGGGGGCCACTCTTCATCACGGTGTGCAGGCCTCTCACTGTCGCAGCCTCTCCCGTTGTGGAGCACAGGCTCCAGACACACAGGCTCAGTAGTTGTGGCTCACAGGCCTAGTTGCTCCGCAGCATGTGGGATCCGCCCAGACCAGGGCTCGAACCCGTGTCCCCTGCATTAGCAGGCAGATTCTCAACCACTGTGCCACCAGGGAAGCCCCCTCTCTGACTTTTTGCTCCCACTTTCTGCTTCTGTTGTCACATCTCCTTCTCTGACTCTGACCAATTACAGCAGACCCATCTGTATACTTCAGGGTAAACTTCCCATCTCAAGATCTCTTAACTTAATCACATCTTCAAAGTCCCTTTTGCCATGTAAAGAATTACATTCACAGGTCCTGGGAATTAGGACATGGACATATCTTTGGGGGGCCAGTAGTCTGTCTACCACAATAAGGGAGCCTGGGAAGTGTCACCTGCAAGGGTCAGGCCTCCTGGGTTATAGACAAGAAAGGGATTGGGAAAGGAATGGCTCTTAGGGCAAACAGGCTCAAAACAGGCACTCATCTTTTTCTTCAAATTTTCACTGTTGAAATCTTACAAAAAAGATTTCATTTCTTTGTCTTAATCTCCCTGTGCACTATTTATGAATTTTTGTCTTAATCTCATCCCCTCCCCAAAACAGAGTAGACATTTGAGACAATGCTGCTGAACTGGACTTGATTCACTGGCAGACAATGATAACTGGTAAGTTTTTCCTCTGGGTTTGAGCGTACAGAAGCTGAGTGGTTCTTTAAATCATATTTTAATCTTTCACTCATTCCTTCCCTTCCAAATTGTACATGTTTGATTTCCTGTTTGGGGTTTGCCAAAGAACAAAAGGTGCAATCTCAAAATACTGTCATTTAAGACATTTAAAATCTTTATAGCGTTGTTACAATAACACTTGGTCTTGTTAGTAAACGTGGATCCCAACTTGTGAGGTGTATGCAGTTCTCCAGTATCTCTCCATACATCACCCTCCTACCTCCTGCCCAGGGATCCACAATCTAGCATCACACCCCCCACTACCCTCTACCCACCATCTCCCACAAAAGCACTGCCCAGATATGCAACTTAGAGGCTGGTCCCCGAGGAAAAGAGACCTTGGCAACTCCAGTGGTTCTTTGGCTTAGGTCAGTATCACTGTTTATGCACACGTGGAGGACCATGACCCAAAATGGCCCCTGGCGTCCTGTTCATTGATCAGACAAAGCACGTGATAGGATTCAGCTGGTAAACAAGGAAGGTCAGTTAATGGCTACTCTTCAGAGAGCAGAGGAAATCTTCGATTAGTGACCACCATCTGCATTAGTTATTGCCATTAGGCGTAGCCATGAGGGGCCAAAATGTAAAACTTGCAATTAGTTGTAGATGTCTAAAAACGAAACAAGACACAAACAAAACAAACAGGACACTAGACTGTAAACTCCATGAGGGCAGGAGGTCTGGTAGAGTCTTGTTCACCACAGAATCTTCAGCATCTAAGACAGCGCCTGGCACCTACTGGGCACTTCAACACATTAAATGAGTATACTGCCTAATTTCACTTAAAAAAAAATTATTTGCTGAGATGTTACTCCATAGTTCTTTGGACTGAGAATCTGGAAACTTTACTCATTACTAAGAGCCATTCTGTCTTTCCCCAAATCATTTATATGGATAAGTTCAAAATACCAAAGAATTTGAAAGAATAGTAAAATAAACATTCATGTGCTCACTATCTAGGTTCAATAACTGTTAACAATTATTTAATGTACTTGATTTAATATATTTGATTTATTTCTCTCAGTATTACATGTATTTATATATGTATAAGTGTATATCATATATATTTTTATGTATGAGAGTAGGCATGTGTATCAGAGTTCATCAGAGAGGAAGAACCACTAGAAGTCTATATATCGGCATATCTGTATTTCTTTCCATGTATCTGGAAGGCTGCTATCTTTGCGTCTGTTGCTGGAGGTTGAAGTCCACGGGCAGGGCAGGAGTCAGAAGGACAGATTGATGTAAAATGGGGGTGATCAAGGCTGGAACCCCACAAGGGTGGACAGATGGCGAGTCTTCAGAGAACAGTGGAAGTCTGCACGTCATAAACTCACGTCATTCTTACCACCACCAACCTTAGAAAAAGGAGTCCTGCAGAAGCCAGGGCCCTACCTCAAGAGCTGAACACACACCTGGCCCAGGAGTTGGAGAACAGGGGGAGGATCTTGGGGAAGGTGGAGTGGTTGCAGGTCCAGCTGCCTTCTCATGCCGACCAGGCGAGAGGTGAGCCGGCTGCTCAGGGACGACATGCAAGAACGGCAGAATGGCTGCCGCATCCTTCTGCCCTCAAAGCCTCCCGAGAATGTCGTCTGTGGCCCACCTTAACAAGAAGCCTCCCAGAAAGGGAATTCTGGGAAAGGTAGGTTGACCTAGCCAAGTTGAGACATTACAAAGCCACCGTTTCAAATTATTTCCAAGATGTTGCCATTTCACCTCTTAAATACTGCAACTTTTACCCCAAATTCCATTCTTAAATGGCAGGAGAGAACAGTCATTTGAGGAACTTATAATGGCAAATGCTCACCTTCCATGTGTCATACGGAGTGAAGTGTTTGAAACAAGCCCCATGCACCACTGCAGTTTGATTTTACTCTTATTTAATAAAAGATCTGCTTTTTAAAAAAGTTTGCTCAATTCATCTGGCTGGTCTAACATTCAATTCTATTTTGCTCCATCAAGCACAGAATAAGATCATCTGAACCGTTGTGACAACTGCTAAACTTTTGTTTTCTTCAGGAAAAACAAGTTAACATGAAATTTCTGAAGGAGAGCCTGCTTCCCAGCTAACAGCTTGAGTTTTAAAATGAGTCCATTGACAAATGGCTTTTTCTTTCATTCTCAAGCTGTTACAACAAAATTTCCATCCCCTAAAAAGAAAATATTTCAAATCTCTCTTCTTAAAGATCTGTGTTGGCGGGCTCATGAAATATCCCTGTCTCCTGTTTTGTTTTCATTTCTTGGCACTCCTTGGCTAGGTCGTGCTAGAGTGAAGACTAAAGCTATTAAAAAATTTATGAATTGTCTCTCATTAGAGTCAGAATATCACTTCAGCTGCGGAAACTTTAGCTGAATTAGGAGAAGCAGATGAAGAATTTGTAGCAAGCAAAACTCCATAGCAACAAGTAATTAAAGTTGACTATAACAATGACATTTGCTTGGTTTTTTTTTTTTAATTCTTAAGCAAGATACAGCATGAAAGAATGTCTCAGAATTTTGAGGCATATAAGCTGGCAACAAGTAAGAACCATTCATGTTACGTTCAGTCATTCAAAAAATGGGTGCATATTTTAAGCTTCATAAAAACTTTGCTTTGAGAATTGCAACAAAATCAGCTCCCCAGTTAAGCCCAGGTTGAATCCCATACGTACGTTTCTAACCTGCTTGCAACCCTGAGTGGATTCTCCCCCAGTGATTCTCTCTATCTCTGGTGGTTTGGTTTGCAGACTAGTTCACAGAAGCTTGTCTTACCCACATACACCCAAATTACAGGTCTAATCATACTCTTTCAACTACTTGTCACCGCATTGTTTTGAGGAAAGTGAATTCTGAATTCCAAGTTGTGATGCCAAGAACACATCTTCTCCAAACCCAACAGCCAAAACAGGCAACTGTAGTGGGTTTAAATTTTACTTAGTAAAATGTGACTCTAGGTTAGCACTTCCCAAAGCATCCCTTGGGAAACTTCCCAAATGAGGGGGGAGGGGAAGACTGATCAAATAAATTTAGGAAATTGTAGGGGAGGAAGAACAATTTTCCCTCTACCCATCTGAGTAGAGACCCCTGTCATAAAAGATTAACAAGAGAAAAACAAACTGAAGCTTATTAAAATGTATATCTCATATATATATATATAGACACACATACATATATGAGGAGGTACACATGTTATATATACATACATGGGAGATTCCCAGGGAAAAATGAGTAACTCCTCAAAGTGGCCTAAACCACCAGCTTAAATGCCATCTGTAGCTAAAGAAAGGTGTGTGTGAGGTAGGGGAGGCCAGTTACAGAGAAGGTCCTAGGAAACCCATGGTAACAAAGGTAAGGTTGTTATGAAGATTCAACTCAACACCTTCTCCACTGATGAAAGTTTCCCGTGAAAGATTTAGAGCCATCGTTCTCTTCCTGGTACGGAGAGGGAGACACCCTTACAAATAGAGATTTCCTTTATATATGGAAATTTCCCTTTCAAAAGGGTAACTTCTACTCCATTTTCAGAACTTCTGCTGTGTCGGCCCTTTCTCCAAATACTCAACTCAAAACAATCCTTATGCCAGAGAGACATATTTTGGGGTGGCATATTTTGCAACCCTTCAAAATGCTGCATACTCTCTCTGTCTTAGAAATTTTCAGGTCGTATTGGTGTATGTTAAAAAGTGATTAAAGGGCTTCCCTCGTGGCGCAGTGGTTGGGAGTCCGCCTGCCGATGCGATGGACGCAGGTTCGTGTCCCGGTCCGGGAAGATCCCACATGCCGCGGAGCGGCTGGGCCCGTGAGCCATGGCCGCTGAGCCTGCGCGTCCGGAGCCTGTGCTCCGCAGCGGGAGAGGCCACAACAGTGAGAGGCCCACGTACCGCAAAAAAAAAAAAAAAAAAGTGATTAAAGAAGACAGTTATGTGATACAAACAAAATTTATTCATGAAGTGGACAGTCTCCATTCGGAGAACTGCAAAATGGGCAGAAGGCAGGAAGCTTTTATGGGATAAAGAATAAAGAACAAGGAAGAGAAAAACAGAAAATATCTGACTGACTGGGACCATATAGGAACCTCGTCTGAGGGGACGAGGAACAAGGAAATAAGCATAGAGCTCAGAGTCGGCTTGGTGTTTGGGGGTTGGCTGACCCAACTGGTACATTGCTCTTCTGGTCCAGCGGATCATTTACAGAGACACTAATGTTATGTAAGTTTCAGTTTGCTGACGTGGCGCCCCGGGCAGCAGTGGCTCCATCTTGGGCCTATTAATTAAAATATTAATTGATATTAATATTAATTCTCCCAGACATCCTACGGTAAAGACAACTGCTTTACTTTCTTAAATCTAATGTTTCCCAAAGATATTTGACTCCAGAACCCCTTTTTTTCTAAGGAAGATCTATCAATGAACCTTAGCGATGTCAAGGTTCTGAGGAACCAGGGCTCCGTGGAATGCTGCCCTACGGTCACTCCCTGGGGTGAACGGAATCATTGGTTCTCAAATTTGGCTGCACCTTGGAATCACTGGGGGGGTCTTAACACCCAGCTGATGCCCACGGGTTCTGGTTGCCCGGGCATAGGTATGGCCTGGACATCAGGATTTGTTCTGGCTCCCAGGTGATTCTTAAGAGCAACAAACCTTCTGACTTGTTCCAGGGGGCAGACGTGAGGCCAGAGTTGTCGCCTTTACCTCTGATAATCAGTGCTGATGACCCACAGGCTGTTCCCAAGTCGGCCCAGCCAGCATGAGATGCCTTTCAGGGTTACAATCAACACATTGCAGATGATGATTTGTAAAACCAGTTCTAATTACCAACAAAATTTTAAAACCCACAAAAAGTACCATCGTTTTGTTTTCTGTGGTGTCATCTTCTAATTCATGACCGTGAGGATGTGACCAGGGCCACACTGTGACTTCCATGGGCCCCTACACCACAAAAAGTATTAAAACGTACATTTTACAACTCCACTGGGATTAAAGACAACTATAATCCTGGCTGGATTAAAAATTAAAACATGGGCTTCCCTGGTGGCGCAGTGGTTGAGAGTCCGCCTGCCGATGCAGGGGACACGGGTTCGAGCCCCGGTCCGGGAAGATCCCACATGCCGCGGAGCGGCTGGGCCCGTGAGCCACGGCCGCTGAGCCTGCGCGTCCGGAGCCTGTGCTCCGCCACGGGAGAGGCCACAACAGTGAGAGGCCCGCGTACCGCAAATAAAAACCAAAAAAAAAACCTAAAACATTTTATTCAACACTAAAAGTTCTTTTTTTTTTTCTTCTGATTTTTACAAGAAATGTAAACATTTTCCTGGGCTCCTAAAAGTGTCACGTACCTTATGCCTTCTACAGCTAATGAAGAAGGCGGCCCCGATGTGACTTCATTAAAGGAATGTGGAACCACGTGTTAGGTTACCTGTGGTACATCGGTAACTTGTAATGGGGCGTGTAATAGCTTGTCATTGGCTTTGAGTGTACAGGGCTCAAAGTCACTGTCAATCTGAATTGCAGATTTATCTATTTGCCCAAAGGAAGAGCAGAGACCCTGGAGCAATAAAAGCTGGCATTTTAAATACTAGGGGGGAGGGGCCTTGTTTTGTTCTAGGTAGTAAAGCCATTTAGTGAGGTCTTGCTGTTGTAATTAAAGTGAAACGGCAGAGATCCCTGCCACTCAAAGTGTGGTCTTCATCCAAGGAGTGCCTGATATCACCACTTGGAAACTTGTCAGAAGTACAGACGGATGGGGTGCAAGACATGCTACCCCCAAATTTGGAACCTTGGCATATTGAGTATTTTTAGCTGAAGGAGCTTGAGAAAACAGCAGAAACAGCAAGGTCACTTTGACCTTGACCCTCACCCTCCTCCCCTGGACACAGAACCCTCATGTGAAAGGTGCCTTCCCTATGCCCTGAGCAAAGGAGCATCCTTCTCTCCGAAGAAACACTGAGAAGAATCTGAACGAAAGGGGTTGCTAATTTTCCCCTAGTTTGTACACTTACCTCACACTTTTCGACTTATATTTATTTCTACACTACTGTTCACTCCTCATCAAACCCAGTACAAAAAGCCTCGGGTTTAACTGTTTCTTCAGGTCTTCATTTCCTTATGAAGGTTCCCATGTTATGTAAAACTTACAGTGAATATGTGTGTGTGCTTTCCTACTGCTCATCTGTCTTTTTCAGACCCAGCCAGGAACTCTAAAAGGGTCAGCATTTTCCTCCCCCAAAAAGAATCTCAAGACCAAGCTCAGACCTAAACGAAACAGAATTTATATTTTAATAAGAACCCCGGGTGATTTTCAGGCACATCAAAGTTTGAGATGCACTATGTGAATGAAAAATATTGCTTGCCATATCAGCAAACAGAGGATGTTGTAGCCATCGAGTCATCACATTATGACCGCCCCAACGGTGAGCCCTAAGGGAACTCAGGATAGAGGCAGGATGCCCCCCATCTAGCAAATGGCTGCTGCAGCCACCCCCGAAGTTGCACCTGAGAACACTCAGGACGAGAAAACACAGGATGCTGGCCCCAAATAGCTGAGGTGCGTATCAAAGGAATGATTTCAGTGAGCCCAGACTCTTGCATCTTCCCATACATAGGAAAGCGCTAATTTCCTTAACTTGAGATGTCTGGTTTTCCTTAATTAACAGCAATCTTTTGATGTTCTGACTAGCTGGTCTTTGTTGCACAAACTGCTGTATATCCTGGTTTCTCCCTTGCCTCTTTGGAGCAGTGGCTTAGAGCATCTGAGAGGCTGTGTCCCAGGCCTAAGTCCTCAGTTTTGTCTGCCAAGTGAAACATAATTCTCAACTTCTAGGTTGTGCGTTTTCTTTCAGTCGACAACTCTATGTATAAACCATTTAATGAGGCATTAGAATTGGTGATTTATTGTTCCAACAGAAAGCAAGGAAAGAGGAGGAGGGATTTTAGAGTGAGGCAGAAAACCTACTCGTTCAAGCCAGAAGTTGTAAAGTTAACTTGGTTTATGGTGGAGTTGGGGGTGGTCAAGGTATCGATAGTTTTCAAACAATACCAACACCACCAAAAAGAAACCTAACATAAAAATAGCACAAAAATTGTAAAAGAAAGTTGAGGTACCCCAGTGAGGGGACTTTGACCCAAAGAGGGGTGAGGCAGCATCTCTTCCTAGGGGACTGCAGAGTCTTGGCCTCCAGGCTGGGATTCCAGGAGGAGGCCATGTGCTCTTGGGGGAGGAGTTGGGAGGAGCCAGAGCAAAATAAACCAACACAGAAGCCCCAGCCAGGGAACTGAGGACACAGACGTCAGTGAGGCTGCAGCAGGGGAAATGGGAGACTCTGAGGATGGAGACAGCGTCCAGGGCTAAGTCACTGCAGGTCCTCCACTGAGGCTCAGATGCTGTCTGAAATACCCTAGAGCCAGGATTAGGGCAGACAGAAAATGACACAGATGTAGAGAATGGACTTGAGGACACAGGGAGGGGAAAGGGTAAGCTGGGACCAAGTGAGAGAGAGGCATGGACATATATACGCTACCAGATGTACAATAGGTAGTGGGAAGCAGCCGCATAGTACAGGGAGATCAGCTGGGTGCTTTGTGACCGCCTAGAGGGGTGGGATAGGGAAGGTGGGAGGGAGACACAAGGGAGAGGAGGTATGGGGATATATGTGTATGTATAGCTGATTCACTTTGTTATAAAGTGGAAACTAACACACCATTGTAAAGCAATTATACTCCAATAAAGATGTTTAAAAAAAAAAAAAAAGAAAGAAAATGATGGGTGAGTCCAGTGTGGGAGAAAAAAAAATTTTCCCTCTACCCTCCTAGGTTCTTGGCTAAGTCTGCCTCTCCACCCCGGAGTTAAAAGGCAAGTTAACAGGAGAAAAGCAAACAGAAGTCTAATAACATGTATACCTCCCGTATACATGAGAGAGACCCAGGAAAACTGAGTAAAACTCTCTGAAATGGCCCAAGCCACCACATCATCGCCAGCTAAAGATAAAAGAAGATGCTAGGGGTTAGGGGGCCAGTAAAGGGAGGTTATCAGGAAAAGCACAGTAAACAAGGGTAAGGTGGTCTTGCAGTTGTACGTCCTTGTCTTCTCCAGTGATAAGAGTTTCATGACTTCTACTTGGTTTTCAGAGCTTTTTCTGTGTCTGCTGCTTCTTAAAAAATAACCAGCTCAAGATAGTCCTTATGTCAAAGATGCATATTTTGGGGCAGCAAATTCTGCTCCCCTTCCCCGGCCATGGGGATCCCAGGAGACTCACAGGGTAAAGACCACAAGCCCACAGTAGAAGTCACTTTGACCTGAAAAGGCTCCTCAAGCACCTCCTCCTCCACAAAACTGCACACCAACGTAATATGGTGTCCTTGTAAAAAGATCGTTGGAATCTTTGCCACAAGAAAAATACCCAGTCGACCATGAAACCCCATACAGGATGCTACATTGCCTTGGCTTTTCCCTCTCAGCCTTTTTTCTGGTTTTGTGAGAGGTTAGATGGCTTCTCTCCACCCACACTGGTTGTTGTTGAGATGGCACAAATCTCTATTTCATCTTCTGGCTTCTAATTGATAGAATAGTAAAGTCTAAAACGTTGGCCCATCTTTTTCATGTTATTTTTTTAAATGCATTATTTATTTTTTAAATATGTAATCAATATACCTGGGATAAAATTTTTTAAAAAATAGAAAATGTTATGTAATGAAGAATAGATCCCTCATTTACTTTCTCCAGCTACATATTTGCCTTCTTTGTCTCCTGGTTTTCACTGATTCTATCATTTCTAATGCCCGTAACCAAGTGCTTTGGTCTTAACCCTACAGCGAGCGTAATGAATTCAGTGCTCACGGTGGTCTTTTCCCTGTATTTTTTTCTATTGACCTTTCAACTAGCTGAATGTCATCTAGCAGTTTCTTTAAAAGCAACTCATGGGGATGATATTCTCTAAGCTCTTGCAGGTTCAAAGATGCTTTGCTGCTGCCTTTATTTGTCACATAAGGCATAGGAGGCTATAAAATTCTTGTGTCAACGGATTTTTTCTTTAGGACTTTGTAGACTTTGCTCTGTCATTTCAAGGACTGATTGAGGCTGTGAGTGCTCTGAGCGTGACTGATTTTCCCCCCTAAGAGCTCATTTGATCTCTTGGTCTATGTGTCCAAAGGATTCTATCTTTCTTTCTGAAGTTCAGTAACTTTACTGAGAGGAGTCTCCACATTGATGGTCCAATGTAAATATTTTCCTCTAGGACAAATGTTGTAATCTTTCAAACTGAAGAGCCACTTCTTCCTTTATTTCTGGAAATTGCGCTTGAATTACAACTTTAAATATTGTTCCTGTCCACTATGTTGTTACCTTCTTTAGAGACATCGATTATGTGTGTGTTGGATCTCCTTTGTCTGTCTTGGTTAGTTCTCACTTCTCTCCAATTCTTTTATAACTCTTGGCTCATATTAGTTTCATTTTTCCCATCTTTCTCCATCCTGTCACCCATAACCTTTGATCTGCTTTCAATGGCAGTGCTTTCTTTCTGCACTGCTTCTAGTTCACTTTTCTTTTCTATTATCGAGGTGGAAAAGTTTTCCCTTCCTTTCTTCTATGCTCTTTGGCTAGTCTAATAATTAAATTGATGTGAGACAGATTAACAGGAGAAAAACAAATTTAATTTCATACATACAGGAGTCCCAAAGATATGAGACTAGAGTAATGTGCTATCCTGAGTTAATGAAATGGAGGAGAGCCCTATGGTCCTTCCCCCCCACCCCACCCCATGTCCTCAGCCTGCCTTTGTCTGTGGAAAAACTTTAACCAAGAATAAGTTTAATCAGGGAAGTGAGAAAATGCAGAAACAAAGGAACATAGTCGAGGGAGACCAAATAATAATAGTCTAGTCAGTAAGCAAAGTCAAGGACCTTTAGTTCCTCTTCATGGGCTACAGATACTATTCTGAGGTGTATCCTGTGAGCCGTCTTATAGATACTGAAAGCCCCACCAGGTGGAAGAAGTTAACTACATGATGATCAGGCTGCACCATGACATAAGCTGCCATAATTCCGAGAACTGGCCTCAAAGAAATGGGAACAAACTGACCCTGGTACTGAAGATTAACTGTACTACTTAAAACAATCAAGATGACGCTGATCAGACCACTGCATGACTAATTTCAAGACGATGGTCAGAGCTGACTGTGCTGTTTCTGCATCCGTCTATAAAAGCTCTTGCCCCCTGATTGTCAGTGGAGGGGAGTCACCCTTTGGACAGGAGTCTGCCCCCCCTCCCCCACACACCCGGTTGCCGGCATCCAAGATAAAGCAAACTTTCCTTTCCACCAACCTGGCCTCTCTATTGGCTTTTGAGCAGCGAGCAGCCGGATCCCACTTTCATTTACACTAAAGAATGGAATCGGGACCTGGGGCTTCAAAGGGGAGGAGGGCCATTCACAGGAGAGGAGCCGATGCTTGGTAATTAGATGTTGCTCTGCCATACAGAGAGGCCATTCAGATAAGAGAAAAGTCCACAGGTCCTCTCCTCCAAAGTGCCCCACAGAGACCCACAGCTCTACTGAGCTATTAACCAGGAGCCAGTTCTGAAACATCCACCCACCTTGGCCATACCCGCCTCACCTGCTCCCTGGAGGGTATCAGGGAAAGGACTTCAAGCAAGACTCCCTGTCTCTGTGTCTCTCTGTCTCTGTCTCTGTCTCTCTCTCTCCCCCTCCCACTTCCCTCCCTCTCCTGCACACAGACCACAGAGGTTCTCCTGTCTGCTGCTGCCCTGGGCAGAAATGTTCGCCAGGCCCTCCACTACAATTTGATGGACAAGTAGAAAGATAGTCTTTCCAATCTGTCAGTAACAAAACAGGAGTTTCAATTCCTAGTAGATACCTGTGTTTCTAAATGAAACTATTCAGAACTCTGAGTACAGGAGATCGGATTATTTGTGCCATTTAAAGCCCAGCCAAAAACTTGTCTCATGATCTACTGTCTTCCCAGTGCCAAACACAGCACTTGGTATACAGTAGATGCTCAATAGGTATTTTAAAGTGTGCATAAATATATGCATTAATAGGCTTCCTCTGGGAAAGTAATTGAGTGGGTAACACAGGGTCAGTCATGTAATAAATTTGTGCTAAATGTCAGGTATGTTGCTGTTTTCCTTTTCCCTACAATCCCAGTATTTGAGAGGACAGAGATCTCACCACTGATTTCCCCAAGGTATCACAAAAGGAAATGATAAGATCACTTAATTTCTCCAGTCTTTCCTTAAACCTGTTTTGGCATATTTCCAAAAATACATATGCCCCAAAAAAAGGAAACAAACATGTAGTCTTCATGGAGGTAACAGTTGGTATCAAGAAATATCCTCTTTGTTCTTCTGTCTTTGAAGACTTAACTTGTTACGTCACGATGAGCTATCTCTCTTTCCTGAGTACCTGAGACAAGCATCACTGGTCTCCGGAGCTTACCTGAGAGCCCCCCTGCTGCCTTCACACACCTACAGTCGGGACCAATTACATCATCAGTTTATGATGGATCCTGCCCCAGGGAGCCTTCAGATGAGACCCCAGCCCTGGCCGACACCCTGAGTGCAGCCTGTGAGGAACAGTGGTGCAGAAAGCCCAGCTAAGCCACGCTTAGGTTCCTGATCCACAGAAGCTGTGAGATAATAAAGATGTATTATTTCAAGCTTAGGTAATTTGTTACACAGAAATAGATAACGAATAGAGCATCATTTGGAAGATCTCCTTTTCCCAAATTTCTTATATACTGTACTAGTTTTCTAGGGCTGCCTTAACAAAGTTCCACAAACTGGATGGCTTAAAACGGCAGAAATGTATTCTCTTACAGTTCTGGAGGCTGGAAGTCTGAAATCAATGTGTCAGTATGGCCATGATCTCTCCGAAAGCTGTAAGGACATCCTGCCTTACCTCCTCCAACCTTCGGACAATTGCTGCAAGCCTTGGTGTTCCCTGGCTTGAAGCCACATTACTCAGTCTGGGCCTCCATTGTCACATGGCCTCCTCCCTGTGTGACTGTCTTCACATGGGCATCTTCTTATAAGGATACTAATCACATTGGACTAGGGCCTACTCTGTTCCTGTATGACCTTATCTCAACTTAACTAATCACACCTGCTATGACCCTATTGCCAAACAAGAATACATTCTGAGGTACTAGGGGTTCAGACCTCACATATCTTTTTTTTTGTGGGGGGAAGGGGACTAAATTCAACCCCTAACATATAAAAGGCTGCTTTTAACTAGCACGATGCCATTTTCTGAGTTACACAACTCAGAAGCAGCTTAATCTCTTTTGACCACAGCCTTTACGCGAAGGGTTAAGGTTTGTCTTATTCCTGATCCACGTGTGACTGATTAAATAGAAAATGAAAAGTGAGAATTGTCAGGGGCGTCAATCACTTGTAAACATTTAGCTGACACTCTGAAAACCCAGTGATGCAGGACTGCAGAATAAATGCTTCCTCCAGTGCCCTTTATACTATTTCCAGTGGACATGGTCATTGCTCAGTGAGGAAGGTGGCAGGTATGAAAAGGATGTCATTTTGTTCTTACCACTAATGTGATTAATAGAAGAGCTGGGAAGTTTATGGATGTGGAAGATGACAGTAGTTGAAGAAGAAAGAAAATGTTTGGTATAGTTTCCAGATGAGTGTTTTGATGACGGTAACAAGACCTAACATTTAAATGACGCTCCACAATTTAACCTTTGTATATCACTCCAGGGCCCCCCCCCCCACCCGACGATGTGCCTCTTACATAGTAGGCACCCAGCTAATCTAACTGATCCTCAAAACGAGCTGGGGTGCAGCTCAGGCAGGAAATGTGCTAGGCAGGGGTTATTATCTTCATTTTTAGATGAGTGAGCGGAGGCCTGGGGACACTAAGTTTTTCAGAGTGACATTGAAATGACATATGCTCAAGGTCACTTCCAGGTGTTAAAACCAGGTTGTCTGATTCATGATCTAATACCTTTGTCCTTTAATGTAATGCCCAGAACAACAACAACAGAAAGGTGTGTTATGGAGGAAGGAATCACAGGTTCCACGAAAACAAGACAGAGAAGAGTGCATCCTTTGTTTCTGGACAAAGAAAAAGGTCCAGGCGTGGTGGGGATGGGCAGACTACAGCTTTCTCTTATCTCCTTCTTTTCTTCCCTATAACACACAGGCGAGATATTCTTAGGATATCTTGGAAGCCCTTTCTGAGCATTACAACAGCAAGGGGCAGAAATATTCTCATCAAAAGACAAGACTAGTTGGGGAACAGGAGTCTCAATTAGCTTTTGCCTGCCAGTGTCAAAGCTCTAAAATGTTAGCAGCCTGGCAAGCACCTTGGCTCCTGAGCAAAGATCAAGAAGGATCTCAGTCAGTTCGGTCATCAAGACATGGTCTCCCAAGCAAACATTGCTTCCTTGATTTTATCATTTTCTCTGAACGTTAAAGACCCCATCTCCCCGCCTGACCCCAGTCCAGGGAGGTCCACTGATCCGCCAAACATAGTGTGCTCGGCAAAACATGTGGAAGGTCAGCTCCAGTGCATAGAGGTTATGGGATGGGAAGAGCTGTGGACTTGTCATCGGGAGACTGGGCCCCAGTTCCTGGTCTTTCTCTAAGTAGCTGATGATGGCGGGCAAGCGCTTGAGGCATGGCCCAATGGACTGTGGTTTCCTGTCTGAAATGAGATGCACTGAACGTGATAGCCTATCACACAACCCTAACAGCCAGCCCCAAGTGACCTACACAATGAAGCATGAGTCGGCTCTGGAAGTGCAGGTGTCGGACAGGTCTGGGGCTCAGCTGAACCCACTGGCTCTGGATCCACATCTCAGCTTCTGTCATCTCTGCCCTCTGTCGCGCATCAACTTCGTTCTGAAGAAAGATATACCCGAAAAGCAAGAAAATGTGTCCAGCAGCCTCCAGCAGACTCTTAGTTGCTTGTCCCTGGCCTGCATGGATTCACATGTCCATTTCTGAACCAGTCCCATGCTGGGCTCAGACCACGCTGACCCAGTTTTCCGAGGAGATAGAAGACTTCCACGCTTCCGCGGCAGATGCCTTCCAAAGTTTCACTTGACCCTAAAGACTCAACAACTTTTATGAAATAACAAAAATATTTAAATCCCAAGTTAGAAAAATTAAGGAAACCCAAATGGTGACATAATATTAAGGAAATGTAAATTTAAATAATTTAAGTAAATCGTCCCTGGGTCTTCTTAGGGATACAGTGGGCAACTTGAGGATCAGTGTGTACTGGCTTTTCATTAACTTCAAAAGGTTGTTATGTGGGGACTTCCCTGGCGGCCCAGTGGTTATGTCTCTGTGCTCCTGATGCAGGGTGTGTGGGTTCGATCCCTGGTCAGGGCACTAAGGTCCCACATGCCATGCGGCATGGACAGAAATTTTTTTTTAAATAAATAAATTTTTTTTAAAAAAGAAAATATATGAGGAATTCCTTTAAAAAGGGAGTGTTATGTGGAAATATTATCTTTCTTAATGATAATTTTACTACTACAGGCCTTTCCTCCTGATATACGGTGCTTGACACAAAGGTTCCAAGAAGAAGCAGGTGGGAATGCTACTCTGCCTCTGTTTCCTACTTTTTGGTGTGTGTGCCCATGCACTGTGTGTACACGTGTGTATACGTGCATACGTGTTTATGTTTCTCTCTTAGAATCAAGGAGTATTATTCAGTAGTTAATAACAAACTGATGACAAACTAATAATGACTCTATTTGATTGTGCTAATCAGCTTCTTACTAGACTCAATTTTTTAAGTCATTTTCAGATTCCGAGTCAGAATTACACAGATATTTTTCGTAAGCTTATGGCAGGCCACAATCTCTTATAAACTTACAAATGAGACACCATAACTAGAGGGGTAATGATTCCATGATTTATCTTATTGTCTCTAAATATAACCTTGTGTATCAAGATAGTAGTTTGTATAAAAATCAGATGTTTTATTCAGCCGAGCAGATAAGGTAAAGCTACTGGTACTGTTGCATCAGGTTAATATGCTTGCGATCTTTGTGATTGTTATTCTGACTCCAGATACCATCTTTGAATGATGTACATAGGGAGTCTTCATGTGGTTCAGACACGCCTGCCTCAATACTTAAAAATGAATGTGCAAATGCCCTTCAAATGGGCCATTTAAACGTTAGCAGGAGGATAGAATCTTGGAAATCTATCCTGGAAATCTTTAGCCCACTACCCTCACGGTCCAGAATGTGTCACCAAGGTTAAGTGATACTCACAAACATTCCCAAGGTAAAAAATATTAGATGTCAGCAAAATACAAGTTGGATCCCAAATCCTTTGGGTCTAGATAAATATAGTTTTCAGTGATGGTTTTTTCTATGCTGACTTCCTCAGAACAAAGACACCCAGGGCTTCCCTGGTGGCGCAGTGATTGAGAGTCCGCCTACCGATGCAGGGGACACGGGTTCGTGCCCCGGCCCGGGAGGATCCCACATGCCACGGGGCGGCTGGGCCCGTGAGCCATGGCCGCTGAGCCTGCGTGTCCGGAGCCTGTGCTCCACAACGGGAGAGGCCACAGCAGTGAGAGGCCCACGTAGAGCAAAAAAAAAAAAAAAAAGACACCCAAAGACTTCTTGGGATAACATTACTTCCAGCATCTATCATGTTTATGTTTTTAAGTATTAAAGACTGAGGAGGAAACTGACCCAAGACACACTTTTTCTGGACGCTTAAGGATGATTTGCTATATTTCAGGGTTTGCTTCTAGAGTTGAGACCAATAAAAGAAAAGGCCCAAAGAAACACATTTTAATATACAGCTGGTGTCAGAATTGAGGGATGTGAGCTAATTGTGACGAAAATGTATCAGATGGGGACCCAGACAGGCTAAGTACTAGGTCGTGCCTGGTTTACAGAAGGTTGTGTTTCATGCTTACAAGGACAGCATTTGTAAGTATTGCTCTATAAGTGAGTCACGGGGTTATTACACGTCTTGCACCAACTAGCATAAAATAACATTTACAGAAATGACAGGCCTTGAATGACAGGCTTCAAGCAAGACAGGCTCATGCAGAGTGAAGGGTGTACCCTTGGACCCAGTAGTTCCACCCCTAGGACACCTTCATATGCAAGTTATCATATCCTCAAAATGAACGTTCACGTGCATTTAATTCCTTATTATTCAGTTAGCTGAATTTTCAGATATTAAATATTTTACAATACAGGATTGATTGGCTTCCTTATACTATAGAATAGTGTGCTGTCATTAAAAACAATTACCACAATGTCTCATAGCATGGAAAAATATTTGTAATATAGTTAGTATTGGTTTTCTCGGGTTGTCAAAACAAATTACCCCAACTGAGTGGCTTAAAACCACAGAAATTTATCCTCTACACTTGTGGAGGCTGGGAGTCCTAAATCAGGGTGTCACCTGAAGTGTTGGCAGGACCGGCTCCCACCCAAGGCTCTGGGGAGAATCCTTCCCGGCCTCTCCCAGCTGCTGGAGGCTCAAGGCGTTCGCTGGACTGCATGACTCCAATCTCAGCCTCTCTTTTCACATCACCTTCTCCTCTGTGTGTTTCTGTCTCCCCGCTTCTTATAAGAACACCTGCCATTGGATTTAGGACCCACGCTAAATTCATGGCGATCTCATTTTGAGATCCTTAAATGAATAATGTCAGCAAAGACCCTTTTCCCGAATAAGATCACATTCGCGGGTTCTGTGAGGGCATGGTTTCTTTCTGGGGGGTGTAGCACAATTCCACCTATTACAATCAGAAAGGCGGTATATAGACTTTGTACAGTCCCACCTCAACAACGTAATAACATATTTATATACATATGTGTGTGTGTATATACATACACACCTGTAACAGGATGTTAGAACGGGACTGGGAAACCAAAATGAGTGTGGAAAAACCTCCAAACCATCCCCAGATGCACAGCTTCAAAAGGAATGAAGGAACCTGCGGCCCAGCACCCGGGCCTCTTAGCAAGACCGGATTTGGAAAGGATCAGAGAGAGGCTCTGGGGAGGATACAGGTGCAGAGATGTCTTTGGAGAGAATGCGGGCCTTGCTGTGGGCAAGCCCCCTTGGGGGAGGGGAGAGAGGATGCTAGTTCCCAGCCCATAGCCCAGGGGGAGCGTCAAGATGAAGCTGAGTGCTACTGAGGACGGGTGTCTAATCCACAGCAAGAAAGAGGAAATGGACTGTGGACAGGGGTCCAACTGCCCCCAGGAGGTGGCGAGAACAAGAGAGGAGCTGACCAAAGGCTTTGAAGGCAGGACCAGGGGAGGGCTGCCGTGGGGGTGGGAGGTCTTCCTGCTCTACAGGGTTGAGGGGCGCACACAACTCGTGGTTGTTTCCTGGGACCAGATGTGGAGTAAGGGGGAAAGCCAGTGCATTGGTTTCCCAGGGCTGCCATAACAAAGTACCACAGACTGGGTGGCCTCACACACACAGAGTTATTCTCTCACAGTTCTAGAGGCGAGGCTGGCTCTCTCCGGAGACTCTGAAGGAGAATCTTGTCCATCCTCTCTTCCAGCTCCTGGCGGCTTCAGCAACCCGTGGACTTCCTTGGCCAGCAGAGACCACCACTCCAACCTCTGCCTGGGTCATCACGTGGATGTCTTCCCTCCATCTCTGTGTTTTCTCTTCTTATAAGGACATAGTCACAAGATTAGGGCCCATCCTGATCCAGTATGACTTCATCTTAACTACTTACATCTGCAGAGACCCTGTGTCCAAATAAAATCACATTCTGAGGTTCTGGGTAGACCTGTATTTTGGGGGAACACTATTTCAACCCAGGAGAGCTGGCATGGGGTCACTTGGTTCAGTCCAGTGTGGCTGCACGGAGAGGCCAGAAGAACCTGGAGGAGGAGGTGGCGGGTGCTGCAGGATACCCCAAGGCTGAGCCAGGGGTCACAGGGACCATTTGAAATGGAGCTCAGGGCCAAGACCAAGGAACTCCAGGAGGGAGGGACCAGAGGGAATTTCCAAAGAGCCCCAAGTAGAAGAACAAAACCAGCCTTACCCTATGCCAGGTCTCAGGGCACAAAGCCACCCAGCCCCCTAAGAATTGTCCAGTCGCCCCTCTCTGCTTGCAGGGCCAGGATGAGAACGGAATACCGTGTCCCGGTCCCATTGCCCACCGCAGGCTCAGCCGGGAGAGAAGATGAGATGCTCAGCTTAGAGTTTTGACTATACCATGGGATATAGGCCAATATGTGTACATCAGTATGTGATTCCCATCTATGCCCTGTAACATGGCATTATCCTCATTAAAGATACAAGGCTGTTTTAGGACTAAAATTAACCAGAGAGCTTTTTTTTTTAACATCTTTATTGGAGTATAATTGCTTTACAATGGTGTGTTAGTTTCTGCTTTATAACAAAGTGAATCAGTTATACATATACATATGTCCCCATATCTCTTCCCTCTTGCGTCTCCCTCCCTCCCACCCTCCCTATCTCACCCTTCTAGGTGGTCACAAAGCACCCAGCTGATCTCCCTGTGCTATGTGGCTGCTTCCCACTAGCTATCTACCTTACGTTTGGTAGTGTATATATGTCCATGCCTCTCTCTCACTTCGTCCCAGCTTATCCTTCCTCCCCACCGTGTCCTCAAGTCTATTCTTTACATCTGCGTCTTTATTCCCGTCCTGCCCCTAGGTTCTTCAGAACCATTTTTTTTTTTAAGATTCCTTATATATGTGTTAGCATACTGTGTTGTGTTTCTCTTTTCTGACTTACTTCACTCTGTATGACAGACTCTAGGTCCATCCACCTCGCTACAAATAACTCAATTTTGTTTCTTTTTATGGCTGCATAATATTCCATTGTATGTATGTGCCGCAACTTCTTTAGAGATTTTAAAGGGAGTTCGAGAGACAAATGTACATGGGTGGGATTTTCCGTGAATTTTATTTATTTATGTTTTAATGTGGAGCTTCCTTTTACCGCGAACGACACTTCCTTGAGAATGTGAGTTTTGCTACCTGAAAAGCTAACTATTAGAGTGGAGAATGTGTGGCCTTGGAACGGGAGGTAGTAACCACACCCGCCCTCTGAGCCACCGGTGTTGAACTGGGTGATGTCCCAGCAGGTCCTGGCCCAGCCAGGGGACACAGGAGAGGGACCCGCTATGACAAAGCAGAGAAACATGGAGGGGGAGGAGAGGGGGAGAAGTGGGCAGGCTGCAGCAGCTGCTGGGGCCTCGCAGAGCTCTGCCTCTGAAGCAGCAGCTACTGGCCCTGTGCTTCTGCCTACAGGCTGACACACATTTCCCAGTTTCACCGTGACCTAGTTACCAGGCCCTGGCGACACCAAGCCGGCCCACAGAGTTGTGCTGAGCCAATCCTGCCACCTAGTGCCCGCGGCTCCGGGAGCCTAGGGAGGTCGCTTGCTTTTCTCTCCCTTCTCCTCTTTATTCACCGAGCCATGACCTCCCCAGTACCCTCGTTCAGAGGAAAATAAGGCTCAGCTGTCTCATCTGCTCATGAATTTTGGTTTTGCTTTCGAGGTAGGCTTTGCTTGGCTTTGAGGGATGCCAATTTTCTGTTGAGTGATAGTAAAGAGAATGTTATTTGGACACCAAAGAAAGAATGCCAAGGTCCTGGCAAGGAAAAGGAAAACTTGGAATAAATCCCAGCTGCTCATCTCACTTCATCAGCTGAGAAGTCCAGACCTTTGGTCTAGGGAAGAAGAAAATAGACGGGCAGCAGTGTGAGTGTGTAACAGCATGCTTTGGGGTAAGACAATTCGTCACCCTCTCCTGCCTGGAGTCCCTGTGGCAGATTCAGAGAACCAAGCTCCCTACATCAGCTCGTGCAGTCACTTAATACACATTTATCAGAGGGGCAGGTGGGATGCAGGGGGCACCGGCAGTGGCTTTGTAGGAAGCATGCGTGGCAGCCTCTGGCGGCCAGAGCGGTCCATCAAGAGAACAGTTTGGCGACGATGCCCTTTGCTTCACATCTACTGAGAGAACTTCAAATCCATTGATTAACTTTCCAAAGATTTCGTTCTTTTTTTCATTTTTTTAGGGAAGGGAGGGCAGAATTCAGAAAGCTGGGATTTGAGCCCTAGGTTTGCCTCTTACTAACCATGAGAGAAGTTTTTTTGTAAGCCATCTTTTCCCCAGTCAGTCAAACTGAGGTAGTATCGGTAGCCACCCAATAGGGCAGTTTTAAGAATTAAGGGATGGGATACATGTAAAGTGACTGGTCTGCAGCGTTCAGTAGGCGACAGCTGTTTGGTAATTTGACCATGGTGGTAGGGTAGGCTAAATAGTGTCCTCCCCAAACATGTCTATGTCCTGGTCCCTAAAGTCTGTGAACATGGGAGTTTACATGGTAAAAGGGATTTTGCAGATGTGATTAAGTTAAAGATCTTGGGGTGGAGATACCCTGAAATATACATTTCACAATGTGTGTAGAAGTGGCACAAGGGTATCTTTATGGAGGGGTTCCCTGCTGTTGTCTCGTCCAGGCTTCCCAAAGAGGTCAGAGCTAGAGGAGGGAAGGCTAGTGGTGACCACACTCCTCCACCCACGGCTGAGGTCAGGGCTGCGCCATTCAAAGGACAGCCACGAGGTCACTGAACAACCCCGCTTCAGCGAGCAGCGCGTGTGGGTCCCACACTCAGCCCGCATACTTTGTGAATCTCAGCTGTGGCCAAGAGCCAGTGAGCCAACTTTCCCACTACGCAAAGCGAGCTTTCTGCCACAGCAGGAATCGCCAAGAAAGCACCCAAGGGATTGAGGTCTTTGCCCCCCGAGCCGCTTACTTAGAAAAGGGCCCCAGCTGGTGACCCAGTAGAGAAAGGACTGATGGATCTGAGAACACCCCTAAACACAGACGTGGTCCCCCCACCGCAGTGAGACTGAAACTGACATCGGTTACCATGGCTTCCGCGAAGTGTCAGGATAATACACTAAGTCGTTACCGGTCATTTGTACCTTGATTCCAATTTGCCTCTTTCTTCCTGCTCCCTCAGTGAATTGCTCTGCTTGCTACAGCCTATAAACGCTGGCAAGGCTAGGCCACACCTCACATCCGATCTTCTATACTTTCCAGAACTTTCCTGGCTAAACCCATCGACTTGTTTTATTTCGACTTTAAGACCAGCTTGTCAGGTTAGGAAAACAAATTCTGTGGACACTTTCAATCAAATATGATCACATCAACTTTGTAGATTAATTTAGAAAAAAACTGACATCTTTAGGCTTTCGAGTTTTGCTTCATAAGAATAAGATATATCTGGGGGAGGGATAAATTGGGAGTTTGGGATTAATAGATGCATACTGCCAGGTATAAAGTAGATAAACAACAAAGATTTGCTGTATAGCACAGGGAACTATATTCAATACCTTGTGATAAACTGTAATGGAAAAGAAAAAAAAGAATAAGATATGTTTCCATTTACTGAATCTTCTTCTATGTCCTTTAATAGAGTTTAAGGGTTTTGTGTGTGTGTTCTGCATGTTTCTTTTAAAATTTATTTGTTGGTATTATTCTTTTTATTGTTACCATAACATCTTTTGTCTTATATCTTATAATATAAAATTGACTAGTATGTATGAAGTTTGGGGGTTGTCTTCCTACTCAACTGTCATACTGTTTTTAACAGGTTTTCAGTTGATATTCTAGAATATTCCATGCATTGAGCCATAGCTTTTGCAAATAGTATTAGCTTTGCCTCCTCCTCTTCATAACTGAGTGTAATCTATGGTTTCCTGCTCTGCTGTCTTTATCTGGTTTTGGTATCAATATTGTGAAACCCCTTCTACCTTTACAATCTCTCCGTGGCGCCCCCCCTGCCCGGCAAAGCCCAGCACCCTGGTCCTTATCTGAACATCCATGGAGGACAGGTGTGATGTCTCTAATGGTCAGAATAAGATATTAACCGCACATAAAGTAACCTACATTTCTGTAATTTGCCGGTCTCTGAATTCATCAGCCTTTCCCAAACATTTGGGCTAACACATTCCTGTCACTTTATCCTGGAGGCAGAGAATAGGATTAAACAAACACTAAGCCTGCAACGTTCAGTCTTTGCCTCGTGATAGTCATGGGACCCGCAGCAGGAGTCTGTCAGGTCGTGTATCTGGCAACAGAACACTCTGATTTGTGATGTCAGCGTGTACATGGGGATCGTTCCAGCCAGTCCCCTCCCTGAGCACTGCTACCTTGCGCTAGCTGAGCCCGGCACTGCCTTTCCTTGGGGGTCAGCAGGCCCGCGGGCAGAGACACTGAGTGAACTCTCCTCATGGCATTAGCTTCTCATCTAAAAATGTGAGGGTTACTCCTATTAAAAAAAAAGAAAAGAAAAGAAAAGATCAAGCGATGAAAGAAAGAGGAGAAGTAAGCCATTTATTATCGACTGGAACTGATCAAAAGAAAAATCACACAATTTGTAAAGGATCTTTCTTCATTGGAACTTCTATTCCTTCCAATGCATTTTGCTGTTAAAAGAAAGAAGGGGAGGATTAGACCCTGTGGCACGCATTTCACACTCTTACAATGGAGGCACAGGGCCCAGGATTCCTGGGCGCTATTCGAAAAGGAATCCAAGAGGGCACCAGAGACTAGAGCAACTATGCAAAGCAGCCAGTTCCCTGCACAAGGAAAAGGGTGAGAGACGCGTGCAGGGAGAAGAGGAGGTAATGGAGTCCAGGGAATGGAGACGAAGGCCCAGAAATGAAGGTCAAGTCTCAAAAAGCCAAGGGTCAGAGGTTCCCCGAGGAAAGGCTGCAGCCAGGTCGCGGGCTCAGTCTGGTCTAAGGAGGTGCTGATGGTGGGAGGTTGTGAGGGAGGGAATCGATCAAGCCACTTAAGAAGAGCCTGGCTGTAGCTGTGGTCTTTTGAGGGCTGGGGTTGGAGGTAGGACTATTCATTCATTCACTCATTCATCCGTCTTATTCGTCCATTCAATAAACATGTGTGCATTGAGTATCCACTGGGGATTACGAAGATTAATAAGGCATAGCCCCAATCTCCAGAAGAAGGAGACAGAAATCACGGGCAAGTAGAGAAGACAGAGGCAGTCAGAGGACAGAATGGTAAATGCAATTCCAGCTTCCCACGTGCAGGAGACCTCGAGGAAAAAGGTTTCTGCAGAAGACGTGTGAGCTAGACTCCAAGCACAAGCTGGGAGGCAGGGTCACTGGGCCTGGGAGTGAAGGTCAGACCCAGACTGGGGACCATGGAACAGTCAGCCGTGTGAGTCTTCCATGTGAAGCAAAGGCCAAGAGAAACCAGGGACACAGACAGGGACCCTACCATTGCGGGGAGTGCCCGATTTCTCGTGTCCCAAATCACTAGTGAGTTTAGATTCCACCTCCCAGGTGATCAGGACTTTGACCTGTAAGGACTGATGTGAAGATAACTCTGGTGACAGTACAGAGGTGGCTTTTGAGACCATCAGGAACATGCTGACCACCCCAGGCTAGAGTGATGAGGCCAGAACATGGTGAGGAGGGTCAGAGCCAAGAAACGTTTCAGAGGAAGGACCGGCAGGCAGAGCACAGTGGTAGCTGGATGGCGGTAGGGAGGGGGTCCAAGACAAATCCGTGTCCGGTCTGGGCAACTGGAAGCTGAGTTGGATACAGGAGGAAGAGTAAGTTCCGAAGGGAAGAACTCCATTCTGAGGATGGTGTGAAACATCCCGGGGCTGTTTAATCAAGCCTGGGGTTCAGGTGAGAGGGACGGTGTGTAAACAGTCCCCAGACAGGTGGGCCTCAAAGCCCTAGGGTGCCTGGGATGACCTGGGAGAGGGAGGACGGCGGGTGGAGGGAGAGCCAAGGCTAGAACCCTGGTGACCCTCACCTCCATTCGAAGAACAGAGACATCTTGGCCAAGAGGAGGGCCAAGGAGGCCGTGTCTCGGAGGCTGTGTCTCAGAGGCCAGAGGATTTCAGGGAAGAAGGGAGTTCTCAACAGCGTCAGATTCTGTCATGAGGTTCATCAGGCAAGGGATGGGCAGGGACCAGGCAGGAACGAAGGGCGGATACAGAGCAGGGCAGAGCCAGTGCCCTGCGAGAGGGGAGGGGGGTCCTGGAGGCAGCAGGTGCAGAGGCCTTTTCCTTAAAGGCCAGATGGAAAGGAACAAGAGGGATTACAGAGAAACTAGGGATAAACCAAAGGTAGGGAGCCCATCGCGCGCAGATCTCATCATTCCCAGAGATTTGTCTACTCGCTAATATTCACTTGTAACCTCCAGATCAATACTCCTGGCGCTTCTGAGTCATTCTAGGATGGCCACAGAGTGACAGAGATCTGCCCACGTTCCCAAGCGAGCTCATTCAAGGCCATCTGCCCCCTGTCTCCGCTCCCATGTTGTAAACGAGCGTCCTTTTGCGGTCTACTTAGTGCCATGTTTTTTGCATGTCTGTACTTTTTCTTGCTGATTTTGCTGTTTAAAATGGCCCCCACGTGTAGTCCTGAAGTGCTCTCGTGTCCTGAGCGCGAGAAGGCTGTGATGTGCCTTGCGGAGAAAATACATCCGTGGGATAAGCTTCCCTCAGGCACGAGTGACAGTGCCATTGGCTGTGAGTTCAGTATTAATGAACCAACCATATGTATTACATAAGACGTCTTTCGACAGACACACACATAAAACAAGCATATTGATTACTGGACAAAATGTGACCAAAGGCTGGTAGGGCCCTAACCCTGTATTTCCCGCAGGAGCGCAATGGTTCAGGATTTGCTGATTCAGCGTCTGCAGCCACTTTATAGAACATCATTACTGTGAGTGACGGGAACGCACTGCACTCGGTGGGGCCGTTGGCGGCATGTGCTGCGAAGGAGCATCAGAGCGGGGTGTGAGACGCCAGATTTCCACCTCTGGGCGCTGGCTGGGCTTGTCTATCTTATGTGTGGGGGGCAGGGAGGGTGTCTGGCTTCCCCAGTGGGTGGGCTGTCATGGAAAATCATGCCAAGAGGTTGTGATTAATAAGCTTCATTTCTGAATACTGAAATCACTCAACAGGTTCACCGAAGAGGCCCAGGATCTAGGGTCACCTCCCTACATAGTCGCTGGCGGGTAGGTATGCTGTTAACATTGCCGGCCAGTTCAGGTTTTGGCCTTCCAGGTGTGCTTTACTCCATAGGTGCTTCACCCAACACGTGACAAACGTTTCTTAAACAAATGATCCTTGAGGCTTTGCCCTCTTGTGCTATTTTCTAAATGTGTAGATATTGACATGAGGTCAAGTAATTCAGGAAGAAAAAGAGGTGCTTTGGGGACAGACAGACATCGGGAGTTAATCCTAACCCAGCACCAGCTCTGAGAGGAGGGGCCTCCAAGGCCTTAGCTTCCTCATCCACAGAACGGAGATATAGTGATAAAACTTCACTTAGATGGTTGCAAGATTTACGTAAGGCAACGTAGGTGGAAGGTCCAAACACAGACCCAGGCACCCTTAAGAGCTCTGATCTTCATGGGTGCAGAGCCAGGCACGAAGTGGGGATTCGACGAATATTTTTTGGACAAATTGATCAAATCAGGAGACTGATTCTTTCCACCATGCAGTTATTGACAAAAGACCTCTCTAAGAACTGCTGCTCTGGGCCATAGAGCATAGGAATTCCACACTAATAGTTCCACGCTAATTGATCATTGCCACAAAAAGGAAAGAGCATCGCTCACGCTGCTGTGGTTTGGGTGGCGGCAGAGTGGTTTGTGGTCTTCAGGCCGCTACGTCATGCAAAAGTCAGAGCTGGGCCAGCTCTAAAGATCAAGAAAGTGTGAAGCTCTCAGACAGATTTCTTGCGACATGAGAGCTGGGGCCTGATTTTCCCCGTTCCTATTTTAGGGCAGCAAATAAGAAAAAGCATCTCAGACCTCTTTGTTTAAATACTCCCTTTCACTGCCCACACCTACATATTAAACGATTTTCTAGCAATCTGAAAGAATCCTAGAACAGTGGTTGTTAAATTACAAAAACACTTCCTCAGCTCCTAATTTGTTGCAGAAACTGCGCTAAGCTCTGAGGATTCTGTGATTCTCAGCGAGCCGAAGTCTCTGCCTTCAGAAAGATCCCCACAGGAAACACGTCATCCACAGTATGAAAAGAGTTGTCCTGAACTTGTTCCCACATTGGTTCGTTCCTTCCTTTCAACCTGCGGGAACCCTTATTATAGTCTAGGCACTATTTTTAGGGTTAGGAACTAGACAATGGATATTGTTATTAATAACTTAGTATAGACATATTATTAACTGTATTTTTCATGTTATTAAACTAAAATAATAAAGATGACAAGGTAACACATCCTAAAAGAGCTCCTTGTCTAGCAGGGACTAAAGCAAATAAAATAATAATCATAAATCTTTGAAGAACTGAGCCCGAGAGTTTAGGGACTATGTCACTCTCCCAGCTCCTAAGTAGCAGAGAAAGCTTGGAAAAGGATTCCAGACACAGTGGATTGGCTCTTCACTGGACCCCCTGTGCTGGCCTTATCTTAGGATTCTAGGAAACTCAGAGCACAGTGTGGAAACCGGCCCCGCTGAGGGTCATGGCAGGGCAGGGATATAACTGGGACATCAAGGTCAATGTCCAGGCCAGGGCGGCAGTGTTTGGCCTTTAGTCTGTGCTGCCTTTAAGGAGACATGTTTTAAGTGATCAATTTCTTTACAGAAGTCAGATCATAAATTTATATTGGGATATATGTATGTGTATGTATATATGTTTATATATACATATATATATATATATATATCTCCAATATAATCATTAATAAATAACATACAGCCAGTCCATTGAGCATTCTATTTTCTCCTGCTGAGGATGTTCTGTAAAGCAAAAAGAAATCATTTAAGTTTATAAAAAAAGAAAATGCTGAGTCTGTTTCTTTGTAATGAGTACTTTCTTGATTTCAGCCTGAAGCTGGTTTTTATTTTTAGGGTGTGTATAGCTTCAAAAGAAAGCCTACCATTTGCATCTTTTATCCAACACAGCCTCACTGGTAAATTTCCCTTCGATTTTAGGAAAATGTCAGTTGACCTCTTTCAAATTCCGGGGTTAAAAATTTATCATACTAGGCTTAGCTGAATTTTTTGATAACAGAAGGTCAAGAACCCAAAGTGAGCGTCTGTCATCCACTCAAAAAATACTTCCAGAATGCTTGCTGGGGGCCCGGCTCTGCGCGGGGCCATGGGAGATGCTGGCGACAGAAATTGTCTCTCTCCTCGCCTCGGATGAGGACTTTAGGGAAGCCATAAGGGGATGTATCTCTGACGTGCGGAGACCCCTTGGGGAAGAAACGCTGAGCTGAGATGTAAGTGAGGAGGAATTAGCCAGGTGGATGTTCCAGGTAGAGGTCTGATCAGGAGGAACTGCAGGTATTTCAGTTTTGCAGGAGCTTCAGGGCTGGTGGCCTTGGGAGAGATGAGGCTGGAGAAGTGGGCAGGGGCCGGATCACGAAGCCCTTTGCAGGCCACGCTAGGGAGTTTGGACTTTATCCTGAAGGCATATAGTGTTATGTAAACTGTAAGACCCGTGAAAGCCCAAGCTTCATGGTTAACTTGTGTGTGTGTATGTAAAAATGAATGTACACTGAATCCATATCTATAATTACATCCAACGATTCCTTTTAAATGTGCCTTTCGTCATGTGCCTTTAGTACTTGGGAGCCTTTAAAAAGACAGAGCTGCCTTTGCTCCAGTCCCTAGTAGCTGCAGATTTATATATGCATGAGGCAGTGGTGCTCAGTGTGGGTTTGCAAAACCAGGACTCAGCCTCCAGCACTGGGGCAAATAGGCTGTTCTTCCTCCTGGCTCAGGGTCTGCCTCTGCTTTGCTATATAAGTGAAGTGAGCCTTAGGGGGTTAAATGGAGAAGGATCAGAGTCTCCTCTGCATTTCCAGATAAACCTGAGGGCAGCGTGCAAGGTGGACAGCGTGGAATCAGGACCCTAGGCAAGATCTCAGGCAACAGGTCAGTGGTGACAGTGATGAAACGATGGGCTAAAACCAGAGAAAATGTGTGGCCCCTGTGGATGTCGGGAGAAGATGAAGGGTAAAGAAGGGCCAATGATTGTAATAACCTATAATGGGAAAGAATCTGAAAAAGAATATATACATACATACATATGTGTGTGTGTATATATATATATATATATATAAAAACTGAATCACTTTGCTGTACACCTGAAGCTAACACAACACTGTAAATTAACTATACTTCAGTAAAAATTTTTAAAAAGAGCCAATGATACTCTAAAATTTTGAGCTGGAGAAAATTCAGTGGATGCTGTTGCCTTCTATTCAGACAGGGAGCTGAAGAGGAGGCTAGTTGACCTTCAGGAGCCCAGGGATGCTCTCTGCAACTGCAACCAGTGGGCAGGTGATGTTAGAGCCTGGATCTCGGGATAGAGTAAGGTGAGCGATGTGTGTTTGGAAGCAATCAGTGATCAAGTCAGGCAAGTGGAATAGACGGCAGTAATCTATAGAAGAAGGAAAGGACTGGGCAAAGGAGACCAGACAAATGGTCACCAGGATTGAAATGACTGATTAAGAAAAGGAAGGCAGGTTAGATGCTAGAGATCTGAAAGATCACTATCCAGTTTGCAAAAAGCAGAAAAGTGAATGGGAGGTGGGGAGGTAGGGGCAGCAATCACAGACCGCAGTTTTGTCAAGATGCTTAGCAGAGAAGGAAGTAGGGAGGGAAGGCAGCTGTTGAGATGGGGAGACTGGGTCAGAGAAAGGGGGCTGTTCTGTTTGTGGTTTGTTTTTTGTTCTTAGAGAAATTTGATCACATCAACAACCGCACATATAAAAGCCATGGGGAAAAGATTGAGGGTGCAAGAATGAAGAGACAGTCGAGGATCAGTATTTGGGAGGAGAGAAGAAGAGGTGGGAGGCCAGACAGGAGCTGAAGAGCAGACTACAGACGCTGCAGGTGTAGAGACCGCAGCTTTAAGACATCCCCACCCTCCAACCCCCCGCTGGTAGCTTCCATCTCTACATACACGTGTTTTTAGCTGTGTCCCCTTACCTCAAGGCTGTCACTCAAAGCCAGTGTTTATTCTTGCTCTGGGCCACAGGTTCAGGCCCCTTCTATTTCCAGGAGGAAAGCCCCTTCTCATGATCCCTGAAGATAGAAAGGGGATATACAGGCTCTGTCATTCACATCAAAATCTAAGACAACATGGACTTAGTGACTATAAATTAATGACAGAGCCTGTGACCAGCACCACCAGAGCCCCTCCGGCCAAGAGGCTACCCAGGAACACCATGACCTCATCTTGCTTATCAGGTTCTCCCCCACTCTTGCCCGCACGGTGTGACAGCTGAACCCCCAGCCACACGCCTTCGAGGGCAGGGACTGTCACATTTATCTTTCAGTCCTCTGAGGGATCTGCCCAGGGCTTGTCACACACATTTGTTGAATTAAATTGAATTGTCATGTTCAAAGCAGTCTCTGAGTTGGCTGCCCCTCTGCGTCAATGAAGGTCCCAATGCCCAAAATGTTTTTAGAATTCAGCTCTGGAATTACCTTCCAAGGAATATAAAAAGGATCAGTCGCATTAATTTATATCTGTATAATATTTTTTTTGTCCCAAATGACATTTTCTCAGAGTGGTAGCCAGCCTCAGAGATGGCCCGCTGGTATTCACACTCTCAGGTATTCCCCTCCCACATCGGACCAGGGCTGGTCTGCGTGATTAATAAACTATGCAGAAGTGATGCTATATCCCTTCCAAAATTAGCTAATAAAAGACTGTGCCTTCTGTCTTGGGTGCTCTGTTGCTTGTTCATTCTCTTCTCTCTCTCTCTCTCTCTCATCATGTTCTCTGGCAGAAGCCAGCTGTCATGTTTTGAGGACATTCAGACAGCCCAGTGGAAAGGCCCATATGGTAGGAAACCAAAGCCCTCATTCCAATAGTCTCTGAAGAATTGAGGCCTGCCAACCACCATGTGAGTAACCTTGGAAGTGGATTCCTCAGTCCCAGCTAAGCCTTCAGATGAGATCACAGCCACAATCAACATCTTCTCTACATCATTTTAGAGACCCTGAGCCAGAAACACCCAGCTTGGCGACTTCCAGGTTCCTGACCCTCAGAAACTGTGAGATAATAAATGTTTGTTGTTTTAAGCTGCTAAGTTTCGTGGTAATTTGACACGTAGCAATAGATGACTAATGCACCCAAGTTGGCTATTAATCTGATTAACTGAATTTATTTCCAAAATTAAATCCAAGAGCACATGTTTTCCATCACTACAGAGATTCAAAAGAATGAGCCCTAGACTTGGAAGATAATTCCTAAAAAAATTGTTCAAAAATGTTCTCAGCAGTGGTCACATTTTTAGAATAACTGTATTTCTCCCCAAGTGGCACATTGGAGGGGGTCTAAACTCAGGCCCTTTTTTAAGCAAGCCTCAGATTGTAAGCTTTAGTACTTCAAATAAATTCGGAAAAAGCCTAAGGATGGTCAGACACTGAGCTCAATGAAACATTAATGTCTGTGTTATTCATTTTCATGGAGAACTCTGATCAGAGGGTAAATTTCACAACTCTTCTGTAAAGCAGCATGAAAAAAACAGAGGCTTTAGAGTCTGACAGATCTGTCTCTAAGTCCTGTCTCTGCCCCTCTCTACCTGGATCAAAGTCCTACGTTGGCCGTGTAGCCTTGGACAAGTTACAGAAACTCATTAAACCTCAGTTTGCCCATCTACAAAATGGGAAGGAACATAGTGTTCCCTCTCAATATGGTTGTGAAGCTGAAGGAGAAAACTGTCAAGCAATTAGTAGAGAGTTAGTATTTTGTGTCTACAACAAACAACATGAGTTGTTACTCATTTCTTCTGTGTCAGCAGATAAGACACCTGGTTTACAGTGCTCTCATGAAGGTTAAATGAGAAAAGTGATCGTAAAAGGGAGAAACTAAATAACTGTTAGTTCTGTCTGCTTGCTGAAAAGTACAGTTGAGGTTGGAGGGCAAAGAGAAGTTTAAAAGAGTTTGGATTTTTCAGAAAATGCTCCAGATTGGGACAGGAGGCAGGTGAGTGCTGATTTCCTCAGCTAGATTTGATATTTTGATTCCTGACAAATTTTAAGTGAGTTTTGATGCCTCAAAGTTAGCTTTTCAATGATTTGCAAAGCTGGTTTATGAAGGACTGTTCTTTTTTTTTCATTTTCCCTTAAAATATTTTGCATTTCAGGGGTTTATCTCTTATGACATGACTTCAGCAGAGTCTGGCTTGATCAGAAAAGGATGTGTTCGGTGTCCTACAGAAGAAAACAGGAACACTTAGCAAGTGACCGTTCGTAAAATGGCTCACTTTTTGATCTGTCAGGAATGAGACCTGTAACGCAGTAACAGTCATAAGGCAGGCCCCCTCTGCCCACTTCTGGAATGTTCTATGACTTTATTACTGATGCCACAAATACGCTTTTCCAGGAAGGAAGCAGTGAGAGATCACCAAAGAGTTTTGCTGCCATCAGCTCCAATAGAAAAAGTCCTCCTATCTACCTATTTTACCAATAGGTAGAAATGTTTCCTAAGCCATAGAACACTAACTCAGTCCCACTTCCAATGAGAGACCACTTAAGAAGGGGAAAAAAAGAAAGCCCTCCCTCCCCGAAGCAAGATTCTTAACGGGATGGTCACCTCTGGTCTTATGGCTGGAGGATTACAGAATTCAGCCCCAGCCAGTCAGATGAGGTTTAGTCCAGATCCTTCCACCGACACATTGTTTCATACCTGGCTCCTAAAACTGGTCGTGCACCCAGGAGGGAAAAAGCGTGCTCAAGCTGGGGGACCCTCTTATAGTAAAAACCAACACCTGTCCTGCCTAACTGGCGGAGATGTTGGGACATGAAATGGAATCATATATGGAAAGGCTCTGCATAAATATAGAGTGGCCTAAATGAAGAGTTGTAACATTATTGCCTACTGTTAAGAAAGGAGCAAAAGCAAATGTTTATTTTCTGTGGTTTCTGTAATTGTTCAAAGCTTATGTACAGATATTTCTAGTTTTAAATGACTCCTTGATAGAGAGCTTCAATATGAAGTTGATTCTCACACACACACACACACACACACACACACACACACACACACACACATATATGTATATTAAAAAGAACGGATCTCAACTTACCAAGCAGATAACTGTTTCTTGATGTAGAGGATCCCAAGATATCTCCCAAAACCATCTAAGTAAATGTAGGCATTAGTATGTATCAGCACATGAAAGAGAGGAAAAGGAAGGACACTGCAAAATATGCAAATATTGTCAGGAGGACTCAGATGTATTATATAATTTATTTTTAATGAAATAAGGCAATACATTACATTAAATAATTTTATATGGTATTGAACATGTAATGTCTAAAAAAGCATGTGGGGAAAAGCAACTTACATGAAGTTTAAATTGTCTAAAAACGTTTCCACTAGACTCAAAATGACCCCCAATTGTTTTGTGGACGAGAAAGACAGAACCTCGTTATATGGACTTGCAAATCAACTGTGTTTAGGTCAAATTTGTGAGTTTTCTCTCTATGAAGTCCCCATATGTGTTCAATTAAAAAAAAAACAAAAAGTGTGCACGAGTAGTCTTCATGAAGCCACTGAAAGCCCATAGTCACAAAGTAAGGTGGCTGCATGACTCACAACCTTTCTACAAGGTGTCTGGGCCACCTACCTGTTACCCTCTCCATCATGAACAGTCAGTTAGCCTGCTGACTTTTGTCAGAGTGATTGGCCTAGCAGGTGGCACAGTTTAGTGGGGGAAAGAATAATCTTTTCAATAAACGGTGCTGAGACAACTGGATATCCACATGCAAAAGACTGAGGCTGGACCCCTTCCTAATCAAAATGGACCATGCATCTAAATGTAAGAATCACACAAACAACAAAAGAAAAAAATGGATCAATTGGACTTCATTAAACTTTAATACTTTTGTTCTTCAAAGTGCACCATAAAGAAAGTAAAAAAAAAAACCTCACAGATGGGAGAAAATATCTGCAAATTGTGTATCTGATATGGAACTTACATATACAAAATATATAAAGAAGTCTTACTACTCAACAAAAAAAGACAAATAACCCAATTTAAAATTTGGCAAAGGAATTTTTTTTGGCCACTTTGCACAGCTTGCAGGATCTTAGTTCCCCAACCAGGGATCAAACCTGCACCCTCGGTGGCAGTGAAATCGCGGAGTCCCAACCACTAGACCGCCAGGGAATTCCGACAAAGGATTTGAGTAGACGTTTTTCCAAAGAATATATACAAATAGTCAATCATTGCTCATTAGGAAAATGCAAATCAAAACAATGATGATGCACCACTTCACACCCACTAGAATGGCTAAAATTAAAAGGACAATGATAAGTGTTCATAAGGATGTGTAGAAACTGGAACCCTCATACATTGCTGGTGGGAATGTAACATGGTACAGCTATTATGGAAAACAGCATGGCAGTTTCTCAAAGAGTTACACACAGAGTTACTTTACGCCCCAGAAATTCCACTCATAGGTAAATACCCAAGATAAATAAAAATATATGCCCACACAAAAACTTGCACATGAATGCTCACAGCATCATTATTTACGATAGTCAAAAAGTAGAAACGGGGACTTCCCTGGTGGCGCAGTTAAGACTCCACGCTCCCAATGCAGGGGGCCTGGGTTCAGTCCCTGCTCAGGGAACTAGATGCCGCATGCCGCAACTAAGAGTTCTCGTGTCGCAACTAAGGAGCCCGGCAGCTACAACCAAGACTCAGTGCAATCAAATAAATAAATAAATAAATAATTTTTTTAAAAAAAGAGATATGTATAAAAAAAAAGTAGAAACAACCCCCATTTTGATCAACTAATGAATGGATAAATTAAATGTGGCTTATCCATACAATGGAGTATTATTCGACAATGAAAAGTACTGATACGTGCTATAACATGTATGAACCTCCAAACATGCTAACTAATATAAACCGTTCACAAAAGAACACATATTGTATGTTTCTATTTATATGAAATGGCTGGAAAAGGTAAATCTATAGACAAAGAAAGTAGATTAGCGGTTACTAAGGGCTGGAGAGAACGAGGAACAGGGTAAGGGGTCTTAGGGTTTCTTTTCCGGATGACGAAGTGTTCATGATTTAGATAGTGATGAGAGTTGTACAACCTCATGAACATACTAAAAACCACTGAACTGTACACATTAAAGGGGTGAATCGTATGGTCTGTGAATTATTGGGTTGGCTAAAAAGTTCGTTCGGCTTCTTCTGTAACATCGTATGGAAAAACCCGAACGAAATTTTTGGCCAACCCAATTTATTTCAATAACAGTGTTATTAAAATAAAAATGGGACACATGACCTAAGATAGGACAACGGGAATAATACCAAGAGGTATCTCCAGCTGGAGCTAGAGAGAAGTGCTCTGTTTCCTCCTAAGTTTAGAGGATATGAATCTGGAGTGGCTGGCAGTCTCGCCTCCAGCTACAAGGAGAACACTCATCTGCAGTAAGGGGAGGAGGGACGGAGAAGGAAAAACATGAATGTGGCCCAGATAGTGTTGACAGTCCCTAGATTGAGCTGTCCAAGAGGACAACTCCTTCCTCTCCTTTCTGGGGACGTGAGCCAGGGAATTAGCTCATTTTGGCTTAGGTCGCTTCTAGTTGAATTTCTATCATTTGAAATGGGAGAGAGTAAATAAATGAAAGGCCTGGAACTCTGCTCCCCCGAGCTCAGAATTCCTGTTCACTCTTCCTCAGTTTCTCCTTTTGCACTGTCTTGGGTCTCATGGCTGAAACTCCAGCCAAACCTCATCCCATCCACTTGAAATCAGAAGGATTTGTCCAAAATCAAGTCCATTCATCATCCTACAGATGTTAGCGTTTCGTCGTGTGGTTGACTGAAGTGCCGTATAGAAATCGTTTATCCTCTACATGCTTCTTTTTCAAAATTAAAAAAGTAAAAATAAAAACTGCCCATAATTGAAATATTTATTTGGTTAAGAGAGAATATTAGCAATTTTAGAAATGTATTTGCTCAAATCTTTTTACAAAGCATTTATACTTATTAAAATTATGTAGTGGAAAACCTGAATGTTTTTATATTAGAGACACTTTCTCTCATTGTATGCTTACCAGATATTTTCCATTTGAGCTAAGTCCTATTTCGTAATAATTAGGATGTTTGGTCTTGCTCTCCATGGCTTCCATCTTTCTTCACATTATATTCCTTCCTCTGGAAATTCCTTTACTATCTACATATGTTTTTCAAGTGGCCTTTATGTTCATTACTCTGGGATATTTTTTTTTCAGTTTTCTTTCTTTTATTCCCTACTTCCAACAATGATTTATTTGTTCTATGTCTAAATTCATTCCAGTCAATTGTCTTTCATGTTTGTAGTATCATCATTTATTTCACTGAAAATGGTTAACAGCTGTCGTCTAATTTTTTTTCTGTTTCATGTAAGAAATCTATTTTAGAGTTGCCAGGAATTACTTTAAATCTCCATCTGCTTTCTTCTCCTTCTTTCGAATTGCAGAATCCTTTAATTTAAGGAATTTTTTCTTTGCTCATCATCCTTTATGATCTCCTAGTCTTTGAGGCAAAGCAACCTGGGAGTTTATTTTAAAATCTTGTTTGTTTCCGGGACTAACTTAACTTAGTATCAGAGTCTTCTTACAAAACTTGGGACTGGAAGAAAAGTGAGTAGTCTTCAGTCTGCAGTTAGCAAGTTGCAGTAGGTTTGTGGGTTGTGCAAACAATCAGAATCAACTTTCCAAATCAACTTTCCATCTCTTTCCAAAGAGATGGAAGAGGGGTTAAATTAGGGGGCCACTTATTAACTTCAAATGTGTTAAAGGTCATAGAAGAACAGGCATCCATTTCTCTCGACATTCACCACTAACTCCTAGCTCTACTTGGCACTCTCTCTCACCTGCCCTGCCAGCCTCCCAGTGTCCCCATCCATTCTTACCTAGTTCCAGTCTGTTCTTCATCTATTCTGTCACTTCCCTACTTATAGCCCTTGACTAGCCCCAAGCCAAGGCTCCTTGACATGACCCATGAGGTCCACCTTGACCAGGCTGGTGTCCTCTCCAGCCCCACCCTTATGCCTCTCTTCTCATATTTTTCTCCCAGTCATGATGGATTTCTGTCCATTTGTACCCATCAGCTTAGCTTCCCTCACACATCAGGGAACTCCGTCAGGCTCTCCCCTGTGCTGGGAATCTCCTCATCCTTCCCCTCCACACCCTGTGCCCTTTGTCCTGCGGTCACCCACCCTTCAGCCCCCGGGGAAAGCTCGCTCTGACCCCACACGCTATTGCATCCTCTTGCTACGTGCTCCCGAAAGCTTGCCTGGTAGTCAGGGTAACCCCTGCTTAATGGACACTCCCAGACTCATCCACAAACCCCACAAGAGCCAGAGCAGTGCTTCTCTTGCTCTCCACTGTCTCCTAGCTTCCCCCACGCAAACCACAAAATCAATACACACGAAATGCTTGTGACATGATGCTTGGTCCCTGTCACTCCTGGGTTAGCTTGGCCACGCATGCGCCACTGTGTCAGCTGTGAAGCGTGCCTTACATCCTGGATACTTTACTGGAGTCGAGGCCCTGGGTACCTGAACTAGCATCAAGGAGATAGGATCCAGAAATCTCCTGGGGATTGACACTCAAAAGTTGCCAGTGAGAACGAGATTGATCAATAACCTTATGCTCAACTGAACATTTTTGCAGAATTCTCCTTCCAACAGTGAAAACACCCCTGCAACAGGAGTTTCTCACTCCTTCCTAATTCTAAAATGGACTTCCATATAAAATACGGAAGTCCTGGGTATGTTCATAATAGAGGAACATTACTTTTATGTGTAATTCTTGAAGTTGAAATTGTATACTCTTTTCATGTAATTTTCACTACAGATTTAAATCTTGAAAAAATTAATAAAAATATACGTAGAGAAAGATGTCATTGGACAGATTTGGCTGTATAATGGTAGAAACAATTTTTAAGTAGCAGTCAAAGATATTATCCATTATGAATAAACAAATAACGTAATCGTTATGTTTTTATCCCAAATTAGAGTCTAGAAGCTTCCTCCTCATATCATATTCTTGACAATCTCTTCCTCATTTTTCTTGTATTCATTCAAGTATTGACTGAACATCTACCCTGTATCAAACCTTGTCCTAGATGACAAAACACACATTCCCTGCCCTCATTTGATGTACATTCCAGTAAGGAAAGCAGTCAGTACACAGACAAATAAGTAATATAATTCCAAGTCAGAAATGTATATATACTGATTTCACAGTATTATTGCAGATGAATATCAGTGCAATTGAAGGAAAAAAGAGGTGTCCTGCCATTTACCAAGCATCTATTACGTACCAGATTCTGGACCAGATCTTTCATGTCCATCAACTTCCTTGGTTTTCTCAACTTCCTATCGGGTGGTCTCTATTACTGGCATTTAACAGATGAAGAAGCTTCAGATCATGGAGATTAAATCTCCTGACCTAGGTTGCAGAGCTGGTAAATGAACACTGATGTATCAAAAATGCCCCTCTTGGGCTTCCCTGGTGGTGCAGTGGTTGAGAGTCCGCCTGCCGATGCAGGGGACACGGGTTCGTGCCCCGGTCTGGGAAGATCCCACGGGCCGCGGAGCAGCTGGGCCCGTGAGCCATGGCTGCTGAGCCTGCATGTCCAGAGCCTGTGCTCCGCAACGGGAGAGGCCACAACAGTGAGAGGCCCGCGTACCGTAAAAAAAAAAAAAAATGCCCCTCTTCATTCCACTAAAACACAGAGGCAGTGAGATGCATACTTAGATCTAAAACTTTGAAGATTTGCTCATTGTTATTTTAAGCTCACATCCTAAATCTTAGGAAAAGAGAGAGAACTGGAAAAAGTAAGGGATATTGAACATGAGGTTGCAGGTGTAAAAGGGAGATGCCAGCTGAGTCAGCAGAGCTATACCCGAGTGATGCTCCAGCTACTCTGTCACACTGGCCTGCCTGTCACAGACCCACACAGACCCTAAGAGGTAGGTGCTGTCCCAAAGGATGCCAAGCCCCTGCACCTACCTCTTCACTGCTGTTAGACTCGGAGGAGCTGGAGGACCACTGGCAGCGAACCCACACGTCCTGCACCTGCTCAGCAGACACCCACACGGTGCTTCTGCAAGCAACTGCCGGCTGGAAAAGGGGAAGCAGTGAGTTCCATGCCCGGCAGCTGGTAGAAATGGTTAGGACCTATCTAAGAAATCAGGCAACACCATAGGGCTTGACGCAATGATGCAGACAGAAAGGAAAAATTCACAGAGACATTTCATTTTTCCAAAATGAAAATTTCTCAAGACCTAAGCAGAAACAAATGATGACTTAAATATCTCTTAGGCTTTTGCTACATTACAAGTCCTGAGGGAAAGAAGATGTTCCCTTCTTGAGCACTGAGTGGGCTCCCTCAAATGCCTTTCCTTTTGAACAACAAGAAATGGGAAGATCTCCCAAGGACCCTGCTCTGCTCTCCCTTGGCCTCAGATTTCATTAGAAACAAATGCTAGTGACACTTGGGTTTGGGACCTTTGTGAAACAGAGCCACAGCAAAAAGTCTCACGAAACAACAAAACAACGGGTCCTCTTTTCAGGATTGACACCCCTGTGTAACGACCCAGACATCACAACAATAAAGTAACAAAACCCTGAGACCTCGTACATCTGAACGAGAACGCCTCGGACAGTGAATTTGGGGTGCCTCCCATCCCTGGGGTTAACAAAGCATGGGGCCATGTGCTGGTCACTGGGGAGATGAAACTGACCACGCTGTGGTCCTGACCCCCATGGAGCCCAAGCTGGTGGAGGAGACAGATGTTATACAACAGGCAACTATAAAACAGTGCACCTCGCACCAGGAACACAGCTGGCATTTTAAATTCATTTAAAATAGAATTTGAAATGTCTCTGGGATTTGTCTTGGCTATTGGCCTCTTCGTATTCACTTTGCCTGGAACCAATTATCCCTATTTTTAAATAGGAAAGCTGAGAAACCTGAGGCAGCAGGAGTTAAATAATTTGCCAGGATTACTCAGGACCGCGGACTCCAAGAGCTCGAGTCCTCGACCACTGAGTCACGCCACCCCTGCCCAGGGGACAGCGTGGACACAATTAGTGGTGCCTCCCAGGGTGTCCAGATGCCAGGCAGTGGCCAAGCCCTTGGTGTGGCTTTGAATCAGGTCCCGGCGATGTAGGAAGACAGGTGCTCCCTTGCGTTGTTTTCTGGGCTGGTGGCCTTTCCCCCGACTCTTACCACGTAGTAGCCCCTCTGGAAGTCACAGGTGGCGGGGTCTTCCCCAGAGCCCCTCCTGCACGTCGTCTCCCGGATGCGGAGCTCTATGTCCATGGTCAAGCTGTCCTCATCCAGGATGTTGACCTTCATGAAAACAAAGCGTCAGTCTGCCACAGATGTGTTTCTGAAGGTCACACGCTAGGAATGTGTCTCCTTGCACAAGGAGAGAAAGGGACAGAATACCCCACCACTAAAGCTCTCAATTCTCGTGGCAATCACCCAGATCCACACCCTCATTCTGAAGACCAGGGGAAGAAGTGCTTTACCGAAGGCTCACAAGACTTTACTGAGACAGTAGGACCAGAACTTGGGTGTCCTGACTCCACGCTAAGCACTGCTGCTAATGACTTACATTTATGACGAATCCTCGGGATTTACAGATTCCGTACTTGCAAATTTGCCTACTTGCTAAAATGTACATCTAACCCCAATCAGTACCGGGCGCCCTCACGACCACTCATGAAGACACGCTGGGCGGCAAAGAACTTGAGTCGCCAGACGCACACGCTCCCGACCGGGGTCAGATGTGGTGATAAAAGGCGCAGGCTCTTTGCCGCCAGACCGTACACACGTCAATTTCATGGTCTATGTGTGTCGCGGTTTTCTCATTTTTGTGCTTTTCCTTGGTGATTTTGCTGTTTAAATTGGCCCCCAAGCCTAGTGCTGACAAGCTGTCTAGTTTCCTAAGCACAGGAAGGCTATGATGTGCCTGACAGAGAAAATACATGTGTTAGCTGAGCTTTGCTCAGGCCTGAGTGACAGCGCTGGTACAGTGAGCTCAATGGTAACCATATATATTAAATAAGTCTTTAAGTGAAAACACACATAAAACAAGGGCACATATTGATCAGTTAACCGAAATATTGTGACCAGAGGCTCTCAGAAACCTCACCCTGAATTTCCCCAGGATAAACGGCTCAGGATTCACTAACCCAGTGTTCGCAGAATCTTTATGGAATGTAACTGCCGCAAATAACAAGAATCAACTTATTTTAAGTGTCAACGTACGTATGAGATTCAGATTTAATATCTAATATGTAAAAATTATCAATGACCAGGGTCATAAATAATGGCAAGGCTGAGTTTTTAGTCCTACTTGTTTTTAGAAAACTCTACTTGTATCAGCACTCTTCATCCTGAGTCAGAAAGAGACACAAAGACCCCTCCATCCCGAGCTTGGAGCTAGCCACTTATTTCCAAAGCAAAAGCAAAGTATTTTAAGTGTCATTTTCCTAAAAGAATGCTCCATACTTTCTTAATAATTCCTGAAATAAGTAAGTAGCAAGTACATCTCTGCTGTACAGTGTTATCCAGTCCCGCTTCCCGGTTGATCAGTTCGGATCTATGAATAAGATTACACAGTTTTCCACTCCTTTCCACCAAGGGTGGGATACTGGGGGTACCTTCCAAACTTCCTGATGAGTGTGCTGTTCCGATGACACGGACATCTCCTGACTTACTAAATGCCCACTGTGTGTGCTGCACCAGAAGCACAGCAGGGAAGACCCCACTGAGCTTAGATTCCACCTGGGGCAGGGTGGTGGGGCACCACACAGCAAACACACTAAAGAAAACTGAACAAGGACCTTCCAGATGGCTATAGAGTTAAGAGTAAAAAAGCAACGTGGCAGTGGGGACGGAGAGCAGAGAGCTTAGACGAGGCGCCTGAGAAATCCTCCCAAGGAAGGCGTATTTAAGCTGGGACTTAAAGGATGGGAAGGAGCCCATAGTGTGAGGAAAACGCAGAGCCGATGTCCTGGGGCAGAACAAGCCCAGCGGTGGTGGTGAAGCAAAATGAACAAGAGGAAAACCAAACACCCTGAAGGTGGAAAGGAGTGCTCCAGGTAGTTCATGGTCCCGTAGCCCGTGGGAACGAGTTTTGGCTTCATTCTCATTGCAATGAGAAGTTCTCAGAGGCTTCGAAGAGGTGAGATCTGAGTCACCATCGCTGCTACAAAGAGAGCACACGGGGGCAGGGACAAGATGGCAGCAGGGAGGTGGGCTCCACTGCCCGACCCCACCCCAGGCTCCGAAAACTCCTTCCCTTTGAGCTCTTGAGCCCATCCTTTGGCAAGTTTGAGTCAACCCACACACTCACCTACTGCCCAGTGGGGAGAGAGGTGGTGACAGCACTGTGACAGTCGGTGGGACCACTTTCAGGCAGGGAGTAACGGGATAGTTTGCTTTGGAAATAAGTGGCCACAGCTCCAAGCTCGGGATGCGGGCATCTTTGTGTCTCTTTCTGACGCAGGATGAGGAGTGCTGATACAAGCTGAGTTTTCTAAAAACAAATAGGATTAAAAACTCAATCTTGGGCTTCCCTGGTGGCGCAGTGGTTGAGAATCTGCCTGCCGATGCAGGGGACACAGGTTCGAGCCCTGGTCTGGGAGGATCCCACATGCCGCGGAGCAACTGGGCCCGTGAGCCACAACTACTGAGCCTGCGCGTCTGGAGCCTGTGCTCCGCCACAAGAGAGGCCGCGACAGTGAGAGGCCCGCGCACCGCGATGAAGAGTGGCCCCCGCTCGCCGCAACTAGAAGAAAGCCCTCGCGTAGAAACGAAGACCCAACACAGCAAAAATAAATAAATTAATTAATTTTAAAAAAATTCTGAGATTTAAAAAAACTCATCCTTGCCATTGTTTATGACCCTGTTTACTGATCATTTTTACATATTAGATATTAAATCTGAATCTCTTAAAAAAATTAAAAACTCTTCAGCTGGAGCGCATCAAGCAGGCTCTCCCTGCCAGCGCCCCCCCCCCCCATCATGCTTCCACAATTTCTTAAAGCAACCTGATGAAAGCAACCTGGCAGGACAAAAGCTTAGTTTAAAAGATGAAAATGCAGGGGGTTTGCATACTGATAATTTTAACTGTGAGATGATTTTGCAAACTTTTTGCATCTCTAAGCACTTTTAAGCACCCTTTCCAGAATATGGAGAAAAGTCAAATAACTCTGCTTTTTCATTTGAATTCACTTTCAGCCAGTGAATTTCTGCTCTGTGTTCTTTGAAAAATGTGGGACAACCCAAATACTCAACCCTAAGGAATCAACTGGAGAAAATCCCAAACCCAGCGTTACGGCTGAAATAAATCATGGTCCTTTACAATCGGTGTTACAGTGTGGTCCTGTTTTTTTAAAAAATATATATTTTATACCCACATATGAAGAGAAAAAAATCCAAAAAGACAACCTGCCGCATGTTCATAGTGGGTGTCTCAGAGGGCTGGGTAACGAATGTTACTCTTGGTTTTCTCTTTCTTGTTGTATCCTGTGACTCTTTATAATGAGTATATTTTGATTTTTTTATTTCAAAAAGAAATAAAAATATACAAGCCATAAAATACCCGTAACAGTTCCTTTTGGAGAGTACAATGTTTAACGTTATGTGTCAGTTTAGCTGGGCCACAGTGCCCAGAGCTCTGGTCAAACATTGATCTGGATGCTTCTGTGAAGAGGTTTTTGGATGAGGTTAAAGTGGTGGACTTTGAGGAAAGCAGATTACCCTCCTTCATGTGGGTGGGCCTCATCCAATCAGTTGAAGGTCAGACTAGAGCCGAGACTGACCTTTTTCTCAGCAGGAAGCAATTCTGCCAACAGCCGGCCTTCAGACTTGAACCGCAACGTCAGTTTTTCCCTGGGTCTCCAGCCTGCTGGTCCACCCTGCAGATTTGGGCTTTACCAAGCCTCCACAGTAGTGTGGGCCAATTCTTTAAAATCTATCTCTCCCTGTCTCTGTCTGTCTCTGACTCTGTCCATCTCTTCTCTGCTTCTCTGGAGAAGCCTGACTAACACAGTGATCATTTAGGATTTTCAAACTAAGCCCTTATGATTGGACAAAAAGTAAAGCTCAGGTATAGCTGCCTAGCAAAACGTAGAAAGCCAAAAAGCAAAACGTGCAAAGAGGAAAGGTAAAAATGGACAGAAATGGGCGTAGACACATAAAGGATCCCAGAGCTTCCGTGGCTTTGCCCCAAATATCCCAGAATCCATCTACTCCTCACCTTCCCCACACTAAGAGCCTCAGTTGCCATAGGTCACCATCTGCTTCCCACAGTTGCTGTCTGGGCTTCCTCCTGGCATCCCGCTCCACACAACAGCTGCAGAGATCTTAGAAGGTCTACTTGCACTTTATTTAAAACCTCCTCCCAGCTACCCCCTGCAGGAGGTCCTCCCACGGCTGGAGGTTCTCGTCACTGAGTGAGTCTTAGCTCAAATACGGCACCTCTGTGGCGACTTCTCTCCCCTCTGACAGCTGCCCCAGCCCAGGCCCAGGCCCATCCATCACCCTGTTTTATTTTCTCCACAGGACTCCCCACTCTCTGAGACTACCTTCACTTATAGAATTTGCACCCCATTCTCCCTTCATCCCCTCCCCTCCTCTCCCTCCCCTCTCTCTCTGCAGTGGTATCTGAGCTCCATGGGAGCACGGCCTGGTCCAGCCTCTCTGTTTCTCACCCCCAGCACAGGGCCTGTGTCCACCTTTCCTTTCTCTGCTTGTGTACATTGAGAGAACAGTCTGTGTGTGCCTAGTGTCAATGTTGGAACAAGGAAGTCATCGTGGCTGATTCCGTTTCCCCATGCTCTCCCATCCTTTTTAAACCTGGAGCCCAAGAGTTAAGTTACTTAAAATCAATGGCAAGAGCATTTGATCCAAGTCCCTGGTAAATCGCAGTGGTTCTTAACCCTGGCTACACATTAGAATGACCAGGAAACATGTAAGAATACGAGCCCCACCCTCAGGGATTGGGATTTAATTAGTCACCATCCTGCCTGGACATCAGGAGTATTTCAATCTCCCAGATGATGCTGATGTGCAGGGGTCGAGAACCACTGGGCTTATGAAGCAAACTCAGGGATAAAGTAGTGGGGCCGGACCCCTCACCCTAAGCCCACCGAACTCTACCCCAAACCTCCTGCACATACACGAACATGACCAAACCACTTATTTCCTTCGGACACACTCCTAGAAATGAAACTATGAGATCAAATGTTATAAACATTTGCTATTTTTAATGTTTAACGTGTTTATAAACATGCTTAACAAATTGCACGTTGCAAAGATAATTTTACCAAATTACATTTTCTCTAGCAGTGTTTGAGATTTCCCTTTCACCTTTCCCCTGGTTATTTTCATTCTGATTTTGTCGGCTGTCGGAGAGGTGACATTTTTCGCAATGTTTCGAGCTCATTTCTATTACTATTTTATGAATTGTTTTGTACCCTCAGGGACAGTGATCTGATCTGTTCCTTCATCTCTTTCCTGAGGACTTTGCTTAGCTCTGAGTGGATCTCTCATGGCTACTGTTATGAAGGGAATTGGCATATTTGGGGCCATCTTCAGGGTGTTTATAGAAGGCATGACTAACGCATACAATAAAGCAAAATGTGAACCACTTCTAAGAAGAAAGATGTATCACCAGGACAGATCAAAGCAGGAGAGTTCTTCCTCCATTGGGAGAAGAAAGGAAGTTTTCATGGAAGGGACACGGTGAATGTAACTTGGCCAATGAATTTGAATAGTGAGAAAAGGCTGGAAAGAAACGAGAATGTGCAGAATTCCAGGTAGCAGAGCAGCGCACAGGAGGCAGAGCGGCATCTCCCTCCTGTGTTCTCACTAAGGATCACACGCCCACATACATAGGTGTGTTTCTTTACAGGTACCTGTGTGTCTGGGCTCAGGTGTCTGATACCAAGATGGCCCACACGCTGGAATGTTCTCTGGATGACTATGCCTCATGCTAGCTCGTCTCTACTGGCCAGATTTCCATGGTGTCCGTAACTGGTTCTCTCGGGACCTGTCCTCATGATGTTATTCGCTTAATTAACTACTAACTTTCTTCTGTAGCAAGCACTAGCTAAATTACAAGCAAATCTAAACTCATTTGCAAGCTTGGCAAGAGGACACCGATTGCCCCACACCAAACGTGGATTTCATTAAGTGCAAAAGATGGAAGCCCAAACAGTCAGTGTACGACGGAGGGGTTTTTCATTCTGCCCAGTCCTCCTCCAGAAGGAACTCGCCCTCTGGCCTGGCAGCTGACCACACGTATCTCGCCGTGCTCTCGCACCGCGACAGCCAGGCCAAGTGACCCCAGTCTGGCCACAACAGCCTGGTTCTGGACTAGCTAAAGCATCATCTTCGTGACCTATGACCCAATTAGAAAAGACAGCTGGGACAATTCAATTAATTTCCTGGGAATCTGGAAATAAGAAACTGAGCTAGTTTATGAAGGAGCTGGGTCAAGATGAATGTATTGTATTTGGAGACTGGAGCTATGGAGCCATGAGCTGTGTGCCCTTCACAGGAGGAGAGGGGACAAACAAGGTGTGTGCTAAGGTGGTGCCCAGCAGGGATGGGAGAGGTGAGCATGAAGGTGAAGAGGAAGTAATGCCCTTCTGGCCTCTGCGAGGACGCGGCCGCTGCCTGGACCCCTGGCCATGTCTCCACAGTTCGCAGTTCCCAGGCGGCCCGTCTGCAACGAGCTCTCGTTTGTAGGACCAGGAACTTTGTAGAAGCTCCTCACCCCGCATCTTAACCTAAGCTCTTAACCTAACCTAAACTCTCCGGCAGGTATTTCTGCTGCCCCCCCACCCCCCTTGCACGGGAAGACGAGCAGACAAGCACCTGGGGCCCAGCCAGGAGGGAGGCGATCTGCTAGTTTCTCATTTCCTTGGAAGGATAATTCTGTTTCTTTCTTTGCCAATCACGGCCTTAGTCACTGGAAGCCCATGAAAATTCATCTTTTCCCCATTTCCCCAAGCTAACAGGAAACAGACTATTACAAAATTGACAAAGCAAAGTGGATTTCTTTGGCTCAAAAGCCAGAATTTATTTCCTATAAGTATTAGGAGCAGAACTGCTGAACTTGAAAAAGCCTCATTTCTAATAAACAAGCAGTTTTTAATAAAACATCTCAAAAGGAACCATGGGGACTTTGGGTCCAGAAGCAGGATGTGCAGAGGGTAACATCTGGAAATAGGAAATGATGCCAGAGGGAAGAAAAATGCAAGAAGAATCAGTCATCCGAAGTAGCTTTGAGAGCTTTACGACAATAATTATAATTAAATCCTTTCTCTATTAAAAAAAAAAAGTGTGAAAGAGATGAGTAGCTATTATCTTTTTAAACTGGAAAATTTTTAACGTGTAACCCAAAAAAGGACAAAAGAAAAAACCAGAGCAGACATACCAAGACTAGAGCAGACATACCAAGCACTTACTCTTCTAACTGAGCTTCTGAACGCCCGAAACAGATAGGGGCTCAGCGACTGGGAATTCACTTTTGCCACGGAGGCGCTGACGGCTGCCGTCAAGGAAGACGGGTCATAGTCATACACGGGAAAACCTGGACTCATAAACACATGAGGACACAGTGAGACAGGATGCATGGATGAGGACAGCTCTGCATCATCAAGGGCAGGTGGCCTGACCCTGAACTCCTTACCTGCACAGTAGTGGAACCAGTAGTTCGTTCCAAGGACAAACATAATCAGCACCTTCATCACCATCTTCTCCATTCTGGGAAGGATCATTTCAGTTCCGATCCCAGCAGACTGTCTCTGTGTCTGGGGGTGACCAGTCGTCCTGAAAGCAGCTCTTTATCCAGTGTGACCTGGCTTGCTCACTCTGACTGAGGCAGACTGCGGCTTCAACAGAGACAATTGATCCTGCAGTCAATATTTACTGCTGCCTTTTCCTAGGGAAAGGGTACAACATGGGACTTTAGCCCGCGGCAAGAGCCGTCAAGAGGCGGGGACTCCGCGTGCACTGTTTGCTCTTCTCTATTTTAATTTCATCCACATGGACGGCCTATTTCTCTTTATTTGAAAGTTTAAATGAAACTTTCATTTCTCTTTAAACGAAAGTTTTTGGAGGGAGGGGATGCAACCTTACTTTCAACAAAACGGTTAATTTTACAGTTTTGTCCATTTAATTCCCTCTCATATTCCTAAAGATCCTGCAGTTGACTGTTTATAAAAATTGTGTGGTTATTTCATGATCATACTGGAAATTATGACTGGAAAGGAGAGAATTTAATCCGCAGGGCTTAAATATGCCAAACAAGTTCACGTGCAATAAAGAACAGCCTCCGTGTCCACCAACCCTCTCTGCTTACGGGCATTTTCGCATCTCACTTGGATGATAAGGTATTTGCATACTGATGAGTCTCGTGCACTATAAGATCCCAAGGTAGTTTGTGAATCATTAAAAAGAAGACACACTTTATAGTAAATACAGGTTGTGTTACATGCAACTCATGGTGCTCTCATGCCTTGAATTCACGTATAAGAAGCTGTAGCACCCTGGGGCTCAGAAATACCTGGATCAGAATCCTGGCTCCATACCTGTGAGGCATGTACCCTTGGGCATGGTACTAAATGTCTCTGAACCTCAACTCCTTCACCTATAAAGTGGGCATAAATGGTTAGATGTAAAAGTGTATTATTAGTCAGGGAGGCACAGAGAGAGAGAGAGATTGATTTTAAAGAACTGGCTCATGCAATGGTGGAGAGTTGGTGAGTCCAAAATCTGCAGCATGGGCTGGCAGGCTGGAGACCCAGGGAAGAGTTACAGTTTGAGTCCAAAGGCCACCTACTGCCACAATTCCTTCCTGCCAAGGAGATCAGTCTGTGTTTATTCTGACCTTCAGCTGATTGGGTGAGGCCCACCCACAATACGGAGAGCAATCTGCGTTCCTCAGAGTTCACTGATTTAAGAGTTAATCTCATCTAAAAATTATCACAGAAACATCCACAATAATGCTTGACCAAATATGTGGGCACCATGGCCAAGTTGACACGTAAAATTAAGCATCACATAAAAATTAAATAACAAACCCTTGGAAGAATGCTTAGCAAATTAATGGCTCAATAAACAGTAACTGCTGGTAAGAATTCAATTCAATAAATATTTTTTAGTATCTGCTGTGTAAAAGGCAAGAGGTCCAGAGAACATCAAAATGAACGAATCATCTAGGTCACTCTGCTTAAACAAGGCAAATATAAGTGCCAACAAGGGAAGCATAAATTGCTATGAGAATTCTGGTAGAGGGTGGAGACTTTGGCAGTTTGCTCAGTCCTCCTGACTTTGGTGGTCTTGTGTCTCTTTGGTTAACAGATGCAGAAGTGCCCAACAAGAGAGAAGGAGACTCAGGCCAGGAAGAAAGAGCAGACAGGAAACCACTGGGAGAGAACTGCAGCCGTTTGCCAAGGATGTGGTGTGGGGCAGTGATGTTCACCAGAGGCAGGTCGGGCCTTGTTACCAACGTGGAGGAGGAGGAGGGGGGTGGGTGGGGGACAGGGGAGAAGAGATACGGGGTAGATTTAACAAGAAAGATATGCCTTACAGGAAGTGCAGTGATACAAAATTTTAATTACTGCTACTATGTAAGGCAATTTTTAATCAAAATGTTCCCTCTGCTTTGCCTGCCCTCTGCACAAACGTTTAAAATCATGCTTCTGACTTGACATATTGTCTGAATCATCAATATTTACTGCCCTCACCTAAAAGGTGTTCTTCCTACAAGTCTTATTCATCAGCACTTTGGCACAAAGGTGTATTTAAAATCCCCAGAGGGGCTTCCCTGGTGGCGCAGTGGTTGAGAGTCCGCCTGCCGATGCAGGGGACACGGGTTCATGCCCCAGTCTGGGAAGATCCCACATGCCACGGAGCGGCTGGGCCCGTGAGCCATGGCCACTGAGCCTGCGTGTCTGGAGCCTGTGCTCCACAACGGCAGAGGCCACAACAGTGAGAGGCCTACATACCGCAAAAAAATAATAATAATAAATAAATAAATAAAATAAAATCCCCAGAAAATCTCAGTGCCTAAATGCCCATTGGCCCATGCAGCATCTCTGGGTCCAGCAGCTCCTGGCCTCATCTTGGGCCACCTTCTTTCTTGCACACAGGTGTCCTAGAGTTTCCTGACCACCCACCTGAACTTCACACATCCTCTCCCCCTTCTTCAGCTCCCTGCTTCTTCCCTCCTAGCACTTAACACAAGGGCTAGTAATCTTGCTTGTTTGTTTGTTACTTTCTTTCTCCTACAGTAGACTATAAGCTCCATAGGACAGGAAATGCGCCTGTCTCGTTGATGCCATACTGCAGTACCCAGATAGGAACACGATTAAATATTTGTTGAATGAATGAATGAATGAATGAATGAGTGAGTGAGCACACTGGGCCTCTCTGAACCTCAATCCGAGTCATTCTGTTTGAAGCCTGCACTGATTTCTGGTGCATAAAATGTACACAAAGCGATGCCTATGAGACGATGACCACTAAGATTTGTGATTCTGTTACTCTTAACCTGGTTTGAACTCGATTCCATTAAAGTCTTCCAGATTCAACTAACCGCACCATCTGGTTCCAAACTTCAGGGTCTCATTAAATGAGCAGTAATAATGAAAGTAATTGCAAAAGAGTATAGGAGATTAAGGAGACAACAATAAAATAATGTTGCCAGCACAGGGCTATTGATTTTGCTATTAGCTTGTTGATGCAAGGATAGACCATTTTATTTCTCAAATTCATTTGGTTATAATAAACGTTGACACTGGGCATGCAGAGCAGCCACCAATTAGTGCTAAAAAGCGATTACTACTACAAATGTCTCTGCAGATCTCCGTCATGTCTGGTAAACCTAGAAGATTAAATAGAAGCCAACCATTGAAATTCAAGCCATAATTATTTCTTTCATTATTCTTTTTCCGATCTGCAGAAATGTACACAGCAATAATTCCAGCAGCTTTCTGCTGCTCTAACAAAAATTATTTAGCTAAGGTGTTAAAAATTCTGTGTCGCCCCACCTCCTTTAGTAGCTCTTCTGAACACTTCAGAGAGGGAGACTCCAGGAATCTGTCCAGTGAGAGGAAGAACTTTGCTCACTTTGATTTACTGGATTTAGCCAGCATTCTGCTCTAGAGATCAAAGAGAGCTTGGAGCCGTGTGGCTGACAGGGGCTTGGTGCTCCGGCTGGGTGTCAAGCCTGAGCCTTGGAGGTGTGAGAGCCAAGTTCAGGACATTGGACCACCAGAGACCTCCCAGTCCCACATAATAACAATTGGCCACAGCTCTCTCAGAGACCTTTGTCTCAAAGCTAAGACCGAGCTCCTCTCAAGGACCAGCAAGCTCCAGTGCTGGACACCCCATGCCAAGCAACTAGCAAGACAGGAACACAGCCCCACCCATTAGCAGAGAGGTTGCCTAAAATCATAATAAGGTTACAGACACCCTAAAACACATCACTGGACTCGGTCCTGCCCACCAGAAAGACAAGATCCAGCCTCATCCACAAGAACACAGGCACCAGTCCCCTCCACCAGGAAGCCTACACAACCCACTGAACCAACCTTACCCACTGGGGGAAGACACCAAAAACAACGGGAACTATGAACCTGCAGCCTGCGAAAAGGAGACCCCAAACACAGTAAGTTAAGCAAAATGAGAAGACAGAGAAACATACAGCAGATGAAGGAGCAAGGTAAAAACCCACCAGACCTAAAAAATGAAGAGGAAATAGGCAGTCTACCTGAAAAGAATTCAGAGTAATGATAGCAAAGATATCCAAATTCTTGGAAACAGAATGGAGAAAATACAAGAAATGAAGGACCTAGAAGAACTAAAGAAAAAACAAACAATGATGAACAACAAAAGAAATGAAATTAAAAATTCTCTAGGAAGAATCAATAGCAGAATAACTGAGGCAGAAGAACGGATAAGTGACCTGGAAGATAAAATAGTGGAAATAATTACCACAGAGCAGAATAAAGAGAAAAGAATGAAAAGAATTGAGGACTGTCTCAGAGATCTCTGAGACAATGTTAAATGCACCAACATTCAAATTATAGGGGTCCCAGAAGAAGAAGAGAAAAAGAAAGGGACTGAGAAAATATTTGAAGAGATTATAGTTGAAAACTTCCCTAATATGGGAAAGGAAATAGTCAGTCAAGTCCAGGAAGTGCACAGAGTCCCATACAGGATAAATCCAAGGAGAAACATGCCAAGACACATATAAATCAAACTATCAAAAATTAAATACAAAGAAAACATATTAAAAGCAGCAAGGGAAAAGCAACAAATAACATACAAGGGAATTCCCATTACATTAACAGCTACTCTTTCAGCAGAAACTCTGCAAGCCAGAAGGGAATGGCAGGACATATTTAAAGTGATGAAAGGGAAAAACCTACAACCAAGATTACTCTACCCAGCAAGGATCTCATTCAGATTTGACAGAGAAATTAAAACCTTTACAGACAAGCAAAAGTTAAGAGAATTCAGCACAACCAAATCAGCTTTACAACAAAAGGAACTTCTCTAGGCAGGAAACACAAGAGAAGGAAAAGACCTACAATAACAAATCCAAAACAATTAAGAAAATGGTAATAGGAACATACATAGCGATCATTACCTTAAATGTAAATAGATTAAATGTTACAACCAAAAGACATAGACTGACTGAACAGATACAAAAACGAGATCCATATGTATACTGTCTATAAGAGACCCACTTCAGACCTAGGGACACATACAGACTGAAAGTGAGGGGATGGAAAAAGATATTCCATGCAAATGGAAATCAAAAGAAAGCTGGAGTAGCAATTCTCATATCAGACAAAATAGACTTTAAAATAAAGACTATTACAAGAGACAAAGAAGGACACTACATAATGATCAAGGGATCAATCCAAAAAGAAAATATAACAATTATAAATATTTATGCACCCAACGTAGGAGCACCTCAATACATAAGACAAATGCTAACAGCCATAAAAGAGGAAATCAACAGTAACACAATAATAGTAGGGGACTTTAACACCCTACTTTCACCAATGGACAGATCGATCAAAATGAAAATAAATAAGGAAACACAAGCTTTAAATGACACATTAAACAAGATGGATTTAATTGATATTTATAGGACATTCCATCCAAAAACAACAGAATACATTTTCTTCTCAAGTGCTCATGGAACATTCTCCAAGGATAGATCATATCTTGGGTCACAAATCAAGCCTTGGTAAATTTAAGAAAATTGACGTTTAAGAAACTTTCAATTTTAAGAAAATTGAAAATTGAAATCAAGTATCTTTTCCAACCACAATGCTATGAGACTAGATGTCAATTATAGGGGAAAAAAACTGGAAAAAACACAAACACATGGAGGCTAAACAATATGCTACTAAATAACCAAGAGATCACTGAAGAAATCAAAGAGGAAATCAAAAAATACCTAGAAACAAATGACAATGAAAATACGATGACCCAAAGCCCATGGGATGCAGCAAAAGCAGTTCTAAGAAGGAAACTTATAGCAATACAGTCCTACCTCAAGAAACAAGAAAAATCTCAAATAAACAACCTAGCCTTACACCTAAAGCAATTAGAGAAAGAAGAACAAAACAAAGCCAAGGTTAGCAGATGGAAAGAAATCATAAGATCAGATCAGAAATAAATGAAAAAGAAATGAAGGAAACAATAGCAAAGATCAATAAAACTAAAAGTTGGTTCTTTGAGAAGATAAATAAAATTGATAAACCATTAGCCATATTCACCAAGAAAAAAAAGGAGAAGACTCAAATCAACAGAATTCAAAATGCAGAAGGAGAAGTAACAACTGACACTGCAGAAATACAAAGGATCATAAGAGATTACTACAAGCAACTATATGCCAATAAAGTGGACAACCTGGAAGAAATGGACAAATTCTTAGAAAAGCACAACCTTCTGAGACTGAACCAGGAAGAAATAGAAAATATAATCAGACCAATCACAAGCACTGAAATTGAAACTGTGATTAAAAATCTTGCAACAAACAAAAACCCAGGACCAGATGGATTCACAGCCGAATTCTATCAAACATTTAGAGAAGAGCGAACACTTATCCTTCTCAAACTCTTCCAAAATATAGCAGAGGGAGGAACACTCCCAAACTCGTTCTACGAGGCCACCATCACCCTGATACCAAAATCAGACAAAGATGTCACCAAAAAAGGATACTACAGGCCAATATCACTGATGAACATAGATGCAAAAATCCTCAACAAAACACTAGCAAAAAGAATCCAACAGCACATTAAAAGGATCATATACCATGATCAGGTGGGGTTTATCCCAGCAATGCAAGGATACTTCAGAATACACCAATCAATCAATGTGATACACCATATTAAAAAACTGAAGGGTAAAAACCATATGATCATCTCAATAGATGCAGAAAAATCTTTCGACAAAATTCAGCACCGTTTATCAGAAAAACTCTCCAGAAAGTAGGCACAGAGGGAACTTACCTCAACATAATAAAGGCCATATATGGCAAACCCATAGCCAACGTTGTTCTCAATGGTGAAAAACTGAAACCATTTCCACTAAGATCAGGAACAAGACAAGGTTGCCCACTCTCACCACTCTTATTCAACTTAGTTTTGGAAGTTTTAGCCACAGCAATCAGAGATGAATAAGAAATAAAAGGAATCCACATGAGAAAATAAAAAGTAAAACTGTCACTGTTTGCAGATGACATAATACTATACATAGAGAATCCTAAAGATGCTACCAGAAAAGTACTAGAGCTAATCAATGAATTTGGCAGAGTAGCAGGATACAAAATTAATGCACAGAAATCTCTTGCATTCCTATATGCTAATGATGAACAATCTGAAAGAGAAATTAAGGAAACACTCCCATTTACCATTGCAACAAAAAGAATAAAATACCTAGGAATAAACCTACCTAAGGAGACAAAAGACCTGCATGCAGAAAACTATAAGACACTGATGAAAGAAATTAAAGATAATACAAACAGATGGAGAGATATACCATGTTCTTGGATTGGAAGAATCAACACTGTGAAAATGACTCTGCTACCCAAAGCAATCTACAGATTCAATGCAATCCCTATCCAACTACCAATGGCATTTTTCACAGAACTAGAACAGAAAATTGTACAATTTGTATGGAAACACAAAAGATGACGAATAGCCAAAGTAATCTTGAGAAAGAAAAACGGAGCTGGAGGAATCAGACTCCCTGACTTCAGACTATACTACAAAGCTACAGTAATCAAGACAGTATGGTACTGGCACAAAAACAGAAATATAGATCAATGGAACAGGATAGAAAGCCCAGAGATAAACCCACACACATATGGTCACCTTATCTTTGATAAAGGAGGCAAGAATATAAAATGGAGAAAAGACAGCCTCTTCAATAAGTGGTGCTGGGAAAACTGGACAGCTACATGTAAAAGAATGAAATTAGAACACTCCCTAACACCATAAACAGAAATAAACTCAAAATGGATTAAAGACCTAAACGTAAGGCCAGACACTATAAAACTTTTAGAGGAAAACATAGGCAGAACACTCCATGACATAAATCACAGCAAGATCCTTTCTGGCCCACCTCCTAAAGAAATGGAAATAAAACCAAAAATAAACAAATGGGACCTAAAGAAACTTAAAAGCTTTTGCACAGCAAAGGAAACCATAAGCAAGACAAAAAGATAACACTCAGAATGGGAGAAAATATTTGCAAATGAAGCAACTTAAAAAGGATTAATCTCCAAAATTTACAAGCAGCTCATGCAGCTCAATATCAAAAAAACAAACAACCCAATCCAAAAATGGGCAGAAGACATAAATAGACATTTCTTCAATGAAGATATACAGATTGCCAACAAACACATGAAAGGATGCTCAACATCACTAATCATTAGAGAAATGCAAATCAAAACTACAATGAGGTATCACCTCACACCGGTCAGAATGGCCACCATCAAAAAGCCTACAAACAATAAATGCTGGAGAGGGTGTGGAGAAAAGGGAACCCTCTTGCACTGCTGTGGGAATGTAAATTGATACAGCCACTGTGGAGAACAGTATGGAGGTTCCTTAAAAAACTAAAAATAGAACTACCATATGATCCAGCAATCCCGCTACTGGGCATATACCTTGAAAAAACCATAATTCAAAAGGAGTCATGGCCCACAATGTTCATTGAAGCACTATTTACAATAGCCAGGACATGGAAGCAACCTAAGTGTCCATTGACAGATGACAGATAAAGAAATGTGGCACACATATACAATGGAATATTACTCAGCCATAGAAAGAAACAAAATTGAGTTATTTGTAGTGAGGTGGATGGACCTAGAGTCTGTCATACAGAGTGAAGTAAGTCAGAAAGAGAAAAACAAACACCGTATGCTAACACTTACATATGGAATCTAAAAAAAAAGGTTCTGAAGAACCTAGGGGCAGGACAGGAATAAAGACACAGATGTAGAGAATGGACTTGAGGACATGGGGAGGGGGAAGGGTAAGCTGGGATGAAGTGAGAGAGTGGCATGGACATATATACACTATAAAATGTAAAATAGCTAGTGGGAAGCAGCCGCATAGCACAGGGAGATCAGCTCCATGCTTTGTGACCACCTGGAGGGGTGGGATAGGGAGGGTGGAAGGGATTTGCAAGAGGGAGGGGATGTGGGGAAATATGTATACGTGTAGCTGATTCACTTTGTTATACAGCAGAAACTAACACAGCAATGTAAAGCAATTATACTCCAATAAAGATGTTAGAAAATAAATTCTGTGTCACTAAGTGAAGAGTAGAGTATAGATTTTCTCATGCAGCCTCTGGAAATTTATATAAAATTTATCACAGGAAGCTCAATGAGCAATTAGAAAAAGGTTGAATAAAGATGGGTGGACATCCGTATCATAGACTAATACAGTTCATTGCTATCATCTTGATCATTTCTCTTAAGATAGTTTCTTTTCATCTTGCTCATCTCTACAGTAATATTAGTTGAGAAAAAAATCACTAAATTTAGAGCAAGTATAAACCAAATCTTCATCTGATTCATAAACCATAGATTTTGCAGCTATCTTCTAATTTCTTATAATAGCCTGGTGTCTAAACTCCTGAACTCCATTGTCAAGAGGATGGCCAATAGTCATCATTTTCCATGTTCTGGAAATGTGAATAGTATTGTTACTTTTATTTTATAGGGGACAGCATGTTTATTTGCAAGCAAAGTAGTAGAAATCAGAAGTTCTCAAAGTGTGGTCCCCAGACCAGCAGCTTCAGTATCACCTGGGAACTTACTGAAAATGCAAATTCTCAAACCCCAACCCAGACCTACTATATCACAAACCCTAAGGAGAAGACCAAGCCATAGGTGTTTCACAAATCCTCGGGGGGATTCTGATGCACACTCAAATGTAAGAACCACTGGTGTAGAGCAATGGTCCTCAGCCAGGGGTGAGTTTGCCCTCTAGGACATTTGACAACATCTGGAGACATTTTCAGTTGTCAACAGCTAGGGGAGAGGGTGTCACTGGGCATCTAGTGGGTAGAAGCAAAAGATGCTGCTGGCCACCCTACAAGGCACAGGCCAGACTCCCCCATAACAGAGAATCCAAGTCCAAAATGTCAGTAGCTCCAAGGTTGAGAAATCCTGGTGAAAGGAAAGAACCTTGATCAGCAACCCTGAGTTTTAATCACAGTTTCCTATTCATTTTCATCTATTATTTTATTTTGTTTTCAGGGTTTTATGTCTTACAGATGATTTTATTTTTATTTTAAACCCACTCAACTTGGTTTCTACTAGTGTCATCTTTAGAAGGTCTTCCTCCAGCTTAGAAGCACATAAATGTTTACCTACGTGTTACGATTTCCCTTTTTACATTTAAATAGTTAATCCATTTAGAATGAATTTTGATAAAAGTTGTGAAGTAATGATCTAACAATTTCTTTATTGTATTAAAACTCTTTGTACCTGGAATATACAAAATCACTTCTATTTCTTGACCAAGTCATGGCTAAGAGGATGTGCTTCACCAAAACAAGGGAATTAACTAAGCAAAAGGAAGGATCAGTTTGAATCAGCTTCATTCTCGTGTGCCCAAAAATTTAATGCCAGATTAAATAAGATGGACGTTTATTTCTCACACTAATAAATAAATAAAAGTGTGGCAATAAGCAGACCAGTGCTTGTTTCGTGGCTCTGTAATTAATTATTAGTGACCTAGACTCCTTCAGGAAGCCCTTGTCATTATGATCCAGTATGGCTGCTGGGGGAGTTTGGGGGAGAATGGATACATACACATGCATGTATGGCTGAGTCCCTTTACTGTGCACCTGAAACTATCACAACATTGTTAATCAGCTATACTCCAATATAAAATAAAAGGTGTAAAAAAATGGCTGCTGGAGCTCCAGCCATCACATTCTATTCCATGCAGCATGATGAAGAAAAAGACAAAAATGGGTGAGCCTCTTCTCTTTAAGAACACTTTCTAAAGGTCACATCCATTATGGCTTACATCTCCTTGGCCAAAAATAATTTACAGAGCCCACCTGTTGCAAAGGAGGCTAGGAAATGTAATCCATTAACTAGGGGAATAGATATTGGGGTAGTAAGAATAATCTTTGCCATCTTGAGTTGCAGGAACCAGGGGTTTTATGCTCCACAGTACTGAGATGAAGGGGATCTCCAGGAAGACCATTGTGTGGGGGGCTGGAGGCAACCCTTCAATGGAAAGTCCCAAAGAAAAGAAGAAATTAAGAGTCCTTGACAAAGAAAGAGATTTATACTTTTAGTGTATTTCTGATGGGTACAGAGAAACTCAAGCAAACTTTTTAAATGAGGCACTGCTATTTCTAGGGAAAACAAGCATTTGTTCAAGAAAGATGTATACGTTAAGAAAACTTCTGTTAGAATGTGGTAACAAACATCCCCCGAACCACAGCAGCTTAAAACAGTAAAATATCTTTTGCTTATGCTCAGTATTGGTTGAAACGGAGCTTTACTCATCATAGTAACAAAAGGACGCACTCTGATGGAGCAACCATCTTCTTGAGCAATGGCATTTAGCAACGACAAGTATAAACAGAGCCGTGGAGAATTTCACATGGGCAATTCACACTCTGGAGTTATCAACCAGATCCAGTCTCATGATTCCACCCAAGTTCAAGGGAACAGGAAAAAAGTTTTGCCATGTACCCTGAAGGTAGAAGCCCAAATATTTGTCACCCCAATATTTGACACAGAGCATTAGTGACAACCACAAAAGGAAATGCGGTGTTGCTGTGAATGATATTTATATGGTCACAATCACATACACACTGAAAAAGAATTAAGAAATAGCAGTATATGCCAATTGTTTAGAAATATGAAAACAAAAACGCAGAACAAATAGGCAAAAGGCTTGTAAGTGTTTGCCTCAGTGCTTAGGGTGGGGGAGGGCAGGGATGGCTATTTTCCACGACAAGCCTAGTGAAGCTTTCTGGCTTTTTAAAATATGTCAAATATTATTTTGGAAAGGAAAGAAACTAAATTTAAAATTTCAAGGCTAGGAGGAAATACCTCAAATATTTAATAGCGATCATCTCTTTATCTTTTAAATGCACAACAATTCCACATGTCATCCTCCGCAGAAAAGGGATGAATGCGATGGTTTGCCTCACTGGCATCTTTGCCACTCAACTCCAGGTACTCAGACCTGGAGCAGATCCTTTGTCTGTTTCCATTTTCACAACCAACAGATAAGCACCGCTTAAGAGCAAAGAAAACTAAAGCACTCAGTAAGCCCCACTGAGTGATGATTTGCGGACTTTCACCCGTCCATTAACCATATCTAACCCTGTGCCAACCCCTTGGAAGCACAATACCATTTCTATGAGACTGGAAGAAATCCAGGTAATTTTAAAGTAACACACTTCCCTTTTAAAAATGTAAATCACTGGACATGTTTGCAGGCTCAACCATTGAACGCGCTCCAAAGATTTATCTAGAAGCTTCTGTGAGGCTTCCAAATTCTTGGGATTGCTTTGTACCTCTCTGAAATGAATAAGAAGTATTACTTTTTGTTTCTACTTGGTAAGGTGTGGATATTTTCAGAACAGTCATTTTCTAAGCATACGCTTGTCTGAAGGACTGAAAGAGCAGGAGCTCTTTGGGGCCAGCACATCTCTGTGTTCCTGCGGGCTCCCGGCGGGGCAGCCAGCCCCAGGGGATGGAGACGTTAAACTCTTCTTATTGACTCACATAGATGCAAATAACAATGACAATCTTGCATCTTCTCACCAGATGCCCTGAATCGCCCTTGTCTTCCTTCTAAAGACTATGAGGAAGGTGTTGGTGGGAGAAGACTCAAACAGGAAAATAAAGAATTTGTAATTCCACCTCTAGACAATGTCCTGCCTTCCAGGTCTAACCTCTTGCTGTCTAATCCTATTACGCACCGGAGAAAACAAGAATTCCCTCTGCCTCCCTGCTGGATTCTGAGATGTTTCTAATCTCGCCTCTCACCCCAGGCAGATGGAAATCCTGGGCCAACTGGGGAAATGGTCATGTTCTCAAAGAGACAAAAAAGAAAGTACATGAATTCTTTTCAAAGTATCCCCCCCGCCCCCATTTTGACACAGGCACTTGGATGTATGCCTTGAACCAAGGACTGTGTCGAACAATCTCATCCCCACCGTCACCCCGTCTGGGATCCTAATGGGATCCCCTTTTGGCAGAGAAGAAGGCTAGGCCCAGTTAGTAGGGTTATGCTGGCGGTGGAGCTGGGCCCTTCACGGCGTTCTTATACTGCCGTCTACTAGGTGCACTTGCCGTGGCCCTCGACGTGAGAAAGACTGTCCCTTAGAGACACCACAAGAGGTTTGTACAGGCAGAGCCTGGTAAGCAGGTTAAGTCAGGAAAAGACTCAACAGAAATTGTAAGGACTTTCTCCTTCCTTTGACTAAAACCCCCCTTCCTGGCCTTTTTCACGGCAAATCACTTAGCCCACGGGACTCGGGTCAGGCCCCAGCTCACTCTGATCACTCGTGTTCCCATGCCCAGCCCCTGGGCCCTGCAGTGGCTCTCCAGGATTTCCTCCGTTATCATACCGTTCACTGTGTTAGCATCTTAAGTTCTCTTGTCTGCCTCCCTCCTTAGAGGGTGAGTCCGCTGAAAGGCAGCAATGATGTCATTTATTTCAAATAATTCAGTAGCTGATTTGTTAAATGAATGGGTGAGTGAGTTCAGATGAGGAAACAAGTTTTATGACTTGTTCAATTTCGGATAACTAGTTCGTCCTGAATGAATCTAAAAGTTGTCTGCTAACTTCTAATCCAAAGCTTTTTCTTCTAGACTTTACTAAACCTTGAATGTGTTTCCCCTTTAAGGGTCCTCTATAAAATTTGGCTAACAATGTAGGAGGAATTAATTTAACCACTTGAAAGGGAAGAGAATATAGACCAAAGACCTAGGAGGGAAAAAATTACAAAACCAGAAGGAGAAAAAGGGAACATATAAGAAAGAGAGGAAAACATTGCTGACTTCACAGTGTCACCCGGGGATGCCGTTTGTGTAAAAGGGATAAAGGGATGGTACTCAAGGCATTCACGCTTCATTTGTTCACATTTTGTTACTGAACTCCAAGAAACATACAGAAAGGACAAAATAGAATCACTCTAGTTAATGTCAAGCCCTGGGAAAAGTCTGAGATTTCACCTAACATGTGACTGGCGTGGATGCTGGGAGAGGACCCAAGACCTCTGTGTCAGAGACAAGGGGTTCATCAGTCACAGCAGTAGCCAAAGTATCAGCATTTCTTGCTTTGGTTACCCGAGCCCCACTTCCCACAAGCCAACATGAAAAGAATCAGGTGATACCTACGCACGTGGTCAATCACATTACAGAAGATGAACACTGATTCAGAGAGCCCGAGTCTTTCTGAGGGACTGTGGGCTGCCTGCCCTTTTCTCCAGAGGAGGACATTGTCTTTATTAAAGTTAGTGTGCCTGTTCTTTGTTCTGAAGGGAGAAATTATCTCTGTCTCCAAGGCTGTTTGTCATACGATAATCCTTGAACAGTCAGAAACAAAGGCGGAGGGGCAGAAAGAAGAGAGACCAAAGGATAACTGTCTCCCAGCAATTACCTGATTTATCCATTTGCTCACCCACCGAATATCATTTAGCAGTTATATGCGAGGCACTGAGCTGCTTGCTGGATATACATCAGGGAGCAAACCCAGGCATGGTTCCTGACTGCAGAGAGCTTACAGTGTCAGCCAGGAATGTCAGTATACATCCAAGACCACATAAATATATGCAAAATGGCAACAGTGATGAAGACCCTCAGAGGAGAGCTTGATGGCATCACAGAGTTATGTATATCATAGTGGGAGCTACAAAAGCGTGACGAGGCAAGGAAGAGACTCCCAGGCAGACGGGACAGAACGAGCAAAGGCCCTGGGGCCGGAGGGAGGATGTCAGCCCTGAGTGGGGAAATCACACAGTTTTCCCAAGACTGTTGACTGTTTCACGCTTGTTGTCACAGACTAATCATTAATAGCATCCCTCTTCCCTCTCAGTAGTGTCAGAGTTCAGGGAACGTGTATCAGAAGATGCTGTAGAAAGATAAATGGGACCAGAGTAGGCTTTAGCCTTGCAGTCTGTGCTAACAACCTGGGTCATTATCCCAAGAGCGACGGGGAGCTATTTGACGGTTTTGAACAAGAGCATCACATGAGCAGGTTTTCATTTTGAAGAGATCACTTCGGTCTCGATACAGAGAAGAATTTCGAGGAGGTGACCAGGTGATCCGGGAGGGGTCAGAATCTATGACTGTGGTTCAGGCAGAGAAGACAGTGGCTTGGATGTGGGTAGTAAGGTGAGACAAAGTTAGATTTAAGTGGAGAAAGGGACGTGGTCAGACTCAAGATACTTAGGGGGTACAAAGACAGGCTATGACGTGGGGGGAAAGAGAGCCTCAGTAGTGATGCTAGGATTTCTGTCTGGCACAATCGCAGGAAACATTAGTGAAGGTAAGGAGAGATGCTAGCTAGGCAGTGGGATGAGCTGGGATGAGCTCAGGTGGGAAGTACGGGCTGCAGCTGTACACCTGGGAATCAATGTCACCTGGATGGTAGCTGAAGCTGTGGGTGTGAAGGAGGGGACCCGGGCACACGAGGAGAGAGCTGCGGATGGAGCCTAGGAAAGTCAACGTGAATAGAGGAGTAGAGCAGGGCGAGTTTCAAAGGCGACTGAGAAAGTGCTGACGGAGGCAGGGAGAAACCCGAGACTGCGGTTCCAGAAAGCCCAGAGAAGAGAGGTCACAGCAAAACGCCGCCCAGTGATGACCCTCGGGAGACAAGGGGTGTGGGGCCAGCTGCAGGAGGCTCAGCCGTGCGCAAGAGGGAGGGAAACGGAGGCCGTAAGTCCGGGAACATCTGTGAGGTTTCAGACTGGGAGAGGGAGGGGACAGGAGGCCCGGGGGAAGGTGGAGGGCAGGGCTTCTCTATTCTGAGGGTAGGAAAGGTGGAAGCAAGTGGAAATATTCCAGGGAGAAGGGAATAGCAAGGAGGAGGAGTAAGCAATCCTAGAAGGTTCCTGAGAGGCCCGGGGGGAGGAGTCCAAAGCGGGGGAGGAGTCCAAAGCGGGGGAGAAGTCCAAAGCTCGGGAGGAAGGAATCGACTTGGGAAAGACAAAGGGCAGTGGGAAGGAAGGATAAAAGCCACCCCAGTGGGCGGGGGTGTCTGCAAATCTGGAAGAGGGAGCTGAGTGAGCGCCCATGGGAGGGAGTGAGGGTGGGGGGACTAGGAAGTCTGTTTGCCAAGAGCAAAGAAGGGGATGGAGGTAGAAGGGGAGCCGGAGGTTTCACGGTGGTCTGAGGTGGCCACTGCAGAGAGTGGTGGGACAGAGGAAAACAAGGAGGGTTCCAGGTGGTTTGTATGTGCGTGCACACATATGCACACGCACACATGCAACATGCACGCCCATGCACATACACATGCACACACGTACACGCACACAGGCACATGAACACACGTGCGCACATGCACATGCACACGCGCACATATGCATGCACATGCACACACGCATGCACACACTGGCCAGGACCCAAAGTCTCTCCACACTCCGTAAACGCTCTTTCACATCCAGGCCTCCCTCCTCCTTTCTTCTGGCCTGCCTGGTGTCTGTCCCCTCATTTTCCCATCCCTGGGCTCATTCCCACAAGATGCGGCCTGAGGAGCCCTCTGAAGGCTGGGCGGATGGTGAGAGGGAAGAACGCTGCCAGCACCCCACATTTCATACCCATCCTCTCGTCCCCGTCACAGTTACAGAAATAAGTTCGAAGCAATCAAAATGACCAAGAAGAGGAAGCTCTTCAGTGTTCTGGCCAAAGCCAAGCTCTGCTCATCTGTCCAGGGAGCAGCAAATGCTGGTGTTTCAGAGAGGGGACAACCTGGGTAAGAGTTTAGCTCAACTTCTCCTTTTTCTCATAAGGAGGCCGAAGCGCAGGGAAGTTTAAGGGCTGCGTCTCAGCTGCGCGTGTCCGCATTCTTTGATGATTAATCTGAGCACACTAGATACAGAGACACTGAGTGCTTGATGAAAGCGAATTTATCTCCCTTCTCTGAACTCAAAACTGCTTGCAACCAAGTCAAAGGCACCTCAAGTCTGAATATGAAAGCCTCTCTTTTTAACTGGGGGAGAAATCGTGTCACTTCATTTCAGAAGGATCCGAAGAGGAAATCTCATGAAGAAGGGACACAGCCCAGGATTCTGGAGCTGGAACGCCGAGTGCTCTCAGGAGTGGGAGGAAATTATTCTCCTGATCTGGAAACAACTCTCGCTTGGAATGAGAGTCTCTTGCTTCCAGACACTCCAAGGACAGCAGGGGTCAGAGCCTGGGGCTTTGATGGGTAGAGAGTGGGGGGAGGCCTGCAGGGAGTAAGGGTGCTGGTTGTGCCTGGGCTGTCCCGGGGGAGCTGGGCTGTTAGGGAAACCCACGGGGGTGCTGCGACCAGCGCCAGGACACCCGAGTGTCTTCAGTTCTGGGTCACTGAAAGCACACGGCTCCTTAAGCGTCCATAAATCGCCTGATCTGCCTGAAAGAAACTGACAGTGGGGCTTGAAAGAAAATCCATTTCTGGAATAATAAGAGAGTGCTGCAGCTTCCACTGAGCAGATTCAAGGCAAAGCCGAGGGCGCCAGGGGATTTTCACTTGGCAGCGGGGGGTGGGGGGTTGTCTGTGCCTGGAGGTTGAACCAGGGGATGTGAGAGGTGAAACTGGAGGCAAATGCCCTCTCCGTCAGCCTAGAAGGGCAGCCCTGCTTCTATTCTTCACCCATCTCGAGAAAAACTAAGTAGACGTCAGAGCCATCTGCCAGCGCTGAACTGAAAGAAGGGAGACAAAGAGGAAGGGAGGGGATGGTAGAGCCCTGGGGGGAGGATGAAGGGCGGTAGGAAACAAGGACAGAGACCATCGCTATTTAACCCCGCTGAGCTGGAGTCACAGCAGGGCTGTAACACTACGTATTTGTTCTTTTGTACTCACTTAAAAGCAGAAAGGCAAATGAGCACATGAGGTTCCACTTTCATCCACACAAAATTACTGCAAACACTATTCCCCCACCTCATAACTGTGTGTGTATGTATATATACATGCATGTGTGTATATACATGCGTGTGTGCGTGTATATGCATGCATGTGTGTATGTACATGTATGTGTGCACATACATGTATGTGTATACATGTGTATGTATATATACATGTATGTGTGTGCGTGTACACATTATACTAACTCTCTTAATTTGGGAGCTATATCCTTTTTGCTTATTTTTAAAATAAAAACAAGTGTTCTTCTGTGTGAAAAATTCACCCTGGGGTTGAGGGTGGGAAGGAGCCGTTGAGGGTGTGCCCTAGCTCCCCCTACACCGGGTCCCCTGCACCCCTGCAGTAAGCCCGCATTCTCTTTATCTTATGAGGGTGGTTCCCTGGAGGTGTTTGCTCCTTTTCATTTTTCCCCAGCAAAAACTTTCCTGCCACATGAGGGCAAATTTCACAGGATCACCACATGGTGAAACATTGTGCCGAGAACACAATTCAGAACTTAAAAGAAGTTAATGAGGGACCCACAGGTACGAGGCTAACATCAGTGGGCCGGGGCTGCTTGCCAGGCTCGGGTCTAAGTATATTCCAGGGTCAGGATATGAACCCCGGGCAAGCTGGTTCAAGTTTATGCTCTCAACCACTCGCCTGCCCCTGCATGTGTTCCCTCTGCCTCAAACAAGCCCCACCTGTCCTGCATCAAACCTCTTTGTCACTCTGCTTGTTCTGGGGGTCCCTCCTGCCCCCTCCCCCAGAGCTAGGTTGGGAGCCCCTCGTATCTGCCCCCTGCCCCGGTCATCACCCAAGACTCAGGACTCCCTGCAGACAGTAAGATCCCCGGGGACAGGGTTAGGGTGATATCCAAGCATGGTAAGGCACACAGTGTATGTGTCTGAGTGCACAAATTAATGCAATGGTGAAAAAGACCTGGTCTTTGCCCTACAAGAGCTCTAATCCAGTGGGAGGACAGATCCCTACACGATGACCATGACACCTTATGGACAGGCTGCAAGGGCTGCAGTCAAGTTTATAAATCAGGTTCCAACCTCACATGGGGAAGGACTGGTGACCTCTGCCTGGGGTGCAAGAAAAGGGCAGGATGGTGCCTAATTGGGAATGAGTCATATTTTAACAGCCAAGAAGGGAGGAGGAGAAACACTAATGAGGAAACCACATGGAGAGTGGTGACTAATTCAGTCCAACCACACAGGCGCCTGATTGAGCTCCAGCAATAGACCAGGCATCATCTAGATGCAGTGAGCCAACCAAACTGGGAACACAAAGCCCTTCCCCCGCAAATGTCACAGAGAGGGAGGGAGGGAGACCCGAAACAGACCATGGCGGGAACTGTTAACCACACACGCCCGGCCAGGATGCCAAGCAGGAGGTCAGGGAGGGAGGTGTTCCTCATCCAGCTCTGGGCTGCTGGAGGGGGATGGGGCTGGCCAGGGCCCGTGGCCTTGAGAAGTCCCTCTCTAGCACACAGGTGACCCACAGATGTTCTCATCTTCTGCACAGCCAGGAGGTAGAAGAGTTGGGAAGCTCTCTTAGGACAGAGCTGCTCTGGGAGCGGAGGATCAGGCAGGCTTTCTGAAGAAGGTGATTCCCAAGTTGGGCCCTGATGATAGAGTAAGAGTTCACCAGAAAGCAAGGTGGAGGAGATTTTGAACAAAGGAGCAGCTAAAAGTGGTGACAATAAAGAGTGCTAACCTTCACTGAGCAGCTAGGACGTGCCAGCCAGGACCTTAGCACCTCTTCAGTTATCTCATTTAATCCTCCCACCCCTCTGAGGGGAAGGAGTCATTTTACAGATGAGTAAATTGAGGCACAGAGAGTTTAATAACCTTCCCAAAGTCACACAGCCAGCAAGCAGTGAAACTGGGATTCACAGCAAGGTAAATGTGTCCTGTATTTCCAAACCATGGCACTCCACTGTTACCCATTAGAAGACCCATTAAGGCACATGACAAAAGAGGTGAAACAATCCAGGGGGAAGGCAGGACCACATAAGCAGTGTGGCTTTCCTGGGATGCAGAATGCTGGGCAGCCAGTGGTAAGAAACGGGCTGGGAGGAGGACACAGCATTCAGCTCAGAACAGGACAGCCACACGGACTTTAGGGACAAGGCAGGGAGGTCACGTCATGTGTCTGCAGAGGTGGATGAGGGGCAGGCTGCCCACGTCATAAGCTCCCTTTTGGGGATTTGGGCAGAAATTAAATGGGGAGCCACTGAAGACTCATGAGCAGGGGACAGGATGCTCCGTGAGGAGGATCAAGAAGATACCTCTCAGGCAGTGCCGAGAGTCAGGAGGAGACGTGAGGGCAGTGATGGAGACAGGTGTTGGAAGGGCACTGCTGTGGTCCAGCGCGACAGGAGCCCGAGGCATGACGTGCTCCGTAGTCCAAATGACCATGTGTGCTCTGTCTGCTGCCGTGATTGCTTCCTGGTTTGTATATTTCTTTCCTGACGATTGGTGCCCTCACAGGGAGGGGCTCCCAAGAACTGCGCCCTGCACACCCCTTAACACGCCCCTCCTAGCCTGCACCTTTTTGCTGTGTCCCATCTCAAGAAATCTGCCTCAGTTTTCCCCCGAGCAACTTCAGACACCTCAGCCCTGCGTGTGCACATCAGTTAGTGACCCGCTTTAGACACTTGGGCCTCACTCTCTACCCCAGGGAACTTCTCAAGGCACTTATCAGTTACAGACACAGAGGAATTCGGGGGAAGCCCATCTCCTGCCTCTGCTGCACAAGCAGATGCCTCTTGAACCCTTCCACCCATGCAGGTCTCTCCTGGGGCTGCAGCCCACTGCCTCTGCGTGCGGCAGGCTGTCTGTCACGTCAAGTTCCTGTTTCTTAAATCAATGTCCTCAAATGGATTGTAAGACGGTGGAGGGCAGAGCCTCCTGCTGTTTGATTTTTTTTAATTTTTATTTTTTACTTATTTTATTCTGGGTCCCCAGGAAGTGCTCACAGTGGACACAGTGACAACACATTGCACATTATGAAAAAATGAGGGAAATTTCTCCTAGTCAAACAGGACTTCTGCCGGGGGAAAAAGCATTGATTAAAAACTTGAGGCTATAAATGTGTGCGTGCAGTCCCGAAGCCCCAGCTTGATCCTAAATGAACTATGGTTCAGAAACATCTGCTGAGGTCTGATGGATGGATGGGGTGGGCCACCGCAGGCTGCTTTTCCCCTCACGATTTTCATCTTCAGGGGAATAAAGGCCCATCCAGTCCATGCACGCATGGGATGGGGGTCGGGAAGGGCCGTGGGACGTTTGTCTCCGATATCCAGCTCCAGCTCGGCCAACGGCCCGACTTCGCAGCCTTTTTCTTTTGAGACGGAGACCATGGGCAGAGGCCGTCTCCATGACAACCACACAGTTCAGTCCCCTGCATGGACCAAGAAGGGGAAGGGGCGGCGGGAGGGAGACACACTTCCCCAGTTCTGTCCGGAACCAGGGTGGCTTTGGAGGACCCTGCCTTCAGCAAGGAAGCCATGTACGTCAGTTTGGGCCTAAGGCTCCATCACCACATGGGGCTGTGGACAAAAGACACCATGTTGGCCCCAGGACAGATCCTGAGGCCACAGGAGACCCCTGTCATCTCAGAAACTGCTATGCATGTCGGAGGGTTGGTGACATAGGAGGCTAGCTCCAAGTCACAGAAGCTGGAGACCCTTGGGCTACAGATGGGTGCCTAACCATGGGATCCAAATCTGGCCCTGCTGGCAAGAACCAGAACCACGGGGGGCATTCTTCTGCTTGCCTTTGCTCAGAATGTTCTAGTCATCTGCTTAGCGAAGTCAGTTCACGTAACTCTGGGAATCAAATCCCCATGAGATGCATCTGCATGAAGGAAGGAATTGGATTTTTTTTCACTCTCAGTAGAATGACAAAGGCAACCCATGACAGTTCCTCCTGGTTAACTCATTGACTCACTCATTTAAACCAAGCTGCAGGGCTATCAGCAGTGATGCACACGTGCACAGGACACTTTTAGTACCATGTACAAGACAGGGTACCTTTGATGAGAAGTGCATCCAAGACGTGTGCTCTTTTCATGAGCTACACCTGCAACAGTGAACTGGCTACACAAGAATCATGGAGCGTCACCGTGCAAAAACACCCCCCAGACGAGCTGAGCTGGAAACACTGGGCAGTTCCCTCTCCAATACAAGTGAATTCCGAGTACTGTTCAAGTTCTCTGTCATCAGCGTCAATGGGAGAATTGCTTTTACTCGTGATACGGATGTGCACATGGCCTATTTCTTACACTAACAAAAACACAGTCAATGGAAATGTGAATATAGGGACAAGCACGATTAAGGGGGTCAGCCAACAGTTATGCTAAGTTTTGTCTTCTGGTAGGTTTTCAATTTCATTTACTGATTTTATTCAAATTCACCACTTGAATTGAAGGTAAGAGGTTAGGACAGTGGTCACTCTCTGCACAATATGTTCAGTGCCATATACTTTGTTTTTTTCCAGTCACCGTGGAGATAACACAAGCCTCTTCTTGGTGGCTTCAGAAAAGGCAGCTCTTCTCGTTGCCATGGTGAAACAAACGTGAAATTCTCTCACCAACAGAGAAAACTTGAAAATCCCTTTCGTTGACAACATTTGTCATTGATTTTATCCCATCTACTTTCAGCAACCAAAACCATGAACTGATCAATCCTGTTACTGAATAAGATTCCCTGTTAGACCATTAACGAGGTCTAAGTAAAAAGACACCTTTTATTTGTGCTCATTCCCTGAAAACATCATGAATATTGGGAGTAGTCATTTTAACTACTGCCCAGACAAAACAGAAAAAGCTTCTTTGGTTCATGCTTTTGTAGTTTTTCTAATTAGATAATCATTTAACAGCTTCCTTCTAAGATTTTCTTCTTTAGCCACTGAGTACATTCTATTCAAAGTGGAAAAAACTAATCATGGACATTTAAATGACTTTACGTACTTCCAAGCGCATCTCTTTTGGGCAAAGATAACACCACTTCCAGACAAAGCTGGGACTACAAGTGTTCAATAATACAATCTTTCCAATTCTACACCAATGCCTTCACCATCTATAATACTGAAATAAGTATATTGGTTTCTTCCTAAGCTAAGGATTAGATATAATATTTTATCTTAAGAGTTCTAGGTTCATGTATCTCATATCTTATATCAAGTTAATAATTCCTATTTGCTAAACATTTATGAAAAAGCCTTGTAAACAGTTTGATAATCAATACATATTCCTGGGAATCTAGCCATGGGAAATTTTCCCAACTGTGGAAAAAGATCCTGGCGCAAAGATGCTCATCCAACTGGCCAACGAGAAACCACCTTCAGTGACCAACACAGTGGAAATCATTAGAGACTGAACAACATGCAATTGTTAATGTAAAGTTTAAGAAGACCGTGAGTACAAAGAAAACATCTTCGATAAAATATTAACTGAAAAAGTGTATATAAAATTATATACGTGGTATGATAACATTATGTAAAATTTTAAAAGAGAAATAAAACATGCATAGAAAAAAAACAGACTTGGAAAAACATCCTAACTTGTTAGCAGTGATTATCTTTAGGTAGTGAGACTATATTTTCTACTTTTCCATGTAGTCTGTGTTTTCTATAATACCCATGAATTTTCTATACTATCCACGAATTATTTTTAATAGGAAAATAATAACTAGGAGGAGAAAGAGGAACACCCAGTGAAAACAAAATCAGATGCACCTCTGAGGATTTCATTTTTAGGTGCCTTTTCACATGGTTAGGAAGGGGATATTTCCTTCAAGTGGAGCTCCTGGTGAGTGTGAGACAGGAAGATGCTGTTTTATCACCTGCTTTAATGAATAAAAGCATAATGAGAAATGAAAATAGTTTCTCCTGAAGAAAGGAGAGCCCTCTTGCTGCAGCACGTTTTTAGAACCTGACCTGACTGGGGAGACTTAACAATACGCCAGCTAATTAGTCACACTATACCAAAAAAAAAAAAAAAAAAAAAGGAAATAATGGAGAATCAATCGGAAATAAACAAAATAACAATACAGGAGGGAAATCATGACCAGGTTCCAGCTCCTCGGAGAGATATTCTCTAATATGCATGGGTCAAAGGAGGAAGAGAGCAGGAAACAGGAAGACACAGTACAGTTTAAACTATCACCAGCAGGCTCTGGCCACTGAGACCCGGAAAGTAATAGGGCAGCCTTGAGCGGAAGCGAGCTGTAGGAGGTGCTCTTCCTCTACATCCATCTTTTGTGTGAAATGAGTAACGCATTTTATCCTCAGACTGAGCACACTGGGGTGATTAAAACCATCGCTGTGCACCCAGGGGCCTGAATAATTCTCATTTAGACGAGAACAAAACTACTCAGGAGCACCCCTTGAATCTTTTCCATTTAGATGTCTGATACCACCTGTGAAAACAAAAGAAGAGCCCTGTGTTAAGAATGATTTCCCACTTTCATTCTCAGGATACGACGTGCTTCAAAATACATTGGTAATATACTGGTAACGGGTCCAAATGTACTACCAAAAATTGAGATTGCCTTTTGGTATTGAAGTAATTCCAAGACAATTTTTTCTCTTAAAGATGTGAGTTCTGACCAGTTTGCCAGTATGAACGGAATGACTCTGGCTGAATGGTTAAGACTCACCTCAAAGACCCAGAAAGTTTCCAAGTGCTTTATTTGCTGAACGATTTCTGATAAGTAAAGGGTGAGTTGATAAGAAAGCTAAGAACTACAATAATTTATCTAAATGAACTAGAATTTAACTGCAGCAAATACAAGAATCAATGGATTATTATGTAGGGATCGAACAATTTCCAGTGCCCTCAGGGAAGTACTCTCCCACCCCTATCCCACCCCCATTCTCAGGGAAGGGATAAGGGTATGAGAAAACAAATAGCTTTCTCTCACCCTGGTTCTTACTTCCTTTCAAATTTAGTGTGGGAGAAAAGAAAATATATACACAAACGTCCCATCCCAAGTTACTGGATCAAAGGCTGACTTGAGATGGAAAACCCAGATGGGCAAATTGGCAAAGACCTGTCCCCAGATGTCCACTCCTGCCCTACTTCCACTGGTGCCAGCTCACACCCACTTAAGCTGGCATTCTCTTTCTTTGCCTCCACCCCCAGGAAAGATACACTCACCCTTCTAGAGAAAGAAGTATCAGAGAGACACTACAAGAATAGTATTTCAGCAACATGTACCAGTGGGGAGAGGTAAGGGGAGAGGGCAACATAGGGATAAGGGATTAAAGGTACAAACTATTAGGTAGAAAATAAGCTACAAGGATATATTGTACAACACAGGGAATATAGCCAATATTTTATAATAACTATAAATAGAGTATAACCTTTAAAAATTGCAAATCACCATACTGTACACCTATATTATATAATATCGTACAGCAGCTATACTTCAATTTAAAAAATCAAAAATATATATATTTTAGCAGCATGTAGGTGGTTGCCTATAAAATTACATTTTCAGTGAACCTCTTAAGGATATGCCAAACAGATGACATCAAAAAAAGAAAATAGATCTTATATCCAGAAGTAAAAAGTATACCAACAAATTGGACATGCCAAATGCATTGTTTCTAAAGGTGCCCACTTGTACATGAAGTAACGTCCTTCTCCCGATTCATCTTCATTCCCCAATTAATGAACTCTCCATATAGTAATAACAATTTAAGTTTAAGCAAAGGGCAAGTTGCTAAGAAACCAGTCTGTCTGCTTATTTTCCTCCTAGTCAACACTTTTGGAAAAAGAAGGAGAGATGAGGAGATTAGAGCTTTAAGAGATGGATGCGTAGAGCTCATTTTGAAACTTTTCTAATTATTACACCTCTAAGGGTTTTAAAAATCATTTTAAATTGTTTTGTCTCTTCCTAGTGGTTTTTTCTATATTTCAGGTCATTAATCAAACAAAATAAATGCTTCAAAACTCGAATTATAATTTAAAGTATACTATTGTGTTCATGAAACACCGCGATGGAAGAGTTGAAATACGTTCTTCCTAAATATACAAGGTTTGTTTTCTTGAGCAGCTTGGGAGACTATACCTGCCTTCAGAGAAAATAAATATGCAAATAAATATGCAAATACAATATGCATCAACCTTGCTCTTACAAAGTCTTCCAGGATAGAGGGCTTGTAACATGATCTATAATTGTCAGAACTCAAGGAAAAGTATTGAGCTACCAGATATACTGAAAGGACCCTATCACAGTTACCCCTATAACACAGTCACCCTGTGAACAGAAATTCTGCAGTGTGAGGATTTATGCAAAGGCAAAAAGCAGCGTTTGAGCCTCATCAGGGTCTGAGCACAGTACTCTCAGCACTCAGAAGGCAGTCAGTAAACACAAAGGGAAGGGTCGAAACGAGGGAGGCTTAATTGTTTCCATTCCTTACCATTCACTTTCTCAAAAAATTCTAATCAAATGGATCGCTCACTGCTGTTTTCTCCTAGCTTTACAAGTCCCTAACAACATTTTGTTTCAGCATTTGGACAGGTAATGGGAAAACATAATTAAAGCAAATGGTAAGAACATGGAGCAAAGCCTTGGCCTCAATTTTGTCTGTTAACTGTATTACATTTTTATTGTGCAAATGAGCTATTGCTAAAAACCTTGAAAGCCTTACTAAAACATTTCTGGTAGTAAAATGTGATCAACATGCATTTGACGATAGCAAATATTTAAAACAAACTAACCAAAGAACCCATTCATCTGTACATTCCTTATAGCAGTAAACATAAATGATGTATCAGGAGAACGAGGTACATGTCTGAGGCGTGGATCTGTAAAGATACCCATGATCTAGAGTTAAGTAAGAAAAAAAATAATACCAAGTCTTAGAATAGTGTGACCTTGATCCAATCAATGCCAAAATAGCTGTATAGTTTGGAAGTTTGTTTTTTGTTTTGTTTTTTTTTAAAGATCCAAAAGGATACTGTAACCTACTGCCAGCAGTGTTAACCTCAGGCCGGGGAGCAGACAGGGAAAGTAATGTGAGGGCGGCTTCTACCTGTTCTTTTCTATATACCTATACTGTTCGAATTTTTTACACCATGCCTTATTTTCAAATCTGATCATATGTGAAAGTAACTGAGAAAATATCATGATTTTTGAATTAGTCTTAAAATACGTAAATTTTCAGAGCAAAAAAAAAAAGCCATTAAAATTACTTACCTTGCTAGAATTAGATTTTTCTCCATTAGAGTCCATGCAATTTTATTTGATTTTATTAGCAATCTCTTTCAGAAGACCCTTGAGATCATTAAGCTTGAAAGGGGAAAAAATAAAACTGGTCTTAAGATCAATTTTCCAACTTTAAATTTTAAATTATGACTCTGGATTTTCTATGAAATAGATGTGCTATATATAAAATAGGAAGTACGGTTCATGCCTGGAGTATGGCAGGCTCCAGGTGATATTTCAGACTCTGTCCATTACTAACTTTCTGAAATCATATCACAAGAAAATAATCATTAGCACCAATTAGGATTAGCTTTACTCAAATAAAAATCACTAGTGATTCCTACATAGAAAGGATAGATTACAACACAGAGAAGTAATATATAGAAATAAAAATGTTACATGTAACTAATAAAGTTATAAGGTACCAATAAAGTTTTGCTTTGATAAAAGTATAATATAATGAAAATAATGTGATACAATACTAATCAAGTTTTTGCAAATAAAGTGTCTCCCCTCACACACACACACACACACAAACAGTATAAGAAGCAAAACAATTTAAGTAAAAAACATGATAAAATTATTTTCAATACATGCATATTTCACAAGTTTTTACACAAGATGCATGAAGATGACTTTAAATTACAAGCTATACTTTTACACTTAATAAAAGCTGTAGACATAACACAATCTCTGTATGATTGGTTTCCAACTTGCTATATCACTCACTCAAGGAAAACTTTCTATTTAACTTAGGCTTATTTCCAGTATTAACCTCTTCATTTAACTCTTCCTTTAAAAAGGACAAAAAGAAACCATAAGGGCTAATGGCTGCCTAAAATAAAGAAGGCATAGTAAGATTCCTACTTACAGACTTAAGGTCAATGTGAATAACTTTGTTTTCTGGTGTAAGAATGAGACGGAGAAATTTGTTTTCACTGGAGGGGCTTTGGAGAGATTTCTGTATTGGTTGACAGTTAAAGGACTTTAGTGTGACATTTAGTAGGATTTAAGACACCAAGAGCTTGCTCCAGAAACAAGTGGCCAACCCTAAAATTCTCCTTGGATAGAAAGGAGAGACTTTTTGTTGTTCAGAAGAGAAGGGGTAGAGGAAGGGGGAGGGGATAAAAAGGGGAGAGAGGGCAGGGGAGCAGGAGAGAAGCAGGGAGAGAGGCAGTGAAATCCTGTGGGTGGTGGCCCATGTCTCAGTGTTGTGTGGTTTGAGGTTTCCCTGGGATCTGCCCAAATTCAACTAAAACCTGCAAAAGGCATGGTGTAGGTGGACTTCTTGCAGGAACCAACAAAGGGGTGGAGCTCCACAGACAGGGAGATGCAGAGGGGGCTGGACCCACAGGCACTCCTCTGAGGACCCCACAGAGCCCTGGCTCACACGTGTGTGTGGACAGCCACCAACTGGGACTCCAGTCATCTGTGACACCCTCGGCACCATGCCCACAACCGTCATGCTCAGGTCCACTGTCCCCACCAGAGGGTCGCCCCGCCGCACCCAGACACGCACTGGCTGGGAGGCCTCCCTGGCCCCTGGGAGTCAGTTCAGCTGCCCCAGTTCCTGGATCTCTGGCTGACCTCCGACCCAGGCTCCGCCCTGCCCCATCCCCTTGCTGCCATCCTGCCTATGTCCTGCGTGCCCCAGAGCAGGGGCAGCGGCAAGTCTTGCAGAAGCTTGAGCCCAGCCCCAAGTGTACTTTCCATCGGCTCCCTCCAAAGCCACCTTAGTGAACCCACAAGTAAAACGACTCAACACAACAAACAAAAATAGACTGTTTTCTCTACACACACACTTAGACAAGTCCCTGGCACCTCTATTCCCCAAACCAAACTGTTAAGCCCCTCTTATGTGGCCACTCTGACCTCTCAGAGGGATCTTTGAAAGGAATGTTCCCAGGTGTGTCCCCAAGAGGCTTGCCCTGCACGGGAATAAAATCCAGCCCTAAAGAGGCCAGCAAGTTCCTGCCAGGGACGACCCAGCCTCCCCCTTCCTTCCTACTCGGTGTTCCCCTGGTCCACGCCATCTCTCTCCAGCTGCCCAGAACATTCCATGCATCTCTGGACTTAGGGCCTTCCCAGCTGCCGACCTTGCTCCCCGGTAATGCAGACACGGGCAGTCTGGGACATATGCCTGATATGGCTAAGAAAAGGGTTACCGCTATTGAATCCTACATCATTCAGCAGGAAAATGCTCCTACCCCCAAACCACTTAACAAGGGGTCCATTCATGAAATGTGGGGCTCATGTCTGCTTTCACAGCACTTAGCCCAATGCATGGCATATGGCAGGTGCTCAATAAGTATTACGAGCTGTGTAGCCTAGGTACCGATGCAGCAGACAATATATTTAAATATAAATATATGATGTAGAGAAAGTGAATAATCCTATAAGGCTTTATATTTATTCTATATTACATATTATAGTCATCTAATATACATACTCAGTGTTAGAATACTATCCCCTATGCTTCCTTTCATGCATTCTAACATTTTTTAAATTTTTAAAAATATCCAGCATTTTTCTTTCCCTTCTTCACTGATTATAATCATGATATACATCCTGGCATGATTGTTTATGTCCAGATACTCAACTCTAAGAACACAGGAGTCTTCCCAGCCCCTCAATTAAAAATCAGTACCAGTACATCAGGAGAGCAGCCGTAACAAGATATACTCCCGTGTGATGGCGTGTCTCCAAAGATGGCTGCCACGTTTCTCCCTGTCCACGTGTCACTCCCACACCAAGAGGTGGAACGTGAACAGGGAGAGTCTACTGCTCCCCCACCTGGATCCCAGCCAGTCTGGGGCTGCTTTAATCAATAGATGCTGGTAGACGTGCTGTCATGCCAGGTCCAGGTCTTGCCTTTAGAAGCACTGGTGGCTTCTGCTTCTTCACGCTTGGAAGCCAGTCCCTATGGAAAAAGGGGAACTGCCCCGAGACCCCCAAGCCTCATGGATCAGAGATCACGTGGAAGAGAGGCCATGAGGAGGACCACTGAGGTGCCAGATCCTGGCCTCACCGCCAGCTGAATCCAGCCCCGTAAACCCAGCTGAGACCACCTGAAGCAGAAGAACTGCCCGGCTGAGCGCTTCCGAAACCCCTGACCCAGAAAAGCAAGAGTGAAATAAAATGGTTGTTTGAAGCCACTAAAACGTGGGGTTGTAGGGGCTTCCCTGGTGGCGCAGTGGTTGAGAGTGCGCCTGCCGATGCAGGGGACACAGGTTCGTGCCCCAGTCTGGGAAGATCCCACATGCCGCGGAGCGGCTGGGCCCGTGAGCCATGGCCGCTGAGCCTGCGCGCCCAGAGCCTGTGCTCCGCAACGGGAGAGGCCACAACAGTGAGAGGCCCGCATACCGCAAAAAAAAATAATAATAATAAAATTTTAAAAATGTGGGGTTGTTTGTTGCACAGCAATAGGGAACTAAAGCAAACTGTGATGGAAACATTCGACTGTCAGCACAGAACGTACCGTCACCCTGAGTGGTTGAGTCCTATATATGGAGCAACCAGCTCCAGGGGAGGGAAGGGGAGGAGGGAAGAGAAGAGGGAAGGCGGGGCGGGTGGGGGGTGAGTAGGAAGGTACCAGGCTGCAGTCCACCGTCCTGCACGAGGCCAGAGTTCAGGAAGGGAGGCCCATGGCAACACGGCTCAGATCTTTTAAATGCTGCTGGTAACTAACACGTAAATACATACACGAGAAATTGTGAACCGAATACATGATCATCTTAGAGCTCTGAGAAGAGCACCTTTTGTTCATTTATTCAGTGTTCCTTGAGGCCCTACTATAGGCAAGGAATCGGGTGCTGGAGACCCTGCCACCCCTGATGGCGTATTGTCAAGCCGTGGAACTGCACAGCCCTGGGGAGGGTATGTGACTCTGTCACCCAGGACGCCATCCCCAAAATGCCATGGATATCACCTCCTCCTCAGACCCTAACAGGGAGCCGACATTTATGAATCGATTGTCATTTCTGCTGAACCAAATCCTAATTTCCAGCTACCCAGCTCAGGGTGGAGGTGGGCATACTCTCTCTACGTCTAACTCACGTGTGTATTCTCGCAGTCGCAATTCAAATGAAGTGGATGACAAATTAGAGCGGCAGCAAAGACTGGCATAGGGTCTCTAGGCTCCCAACCTGCTTTTCTGAGCCTTTCTGGTACTCCCTGCAAGCATCTTACACCTGACAGAAAAAGAAGGGGTCCTGGGGTAGACAGAGACAGTCGTGGAAATGGGACTGCGGGACTATTCCCGTGCGGGCTGGGAGCATCGGAGAAGCAATTCCATTCCACCACCACGACTTTGTGCAGTGAATAAAGAAAGCTGAGTATAGAACAGGGTCACATCCATTTTTTTTTAAACAATTAACTTCATCTATTTTTGTCACTGGCCTCTAGCTGAAAGCTCAAAGATAATGGAGATTTAAAAAAATAATTCCCAAACTATAAACAGAACTATACCTTTGTATCCAGCTGTCTAAAACGATGCCTCATTCTTCAAGGAAGTTAAAAAAAAAGAGAGCGCGAGAACAGAGAGAGAGAGAGAGAAACAAAACGGGTTATTAGGCTCCATTTCGCAGTCTTTTAAAGCATAAAATACAGTTCATTTTCATCTTCAACTAAATCAACGTCACCTGCTTTTACCGCTTTTACTTTCTTCCTAATACCCAAGCGAAGCAGAATCCCACTCTCACCCCAGATGGAAGGACAGCAAATAGATGCTACCTTTGTTGATGGGGCGGTGGAAGATGACCTGTAAGGTCCGTCCCTTCCTTTCAAAACTAAGCTCTCCACGTCTAGGGATGGAGGAGAATGAGGGTATCTGCTTTGCTACTCAAAGAGAAAAAGCATGCCTCACATCCCCTGCTCCCAATAGCTGTGTTGAACCTAACAAAGGGATTACTTGTTCTTATGTTTACGCTTTCTTTGTTAGACTGAATTCTGAGCTGTGTTTGGAGCTCTCTGTAAGAGTGACTTCTGACCATTAACCCTGTTACCCCACTTTAAACACAAAGGGCACGCTCCAGGATGCCCTGCATCCCACATTCCTCATGGACCATCTAGGGAGACAGTGACTTAGCTAGTTCTATGGGATGTTTACAACAACGCCATGCGACTCATAAAGGGCGTTCAGAACTTCTCAGGGACAACTGTCTGTAAGAGATCAACCAAAGGGTTTGGCCGTCTTCTAATCGCTTGCTTCTTCCTCACAGGGATACACGTGCAGACCCTGCAAGGTAACTTCTGTTCCCCACAATCCTTGGGTCTTCCTAGAATCCACCTCTGCAGCAGTGGCATAGGGACCCACGCTCTTGCCACCTGGTCCCACAGCCCTGCCCTTCAATCAGAAGGACAATCAGATGGCAGGTGGGTGGTTTTTGCCCTTCTTGAAAGGCTGACACACCCTTTTGCGTGTGTCACCTTCAGTTGCCTGAGCCACATCCTTTTGGTGCCATTCCTCTCTGCCGCAAATTCTCTTTACAGAGTTTGCTCAAAGAAGCTGCCTGTGTTCTGCCAGCTTCTGTACACAAGGGGAGGCTCGCAGAGCAGGAATAAATGACTGACATACTCCTCTGATGTGTCGTGGGCTTTCGTGTTGATCTTGACAAGGTAATTTTCTTTCATGACACCCTCCCATGCCAGAGTCATGTTGTCTTCATTCTTGAAACCTTGAATAATGAGACAAAGAAAAACATTCAGATTGCTTCCTTTGCCCCCTTTCCCTCCTGAATCGATACCTGCTAGGCATTCTGCCATGCCCTGGAACCAAGAGAATTAGATCTGTCCTGCACAGGCTGATATGACTAATGCTACTTACTAGTGAGAGCAGCAGACCCATGGAATATCAATGAAGGTCTTGGCAACAGTGAAGAATGGGAGCTTGCATGAAATAGGAACGCAATCTTCACTGCAACCAGAGATCCATCCACAGCCGGTCTGTGTGTCTTGTGACTCAACAAAATCACTTCCCTAATGAATTTGGTTCTCACATTTCTTATGTGTTCCTGTTCCTTTTTGATGACATCAAAATACTACTCTGGGGGCTTCCCTGGTGGCGCAGTGGTTGAGAGTCCGCCTGCCGATGCAGGGGACACGGGTTCGTGCCCCGGTCCGGGAAGATCCCACATGCCGCGGAGCGGCTGGGCCCGTGAGCCATGGCCGCTGAGCCTGCGCGTCCGGAGCCTGTGCTCCGCAACGGGAGAGGCCACAGCAACAAGAGGCCCGCGTACCGCAAAAAAAAAAAATACTACTACTCTGATCATTCAGGTGGATAATTACTGATGGACTGTCTATTCTCAACCTAACACGGGGGTAGAAAGTTTGGAGGAGAGGAAAATCATCCCTGGACCTCATTCCTACCCTCTTGAAATAGGCAGTCTGGGTGTAGACCTCAAGGCTAATTCTGATGTTTAGTTTTTTCCTCTCACCTAAGCCAGGTGTGCTGCAAAATTAGCCTGGGGAATGTTCCAGCAAGATTTTTAGTTCAATTTTTTTTTTTTTTTACAGTGTCTCAACCTTTCAGATGGCAAGCAAACAAAGGAACAAATCAACCTGTCACCTGTGTTTCAGGTACTAGTGCAATGGACAGCGGTCCTCCACATGAATTCACGGGGAAAGAAAAGCACATACGTTCATGCAAGTGTCCACTTGGAATAAATGTATCTCTTGTTTACTTTTCAATGTGTTCATCTACATGTTAGAGTTTAGGAACTGTTTTAAGATCTTCCTAGACATAAAAAGAATTAATTGGGAGTCAAAGACATACAGAAGTGGCAGGATGGAAGCAACTCCTATATAGCAAATAAAGATTTATTTTTAAACGGTGGTTATTCACTTTAGAAAATAATTCCTAACGGAATTTCTTTCAAGTGGATTTTTCCTAGCAAAGTCATCTCCAGTGTCTTTTCCTCAAACTAAATGTATGTAGAAGCCCGATAGGAATACTTAATAATCAATGGAAAGGACAGGTGCTCCTGAATTCAGGTGGCTAAAGGGGAAGAATGACCAATGACCAAATGTCCAGCCTCTCTCACCGTCAAGGAAATGCTGATTGAAACGATGACGTAGCACTGTCACAACCAAACCGGAAAATTAGCAGAGGCTAAAATAATGACTGTACTCTCTGTTGGAGAAGATGTAAGCAAACAGGTTTCCCACATAATGGGAAAATCTGTAAATTGTTACGGCCTCAGGGAATGAGGGATGGGAAGGGGGGCAGACATATCAAAAGTACATACACTGTATCTAGAAATTTCTCTTCTAGAAAGAACTCAAAGGAAAATATCACTGATATGCTCAAAAATGAATACATAAAACTGTTTCTCATAGTGTTATATAGTAACAAAAGAGGAGAAACAATCCACGTGTTTAACAAGGGGTTGGTTAAATTGGGTATGGTATACCCATAGGCTGGAATATTCCACAGTTAAAAATTGTTATAAAGATGTATATTTATGGCTATGGGAGATGTTCTCTGGGAGATTATTAGTCAAATGAACAAATTAGATTTTGAATGTGTACGCACAGAGCAATCTAATTATCATACACCCACACAAGAATAATAGAATGAATACCGATACGTTATCAATATCTATCTCTGGATGGTGGGTTACATCTGCTCTTTGCTCTTTCTTAACTGTGCTTTTCTGTGTTTTTTGAACATTTTATAAATGAGCTTGGATTACTTCTTCAATCATGAAAAACAGCAAATTTTATAAAAATGCAATGACTGGGTAGCATATTTTTTACCATTTTTGAAGATGTCACCAAGAAAGTACCAAAAATGGAAGTTTGGATTCTACCTTTTCTGAAAGTTATTTGAAAAATCTTGCATTTTCCTCTAAAGAAGAGCAATTTTAAGCTTAAACCCCATGATTGTCCTATCACTGGAGGCAAATGCAAAGTAAAGGTAGGAAATGAATTACCGTGAGGAGATTCGACAACCACAGGATGCTGTGGTTCCGGAATTAGGCATCCCTAAGGAGAAACAAATGAGCAGGCAGTGACCAGGTCCCCCCAGAAGTCTAAAGGATCCTGTCCTGTGGTCTCCCGTTCTCCCTATTTCTTTATTCCTTCCTGAGACTAAGAACTGTTAGAAGAGAACATCCATGGCTCACTGTCTGTTTCTCCGATTGTTGTGAGAGCATCACTTTCCCAGGGGCCTATCAGGGACACAGGTGCAGATTAACACAGCTCATTTCTGACCCGTTTGCTTTCTCTAGTTGAAGCTCTTGTCCACTTGCTGGCCAGGTTGGGGGATTTGTTTTCATTTTTATGTTCTTTCTTGTACTTAACCGTTAAATAAGTTTGGGGGGAACGTAATGCATTTCGTTCTGCCTTCTCAACCCATCCTGAATCTGGAGGACTGATTCGTCCTTACCTATAACACCGAGTTTCCTGGTTCCATTGATCCTGGGCTGAACACAATGTAACTCTGGCGAGTGGACCTTCATCCCATACGGCCCCTCTACCTGCCCACCCCCAACTGGAATCCCACTAGTGATAGGGAATTCACTACCTCACAGGGTGTCACGTCATTTCCAGATAGCACTAATGGTTAGACATTGCTTTGCCTTTATATTGCGTCAAATCTTCCTCCCCACAACTTTTATCCATCGTTTGTTTTTGTTCTCTGGAACGATTCAGGAAGAAGTATGAAACTTTTTGCCGGAGCCTCTAGTCAGCAATACACTTCCTAAATTTCCTTTGCATTTGTCTCCAAATCTGTGGCATGGATTGGTCCCCTGAGCTCTCCCTCAGGTTCTGTAGACACTCATCCATGACATGGCTTCAAAACGGACTCAGAGATAGTTCTGAGACACTTCATTACGCACCTCTGATCTTTGGGTGTGGTCTTTGAGTACCAATTCCAGGTCTCAACTTTCAGTTCCCATCCCAGATATAAAGACTTTTCATTCTTTTCGTTAGAAATGACTCACTTTGTCCTCCACGGCAAAATGATGAGGGGAAAGACAGCAACTTATCCCAATTGTCAAAACACCTTTCTTCATTAGGAAAGGCATTTACATATGTGTGATAGCTAATGACATTCCCCAAACTGCCATTTAACGTCTTGAAATAATGCTGTTAAAAGAGTCGACGATGAGGATTCTTTAAACTGTGACACGAGATGGGGGTCGTTGGTACATTTACATTCTGAAAGCCAGACTTTAGGAGATCATGGCTCCAGGGATAACACAGAAGTAAGTTATGACTAATATTTAAGGTCATATTCCTGAGTATCTTTCCTCCATTTTTCTGTGTAGTTAAGGAATCCCACAAAAAATGATGGTTCTTGGCAAGTTCCATCAATTATCATGTCTAGGTTAGTAAAGTTCGTATTTTTTACTTTCTGAATCATCAAAATATCGGGGATACACTAAAGGGACAGGAATGATTGGCCCAGTACAGAACGTGAATCCCATGATGGTAGTCATTGACCATTTTATCAGGTGCAATAAAGAAAAGACCAGAGGGCAACACATAAACGCACAGCCAGCAGCCCCAGGGAGACACAGCACAGTAAACAGTAGGAATAAGACACAGACAAAGCAGACAAGCTCTAACGCATCCGAAAATTCAGTAAACTGGAGACAAGACCAGCCCAATGGTGTTCCTTTCATTGTTTGTACTGGATTCTCCCTTAGATTCTCCCTTCCCCAAATTGCCCCCAACACCCAGTTTTTTGCTATTTAACGGAGACTTTTCTTTTTACCCATAGTGATCCATTCGGGGGACACATCTCAAGATCCTGCCCCACTCTCCAAACCCTAAACCGACTGCTCTTCCCCGAGTCAGGAGAACGAACGTCAGGAGCTGAGAAGCATCATTTTACATAGTGAGCTGAGGGTGTCTGCTGCTTGGCCCTGGGAGTTTCTTCGTTCACTTCCATTTTGAGGGAAATAAGTTCAATCAGCAAGAGGGTGTTTCACGATTTATGTGACCATTTCTTGCACTATCGTGTCTTCTGTCTGCATTTTTTCCTTCCCCTGGGACTCAGGATGTACACTGTGACACAGCAGGCAGAGGACGGGAGGCAGGAGACTGTGTGGGGCTAGAATCTGGCTGTGGGACACGGACCAGGGTCTTTCATTAGTCTCCTTGCAACCCTTGGCCCCCTGGACCCCTCCCACCTGTCCTCTGACCTCTGTAACTTTTCTCTCTGACCGCTCCTCACTCTCTGGGCCCCTCCCAGCATCTACGCCTTTGCCTGGCTAATTCCAACTCATCCTCTTAGGTCTCAGTTTCAATATCCCCTTCCTCCAGGAAGTCTCCCCTGACTCACTCTAGTCTGGGGTGTAAATGTCCACAATGTGGCTATCATGGCACCCTGCACATTCTCTAAATTCATGCTTCCTACACTTCTCTATTAAGGCTTTCTCGTTTTCTTTCTTCTCCTGAGATTATGAGCCCTGTTTGAGGGCAAGGTTAGCCGCTGGCACCATTTCCACAGTGCCTGGCTGCCGCATGGTGGGCGCCTGAGGCCTATTTGTTGAATTAATGATCCCCAGGCCCCTTTCACAGAACTGAGAGTAGGTGTGTATAAGGAAATGAACGCCTCCTGTAATACTTTTACAGTTATTTCTCGTTCATGTGCACAGGTAGGGAAGGCCCCTCTTCACGCTTTGCTTGCCTTTCCCATGCACCGTATCCATCCATCCCTGCACTCCCTCCGTTTTTAAACCCAGATCTGCAGAAAATGTGGGGTGGGTTTTACAAAACTCTTCCAAAGACAACGGTGGCAGGAAATGAGGTTGGTAGGCTCTTGCTTTTGGAATTTATAAGAACTCAGCGATTTTCCTTTTTTATCACTCTATTTAGACATTTCATGAGAATGTTTTCATTGGTTCTTGGTGGTTGTCTAGAATCTAAGTGATCAGACTAACTGGATAGTTCATAAACACTGAGGCACCCACTTCTATCCCCGTTGCTGGAGGTCATTTTCTGGAACCAAGCTGGTACTTTTCTAGGCCATCCGCATCTATCACAGATCCTGCTCGGAAAGGAAGTGCTCAGGAAAGGTTGTTTCAAGGAAGGAAAACACAGCAGATATTCCAATTGCTCATGAAACTGTATCATTTTAGAAAGTGGCAAAGAAAAAGCAGCAAAGGACTGAGAACGATCAAGAAGCTGTTTCTTAAAGGTCCACGCTCAGCTGTCTACGCTTTTGAGGCTCCGGAAAAGCACAGCAAATAGGGCTGTAGACGTACATAGGGTGAGCCTAGGTATCGAGCGTTTCCCTATGGTGAATGCGGTTATAGCCATTATAGCTGAGAAATTTTTATTCTATACTGTTCGAGGCATCAAAGATAATTCTGGACTGAGACATGTTTTCATTTCTAGTGTGTCAGATCTAGGTTTAACATGTCAGGTGAGTTAATGAGAGAGAAGCCCGCATGCACACCGCCCCCAGTGGCAAGGACTCAGCTCAGCCGTGATGCCTGGGTGGGGAGGGTGGTGAGAACCTTGCTTTCTCTCGATAGGCCAGTGTGGGAGCGGGGCGGGGGGGGGGGGGGCGGGGGCTTGTGGGCGGAGGGCACTCTCCAGAGAGCAGCTCATCCAGCTTGTTCAGGGGATGCCTGGTGTGATAAACGGCAAAACAGGGCCACAGATTCTGCCCACCCCGTGTGTAGGCTGCTCTCCCTTGAGGTGGGTGGGCCTGTGACTTGCTTTGACCAATAGAACGTGGCAGAAGTGATGTCATCTGACTTTCTGAGCCCAGGGCCTCAGAGGCTATGCAGCTTCTGCTTTTTGTGGGAGTCTAGGCTCCAACTGTGGGAGCCTGAGCTGGAGGAGACTGAGGCTCCCTGATAACAGCCCAGCCAACCCCACACATGTGAGCACACGTGGACACTGGGACCCGCCAGCCCATAGCCTACCTGCCAACAGCCAGACACCACAAGGGGCAGAGACCAGCCCAGGACTGACCCATGGAGTCAGGGGCAGATAAACAGTGGTAGTTTTAGGGAACCAGATTTCAAAGGGTTGTTTCACAATAAGACACAACAGATCTGCTTAGAGACTCAGATCTACTTGTTTTTCTCAAGAATGGGACTGGGTATGGAAATCCCGCAGGTACCAGGGCTGGGTCCAACCTGCGTCACTAACTCTGCCTCCCTAGTCAGCACACGGGGACACTGCTGGGTGACCAGCAGCCCCTGAACTGACAGGGTTCCTGAGATGCAGGACTTGTAGTTTTACAATAGGGATGGTCCCCGGCAAACTGAGACAAGTCGGTCACCCTAAGTAGACATACAGAATGCAGGACGCTCAGCGCTAAGACAGGGACGTTCTGGGCAAACCGGGACAAGTCAGCCACCCTAGGCCCTCGGCACTTTTGCCATCGTGGGCCCCTTCCTGGATCAAGAAAATATGAAAAAGATATATGACTGGGTTGGTATAAGGACAAGTATATACCAATAGGTTTTCTGTCACCTAAACGTTCTTTCTTTTTCTTCTGATTTTTAAAAGAAATGAAAAGAACTGTGTGGACCCCAAAGTGCCTGGGCCCCGTCGCTGTGCAGACGTCAGTCCTATGGCTGCACGCCTATCCACCCACCGGGAGATGGAGTCCCCAGCTTAAGTCTGAGGCTAGAAGACAAAGTGTACAAGCCAGTGGTGCCCTTTCCATCTTTTCCTTTGCATCCAGACATCCAGATGAATGAAAATAGGCCTCTCCCTCCCTTGTGCTGAATTTGGTTGAAACAAGTTTGTGGGTGAGGGAGATCTGTGCAGCTCAGTGGCTCCAGGAAGGGGCGTTAAGTACACCTCGGGTCGTGGGGAAGAGAGCCAGATGTGTGCTCCCTGCAGCCAAAACGATGGGGACCCAGGTGTGACTGAGGGTCAGGGGTCAGAGATTCCGGCTCCCATGGCAGGGGCAAGGAGAGGGGCTAGGTGGGGATCCGTCTGCCCGGAGTTTGTCGGGGCTGAGGAGCTGGGTGACCACGTGAGAGGGAGAACAAACTCCACAGTCCCCAGCAGGGAGAGTCTGTGCAGAGTGCACCCCTGGAAACCAGAGGCTCCTGTGGGGCAGCGGCCCCCAGAGAGAGCATCGCCAAGTCCCGGGAGCTGTGGTTGGTGCAAGGGGGCAGACAGGGCATGGCTGAAGGACCCGCCAAGCGCCCACACAGCAGAGGGTCAGTTTTAAGCACGCACCAGGCCAGGAAGCACAGAGCCAGCCCAGGGCAGCGCCACCGCTGCTAAACAGCATTTCTGCTCTTTCCCCTCCCTTCTCCCTGTGCTCCAACCCGGAGAAGGTCAGGAACAGCAGCTGGTGAGCGAGTGGGAGGGAAGCGAATAAGAAAGAGAGAAAAGCCAGCAGCCCGTCCTTCCCGACAACTCCACCGGCTGAGAGCGGCCTCAGGGTAAGAGGAGTCTCCCCTCTGAATGACGATGAATGGGCTGCTTAATCTATTGGACTGCAGGTCCTAATTTCTAAATTGAGACTGTTTTACCAAGTAAAGTCATCATAAGCTTTTCTAGTTCTCTAAGAACGACCAGGAAAGTCATGACCCCTGCTGGAATCAAAGCTAAGATCTCGCCCTGTCACAGCTCACCCTTCCCCCTCCCCATATCCTCAAGTCCGTTCTCCAGTAGGTCTGTGTCTTTATTCCTGTCTTACCCCTAGGTTCTTCATGACATTTTTTTCCCTTAAATTCCATATATATGTGTTAGCATACGGTATTTGTCTTTCTCTTTCTGACTTACTTCACGCTGTGACAGGGTGAGAGAGAGGCATGGACATATATACACTACCAAACATAAGGTAGAGAGCTAGTGGGAAGCAGCCGCATGGCACAGGGATATCGGCTTGGTGCTCTGTGACCGCCTGGAGGGGTGGGATAGGGAGGGTGGGAGGGAGGGAGACGCAAGAGGGAAGAGATATGGGAACGTATGTATATGTATAACTGATTCACTTTGTTATAAAGCAGAAACTAACACACCATTGTAAAGCAATTATACCCCAATAAAGATGTTAAAAAAAAAAAGCTAAGATCTCCCAGAGAATAAATGTCACACAAGCAACAGAGAGCTTTTGACGCACCCCATGAATCCTGCTCGCTGAACATCCTACTTACATCATTATTATGTACATCCACAAGTGAGCCCCCTGGAATAAGGCTGTCCTGGCAGATCTAGAAGGCTTTCTTAATCTACTCTTTCAATGCATATATATGTATCACCGCATCACTTTGCTGTCTAGCAGTAATTAACACAACATTGTAAATCAACCATACTTCAATAAAAAAAAAAATAAAACAGCTATGATAACACTACCATTAAAAAAAGAAAAGAAAAAACAAAAAAAAAACCTGTGGGCATGGACAACTGCTCTAAGTATTGTAAAGTCTACTAAAATATTAATATTGTGCTCTGTAAATTCAAAAAACAAACTACTCTTTCTCTCGAGTGAGTCACTGGGGGGCTCGATGCCTGAACTTTACAGACAGACACCTGTGAGCGCTGAAATAACTGTGACTAACCCTTCCTGTTGAGATGTGGACCCAACACGCTTCCCCAGAATGAAGCCCTGCCTTTAAGCCCCAGCACAACGGATGAGCCACTCACAGCAGGCGGAAGACTCTGCGCTCCTCTCTTTGCAGCAGCAACGGAAGCATTTCTTGACCACCATGTAGAAGTAGGCGAAGACCACGAACGGGAAGGGAACGTTGAGACGGTTGCAGTATTCCTGCACCAGGAAGTACCTCTGGAACTTCCAGACCTGGTCGTTGTTCTCCTGGACGGTGCCCACGGTGTAGCTGGCGGGGGGGGGGGGTGGGGGGGTGGGGAGAAGGTCAAGCCTTAGCTTTCCATAGGCCTGGCCATTTCATTGCCGAATATGGTGATATTGGTACCAAGCTCTCACTGCCATAGGAGAGAAGAATCTATGGTGGTATCGGGGCCTGAGCAACCCAGGCACCCTTCGGTTCATGCTGGGCCAAAACTGGGTCTGACTTTTGTTATTTTGGTTTTTTTTTTTTAATCACAAAAGACTGTTCAATGAACTTTAAAATGATTCCTGCCTGTGAGGGGGCAGGCAGGGCATGGCTGAAGGATCCGCCAAGCGCCCACACGGTAGAGGTGTGTTTCAAGACCTTTCAAGGGTTCCCTTTTTCCCTTAGTCTGCTATTGTGTTCGATACCCAGAGGCCCAACGTGGCGACTCTCGGAGGAGTAAGTTGCCAACGTCACTGTGGGAGCTTAATTATAAACAACCTGGGAGAGCAGTTCGTTAATATTTATCAGGGACCTTAAAAATATTTATCCATTTGACCCACTGATTTTCCTTCTTGGAAATCTAACCTAAGAATAAGGAGATACTGAGAAAAGAAAATACAGAAATGGAGATCACACATGGGTGTCTGCCACAGCATTGAGTAATAGCCGCTCCCACTTCCCACCCAGCAGCATTGAACAACCAAAACGTTCAACACTAAGAAAATATATCACAAGTTATGGCCAATCAATGTGATTACACGATGCAGCTGCCGTTAAAAAATACGTTTATGACTAACTTTTATATTTTGGGCAAATGCTTACGTGTGAGTGAAAATAGTGAGGCTCAAACTTGTACTCACAACACAATCTCACTATGTGAACCACAAGTCACAGGGAGAAATGGATCCCATAACAAAGAACTAGGAAAACGTCTATTTATCCGGAAAACGTCTGACTATACCACTAACTTACCTGTTACACATTAAACCAAGATTGTTGAGTAGCTAACACTTGTTACATACCAGACACTGTTCTAAGCAGTCTACTTGTCTTAGCTGATTTAGTCTGCAAACAGCTCTCTGTAGAACGTTAAGGGCTATTATCATCTGTGATTAACAGATCAAGAAACTGAGGCACAACAGGGGTAGGTAAATTGTCTGAGTCCCCCGACTGGCAGGTGATGAAGCCAAAATCTGGACCCCGAAATCCAGCCCAGTGCCCATTTGCTCTGTCAGTACACGATGCCACCTCACGACGTGGAGCGTAAATGTGTTGAGCCGTGCTCCATGTCAAAAGGATCGGGTTGGACTACTTAGTGAAAGAAAACTGTGAAGCATTTTACCATTTGTTGAAGTTCAATCATCTGAGATACTTCTATCGTTAACACCAGATCACTCCTTCAAAAGCCAAAGAAGCAGCAACAAACCCCTTAAAATTGCCTAACAGCAAATCCTGACTGCAGATAGATTAAATTCTCCAAATTCTGGGTAAACACATCAGAGGCCAGAACATCAGAGGCCAAACCGTGCAGGCAGAAACATGGGATACATCCATTGTGAGACCTCACGCTTACCCCTCAGTGCACGACAACCTGAGACTTAAGTATCTTTAGCCAAGTGGGGATCATATACGTGAGCAAAACACTAGCCTACACAGATCACGGCTGTGGCTTTGCTTATAAGCTTGGTTCTGCTTATCTTGGCGTTTACTGATGAATCAGACCCCTCTGAGCTCTACACCAGGTCCTGGGGGCAGGGCAGGGCAGGCTTTCCCAGAAAGTGCCTCTTCAACTGGGTGTGGTCTTTAAAGCAAAGGGAATTCATGTTTGTTGAGTATCTACTATACGTAAACTCCTTTACTAGGCATGTTTGTTGAGTATCTGCTATACGTAAACTCCTTTACTAGGCATGTAAAACTGCTTCTTGACTGATTCAAGTGTCAACTCTATGTGGTAGATTTTCTGGCTGAAAAGCAGACAGGACTGTGATGCATGAGACTGCAGCAAACTGAAGCTGGCAGTGAGCCTGCTGCTTCTTCCAAATGTAGGTCAGGTTGCTCCAAGACGAATACCAAGCATCATTATCTGTCCTCGCCAGTCCCTGCTGATTCTGTGTCTGCAAAGGACACTGCAGGCTTCCGTCACTGCAATAAGAGAGGACGGCAGGCACGCCCAGGTTAATGAAGCCCAGGCAAAGAACGTGCCAGGAATCACGTTTTACTACATACTTTGGTCCAGAACAGGTATCACCATTCAAATGAGCCCCTAGGAGCATCTTAAAATCTTACGTATTTAGCCAAAAGTGGATCCTACTGACTGCCCCCTAAAACTCAACAGACACCCAAATTGCATCCATTTTAATGCATCGAATGTTGTTTGCTGAGGTTTTATCCAGAAGGAATCAATAGTTCCTGTTGAAGGGAGGAACACTCAGGTGCTTAGAGCTGGGGAAGGTGTCTTCTCCCTCCCTTCCTTGGGAGCTTGGAGTGGAACTGTGGCCAAGAAGGGTCCTAGTGGGAAGAGATTCGCATTTTAGCTTAACTGGTTACTCCGAGGTAGTGAAAAACATCTTAAGTCTTCCAGGTCATCTAGAAAAGGAATTGGTAAACTGTGACCCAGGGGCCAAATCTAACACCCAACCTGTTCTGCAGGGCCCACGAGCAAAGAGGCATGGATGGGTACGGGGTCACCGAGCACTGCTTCTTTCTGCACATCTGGCCAAAGCCGAGACCCTGGCTGGCCCCTGCAGAAAAAGCCACCAAGCCCTGGTCTGGAATGCACTTAGGCCAGTGCCCACAACAGGGGTTGGTGTTTGTATCATTCTTTTGTTTTTTTTTTTTTTTGCAGTACGCGGGCCTCTCACTGTTGTGGCCTCCGGACGCGCAGGCTCAGCGGCCATGGCTCACGGGCCCAGCCGCTCCGTGGCATGTGGGATCCTCCTGGACCGGGGCACGAACCCGCGTCCCCTGCATCGGCAGGCGGACTCTCAATCATTGCTCCACCAGGGAAGCCCTGTATCATTCTTCCTTTTGAAGAACTCCGCCTCCCCTCACTGCCCCATGTGCTCCTCTGGACAACCCAGCAGGCTCCGAGGAGCCTCCTGCTGGAACCTCTGCTTCCTCTGCACCTCAGGGTCCACGTGCATCCAGGGGGCAGCGCTCCTTTCCTGGGCAAACGGTAAAAGCCCTTATCCGCATCCCAGGGGGCGTGTGGGTGAACGATTGATTACTGGACATTAATACCCAAAAGCCACTTTGCACAAATAACACATTTCCGGGGCTGGCCATGCTCAGGTTTCTTTACTTACGTCCACCTGCCCCACAGAGCAGCAGGAATGAGCAAAATGTGACCTGGAGGCGAAATCCAACCCCAAATCTTCCAAATTGTTCTTTTTCTCTAGAGTCAGGTCCAGACTCGGCCAACAAGACAGGAGGGTTCCCCAGGGAAGGCTTCCAACTGCTCTGCTCAAATAATTTTAATGCTTTTGAGACATGGTTTTCCATTCCTATAGCAGACAGGCTGAGCTCTGGGGCCACGACATCCCCACCCCGCTCAGCAAACCCAAATGTCCAGGGCAGCACACAGGCCAACTCTCGTGTTCAGGCTCTCGCCCACCCAGCTCTGATGGCTCTCACTGTCCCTGCCAGCCGCTGGCCATCTAGTGTCTTCCCTGAGAGGAATTCTGCAAGGTCTCCTTTGACTTGACATCTCCCGTGATATCTAGTGCCCTCAGCTGCCCAGCTGGTGGGAGCTCTGTCCCCTAAGAGCAGCTGAGCACCTCAGATAAGCACGAGAGGAAGAGGAAGCAGGAGAGACAAACTCTCAGACACCCACTGACAGTGAAAATGTTACCAAGAGATAAATGTTTAGGATTCACATAGCCTTGTACGTGGATGAAATTCGGCAGTACGTTAAAGGAGTATGTGCCTGACCAAAGAACACATGGATGACTCCATATTAAGGGCATTTATATAATTCATCATTTTCATAATACATCATAGATCAAAAAGACAAATACCATTTAAACTGTTTCTAGAAAGTCTCCTGGCAACATGCAGCATCCATGTCTGATTAGAAGAAATAAAGAAGAAGAAAAAGGAAGGAGCGTAATAAATAAGAAACAGGAGGAAACTTCCATGATATGATAAAAGGAAAAGAGAGGGGGGAAAAAAAAAAGAATTCAGTAAGGAGACTTGTTCCAAAATAAGGAAGCAATACTTCATAGCCTTCCTGCATATCAAAAAGTAGTTATTGCAAAAACATAATAGAAAAACTATCTCACTCACAACCACAAATAGCTAGAAAAAAAAATGGAACAAAAAGTCGGCCACATCCACGTGAATACAGCCATAAACGTTTACTGGGAAACTATACGTATTTGAATAAATGGAGAATCACGCCATTTTTTCTGGCATGTTTTAAAGACGTCAGCTTCCCCTAAATGGCTCTACAAAGTTAACATCATCACAATAAAATTCATTAAAGAAATTTTTTGGAAGAGGGAAGAAAAAAGGATTGCAGAAGATGAGCCTTAGGCTCTCCACATGATTAAATATATAAGAAAAGCCAGGGAAGTTCTGAGTAAGAATAATGAAGGGCACTCATACAACAGATGTTAAAATGATTTTGAAAAATCAGTAATTAAAGCCGTTTGGTAGTAAAAACCAAAATAGAAAGACTGATTAACAGAACAGAATGAAAAGTCTGCAAAAAATTCACAAAGGAAAAGTAGATGTTAAAACAACGGCAGAATTTTAGAAGAAACTGAAATACGAGAAACTTGCCAGCTAGAATGCAATCAGGGAAACCCCTCTTCCAAGCTTTCCACAGACTTCATACATTTTTCCATCTGCCATTCCTTCCCAGACACTGCAGCAGTATCCAGTGAACCTTGATGACCCTGACTTTTTGCACCCACTCAGTGCCCCAGCGGGCGCGTTAAAACGTTCCGCACATCCTGGCTCCCCTCGCGCTCTGCAGCACCAAAAAAACATCGACACTAACAGTAAGAGACAGCCAGCGATTCCACTGCACTGGTTTTGAAATGCTAACTGTTGAGCATGTTTCTGTCAAAGTAACACAACTAAGATTGTGCCGTTGCCTGTGTAAAGACCCATGAAATCTCCCTTCACCTGCAGGGAAAAGTCCACATTCTTTAACACGGCATAAGGGACACCCCATAACCCAGCCCCTGCCGACCTTCCCCCATCCGCAGTCTCTAGTTCTCCCCAGAACAGCTTTATCTCCTCTGCTTCTCTCCCTCTCCAAACAATGCTCACAGGGTCCTCTGAGCAAATGTCTCCTCCATTCGCTGCTGCCCACCCCCAAGATCTGTCACCATTAATAACCCCGACTCTGCACCGGAGTCCTTTGTGAATAGGTTTCTCGTGCCGCTCGTATCGTACTGTATCTTTTCACATCATCTTATATTACTGTCTATGTGCCCATCTCCCGCTCAGATAGCAGAGACTTTAACCTCTCTCTGCCTCCAACTCCTCATTTATGAATGATTATAAAGCCACACCTACACAAAAACGATGACTAATTAAATGAGGCTGCACATGTGAAGCACCTGGATGTGCCTAGCACAGAAAAGTATCAATATTAGCTATTGTCATTGTTACAATTATCTGCTCTCTGTTTCTTCTTTTCATCCCATTTCAGTAGCCTGCCTGGGACTGGTGAAGTCACCGGAACGTTTAATCTGTACCAGGAGATATTTTCTTTTGTCTACTTTTCTACATATTCATAATGCACATATATTATTCCTAAGATTAAAAAAATATTTTATTCTTAGAAATTATCTTAGACGGGGCATGTCTGATGAGTCCTTTCCAGCAGAAATGCCGTGGGTGAATTTATCTTCAGGACACGGTGCCTGAAAGCATTAACAGCTCCGTGTTAAGACGACCCCGAGTCATCTACTGACCTCAAGATCACTTTGTGCCTCTGATAAGCCGCATAGGGCCTGTGATCAATAATTTTAATGTGGAATCATCGCAGATCTTTACACCCATTTATTTTCCCTGCTGAATAACATCTAGAGAGCACTCCAATATTGCTTTAAAATTCCCAAGTGTACATTTATGCTACAGTTCAAAAGGTTGCCACTGTGCACGGTTAAGCTCTCGCATGAATATTCTGATGCGGTGCCAGACAGGGGTCACAGCCCGGAGCTGTCGGCTTGGAGTGAACCCGGAATATCCATCACAACCATCAGAAACAGTGTCCTGACGAGTCAGCTCAAGGATGGCGAGGGGGCTACTCCAGCTGCTCAGACCGGTATTAACAGATAAAGGGCCTCTGCCTTAGCCCACGATGAATCTAAGGATCCCCCAAGGGAAGGGGAGTTCCCCAGCGGTCACACTTACACACTGAATGAGGCAACAGCGGGGTGTGGCCCAATGGCTCGGGCCTCGCAGGGAACAGACTCAAGTTCAAGCCTCGAGTGCACGCAGGCAAGACGGACGGCAGTGCGGCCAGGGCCACAGACGCTGAGCTGCCCGACTTCCACTTCCTCAACCTGAGAATCGCAGGCCGGACTCCTGTCCCTCTCAGCTCCAAATTCTAGCATTTTATGATTGTCATGGGGATAATGAATTACAAACTGGCCTGGTCCTTAAGAATGGCTTTGGTGAACAGCTCACAGCACACAGACTCGGGAGAGCTCTAAGCACTCTGCTTCCTGAGATCTACTGAATTCGTGTAGCTCAAAGGCCATCGCATTGGGAGCTGTCGGCCCTTCTGTCTAATTTTTGTAGATATTATATTAATGGTCAGTTTTTACAGGGACTACCCAATGTTCGATGTACAGGTTGACAGGATAGGTTATCCCTATAAAATAGGACCCCAAATCATCTCATTCCCTCCCCACTCTTGCTTCGAGTTTGGGAATCGGTCCTCCCTTCTCTGCCCTCACGTGGATACACAACCACCCGTCTCTGCCACTTCTCTCTGCAAGCTCAGACTCGGGGACCTCTGGCAGCCTCTGACATGGTCCAGCTTCCCGTAAGCAGTATAGGCGTCTGGATTCCTGAGTCCTTCCCAGGCCCCACTTTAGGGGCGGTGATGGAGTTGGGGGTGGGGTGGGGTGCATATTCCCTCTTTAAGGCTGAGTGGGACAAAGGGCCACATGATCTCCATGACCCAGGCACCTGGCACAGAACCGATGTTATACATCTATGTGATGAACCCCTCACTGGTCTGACATTCACCATTGACACTACTTGGTGAATAACAGACCAGGAAGCTATTCCCCTAACTAAAACTGAAAAATGAACTAAAAGCAGAAAGAATCCTGTTCTTTTCATTCATGGAAAGGGCCAGGTGCTGAGACGGACACAATCTCCACTCTCCGGAGCTTACGGTCTGGAAGAAGAGGAAGCTACCACTGTGAAGGGGGCCCACGGGGTCTCTCTGCACAGTGGGGAGGGCACGAGGACCACTCGGGCGAAGGATGCTGCTGGACTCCCTAGAGGGCAAGAGGAACGGGGAGGAGACGGTCAAGGTAGAGTGGGTAATGCCGACAGAGGGGTGACATTTGCAGAAGTGTCAGGCACGACAGATCACCCTGTTTAGGGATGGACAGGTGGGATGCCTGTCAGGGACAGGTAGCAGGGGTGAAGCCTGAAGGTGTTTTCAAAGCCCAGGTCGATGGCCTTGGAGGAAGCTGAGGAGGCTGAAATTTACCTTGAACACTATGGGGAAATACTGAAATCCTTCCAGAATTTTAAGCAGAGAAGTGACATTTTAGAAACACCACTATGGCCACAGTGTAGAAGCTGGTATAGAGGAGGACGTCGCTGTACATCTGAAGACCAGATGACCACTCATGGCTCAGCCCCTTGGATGCATGATGTCCCCAAAGGCACGTGTCCCCCCACCCAGCCTCACTCAACGGGAGGCCACTGACCGACAAAGAAAGATGACCCTCGTCTACAATCCTGGTGCCCCTCAGGACTCTATATGTCAACTATCTTCTGATTCTTTTTTTCTAAATTATGGAAGTAATATATGATCATTGTGTTGAGTGAAATATACACTTGCCTTTAAAAAATTTCTTGTTTTTTACTGTCAGAAAATAAGATTTTGCCATAAATATAAGGCTGCACTGTGCTTCTTATATTTAACAAAATGTCATCCTTCCAAGTCAATAAACATAAATCTCAGCTCTTCTTTTTAAGGGCTGCATAATGTTCCATGGTATGGATACGACACGCTTTGCTTTACCATCCCTTTATTGATAGGCATCAAACAATGATCTAATAAATGTTTTTTGCCTCGATATCTTCAGGAAAGATTCCCAGACATGAAGGAGTTGGGCCAAAGGTTTGCATATTTTTTAATAGCTATTTTCAGATCACTTTCCCAAAAGTGGGAGACAATTCACATTCCCAGAGCAGTGCCCATTTCCCAGCATCATCTCCAGCACTTCTTATGATGTCTCTTCACCTGATGGATCCTAAACCAACACCTCGTTGTTGGTTTCAGCTGACCTTTCCCACCCATGAGGTTGAGCCCCTTCCCCTACAGTTAGTGGCCATTTGAATTTCTCTGAATTGCATTCCTCTGCCCATTTTCTACTGGCTCATCTTTCTCTCACCGATTTGCAGGAGCTCTTTCTACAGTAAGAATGAGAAGCCTTTGTTCACCTTAGGCAAACATTGCCCCCAGTCTATCATTTATCACATGACTTCATCTGAGGTATCCTGTTTAACGAAATTAAATGTGTTTTTCTTGTCCTTCACAGTTTCTCAGTTTCTGGTTTCAACTATGGTTTTTCTTTCACTCCAAAGTTTAACAAGTAATTTTTTTTAATTTGTATTTTGTTTCTAAACTGCTTGCCTGTCTATGCCAGGATTCATGTACCCAGAATAACCTCACATCAACAGCATAAAATTAAGGTACCACCAACTGTACCCACCACATGGGGTTCTTTGAAACGCTCCTAAGAAAGACAAAGGGGCAAGATAAACATGATTTTCTAAATGGATTACAGAGAATGGCCAAAAGCAAAAAAAATGTGTCCGTCGCCATCGTGTTCTCACGCCCACCTCATTAGACATGAGCCCCAAAGGACGGTCGCTCTCCTGACTCTGCTCTCTTGATTTGTACTTAAACTAAATATTTTAAAGCAGCAGCTAACTAAAAGCTGAGTCCCTTAAGCCCTAGAATCCATCCCACGGAGTCCACGGAAAATGAGAACCTGGGAGCCGAGCTGAGCCACAGTCATTGCCAGGCCAGCATCTCGGCGCTCCGGGGAGGTTGCTAAATGGACACTAGACGTGCAGTCCGAACCTGCTGGAGGGGGTTACAGGCACCTGTCTTTGGGGTCCAAAAACTTACGTTACAGCTTATAGGACTCGCTGTATCTTAATATAGTCCCTTCAAGACCTCTCCCCGCCCCAGACCACCAATCGCCTATCAGAAGACCTCTATCATAAGCTCCTCGAGGGTGGACCTCTGCTGCCTCACTCCCGATTCCCCCAGCCCCGCCTGGCACGGGGCCCGGCCTGGCGCGGACCCCCCGCTGGCGCGTGACCAAGCACGTACCCGAACATGGCGACCAGCAGGTTGACCAGCAGGATGTTGGTGGAGAGCATGTAGATGCACACCAGGGGGATGGTGACCCACTCGGGGAAGCGGGGCAAGCCGTGCTCGTCCAGCTCCACGCACAGGGGCTTGGACTCATTCCCCGTGAAGGTGCAGTGGGAGAAGTCGTACGTGGTACCTGAGGATGCAACAGCAGACGGGCGATGTGAGGACCCTCTGGAGGGGGCAGCGCTAAGGCAGCACAAAGGTGTGATGCTCGTGCAACGTGCTGGGCATTGTTCCAAGGCACTCTGTCGTGGGTAAGCCTCAGAATCAGGCGTTCAGCTACTCACTAAGCATTTATTGACTGAATAACAGTGCATTGAAATAATGCCATTTGCAGCAATAGGGATGGACCTAGAGATTGTCATACTGAGTGAAGTAAGTTAAAAAGAGAAAGACAAATATCATATGATATTGCTTATATGTGGAACCAAAAAATAATGGTACAAATGAACTTATTTACAAAACAGAAATAAAGTCACAGAGGTAGAAAACAAATTTATGGTTACCCGGGGGAAATGGGGGGATACCTTAGGACTGACATATACACACTACTATATATAAAATAGTTAACTAATAAGGACCTACTGTATAGCACAGAGAACTCTACTCAATACTATGTAATGGCCAATCTAAAAAAGAGTGAACGTACGTATAACTGATTTACTTTACTGTACACCTGAAACTAACACAACATTGTACATCAACTAGACTTCAATAAAAAATTTTTAAGTATTTATTGAGCAGCTACTATGAGCCAGGACTTCACTAGGATGGAAGATAAAAAGGAAGGCAAGGTAAACATGGTCTTTGCCCTCAGGGAGCTTCCAACCTCTTTGGAAGAATAGGCAGATGATTGATCACACAAGTTCAACATTTCAGCCCCTGAGAAGTGCTAAGAAGGACACGTACAGTGTGCTCCGTGGGCACAAACTGAGGCACCTCATCTGAGAACGGTTCCACAGGAAGGAAGCGTCTCTGAACTGAGGACAGAAGGATGAGTAGGAGCCAGCTAAATGAATGGGGAGAGATGGGGTGCCCAGAGCATCTGGAGAGGGAACAGCACGTGCAAAGGCCCTGTGGTAGGGGGACTGGAAAGGTCTGTTGAAATGAGAGAACAGGATGTGCAGTTAGCATGTTAACATTTTTATCTTTATACTAAAAGCAACGGATAGCCGTTAGACTGCTTGACGCAGAGGTGTGACACATCAGATTCTCTTTATTCAAGGATCCCTCTGGCTGCAGCACAGATCGCAAGGAGCCAGAGGGAGACGTGAGGAGGTTCTGCCTAAGAGCCACGTGGGAAGGGGATGAGGATGGCTTAGGGTAGTGGTGGTGGGGATGGTAAAAAGTGGCTGGATTTCAAAGACATTTAGGTGATAAAATCAACAAAACTAGCTGATGAACTGGAGGTGGGGGAGGAAGTCATAGGAGGCGTCAAGGACGTGACATCAAGGCTTCTGCTTTGCACATCCGTGCGACCAGTGATGACAGATCCTATAACGGGGACTTGCAGAAGGTCTGAGTCTGGAAGGGAGGATGGAGAGGTGAGTCTGGGAATCTCAGAGAAGGCAATGGATGTGAGTGTCTGGCCCTCTGGGAGTCGCTCCGGGCTACAGACCTTCATCCGAGCGTGTGAGTTTGAGTTTAGTCCTGCCAGTCGGTGAGACGCCCGGCAGAAAAGTCGGTGCTACACCCATTTTTACCTGCAATGGAGCTGAGAGGCAGAGACGCCAAGCTGCGTCCCAGGGCACACAGCACACACGTGGCTGGACCAGGATTTGAACCCCACCTGCCACTGGCTCTTTAGGTTAGTTACTGTGAGCTGTCCCTCACAGGACTAAAACCACGGACACGTAAGGTTGCCGTGAGGACAACACACACTCCCTTTTATGTAAAATGGTAAGTACAGTGTGCAGACGGGAAATCATAACAACAAGGTGCCTTCCCATCGATGCACGGAAAAGAGCTGTTTCTAAGGTCTTGGAAGAGGCTGCAGCAAAAGAGGCCAGAAGGACCACACGAGGCCACGGAGCTAATTGAGGAAACACCAAGGAGCTGAAAAACAAGAGCACAGGGCCAGGCAAACATCGGGGTGGGTTTCCCGTGGCAGGCAGAACATGACAAGCTCAGGCTACTGTCAGCATCACAGAGATGCTTTAGACAGTTTATCCAAAACGCACACCAGTTTGCACATGCCCGACACTTTCCTTATGTCAACTGGGTGTGGCCAAATCCATGCCATCTCTGCCACCATTAACCTGCCTCCGAAAGATAGCTGGCAGAAGGCTAATGCTGGAAGTTTAAATTCCAGGTTGCAGTGCAAAATTTTTCAATATTGCACTTTTGGAAATAAATGAGCACCCCGTCACTGTTGTATAGGACAGACTCGCAACACTCGTTTCTAAACCAGTGAGGCTCCTTGCTTTCATCGGCCACGTTGCTGTTGGAAATATGAGAAACACTCTTTTTAAAAAGGTTTAAAAATTGCAGGCTGAAATGTTGGGAACAAGCTTACAAGGTGGACGTAAGATCCTGCTCAGGAGAAAGAAATGGCTTTGAGGGTTAGCGTCCCCTGCCTGGTGTTGGCCAGATCCCAGCCGCCTCTGCTCCTAAGACAGTCCCCAGGGTCAGAGTGGGGCGCCTCAGAGGCTGCTTCTAGAAGCATCTGCCACCTCCCAGCTGTCCCCCGCCCAGGCCACATCAGGCTTACTGTCCACGTCGCTGGGCACTTGGCCGAACATGGCCAGGTAGGGCTCATAGATGACCGAGCGGAAGATCCACCTCCAGCGATGCTCATTCTGCCTGAGGATCCCTTGCCTGGCCACGCCGAAGGCCACCATCCACACGGCAAAGAGGAACAGGAAGAAGAACACGTCTATCAGCTGCATGGGAGGACACGAGAGTGGAGTCAGGACTGCACCAGGGCGGCTTGTCCCCTCCACTGACCACGGAGAAGGACAGAGGCTCTGGGACCCTGGAACCTAAGGTGCCCAGCATTTGATCACTGATTTTTAAAAATGGCCATCATCACCCTTGGGTCTCGGGGCATCTCCTTCCCGGCACTAAGACTGACGGATGCATCTTTCCTTGCAGGTCCCCAAACCAGCGCAGCAGCAGAGACTTTCTGAATGAGACCAGCCTGGGAGCAGAAGAGGGATCCAACTCTGAACCCCCCTCCTCCTCTCCAGCTCACGTTCTGCAGACCCCTAAGCTATTGCCTTAGTTTTTTTTTCTTAAGGAAAATAAAAGTTCTCCTTTTTAGACAAGAAGGCACCGTTTTATCTTTCTTAATGTTTTGCACACATAGCATGACTTCATGGTGACTTGATGCCCCAGATATGCTTTGAATTAAAACCACAAACTCAAGAAGCTCAGCATTGGAAAGGAACCTCCAGATGAGCTCATCCAAATGCCCATCTGATTTAAAGACAGAAACACGGGAGGTTTGGGTCACGTGGAAAACAAGCTGAGAGAAGCAACATCGTCAGTGTGTATCTTTCTGTTATTTGTCCCCATGGAACGGGGCTGGTAGTGCTTTCCCGAAGTCTGTATCGCATGGTTGTAAGATTAAAGTTCCAGTCCACGCTATGCTTCTAGCTCACTGCATGTCTCCAGACAAACATATTAACCTTCTTGAACCTGACTGTCCACATCTGTAAAATGGGTATAAAAGTCCCTCTCCCGCCTAGGCTCCTAGTGAGTTGTTAAGACTCAAGTGAAAGCACTTGGAAACATGTAAAATCTAGAGATCTTTCTTAGCAACGCACTGAGTCACACTGTTTGCTCCTAACAGCCATCTTTTGTTAAATTATAACCTGGAAGAGGGGTCCCTGATGAAAACACATCAAGAAAGTAAACCCTACTGATTGTGAAATGCAGCCATCACTCTGTGCACAAAATCCTCCTCTCAACAACGAAAGGAACGCTGGATGCAGTTACAAGAAGGACAACTAACTACAAATATTCTTCATTCTTACCATCCTCTGCAACATTATAATCTTGGGTCCTAAATTCCTGCTGACCGTGAAAATGTGAATCAACCTGAGCGTGAATATAATGTAATCCAGGCAAAAAATCACTCGTCCGGAGTACAGCGAGGTTTTGTTAGAAGGGTAAAGCCTGTGGAAAGAAGAGGAAAGAAGCTGTGAGATGCTGACAAAAGATTTCAAAGTTTCGCTTTTTATCATTTTTATTTATTTCTGGATTGTATTTGCTAATTTTTTTAAATTTTATTGAAGTACAGTTGATTTACAATCAAAGTTTTGCTTTTAAAAATAACCAAACGTGAAGAAACAGCCAAAAGCCTGGGAACTGAGAGTAAGTGGAAATAGACCAGGGACATCACCGGCCCATCAGCCACTGAAAACCAAAGGCCACGTCTACTGCCCTCGTGGACTCCAGGAGAGGCAGGACACTTTAGTCCTTCATCCCAAATACTCCTGCAGGACCCAGTCCCGGCATCGCTAACTTCCTGGCTCACGGGCCTCTACGATGACCCCGGCCACTTGGGACTTGACCCTGCCAGGTTCCCCCCAGTGAAACTTACCTCGTTTGCACCAGATCATCTGATTAGCTAACCACCTGCTGGCGCGTTCATTGAAAGCCATATGTGCTTTCTAACTGGAATGCTCTAGCAATCACATCCAACCGTGATTCAAATGCTGGGCCTTTGAAAGAGACCTACTGTGTAGCACAGGAAACTCTGCTCAATGTTATGTGGCAGCCTGGATGGGAGGGGAGTCTGGGGGAGAATGGATACATGTATATGTATGGCTACGTCGGTCTGCTGGGCGCCTGAAACTATCACAACATTGTTAATCGGCTCTACTCCAATATAAAATAAAAAACTTAAAAAAATAATGCTGGGCCTTTAACCCAAGCAGACAGGGAGGGTTTTTTTGGAGGAGGAAATTGAGCTCTTACCCCGTTCATACTGTAGAGCGAGCACTCACTGTAAAGCATCTCGTTCTGGGGAGGTGTGAATATTAATGGTCAGGCTTCTCTGCTCCAATAGACCACGAGCTTCACCTTGAAGCTATTTGGGAAAGGCGGGCCGGAAAGGAGCATGGCTGGACAAGGTGGGCCAAGGTTTGTATGCACCCCAATTTCCCTATCACCGGGCGTCATGTTGCTTTTTGCCTTCAACCGTACTTTTCAACTGGTTTCTCTAATCCTCAGGGATTGAGGAACTCTTGTAGCTGGGAGGGCAGTCTCCAGAACCAACATTTAAGTTGAAGTTAAGTGTATGTTAGAAGATTGTGTGGCCCCAAACGAAAACACTGTGTTATATTTAACACCCTCATCATTCTCTCCTCGATTTCTAATTCTCTCCCCAAATTCTATAAGCACAAAGAGAAAAACCATGAAGAACCCTTTTTCAATTACAGATCACCAGGAGGGGGGAAGAGAGGAGACCCAGCTTTATGCCAACCAAGCTGTGTCTCTAAGAGGCAGAGACAATGGGCGTTTGTAATAATCTCTAAATGGGGGCGGGGAGGGCACATGGCAACAGGGCAGCCCCAGCCTGGCTCAGCCTCGGGCCATGTGATGGGAAGAACCGGCACCGTTGCAGTAAGAAAACATTTTTTAAAAGGAATAGCAGCCTCTTTTCTGAATGGAATTCCAGAGATAGGCTATATTCATAAAATAACGGGACCATAGTTCATCCTCTCTCTCTTATCTTGGGCTTGAAACGTCTTTCCTCCGCCTTTCCACCCAAGAGAATCCCAAAACACCTGAAACTTGAAAACGTGGTGAGGACTACTTACCGAAATACGATCCCTGCTATGAAATAAAAGAGCCCAAGCGTATCCATGATGTTCCACAGGTCAGTAAAATAATTCACCCCATTCATGTACCACTGCAGCACAGAGAGGGACAGAGAGAGGACACAGCAGCTTGGAAACATCAACGGCTTCCGGATTTATTCTTGCTCACAAATTTCTTTCCATATCCTTTTTGAGCCCATGATGCGCCAAGTACGCCCTGCAACTGCCCTGTGCTGTTCCAGGGGGATTGGAAAGTAGGTTGCATGCTTGCTGTGCTGTTATTCATGTGTTGATAACAAAGTCAAGATAAAAAGACTCGTGGATCCCAACTGTTTTTAAAGAGAAACCTGCAGAGAGTGAGTACAACCTGTGTGGGCAAAGGTGGAATGCCCCTCCCCATGGCTGCCACGTACAGTGGTGTAGGCTGTGCACTGCACAACTCTAGAGGGTGTTATCCATACTGCCGTCATCACAGATTTGTGTGTTTACTGTAAAAATTTTCTGGCACATGGCAATAAAGCATCTTATTAAAGAAACTTTTTAAAAAGTTTTAAAAACTTTTTTGCACACAGGTGCTATGTGTGGCAGCTAGGAGGACAGATGTGGTCACAGAAATGACCGACAGGAAGAGTGTGCCACAAATCAAGAGTGATCCTTCCATCATGATTTGTATATATCGGTCATGATTTCTCAGAAGAAAGCATGTCAGGAAAACACTGAAAGAGGGATAAGATTAACCATTAGAAGGCTGCATCTGGACAGCCTCTCTGGCAATGCATACGTTGGATTTGAGGGATTCCAGGGTGGTCATCTAACCCTTTCATTCATCCATCCACTCAAAACATATTTACTGAGAATCCACGGGATTGCAAACACCTGTGCTGGGCTCCTGGGACACAGAGACATCACCGGATTGGGGGTGATGTCGACACTCAAGGAATCTACCGGCCCACGGCAAAGACAGACGTTAAACATGTTTAAAATGAAACGTGATAAGGGTCGGAGGGGAGGTAAGATAAAAAGTCCAAGTGAGCTCAGATAAGGAAACCACCAGACTTGTGCACGGCAGGAAAACAACAGCAAAGATGTGTCATCAAAGGAACGTGCACTTTTCAAATCTACTAAATGAACCACCAACATGGGTCCACCTGCTATTAAGATATCTTACTTCCTATTCTGCACCTGAAACCAAGGCCTAAGATAAAGCAGCAAAGGAACTTGCCCTTAGGCAGAAAGCCAGCAAGTGATGGGTCTTAGGGCTCTGAAATGTGGTTTCCTCTCTCCAGTATCACCCTGCTTCTTTAGAACCCCCCCCACACACACACACACAGAGATCCCACCATCTTAGACTTGGATTTAAGAAACATCATCGGTTTCTCAACAAGTATTTCTTTTCACTCATTTATAAATGCAAACAGCAACTTTAGTGGACAAAGGGGTGAGGGTGTTATGAAATCAAGTACCAAGGAAATATTAAAATCCCCCAGGTGTGAGCAGCCCAATTTGACCATGTTCTCCTGTGGGATGGGTGAACGCCTGGGCTCAGAAATCCAGTCAGGATTCCTAACTGTCCATTTGGGTGGTCCCAGTGAAACTGATCACCACCCACCAAGAGCCATTTGCAAGATGAGGGTAGTTGGGACAAGCTCTACCTGCCACCTGCTTCCCTCTTTGAAACCCTGGCCTGAGAGGCAGGTAGGCACAGGGCAACAGGGCAGCCCCAGCCTGGCTCAGCCTCGGGCCACATGACAGGAAGAACCATAAGTAGAGCCAGTCTGAGGTTGGGAAGCACGGTTGCAGTAAGAAGACATTTTAAAAAAGGAATAGCCGCCTCTTTTCTGGATGGAATGCCAGCGATTGGCTATATTCATAAAATACCGGGAGCGTATCTCATCCTATCTCTCAGGATTTGGGGATTCAAGGGCCTCAAGACTGAACGTGCTCTCCATGAAGGGCCGCTGGGACTTACCTCACTTTAAATAAACATTCACAGTCTGTTTAATAGACCTAAGAGCTATTTAGCAACTATGTTTGCACTTATTGATTGCCTTGGTGAAAAATTCCAATTAACATAGCAACCTCTGTCTCCTGGGCAAGGGGACACAGGGAGACACTGACAAGCATGCATTTGACACCCAGACACTATCTGAAGCAGGTAACATCCTGCCTGGTTTTGCTTTTTGCTAACAAATGTGAATTAGGTTAATTAAGACAGTACCAGGCCGGCAGAGCTGATTGAGGAAACCAACCACAATGAAGGATTCCAAAGGCCTGCGTCTGCAGACCCGAAAGGGAAACAGCGACCCCAAGTGTCAGAGTCCTGTAATGACAGGAATCAGCAAGGCTGTGCTGTGGAGATGGGGCTCACAGACCACACAGGCAGAGCTGCTCCCTGCCAGCAGGGGTGGCCTTGACTCCACGCTCCTGACCTTAAGCACAGGCACGTCCCTCACCATCGCCTTAATATGCAGGACTGCTGAATTCAAACTGCCCCTGACGCAGACGTACAGAATGGACTTGAGGACACGGGGAGGGGGAAGGGGAAGCTGGGACGAAGTGAGAGTGGCATGGACATATATACACTACCAAACGTAAAATAGATAGCTAGTGGGAAGCAGCCGCATAGCACAGGGAGATCAGCTCTGTGCTTTGTGTCCACCTAGACGGGTGGGATAGGGAGGGTGGGAGGGAGACACAAGAGGGAGGAGATATGGGGATATATGTATATGTATAGCTGACTCGCTTTGTTATACAGCAGCAACTAACACACCACTGTAAAGCAATTATACCCCAATAAAGATGTTAAAAAACACTGCCCCTTCAAAAATAACTTTTACAAAGAAACACAGGACACACTTGGACAAAGCTACACATCGCTAATACCATCCATTATGAAGGCAGAACAGCTGGGACTCAGCCAGACCCTGTGGGCACCACATCAGGCCTGGGGAGTAACTGGGAAGCACATCAGAAACCCAGAACCTCCCCGAGGTTCCTGCCCACCGTCTGCCCCCACTCAGTGTCCCTGCTCTGTGTCTCTCCTGAGCAAAGCTCCACACACTCCACCTGCCGGGGGCCCCTCTCCGTGCAAAAATGCACCTGTCCTGAGTCTCCTTCCCGCATGACCCGAATAAGGGATGAGCAGTTAAATGTATACGCGAATCTGAAGGGAGATGCTTGTGACGTCAGGACTCCAAATTTTACAATCCCAAGTCCTCTAGGCCAACCTCCCCTCAACTCAAGACTCGCTCATTCAGTGCTACTGGCGGCGCTCACCTCCTCTCCCTGAAAGCTCCCAGAAAAGACCCTGCCGGTCATCGCCAGCTGGTAGAAGGTCCATGAGGACAGAGATATCTGCCTGTTTGGTGCATCGCTGTATCCCCAGGGTCTAAGACACTGCTTGTGGTAGGTGCTCAATAAATATTGGTTGAAAGAAAGACTGTGTGAATGAAGTGCTTGGCTTAAGCCGGGATGACTCTCCCTGCATCCTCCTTCCGGGCCAAGCTCTGCCCCTAGAGCAACCCAGGATAAGTCGTCTCTCTAGACCTCATGCTCCTTTAGATTCCTGGAGGACACAAACGACATTTGGACTCTGTGACTTTCATGCAGCCGGGAGGCAGGGTCGGGAACGGGACGAGGAGAGAAATGCTGGGAGCGTGAGTGAGGGGCAGCCAGCAGCAGGAAAAGAACTTTCCTTTTTACCAACCATTCCAAGAAGCTGCCAACAGCACCCTCTGCTCAAAAGGGTACGTCTGAGCCCCCCCCGCCAGCTTCCTCCCCACGTGCCCAGTGCTGGCTTCACGGTTCCCCCCTCACTCTCGGTCACAGCACATCTCTGGGGTTGAATCAGGAAGACCCCGCCTTGTCAATCCGGTTTTTAAAAAAAGATACACGCACTTGCCAGAAACGTGACAACGCCCGCTCCTGTGCTAGGCCCCGAGGATCAAATGTGAATAAGAAACAAACATCTGCGTGAAGTCATTTCCATGCCACCCAATTCTGGGCAAGAGCAGAGTATGTGTGAGGAGCTGGAACGCCCCAGTGAAGCTGGTGCCGGACGAGAGGGGCAAGGCTTGCAGGTAGGACACCCCGTCCTCTTGCTCCCCTCGGTAACTTCATGGTTATATGTAGGTCAAGTCATTATGCTGTATACCTTGAAAGTATACAGTGCTATATGTCAATAATATCTCAATAAGCTGAAAAAAATAACCACTTGCAGTAGGAAACATGCCCATTTAAGGATGGGGAACCAGAAGGTCAAAGAAATTAAGTAAGTTACTACCATGCTATTTGCAATTCCTGCTGGTTTCTCTCTCTCTCTCTCTCTCTCTTTCTCTCTCTCTCCATTTATTTGTGCTCATGACTTATTTGCCCCACTGGGCCTCCCCGTCCACAGAGGATGAGAGGTCTGCTGGTCTCTCAAACAGGATGAGATGCAGGGCTTTCCCCCCGCAGTCAGACAAACCCCTCCAAACTCACCCTTTCATCCTCTCCTCTGCAAAAGCCAAACTTTCTCTTTCATGTGCCTTTGAAAGGTGGTCAACCACGCCCGGGAGCACAGCAAAGGAAGGGAGTCAGGGCCCCAGCACCCGACTGGTCTAGGAGGGAACACGTGCGACCCCGTGCAGCGCCAGCTCCTGTGACAACGTAACTCGGGAGCTTCCTAATTTAAAAGCTCTTGGTTAACTTTCTCACAATGGCCAGGGCCCATTCCCGTTTTAAATGCTGACTCTCCTTCCATCTTTCTCTGCTTCTCTCCAGGAGGATATTTTCACACCCTGGCTGCTGATACACAGAAGTCAAAAAAAAAAGAGAGAGAACTAGCAAGTAAAACAAGGCCTCTGAGACTATATGGAAGGGGCTGTGAGTTGAACCTCCAGATTCATGCATTGAAGTCCTACCCCCCAGCACCTCAGGATGTGACCTTGTTTGGAAGTAGGGTCCTTGCAGATGTAATTAGTTAAGATGAGGTCATACTGGAGCAGGATGGGCCCCTGATCCAATGTGATTAGTGTCCTTATGACAAGGGGAGATTTGGACAGAGACATGCACACAGGGAGCATTTGGTGTGAGCATGAGGTCAGGGATTGAGCAATGCATCTACAGCCAAGGGACAGCAGAGATGGCCAGCAAATCTCCAGAAACTGGGGACGGGCCTGGAACAGGTTCTCCCTCACATCCTCAGAAGGAACCAACCTTGCCCACAGCTTGATCTCAGACTTCTGGCTTTCAGAACAATGAGATGATGAACTTGTGTTGTTTAAGCCGCCCAGCGGGTGGTGCTTCATCATGGCAGCCCTAGCCCTAGTGAGCTAATACAGAAGTGCCCTGGACTGAACTGTGACCACTTGAGCCAATGCCTGGGGCACCCATGGGGCTGATCTGAAGTCATAGAAACCCTCTGCACGTCAGCAGGACCAGGTCCTGGGGGAGATTTGCTGGTAGACAGAAAGCCTGATAATCTTGCATGCTCAACACACTTCTACCTGTACTCCATCTCCAGCCTGCGTCTGCACCTCCCACCTACTAGGCAAGCAAAGGCAGATCCAGGGCACTGGTACCAGGACTCCTGCCACCCCTTGTGCCCATGGCAGACACTTCTAATTCATTAAGATGTTCTCCTGCTGAAAATAGAGGCTCAGAATCTTTCTCAACCCAGGGCTCCTAGAAGCCACCAAAAAAAAAAAAAAAAAAAAGAATCTATTAGAGTTAGCATGATAGTCAAAACAATTTAGGAATCCTATTCCAGGCAGCAACTCTGTGGGGTCCAGAACAGCATCCTTTGCCCCTCCAAATATCTGGTATCACTTGGCACAGTACCTTGTACACTGTGAGCACCTAGGCCATACATGTTGAATGGATATGTTTTGCGGTTTGGGCTCATATGGGACAAGAGTGACAGCAACAGCAGTTCTCAAATATTTTGTAAACTACCATCTTAAAAGGATTTTCTGGGATGACTTTTCGTGATGGTTTAGGGACAGCACTGACCTCCACCATCAACATTTATTCATTCAACAATTATTAACTGAGCACCTGCTACGTGCCAGGCCTGGGCTAAGTTCAGATTAAGGGTGGGAAGAGGATGCCAAACAATGCAGATCCCAAGAAACTAGAGAAAACACCATGAATAAATGACAGGAACTCCCTGAAATTCACAAGGACGAATATGAATTTCTGACATTGTCAATCTGACATGCTGGGCATTGAGATGCTCTTAGCTGGAAAGTCCTTCCAATTCCCCTGCCACTCATGGTGCTGCCTACCCCAGTGACAGTAATGACAGGATCACAAATGGCTCCTGATGATGGGAGTGGGTTTAAAAGTCCAAGGTCAACCTGCTCTTTGAACACATTCCCGAGTAATTCATCTCCACCAATTGACGTTAATTAGAGAGCAAAGCTTGGGCTTGGGGCTAGGAGATCTCACGGAAGAGCGTCTTCATGTTCATGGGTGGCCACCAAATGAGAACATTTATTTGGGGGAAATAATGACTTTGGAACTTGAGGAGCAACTTCTGCTCCCCTTTGGCATTAGGAAGATGCCGCTCACTGAAGAAAGGAGGGGGGGCCCCACGTCAGGGCTGACCTACCTGTCTCACTTCATCACAGAACAGGACAAAGACCAGCGCATAGAGGACCAGCTCCGGGGGTTGTGGCACAGGGTGGAAATCCATGAGCAGCACGTAGGCAAAGAGCAGGAGGAAGGCGATATAGAAGACCACGTTCCAGGAGAAGACCACAAACGGGGAGGTGAAGAAGGCCACGTAGTACCACAGGAGCTTCCTGTGTTTGTCAAGGGGCTTCTTCCTGGACCGAGGAGGGACAGCACTGTCACCATCCTGGCCAACATCACTGCACGGGCTACACCTCTCCTCTGAACACCGATGAACATAGACCCACAGCTGGGCCAGGGACAGGTGGTGTCCAAATTGGGCTCTAAGTTTGACCCAGCCAAAATTCAGCCTCGGCATTTCATGCTTAATAGATCCAAATTCTGCCTCAGATATTGAAGACATGAGCCCACTTCTACCTCTTTGAAATCAAACCTGGGGGAAACCCACGGAGATCCCAGACCTAAAGTGCAGGGACTAGAGTGAACATTGTGATTTCCAGGCCTTATGATCCTTTGCACAAGAGCACACACACACAGATGCTTGTACACACACACAGATACATGTACACACACACAGATGCATGTACACACACACAGATGCTTGTACACACACACAGATGCATGTACACACACACAGATGCTTGTACACACACACAGATGCATGTACACACACACAGATACATGCACACACACAGATGCATGTACACACACAGATACATGCACACAGATACATGTACACACACAGATGCTTGTACACACACACAGATGCTTATACACACACACAGATGCATGTACACACACAGATACATGCACACAGATACATGTACACACACAGATGCTTGTACACACACACAGATGCTTATACACACACAGATACATGTACACACACAGATGCATGCACACAGATACATGTACACACACAGATGCTTGTACACACACAGATACATGTACACACACAGATACATGCATACAGATACATGTACACACACAGATGCATGTACACACACACACAGATGCTTGTATACACACAGATGTATGTATACACACACTCACACACGATTATGTGCCTTGGTTTCATACCTAAATGATACAAAGCCACAGCCCACCAAGGGTATAATAAACAGACACAGGATAATCTTCCAGTTCTTGGTGTCTCGGGAAATCTCTCCGTACCATTGCTTGGAAAGAAAATTCTACAGGAAACAGAGACAAAGGACACAGGTCCTTATTAATGCAATGACATGCTGGATGGTGTGCGACCTTTCTTCCCAGCCCTCAAACCTCTCCAAATAAATAACTCTCTGCATTGAGATCTTTATTCTTTTATATTAGTTACCTGGATTTTAAGGGGCTATGATTCAACCATATAAAATTCTGTTTGATTTTCAGTCCTTTTCTATGTTGGGTTCTGTGAACTTTAAAACAGAGGTTGTATGAGACCAAATTCACTAAACCTATGAATTTTAACCAACTCTAATTCTTACTGTGTACGTTTAAACAAGCACCTCTGTAGCTCCTTTTCCCTGAAAGATCACAAATTCACACGACATCCAGTGCTACCTGCGGGGCCCCAAGGATTCATTTCTGGAGGCAGATAGGTGACACCTGTCAGGACACTGAAAGGAAGTCGGCAAGAGAGAGACCACTGGTGTCTCAACACCCATTTGAGCTAAAAAGGCATGGAAAAGCTTTCCCCAGAACGTATCAGCCCCTGAAAGGTGGAACAGGGCCTCCCACAAAGGCAGGAATTAGAAATTCGTTTTGTCTCTGACAACAGCACTGAAAGTCAACACAGAAGGGGTGGGCATAGGCTGGGTCACACGGAAGGACCCCGCCGCTCTCAGAAAAGATCGTATCGGGTATCTCCTGGTGATCTGGTGGTTAGGACTCCACACTTTCACTACCAAGGGCCTGGGTTCGATCCTTGGTCAGGGAACTAGGATCCCACAAGCTGCACAGCATGGCCAAAAAAAACCCCCACAAGAACAAAAATATCATGCCAATCAGAAGGGACTGGTGTGTCTCCGTGGCAGAGCAGGGTGGACCTGAGGCCTTCCCAGCACTGTCTGGAGGGCTGGGACCCGGGGGCCCCATCCATACCCCGGCGCATCCCTCCAGGAGAGGACGGCTCCTCCCGAGAGCCCTGCCCCGCTCTACCTGGGCTTCTGGGGCCGGGCGTGTAGTTGGCTCTTGAGGGGCAGCCCCCAGGGAACCGCAAACTGCAGTTGGTGGGTAGGTGCTCAGATGGGCACCACTGGGGCAGGCAGCATGAAGCCCCCAGAAGGCACCTTCTCCTTAGCATACCTGTGTCTGCTTCCTTCCCTTCTCCTCCCAGCCTCTCGGCCTCCACTCCCCTCACGCACCTCCTGGACTCACGTCCAGCATAAACTACTTGCAGTCAAATCCTTGTCTGGCGGTCTGCTTCTGCGGGGCACTCCGAGACAAGTAAGGTCCCAACCCTTCCAGGGTGATGAGCCCACCAGGCCATCACCAAACGGCACCATGAGGCCCTCGGTCACAGAAAGCTCCCGCACTAGCTCGGCTTCCATGGCCACCAGCGACATCTGACCCCACACGTCAGCCTGCCCAGAGCAACCACACTCCCTGGTCCCACGGGCCGGGCAGGGAGACTTTCCATAAACATCGCTGAACCGGCATCTGGTGGAAACCGTCGGGCCTGGTGAACTTGGACGGGAGCATGAGTCAACCTCCCCAAAGCTCTGGGACACCTGCAAGAAGGGGTCTGGGGGCTAAGAAGCTGTGAGCAGAGCCATGAGCAGAGCGAGGCAGCCGTGGCAGCCGGCTGGGTCTCCCAGGCAACCCTGACCCCAGCACTGGCCTCCCTCCAGCCCACTACGACACAGAGGCTACACCAGAACAACAGCAAGGCTCCCTGTGTGTCCCTTGTCATCCATGACGACACTCACTGAATCCACTTGGCTGCAGTAGCAAACGGATTCTTTTGTAAACACTGTGCCAGTTACTGGCTGCATGGTATAATGGAAAGTCCGTAAGGCGGGCAACCATCATGGGATCAAATCCCAGCCCTGCCACTTCCTAGCAACCTGGGGAACATTCCAGAACCTCTCCGAGCTCCTGAGTCCTCCTCAGTAAAATGGGATGATGTCGAACCGCACACGTGCTGTGAAGATGAAGCGTGGTCGCGTGTACCAGGGCTACGCAGACGAGTGTCAGTCCTTCCATCTCTCCCCCATCTTCCTCCCCTTCACACCAGACCCCTCCAGCTGGGATGGTGGGTGGAAAAAATCTCCCCTCCGAAACCTGAGATACCAGGTGCAAACTGCTGTTAATGTAATTTGGGGCAGGAAACGTCTACACTGGCTGAACCCACTTCATACTAGTTTCTCTGCTGCCATTACTACTAGTAATAGTTCTAAGAGTAATAGCTACCGTAAAGGGCTGGCCCCACTCACATATTATCTCATTGAATCCTCACAGCAACCCTTCCTTTACCCCCTAGTATGCCCACTTTACAGATAAGGAAACTAAGGCTCAGAGAGTTCATGTAACCTGGCCCATCCCTACACCTAGTTAGAGATACACTGGATCCAGAGACCCAGCTGATGGAAAGGCCCATTTCTGGGCATGATGTTCGGTGACTGCATGTTGCTTACCTGGACCCCGGGCTGAGCGATGAAATGCTGGTCCGTGGCCTCCACCGCCAGCTCCAAACAGCTGCTTCCACCCCAGGCTTCACAGGAATAGACCAGGAGCTGTTCTGCCAAGTCTTCGTCGCTGCTGTAACACTCCGTGAACAGCTCTAAGTGACATTGTCCCCAGAGAGAGGGAAATGGGAGGCAGGGCTGGCCAGTACACAGAACTTCCCCCCACCCCGGGCCCACCAGCCAAGCCCTGACTTCCATGAAAGCCTGGCTGTGAGCATCCTGGATTATAAAAGGCAAAGAGAACACCAGTACAATATAATTCTCTACTGAACAAAGGGACCTTCTTTGGGCACCCCGCACACAGCACAGTGCCTCCTGGCGGCAGGTGTCCAGAAATGCCCACTGAATTGAGCTGCAGTGAACATGAGGAATGCCCTCTTTGGTGGGTTCAGCCACGGGGGAGGGGAGCCAGACCCTGAGCCCCCTCCATCTCATTTACCTCTGTGCTTTTTTGGTGAGGTTCTTTGCGGTTAAGGCACAGTGCAAAAAAAAAAAAAAGCCAAAATGACGTAATAAAAATCACTGGCCCAGGGCTTCCCTGGTGGCGCAGTGGTTAAGAAGCCTCCTGCCAGTGCAGAGGACAAGGATTTGAGCCCTGTTCCGGGAAGATCCCACATGCCGCGGAGCAACTAGGCCTGTGTGCCACAATTACTGAGCCTGCACGCCTAGAGCCCATGAGCCACAACTACTGAAGCCCATGTGCTACAACTACTGAGCCCATGTGCCTAGAGCCTGTGCTCCGCAGCAAGAGAAGCCACCGCAATGAGAAGCCCACACACCGCAACGAAGTGTAGCCCCCGCTCGCCGCAACTAGAGAAAGCCCACGCACAGCAACGAAGACCCAACGCAGCCAAAAATAAAATAAATAAAAATTAAAAAAAAAAAAACTTAAAAAAAACCCAACAACACTGGCCTACTGCATTGAGGGTGTGCTTATATTTTGAGACCTTATGACAAACAGATTGGTGTGTAGCTCCTCAGAGAAAATCCTTTAAAAGTCGAAATGCTCGGAGCCATTGCCCAGCTGAAGTCAATCCAAAAACAATGTAATACCTTGAAATTTTTAATATAGTAGAAGAAATAATCAGACACCTTTTCCCAACACAGAGAGGCTAAATGCATGAACATTTCTTCATTAGATCAGACAACAGACAAACACGCCTGCATTTTGCAACGTGCCACCTTGCAAACTGAAAACTCCCCAGTGGAAAGAAGAAAACTGAGCCGGCCTAAAATTCTCTGTTGCTGCGAGGCAACTGGTCCTGGATTTCTCACAGTCCCGCGGGGTCCGGGCCCTCTGAGCAGGGGCGATGGCAAGCCGTGTCAAGGGCAGGTGAACAGCGAACAGAGGACAGATGTTTCAGGAGTGTCACACTCAGCGGGGCCTCTGCCCTCTTCTGTTCCAGGTGATGAGAAACATCGCCCTGGAGGGGAGCTGGGCAGCTCGCCTGTTGTCTTGGGTTATAGAAGCTCTGAGCCTCCTAAGTTTGTGGAGATGTGGGACCACCAACACCAGCCCTTATTCACGTGACCTCGTGGGGAATCGAGGCATGGGGACCAACCCAAGATGCCACTCTGGCTGCTGCCTTTGCCATTAGTAGCAAACCATCTGTGTCCCTAACCCAGGGGTCTGGGGTCTTCTGTCAGTATATGTATAGGAAGCTGGCAGGCTAACCTGCTAGCTTGCACATCAGGTAAAACCTCACACGTGTCAAGGTTTCTGAATAGCATCCCCAAAACAAAACACCCCAAGGCTTCCCTATGGTGCTGAGTTACTTAGACCTGGCCTGGGTGTGGCCCTGGGCAGCTGTGGGATGAGAGAGCCTATATTTCACCACCTTCATTCTTGGAAAAGTCAGTAAATGCCACGCGGTGTGGCTGTGCCGGCCACGGCTCCCGTTCCCAGAGGCTTACCCACTGCTCGGGTCTCGTACTCGTTTGCCAATTCCTCGGACTCCCCTGCAGCATTGATGTCATTCTTCACCTTGGCCAGAGTCTTCAGAAGCTTGCTGGCTCCCAGGGCTGCCAGAGTACAGCCCCTGGTCTTCCAGAGGGGTGAGAATGTCACAGTTAATTCGTAAGCCCTTGCAGTCGAGTCAACATCAAAGTCAGGCAAGCACAGATTGATGGCAAAAGCAGGAAGTGGTAAAAATCTGAACTGTTCATAATGATTCCCAGTAAAATTTGCAATGTGCACCAAGAGTCTTGAACCTGAATATACTCACAGTCTTGAACATGGAATTAACATACAAAAAAAAATCAAGATAAATGCATCACTAATTATTAGAAAAATGCAAATCAAAACTACCATGAGGTATCACCTCACACCAGTCAGAATGGCCATCTCCAAAAAATCTACAAATCATAAATGCTGGAGAGGGTGTGGAGAAAAGGGAACCCTCTTGCACTGTTGGTGGGAATGTAAATTGATACAGCCACTATGGAGAACAGTATGGAGGTTCCTTAACAAACTAAAAATAGAATTACCATATGACACAGAAATCTCACTACTGGGCATATACCCTGAGAAAACCATAATTCAAAAGGATACATGTACCCCAATGTTCATTGCAGCACTATTTACAATAGCCAGGACATGGAAACAACCTAAATGTCCAATGATAGATGAATGGATAAAGAAGATGGGGTACATATATACAATGGAATATTACTCAGCCATAAAAAGGAACGAAACTGGATCACTTGTAGAGATGTGGATGGACCTATAGAGTCGGTCATACAGAGTGATGTAAGCCAGAAAGAAAAAAACAAATATTGTACATGCATATATGTGGAATCTAGAAAAAACGGTACAGATGAACCTATTTGTAGGGCAGGAATAGGGACATAGACGTAGAGAACAGACATGTGGACACAGGGGTGGGACGGGAGGGTGGGACAAATTGGGAGATTAGGTTTGACATAAATACACTACCATGTGTAAAATAGATAGCTAGTGGGAACCTGCTGTATAGCACTGGGAGCTCAGCTCAGTGCTCTGTGATGACCTAGATGGGGGGGAAGGCGGGGAAGGGGGGGGAGGGAGGTCTAAGAGGGAGGGGATATAGGTATGCATATAGCTGATTCACTTCATTGTACAGCAGAAACTAACACAATATTGTAAAGCAATTATACTCCAATAAAAAAACAAGACAAATGCAGGAGAAGCTGATAGTTAGACGTGGCAATGGGAAGCCTGATGACCCACCATCATGCTGTAACAGCTCAGAGGGGGAAATTGGTCAAGGACACGAAGACTGACAATTATAGTTAGTGAGAGTGTGTGTGTGAATCAATATTCAATACCTAATCTTAGGCTCTAAAAACAGAGAATGCAGCTTCTTTTCAACTGTTCATAAATCATTTATAAAAATCATCATGTGTGGAATCACAAAGAAAAGTCTCAATCATTTCCTAAAGCAGGCTTTGTACAGGCCCTACTTCCTGCCTATAATGCAAGAAAGTTAGAAATTAATTTTAAGTTAAACTTTAAAACCTCCTCCACTTGGAAGACAATCACACATCCACACAAACCTAAGAAGCAGGTGCCTCCTGGATTACCCACCAAGCCCAGAACTTTCCAGGGACCTCCCCTCCCAAACACACCCCTGTTCACATGGAAACAGGCACAACCATATCTACCGACATCAAATATTCCCTTTTACTGAGGACGCTTTAGATTAGGTATGTGAGGTTTGAAAGGGTCAGAACGACCACAACCAAGCATACATCTGCCACAGACTTGGACATTTACCTGCTCCCAGATGGCTTTGGAAAGTTCCTTCTTGTTCTGAAGAATGGCCCAGATGAAGAGTGCCTGCAGGGGGTGCCGAGTAATAGGAGAAACGTCCTGGGAGGGATGAGAGCAGGGGGTCAGCACATGCAGAGGGAGCACCACTTTGGCAGACACACTAGTGTAAGAATGAAAACAGGGTCAGGATGCCCTAGGAGAGCGCCCCATGTTTGGAGGCTCTGTAACTTGGCGTCTGAATCCATTCTCACAGAACCGTGATGTGAGTTTCAACAGAATCTCTGATCTATCATAAAAGACAACGTACAAGTAGATGGAAAGGTATAAAGGGTGAAAAAATGGGCTGACGGCAATTTAAAAACTGAATGACTTCTGACAGGCTGAAGAGAAGTTCTTCTCATCATAGAAATCTCTTTCTCATCTAGAAAAATCGTCCTAACTAAATTCTAACTTTCCAATAGTTGAAGTTCAATTATCACAATGTGAAACTAAAGTTATTTCTTTGGAGCGTTACTCAAAGTTACAATTCCTAATACATCAACTAAGAATCCCAGCTCCCATTCAGCCTCCCGTATCTTCCAAGGGAACCTTTTCAGATAGAACTCTATGTATGTATTCCTTTTAATCTTCCCTAAGGTTTTACCAATATCCAAATGTTTCTGGCATAGTTATAGATACTGTGGAGAGTTTTAACATAAATAGCATCAAACAGCTTTTTAAACATTTCCAATTCCTTCAAACACCTAGCTCATTTAGATTTTTGCAACACACATGTAATAAAATTCTAAAACTATAAAAGATCATGATCTAGTTTGAGTTTTCCCAGAAGCGATCAAGCATTTGAGACAGGTAGCTTATTTTGGACAAGATTCCAGGAAAACCACTAGGAAATTGAGGAAATGAGATTGGAAAAGAAAGGACCAACAAGTTGTCACGGTAAATAACCAGGGATTAATCCCACTAGGCAACCCTTGGAGCCAGTGTAGGACACAGGTCTCAGAATTATCTCCTCTGAGCAGGGGGGTTGCTGAGGTATTTATACACCAACTTCTGGCAGTCACTGGGCTCTGACCAGAGCAGACCTTCAGCAAAGAGTTGCAGGTGCTAGAAACTGGGCCTGCCTGTGCTTAAAATAGGAAATCTTGAGAGAATGTAAGTGGTACATCCACAACACCTTCTCAAATGGAAACCTGGATTATCTCTTTACAAAGATTCACTGCCCCTTTTATTCACAAAAGGAAACTCGGCAGTTCTCCTTTTCTTTGCATAGGTAGCAGAGAACTATTTTAGGCAGATCATGTCCAAAAGGCTAAGACATGATCAGGCAGCCAGTCATTTTTCCCCGTTCCCTGCTAGATGCCTTCAGAAAGTGTGTCGCACCAAGCTTTGCAATTAGGAAATACTTCAATAACTAGTTGTAAAGATAGCACAAAGAATAAAGCAAGAAAATGCACCACTTGTTACCTTGCTAGGACTTGCTAGCTTAAATAAAGGCAGGAGGAAAAAATAACAACCCCAACATGTTAACTACATGACAGCAATGAGGTAGGGAGTAGGAAAGATGGAAGTAGAGAGATTTTTTGAGGGAAGACTCAAGAGAGCAAAGAATTCAAGCAGACAGCTGTGACAGTACACACATGGAACTCTACGTCTATCTCATCCCTGCTATTCCTGTCTTCCTTCCGGAAGGCTTTTCGGAAGTTAGCAACCAGTTTCCAGACGAACGTGAGGAGGGTGTCATTATAGGAATTCTTGGCAATCTGCAGGTTCCGATACACCAGGGTGCTGAAGTGATTGGAGAAGAGCTCGGTGAGGACGTCATTGGTGAGGAACTTCTGCAGGTTCAAGCCATTCTCCAGAAAGAGGCGGACAAACTTGGGTCTGTCCTTTATGAGAGCCATAAACATGACTTCCTGAAGGTCAGCAGACTGAGGAGAAAGAGCAGAGAGAGAATGCACAGCCTAAATCCAATCAAGAAGACAAGGCACCTTCTTTCTCAGACACATCGCATTTTCAACCATGAGGTAAATAAAATTTATCTTTTCAGTTGTAACACAATATTAGATGACAGCTCAAACATCGAGATGGGGGAAGAAGCAAGGTGGAATCTTTGAAATCAGCCAGATGTGAGCTTGGATGGGAACTGGTCTCTTGCTGTTGTAAAGTGGAGATAATGACACCCACATAAGGATGATGTTGAGGGACTTCCCTGGTGGTCCAGTGGTTAAGACTTTGCCTTCCAATACAGGGGGTGCGTGTTTGATCCCTGGTTGTGGAGATATGATCCCACTTGCCTCGTGGCCAAAAGACAAAAACATAAAACAGAAACAATATTGTAACAAATTCAATAAAGACTTTAAAAATGGTCCACGTCGAATAAAAATCTAAAAAAAAAAAAAATTACATTAAAGAAAGGGATGATGTTGATCAAGAATTGATCCCAGTGTCTGGCATAAAGGAAGCACTCGCTCCATTAGGGGGCCGGGGGCTCATGGTACAGCTCACACCATTTCTCTGAGGTCTACACTGGACACCAATTGTGGCCTAACCACCAGCCAACTTTTCCTTCTGTGCCATGGGGTTGCCCCACTGCCCTTCCCATGCCATGAGGCAAGTGCCTGGTCATGTTACATAACCATGAGTCACTGGAACACTTGACAGTGATACCTGGTTATTATTTATCTGTACCTCTACTGTCTGGGCTCCTGGTAATCCTTATCCCATAGAAGCTTATTAAGCATCTTAATAAAGATAATTAACGTGTACTTCAGACACAAACCTGTGGTCCATGGGCCACACCAGCTCTCAGATATGTTCTGATGGTCCTCCATACTATTTCTTACAATTTTTTTTTTTTTTTTTTTTTTTTTTTGCGGTACACGGGCCTCTCACTGTTGTGCCCTCTCCTGTTGCGGAGCACAGGCTCTGGACGTGCAGGCTCAGCGGCCATGGCTCACGGGCCCAGCCGCTCCGCGGCATGTGGGATCTTCCCGGACTGGGGTACGAACCCGTGTCCCCTGCATCGGCAGGCGGACTCTCAACCACTGCGCCACCAGGGAAGCCCTATTTCTTACAATTTGATTCAGTTGCCAATATTAAAAATTAGACAGTTCATAAAAATCCACATTGCCAGCATTAAAATCCAGATTCACAAGTAAATACCAGAAGCTCTGACAACACAGAGAACCGTCAGTTGGAGCCAACTGGGGCAGCTCCAGGAGCCTGGGCACTGTAGCCCTGAGCCCCCCCACTAGCCTCGCGGCGGCTCACCCAGCCCACTGTCCTCACTTTAATTGTCTGAGCCCTGGTTCAGGGGAATATTCCCTGCCAAGGGCAGCATTAGCGGTTTCTGTTTCTGTCTGATGTTGGTCTCTCCGGGATCACACATTGTCTGCAGAGCCAACTGCCAAGGGTCCCTTGAGTCCCCCCACTGTGGCTCCAGGCGAGACAGGGACAAAAAGAGGTGGCTGCCCTGATACCCTGCACTGCTAACAAGTTCCCAGGTTACTCATGCTGCCCCGGGTCCAGGGACCACCCTCTGAGAGCCACTGGCATGTGGAGAAGAGAACAGCTTTGCAGTCAGACACACGTTTGTTTCCAAACCTTGGTTCTACCGTTACCTTATGTGCGACCTCGAACAAGACTGTGTCTCAACCTCAGTTTGCTCGTCTGTAAAATAGGTGCTTGTGGGGATGAAATGAGATAACACAGGTCAAGATGCCTTTGGAGATTCGAGTTCGGAGCAGGCCCTCAAAAAACCATCAGAATGGCCCTCCTGTGGTACCCATGGAGCCCTGGCTTATTAACCAGCAAAATGAGATAATCCCTGTGATGGCTGGCATGACGGCCAAGTGAACCAGCACAGTGAAGCTGCTTTGTGCACTACACAAGGTTATGCAAAGATCTTTAGTTATTTTTAAACAAAGACTTCTATACGGCTTAATATGTGCCAGTGTTCTAAGCACTTCAGAAATATTATCTGATGTTATCATCATAACAGTCCAGTGAGGTAGCTACCACTATTATTACCATCTCTGTTTTCAGATGAGCAGCGGTGTGCTGGTAAATACTTTACAACCAACATTCTGGGAGAAAATCATAAGCCCCGATTTGTAGTATTTGACCATTGATTGCTACAGTGTAAATGCTCCCAACGGGGCCAGTCTTCGGCTACCACGTGACATCACTGAATGCACAACTGGGACCCAACACAGAGTAGCAAGTATGGTGTTTCCAGAATGCAGATACGATAGACATAACCTCCAGGGTATAGATCAGAGTAAATGTAGGAGAATAGTTAGAAAGGGACGAGTTTGATTATTTATTGCCTTTGTTTTTAATAAAATTTATTTAGCTCTAAGAGTATAGTATTTGATTTTTAATGACTGTATTTAACAACAGACTCAAAAAACCCTAAAAATTTTAGCAGTCAGCTCTTGCTAAAACCAGTATGAACTGACCCCAATTCACCACTGTACAAGGAAACTGAGGAAGGTTAAGGAACTTGCAGAGGTTAAATCATGCAGATGGGCTGGCTCCAGAGTCCATCCTCTCAACCATTATGTCCTTCACTCAACTACCTTTAGCTGAGTTAATAAAATTAAATGTACTATTCAATGCATGCCTGAGTTTATGTTTATTTGTACCATCTGATGTCACTTAAATAGAACATTTCACACACAGGGGTTCATTTCTGAATCAATTACCTAGATTTACAAACAGTTCTGTTTTCCCTCAACTAACTAAAGGCTTGCCATGTGAGATAGGGCTCATTATACTGCAAAAACCAAAGATAATGTTTGCTAGAGGAATGAATAATTTAAAAACCCATAAGCCATGATTTTATTTGGATTCTATTCTTAAAATTGATCACATGTAAGGACAACTGAAGTCTGTATCTTTGATTATACAACGATAGGCCTCAAAGTGTTTTCACTGCCCACCAGTGACTGAAGAGCTTAAAACAGAGAAGCCTCCACCTTGCAGATCCAAGTGTGATGGTTTATAATTGTTCCTACAAAACAGAGCTCCTAAGGCGGATATCACTTTAGTTGTACCCAAGAGGATGCTGCTGGAAAATGCAGTCTTACAACTCTCATCAAATTCAAAGTGAGAAAAGTCACTCTACTGGAAAAAAATACAGATTTTCTGGACATACAACTTCCATATTGGAGGTACTCGTTTGCCTGGGGGAGTCCTGATTTTCTAACTCTAAGATATTCATTGTATGTCTTTAATCAACTTGTTCTATTTTTCTCTTACGCGTCTCACTGCTGACAATTCTCTTATGAGAACTTGGCTAAGAAGGTGGGGCAGGGCACAAAATGAGTACCGCTGTCTGGATTTTTAGTTGAGTTATTTCTGATAAACCCCTTTCAATCATCCTGCACTTAGTTTCCCCACATTTCTGTCCATCAACTCCTAGGAGGAAATCTGCACCTCAACACCTCCATGGAGAATTGCCTCTCATATCATGGTGGGAGAGCTATAAACTTTGGATGGTAATGGTGGATTGATGTTACCTTACATTAGTGTATTTACTTTTATTATCTCTTTGCAAGCAACCTACTAAGTCAATGTTATTATCCCCTACTACAGATGAGGAAAGTGAGCCTTGGCAACACTGATGTACCAGGACAGGACAATCTTTTACAATATTCAAGGGCAAAGACCCTGTCAGAAATGGACCAGACCTGTCACTGGATAACCCAGGAGGGCTTCCTATGTACCTCCCACCGGCGGTCATTGGTGAAAATCTCATCACTGGCCAGGTCCAGCTGGTTCCACTCCAGCAGAAGCTTCAGCTGCCCATTCCAGTTATCCTTATCTTGTTCATTGGTGCTAAAGGCTGTAAGAGGACAGGGAAAAAAATCAACTCACCAAACACCCAGAAACAAGAGAGTCAGAACCATTACATATGGCCAATTATCAGAGCCATTTATCAAAGGAGATTCTAAGCATGTTATCTTAGAATCAGACACTCAGAGCCGTCACTTCACTGACAGTTTATTTTCACTCAATCTTATCCATATTCTATATGTCCCAAAGTATGTAATGTGGATCAATTTAGGTGATAATATCTTTCCATTTCATATCCTAACAGTTAACTATGATATATTGATATTTTCCCATAGATTCAGATTCCATAAATTTCCAGGACCACATCTGACTTTTACTATACCTAAAGCTATGACATAATGAGCTCTATCATAACAATACTCCACTTGTCTTTTTCAGAGCTGATAATTTCTGTACCTATGTATCTCTACAGACATAGTCCCATTTTAATAAATATCCTTACAACCGAATTCCTGACCAGCACAGTAAGGATGATTCTAATAAACAGCTAAGGCTTAAAGTGCACTTCTCTTGTGCTTACTCTGCTCTGCATGCCTTAAATATATTCATCAGACGGCTCAACTCTACGTGGCCTTTGCCAGCGGTCTATTTACTTCAGGTAATCCCACCTTGATGGGATTCTCAGACAGCAAAGTTCACACATGAGGATTTTAAAACCGAGGTTCATTCATAAGCATAGGAGACGTGTTAACCCCTGAAACTGAACGCAAAATTATCTACGTGTGTGTGCACGTGTGTACACAGATGTGGAATCTAGGACAGAGGTCCATAGCTTTTATCATATTCTCAAAGTGTCTGAGACTCAGATAAAGATTCTAAACCACTGCTGGAGACAGCTCTTTGGAAAGCACTGTGATCATCTTTAACTGATATTTTGATGAAATAAAAATTCTTGTTCTGGGGGCTTCCCTGGTGGCTCAGTGGTTGAGAGTCCGCCTGCCGATGCAGGGGACAGGGGTTCGTGCCCAGGTCTGGGAAGATCCCACATGCCGCGGAGTGGCTGGGCCCGTGAGCTGTGGCCGCTGAGCCTGCACGCCCGGAGCCTGTGCTCCGCAACGGGAGAGGCCATAGCAGTGAGAGGCCCGCGTACCGCAAAAAAAAAATAAATAAATTCTTGTTCTGTTAAATATATACAACCAAGGAGATTTAACTCAGCAGGTCAATAGTAGTTATTCCAACTTCTAATATATGCTAGTCAAAATTAAGTGCAAGATTATATTTCAGTAAAGCTGTTTTAAAAAATACATGGAAGCCATTAAAAGCCACAGAAAGCAACACAAAGCTGAAACTTCTACAGGAGCTAATTTTACTCACCTTTGTACAATGCATAGGAGATAGCATTGCTCACAATTTCATCCCCAGCTTCTTCTATTTTAATAACGGTTAATAGGTGAGAACTTTCGAGAATTTCTTTGAGCTGGCGAGATTTAAAGAGCAGAGTTGTCAGCCAACTGATTTCAGGCACAAGGAGCATAAACTCTCTTTTGGTGAGGAATATTTTACTCCATTTTCTTAAAGACCACCTATAGGAACGTTCCAAATCTCCTTCCCTCTTCTACAGCACCTGTACCCACAGCATCTAATTTCTAAATTGGAACAGTGAGTCCTTGACCACAATGAGAATAAAGTACTGGCTCTACAAGGGCACATATATCAACAAGACCCTATCAAAAAGCTGAGAGAGGAACCCTCCTACATTGTTGGTGGGAATGTAAATTGGTACAGCCACTATGGAGAACGGTATGGAAGTTTCTTTAAAAACTAAAAATAGAGCTACCATATGATCCAGGCACCCCACTGCTGGGCATATATCCAGAGAAAACCATACTTCAAAAAGATACATGCACCCCAATGTTAATTGCAGCACTATTTACAATAGCCAGGACATGGAAGCAACCTAAATGTCCATCGATAGAAGAATGGATAAAGAAGATGTGGTGCATATATACGATGGAATATTACTCCGCCATAAAAAAGGAATAAAATAATGCCATGTGCAGTGACACGGATGGACCTAGAGATTGTCATACTGAGTGAAGTCAGACAGGGAAAGACAAATATCATATGATATCACTTATATGTGGAATCTAAGAAATAATGGTACAAATGAACCTATTTACAAAACAGAAATAGAGTCATAGATGTAGAAAAAAAAATTAGGGTTACCAAGGGGGAAAGGAGGGGCAGGAAAGATAAATTGGGATTGGCATATACACACTACTATACATAAAAAATAGATAACTAATAAGAACCTACTGTGTAGCACAGGGAATTTTACTCAGTACTCTATAATGATCTATATGGTAATAGAATCTAAAAAAGAGTGGATTTATGTATATATATAACTGATTCACTTTGCTGTATAGCAGAAACCAACACAACATTGTAAATCAACTATACTCCAATAAAAATTAATTTTTTAAAAAAAGCTGAGGGCTCCCCTGGTGGCACAGTGGTTGAGAGTCCGCCTGCCGATGCAAGGGACACGGGTTCGTGTCCTGGTCCGGGAGGATCCCACATGCCGCGGAGCGGCTGGGCCCGTGAGCCATGGCCGCTGGGCCTGCGCGTCCGGAGCCTGTGCTCCGCAACGGGAGAGGCCACAACAGTGAGAGGCCCGCGTACCACAAAAAAACAAAACAAAACAAAAAGCTGAGAGACTCATTGACTAGGGATGAATGTGTATGTGTGTGTGTGTGTGTGTATGTGTGTGTGTGTAACACATGGTAGGTGCTCAGTTGTTGAATGAGTGAATAAATGCAGAAAAGAGAACAGAAGACCACAGAAAGCATCCGAGTGTGGATGTAGGGCTTAGATTATAGGAAGGAAATTTCAGTGTGAACAAAAGCCAAGACAACTTGGTGACTGACTAAAGCGACAAGGAATTCACTATATTATCCTTTGTGATTTTTCTTTAAAATTTAATTTTAAGATACTTTTTAAGATTCAAGAGCTGGGGGAGAGGCAGAGCCCTTGATTCCAAGGATTCAGGCATTGGCGAGCTTGGTGGGAGCCTGGCAAGGAAGAGCTCCTTCTGGAGGAGGAAACGAGTCTGGCTGTGGTTAGACTGAGTTCAAGATGGTGGTGGGTTTTCCTGGCAACATTTGGAAATGAGGGCCTAAAACTACAGAGAGTTTCAGCTGGGTGGAGAGGGAAGCCTCAGGTCAGGCTGGAAGGGTGAAGATGTGGACTAAAAAGGGCTCTTGCATATATCCAGAAAAGATGAAAGCTCTTAATTCAAAAAGATATTTACACCCGAATGTTCATGGTAGCGCTACTTACAGTAGCCAAGACATGAAAGCAACCCAAGTGCCCATCAACAGATGAATGGATAAAGAAGATTGTGTGTGTGTGTGTGTGTGTGTGTGTGTGTGTGATATATATAGAACTGAATCACTTTGCTGTACACCTGACACTAACACAATACTGTCACTCAGCTATAGTTCAATTTAAAAGAAAAAGAAAAAAGAAAAGCCCTTGGATTTGGACTTTAGGAGGTGACCTCAAGGCTGCAGTTTCCTGGGAAAAATAGTGTCGGAGGCCCTAGTTCAAAGGACATCTGAGGGTGACGAGGAAATAAATGAAAACGGCGGGAAAACACAAGTCACAGTGGGTTTGATGGAGAGAGGAGGAGGGGCTGACAGCAGGAGGGGAAGGGCCCTCTCATTACGCTGGCAGCCTTTGTTCAGGCAGAGGAAAGGGGTCCAGCCAGAAATGACACGAAGGGAAGGGTCTAGGTCCCAAGATTCTGGGGCACAAGTGGGGGTAAGCAGCACAGAGGGGGTGAGACATCTTTTCCTTCAAAATGAAAAGGAAGAAGGAGAAGGTGAATATGGATATAGAGCAAACTGATGGGACCCAGAGATGCTGCAGGGGCGCCTACCTCATCCCCCCTCCCCACCCACGTACTCTCACCTCCTCGGATACTAACCCTCTACTGCAGCCAGTATGACCTTAACTGAATACACTTGGATCACGCCTCATCCTGCCTCAAACCCTTCAGTGACTTCCCACTACACCTGAACAAGAACAAAACCCTCAAAAGTCCTCCAGTTTCCACCCACAGTATCCACCCTCATTGCCATCTTTCAACTCCTCGGTAGCCATGCTTACCTCACATCTCAGGAACTTTGCACCCAACAACCCCAGCCCTCACCCTTGAACCCCACCCATCATTCAGACATGGCTCCCACGCCACTGCCCCTGAGAAGCCCTCCCTTGAAAGGCCTTCCACACCAGGCCAGGCTCCCTTGGCTCAAGCCCTGTGTATCCATGCTACCTTTCTTCAGAACACCCTTTCTGTTTTGAAACTATACAATACATTGTATTGTAATTACTCAACATGAATTTTTTTCAATTTCTGTGCTCTCTCTGAGGATAAGCACTCCCTGTTGCGTATACTGTTCTTTCTGAAATGCCTGTTCCAGTACCAGGCATACAGTATGTGCTCAATGAACAACAAATAAACAAATCCAGGTGTTTGAAATAAATGAATGAATGAATGATACCTTGGTTGGCAGATAGACTGGAAGACTTGAAGGGTCAAGTTATTGAGAAGGTGGGGAGTAGATACAGCAGAATAACTATGAGAGCACTGCTAGGGGAGGAGGGCCTGGTCCCAGTGGGGAAGAATACAGGGTCTCTTGAAGAGGATGAGAAACCATAAGGTCAGTTTAGGGTGCTCTTTGTCCACGTGATCAGTAAGGTCACCCACAATTACCCTGGGAGGTTACTCAATTAATATTTGATTGGAGATTGGTTCAAGATGGCAGAGTAGAAGGACGTGCGCTCACTCCCTCTCGTGAGAGCACCAGAATCACAACTAACTGCTGAACAATCATCAACAGGAAGACACTGGAACTCACCAAGAAAGATACCCCACAACCAAAAACAAAGGAGAAGCCACAGTGAGATGGTAGGAAGGGCACTATCACAATAAAATCAAATCCCGTAACTGCTGGGTGGGTGACTCAAAAACTGGAGAACACTTATACCACAGAAGTCCACCCACTGGAGTGAAGGTTCTGAGTCCCGTGTCAGGCTTCCCAACCTGGGGGTCTGGCAATGCGAGGAGGAATTCCTAGAGAGTCAGACTTTGAGGGCTAGTGGGATTTGACTGCAGGACTTCGGCAGGACTGGGGGAAAAAGAGACTCCACTCTTGGAGGGAACACACAAAGCAGTGTGTGCATCGGGACCCAGGGGAAGGAGCAGTGACCCCATAGGAGACTGAACCAGACCTACCTGCTAGTGTTGGAGGGTTTCCTGGGGAGGGAAGGGGGTGGCTGTGGCTCACCATGGGGACAGGGACACTGGAAACAGAAGGTCTGGGAAGTACTGCTTGGCATGAGCCGTCCCAGAGTCCACCGTTAGCCCCACCAATGAGCAGGTAGGTTCCAGTGCTGGGTTGCCTGAGGCCAAACAACCAACAGGGAGGGAAACCAGCCCCACCCAGACAAGCAGATAAGCGGATTAAAGTTTTACTGAGCTCTGCCCACCAGAGCAACACCCAGCTCTACCCACCACCAGTCCCTCCCATCAGGAAACTTGCACAAGCCTCTTAGATAGCCTTATCCACCAGAGGGCAGACAGCAGAAGCAAGAAGAACTACAATTCTGCAGCCTGTGGAAGGAAAACCACATTCACAGAAAGACAGACAAAATGAAAAGGCAGAGGACTTTGTACCAGATGAAGGAACAAGATAAAACCCCATAAAAACAACTAAATGAAGTGGAGATAGGCAACCTGCCAGAAAAAGAATTCAGAATAATGATAGTGAAGATGATCCAGGACCTCAGAAAAAGAATGGAGGCAAAGATCGAGAGGATGCAAGAAATGTTTAACAAAGACCTAGAAGAGCTAAAGAACAAACACCTAACAGAATTAAAGAACAAACAAACAGATGAACAATACAATAACTGAAATGAAAAATACACTAGAAGGAATCAATAGCAGAATAACTGAGGCAGAAAAACAGATAAGTGACCTGGAAGACAGAATGGTGGAATGCACTGCTGCAGAATAGAATAGAGAAAAAAGAATGAAAAGAAATGAAGACAGCCTAAGAGACCTCTGGGACAACATTAAACGCAACAACATTCACATTATAGAGGTCTCAGAAGGAAAAGAGAGAGAAAAAGGACCGGAGAAAATATCTGAAGAGATTGTAGTCGAAAACTTCCCTAACATGGGAAAGGAAATAGCCACCCAAGTCCAGGAAGTGCAGAGAGTCCCAGGCAGAATAAATCCAAGGAGAAACATGCCGAGACACATAGTAATGAAATTGACAAAAATTAAAGACAAAGAAAACTTATTGAAAGCAACAAGGGAAAAATGACAAATAACATACAAGGGAACTCCCATAAGGTTAACAGCTGATTTCTCAGCAGAAACTCTACAGGTCAGAAGGAAGTGGCATGATATATCTAAAGTGATGAAAGTGAAGAACCTACAACCAAGATTACTCTACCTGGCAAGGATCTCATTCAGATTCGATGGAGAAATCAAAAGCTAAGAGAATTCAGCACCACCACACCAGCTGTATAACAAATGTTAAAGAAACCTCTCTAAGTGAGAAACACAAGAAAAGAAAAGGAGATACAAAAACAATTAAGAAAATGGTAATAGGAACATACATATGGATAATTACCTTAAATGTGAATGGATTAAATGCTTCAACCAAAAGACACAGGCTTGCTGAATGGATATAAAAATAAGACCCATATATATGCTGTCTACAGGAGACCCACTTCAGACCTAGGGACACATACAGACTGAAAGTGAGGGAATGGAAAAAGATATTCCATGCAAATGGAAGTCAAAAGAAAGCTGGAATAGCAATACTCATATAAGATAAAATAGACTTTAAAATAAAGAATGTTAAAAGAGACAAGGAAGGACACTACATAATGATGAAGGGATCAATCCAATAAGATATAACAATTATAAATATATATGCACCCAACATAGGAGCACCTCAATACATAAGGCAACTGCTAACAGCTATAAAAGAGGAAATCACAGTAACACAATAATAGTGGGGGACTTTAACACGTCACTTACACCAATGGACAGATCATCCAAAATGAAAATAAATAAGGAAACACAAGCTTTAAATGACATAATAGACCAGATAGGTTTAATTGATATTTATAGGACATTCCATCCAAAAACAGTAGATTACACTTTCTTCTCAAGTGTGCACAGAACATTCTCAGAAATAGATCACATCTTGGGTCACAAATCAAGCCTTGGTAAATTTAAGAAAATTGAAATCATAACAAGCATATTTTCCGACCACAACACTATGAGATTAGAAATCAATTACGGAAAAAAAAAGTAAAAAACACAAACACATGGAGGCTAAACAATACGTTACTAAATAACCAAGAGATCACTGAAGAAATCAAAGAGGAAATCAGAAACTACCTAGAGACAAATTACAGTGAAAACATGATGATCCAAAACCTATGGGATGCAGCAAAAGCAGTTCTAAGACGGAATTTTATAGCAATACAAGCCTACCTCAAGAAACAAGAAAAATCTCAAGTAAACAATCTAACCTTACACCTAAAGGAACTAGAGAAAGAAGAACAAACAAAACCCAAAGTTAGTAGAAGGAAAGAAAACATAAAGATCAAAGCAGAAATAAATGAAATAGAAACAAAGAAAACAATAGCAAAGATCAATAAAACTAAAAGCTGGTTCTTTGAGAAGATAAACAAAATTGATAAACCTTTAGCCAGACTCATGAAGAAAAAGAGGGAGAGGACTTAAATCAATAAAAAAAAATGGAGAAGAAAAGAAAAAGGAGAAGTTACAATATACACTGCAGAAATACAAAGCATCCTAAGAGGCTACTACAGACAACTCTATGCCAATAAAAGGGACAACCTGGAAGAAATGGACAAATTCTTAGAAAGGTATAACCTTCTAAGACTGAATCAGGAAGAAATAGAAAACAGGAACAGACGAATCACAAGTAATGAAACTGAAACTATGATTAAAAATCTTCCAACAAACAAAGTCCAGGACCAGATGGCTTCACAGGTGAATTCTATCAAACATTTAGAGAAGAGCTAACACCCATCCTTCTCAAACTCTTCCAAAAAATTGCAGAGGAACACTCCCAATCTCATTCTATGAGGCCACCATCACCCTGATACCAAAACCAGACAAAGATACTACAAAAAAAGAAAATTACAGACCAATATCTCTGATGAATATAGGTGCAAAAATCCTCAACAAAAGACTAGCAAACCGAATCCAACAACACATTAAAAGGATCATACACCATGATCAAGTAGGATTTATCCCAGGGATGCAAGGATTCTTCAGTATATGCAAATCAATCAATGTGATACACCATATTAACAACTTGAAGAATAAAAACCATTTGATCATCTCAATAGATGCAGAAAAATCTTTCGACAAGATTCAGCACGGATTTATGATAAACACTCTCCAGAAAGTGGGCATAGAGGGAACCTACTTCAACATAATAAAGGCCATATACAACAAAACCCCAGCAAACATCATTCTCAATGGTGAAAAACTGAAGGCATTTCCTCTAAGATCAGGAAAAAGACAAGGATGTCCACTGTCACCACTATTATTCAACATAGTTTTGGAAGTTGTAGCCATGGCAATCAGAGGAGAAACAGAAATAAAAGGAATACAAATTGGAAAAGAAGTAAAACTATCGCTGTTTGCAGATGACATGATACTACACATAGAGAATCCTAAAGATGCCACCAGAAAACTACTAGAGTGAATCAATGAATCTGGTAAAGTTGCAGGATACAAAATTAATGCACAGAAATCTCTTGCATTCCTATACACTAGCAACAAAAGATCAGAAAGAGAAATTAAGGAAATAACCCCATTCACCACTGCAACAAAAAGAATAAAATACCTTGGAATAAACCTACCTAAGGAGGTAAAAGACCTGTACTCAGAAAACTATAAGACACTGATGAAAGAAATCAAAGATGACACAAACAGATGGAGAGATATACCATGTTCTTGGATTGGAAGAATCAATATTGTGAAAATGACTATACTACCCAAAGCAATCTACAGATTCAATGCAATCCCTATCAAATTACCAGTGGCATTTTTTACAAAGCTAGAACAAAATATCTTAAAATTTGTATGGAGACACAGAAGACCCCAAATAGCCAAAGCGGTCTTGAGGGAAAACAACGGAGCTGGAGGAATCAGACTCCCTGACTTTAGACTATACTACAAAGCTACAGTAATCAAGACAACATGATATTGGCACAAAAACAGAAATACAGATCAATGGAAAAGGATAGAAAGCCCAGAGATAAACCCATGCACCTATGGTCAACTAATCTATGACAAAGGACACAAGGATATACAATGGAGAAAAGACAGTCCCTTCAATAAGTGGTGCTGGGAAAACTGGACAGCTACATGTAAAAGAATGAAATTAGAACACTCCCTAACACCATACACAAAAATAAACTCAAAATGGATTAGAGACCTAAATGTAAGACAGGACACTACAAAACTCTTAGAGGAAAACATAGGAAGAACACTCTTTGACATGATTCACAACAAAATCTTTTTTGATCCACCCCCTAGAGTAATGGAAATAAAAACAAAAATAAATACATGTGACCTAATGAAACTCAAAAGCTTTTGCACAGCAAAGGAAACTACAAACAAGACAAAAAGACAACCCTCAGAATGGGAGAAAATATTTGCAAGTGAATCAACAGACAAATGATTAATCTCCAAAATATATAAACAGCTCATGCAGCTCAATATTAAAAAAACAAACAACCCAATCCAAAAATGGGCAGAAGAACTAAACAGACATTTCTCCAAAGAAGACATACTGATGGCCAAGAAGCACCTGAAAAGCAGCTCAACATCACTAATTATTAGAGAAATGCAAATCAAAACTACCATGAGGTATCACCTCACACCAGTCAGAATGGGCATCATCAGAAAATCTATAAACAACAAATGCTGGAGAGGGTGTGGAGGAAAGGGAACCCTCTTGCACTGTTGGTGGAATGTAAATTGATACAGCCACTATGGAGAACAGTATGGAGGTTCCTTAAAAAACTAAAACTAGAATTACCATATGACCCAGCAATCCCACTACTGGGCATATACCCAGAGAAAACCATAATTCAAAATGACACATGTACCCCAATGTTCATTGCAGCACTATTTACAATAGCCAGGTCATGGAAGCAACCTAAATGCTCATCGACAGACGAATGGATAAAGAAGATGTGGTACATATATACGATGGAATATTACTAAGCCATAAAAGGGAATGAAATTGGGTCATTTGTAGAGACGTGGATGGATCTAGAGACTGTCATACAGAGTGAAGTAAGTCAGAAAGAGAAAAACAAATATCGTATATTAACACATATATGTGGAACCTAGAAAAATGGTACAGATGAACTGGTTTGCAGGGCAGAAACAGAGACACAGATGTAGAGAACAAATGTAGACACCAAGGGGGGAAAGTGGCAGGGTGCGGGTGGGGGTGGGATGAACTGGGAGATTGGGATTGACATATATACACTAATATGTATAAAATAGATAACTAATAAGAACCTGCTGTATAAAAAAATAAATAAAACAAAATTCAAAAAAATTTGATTGAATGTATACATTCATTAATTAATAATTCCACTCTTGGGCTTGGTCTTTTGGGAAATTTCTACCAACCCCATACAAGTGCATAATCAAAATGCCAGACTAATTTTTATTATTGTTGTATGTCTTCTGGTTGACTTGATTATAATTATGATAAATCATTAGCATGTGAATAAGATGTGAATCCCAGAAAGAATAATATAATCACAGGAAGTGAAATGTGTCTGACATTTAGCCTGCTTCAGACGACTTTCCCGTATCAGTTTTCTTGAAGCAGAAATCAAAATCCTTCATAAAGGATGTGGGGACCCATAAGGTGGCATGGCCCTCTGGGTGTGACCTGGTCTGGACTAAACAAGCCAACTCGCAGAAGGAGTAGGAGAAAAGTCACTAGAATGGACCCAGGGCCATCTTTGGTGGGTGAATGAAGAGTGGTCTATTCCTTCCTCTGTGGGCATCCTTGAACTGACCACCAAATTTCTTCCATCCATCACAGGAAGTTACCTTGAGGACATTGCTCAACACACAAGGTCTTAGGTTGATATCTACGCTTGGGGACTGCTCCCCTGATGTGTTTGGAATGACTCAAACTGTTTAGGCCTGAATACATGGAGAATTGAAGATAACTACTTTGGGAGATACATATTTTCCTCACCCATATATTTTCATGCAGAGGGACCTCCATCCAAATCAGGTCCCTAGGTATCCCCCCCGCTGCTACTCCGGGTAGGGGAGTGACATAGCCAGTTGATGACTTTGGCCTTGCCCAGCCAGTCCTTTCCTGCTTCTCCGCTGGGATCTGCTCCTTGCAGGGTGCTAGTGCTCTGGTGTCCACTGTCAGCCACATGCCTAGGCTAGGGCTAGGCAGATGGGGGCCAGCAGTCATCCAGGGCTGCCTCTGTCCAGGTGGGTTCATCTGTCTCTTTCTGGGGCTCAGCATAAGGAGGCCCGTGGTGGCTGCACCCCTAAGCCACATCTTTCAACTTGGCTTTCATCACCAACGAAGCTGATATTTTGATCTCTCTATTTACCTAATTCTTGTGTCTGTCTCTCAACTGGACTTGGCCAAGATACAAGAAAATCCCAGCAAAAACTTTCATATAAAACCACCAGCTTCACCTTTTTCAGTCAAATCTGCAAAATGCAGTATCTCAAGTAGGAACATCATATATGCATTTGTCGGGCAGGGCATCGTTGAGTACCAGCACTGACTGTCAGCTACAGACAGAAGATGCATGTGCAGTTTTTAATCCTGAGTCTTAGTGATGAAGCTTAATCCAGAAAGGACTTGTTGCCTGGTCACTTCGACCCTGCTGTACCTTACCGGGATTATCGCCCAACTGCCTACTCACGTGAAATTAAACAAAACCAATAGGGTCTCACTGTGTGTTAATTTCGTAGAGTACCTGTCAGCCTAGAAGGCGGGGTTGATTTTTCTCATTACTTACAAGAATTTGATTTATCCGGGCTTGCTTTAAATAACGACAAAGGCCAATACACACTACTCTATATAAAATAAACAACAAGGATTTACCGTATAGCACAGGAACTATATTCAATATCTTGTAATAATCTATAATGAAAAAGAATCTGGAAAAGAAAGTTATATATATATATATATATATATATATATACACATACATATGACTGAATATATATATATGTATCTGAATCACTTTGCTGTATACCTGAAACTAACACAATATTGTAAATCAACTATACTTCAGTAAAAGAAAAAAATAATGACAAAGGCTACCGTGAGCAAAATAATCTTCACGACTCCAGGATTTCAGTTTGCCAAACTTGACACTTTGAGGCTCTTCCACAACTAAATACTGCTGAAATACCAAGCTAATTAAAGAACTTTTAAAATTATTTATACTAAATTCAACCTTTCACTCTAATGATGAAATGGGCTGTATGATTAAAGTAAGTCTTGTTGTCTACAGCCTGTCATTTCCTTTATGGGAAAATTTCCAAGTGGCAGCACGTGCTCCTAAGAATATCCAAACAGCAAAGGCCATTTTTGAATGAGCTGATGTGAACGTACCTACGGGTATTAATGTGAGCTTTATCACAAACTGAACAGTCAACGGAATGAAAGTCATTTCAAGTCAACACCAGTCACGAAACAAGAGAGAAAGGTGACAAAGCACAGCACTATGTTAAAGTGCTTTATAGGCTTAGCAAAAGAAGCATGAGATATTTCGATTAGTACCTATTTCTTATATGATCCAATAGGAAAGGTGAGAGATTCTGAATTAATCACAGGTCAGTTAACTTAGAAAGGCAATTATTCTGTAGTAACACCTTCTCCACTAGACATAGGTTCCATTTAGAATCTGCATTTCTAAAACAGCATCACAGGGGTTTTTTCCTCCCCGCCGCTGATAACCTACAAAACACAGAAGGCTCAACGCTTGTTGACAGGGTGTAAAAGAAGGACTATCAGCTTTGCAAACAGACAGACTGGAATTTAAGCCTCATCTGCTACCCCTTGTGAGGTGTGGAAACAGGGCAAGTTATTTAACTTAAGTGAGCTTCAATTTCCAGCAAAAAACCTGGTGTGAGCCAGAGTGCAGTTTCAAAGTCACTGAGAAAGTATAAAGACCCCCAGCTGCGAGTGGAGTTGGGCACTGAAGGCGCTCTCCCTTCCCAGGAACTTACTCCCTGCAACTCACCCATTTGATCCAACTCTCGATCTCCTCCTCAGGCAGCCGGGACACTGTGCGGGGTAAGAAGCGCACCAACTTTTCCTTGATGATGGATGACGTCAGGGCATCCTCCACCTCCACCAGGCTGGCGATCACATCGGCGATCTGCCCTGAGCCTTCCACCACCACACAGGGAATTTTACTTTTGACGGAGGTACTGATGGCCTGGGAGAAGGGAGATAGAGTTGACCGGGTGATCAACAGAACCCAGCTCAGGACCGAGGTTCTAATCACATCGACACATCTCTTCACTTCATCATTTGGCGGGGCAGCGGCGGGGAGGGGGGCGTTATTTTCAATCAGAAGCAAACCAAATGTTTGCAACCACTTTAAGCATCAGAAATGTAAGCTAGTTGTCTGACATCCTATGTTAATACCAAACTCCATAATGAGGACACGTGTGACTGGCAAGTTTTCCATAAATAAGTGCAGTGGTTGAGAGTCCGCCTGCCAATGCCGCGGAGCGGCTGGGCCCGTGAGCCATGGCCGCTAAGCCTGCGCGTCCGGAGCCTGTGCTCCGCAACGGGAGAGGCCACAACAGTGAGAGGCCCGCGTAACGCAAAAAAAAAAAAAAAAAAAAAAAAAAAAAAACCCTCTACACAAAATCGATCATTCCAAATACTGACATCGTAGATTTGAGTGACAGCTCTTAAGGTGGTACTCAACATTGTCGCTGATAGCTTTTCTGATGGAGGTTAACAATATTCGTACTTTTAAGGTATGAAAATACCTTCACAGCAGCAGCCGTACATTTTTTGTTATGCTGACTCACATATTTCCGTCCTCAAATAATTTCCCTTGCTCCTTCCATTGAAAGAAAAGAAAAATATATTTGCCTTCTGGATAAACACCTACCACATTTTTATTTCCTTGATAAAAATCACAGAGACCAGCATAGGAGAACCAGGTACGAAAAATTTTAATCACTTGACAACAAAACAGAGTGATGTACACGTGGGTGCAGAAGAAACTGTGAAGCCCCTTCCTTTAGCCAGGAGTGATGTCTTCCTGAGAGAAGACGTTGGCCATAAAGAGTGTGGTGCTTTCATCCAATCAGGGTGAGATCCATCTTCACCTCACTACCTGTGCTCCAGGTGGGTGTCGGGGCTGTGCTGGGGCGGAAGTGAGGATGATGAGAGAGTGAGCTGAAGGATGAAGTGTTCAGCAGGCGGGCTCTCCTCCCTCGCTCCTCTCTCCCGTGGGTTCTGTGGGTGGTGAACTGGCTGAACAGACCTTGTGGGAAATGCTATAGACGTGCAGTACTCTAGGCCAGGACCAGCTTGCTGGAAACCATCATTCTCAATCTAAAATCTGAGAGATAATAAATGGAACCATCTTCGATTACGTTTTCTCCATCCCTCTTCCTCTGTAATGTGACTGCTTCTTCAAGCATTTCCATACTGACTGTTTCACACTGAAAAAAAATCTCTATTTTAATTTCTCTCTGAAAAGTCTTCAGGTGCTTAATAAATACCTGTTGATGAATGAATGCACGTTGATGAATGATGGATGAATGAATCATTGTTATAGAAAAGAATAAACAGAGAGAAGCATTAGATTGTGATTCCAAATAACTCTGCCAGAAATTTCCTGTAACTGCAGGTGTGTATGATCATGGGGTGGCCATGGTTTTCCATCATACGCGCTGATTCTGATCCCTAAGTCCTGTGAGTTCATGTCAAGCCTTCTCTTTGGCAGGTTGATGGCCAAAGAGAGCAGTAAGTGCACGGACTATTCACGTTGCTACAAACTCTCTTCCTAAATTTTCTCAGCTGAGGAAACAACTTCAGCCTATTAGGGCAACACTGTGTGATTGGGAAAATGCTACCTACTTGCTGTAGAAAAGAAATGAGTCGTGTTAGATTAGGTGAACCTCAAAGCCCTGAAAGTGCAAATTTGTGGAGCAAGCTCGTTGACTGATCTTCTAGAAAACCAAACCAAGACTCACTTTCAAAGTCTCTTTCCCACCTCCTTGGGCAAAACACACAATGGGGATCTTGCCACCGTAGTTGGAATCTGTAAAATATAAAACGTAAACCTTATTTTGGGCACATCAGAAATATTCACCTACCTCAAGGAAGTGGTGGACCCCGTGAGCCCAGGGTGTGGGGTGCTGGCTGCAGATCTCACAGACTTGACCATCTACCAGCTGATCACAATGGATGCGTCCCTGTGCTCCAAACCAGTAACAGCATGACACGGGTCACACTGCAATTTTTTACTGATATTTAAAATGCCAAAGTCTGTGAATGACTGACTTTTGCTAATAGACATTAGGCCAGGTTCAAGTTTATCCTTAGAATAATTACACTTTCACTCATTTGCATAATCCTATGCTTTCTTGAGTGGGTGAAAAGTTTGCATAACTATGTGTTCTTTCCAGTGAGAGTATTGCATATATCAATGTCTTCCTTTGTACACATCCCATTGAGAAAGGAAAAAGGTTGAGATTATCTCCAACAAGTCCCTGTGATGGAGTCTATCACTAGATCACGAGGTAATCTGGTTCCACAACAGGACACATCTCAACAATAGGAAGAGAGAGCTATTTATCACTTGCCATAGCAAATACAGGCTTTCACTCAACTGCTGCATTCTCCCCTTGAAACCAATGTTTTAGGTGGTTCTAGTATATAGAAGTAGCCAATAACCAAAGAAGTAAACCACCTAACTGTTAAGCTAGTGGGTTGGTTTTTATCGCTTCTATCCTAGCTAACCACATTGCTTTGTCCGCGCAAATTTGCCATTGTGAATTTTACTTTGTTCTTAAATGTTGTCGAGCAGAATGGACAGCAGGTTCTCTATACTGGGTGGGACAAACCAGGGTAGGACAAGCCAGCATTTGTCAGTGTTCCAGCACGTTGAAGGGTACATATCAGAGTAACCTTGGCAGGAGCACCTCTAGTATATTAAAGAAGAGATATAACAGCTCTTCTTTGGCAATACAACATCTAACGGGGTGAGTTCACCATTCTTTACTCAATAATTGGGAGCTATTGTCGGTGGTGCTGCTGCTACTCTTGTTAGTATGTCTGTCTAAGGTCCCACCTCCTAAACACTGACCTTGAATAGTGCGCTCGGAGATGTACTTCTCCAGCTGGTTACGGAGCTTTGCCTCAACTGTGGGGTGCCCATGGCAGCCGTTGTCCACAAGCAGCAGGTGGGTGTGATTGTTGTCCAGGATGTACAGAGGGTCTCTCTTGAAGTCATCCATAATGTACTGAGCTGAAAAATATCCCTGAAAAGCACAGAGAAACTTGTCTTTGAGATTTATTTGTTGGCCAAAACACATGACGACATTTTCACAGGTTCATATTAAGGCTGACCCTTCGGGTTCAACTGCTGCTCTTCCCAGATTCCTAAGTGCAGAAGGGTCTTAGAGATCTTACAGTATAGGCCATCATTTTAAATATGAAGAAATGAAGGCTCAAAATGGTTGCATCACTTTCTTATTGTCACATAAATGACCGGTGGCAGTGTAAGAATCAGATTCTAATCCATTTCTTGTCCCATTGCCCTGTGCTCTTTAGTATAAATTCATTGAAACTGACAGCATTCAGGAAAGTGTGTGTGTGTGTGTGTGTGTGTGTCCACGCGTGTGTGTGTGTCCAGACACATACATTTGTATGTGTGTGTGTCTGGATAAGGTAGAGGTAGACATTGATACACACACACACACATATTTGTCTGTAATCCATCATATGCCAAGACCTATGACAGCGTCTAGAGATTAGAAAATGAATAAGATGGAGTCCTAGCCCTTGAGGAGCACATAGTTATGGGACCATGAAAAGAGGCAATTTAAATAGATACTTTGTCCTCGCACTTAATACCAGAGAATAAAAAACTAAAGAACTGACTCTAACAAGATTCGCTGGGAACAAATTTTAATGAGCAAAACACATCCACTGGTAACTCCTTCCCAGGAGTTCTTTGATTATGTCATCCTGAGGTTCCAAAGGAACCTTGTAAGGTCGACTTCCTTATGAGCTGACTCCATCCCAGAGCCCCGGTGTTCAGGCCAGAGCCCTGTGCCATGGTCTTTCTGCCTCGTGACCCCGCAGACCCCCTCATGTCCAGCCCATACCTCGACATCACAACTCCTGATGAGGGTGTCCCTGTTGGAGACCATGCCCCAAGCTGCGATGCCGATGGCCACTATGTTCTCCTCTGAATTCCTGCTGATGGTGTTATCTCTCACTACCTCTCCAATGTACTTCATCAGCCCATAATGCGTGCCTCCAGTGAGAATCCAGGCACCTGTCAACAAGAGAGAAGAACAAACGCTCAGCTGGCTCTGCATAAGTTTCCCATCCTTTGCTCGACCCCTAAAGAAGCCCCACCCGTGAGCACTAGGATGTGGCATTACTGGCCACACTTTGCACTGGGCTTGACCTCTGACCATATAGAAAGGAAGGAGAAGAAGATCTCCAAGTTTCTAAGAGATTCTGGTTTAAAAACAATACGGATTCTGGACCGCGCTCTAACCCACATCATCAGACTCTCTGGGAGGTGGAACCAGGGAACCTGCCTCTTTAACCAGCCTCTCGGGTAGATCTTTTTATGAGTAATGAATGCCTGGCCTGAGGCTTTGAGCAAGTTAGGCAGTGTCATCATGGAAAGCAGAGCGCTCTGCTCCCATAGCCCCCTCAGGGATCCTGATGACCTTCCTGGCATGACCCTGGTGCCTACGACTTAACTTTACAATTACACAGTTTTGCACACTGGTATTTTAAGGTTTTTATTTGATGATTTTTGCAGTGTCAAAGGTGTTGCACAGTTTTGTTTTTGTTTTCAAAATTGAAGTAACTAATACCTACAAAATATTATCTCACATAATAATAGAATCTAAAGTTGGAAATGCCCCTAGTCTAATATGTTACCCACACAGGAATCCAGCCTGAGGCTGGGTCACCAGCCTCCCCTGATTAGCTCTGGTAATGGAAGCCTCAGGGGTCCTGAAGCAGCCCCCTCCCCCAGCTGTTAGAAAGTCCTTTGTTCATTTTTGTCTCCATTCTCTACTTTTGCTACAGTCTTCCTGATGATGAACTAATTTAGTCCTCTCCCACATAAAAGTCCTTCCAATATTTTAAGGTAAATGTGATGTAGTTCTTAGAAGTTTCAGACCCAATTCCTTCAGCCAACTCTCACTGGATGTGAACCCAGACCCCTTGGCAGCCAGCCTCCTTCCTGCAGACAGATTTCAGATGTCAACATCCCCCTTTCAAATGAGGCAATGGGAGGCACAGTAGCTCTCCACAAGGAGACAAGTAACCTCCCTGCTCTGGCCCCTCACTTCATCTATGTAGATGTCCCAGCCCGGGGACTTTTGTCTGCTTTGTTCTACTCTATTCCCAGCACCTAAAACAATTCCTGACACATAGCAGGCATTTAAGAAGTATTTGCTGAATGAATGAATTATGTATGTTCAGATCTCGTAGTAAGGAAGTTGAGTTGCTGGGTTTCATAACAAAGTAACTACCTACTGTGTGGCCCCTCTGACTGGTCAGGAAATTAAGAATAAATGGGGGAGGGGTGCCACAGTTTCTTCTTGACATTAAGGAAAAACGTATCTAAAACAAGACACGCTTCCTTAGTTCTGTCAACTAATATTCTTAATACAGAAGTTTTTAAAATGTTAGCCTTAGATAAACTAATAAAATAAAGGTTAGGCTTTGATAAATAGAATCTAATCTTGAAATTAGAGTTTAACATTCTAGTTAAACTCAAATGGAAGTAAGGCTGCAAAAACAATTTGCCTATACTCTTCAAAAATGTCCTGAAAGACTGAAAAAAGCTGAAGAGTAGTTCCAGATGAAAGAAAGGTTTTCAGTTTCCTATGATATGAAAAGCTAAATGGATTGGAATCCAGACAGAGAAAAAAAAAATTTTTTTCTCTGAAGACATTGTTAGGATAATTAGCAAAACGAAACCAAGAACTGTTTGTTAGACAACAGTATAGGTCAAGGTTAACTTTCTCAGGTTTGATAGTTGCATCCGGTTATCTGAGAGAACACCCCTGTTCTTCAGCAATGCTCACATATTTAGGCACTAAGGGTTATGATACCTAAAATTTACTCTTAGTCATTTTTTTTAAAAACCATAATATGTGGATATTTACAGAGAGAGAGAAGATTATTATGGGAAAATGTTAACAATTGGTGAGCCTAAGTGAAGGGGGTACAGATATTCCTTGTATTATTCTTCCAACTCTTCTGTAGGTCTGACATTTTTCATAATAAAAAGTTAAAAAGAAAAAATAAGCTGAATATTTCAAATAACAAAGCCACGGTTATTTGTTTTGATCTCCATCAGACAGTTACATGGCGCTTACAACCCGCCAGGCACTAACACGATTTCCAAAACACACCACTGATCCCAAAATTAAACAGCAGATGAAGGCTTCTCTGGTGGCGCAGTTGTTGGAAGTCCGCCTGCCGATACAGGGGACACGGGTTCATGCCCCGGTCCTGGAGGATCCCACATGCCGCGGAGCGGCTGGGCCCGTGAGCCATGGCCGCTGAGCCTGCGTGTCCGGAGCCTGTGCTCCGCAACGGGAGAGGCCACAACAGTGAGAGGCCCGCGTACCACAAGAAAAAAAAGAGCAGACGAATGAAACTTTACTTTTTGATTCGCCAGAATACTCTGGGTAAAAGTTCACCCGTAAAAATAACAAAATGAAAAATTTAGATTAAAGGAAACATAAAATTACCCACAAGGAAGTGCCTTAACGCTGAGTTTAAAGAGCTACTGTGTCCCCACCCTCCACCTACCCCCTCACCATCGGCCAGAGCTCCCGGTCTGTCCCTTCATTGAAGGATCTTGTTTTTAATTAAGATAATGATTAATCATACAGTTCTAGAGCATCTGGAGTCTGAGCATGATTGCAAAGGAGAATTTCGTTCCGTCTCTGAAGACGCTGCGCAGCCTGGATGGACAAACCCGCGGGCGCAAGGTCCCCGCCGCCGCAGGGAAGGTCCCGTGGCTGCAGCAGCGACAGCCGCGTGGACGCAACGGGGGCCGACGCACCTTTCGACTGCGCGATGTAGATCAGGCGGCTGAAGATCTTGCGCATGCGCGGCTTCAGGGCGAAGTTTTTGGCGCCGCCGGTCACCGAGATGACCAGGTTGGGCGTTTTCAGGTGCCAGTGCTGGGTCAGCAGCTCGTAGAGGGTTTCCGCGTCCGTATCGCAGGACAGTCGGATATACTGTGGGGAAGAGGGGAAGCATCAGGATCCACAGGTGTCCTCCTGATGGTGGGGCTTAGCCCAGTTTACCTGCTCCTTAGGGAGGGGGAGAGGGGAGCGCATTGCAGCCGAGGAGCGTCCCCTTGGGGAACTGGAAGGAAGGCAGTGGAGTGGAGGCGGGTGTGGGTGCCCCTGCAGGGACCCCCCCATCCCAAGCCGGCTGGAGAACTTGGGACTTTATCCTAAAGGGAGTAGAGCACCTGTGAGGTGTTCTAAGCAGAGTAGAAGCCGGATGGGATTTACAGTTTAGAGAGTCCTCCAGCGGCAGTGTTGACTATGGGACAAGACAGGTAGGGAGAGATGCAGGGAGGTGAGACAGTGGTGGCCCATCCTGGGACAGAGGCCTTGGGAACACACAGAGTGGACAGAGCCGGGTCACCTTCCAGGGCTGCAGCGGCAGGGCCTGGGGAGGTGAGGGGTCAAGGCCCAGCTTCCAGCTGCCTGAGGACGGCTGTGTCACTGGGACAGAGGACACAGGAGGATTTAAGGAGACTGCTAACCATTGCCTACTGAAAATTGGCATTGTCATCTGCCTCTACAAGGATAAAATCAATAGCCACTGCGGTCACTGACCTTCAACACACCCTGAAAGGAGTGCAGGGTGGAGATCAGGAATGAGGCCTCTGTGCTCTGGGAAAAACTGGCAGAACAGGCCTTCAGATAGTTAGATATTTTTCAGGAGATTTTATGAGCCCAAATTCTTGCATCTCCTCGTATCTGAAAAAGCACTAAAATCGTTAACGGAGACACATCTTCTCCTCGTGACGGGCAAGAAACCTCTGCCAACACGTGTGCTTCACTGCACGTCCCCCCTTCTCTAAAATCACAGATAACACCGCCCCCGCCCCCTTTGGAGCAGTTCCTCAGAGCTTTCTGAGACGCTGTCTCCTGGGCTACAGTCCTCATTTTGCCCCAAATAAAACTTAACTCACAACTCTCATGTTGTGCTTTTTTTTTTTTTTCATTTGACATAATCATTAAACATCTTTGTAGAGGGCTTCCCTGGTGGTGCAGTGGTTGAGGGTCCGCCTGCCGATGCAGGGGACGCAGGTTCGTGCCCCGGTCTGGGAGGATCCCACGTGCCACGGGGCGGCTGGGCCCGTGAGCCATGGCCGCTGGGCCTGCGCGTCCGGAGCCTGTGCTCCGCAAAGGGAGAGGCCGCAGCAGTGAGAGGCCCGCGTACCACAAAAAAAAAAAAAAAAGAAAAGAAAAGAACATCTTTGTAGAATCCTGTGTAAGAGCCTGCAGTGTGATCGTGTAGAGGAGAATGTCACCTTATTCAAGGCCACATTTATTCTCAAGAATGTCACACGCCAAACTAAACCAGATGATGCTTCACAAGCACATTTGTCGGGCCTTTTGTAGCAATGAGGGCCAACGTGGATGTCACATGACCCTGCCCTGTGCCTAGAGAAAGGACCCTGGGTGGCAAGCCAGTCCTCGCCCGTGGAGTGCTGCCATGGCACATTATCTAATCACGGCTTTTGATGTTTCACAAGATTTATCTTCTTCTGCAATCATTTTTGGATTGACTACCCACCTCTCCCACCTCCATGCGTACTATTAGACAATTCAAGGTAACTCAAGGTAGCCCACACCATGTTAGCATGTGGATTAGCTAGTGCAAGTAGGAAAGCATTGCTTACCTTCCCTTTCTTCCCCAGAGTCTCAAACTGAATATCCCCAAAAGCGTCAGTGGGGAATTCCTTGGTGTGTTTCTTGTAATTCCATTTCTCATTTTGGTTCGTCTGGGTGCCTTCTATGTGCTGGCTCTGGGTATAGCCACACTTGCACACATTTTCCCTGAGCGGAAGGATATTGATGGGAAGGAATAGCTTTCATTAAACCTGCTTAAATATTTCATCACATTTCTTAGAATAGACACGATTAGCTTAAATAAACACAAAAAGAGATTTCACCATCGCATCTAATTTTCAGACTATTTTCATCATCTCAGTTGGTTGTTTAAAAACTATCTTGCGGGGGCTTCCCTGGTGGCGCAGTGGTTGAGAGTCCGCCTGCCAATGCGGGGGACACGGGTTTGTGCCCTGGTCCGGGAAGATCCCACATGCCGCGGAGCGGCTGGGCGCGTAAGCCATGGCCGCTGAGCCTGCGGGTCCGGAGCCTGTGCTCCGCAACGGGAGAGGCCACAACAGTGAGAGGCACGCGTACCGCAAAAAAAAAAAAAAAAAAAAAAAAACTATCTTGGTGTTTTACCCCTGTGACATGGAAGATCCAGGCAACACATACAATTGTATCTCCGCTGAGAAAGAAGAAAGCATGAATGCAGGGAGAGGAGGGGATAAAAGACAAACAGAGAAGACCTCTTGAGCCTCCACCTGCTCCAGCCATGGTCCTAACAATTCTAGACTCCCAGCCACTTCTCTCTCTCAGGTTCTGCATGGCATTTCTATTTCCTTAGAGTAAATCTCCCCATTTAGGTTAAGCTAGCTCGGGTTCCTTGCAACTGAAGGTCTTAATTACTATAAGTATGGAAATTATCTGTATTCAAAAATATACGTCAAAACATTCAATATTTTCTAGAGCTATAAAAATTGAGCTAGAACCTGGATCCAAAGTCACTCCTCCACCAGAAATCTTGCCTCTTTCGGAACAGTTGCCTGGGGCATCACTCAGTTTGGCCAAGAAAAGAAAAGTCAACCAGAATTGATAACAGTTGCCTTAGCCTTTTCTCTAACTGAGCCTGGGGGCTGCTCCCACTGGTCTCAGGGTCCTCTCACTAGGGTCCAAGTTGGCTTCCTCCCCTCTGTCTTTAGCTGTTACTGTCCCACTATCCTTTGGGGTCTGTCCACACCCACCCAAGTTCATTGCAGGATTGGGGAGGGAATTCCCTGCCCCACCTGTCTTTGCTACAACTGAAGACCGACTCTCGAGCCCTTTTCCCTTCCAAGGGTAGGGGTGTGTCTCGGGTGACCCCTGTCTCCATCTTGATGATGGGGCTGGTAGCCCTCCAAGCACCAATTTACATGAACTGGCTTACAAATGGGGAAGAGGCAGGAAGAATGCCAAGAAGGCGTCAGGAGCACAGATACATGGAGAAGGCAAAGGAGTGACAGAGAGGGGAGACGGAGAGGACGGGAGAGCGGCAGGACGCTAGTTCTACCCCTCAGGACAAGTCTGAATCCTTTGCAGCCTCACTGTCAATATAGTAGCCACTAGCCATGTGTGGCAACTGACTTTAAATGTAATTTAATTTAACTTAATTTGAAAATTCAATGCCATGGTTGCACTAGCCACATTTCAAACGCTCACTAGTCACAAGTGGCTAGTGGCTACCATACGGGACGATGAAGATAAAAAAATATTTCTGGGACTTCCCTGGTGGTGCAGTGGTTAAGAATCTGCCTGCCAACGCAGGGGACACGGGTTCGAGCCCTAGTCCAGGAAGATCCCACATGCCGCGGAGCAGCTAAGCCCATGCACCACAATTACTGAGCCTGCACTCTAGAGCCCGTGAGCCACAACTACTGAACCTGCATGCTGCAACTGCTGAAGCCCGCGTGCCTAGAGCCAATGCTCTGCAACAAGAAAAGCCACCACAATGAGAAGCCCGCGCACCACAACAAAGAGTAGCCCCCACTCGCCGCAACTAAAGAAAGCCCGCGTGCAGCAGCGAAGCTCCAATGCAGCCAAAAATAAATTAAATAAAGTTTTTTTAAATTTAAAAATAGAATATTCCCATCATAGTAATAATAGAGAGTTCCATTACACAGAGCCTGTTACAGCAAAAGTAATGTTCTTCCTTTTTCTACCTAGAACCCAGCCTGGCCGAGGCAGTGAGAACTGAAGAGAATAATCCCAGATCCAGGGACTTCCAGCCTCAGGAGTCCCAGGGGGTGGCCCCTAAGCTGGACAGTAGTGTCTCAGAGGGTACCTGGCAATAGGCGTCATGGTCCGGCATCACTCCCTAGTGACCATGCAAGAAACAGACATCCGAAGGGTTTAAAGTAGAGAAACATGAGTGGTCTGGGCTTAGCACATGTGAAGCAGCTCTGGGGAGCTGCTGGGAAGCAGATCTGGGGCAGCCTACGTCAGCTGATGTGGCAAGTAGCTGCAAAATTACCGTAACACTATTACTAGTCCTTTCCCTTGATTCACTTGTCCGATGAGTAATTCAGATTACACAGAGCATCCCCACTGCCGATGGAGAGATGAAAATAATAAATACAAGAAGTTAAAATCTTGTAGAGTCTTCACGCTGGTGTATAACCTTGAGTCCCCTCTGACATGGGCACTGGAAGACCCTGAGGTGTTCCTGTCCTGTGCTGGTGTTGTGGAGGGCAGGGACTGCTCACCACATCTCCCTTTATTTGGGGCCAGACTTGAGTGGTAGTCAAGCACCATAAGGTGGACAGCCATAGGTTTCCCTACCTTGCATCCACTTCTCCTTCTGTTAGTAGGAACACCTGATTCTCCTTTGAGGAATCCTCCTTTCCACACCAGGTCCATGTGGACACAACACCCAAGGCTGGCCAGTCACATATTCCATTGCCCAGTTGCAGGGATTAGAGTGGGCGCCTGACCCATGCCAGGCCAATAAGAGCCATGAACGTGAGCCCAGGACTTTGGGTGGAATTGCTGGAACAAAGCCCTCCTTCCCCTCACTGGTAAGCTGAAAAGGTGTCAGCCAGAGTGGTGGTGTCCATTCTGCCACCACTAACAAGGAGCCTGCCCACCCAGAGAAGGACAGAACCACAGGTAGAAAGAGGCAGGGTCTTGGTGACACTGAGCCCTGGATGTGGCTGTCCCATTACAATCACCACTCACTTAGGCCAATTAGACTGGATATCTGCAACTGACAAGGTGCTAACGATTACACTCAGCCCAAGACAGGAGTGTTCCTAGAAGGGGCAGGAGCTGGGCATAAAAGGAATGCACAGGGAGGAATCAGAAAATTGAGTTCAATCCTTCATCTATCCCCTGCCAGCCATGTGACCCTGGGTGAAACACTGAGCCCCTCCCGGCCTCACTTGCCTTGTCAGTCAAATGATAACAGCTACCTTGCGGGGCAGTTGTAGAATTAGCAGTCAAGTACATGAGTCCCCACGACAGAGTCAATGCCCAATAAATATTTGTTGAATGAGTGAACAAATCCAAACAGTGTTTTCTACCAGTCAAACAAATAGATTAACGGCAAAATCTTTCAGGGAAACATGTGGGGAATAAATAACCGACTCACAGAGTTTATACTCTGTCAAAATGACTCATAATGACTAAGTTTATACCAATGACAAAATAGAAATCTCTTAGTTTTTCCAGTGTTCGCTTTCTAATTCATACAAAGTAGAAAAACACATTGACTGAGAACTTTCTGCGGCAGGAATTTTATGTATCGTCCCACTGCACCCTTACTACAACCCAGGAGGTGTACTTTGCCAGCGGTTTAGGATAAGAGGATTCAGTTCAGAAAAGAGAATAATTGGTTCAAGTTCATGCAGTGAGCAGGCAGCCAGGCCCAGGTTGGATCCAACGCTGGTTCTTAGGCCCCTGCTCTTACTGCCTTCCTCTGGGCACTGCTTCTGTTCAACAGAGTCAGTGCTTTAATTACAAACTACAGCAGCAGGTAAACAATCAATTAATAGCTGGACTATTACATATAGAATGGATAAACAACAAGGTCGTACTGCATGGCACCAGGAACTATTCTCAGTATCCTATGACAAACCATCATGGAAAAGAATATTTTGAAAAGAAGGTATCTATGTTCATAACTGAATCACTTTGCTGAAATTAACACAACTTTGTAAATCAACTATACTTCAATTAAAAAATATTAATAGCTAGACTCTCTCCTATCACCAGTAAGCAAAAGAGAGGGGGCAGAGAGGAAAAAGGTGAGACGGAGGGAGGACTAAAAGCACTTCGTTAGATCCCAGGGCACCTTCTGTGGGAAACATCAGAGGTCAGTCCACTTATCACTGGCCCACTAGGTAGCATTCGCTGAGGACCTCCTAGGGGCAGAGCTGCTGGAGGTGCTCCCCAAGGCTTTTGTGACTCAGCCTCGATGTTTCAAGACACACGAGATTCAGAGAAGATGAACACCCGGTCAGATGGGAAGGGCCACAGTCAACAGCCTGGCAGAGGAGCCGGTCAGATTGCCACATGCGCGCATGCCTGGTGTCTCCTGCCAACTGCTATGAAACAACAAGGTTCACTGCCATGGCCACTCCGGTGGGCTCCCAGGCTCGTGGGAATATCAAAGAGAGTGACAGCCTGTCTTGGAGCCTTTACCAACTACTGACAAAGCTTAAAATATGAAATAAGATGATACCTCTCCAGGGACAAGCTGCTTGCCAAACTTCCTGTTCACATACCGTTTCTGAGAATTGCAAGATGCAAACAACTTGAATAATGAACTAGTGAGCAATTTGTTTGTCTGTCGTCATGGTGGTCAATAATTTATTTTTGAACATGGTAGCAAAAAATGGAGGCAAAGTAGTTGCTTACGTGGCCTTGGAATCTTTGGTAAAGAAGACACACTCCCGTTTCTTAAAATTTGCTTGAATGAAATTCACCAAGTCCTTTGGAGAAAGAACATTGGAACAACACGTCACTAATTTGTTCTCACCCCCTGCTGCTCTTCATGAATGACTTAAACCTACTTCAAAGGTTTTAAGGATTCACCACACATCATAGCAACCAGCATCCATTCATGCTTTTAGAGTACACAAAGTTTGTAAAAAGAGGCATACGTTTACATTTTTATAACTAAATGCAAATTTTTCTAAAAGTTACTTGGCATCATCTTGTAACAAATGTCATTATATACATACAAAGTATGTTTTTCTGACTCTAAGGCAACCGGGGGAATATAAGCATTTATTGATAGTTTAGCATAAATAATGTTTTATTGCAGATTCTACTTCCTCTTATGCTTGCTTTTCAAAAGAAGGTATATTCCAAATGCTCCTTCCAGAGTTGCATCTGTCCCCCCATGGGCAAGGTGGTAAGGCATATCTGGGACCTAATTCTGACAAACAATGGAACGCTTCCCTTTAGTTGGCAGAAACAAACCCCTTGGAGTTGAAGAATACTTTGAAAATATTTACACTCCTCAAAGTGGGAGAAGATATTTGCGACATATATTAATCATCATAAGATTGGTAAATAGAATATATAAAAGACTGTAAGTCACTAAGAATAAGACAGACAACCTCGTGGGAAAAAGGCAAAAGACATGAGCACACATCAAATAGGAGAGGACACACAAATGTGTGAAAACGCGCTCAGCCTTGTCAGTAACGAGGCAAATGTGAAGTGAAACCACGATGACATCCCATTACACACCCACCAGGCTGGAAAAATTGAGAAGCCATTGGCACCAAATGCCAGTGAAGAGCCAGGCGGGGGGCCTCAGCCCGCTACGGGCCATGAGGGAACTGGCTCGACCACTCTGGGAAACTGTCCACCACTGTCCCCTAGAAACAGTCCCTGTGTCCTGTGAATGACCTGCAAGCTCAGATGCCTGGCACCGCGCTGCCAGCTTTAGGGGTTTGTCTTGTTCCGTGGAGGTGGGGCTGGCAGCCCAAACCCACTTCCCTCAGGTCACCCGGCGCCAGCAGTTCTCAGACAGTGTCACGTGGGTTTGCCCCCCGGCCTTGCACCAAAGCCAGGCCTGACTCGTCACCCCCCCACACAATGAGGTCACCACGAAAAGGGAGACGGCACTCCCTCTCCTGGAAGAAGGTCCACCACGCTTTCAGCAGTCTCCCCCTTTGCTAGCCCCTACCCCCACCAACGTACATCCTGAGACATCAGAGCATGGGGACCACGTGCCCCAAGTTTCCCCAGAAGCCCTGTGTCTTAACCCCAATTCCCATGAGGGAGAGGCGTTCGCCTTTACCCATGGGCCTCAAGTCGAAGAACCTTCTCCAGAGAGAACATCTCACATCCAGGAAGGTTCACAGTGGCCCTGCTCCTAATAGCAAAACCTGAAACCCAAATGTTCACCCCGCTTAGGCTGGACAGACATGCACAGGATGGAGGGTGGCCCAGCAGGAGTGAATCGACAGCCATTACACCTGGCAACACAGAGGGACCACAAACACAGGATGCTGAGCAAGAAATGCATTCACGGGAGCTTCCGGGAAGATGGCGGAAGAGTAAGACGCGGAGATCACCTTCCTCCCCACAGATACACCAGAAATACATCTACACGTGGAACAACTCCTACAGAACACCTACTGAAGGCTGGCAGAAGACCTCAGACCTCCCAAAAGGCAAGAAACCCCCCACGTACCTGGGTAGGGCAAAAGAAAAAAGAACAAACAGAGACAAAAGGATAGGGACGGGACCTGCACCAGTGGGAGGGAGCTGTGAAGGAGGAAAGGTTTCAACACACTAGGAGCCCCTTCGCGGGCGGAGACTGCGGGTGGCGGAGGAGGGAAGCTTCGGAGCCGCGGAGGACTGCACAGCCACAGGGGTGCGGGGGGGAAAGAGGAGAGATTCCCGCAGGGCCGGCCGGCGCTCACCAGCCGAGAGGCTTGTCTGCTCACCCGCCGGGGCGGGCGGGGCTGCGAGCTGAGGCTCGGGCTTCAGTCGGAGCGCAGGGAGAGGACTGGGGTTGGCGGCGTGAACACAGCCTGCAGGGGGTTAGTGCGCCACGGCTGGCCGGGAGGGAGTCCGGGAAAAGTCTGGAGCTGCCGAAGAGGCAAGAGACTTCTTCTTCCCTCATTATTTCCTGCTGCGCGAGGAGAGGGGATTCAGAGCGCCGCTTAAAGGAGCTCCAGAGACGGGCGCAAGCCGCGGTAACAGCGCGGACCCCAGAGACGGACATGAGGTGCTAAGGCTGCTGCTGCCGCCACCAAGAAGCCTGTGTGCGAGCACAGGTCACTCTCCACGCCCCCCTTCCGGGGAGCCTGTGCAGCCCGCCACTGCCAGGGTCCCGGGATCCACGGTGAACTCCTCCGGGAGAACGCACGGCGCGCCTGGTGCAACGTCACGCCGGCCTCTGCCGCGCAGGCCCGCCCCGCACTCCGTACCCCTCCCTCCCATGGCCTGAGTGAGCCAGAGCCCCCGAATCAGCGGCTCCTTTAACCCCGTCCTGTCTGAGCGAAGAACAGACGCCCTCCGGCGACCTACACGCAGAGGCGGGGCCACATCCAAAGCTGAACCCCGGAAGCTGTGCGAACAAAGAAGAGAAAGGGAAATCTCTCCCAGCAGCCTCAGGGGCAGCGGATTAAATCCCCACAATCAACCTGATGTACCTGCATCTGTGGAATACGTGAATAGACAACCAATCATCCCAAGTTGAGGAGGTGGACTTTGAGAGCAAGATTTATTATTTTTTCCCCTTTTCTTCTTCTTGTGAGTGTGTATGTGTATGCTTCTGTGTGAGATTTTGTCTGTATAGCTTTGCTTCCACCATTTGTCCTATGGTTCTATCCGTCCGTTTTTGTTGTTGGTTTATTTTTGTTTTTAAATATTTTTTTCTTTTTTTCCTCTTAATAATTCTTTTATTTTAATAAATTTATTATATTTTATCTTACTTTATTTTACTTTATCTTCTTCCTTTTTTTCTTCCTTCCTCCCTCCCTCCCTCCCTTCTTTCTTTCTACTTCTACTAATTCTTTCTTTCTACTTTTTCTCCCTTTTATTCTGAGCGTGTGGATGGAAGACTCTTGGTGCTGCAGCCAGAAGTCAGTGCTGTGCCTCTGAGGTGAGAGAGCCAACTTCAGGACACTGGTCCACAAGAGACCTCCCAGCTCCACATAATATCAAACAGCGAAAATCTCGCAGAGATCTCCATCTCAACACCAGCAGCCAGCTTCACTCAACGACCAGCAAGCTACAGTGCTGGACATCCTATGCCAAACAACTAGCAAGACAGGAACACAACCCCACCCATTAGCAAAGAGGCTGCCCAAAATCATAATAAGTCCACAGACACCCCAAAACACACCACCAGACGTGGACCTGCCCACCAGAAAGACAAGATCCAGCCTCATCCACCAGAACACAGGCACTAGTCCCCTCCACCAGGAAGCCTACACAACCCACTGAACCAACCTTAGCCGCTGGGGACAGACACCAAAAACAACGGGAACTACGAACCTGCAGCCTGCAAAAAGGAGACCCCAAACACAGTAAGATAAGCAAAATGAGAAGACAGAAAAACACACAGCAGATGAAGGAGCAAGATAAAAATGCACCAGACCTAACAAATGAAGAGGAAATAGGCAGTCTACCTGAAAAAAGAATTCAGAATAATGATAGTAAGGATGATCCGAAATCTTGGAAATAGAATGGACAAAATGCAAGAAACAGTTAACAAGGACCTAGAAGAACTAAAGATGAAACAAGCAACGATGAACAACACAATAAATGATATTAAAAGTACTCTAGATGGGATCAATAGCAGAATAACTGAGGCAGAAGAACGGATAAGTGACCTGGAAGATAAAATAGTGGAAATAACTACTGCAGAGCAGAATAAAGAAAAAAGAATGAAAAGAACTGAGGACAAGTCTCAGAGACCTCTGGGACAACATTAAACGCACCAACATTCGAATTATAGGGGTTCCAGAAGAAGAAGAGAAAAAGAAAGGGACAGAGAAAATATTTGAAGAGATTATAGTTGAAAACTTCCCTAATATGCGAAAGGAAATACTTAATCAAGTCCAGGAAGCACAGAGAGTCCCATACAGGATAAATCCAAGGAGAAATACTCCAAGACACATATTATTCAAACTGTCAAAAATTAAATACAAAGAAAACATATTAAAAGCAGCAAGGGAAAAACAACAAATAACACACAAGGGAATCCCCATGAGGTTAACAGCTGATCTTTCAGCAGAAACTCTGCAAGCCAGAAGGGACTGGCAGGACATATTTAAAGTGATGAAGGAGAAAAACCTGCAACCAAGATTACTCTACCCAGCAAGGATCTCATTCAGATTTGATGGAGAAATTAAAACCTTTAGAGACAAGCAAGAGCTGAAAGAGTTCAGCACCACCAAACCAGCTTTACAACAACTGCTAAAGGAACTTCTCTAGGCAAGAAACACAAGAGAAGGAAAAGACCTACAATAACAAACCCAAAACAATAAAGAAAATGGGAATAGGAACATACATATCGATAATTACCTTAAATGTAAATGGACTAAATGCTCCCACCAAAAGACACAGATTGGCTGAATGGATACAAAAACAAGACCCATATATTTGCTGCCTACAAGAGACCCACTTCAGACCTAGAGACACATACAGACTGAAAGTAAGGGGATGGAAAAAGATGTTTCATGCAAATGGAAACCAAAGAAACCTGGAGTACCAATTCTCATATCAGACAAAATAGACTTTAAAATAAAGACTATTAGAAGAGACAAAGAAGGACACTACATAATGATCAAGGGATCGATCCAAGAAGAAGATATAACAGTTGTAAATATTTATGCACTCAACATAGGAGCACCTCAATACATAAGGCAAATACTAACAGCCATAAAAGGGGAAATTGACAGTAACACATTCATAGTAGGGGACTTTACACCCCACTTTCACCCATGGACAGATCATCCAAAATGAAAATAACTAAGGAAACACAAGCTTTAAATGATATATTAAACAAGATGGACTTAATTGATATTTATAGGACATTCCATCCAAAAACAACAGAATACACATTTTTCTCAAGTAATCATGGAACATTCTCCAGGATAGATCATATCTTGGGTCACAAATCAAGCCTTGGTAAATTTAAGAAAATTGAAATTGTATCAAGTATCTTTTCCAACCACAATGCTATGAGACTAGATATCAATTACGGGAAAAGATCTGTAAAAAATACAAACACATGGAGGCTAAACAATACACTACTTAATAACGAAGTGATCACTGAAGAAATCAAAGAGAAAATCAAAAAATACCTAGAAACAAATGATAATGGAGACACGATGACCCAAAATCTATGGGATGCAGCAAAAGCAGTTCTAAGAGGGAAGTTTATAGCAATACAATCCTACCTTAAGAAACAGGAAACATCTTGAATAAACAACCTAACCTTGCACCTAAAGCAATTAGAGAAAGAAGAACAAAAAAACCCCAAAGTTAGCAGAAGGAAAGAAATCATAAAAATCAGATCAGAAATAAATGAAAAAGAAATGAAGCAAACGATAGCAAAGATCAATAAAACTAAAAGCTGTTTCTTTGAGAAGATAAACAGAATTGATAAACCATTAGCCAGACTCATCAAGAAAAAAAGGGAGAAGACTCAAATCACTAGAATTAGAAATGTAAAAGGAGAAGTAACAACTGACACTGCAGAAATACAAAGGATCATGAGAGATTACTACAAACAACTCTATGCCAATAAAATGGACAACCTGGAAAAAATGGGCAAATTCTTAGAAATGCACAACCTGCCAGGACTGAATCAGGAAGAAATACAAAATATGAACAGACCAATCACAAGCACTGAAATTGAAACTGTGATTAAAAATCTTCCAACAAACAAAAGCCCAGGACCAGATGGCTTCACAGGCGAATTCTATCAAGCATTTAGAGAAGAGCTAACACCTATCCTTCTGAAACTCTTCCAAAATATGGCAGAGGGAGGAACACTCCCAAACTCATTTACGAGGCCACCATCACCCTGATACCAAAACCAGACAAGGATGTCAGAAAGAAAGAAAACTACAGGCCAATATCACTGATGAACATAGATGCAAAAATCCTCAACAAAATACTAGCAAACAGAATCCAACAGCACATTAAACGGATCATACACCATGGTCAAGTGGGGTTTATTCCAGTAATACAAGGATTCTTCAATATATGCAAATCAATCAACGTGATACACCATATTAATAAATTGAAGGAGAAAAACCATATGATCATCTCAATAGATGCAGAGAAAGCTTTCAACAAAATTCAACATCCATTTATGATAAAAACCCTACAGAAAGTAGGCATAGAGGGAACTTTCCTCAACATAATAAAGACCATATATGACAGACCCGTAGCCAACATCATCCTCAATGGTGAAAAACTGAAAGCATTTCCACTAAGATCAGGAACAAGACAAGTTTGCCCACTCTCACCACTCTTATTCAACATAGTTTTGGAAGTTTTAGCCACAGCAATCAGAGAAGGAAAGGAAATAAAAGGAATCCAAATTGGAAAAGAAGAAGTAAAGCTGTCACTGTTTGCAGATGACATGATACTATACATAGAGAATCCTAAAGATGCTACCAGAAAACTACTAGAGCTAATCAATGAATTTGGTAAAGTAGCAGGATACAAAATTAATGCACAGAAATCTCTGGCATTCCTATACACTAAAGATGAAAAATCTGAAAGTGAAATCAAGAAAACACTCCCATTTACCATTGCAACAAAAAGAATAAAATATCTAGGAATAAACCTACCTAAGGAGACAAAAGACCTGTATGCAGAAAATTATAAGACACTGATGAAAGAAATTAAAGGTGATACAAATAGATGGAGAGATATACCGTGTTCTTGGATTGTGAAAATGACTCTACTACCCAAAGCAATCTACAGATTCAATGCAATCCCTATCAAACTACCACTGGCATTTTTCACAGAACTAGAACAAAATATTTCACAATTTGTATGGAAATACAAAAGACTTCGGATAGCCAAAGCAATCTTGAGAAAGAAAAACGGAGCTGGAGGAATCAGGCTCCCTGACTTCAGACTATACTACAAAGCTACAGTAATCAAGACAGTATGGTACTGGCACAAAAACAGAAAGATCAATAGAACAGGATAGAAATCCCAGACATAAACCCATGCACATATGGTCACCTTATCTTTGATAAAGGAGGCAGGAATGTACAGTGGAGAAAGGACAGCCTCTTCAATAAGTGGTGCTGGGAACACTGGACAGGTACATGTAAAAGTATGAGATTAGATCACTCCCTAACACCATACACAAAAATAAGCTCAAAATGGATTAAAGACCTAAATGTAAGGCCAGAAACTATCAAACTCTTAGAGGAAAACATAGGCAGAACACTCTATGACATAAATCACAGCAAGATCCTTTCTGACCCACCTCCTAGAGAAATGGAAATAGGAATAAACAAATGGGACCTAATGAAACTTCAAAGCTTTTGCACAGCAAAGGAAACCATAAACAAGACCAAAAGACAACCCTCAGAATGGGAGAAAATATTTGCAAATGAAGCAACTGACAAAGGGTTAATCTCCAAAATTTATAAGCAGCTCATGCAGCTCAATAACAAAAAAGCAAACAACCCAATCCAAAAATGGGCAGAAGACCTAAATAGACATTTCTCCAAAGAAGATATACAGACTGCCAACAAACACATGAAAGAATGCTCAACATTGTTCATCATTAGAGAAATGCAAATCAAAACTACAATGAGATAACATCTCACACCAGTCAGAATGGCCATCATCAAAAAATCTAGAAACAATAAATGCTGGAGAGGGTGTGGAGAAAAGGGAACCCTCTTACACTGTTGGTGAGAATGTAAATTAATACCGCCACTGTGGAGAACAGTATGGAGGTTCCTTAAAAAACTACAAATAGAACTACCATATGACTCAGCAATCCCACTACTGAGCATATACCCTGAGAAAACCATAATTCACACAGAGTCATGTACCAAAATGTTCATTGCAGCTCTATTTACAATAGCCCAGAGATGGAAACAACCTAAGTGTCCATCATCGGATGAATGGATAAAGAAGATGTGGCACATATATACAATGGAATATTACTCAGCCATAAAAAGAAATGAAATTGAGCTATTTGTAATGAGGTGGATAGACCTAGAGTCTGTCATACAGAGTGAAGTAATTCAGAAAGAGAAAGACAAATACCGTATGCTAACACACATATATGGAATTTAAGGGGAAAAATGTCATGAAGAACCTAGGGGTAAGACAGGAATAAAGACACAGACCTACTAGAGAATGGACTTGAGGGTATGGGGAGGGAGAAGGGTAAGCTGTGACAAAGCGAGAGAGTGGCATGGACATATATACACTACCAAACGTAAAATAGATAGCTAGTGGGAAGCAGCCGCATAGCACAGGGAGATCAGCTTGGTGCTTTGTGACCACCTGGAGGGGTGGGATAGGGAGGGTGGGAGGGAGGGAGACACAAGAGGGAAGAGATATGGGAACATATGTATATGTATAACTGATTCACTTTGTTATAAAGCAGAAACTAACACACCATCGTAAAGCAATTATACTCCAATAAAGATGTAAAAAAAAAAGGAAAGAAAAGAAATGAATTCACAAAGGAATACTTATTGTGTAATTCCACAAATATCAAAACAGACAAAACAAAGCCATGTATTGTTTAGGGACATATATTCAAATCATAAGCTTATAAATAAAAGCAGAACCAGGGAACACAAAATTCAGGATAGCTGTCGCCTTCGGCACGGAGGGCACGTGGGGGACTCCTGAAAAGGGCTGATGGTGGGTGCAAGCGTGTTCATTTTATTATTCTTCCTTAGGCTGGCAATTTACATTTGCATGTTCTTTTCTACAAATAATAAAAATGTAGAGAGCAAAAATAAATCCTACACTCACTGAACGCGAAAAATTTTGAAAACCTGTGATGCCCTTTCTTCCTCAGAATATTTTCTAGCTGTTCACTAATTTTAAGTCTACTTAACACAGATGAAGAAAACTCAACAGTATAAGCTTATGTGTATCAGCTTGTGAAATCGATGATGATGGAGGAGGGGTGGTGATAAAAACTGCCTTGTTGCTGAAAGTTCCCTCTGGGGACTTCCCTGGCGGTCCAGTGGTTAAGACTCACGCTTCCACTGCAGGGGGCATGGGTTCGATCTCTGGTCAGGGAACTAAGATCCCACATGCCATGATGTGTGGCCAAAAAAAATTTGTTTTAATTAAAAAATAAAGGCCTTTAAAGAAAAAAAAGTTCCCTCTGAAAAATGTACTTTGCAAAGGTGTGTAGTCTCAGGGGCAAACAGGACCCCCCCCCCATAACTGGGAGGTACTTAGGTGGTCTCAGAAATTCTACCTACAGGGCAGCTGGCATCTCTGAGGGGAGCGGGAAATCCATCCAGAAATCCCATGGGAGCCCAAAGGAGAATGGCAAGGGAGAGTCAGCCTTTGTCTCCCAGAGACACCCATGCCTGCGTCCAAGTATGATCCAGAAAGGCCTTTTCTGCCCTCCCAGAGGTCCGTCACTGCTGGAGGCTGGAGGAGGGGGCATTGGAGAGGCCACCAGCGCCCTCTGCCCACTGTGTAATTCTCACCGGACCAGGGTCAAAGTGACGGCAGGTGCAAAATCTAAGGAGGCGCTGGGTGTTGGGAGTGGCAAGTGCACGGGCGCCCCCAAGAACCCCACCCAGCAGATCAAAATACTGACATGCCCAGCACCCCAGAAGCCCCCACCCAGTCCCTCCTCCTTCCTTTTTCCAAAGTTAGCCACCACCCCGACTTTTAACACTGTAGTCGGCGGAAGCTTGGTACCAGACTGGAACGTTGTCTTTATTTCCTGACAAATGAGAGTATTCACTAGGACGTGAGAGTGAACAGAAAGCCTGCGGGAACCACTAGAGGTGGCTGAGGGACGGAAGGGGCAGCGCAGCCCAGCGGGGAGCCTCCTGCCGGGCGCCCCACCCTGAGTCCGCTCACCCCTAAGCAACAGCTCAGTGTGCCTCTATGTCCTGAAAGCAGTGTGGACACGGGCTTGGAAGGAGGAGAGAGATGCTGTGGAGAACAGCTAGAAGCTACGGCAAGAACAAATGCAGACCCAGAATGAGCCCCCGGCCATAGAGTTGAAGAAAAGGACTTCAAGAATCACTTCCAAGGTGAACCCACAGGGCTGGAAGCAAGGACACCAAGCATTAGCTAGTAAAAGGAATATTAAAAGTGCAGTATTTAGGATTTCATAAAAGTCACTTAACAAGTGCATTCTTGAATGGATAAGCAAGGTCCTACTGTACAGCACAGGGAACTATATCCAGTCTCCTGTAGTAAACCACAATGGAAAAACATGTGAAAAAGCAGGTATATATATGTGTAACTGAATCACTTTGCTCTACAGCAGAAATGAACACTGCTATTTTTTTAAAAAGGCCCCAAATAAGTACATTCTTTAGCAACTCAAGGTTGCGGTCACCATCTTCAAAACAGGAATGCCTGAAAAACTACACAGAAAAGAAAAGGCCTCTACGTTCGACAAAAATAATCCACAGAACGAAATGCCATACGTTGAGATATGATCTTGTTAAAGAAGGAGTATTGGTCCCCAAAGAACCTAGCTGCAAAGGGCTGCTTTCTGACATATCAGCGGGTGGGTGGGGCGAGGCTCAACTCACGCTCTCGCTGTAGGACACGTCTGTGCTGCGAGACGCACTGGAGTACAGGGTCCGGGTGCTGTCCGGCGTGCCGTTCCTTCGGCTTCTCATGCTAAGCCGGGCGCCCTTGAAGGACATCTGTTCCCCTGTGGAGAAAGGGCAGGGAGGGTAAGATGGGGTCACAAACGGTGGACGGGCTTCACTGAAAGCTTTACCGCCATGCCCTCCCCCTCTCGCTGTCTGCCATGCCCCAGCCCCGCCCCGCCCCCCACCACCAAAGGACATTGGTCCCCCTGCCTCTGCTCTCCTTGCTTCATTCCTTCTCGTCCTCCAGGACCCAGCTTGAGTTCAGTCCTTCCATACCCCTCCCCTGACCGCTCCCATCTGGGCAGGGCCCTCCTGGGTGCGCTCCCCTCTCCTATGGGAGGTGGGATCCCGCATCCCAGACCACTGCGCATAGGAGGTGCATCATAGCTCCTTCGAAGTTAATGGATTTGTAGTGAAGGAACTTGCAGAACTGCAGCTAGCGGCTGTGGCAGCTAGAGGACCGGCTGGCTGGCAGCAGAGAGGAGTTCTGCCCTGATGCGGTCAAGTGAAGTGGGAGAAGGACCTTGACCCACAGGGGCGGTAGGGCCTGAGGGCCAGTGTGCTCCAGGTCACCCTGAGACTCGGAGCCGGCACGTGGTTCCCAAGGACACCCGGCAACAATTCCCTCCCAGCCTGGAGAGCAGGCCATTAGCCCGGGCATCCCAGAAGCCTCAGTTGCCACGGAGATGCCTCCGGGCTGCCCCCTGCTCTTCTAGGGCTCAGACCCTCCATCCCAGCTGCAGGAGCCACCCGTCCCTCCTGTCTCCCAAACACTATCTCAGACCCATATCCACAGAGAGCTACTCCACATCCCCAGGCTGTCCGGCAGACACAGCAAACAAGACGTTTCTAGAACAAGAGCCTCATCCTTCTCCTACACCCCGCCTCCCTGTGTCTCCTCCTGGGACCAAGCTCCCCCAGCTGCCTGTGACCTCTGCCCCCACCCTCGCCTCCATCATCACCACATCCAAGTGGCAGTCGCACCCCCTCGCCCCTCTCCAGCCCCTCCAGTGGCCCGCAGCTGCCACCTGGGCCCTGCTTGCCTCCCCCGCATGACTGCACCCACCTCCCTCTCCTTCTGGGCCAGGTTCCTCACGGGGCCCCGGTTTTCCCATCTAGGTCCCACCGTCTGTCTGGAACCCTCTTCCTCAAAGCCTGCCCAGCTGCTTATCTCCCGCCCATCCTACGGGCCTTATGCACCATCTCTTCAGAGAGGTACCTCTGACGCCCAGGCTGGCGCAGGTGCCTGGTGGCCTGTTCTGGAAGCACCATCTCCCCTCCACCAAGCCGTGTGCATACTGATTTGTTACATGATCTGTTTGGCCCCTGTCTGCCTTTAAGTCAAAAACCAGATCTAGGGGCTTCCCTGGTGGCGCAGTGGTTGAGAGTCCGCCTGCCGATGCAGGGGACGCGGGTTCGTGCCCCGGTCCGGGAAGATCCCACATGCTGCGGAGCGGCTGGGCCCGTGAGCCATGGCCGCTGGGCCTGTGCGTCCGGAGCCCGTGCTCCGCAACAGGAGAGGCCACAACAGTGAGAGGCCCGCGTACCGCAAAAAACGAAAACAAAAACAGATCTATCTGTTCAGCACTGTATTCCCAGAGCCTGGCACAGAGCACAGAGTAGAATTGTACCAATATTGATTGAGCGAATAATCTAAGTGATTACATAACACTCCCTCCCACCCTCAAAATCCTCTTTCAGTTTTGCAAATTACTTCCAACTCGCCTTCCATACACCCCGCACGAGGAAAGGCCTGAGACCCAAGCCTCAGCCACACGACTCCTGAGCCCTCAGCCTGTCTCCTCCTCCAGGTCACCTGTCCCAGCCTCAAAACCCTCCCACGCCACAGACACCGACGCTTCTTCAAAGCCCACTCAGAACCCTCAGGCCAGGCTGTTTAAAACAAGGAGCGCTTCTTTTACTTCTCTCCCCAGGCATTTCACGGAGAGGCTCAGAGTATTAATTGGTACTTTACATACATTATGGCAAAACCGCAAATCAGTCCTGCAAGGTATTTACTATGATCCCCATACAGCAAATGGCTTCTAAGTAGGGCACCGACAGTCAGGAAATGATTTCATTTGCTCACAGTGAAAAAACTGCTTATTTCGTTGCAATGGAGAAAAGTGTATTTTTGCTTTTTCATCACAGTTCAGTCAAGTAAGAAATGGGAAAGCTGTGTAAGAAATGCAGAATCTGCCCTTTTCTGACATTTCACATGTCTTTATTCGATGTTCGTTTCGAACTGGTTTTCTGAGGCCAGGGGATGTTCAAGGTGTTGAATTATGAGTCCAGGCGTTCTTCATACCATCCCACATACCAGGTATTCCAGGTGTACCGTTTATCCATGTCCTAAACACAGGCAGGAGCTAAGGGTTCGGTGTGAAAGGGGTTTCCAGGAGGAGGGACATAGGCCAAGGACCAAGGGCTTCCAGGGGCGTCTGGAGAGGAGAGGAGAGGGTCCAGAGGGCCCCCCCCCCAGGAACCTTGGGAAAGAGGGTGGCCCGCCCCTGAAAGGGGGTGAACTGGAAAAGTAGAAGGAGGAGGGAATGAAAGCCACACCAGGGAGAAACCAGTCGATGCATCCCATGCTAAGGAAAAGTCATAAAATCACACCACTGGGTTGAACCACACAAAATCCAGTGGAGAAGATGGGCCAAAGAGTCCATAGCCACCAAACAAGGGAATACAAGTCACTGATAAACACAGAAACATGCTAAGCCTTCCTAGTAATAAAAACAAGAAAAGTCCAACAGTGATGAAACACCCAGGGGAGATATTTCAGATGACAGCATTTGATGTTGGGAAGAGCTTAGTGGGACAGACACTCTCATATCATTGCAGGGGGGGTAAAAATCATCTTCCTGCCTGCAGAAGAATGTGGCAATAATGTAGCCAGACATGTAAGTATTATCATTGTTGACCCAGTGAATTGGCTTTGGAGAATTCTAGATAAAAGAAATCATCAGAAACACATTAAAGGGTATACTCAAAAGATATTCATTTCATAGGAAAGATTAGAAATGACTTAAACTTCCATCAGTAGGAGCACATTACACCCAGAAGAAGTAAGAGGATGATACCATGAAGTGGGTGCATTTTAATGACATGGAAAATGTCATAGGATTTATTGTGAGTAGAAAAAAAGCCGGAAGCAAGAAATCACCGTGGTCTGGAGCTCTGGCTTTAGAGACGGTCAGCTCGTGTTCAGTCACTCACCCTGTGACCTTGAGGGGGTCTTTCACCCTCTCAGCTTCCCTATAAAGGTGGTTCAGCAGCTGACATATGACCCACCTTCAGGAAGGGCAGCTATCGAAGTAAGGGATGTAAATGCATTACGTATAATGTGTATAAGGCACACGGAAGTAAATACACCAAGGTGTTCACCATTGCCATATGTGGGGCTGGGACTGTGAGTGATTTTAATTTTATTCTTTCACTTTTTATATTTTCCCAAATTAAATATATTTCTTAAATAATCTGGAAAATATATTTAATAAACAGGAAAAGTGTCTAGAGGCTGGGCAAGGCTAAGAGAACCAGTGACCTTAGTGAGAACATTTCAGTAAGTGGGATGAGAGAGTGAGGACCACCAGAGACGGCATCTCCATCCACAAGAGCACGTGGCGGGTGGGTAGCTAGAAGGGAGGGGAGGGTCCGTGGCTGACTTGTTTCCTCCCAAGAGGTGGGATCATGTTTAAATCTTGGCAGAGGAAAACTAGCAGAGAGGGAGAGATTAAACCACAGGGAAAATATAATAATGTAAAAATTCTGTTGACTGCAGAGCATGGAGTAGGACTTTGTGGAGGTAGGCAGGAGCGGTGAAGCCGTCAGCACTAAAATGATCGATTGAGGATAAACGATAAATTGAAGGTAAAAGGAAAAGAGAGTCAACAATAACATAATAAATACTGATGACAATCGGGGCATTTTTGTTCTCTCACATCATATCTTTGAAATCATTTCTGAACATGAAACTGACATCCCACCAGGCACAGGCCCTTGGTCTTATCTGGACTGTCTGACTTGTACTCCAGAGAAAAAATGCCAAGTCTGCCCCAGAAAGGAGATTGGCTGGGGACACTGCATACATTTTCAGGGCTCTGAAACTCTAAATATACAATGGAATATTACTCAGCCATAAAAAGAAACAAAACTGAGTTATTTGTAGTGAGGTGGATGGACCTAGAGTCTGTCATACAGAGTGAAGTAAGTCAGAAAGAGAAAGACAAATACCGTATGCTAACACAAATATATGGAATCTAAGGGAAAAAAATGTCATGAAGAACCTAGGGGTAAGACAGGAATAAAGACACAGACCTACTAGAGAACGGACTTGAGGATATGAGGAGGGGGAAGGATAAGCTGTGATAAGGTGAGAGAGTGGCATGGACATATATACACTACCAAACGTAAAATAGATAGCTAGTGGGAAGCAGCCACATAGCACAGGGAGATCAGCTCGGTGCTTTGTGACCACCTAGAGGGGTGGGATAGGGAGGGTGGGAGGGAGGGAGACGCAAGAGGGAAGAGATATGGGAACATACGTATATGTATAACTGATTCACTTTGTTGTAAAGCAGAAACTAACACACCATTGTAAAGCAATTATACTCCAATAAAGATGTAAAAATAAAAAAAACTAAATAGTTGTTGAAAAATCTGAGTCTAGAGTAGTGGTTTCAAAGGCTGGGCTTAGGGCTTTGCGTCTGTGAGGGGCTCAGGGATGCCTCCCCATGTCAGTGGGAGCAGTGCTGCTTCATCAGACTTACATCTCCAGGGTCCTAGCAGATTCCCCCTGAGGAAAGGTTTCTGCTGCTGAAGAGCAGCTGGACACATCTGCTCTGGAGCTCTGCTGCAGGTTTGCTCCGGGTCACCTTAACTGCACAGGCAGCCAGGGGACGTCTGCAGCTTCCGTCTCTTGGAATTGGTAAGAAAGCACTACTTTACTTGAGGAAAAGTGAGTTTATAGGTGGTTTGGCAAGCTCCAGAAGTTAAAGGTGATGGACTTATTCCCAATAACCCCAGCGATTAGGGGTTGGCATTTCACATACATCTTGGAATATGTGATTTCATAGCTCCCAAACTATAACACAACATAACATGACATGATATAAGCATGATACATAATTGTTATGGTCCTAAAACCTCACCAAAGTTCTCTCTTGGATATTATGTCTTTCTCTGGATCGGAAACGGGGTATTTGGCACTGACGTTCCACCCATTTGGAGGGCAGTGGAGTATAATACTGACAAGCATGAACTTCAAGGCTAGACCATCTTCTCGCTTCACCTTTAACTGTATCTGAGTGTATTTCTATAAATTAATGAAATTCTCACTGAGGAGTGGGAAAATGGAGTCAGGAAAATGGTAGCACTGGATGTGGACTAACCCCACCGAGGGGACCTCCCCAAGTAGAATCCACCAGTAAAACAACACCAAGCATGCCCCGCAACGTGTATATGAGGTCTGATGAGGATTTCATGTAAATCAAACCCAGTTCACCCTGTTATTCTACTTCTAAAAGATCGTAGGGTAGGTCAATGCATCAGGAAAGCGCTAGTGTCATAACACGGGCCAGAGATTCAAAAGTTCAGGCAAAAATGAAACATGTACTTTTCTTCAATAATGAAGAGTACAATGTCAAGAGGAATTCACATAAACACACCAAGAGACATCTATTATTAATACAATCAAACTCGGAGGAAAATGAGGACTGTAGAGATACAGAAGGCAAAACAAAACGAAAGCCTGGGTTTGGGAGTCAGGAAAACCCAAGCGTGGGACTGAGCTCCACCACTGACTAGCAGCTCACTTAGCCCCTTTGGGTCTCAGCTCCTTGATCTCTAAAAACGTGTCTCCCTGCCCCATGGCTTGGTTGTGACAGGACTGAAGAGGATGCTCCTACAGCAAGCTTGGCACGTGCTTGAGTAATGTAGACATCGGTGCTTTTATCAATACTCCTATTACTAGCGTCGGGGCTGCACGAGAAGAGTCAGGAAGGAGCGGGACAAAAATCGCTGTGGCAGGAAGAGTCAGGAACGGGGACTCACAAGTGTCGTGACCACTCCCTCCCGTGTCACCAGGAAACTTGTGTTTTATCTGCTCAGCTCCTGAGGCCCTTGCAGGGTGAAAACTTGGAAGTGGCCTAGGGGAGCTAAATAGGTTTACGTTCAAAAGGATGCAGAGACAGTCACAGGGAACACAGGTAGAATGTGGGGAGAGGTGGGGAGAGAGGAAGAGCTCGGCGAGTGGAGAGGAAGAGGCGAGAATATATACAGACTCTATGGGGAAGGCGGTTGCCGCGGTGAGTAAGGCTTTAGCAAGATGGGTGGACGGCATCTTTTGAATTTTTTTAGAGTCCAGCCATTAGTATCAGCTGCTATCGCTGTGTAAGTAGTTATCCCAAAATGTGACTACTTACAATGACACACACTTATGAGCCCGCAGTTTCTGTGGTCAGGCATCTGGGCTCCGTGGAGCTGGATTCTCTGCTCGGGGGCTCTCACAGGCTGCACTCAGATGCCAGCAGGGGCTGGGGTCTTGTCTCAAGCCTGGGGCCGGGGTTGGCGGGGTGGGGGTTGGGGGGACCTGCTTCCCAGCTCACGTGGCTGTTAACAGGATACGTCTCCTTGAGGGCTGTTGGACCAGGGGCCCCCGTACCTCACTGGCTGTTGGCGGGAGGTCACCCTCAGTGTCTGGCTACCAGGGCCTCTCTAACGTGGCAGCTTCTGTATCAAAGCATATAAACTGACAAGGCATTAGACGGAGTCTGCCAGCGAGACACAGTCACAATCTTTCGTAACCTAATCATGCAAGTGACATTGCATATCACCTTTGCCGCATTCTGTTGGTTAGAAGCAAATCACGAGGTCTTACTTACACGCAAGGGGAGGGGACCACACGAGGGCGTGAATAGCCATGAATTCCACAGGTGGGGGGCCCATATTAGAAGCCCACCTACCGTGGCACCTTTAACTCACATTTATTTCCAGTGTTCTTGCTTTGTTGGACCTGAATATCTTTTGAATATAGCATTGTGCCAAGACTGGCCGTAGGACTCATCAATTTTGGGGGTCTTATAAATGTAAAATTCAAAGCAGGACTCCTAAGGTATCTGACTGAGCAGAAACCCTGAGGAAGAAATCAGAGTAACTTTAGGAAAAATGGTGGCACAGAACCCGCAGCGAGCCTCCCTTCTAACTGCACACCCCCGATGACCACACGCTAAGTCGGTATGGGTAAAAGTTTGCTTTTTCTTAATCCGCTGACGGCCTGCCATCTGAACATTGATCGCCCAACCTCACTACAGTGGTCCACTCAATCTGGGATCTAGATCCATGCTGTTACGAGTAAGCTATTCTTTTTAGATTCTAGATTTCCCCTTTGAGAATAATTTCTATCTTCATATTAATTTTTATTCTGTATTTTCAACACTCATTTTGACTGAGCCCTGCATGTGTCACTGGTGTCCATGAGTCCAGTGTGAGTCCTTCCATATCCGACTTGTCCACATTGGACTCCTCTGTCGGCATCAGAGGGTCCCTGGGGATGATTTTAGTGAGGTGTGTGTGTTAGGAGCTTCTTATCCATGTTGTTGACCTAAAACAAATAGACTGCCAGATATTTCTCCAGCAAAGATGGGTTTATTCAGAACCAGCAGAGAATTGCTATTCAGGGTCAGCAACCATGGTGAACCACTTGCAAGTTCCTGCACAGCAAGGGAAGGAGACTCCTATATAGAGGGAAAAGGGAGGGAGGGCTGTAGTAAACAGAGTCCCTGGCTTTTCACTGGCTTAGTCCCCTCCGGGAGAGGGGGGAGGAAGAGTCCTTCTTCTTCCTATTGGGCTCTGTTGTCATCACAGGGTGTGAGAGCTCCCCCCTTGTGGTCCCTCAACTCTATGTGGTTTTTTTTCATTTTTTTTCTTTTTTCTTTCCACCTCACCCCCAGGCTTGAGGGATCTTGGTTCCCCAACCAGAGATTGAACCCAGGCCCTCGGCATTGAAAGCATGGAGTCCCAACTACTGGACCTCCAGGAAATTCCTTCGACTCCATTTATTGAGGTTTCTGTTTATTATTTTTTTTTACAGTGCAAATGCCTTTTTACTGCATTCACACATGGATAATTTGACCAACACTTTTCCCCCCTGACACCATAGGAACAGTTCCATTCTTTTTAGGGTTTTGATCTTGTAAAGGAAAACGCTGAGGCAGCCTCACTTTTATTCCTTCTGTCCAACATTTATATGCTTCTTCCTCTTTTCCTTAAATTCTAATATTTCATTGACTCTGACTAGATATTGGTCTAAATTTTTTACACTATGTGCTCTTTTTTACATGCAAAATTCGAGTTTTGGTTTTGTTGTTTTCAGCTCTAGAAAGTTTGCTATGTCATTATTGTTTTCTGATTACAGCCTCCCGGGGGCAGGGACAGCACCCCGGGGAGTGTGTGGCCTCCCCAGTTCAGTAACTGTCTAATGAAGGCAGTTGTGACAAAGAGAGAAGGACAGTGCTGCCTTCCAGAATGGACTACTGTCCTTATTTCTGCATGGAGCTGGCACCCTACTCAGGGGTGGCAAAAACTGGCATCATCATGTGACCCAATGTCACACCAGAAGATGTGCTTGGATGTGCAGGGGATGCCAGACCACAGCGTCCTTCACGGGGACCCCTGACACAGGCAGCTTGCTGAGTAACGACAGCACGGGTGGAGTTGTCACGCGGCTCCACCCACCAGCTTTCACCTGTCCAAAGGGATGGGAGCTCCTCAGGAAGCTTCGCCCCTTTCTATGGAGCCGTGGGAACATGTATTAGAGTATAGGAGATGCGTCACGTAAGCAAAGGGACTTCCAGAAGAAGAAAAGTTTCCACACAGGAGACGTAGCAGTCAAAAAAGTCAACAGGAGAAATCTTCTTCCCTGGGCTAAGGGAAGAATTGGGTCTTCAATACAAAGAAGTCCCAGAGCCTCATACCAGGCAAATTAATAGGCTTAGAGGTACCCAGTGAAATTATTTAAGGGTAAGAATAAACATAAAACCATACAAACCACATAGTAGAAAAAAGGTAAATTACAGAAGGGGGGAAATCAGGCTGACATCAGACTTCTCTTCTAGAAGGACTGTAAGCTAGAAGATGTGGCAATATTTGTAATTTTTGGAGGAAAAGATTGTGACCTAGGAATTGCAACCTCAGCCAATACAAATGTGAATGCAGCAGAAAGCACCCTCAGGAATTTGAGGAGGTGGTAGAAAGGCACCCACACAACTTTCAGCAGTTCAGGAATTTGAAGGGGGCGATGTGTTTAAATAATAAATGGAGAAGACATGGTGGAACTTTTTTTTTTACTTTAATTTTTTTAAAGATTTTTTTGATGTGGACTATTTTTAAAGTCTTTATTGAATTGGTTACAATATTGCTTCTATTTTTTTTTAAGTTTTGGTTGTTTGGCCACAGGGCATGTGGGATCTTAGCTCCCTGACCAGGGATCGAACCCGCATCTCCTGCACTGGAAGGCAAAGTCTTAACCACTGTACTGCCAAGGAAGTCCCTTGACTTTAATTTTTTTTTCTTTTTTATATTTCATCTCAGTGCACAGGGATTGGAAGATACCTCCTAAGATATTACTGAATACAAAGGAACCAAAGAGAAAGAAGTGAGCAGAGAGTAAAACGAGAGAAACTGGTAACGTGATGGGCTCATCCAGCACATGGAAAGCCTGCTTGTGGGGCATTGTTAGAAACTGCAACCTAATTACAAGGGACCAAAGCAAGGGAACAAACATGGTCAACTGCAAGCTTCACGGCGTCCATAAAGCAAGATCAAACCCAACTGCCCCGATCCAGAGTCCAATGTACAAAGAGCTCCTGTAGGTTGGGGGGGGGGGTGGTAAAGACAGTGAGAATGTAAAGGGGCAGCACGTGGGTGATTTTTCTAGTGATGGAATAGTTCAACAACTTGATTGTTGTGGTGATTACACAAATCTACTCATGCTAAAATTGCATAAAAGTCTACACATGCAAGTGAGTAAAATCTGAATGAAGTCTATGGAGTATACCAGTGTCAGTTTCCTGGTTTTGATATTATACTATGGTTATGTGGGATGTTACCTTTGGGGGAAACCAGGTGAAGGTTACCCAGGACCTCTCTGTACTATTTTTTCAACTTCCTGTGAATCTGTTATTATCTCAAAATAATAAGTTAGAAGGAATAAACTTCTATGTAAAAAGAACTCCGAGCCACACAATAGGAAACATCTTGACATAACCCTGCAATGCCTACAGCACAAAACTGTGTGGCTATTTCTTATAAAGTCCTGAATGCAAGTGGAAGATGTATCACTAAGGTAAAATTCAATGCAGGCAATTCCATAGCAGGGACAAATGATGGGCCCCAGTATAGAAATGTCTGAGAGTTTGGCCAGATTTAGTTCAACTTACTTGTTGAATGATGCAAAGTCTTTGCTTTCATATTTTCATCAAGATCTCAATTATTTTTACTTACGGTCCTTATCCTCAGACTGCAGATGGGTCTGACGAAATTAATGGAGTCCTAATACCCATCATGAAGGTTACCTCAGTGAAAATTAAAACCACAGTGGATTCCTAACCAGCACTCACATTTTCAGACTTCACTGTAGATCGTGAAGATATTGACTACCATCCACATCAGGACAGCTGCTCCATGCTAACAGCTGCCCAGCTTCTGCAGTTTCCCACTCAGGGAAACACATGATGGCTGGGCAGGCCAAATCACCGGGGACTTCGCTCAAACTCACACCGCTGGGTCCCACCTCAAGGACTCCACAGATCTGGGGTGGGACCCAGATTCTGCATCTCTAACAAGTTTCCAGATGCTGCAGATGCTGCTGGTGAGGGTCCCACACTGGAGAACCACTGAGCTAAACCAGGATGCTACACATAACACCAGTTAGACTTTTTCAAAGCTTGTACACAAATCTTCTTCAAACACAAGCATGGAATCGACAGGAGGCCTAAGAGGTGGCATCACATAACTTTGGCTGAGTGCTCTTCTGTGGTTGCAACTTGTATTCATGAACAACGCGATTTGTCCTGATAGCATATGAGACATACATCTTCATCAGGCCAAGAATAACTAATAACAGCTTTGTCTCATATAACGCCTATTATGTGCCAGGCACTGTGCTACACTCTTTACATGTGTCAGCTCCTTGAATCTTCTCATGAATTATAGGGATTAGTATTTTCCCACTAAAACTGTTGAGGAAACCAAGGCACAGAGAGGTTAAGTAACTTCCCCGAAAGTCACACAGCTGATAAGTAGAGGATACGGCGTTCAAACCCAGGCAGGCTGGCCCGAGAGCCCAATCCTTAAAATTTAAGTTCCTTTGTGCCGCTTTAATACGTCCTTGTGAAAGGATAGATTGTCATTTTTACTATATTAATACACTATCAACATTTAAATAATTAGAAACCTTGTTTTGTTGGTTGGGGGAGAGGCTGACCTGGTGTTATTTTTATCATTGATGCTCATGAATAGTTTCAAATGGTCTAGAAGTCACCCATCAACAACAGAATACTCTTGCATCCTGTGAGCCCAGAACAAAAACAAAAATCAATCTGCTATGTTATTGTCCTGACACAAGAATGACATTTGGCATGTTTGCACAATTGTGTTTCAGCCTGCCTATCACCACGTTCAAATCAGTCCTAAGATGTCATTTTCAAGTTCTAGGTCTCTCTGTGTTTAAAAATTTTTTTTAAATAAGAAGAAATAAGAAGTTCTCCTTATTAACACTTAATGAGAGAGGAACTAAATTGTTCATATGCTCTGATGAGAATGTTCCAAAAGGCCCCGTACCAAACCCCAGCCATCTCCACTCTTGGCTTCCATCAATTATTCATTGTAATGATGAGTGTGACACTTGCAGAGGCTTCAGATATAAATGACACCATCCGGAGAAATCTTCTCAATTCTCATTTTGGCAAAAGTGCTAGAGCGGTACCTGCAAGAGTTCCAGTGACCTGCAAGGGTTAATGTACACCATTGCCTCCACATGTCTTTCAACCCTAGAGAAGAAATGAGGTTTGTTTTGTTATCAGAATCATCCTGCTTTTCTAATTGCCTCTGTCGACCACATTTTTTGAGATTTGCATAGATGGGTAAAAAGCAGGAAAATGGCAAAAGCCAATGGAGGCTCCTGAAGTCCTCAATCCCATACATCCTATCCCAAAGAGTAGAGGCAAGAGACCGGAGGTAGAACTGGGGCAGGAGACGATGCTCAAAGGTACTGTCTGGAAGGAGAAAAGTGGGGAGTCCCTATGGTGCCTGGAACCCTATTATCTTTGTAGGTGCCAAGAGTCACATCAGTTCTTTAAAAATTAATAATGGAGGATAACAACTTGGTTCCAAGTTTGAAAGGATTATAAACCCAAAGTCATAACCTTGGAAGAAAGTTCTTTACACTCTAAGGTACTAATGAGCTAAAACTCCTATCATGATAAGCATATTTGTCGGAGCACATATATAGACTAGATTAAGGAATAACCATTTTCTTACTTTCAGCTTAAGAATCTTCACACTGAAAAAGTCAGCTTTAGCAATAATGGCTTCAAAATTAAATAGAAATAAAACCTTTTAATTATTCATCCAACTCCTCAGCATTTCTCTGTTTCTTCTAAATAATACAACCAATGAGCATGTTTCAGAAGCTGAAAAAAACTAAGGGAACCACAGTATGTAAAAGTAAGTCAAATATACCTTTCTCCTTTTATTATCAAAGAATATTGACCATTTGAATGCATCCTTTCTTGATGTTAATTTATGTTTCACCATAGTCTTGATTTAAGAACAACCTGTTTTATTCTGTTCCCAGTAGGTTTGAGACTATAGGACTGGGTAAGATAGTCAGTTGCAGACTTAAGATCCCAGTGACTTTTTTAGTAAAGTTGATTTGAGGACATGTCTGACTCTGGCAATCAGGAAAAAAGAAAAAAAGAGAAAAAACTACAGATATATTTTAAATTGCTCAAAAATCTAGCACAGATTTCTACATTTCTAAATAAATCCAAATGAGTACTGAAGATACCTGTGCACTAGCATTTTGCTTATCCACACAGATCCTGGAGAAATTTCAAATTTTGTCTTCCTTTAGTTTCTTATCTCCATAGAAAAAAACAAATGATGCCCTCCTCAGATTCACTACACTAACATCAATTCTACAAGTTACACAACTGCAACATTTATGGAAAGATGAAAAGCAAAAGTTGATAACGTACCTGTGGAGGTTATCAGACAGGACTTGCTTTCACTCCAAAGATCCTGCTCCTCTGATCTACTTGCAAAAGGAAGAGGCTTTTATAACTTGAGATTTCTCAGCCCCGCCTTCTTCTCTGAGGTTCTCTTAAGAGGAGGAGAAAAAAAAAACTCAAGCCACTGAAAAAAGACAGTTAACACCATGGGATACCATAGCAGTGTAGCAATTGAATATGAGTAAAGAATGCATATTCATAGAACAGGGTATTTTAAATGCTCATAAAGTAAGAATTCAAAATCCCCACTCTTGGCTTGCCAATTGTATCAGAGTATGAAACATACTAAAGATGAATTTCTACAATTTGTGGCACATTTTAAAAACCACAAATGAAATGGGAAATGCTCATTATGGAAAGTCATGATAAAATTAATTAATAGATTAAAAGCTTTTAATTAAGATTAGGAAAAAGTTGTTAAGTAGAGGAAATTTAACAAACATTGCTTTTTGGTCGATTTTGTTAACTTTATCCACACCAACATATACTCAGCATTGGGCTAGCTAGGCAGGGCTGAGGGGGGTGACCTGAAAACTCAGCAAGGCTGGCTTTATTAAATTATAGTTATTTCCATGCTCCCTTTAAACTACATTTTGTCTCTGTGAAAATCCCACTAGGAGAGATAAAATAATAATCCCTAGTGGGCAATTTTTAGTCATTTTATTTAAATGATGTACCACAAGCATCATTTAAATAGTTTTGTTACAGTTAATGTTCCTTAAGTATTGGCTATTATTTCTATTATGTATTCATATAAGAAGTATATGTCTCAGGCAAGTAGAAATAAGATCGTATAATTTAAAATTTGATTATACAGTCAAACAAATGCAAAGAAGTTAGAGATTAAACATAATGAGAGTCAGGGGCAATGTTGTAAAGGCAGAGGGATTTGGTCAAGATCTGTAAGGAGAGATAAGATGTAATTAATGATAATTACTCCTACAGAAAACATGTTCAATTCAGGGAGAAAACCCCTTCGACAAAGAAAATCTTTAAGAAAAAACTTGAGGTAAGATCACAAACTCAAATACTCCAAGAGTCAGACAGGTAGTGAAAATGAATGGAGTGACCAAGTGTGAGGCAATAGGGAAGGGTAAGGACTGTGGAATGTTGGAAACATCAGGGGCCGCATCTCAATGAGGACCCATGCGAGAAGAGATCTAGCCAGAAACAGAGAGAGGATCAGAGAAATCTCAAAATTGCCCTGAATGTGGATTGTAGGACTAAAAACTCCCATACCCTTACCTGCGGCAATTTCCTTCCTGGCCCCCCACCCCATGCATGCACATACACAGGGCTGTGGATCTGGTCCTCTTCGTCCTCAGCCTGCAGTCTACACAGCATCCTTCCAGGTATTTTCAGAGATGCAAAGGTATTGAAAAGCAGAACCTAAAGTTTAGTTTGAAAACCAAAATGTGAACTGCAAAAGACCAGAAGGCTAGAAAATTATAGACACTGAAGTACCAACTGCACACTGATCTGCTATGGAGGACTACTCCTTGTGGAATGTGGCAGAGCAGTGAGTGATCCCAGGCTGGCAGAAGGAAAGCTGAGAGCAGAAGAGGGATGAGCACAGAGGTGGGGATGAGAGAGATGGGAAGAAGGAGGATGACCTCATCAGGTGCACCATTGTAGAGCCATTGCACATGGTGATTTAGAGCCGTGTTCACAAGGGAAAGATTCAAAATACATCTAACCGGGCTTCCCTGGTGGTGCAGTGGTTGAGAGGCCGCCTTCCGATGCAGGGGACACGGGTTCGTGCCCTGGTCCGGGAAGATCCCACATGCCGTGGAGCGACAGGGCCCGTGAGCCATGGCCGCTGAGCCTGCGCGTCCGGAGCCTGTGCTCCGCGATGGGAGAGGCCACAGCAGTGAGAGGCCCGTGTACCACAACAACAACAACAAAATATATCTAACCAAGTGAGGTGGAGAAGATAGAAGTGGAGATGGAAACAGAGGTGTATAGGTAGAGATATAGGTATAGTTACAGATATAGATGTATAGGTGTAGATATAGAAGTACAGAGATAGATATAGCATAGATTTGTATGTATAGGTATAGATGCATAGATATATAACCTACAGCTTTGCCATTTTATCCAAGACGTAACAAAATGACCAAATTCCTCTCCGGAGGCAAACGTGATTTTTTAAAGAATGTTTAAATACGAGCTTGTTGCATTCTCTTTCAGTGCCAGCAGGTGGCTTCTCTGAGCAAATTCAGTGGCTGCAGGAGAGACATTTTCAACCATCTTTATCCCTAAAGCAGGTTTAACAGGTGAACAATGACGTCAGCCTGGCCTGTCCCTTCAGCGCCCTCTTGGCCCCAAAACAGTAAGCAGAGTCCGTCAGCGCCATGTGTAGCCTGGATTCTCAGCTTTGCTTCCCTATTTTTTGTGCTGTGAGAAAACATGTCAAAATTGAATGAACTGGAAGTGAACGGGTGGTGGCGATTGAGTAACAATGTGGATGCGAGTAATGGATGCTGCTAAACCGGATGCTTAAAAATGGGCAAGATGGTGGATTCTACGTTATGTGTATTTTGCCACAACGAAAAATAGTTTAAAAAAATATTGAATGGGGTTTCCCTGGTGGCGTAGTAGTTGACAGTCCGCCTGCCGATGCAGGGGACACGGGTTCGTGCCCTGGTCCGGGAAGATCCCACGTGCCGCGGAGCGGCTGGGCCCGTGAGCCATGGCCGCTGAGCCTGCGCGTCCAGAGCCTGTGCTCCGCAATGGGAGAGGCCTGCGTACCGCAAAAAAAAATAATAATAATAATAATTGAATGAAATTGGCTCTGAGCTTTTGCTAACTGTGGGAGCTCGAAAAAGCTACTCAACCCCCGAACCCCAGCTCCTTCTCAGCCATGTGGGGTCCTAGTGCCTATGTCTCAGGCTGTGTCAGGATTTGGGGCGAATACTGAAAGGACAACCGTGGCAGATGCACCAACCGTGTTAGCATCCTCCTCCGGCTGCTTTTGTCCCCCCAGCTCAGCATCCCTGTGTCTGGGGTTCCACTGTGCAAATGGGGCAGGGAGAGGGTGCCTTTCTTTCTGTCGCCCAGCGCCCACTGAAACAGGAAGATGAGCCACCGCGTGCTTCCACCGGCGTTTCCCTTCGTGACCCATGACCGCCTACATCGGCCTTTCAGGGCCACAGGTTGAAAAGGACGGCCAGGCCCCAACCTAGACGTGTTGAACCAGGAATGTGATGTTTCTCAAGTTCGGCGGAGTTAGACAACCTCAGCTCTGAAGAAACAAGTGTCAGCTGAAAAAATGCTGTCACCCGGCAAGAACAAGGCAAAAACACAGCCAGCTGGGTGGTGGTGAGTGTGCTGCCCTGGGGACAGCTGGGCAACCACACAGAGAAGTGGTCACGCTCTGTGGGGGACCCCCAAAGCTCATTGTCTACAAAGGAAGGAAAAGGTCAACACATGCACTTTCCACCCAGAGCTTGGATTCTTTCTGCTCTACTGGCTGTCTACTTACTATACATTGTATAGTATACTATATATATGTATATATAGTACACACATATATATATGTGTGTAGCATATATATATGTATAGCATATATGTGTCCAGTATAGTATAGTAAATAGCCCATATAGACTATATACAGTATATATACAGTATATATACAGTATATACTGTATACTGGCTCTGAGCTACTGCAGACCCCATGGGTCATGGGAGAGATCTCTTGGCCATTTGTGCCCCCACAGAACCCCTCTTGAAAGCAGGGTTGTCCTGCCCTCTCCAGCACACAGGTTCCCTATAGGAGACACACAGGGGCCATGAACTGGAGCCCAGACGTCAGCAGGTTCCCTGGTTCCCCCTCGCCCTGGTTCCCCTCCATCTCCCCAGCACGCTCCTTCTCTAAACTCCCAACTTCCTTGTCCCCTGGGGCCACCTCCTCTCCAGGTGCTCGGGCCGTCTCCCCCCTCCCCTGAAGACTGGGCACAGCTGTGCGTGGCAGCCACGCCCTCCGACTGAGTTTGCTCCCCTTGAGCTGGTTGGAAGGACACGGCCTCTGGCCCAGCGCAGGAGGGCCCACGTGGGCGTTACATGAAGAGGCCACCCTTCATGCAGCGGCTGCGCTTGTGAATTTCCGTGAACCTGCCTCCTCTCCTGACCACCGGCAGGAAGCTGGAGTCCCAGGTAGGCCCTGGCCCTGCCTCAAACTTTTACGTACACATGAACCACCTGAGGATCTTGTTAAAGGCAGATCCTGGTTCACACATATAGGGCAGGACCTGGGATGCTACATCTTTAGCAGAAAGAACCAGATTTCTGCCAGCACCAGGGTCAGCTTCAAGACAAGCAGCAATGAGAAAGGTAGGAACCAGAAAAGCGGTCCAGATAAAGTGCCACCCACCTGAACATGATCCACCAGGTGAAGCCAGGAACCGTGTCTGCCTAGGGGAGAAGGAACGCCTCTGGATTTGGTACACTTCAGACATCTCCCCAGCCCCCCGAACTCTGCTCCCCCGGACAGAATCAGATGTAGCCGGCTCGCTGAGGCACCAGTCTCTCCTCTGGTCTCAAGTGAGAGGCTCCTGTTCTAGCCGTGTTCAAGGTATCTGAACACTGGCCAGCCTCAGCCTGACGTGCCCTGGGCCACTTAAACTTCACGTCTTCCCAATTCCCTTGTAGGTGACCTGACAATGGAACTGTGGGGCTTGACACCTCTTTAATTTTTTGTGTGTTTTTTTTTTTTTTTTGACACCTCTTTAGAGATCAGGGTCTTGTTGAGTGATTTGATAAGAGGTAGGAGCTTAAAACTCTTTCATGCTCATGGCTATAGCCTTCTTCAGTTAGGCCAGACATAAGAGGCTAAATGAAACTCCTCAATGATTTTTCTATGTCAGCCAAGTTGCTTTTCATGTGAACTGGGACTGGAAACAAGAATGAACAGTAGTTTTTGTTTTTGTTTTTGTTTTTGGGGTACGCGGGCCTCTCACTGTTGTGGCCTCTCCCGTTGCGGAGCACAGGCTCCAGACACGCAGGCTCAGCGGCCATGGCTCACGGGCCCAGCCGCTCCGCGGCATGTGGGATCTTCCCAGACCGGGGCATGAACCCGTGTCCCCTGTATCGGCAGGCGGACTCCCAACCACTGAGCCACCAGGGAAGTCCTGAACAGTAGTTTTTATAGACAAAATAAAAATGGAGATAAAAATAGAGATAGAGACAGGTAAAGAGATGGAGATGGAGATGATGGGGAAGGAGACAGGGATGAAGATGATGGAGATGGGAATGGGGATGAGGATGAAAGTAGAGAGAGACAGAGATGGAGACGGAGATAGAGATGAGATAGAGAGATAGAGAGATAGAGATAGAGATAGGGGGAGAGAGAGAGATGATAGAGGTACCAAAGTGAAAAGGACCAAGAATAACTCAGACCCAGAGATCAAGTATTTGATATTCACCAACATAAATGTAAACAAAGACAATTTTCCTTATGCTTTTATAAGAAATCTCTCAGAGTAAGGCAGAATACTGTAGCCATCAAGCACTCCACCTCTGGAAGATGAGTCTGGCTTAAAGCTCAGGCTCCAGGGCAAACTCGGGCAAGGTCCCTGACCTCCCTGACCTAGTGTCCTCGCCTCTAGCACCAGCTGTAAAGCTCTCAGCTCAGGTGCCATGATGCAGGGTAAAGAATCAGTGAGTATAGAGTGTGCTGAGAGGGTTAAGCTCCTTACACAGGACGGTGTGCTCTCTGACAGTAGTGCATAAGCACTCCATGACTATCGGACAAGCTCGTCAACGATGGTGACGTACAGGAATTAGAAACAGGATTATGAGACTTAACGTAGATCGTTTCAAAGAGCTACAGAGGAAACTGCCTTTTAAAATCTGCAATTCGAAAAGATAAAGCAAATGGGATGGTGAGATGGAAGGGTGTCTTTTGAGGAAACGTTTTCGCCCTGATTCCAGCCCAAGTGTGCTTCAGCTCCTGCGTACGAGAGGAAATGAAACTACCTTGTATATTGAAAATTCACACAGTGGTCCATTTGGCCCATATGACCCTGCTCCATCCCATTTTGGAGCTCTGGAACAATAAGAAGCCATCTCTTTCCTTTTACCCAAATTACCGAAACTTTGCTTGAGGAGACAAAATAAGTTCTGAGTGATTTCTGACCACTATTATATGGTCATGAGAATAAAAACACATTCCAGGCCCACCTGGATTAGCAGAACTGCTCTGTCTTCTTTCTGCTTTGGGGGATGAGAAACCCATCCCAAGACAGAAAGGATGATTGATGGTTACTTAAAAGCATGATGGCCACGGGTGATGAAATGTAATGGAAAGAAAAAACATGAAAACAGTGGACAATTAGGATTATTATAAGTATTACCATCACACAGAGTGGTCCCTGAGTGGAAAAGGGTTCAAATGTCAGAAACAAAAATAGCCAAGCGACCCCAAATGATAACTGAATATTTGTCCCAAAAGTAACCTGACGGGAAAGACATGTTTCCAAGGTCAGAGTGAGCACCACAGTTTGCTGACCCCTAGAAGCCCCACATCCATCAAACCAGGATTGGCTGGCCGCCAGGATCCGGGCTAGGGGCTGCAAATTCAAACACGCTGAAGGAAAAGACTGAACATGTGAAATTCAGTCAGTAAGATTGTGCAGAAGAAACCGGTGTCTGATGTGGGATTCTGGCCAGTTGCCGCGAGGCAGTCCATCCAACGACCAAGGACAGGATTTCTGTTAAGCTTTTCTCCTTTTATCCATTCTGTAACAATGACATCTCAGGTAGGAAAGTACTGGACCATTCACCCAATAAAGAATTCCTAATTTTGAACAAGTTTACCATCATAAACTCTCTCTACAGTTAAGTGCATGGGTACACACTCACCTGTGACAATGGCTAACATTTATGGAGAGCCTGTTCTGCGTCAGGCACAGGGTGCTTTACATGTGCTGACTCATGGAACTGCCCAGCAAACCTGCAAGGAGGTACCAGGTACCAAGTATATTTCTTTATACTATCACCAACCCCATTTTACAGATAATGCAACTAGGGCACAGACAGCTTAAGTAACTTGCCAAAAGTTACATAACCAGCAAGTGCTGGAGCTAGCTTTGGAATCCAGGCTGTGTGGTTCCAGAGTTCTTCTGTCTGACTTTTCTGCTACAGGCACACGTGCAGGTGTACACACTCGCAAACACATACCTACACACACGTAGATACGTGCACACATACAAACACATACCTACACGTACACACACACACGCCCTCAGAGTTACTCAGTGCAGAGGCACAGAGAAGCAGGTTGGCCCTAATCAAATGCAAAGAAAGGTCAAGACTGTCCCAGCCATATTTCTGTGGGCCAAGTTATGTTTTCAGGAATTTCCAAGGATTGTCCTTGATGTCCTTTGATGTCCTGACATTGTGTTGTATGTTCTGCAGACTTAGCAGAGGCCCCACCATAGCGTCTGAGTCATAGCCACCCACTCCCACCAAACCCTTAACCTCTGCCTTCCCCAGAGAGCTCATGGTCCCCTGGAGTTGTCCTCCACCCTGGTGTTCACCCTGGAGTCATTCCCGGATCTTCTCTTCCCCCCGCCCCGTGACCCAATCCACCCGTAATTCCTGTCGGCGCTGCCTCTAAGTCCAATCCTGTGAACCCCAAACCCGGCCACCTCTCTGATCCCTGCTGCTAATTTCTGCATCCAAGCCTCCGCCATCTCTCTCCTGGAAGCTGATCTGCTTCCCTCTCTGCTCCCAGGAGCCATTGTCCACCTCTCTTCCAAAGCCATCTCATCAAAGCCCTTGTCAGATCTTATCTGTCCCCGCTTTACACCCTTCAGGTGGCCTCCTGTTGTAATCAGGATAAAACCCACGCCCCTGCGATGGCCTGGGGCAACCGCTGGCCTCAGCTCCCAGCCTCCTCCTTCTTGTCTCCCTCAGGCTCTCGGTGTTTTCCATCTGCCACGTCTAGAACCCTCTTCCCCAGATCTTCCAGCATGTGGAATTCGAGGATGCATGGGGTGGAGGTTAAGAGCTCAGGCTCCCGAAGGGCACTGCCACCACTCTTGCACCTGTGTGACCTCGGGCAGGTTTCTTAACCTCTCTGTACCTGTTTCTTCACCTAGAAAATGGTGAAGATAATCATAGTATCTACCCAGGGTTCTTGTTAACCCAAGTGAAGCACTCAGAGCAGTGCCTTTCTCAAGCCATGTTCACTGTGGTTATTATTATTAGCATCATTAATAGCAACTCAGTTGTGAGCTTGGACTCTGGAGAGTCAGACCACCACTCACTACTGGCTGTGTGACCTTGGCCAAGTTACTTGACTTCTCTGTGCCCAGTTTTCTCATTTGTAAAATGGAGATGATAATTATACCATCCTCATAGATATTCTGTGAGGATTTTATTAGTTAATACATGTCACACACTCAACATACTACTTGGCACCCAGTAAGCATACAGAAATGCTCATCATCATCATTATATTCCTAATAGCATTCTCTTCCAGGTCTCTGTTCAACCACTCCCTAGTCTGAGAAGCCCTCCCTGAGCCCCAACACCAATCGCTCTGTGTCCTATCGCCCTGTCTTGTTCTCCATCACTACATTGATCACCACTTGCTATTAGATTGTGCTGCTGTGTGTCATTGATCACCTCTCTCTCCCTCCAGCCTTTATTCAGCTTCACCAGGGAGGCAGCAGCCTTGTCTTTTTCACAAGGGTTTCCCCAGGGCCTGGAGCAGAGCCTAGCACGTGGTAGGACTCGATAAAAGCCGAACGAACAACGTAACTCACAGAAGTCAATTTTTCATGTGCAGAAATGCTCCTTTTGTGCGAGGTCCCTCTTTGTTCCCTGGGATTGTTACTCTGCTGCCCAAGTTTGTGTCCAGTCATTGCTGCACCTCAAACCTTAACGGGAGGTCTTGACATTGTGTTGTATGTTCTGCAGTTCTCACGTGGCTGCCACCGAGTAGAACTCTCTGTTGTTCAATGGCAAGTCTACCCTGGTGCCTGAGCGCAGACACACCCTCCCATATTTACCCTCTCTCCCCTCTCTCTTTACTCACTAATTTATTTCTTTAGTCATCGTTTGATTCATTCATCAGCTTGACAATAACTGAGCACCAACCCCATACTGGCTTAACGCTGAGCACCGAGGTCACCTAGGCTAGTACAACCTGGTACCTGCTTATAAGCATCGCAGCATGGCCGAGGTCAAAGATGCAGAAATGGATAACTGAGATACCCAAAGGGGCAGCAACATAGCCCAGGGGGATGAGAAGAACTGCCTCTCCATCACATTCCTACAGGAGCAGGAACCAAACACGGGATGCCCATCAACAAACAGATGGGTGTGGCTGGAGTTTAAAGGTGGTAGTTGGGTTGAGGGAGAGGAGGTTGAACAGGCCTTTTGTGAGCCTGGAAGACAAGTTTGGAATTTATCTTGCGAGCATGCAGGCACTGAAGAGCTTTATCCCAGGGTCATCTCCAGAATTGTGTTTTACAAAGGTCATCCTTGAGTCTCCCCAGTGGTCAAGCGAAGAATGAAAACAAAGAAGCAATTTGGTCCCAACAAGAGGTGAGATTGACAGAGGTGATGAAGAGGAGGGATGGGTTTTATAATCTTAGAAGTTCTGGAAGGTAGGATATAAGAAAGAGGAGGAATCAACCAAGCTGTACAGGCCGTGCTTGCGGAGTTACACGCAATTACTTCTAATTCACTACCACTGTGCTCCTTGCAATTTCAGTAGAAATCCTCTTGCAAACACCATCAGAGCTAGTAGTAGGATATAGTTTCTTTGAAGAGCAGCAAAAATTTAAAGACACTTGAGATGCATTCAATTGAAAATGCTATGGTAAATAGAATCATGACCCCCAAAGATGTCCACGTCCTAATGCCCAGAACTTATGAATACGTTAGATCACGTGGCAAGAAGGAATTAAGGTTGCTAGTCAGCTGACCTTAAAGTAGGAAGATTTTCCTGGATTATCCCAGGGGGCCAATGTAATCACAAGGGTCCTCTTAAGGAGAGTCAGTGTCAGAGAAAGAGATGTGATGATGGAGACAGGCAGAGAGATGCTACAAGGAAGGGACCACGAGTCAGGAAATGTAGGCAGCCTCTCGATGCTGGAAAAGTCAAGGAAACAATGCTCCCTTAGAACCTCCAGAGAGGAGCACGCCCTGGCCAACGTCTTGATGCTAGCCCCGTGGGACCCATGTTGGACTTCTAAGGTACAGAATCGTCATACATGAAATTTACGTGGTTTTAAGCCACGAAGTTTGTGGTAAGTTGTCACAGCAGCAATTGAAAACAAATATAGTTCCATAGAAAGAGCAACTCTTACTTCTCACATTTATTTCTCATCTATGTATGGAGTATTTAATTAATTTACATCATTATAACATCAAGCAAAACTGGCAGAAACAGTATTCGGGAAGAAACACGTCCAAGGCTGGTTTCATCAGCTTCCTTTAGTGGTGAAAGGAGAGGTTCAAGGTCCTTCTAAAAAGTGACTTAGGAGCAGCAAGGATTTGCTATGACCTGGGCCAAACCCGGCAGATTTTACGAAGCGGATTAACAGCACCAGCTCACATCTGGTGACTCACCTAAGCGGAAACCAATTAAGAACATTTCCACAGTACTTTTTATTGATTGACTCTGCTATTATTACTTTTATTGGTCTTTATTACATTAATTATGATAACAAAGACAGAAAATGTGGTAGAAGTCCAGGCAACATGGTTATGTTTTGTTGGCAACAGTATGACTTTGTCAAAAGATGCCAGTGAATGGGTCAGAAACTGATGGCTGAGCGCCAGCTTTGGCGTTTTCTCTGGAACCCCCAGCCCTGCTCTGCCCATCAGCGCTCTCAGCGGCGGGCAAAGCAGGAATACCTCCCGGCCTGGATGCGGCTCAGAGGTCGATTTTCCATGTGTGGAGAGGCATCTATTTGCGCCTGGCTCCTCTTTGTTCCCTGGGGTTGTCCTGCTGTTGCCCAAGTTCATGTAATAAAGCACCCGGCTCGCAGTGATGCTAAACCAGGCTTAGCTGAAGCCACAGCAGGCAGCTCTCCCAGCGAGCATCAGGGGACGCGAGGAGGGGCCCAGCGCTACCTAAATCCATACCCAGGACCCTCGGGACGGAGAAGGCTAGAGCCACAAAACACAGTAGAAGAAAGCCTTGTACTTTCTTTTGAATATATCGTCTTTGATCAATTGGAGACTGCGGGTTAAGGATCAGCTCCAGTGGACACCCCTTCAGCCTTTACCCAAAAAGTCGCAGCTCTGACAACAAGCAAGACTGAACGCACATAAACATGGAGTTCTGGGAACCGTAGGTGCACTGGTGTGTGTTTTGAACTTTCCTGGCCCCCGACTAACTTTTTCCTAATCCTGGAATAGGATCAATAATCCAGGCTCAAATACATTTGAAGTTTTCTTGTGTATTTTCCCATGAACCCCAAACAAATGGAAAATTAGTCCCTGTGTGATGTGATATCTCAGGTGCGAACAACCTTAGGCCTTAGAGAGGGTGACAACATAACCCCGGTGCCTCCCATGCTTCCTGGCACAGTCGGTGCCCAAGACATGTTGGTTGATTGATTGACTGATTGATTGATTCAGTCATCTGCATACGACCAGGACCGCTTCGGATGGCCAGGCTGCACACTGTGATGTGAAACTGAGAGCAAACCCAGGCTTTCTCCCTATGCTTCCACCACCTGTAGAACCTGAGGCCCTTTCCTACCTTGGAAGGTAAGAAGTCTCCTTTACCAGGAGACTCTTGCCTACAAACAACTCTATTTCTAGGTTCAAGTAACAGAAAGTCATCAAAGTTGGCCAAACAACAGGCCCCATCCTATTCATGCTGCAGAATGGAATGGAATGCATGAGTACTTTTCTTCACAGCGTGATTCTTTTTCCTTGAAGGAGATTTCCTTCTCTCTGTGTCTGTCTCTATCTCTATCTGTCTCTCTGTCTCTCTGTCTCTCTGTCTCTCTCTTTCCTAATCCTTCTTTTATACTTTCTCTTTCACCAATGGATCAGGATTCCTGGTAATTCCAGTATAATTGCTGAACCCAACCACTGATACTCAGACTTGGAAGTTGCTAGATCTCGCTCTACCTTCTGTGGCATATCTATTATAGTAAAGACTTGGAAAACTTTTATTCACCAGATCTCCTTTGAAAGAGATCTGTGTATCAGTTAGAATTTCTGCTGCAGATAAATGAAAGCCCACCCCAATACAAGATAGCTTGATAAGGGATTTATTAGCTGAGAAAACTAAAAGTAACAGGGTCGTATCGCCTTAAGGAGCAGTTTGGTCAGGAGCTCAGATGACATCACTGGGACCTGGCCTCTGTCTCTGTATTTCTTGGGTCCAGCCTTCTGTCTCTGGGCTTTGTTCTCAGACATGTTTTTCCACTCACGATTGCAGGATGGCCTGAGAAGCTCGGTCTCACATCATCTCATGAGCAAGGAAGATGGGGGAAAGAGTGTCCACTTCCCAGACCACACGAACAGAAGTCTCAGAAGTGGCTCTTCAGGTTTCGGATTGGCCTGACGGAGGTCATGAGTCTACCCTAAGCAATTACTGTTATCAGCAAATACAACTCACTGATCGTCTTGAGCCCCCATCACAAGGCCATCCCTGGGGGTGGTGTAGAGCGGGGGTCACAAATGGGCGCTGGTGGGCTGAACACCATCCACATATATACTTTGTTAGGGCAGCACAGTGTGTTAAGATTCTTTATTTGAACACCATTGTCTGACGCCTCCACACGCCGATTTCCTTTAGATCCTCCTCCTTTCTGCTCAGCCTGATATCACTGCCTGGGCCTGGCAGATGGTTGATTTTGGACACTACTTTAGATGGAATTCAAGAATTCAGTGTAGCAGAACTAAATAAATTTTGAGGGCCAATTTCTTTTATGTTCCCAATACTTAGCACTGTGCCTCATATAAAGAGGGCCATGCAAAATGCTTGCTGAATTATACTCGTCAATCTACCAATCAACAAATGAAAGGTACCTTCTTTTTTTTTTTCTTTTGTGGTACGCGGACCTCTACACTGTTGTGGCCTTTCCCGTTGCGGAGCACAGGCTCTGGACGCGCAGGCTCAGCGGCCATGGCTCACGGGCCCAGCCGCTCTGCGGCATGTGGGATCTTCGCGGACAGGGGCACGAACCTGTGTTCCTTCCGTCGGCAGGCAGACTCTCAACCACTGCGCCACCAGGGAAGCCCAAAAGGTACTTTCTTAATTGGAGAGTCTATGGGGATTAGTTCCAGCTGAATCAAACATCAAGCATGGGCCTCAGGGAAACCTCTATCCCTCAGCAGGCTACAGGGAGGATAAAATGGGGATATGTGTGTGTGTGTGTGTGTGTGTGTGTGTGTGTGTGTGTGTGCAAAAGTGCCTAGTGGCTATTTCTGGAACAGTCAGGGCAGGCTAACTGCTGTGACAAGCAAACCCTCTCTCTGAGGATTCATGCCCCAAAATGTCTATTTTTTTACTCACGTCCAAGTTGAATGTTGGTCTTCAAGAGGCAGCTAGCCACACGGTGTTCAAGGACCGGTCTCTTCCGTTCTGTGGCTCTGCACCCCCTTGGAGTCCTCTGTAAGGTCACCTGTCAATCCAGCAGACAAGAAGGAAAGTGGGAAATCACGAGGCTGTGCCTAGAAGTGACAAATATCACTTCTAACGACATTGCACCGGCCAGAACACAGCCTTGTGGACACACCTACCTTGAAGAGAGGCTGGGAGGTATGGTCTAGCTGTGTGACCACGAAGAGAAGAAAATGAGGTCTGCGAACAATAAGCCAGTTTCTACCAGAAGCTATAAAGCAAATGAAGGGTCTTATTTACTTTGATCTTTATCTCAGTGGCCTCAGTATGACATTTAACGCTTCACGGAAAAATCAAGATAAGAAAAATTCCCTTTTTCATCCTAAGCTACAAAAGGCTCAATTTCCCAGGCCAATCAGGAACAGAAGAAGAAACATGAGGGGGTGGGGGGAGGAAGAGGAGGAAGAGGTGGTGGAAGAAGAAAGAAAAGAAGGAAGAAAAGTGAGTTTATACCCCAAACCCTTGTTTTCTGGAATTCTTGTTTGTTTGACCATTAGCCAAATCCTCAGGCGTGGGTTATAGTTATTGGATGTTGCCTAGCACATGGCTTCACTGGTAGGGAATCATTTTTAATGATAGGAAATAGGACTTTCCAATGTGTAATATTTAACAGAAAATTTGGAAGTTGTATATATATATATTTTTTTTTTTTTTTTTTTCTCCGTACGCTGGCCTCTCACTGCTGTGGCCTCTCCCGTTGCGGAGCACAGGCTCCGGACGCGCAGGCTCAGCGGCCATGGCTCACGGGCCCAGCCGCTCCGCGGCATGTGGGATCCTCCCGGACCGGGGCACGAACCCGCGTCCCCCGCATCGGCAGGCGGACTCTCAACCACTGCGCCACCAGGGAAGCCCAGAATTTGTATATTTAAAAGCACATCGAAAGAAGAATGCTATATGAACTGGTTCTTCATTGGGTCTCATCCTTCCGTGACTTGCCAAGCCTTCCGAGGCCTTTGGACTTTTATTGCTCTCCTCACATGATACGTCTGGATCCGTGGGCACGTGCACACTTTGGGAATAGATCCTTTCTCATTACCAGTTTCGATGGTCTTCACTGGTTTTCAAATGATAACTTCTAGCCATTATACCAAAAGCTTTAGATATTTCCGTTCCTTTAATCCTCAGCATCACCCTTTGGAATTGGTATTATTATTCCATTTCACAGATGAGGAAATTGAGGCTCAGAAGTATGACGTGACTTGCCCAAGGTTAGCTAGCAAGTGTCAGAGCCAGGAATCGAGCCAGGCGGTCCGACTCCAGAAACCATGCTCTTAACAACAAAAAGTCAGTTTCCAGATCAGAGCTGGGTCTTTGTTGTTATTGTTTTGTCCGAATGATTGTTTTGGCAACGTGAATTCAGAACCCCGGCTGAAACTTCAATCACTGCCTAAAAGGTTCATTTCATTGTGGAATCATATGTCTACACCGGATCCAACGGAACCCTCAGTTGGCTGGGCTGTAAACCTGCTCTCGTGCCAACCGTGGACCTGGCTTCTGCTCCTACAAGCTTCTGAAGCCGTGACTTCCCCCTGAGGCTCTGGGGGAGCCATACTCAGAACACCCAGCAGCTGAAGTGTGCCCGCAGGTGTTCCCAGCCATCCCAAGCTCCCTCTTTGCTGTCGCCATTCCAGGTCAGACAGTCAGGCAGAATCCGAAGGTGAGAGAGGAACACACAAATCTCAGGCTTCTCTGATCTCCGTATTGACAGAGAAGCTCCACCACTGAAAGCAGTTGAAAGCAGTTATTGAAAGCAATTTAAACTCTAAATACATGGAATTTTAGAGAAAAAAAAACTGCAATGAAAAGACACTTTTATGAAAAATATATGAGGTTGCTTCCAGTAATTATAGATCAGTGCGGATATGTTTCTTTCATTGGCCATTAATTTAAATCAATTATTTATCGAGTCCTGTGATGCTGTGTGTTTGAGACCACTTAGGACTGGCTGCTTTAATGTGTTGTTTAAAAGGACAGATTATAGATTCCACTTCAAGGGTTTCTTTTCCTACGACTGACATGGAAAGGAAGAATACGCTGTTGGGATCAAGACTCCCCTGGTCCTTGCAATGAAGTTACTTCCTCTGCCCCCCACTCCTAAAGTGACGGTGAGAATTTTTACAACTTTTTTTCCCCATTAGCTTCTCTGATTACAGAGATGATGCTATACTTAAGAAGAATATCCTTGGTGGTCCGACACAATGGGCCTCTTAGGAATTGTCCTAGCGTGGATATGTTCCTGATTAGGTAACTCATTGGGTGTTGTGGCCACACACACAATTATAAGATCAGAGCTTTTCTTGATTTCTTCATGACATCTGGTCAACCCACTAGGCAACACGAATTCAAAATTCAAGTCCAGCTGATGATATTTTATTCTCTTACCTTTTTACTTCTGTGCTGTTTCCAGATCTTGGCTCTCTAATGATAACAAAGGTGCCTGCTCTATACAGAACAGAAACTTCCTGAGTGTCAGGGAAGAAGAATTAGGAAAAAATGGTGAAGATGGCTCCAAGATAGAAGCAGTAGCATTGGCGACGTTAGGGAAGAGTGCTTTAACTTCAGGATGAGCTCAGTTGCCTCAGACTAGTTCAGACTAGTTGCCTTCAGCCTCCTGGCTGTTATTTGCATACCAGGGAGCTGGCCAGTGCATCTCTCCTCTTTCACACCTGCCTTTGATCTCATGCTGCCAGCAGGCTGAGCGACCATCAGTGCCCCACCGCCTCATGTGCCTTCTCTCCTCCATGCCTTGCCTGTTGCCTTGCTCTGGCACCCGGATGTTTTCTCTCCCACCTTCTACGCTCAGCCTTGAAGGTCCAAGTCAAGCACTTCCTATTTCAAGAACCTTTCCCAGGTGGCACCATCCACTTCCTACCCTTTGTTCCTCTGCATCCTACATCACAAGGCCATAACTGCCACTTCATTTGTCAGGTTCCCCCCGTCTTGTGACTTCCAAGGGGGTGCAGATGATGCTTTCTGCATCCTGGCATGCTCAGGGCATTCTTGTGTTCTCAGGGCAGTCAGGTCTGTGCTGATTAATTCATGAACCTCACAAAAAACAGGCAAACCAGCCAACCCTGGGCATACCTAGGGGAACCTGTTCCTTGTTGACAAGCTCAGAAATGCCTCATCAGTTTCAAATCTCAAGATTTGAATTCTTTTCTTCCGAATGATTCACACATTAGATTCCCCTTACAAACATTCTAAATTGTGATTTCATTTCAAATTTACATAGTTGGTAAAAAAAAAATAACCCACTGGTTATATAATAACGCAGTGGTTGAGAGTCCGCCTGCCAATGCAGGGGACGCGGGTTCGTGCCCCGGTCTGGGAAGATCCCACATGCCGCGGAGTGGCTGGGCCCGTGAGCCATGGCCGCTGAGCCTGCGCGTCCGGAGCCTGTGCTCCACAGCGGGAGAGGCCCCAACAGTGAGAGGCCCGCGTACTGCAAAAAAAAAAAAAAAAAAATTTTTTTAGTATTGATTGCATGTTTCCCAATGGATTTACTCTCTTAAATTTTCCCGATAGACAATCATATCATCTGTAAATCATCTGTCTTTTCTTTCCTGATGTTCAAACTCTTTTCTTTTTTACACCTAATACACTGGATGGCTTTTATTAATATTGAATTATAATGATATTAAGAGGCATCCTTTTCTTGTTCTTCACATAAACAGTTATACCCCGGTTATTTCATCCTCACCACATCTGCAGGTTTCCTAGCTCCTTCTGGAACGTGCTGCCTTGGTGTTGCAGCTCTCTAGCAGCACCAGGGTGACCCCACTGGGTTCTGTTTTGACTTAGCTCTAGTTATAGGCAACGGGTGGAGGGAGCGGAGGGAAGCAGACGCTAGGAGAGCGTGTGTTGCCTGGACAGGATGACACCTCTGCATAGGCTCTGAGTAAAAGGGGGGTGTGCTAACTCTTATAAGGAGAAGTGGGCTATTTCTGAAGGGTCTGGGAGTTCCAGGTTGCTGGAGACACCAGCCTGGCTGTCCCCATCCTGTGTGTTGGGGTCCTGTTCTTTTCTAACCAGGACCCTGACCTGGCACAGCAGACCTGTCTTGCTCGGCGATTCTGCCTTCTCTGGAGCTCGGCCACGCTGAGCATTCAGTCCTGGGCCTGGGCCTCGGCCCTCCTGCAGGAGATGAGCCTCTTTCTATGCTCTCAGCTCTTTGTTGTCTGTGTCCAGCTGAGTACAGCCGCCCGATCCCATTGTTCCTACAGCTGCTACTTCACCCGTATTTCCCAACTACCTGAAACGCTGCACCAGTTAATGCATTCCCTTCCAACACTCTGTCATCCCATTCACCACCAGAGAAAGTGGCAGCAATTAGAGCTCCACTTTGTGCCCGGATTCCATCAGGACAGGGTTCAAAACCCCATCTTATCACCTGTGTAGCGGGTTGAACTGTGACCCCACAAAACTCTATGTGTCCTGGAACCTCAGACTGTACCTGTATTTGGAAAAATGGTGTTTGAAAATGTAGTTAAGTTAAAAATCTCAAGACGAGATCCTCCTAGATTAGGGTGGACCCTAAATCCAATGCCAAGTGTATTTATAAAAAAAAGAGGGGAATTCCCTAGTGGTCCAGTGGTTAGGACTCTGCACTTCTACTGCAGGGGGTCCGGGTTCGATCCCTGGTGGGGGAACTAAGATCCCACGAAGCGCGCGGTGTGGCCAAAATATAAAAAAGGGAGAGAGAAGGAGAGAAGGCACAGAGGAGAAGTTGATGCGAAGACGGAGTCAAAGATTAGAGTGACGCATCTACAAGACAAGGACATCAAGGACCACCAGAAGCCACCAGATTCTCCCTGGGAGCCTACAGAAGGAGCCAACCCTGCCAACATCTTGGTTTTAGACTTCTGGCTCCCAGAGCTGCGAGAGAATGCATATCTGTTGTTTTAATCCACCCAGTCCATGGTAATTTGTTACGGCAGCCCCAGGAAACTAATACAACCTCCTTTCTAGGACCACTCCTGGAACCAGCTGTCCCAAGTGGGGCTCCTCAGGAAACAGATGCTGAGATGGAAGTTAGAGCACCAGATATTTATTAAAGACTGCCCTGGGGACTAACACCTGTGCAAGGAAAGGTGGGGGACAGAAGCAAGAGTGGGCAGAGGACTGAGCTGCAATTCAGGTGCAATGACAGCCTTGGTTGACATGCGGGGTCCTTCAGAGCTGCCCGGAGCTGGGCCAAGATGGCTGCAGTGATCGTCATGGGTGTGGACCGTCCTGGTTGGGTGCGACCTCCACTGAGGCAGCCTCTGTAACTGAAGCAGTTCCTGGAGGAGCTGAGGGCTGAAGGCACCTGCTAGAAACAACTCCAGCAGCTGAGACCCCAGGCCCTTCCTTGAGGAGAAGACTACGTGGTCCATCTAGGGGCCCAACTCAGCTTCCGAGACTCAGCGCTGCTTTTGTTAAGATTCAGCCATGGTTTCCATTACATATAGTTTAGCTGTTTGCACTGCAATCCTTTCCACTGTAGGAACAGGCCACAATCTATCCATTCTCCTGCTGACTGACATTATTAGGTTTGTGTTATGAGATGAATTGTGTCTCCCCACAAAACTCATTGGTTGAATTCCTAACCCCCAGCACCTCTGATATTTGGAGATAAGGACTTTGAGAAGGTAACTATGTGAAAATGAGGTCATGGGGGTGGGACCTAACCCAGTCTGACTTGGTCCTTATAAGAGGAGATTAGGACACAGACACACAGGGAAGACCTTATGGAGACAGAGGGGAGAGACACCTTCTACAAGCCAAGGTGAGAGCCCTCAGAAGAAACAGACTCTGCCGACACCTTGTTCTCACACTTCAAGGCTCCAGACCTGGGAGGAAATAAACTTCTGTGGTTTAGGCCACCCAGTCTGTGTTCCATGGTTACAGCAGCCTTTGCGGACTACTGCAGTATGATTCTATTTTAGGGCTGTTACTGACATGCTCATCTGTGTTCCTAGGTGCACCTGTTCCTAGGCTTCTCTAGGGCATGTGAACTTCTCTGGGGTATAGACTCCTTAGGTAGGAGGAAAGTGGTTGGTTAAAAGTGTGTAGATAATGCCCAAGTGTTTCCCAAAGTGGTTGAACTAATTTACATTCTTGTCAGTAAATTCCAGTTGCTTCATAGCCTTACCAACACTTGGTATTATTACCAGACTTTAAAATTTTTACCAATCAGATGGTACCAAATGGTATCTTGTTGTGGTTTTAATTTGTATTTCCCTGACTATTAATGTTTACTGGCCAGAGGTCCACTGCTGAGAGGGGTGTGTTCCAATCTTCGCCCTATTTTTCTATTGTGTTGTCTGTCTTAATTTTATGGATGGATTCATATTGACCTGGAATATATATGTGTTATTAATCTATATTATTATGTATTCAAAAGACTATATTCTTTTGTTTTAGTTACAAATGTCTTTCTTTACTCTATTTCTTTACTTCATGTTGTCTTTTAATGAACAGTTTTCAATTTTTAATGTAGTCAAATGTATCCATTTCTTTTCTTTTTATATAAATTTATTTATTTATTTATTTTTGGCTGCACTGGGTCTTCATTGCTGTGCGCGGGCTTTCTCTAGTTGCGGCAAGTGGGGGCTACTCTTCCTTGTGGTGTGCAGGCTTCTCACTGCGGTGGCTTCTCTTGTTGCGGAGCATGGGCTGTAGGCACGTGGGCTTCAGTAGTTGTGACACGCGGTCTCAGTAGTTGTGGCACACAGGCTTAGTTGCTCCACGACATGTGGGATCTTCCCGGACCAGGGATCGAACCCATGTCCCCTGCATTGGCAGGCAGATTCTTAACCACTGCACCACCAGGGAAGCCCCCAATTCTTTTTACAGTTAATATTTTTTGTGCTTGACTTAAGAAACCCTTCTGCTCCTCCACCACGCTCCCCCCACTCAGCTTTGCTTCTCTCTGAGCAATGCCCTCATTCTCCCCTACTGCGTATGGCTTCCAAGATGCCATAAGGAGAGAAGCCTGGGGGCAAGTGAGCTGCAGACAGCTTTTGTCTTTGGAACTGGCAAATCCAGAAGAAAGAGGACTTCTCTCTCCCACTACCTTTGGATAAAATCCCCGAAAGGACTCTCCTTGGTCCATCGTAAGTCATACCCTCACCTCTGCAGCAAGGAAAGTGCGGCCATATGATTGACAGCCCCATCAGAATGACATTTTGTTCTAAAGGGGCAGGATGCTGAGCTTGTCCACTAGGATCAGAGAGAGAAGCTAAGCATTCAAGGACCCGGAAGAAGGTCAGTATCACTGGAGCATTCTAGAAAGAGAAGAGAGTGGTGTGAGATGAGGCAGATCGAAATCACATAGTGTCTCATAGACCATGTCAAGGATTGGGGGGTTTTGATCACTAAAGCAAAGCACTATACCATGTCTATATGGTGACTTGGGCCAGCACATTAACAGAGCTGTCATTAACTAAAGTATTGTTTGAAGCTCTATTGTGAGAGGTTGTCTCTGGCTCCAACGAGGTGACTTGCTTTCTGAAGTCCATCATCGGAAAATAAATCATTAGGGTAGCAAGCTTCTGTCTCATGCTGAGCCTTGGGATTGGTACCATGGAGCACATTCTGGAGCACAAAAATGTGGTCCTTGTCCATAAGGCACTCACAGTCTCATGGGGAGAGTAAAGTTAACACTGAGGCATTTAGAAAGCAAAGTCTTACTGAGTCCGAACTGCCCACCTCGAGCGTCGTTATGACATATGTAAAACATGTCCTCTCTGGAGCAACAGTGCCTGCTTCTACCTGGAGACCCCACTTCAGACAAATGACAATAAATAAGGCTGAATTATTAGTTATAATATAAGATCCCTAATAGATACCCTTCCAAGTCAAGTTATGAGTCTTGGTTTAAAATACAGATGCCTCTGTTATGTGCTATGATCAACTATCTAGAACAGCATTGTCTCCTAGAACGTTCTATGGCAACGATTGTCCCATATCTGCTCTGTCTAGTACGGTACCCACTGTCCACATTTGACTATTGAGCACTTGAAATGTGGCTAGTGTGACTGAAATTTTAATTTAATTTTATTTGAATTCATTTAAATTTTAATTTTATTACCACCATGGCGATAGGCAGGGGTGTTTGCTTATGAGTATTCTTTCAGCTGTACATGGATGTTTTATACAGCACTCTGTGATCCATCTCACATTAAAAGGGAAAATATTTAACCAAAAGAAGTCACCACTATTGTCACTATTATTATTTCAGTGGCATCACTGTCCATTGTCCCCTCCAATAACCAGGAAGAAGGAAAGATTTTCCCTGCAGCTCTGAGGCAACTACGTCCCCAGCTGTTCTCACGCACGTTTCCCGATAGATGGAATTGTAGATAAGGTCAGTGTAGGTAAGTAGCAACGAGGGCTTTCTCAGGTGCTCTGATGAAATGACTCCCCTCTTGACCTGCAGCAGGTCTAATTGCTTCCATGCATGATGAAATCAGGTCCCCTGTGACCTGCTTTTCTCAGCAATGGGATGTATGAGCCCAACTTCCAGAATGTCAGTTTCACATCAAATGACCCTCTCTGTGATATTAATAGACACTCTCCCCTTCCTGAAACTTATATTCAGTTAAAGAACAAGTAGACATCAACATAGACATAATAATCTCCAGCCAATGTGACTGGAGCTGAACCTCTTCTTTCCAACAGAAGAGCTGCTTGAGGGAATGTAACCCGAAGCAACACCATGGCTTAGAAATGTCCTCACCATAATCCTCAAAGCCAACAGAAATGTCAGAAAAAGGCTTCGCTACAGTAAGGAGGAAAGCCACAGCCTGAGAGGCAATATTCCCTGCTCACAGCCTTTTCAAACTTGTGGCAAAGAACTGTGATAATGTCAGACCTCTCTGGGGCAAATTGGTCCATTAGGCTCCATCTACAACATGGTAGGTGTCCCGTAAAAGCCAAGAAAGAAAGCACGAAACAGACACCTGGAAAACACAAAAGTGTTGCCCTCCACAAAGAGGAGAAGGAAAGTAATTTAGCTAACATCTCTGTACCAGAGCCACTTAGAAATCTCTGCCCTCTTACCTGCACTAATACTTATTTGGTTTCCATTTGGCTTTTTAAAAAGCTGGGACTTCTCTGGTGGCGCAGTGGTTAAGAACCCGCTTGCCAATGCAGGGGACGCGGGTTCGATCCCTGGTCCGGGAAGATCCCACATGCTGCAGAGCAATTAAACCCATGAGCCACAACTACTGAGCCTGTGCGCCACAACTACTGAAGCCCACGTGCCTAGAGCCCATGCTCTGCAACAAGAGAAGCCACCACAATGAGAAGCCCGCTCATTGCAACAAAGAGTAGCCCCCGCTCGCCACAACTAGAGAAAGCCTGCACGCAGGAACAAAGACCCAACACAGCCAAAGATAATAAATAAATAAAACAAATAAATTTATTTTTTAAAAAAAACTATAAAGCTAGATCCAAGAGTTATTTTCTAAAATAAGTTGGTAGTTCTTTCCAGGCTTCAGCAAAACAATGAAATTTGGGATGTTAATTGGAAATAAACATCTGCGACCAGCTTTCTTTCCTAACTATGTACCTTGGATAGACATCCTCCTCTCGCTGCCACTCAAGGTATGGCGATGTGATTTAGAGGTAGCCCCTCTCTTCTGCCTGTTTTCCAGCCCCACACCTGCATGGTTAGGAAATTACATTCTTAGTAACCGTTATACTTTATGCCAAGCACTGTGCCGGGTGCTCTTACCTAGCTTGTTTTATTTAATCTCCATACCTCCATGAAGCAGATACTATTCCCATTTCACAGATGACATAACTGAGGCTCAGGTCTATTGCCCAAGGTGGCCTCAGTTACAAACTGCAAGATTGTAAGACAGGTCATCTCTCTCCTTTGTTGAGATGATCAAGGGATACAATATACGTAAACCCCTTAGCACAGTCTCTGCTCAATGAATAGTGGTATTGCTATTACTAATGATATTACTGCAGGAATTGGATTGCCCCAGGATCCATCTCCCCACCCCCTTACATTTTCTAACACAGAGTCATTCTATCTGGGCCATCCTGAGGACCATGGGAAGCACCGCGCTCTGAGGTGGGGGCACCAGCCCTGCAGACCGTGCTGCAGGTGAGCAGGAACAAACACAGGATGCTGAGCGGGGGGGAACTTGTGCTGCCGCTGAGTGGCCCCCGGGCCCCCGGAGAGCGCGCACACACACAAGGTGTAATAAATGCGTGTCTACCTGCTTTCCTTGCGATATGTTGGAAAAGATGTTTGAAACTTGATTACACTATTTATAATTGGCACACTACCTCGACTTGTGCCAGTACTTCATTGTAAGACAGAGTTGTATTTGATGATATTTAACAATGCTTGACACTCTGAAGTCCCACTCTGGAGGAATGAATATGGTATAACATACGTGAGTATGTGCGATACCAACCTTTTTAAAATAAAATATAAATTAGAAATATATAGGAAATATATACATATATATAATTAGGAATCACAGGATTATGGAGGTTGAGAAGTCCCACCATCTGCCTCCTGTAAGCCGAGACCCAGGAAAGCTGGTGGTGTAGCTCCAGTCTGAGTCTGGAGGCCAGAGAACCACAGGACGGTTGTCCCAGTCTGAGGGCAAAAGCCCAATCTCCTAGTTCAAGCAGAGAGGGAGCAACTTCTCCCAGTCCGCTGCGTTTTGCTCTATTCAGGCCCTCTATGGATTGGATGAGGCCCACCCACATTGGGGGCTTTACTCAGTCTACCAGTTCAGATACTAATCTCTTCTGGAAACACCTTCACAGACACAGAAGTAATGTTTAACCAGATATCTGGTTATCTGGTGGCCTAGTCAAGTTGATACATGAAATTAACCATCACAATGCCCCAGTCTGGTGAATCAAAAACCCACAGTAAACATAAGCTGGGGCCACACGGGAGGGGAAACTATCACCAACACTGCCTTAATAATGGGCATTGTCTCGGTTATAGCTGGATGTTCATATTCTTAAACACACTAACTTAAACTCCAAGACGCTTCAGAGTGTAAGGAGTTCACAGTTCTTTTGGGGACAATTAGGTTCAATAGAACTTACGTATTGCAAATGACTACAGAATGTTCCAGGTAAAGGAGACATTGGCTTCTGCAGTTTCTTCCCCCCTGAACACCAGCAAATTACGTTACTAATTTCAGAAGAATGATTGCAAATGAAAAACATAACATTTTCATAATAAATTCAATATGTGGTAAAAATACTACTAATAGACCATAGAAAGGAATAGGTATTGAAATGGGAGTTATTATTTTTCTCTGTCAAATACTTGCAAAACTACAGACTTAAAACTCATAGTTCTAAAATGCATATCCTATCCAGCAAGAGAAAAAAATCGGGATATAAGCAAGACATTTAAAATACAGAAGATGAGAAAACAAGTGAGAATTCCTTTTTTTAAAAAAATCTAAATTTTGTGTGACTTTCCTGGTGGTCCAGTGGTTAAGACTTCGCCTTCCAATGCAGGGGGTGCAGATTCGATTCCTGGTCAGGGAGCTAAGATCCCGCATGCCTCGTGGCCAAAAAACCAAAACAAAACAAAGCAAGAAAACCCAAAACTGAAACAGAAGCTATATTGTAACAACTTCAAAAGACTTTTAAAAAAATGGCCCACATCAAAAAAAAATCTTTAAAAAGAATCTAAATTCTGTGCATTTTATAACAATGCTAAATAATTGTGATAAATGAGACAGACAGAAATAATTCTTATTTCTTGCAAGAAATAACCTTAGAAGCAATGGTGTCAGTGGTTGAATATAAAGAGATAAGGATGGTTGAGAAAAGAGGTAACACTATTAACAAAAAGTTCATTCTGAGTAAGGACTGCATGCACTAAAACTTTTCAAAAAACAGAACAGTGTCTTCCGTGCCTTTCAAACATATTCCAGTAAACCATGAGAAGCAAGAAGGATCTGTGATAGGGTGATGGGTTGATGAAAGAAGAAAGGGGAGGCAATCCTGGGACATTTCTAAGGTAGGTAATTTTTTTAAGTATTTAGCAAATTATCAATGATCCTGGTGCCTCCTGTTTTAAAGTTATTCATACATAGGAACAGAGAAGAGCTGATCCTTGAATGCTACAGAGAAAGTTGTCCTGAAATTTTTCAGATCCATAAATAATGGGGTGGATTAAAAATAGGTCATCCAACTCAATCTAATCGCCTTCTATTTTTAATGTAAGTTCTTTTCATTGATTTTTAAAATGGATGCCCATTAAAACACATTAATCATGACCCTAAGAGGGTATTTGTATTGCAAAAAGCCTAAGGTGAAGAGTAAAAAGCAATTTCCCACCACATGAAACTGAGGCCGGAACAGCACAAAAGAGGGCTGGAGCCCTACTTTTCCCAGGAAAATCATTTCTGGGTAAAAGCTGGGACATGAAGTATCATCGTGATAAAATGTTGTCCAACGGTATAAGAGCAGTTTTAGAAGGTTTGGAGCCATGTGTGTCTTCTTTGGATAAATGGTCTCTAATTTTGTAGACCCAAGGTGAAAATACATGATTAGCTCTGCTGGGATTTTTATTACATGAGTAATGCACGCTTATAAATGCAGAATACAAGTTCATTCTAGAAAATGCAGCAAAGGAAAACAAATATTTAAAATACCATCATCCAGAGATAACACTGGAAACATTTTGATTTATACACACTCAAATTTTTAAAGTATACAATGTATATATTTGAAATGCAGGTATATAATACATGTTTGTAAACTTTTGTACTAAAAGATCATATACATTTTAGATGACAATAAATATATGTGTGTGTGTGTGTGTGTGTGTGTGTGTGTGTGTGTGTGTGTGTGTGTGCGTGTGTATCACCGTTTACTCAAAACTATCCTTCTAGGGCTTCCCTGGTGGCGCAGTGGTTGAGAGTCCGCCTGCCTGATGCGGGGGACAACGGTTCGTGCCCCGGTCTGGGAGGATCCCTCATGCCGCGGAGCGGCTGGGGCCGTGGGCCATGGCCACTGAGCCTGCACGTCCGGAGCCTGTGCTCCGCAACGGGAGGGGCCACAACAGTGAGAGGCCCGCGTATCGCCAAAAAAAAAAGAAAAAACTATCCTTCTAGTATTGGACTTTATAAAAAATGCTTCACTAAAGATTCTGCAGCTAAATAACATGCTACCAAATTGACTTTAGGAGAAATTGTACAAATTAACGTTCTCTCAAAATATGAGAAAATATTCACTTCATATTCTCACCAATATTTTTTTCTACCAATTTTTTTTATTGTTCTTTATCTTTACTAATTTGACAGTTTAAAATAGTGATTCAAAGCTTTAAATTTGGTTTTAGAGGCAGGACATTTTATATGTTTATGGGCCTTTCAGCCTCCATCTTTTGTTGATTGCCATTTATGAACTTTGTCCTTTTCTCTTTCAGGGTTTTCATGTTCCTCTTTATATTTTAATATCATTAACACTTTGTAATATATAATAGAGCTACTTTTCCCATTTTGTTGTTCGGCTACTAAATTTTTCTTAGGTATTTTTTTCATGAAGAAAATTTTCATTTCTATGTGTTAACATTCTTTTAAAATATATTTTTCTTTATATCTTTTGCCTTTGTGTCATTCTTGGAGTTTATTGATTGTAACACAGCAAACATTCTCTAAAATGGCCATTCTTTTTGCCATTTTTTGCCATTTACCCCCAAAACGTGCAAGAGTTAAGATCGTAATGAGACTTTAATATAGGAATAAAAATTTCTTGCAGAGTTTGAGACTTCGATTTAGCCAAATACACACAAAGAAGATGGGTCAGTACAGGTGGTCCACAGTATGGGCTCATGAATGGTGTCTTGGGTTCCCTGGCCAAGCAGGTTAAGAAGGGGGCTGTATGATCAACGGCCCAATCATTGTTTGCCCTAAAATATAGACTGAGCAAAAGGACCTTCTTTCATAAGTTGGCAAGATGATGAGTGACATCATGAAGGTTTTGTAGGCACCCAAGTCTAGATGTGACTAATTGCCTTTCCACAAATTGTTCACTGGTCTAATGGACCGCCAAACACTTGGCTTCAAGGCTGGATTGGATTGGAGCAGAGAATAATCAGCTTATACAACCATATGTTTCTTGTGGAACACAAGATAATCCAGGACAAAAAAAGACAACTGAAATAAGACTTCATACTTCTAAATACACACACGCATAAACACACACACAGAGCAAAGCAAGCAGCTGGAGAATAAGCACATATTTTCCAATGTTTCATCTCCAAACCCAAAGGTCTAAGCATCTTATACAAAGACCTAGATTTAGTTACTTTAAGCAAAGACCTATTGGTTACAGATCCTAGGATAACAAAATAAATTCAGGAATGAGAGCTCGGTGAGACTAGTTAGAACTCAGATCACCGCTGAGGCAGACCTACCTGGCAGCAGAGAAGAAAGACAAATGGAGTTTGGGAACAAGGGACCCAGTGAGTGCCCCTGTTTGGTCTGAGGATGCCCTAGAATGCTTCCGAGTAGGGGCCCTTGCAATCGCCTCAGAAGAAACTCCAGAGCTGTCACAGAATGAGACCACCTCAATAGCTGAACCAAGTTGAGTGTGTTGCTATCAGCCCTGTATTGTATCAGCTGTACGAGAGCAGTTTTAGAATGTTTGTAGCCACATGTGTCTTACTTGGATAAATAATTTTGTAGAGTCAAGGTGAAATTGTAAGATTGGTTCTGCTGTGTTTTTTTATCACGTGAGTAATGCACGCTCCAATTGCAGGAACAATGTTCAATCTAGAAAATGCAGCTAAGGAAACTAGTATTAAAAATAATTCGTAATACCATCATCCAGAGGTAACATAAGAAACATTTTGATATATACGTGCTCAAATTTTTAAAACATATAATGTATATATATATTTTTGAAGTACAAAATTATCTTTTTAAAAAACATTTTGAACTTTCAGTGTTCACATTTATTTTTTATTATTATTTATTTCAGATTCTTTTCTGTTATAGGTTATTACAAAATATTGAGTATAGTTCCCCATGCTATACAGTAGGTCCTTGTTGGTTATCTATTGTATATATAGTAGTGTGTATATGTTAATCCCAAACCCCTAATGTATATTTTTTTAATGCAGGTATGTAATACATATGTTTGCAACCTCTAAAAGGTTAACATTTTAGGTGCCAATAAATACAGTTCTTCAAAATTGTTAAATAGAGCACAGATACATATCTATCACCATCACTCAACCATCCTTCTGGTATTGGGCTTTACAGTAAGTCCCCTACATACAAACGAGTTCCGCGCCGAGACCCTGTTCGTAAGTCCAATTTGTTCGTAAGTCCAACGAAGTTAGCCTAGGTACCCAACTAACACAATCAGCTATATAGTACTGTACCATAATAGGTTTATAATACTTTTCACACAAATAATACATAAAAAACAAACACAAAAAATAAAGAAAACATATTTAATCTTACAGTACGTTATCTTGAAAAGTACAGTAGTACAGTACAACAGCTGGCATCCAGGGGCTGGCATCAAATAAACAGGCAAGAAGAGTTACTGACTGGAGGAGGGAGAGGAGGTGGGAGATGGTAGAGCTGAAGGGTTGTCAGCAACAGGAGATGGAGGGCAAGCTGCAATTTCACTCACACCTGACGTGGATGGCACAGGTTCTGGTTCCTTGCTGGATTCAATTCTATCTACCCTCTTGAAAAAGTGATCCAGTGACGTCTGGGTAGTAGCTTTTTTCTCGTCATAGATGACACGGTAGCACTGGATTATATTCTGAACGGCTGCTGCAACCTTCGTGTACTGTTCTACGTTCAGTAGAACGTAGAACAGTGCCTCAAAAACTCAAAAACTGTGCCTCAAAAACTCACGGTGCCTCCTCAAATACAGAAAATCCCCTTGCCATTTCCTGCACCGTGAATCTCTTTTGTTCTTCAGTTACTTCTTCTTCCTCTTGTCTCTATCCTTTCTCTGGGCCTCCAATTCCTTCAGGTCTTCATTAGTAAGCTCCTCGTGTTGCACAGCAACAGTACTGTACAGTAAAGTACACAAAAGCACAACCACGTGTGGAGGATGCACGCTCGTAACAATGTACGCCAGACACGTGAACTAAGTTACGTGATTGAACATGTGAACGTACTTTCGCATCTTTGAAAGTTTGAAACTTGAAGGTTCGTTATGGAGGAGACTTACTGTATGTATAAACAGTGCTTCACTAAAGATCCTACAGCTAAATCCTTGCCAACAACCTTAACTACTTAGGATAGATCTCAAAAAGAAGGCTCATTAAATCAAAGAATAAACACATTTTGTGAGCTTTGACTGACATCTTTTGGAAAGTCAATTTGTTGTTGGCTATTTACACCCTCTTCACTTCCATCAGCCCTGAAACAACAGAAGAAAGTGAACCCTTTTCTTGGCAGCCAAACGTATCGCCCTGATGGCTGTGGTTGATAATTCATCCGGAACGACGTTTTCACTGTTACACAGCAGTTTCTGTGTCAACAAAGGGACCAGCCAAAAGCTGTGCTTCTCCAACCACAGAAATATCACTGGTGGTGACATTTCCACACCTTTCCAACACGAAATTATGCACACAGCAACTCTGTGCAGAATAAATCTCCACTTATTATATAAAATTGAGGCACATTTTATGAGAGCTGACATAAAATCATTCAAAGGAGAATTATTTCCTATGTATACCTATAATTTGAACAGCGCTTTGAGGGGTGAAAATTCTGGCTGGGCCAGCAGGGGTCGCTGTGCAAGTGCAGCCAGAGGCGGAGATGCTGCTGCCCAGCTGAGCATCACCCTCTTCCTTGCCGCCGACCAAAATCCCGAGAGACTCAGAAGTGCGGCACCCAGCTACTTCCGCTGCCCGGGAAGGAGCTGATTTGTGATCCTTCCCCGTTACTGGGCGATGGGGGTGGTGGGGGAGGAGTCTGCATAGCTGGTCTGGTTCCAGAGGCCACAGGTTTAAGTTACTAGGGTGGGGTGCGGGGTGGAAGTGGTGTTCCGTAGGGATGGTGTCAAATTAGGAGCATCATTCTCGGCTCCTTCTTCCTGAGCTGGGCCACTACTTTGGACCATGGCATGGGGAAAGCTGGTCAGAAAGGACTGGGAGACCAGCGGCCAATGCACGGGCTTTAGCTGTTTCAGAGGGGAGTGGCCAAAGTGGGTATGTTAATTCAAAAAGACACACGCACCCCAATGTTCATTGCAGCACTATTTACAATGGCCAGGACATGGAAGCAACCTAAATGCCCATCAGCAGCTGAATGGATAGGGAAGATGTGGTACATATATACAATGGAATATTACCCAGCCATAAAAAGGTATTAAATTGAGTCATTTGTAGAGACATGGATGGATCTAGAGACTGTCATACAGAGTGAAGTGGGTCAGAAGGAGAGAAATGAATATTGTATATTAATGCATATATGTGGAACCTAGAAAAATGGTACAGATGAACCGGTTTGCTGGGCAGAAATAGAGACACAGAATTAGAGAACAAACGTATGGACACCACAGGGGGGGGGAAGTGCCCGGGAGAGGGGGGGGGATGAATTGGGAGATTGGGATTGACATGTACACACTAATATGTATAAAATAGATAATAAGAATCTGCTGTATAAAAACATAAATAAAATAAAATTCAAAAAAAAAAAGTGGGTATGTTTCTGGACCTTCAGTTAAAGACGTGAACTTGAGAAATCGTTTCCATGAACCTATCCATGAGCCCCTGGGGTAGAGCAGACCCTCGGAGAGTCAGTGAAGTGAGGGAAGGATGCCCTGAAACCTGGGAGTGGTGTCCTAGGAGTGGGGACCAAGCCCCAGGAGAGGTCAATTTGGACGTCCCAAGTCTCTAAATGAGATGAGTTAAGTGTTTGAAACTAACGTATATGGAAACAGAGTCTAGGGAACAGCAGCTAAATTTATGAGCGCCCCCAAGGGAGGAGGAGACAGAAAACTGAGCCTACTTGTGACAACTGGGAAAGTTACAAATGGGATGTGTGGATTCAGCGGCCACTTGCAGCAAGGTCCTTTGTTACAGGTGGGATTCTCCAGGGAGCAGACAGGGGGACGGAGTTACCATGCAGGATGTTTATTATCAGGGAATGCCCTTCAGATTGGCGGCTGTGCAAGGAAGGGAAAGACTGGGTGCCCATTAGATTGTCCTTCACTGGCTGAAATGGCCAGGGCTTCAGGTTCCCACCTGGATCTGGCGTTGGATTTGGGCCACCCTGGGGTTGCAGGATCGTGGGTGAGGAGCTCTCTACAACCGAGGCAATCCTTTAAGAGGCCGACAGCAGAAGGCGCAGGGGGAGAAGCCCTCCCGGCAGCTGCGGCCTGAGGGTGGCCTGGGAATTAGGCAGCATCTCTGTGTCCATCACAATATATTTCCTACATGAGCCCTGATGTTCTAACACCCCCCTTCTCCCCTAATTTCCGCTGGATCGCATGATAGGATTGGGGTGCGGGCTGAGAGGAGGTGAAGAGCCCCATCTAAGGGTCCTAATCATGCTCAAAGTTATACTCATTTTTTATCACACATTGTGGTAACCGCACAAGCACATAAATACCGCTCAGTGATGATGCTGAATCATCCATTCTCTAGAGAAAATATTACAAAATTAATACCAATGGAGCCGAGTATGCAATAAAAATTATGTACGAAAAAGGTGTGCCAGGAGGTTAATAAAAATACCGTATTATGGGCTTCCCTGGTGGCGCAGTGGTTGAGAGTCCGAGCGGCTGGGCCCGTGAGCCATGGCCGCTGAGCCTGCGCGTCCGGAGCCTGTGCTCCGCCACGGGAGAGGCCACAACAGTGAGAGGCCCGCGTACCGCAAAAAAAAAAAAAATACCGTATTATATTTTCCTGGATTCAGTGACGTTTATCGTATTGCTCCTTTCTAAATGCATGTTCACTTTCCTGGCTCCTTTCGTATTCGTTATTCCGTGATGTCTTTCTCGGCTCTCCGCTCTCGTAACTGCGCGGAGACCAGAGGCGGCCTGGGCGAGAAAGCCGGCCCGGGGCAGGCCTCAGGGCGACATTCAGGTGAGGGGCTGCCCCCCACCGGCGGCGAGTCCCAGCGCAAGTCACCTGGACATCTCCGGGGCACGACTGGAGAAATCATACTCGTGTGGTCCTGTTGATTAACAAGCACTGGACGTGCACAGGGAAGGTCACGCCAACGACCTCCCAGCGTTAGGCGGCGGATCCCCGCCTCCCCTTTCCGCTCCGTGCCCGCGCCTCGGGCAGGGCGGGGTCGGAATCTCGGAAAAGGATTGGCTGGGAGAAAGCTGCGACAACCTGTTTGAAAGGCCCAATCGGCGCCCGGCCTTTCCGAGACAGCCAATGGAAAACCGGAGGGGCGGGCCGGAAGGGCGGGAGTCGCTATTTGAACCGCGGCGCGGAGAGCAGTCCCCGTTTGGCTTCCCGTCGAAGTAGGCATTTGGCTGTCTGCGAGCCATGGAGGGCGAGGTTCTGGGAGAGGACGCGCTGCTGCGGAAGCTCAGGGACAGCCGCCGCCGCTTCCAGAGGCGCATGCAGCAGCTGATAGAGAAGGTGCGGCTCCCCCCGCTGGAGGGGAGGGGGAGCGGGACGGAAGGGGAAGGAGTAGGGGCGGGAGGAGGAGGCAGGGCTGGGGACTGGGGGGCAGAGACGGGGGTTCGGGACCCCCGAGACTTGCAGCCTCGCGCTGGCTCCTTCTCAGCGCGGGTCAGGGGTTCCCCTCGGCCCTCCGATCTGACGGGATGCCCCTTCCTCTCCCGCAGTACAACCAGCCCTTCGAGGACGCCCCGGTGGTGCAGATGTCCACGCTGACCTACGAGACGCCCCAGGGTACGAGTCAGCCCCCCTTTCTGAATATTTACGGTTAAGAGTGTAACTAGAATAGTGTCCTACTAGAGTTTGAAATGCTGTCCCTGCTCTCTTGAAAATAAACCTTGTTCACCTAGTAGGTACTAAACCGTCACTAGTTCCCCTGAACGTATAAATTACTTAAATTACTTATTTCCAACAGAATTACTTATTAAGACAGAATTCTGATGACACATAGAGGCATCCTCATTAAAAATGTCCCCTGCTGGGTTGGCATCCCCGCTGGCTGTCTAATAGCCATGTCAGCTTGGGCCCATTGCTTTAGCCAGGCTGTGACTCAGTTTCTTCACCTGTAAAATGGAAAGATGATGACAATAATATTTACTTGGCGTGGAGATTGTGACAGTTACAGAAGATGAAGCTCTTGGAACAGTGCCTGGCACTAGTAAACACTCGTATTGACTGTTATTTGACGTTCTGAGTACTTTGGAATTTGACCTGAATCTAAGGAGAAGGACCCATTCTGTTTAATGGTTGATGCTGCAAACTGACTTAAATCTCATGGATTCTCTTTGGTAAATAGCTGGAGAAAGTTTGCACTGGGTGAGGTCAGTGCCTGCCATTCAGCCTCATTCCAACTCAGTATTACCTACTAAGGAAAGTGAATTTCAGACCCGGTTCTGCTGTGCACCAGACAGACAGACACAAAACAGTTCGTGATTAAATGAAATCCTATCTCTGCTTTTTCAGCTGGCCTAGCCATACCCTGGGTGAAAAATTCATTCAGGCAGAAGCTAAGGTATTCCAGTAGTAGGTTTCTGTTACTCTGGCCTCTGTCAGGTGGTGACAAGTCTAACCGGGATGCAGGACTCAGGAGTGTGTAGGAATCATTCCTAAGGGTGCTGTCAACGGGCTTCACAGTGTTTTCATGGCCTGTTCATGCAAGGATGGGCAGTGTCTGGAATGTTTTGGTCAGTTCACATATCTTGAACACCACTAATTTCACCAGTGAAAACTCATTTCAGACTCCAGTTTGATGAGAACAGTAGTCAAGCATCAAACACTTTAGCATGTGGAAGACCTGCTGAAGAGCTTGTGGAAACAGATTCCTGGAGCCACTGACAGCAATGCTGGATGTGGATTCGGTGGGTCTGTGTTCTAACAAATTTCTAGCTGATGGGAGTGCAGCTCCCTAGACCTGTAGCTTCCCCTGGAGAGGCACTCAGTTAGGAAGTGGACTTTTTGATTAAATGCTAGCTGGCCACTCTTACAGGGTGAATTCCTGCAATTTAAGGCAAAACCATAGGGGGTAGATTGGAGCTAACAACCACACTGATTATGGTGAAGACAGCAGGTGAGTAAGAGTCATTCACATGTTGACAGCTAAGCATATACCTGTGCTTCTAAGAGTCTCAGGTTTCTCAACACCCTGCAAGGTGGGCACTGTTAGAATCATCAGTGTTTCATAGCAGAGGATACAGCAGAGAGAAGTTAAGGAACTTGCCTGTGGCACTTAGCCAAAGTGGCAAAGCTTTGGTTTGACTCCAAGCGCCTCTGTTCAAGCGTCGCTCTGTTCTGGAAAGGCCACACAGCTCAGTGGTCAGGACCCCAGAGAGTCACTCCCCTGGGTTTACAGCCTGGCCTCACCACATGGGCAAATGACCTGGGCTGGTTATTTCACCTTCTCCTTGCCTCTGTCCCCATCCTTACAGTGAACTTGGTATCTATCCAAAAGGAATTAAGAGTACCATACGAGTTTTATGTCAGTGAGTTGTAAATGAGGTGTACTTGGAAAGGGATAGACTGGAGCCTGGAAGAGTAAGCACCGTGTAATTATTGCTGCTGTTACCATCATCAACCACCATCTCAAGCCTCGCAACCCAATGATTGAATTTACCAGGGAGCCAACGGAGGTTTAGGGAGAGATTGAGTATCTTGCCCAGATTCTGCTAGCTAGTAAGCGCAGGACTCCAAAGCTCAGTGTTTACCCCCTGTGCCGAGGGCTTGCTCTGTAACGTGTACATTGTCCTGAGACAGCACTTGCCTGGTACGTGGGGTAGAGAGGTTGCCCTCGAAAAGCGATCTCTCTCTCTGTAGTGTATGGATTACTCTCAGTATATGTATTTTGAGGACAGTACTTGGCATACATACGTTCGTTGTTTCCATTTAACTTGTGGCTTAATGCTGGGTTCAATGAGCTGCTTGCTACCTACCAGGTAGGAGAGATTTTCGTTAACGACAGATTTTTGTCTAGTGTTGATTTTTGAAAAACCTTCAACCTCACAAAGACGAGAAACAGCAGAACATCAGGAACGTGGCTTGGTTATGTCTTGGTTATATTAGATCTTGCTGTTGCCTGTCACTTTGGTTTTCTTTGAATTCAGATTGAACAGAAACTCAGTGTTCATGATTACTTAAGTAGTCATTTTTATTTCTTTTCTTAAGGATTGCGAATTTGGGGAGGAAGATTAATAAAGGAAAGAAATACGGGACAAATCCAGGTATTCAATGTCAAATTTTATTGCCACCATGCCTTGCCGTGGAGGAAGGTTGATGTGAATGAAGGTGGAGATGAGCTGGAACTGCGCCCAGGGGCCACTGCAGGGTGTCGTTCCACAGTTCTCTCACCCTAACTGCCCTGTTTTCTTGTGTGTAAGGATTTACTGAGACGCATGTCTTCTGTTGCTTGTCAAGTGCAGGCAGGAGCTTGTGATGCTCTTGCCCCTTGCATCCCCCTGTGTTTCCCCTGCCATGGACCAAGGGGCTCTGACAACTGGAACCCACCTGTAAGGTGGAGCCAGCTGGATAGACCTCCCCCATCCCCAGCTTCAGCCATAGCTACTAGCTTGCTTTGCCGGGTCCGTACAGGAAAGACCAAATCCAGGTCCTTCCGGGAAGCAAAAAGGCATCTTTCCCTCTTCTGAAAGGAGCAAGAGATTAGGGAGAGGGTGCCCTGTGCCGTTCACTACCTTTTAAAACCCAGGTGTGTTTTTCCCGAGTTTATCCATGGACACAGCAGCTATGTGATCTGTTACCTTCATGGGAGGGGCCTTCCTACTGTGAGACCCAGGGTGTCTTGATTTTTTGAGGCAGTGACTTTTGTAAGGATGTCTGGTATCTTCTTAATCACCACTTCTCACCATGTGGTGCTTCCCCGTGGCCAGTTGGGGAGCCGGTGCCCAAGAATGAAAACATCAGCATTAGGGTTACATAACAATTAACAGCAAATCTGAAATCAAATTTCCTCCTGATTGGTTATTTTAACACATAATACATTTAGTCATAGAAATGTTAGAAATACATATACCTACAGAAAATTAACCTGACTTGTATATGCAGAGGTAAGAGATAGTCACTAATAATAATAATATTTTAGTATACTGTGACACCTGTATATGTATTTATAAATACACATTTCTTTATCCCCTTTTTTCTTTTAAATACACTTTTTTTTACCCTCTTTTTTCCACTTGATACATATTGTGAAAACTCCTCTTTGTCATCTGTTGTATAATTCAATCTCCTTTTTAAAAATAAACCTGCTCTCTCATTGCTAGTCATTTAGCTATTTTCACTTTCCTTTATTATAAGTCAGAATCAGCGCTCTTTTCCTGCAAAAGGCTAGATCAGGGGTCCCCAACCCCTGGGCCATGGACCCTACCAGCCGCACAGCAGGAGGTGAGCGGCAGGCCAGCCAGCGAAGCTTCATCTGTGTTTACAGCCGCTCCCCATCGCTCACATTACCGCCTGAGCTCTGCCTCCTGTCAGATCAACGGCGGCATTAGATTCTCATAGGAGCGCAAACCCTACTGTGAACTGCACATGCGAGGATCTAGGTTGCACGCTCCTCGTGAGAATCTAATGCCTGATGATCTGAGGTGGAGCTGAGGCGGTGATGCTAGCGCTGGGGAGCGGCTGCAAATCCAAATTTTCATTAGCAGAGAGGTTTGACGGCACAGAGGCCATAATAAATCAGTTGCTTGCAGACTCATATCAAAACCCTATCAGTGAGTGACAAGTGACAATTAAGCTGCATCTTATGGACTAGACTGGACATAAGCAACACACTTCAAGTGTCACTGTCTCCCATCACCTCCAGATGGGACCATCTAGTTGGCAGGAAAACAAGCTCAGGGCTCCCACTGATTCTGCATTATGGTGAGTTGTATAATTATTTCATTGTATATTGCAATGTAATAATAGAAATAAAGTGCACGATAAATGTAATACACTTGAATCATCCCCAAACCATCCCCCCACCCCCACCCCCACCCCCCAACCCTCCCGCCCCCAGTCCATGGAAAAATTGTCTTCCACGAAACCGGTCCCTGGTGCCAAAAAGGTCGGGGACCGCCGGTCTACATGATAAATATTTTAGGCTTTGCTGCCCATGGGGTCTCTGCTGCAGCCACTCAGCTCTGCATCGTAAGGGGAAAGCAGCCAAGGACAATAGGTGAACAGACAGGTACAGCTATGTTCCAATAAAACTTTATTTAGACCCCTATTATATACAGAGACAGAGAACCCTTCTTATCTCTTCCCAGTGCTGTCACCCCTGTTCAGTAAATGCCAAGAAGTGGGATCATTATGTCAAAGGATATGCATTCTTTAAATTATACATAATAATGGTACCCACTGATCAGCCAGTGCTTGAATGGTCTTGGTGGCAAAGAGTTCTCATCTGGACATTTATTTAATGTTTTTACTTAAAATTAGGAGGAGCCCTCCCTGGAATCTACGGAATTTTAAGCCCCTTTCCTGGGATTAGAAAACTGGGCGTGGTCTGTGATGACAACTCAGATGTACAGCCTCACTCAGGTCACCACCTGCTGCCCGCCCTGGGGCTGTGGAGGCAGTAGGCCCCGTGGGCTGTGCATTGACTCAAGGGTTTGTCCTATCACATGGCCTGGGTTCTCTTTCCGACCCCAGAGCTGCCTGTAGTTAGACGCTGGTGCCGATTGGCTGCTTCCCCATGATTCTCAGGCCAAGTTCTGTGATGCCTCCAGACACAAAACAGCTCCAGACACTCTGCCCCATCCCAGCTCCCCCAAGGCAAAGGTGGTGACATTCCCCAGGCAGGATTCACAGACACCTAGGAGATGATGCCTGGGCACTGCCCCGAAAGGGACAGGCCTCACCGCGTTCTCACTCCTGTTCTTGCAAGCCTGGGGTGGTCCTAAAAATATTTTAGCCAATCTGGCATCTTGAATTCTCCAGTTTCCCTAATGAGAGCCCATCCATGGCATTCGTTATGGTTGTTAGAGAGGCCAGTTGTGCAGCTGAGGCTCTAGAGAGGGAAGCACGGCCTCCTCGGGGGCGGCCCACTGACTGCCCTGTGGGCTGAGCCCTGGTCAGGACAGCTGACCGCCCCGTGGCCAGAGCTCAGGTTGAAAGTGGCTCCCCAAGCCAGGGTCCCACCACATGCTGAGGCTTTTAAAGGAATTGTGGGTCTCGTGACATGGAGATAAATTCACTGTTAAGATAAAAAAGTCACCGAAGGTCCCCCAGGGGCCTCTTGAGTTTCCGGATTCTACCCGAGGGTCTGGTGACAGTTGTGTTCTGTTTCGTTTTGGCCTTGGCCCTGTGCTCGCCTCCAGGCCAGGGCGTCCTGGGCCTGTCCACTCCGTGCCCCTGTTTCCCCACTTTCCCTGCTCCATCACTTACCATCCAAGTGGTTTCTGAGGCAGCAGCCCTTGGCACAGCCAGAGGAAGAAAGCTCTGTTCTTTTCCAAGGGAAAGCTTGTCTATCTGCTAGGAGTTTTGAGGCCTTTTGTACCATAATATTCTAGAAGAGAAGCCCCAGGAAACTTCCTGTTCTCTCATACGCTAAAGGAAGAGGAAGGATTTTCAGTGTGTTACTTGACAGTGGCTTTGAAATGTGTTATGACCGAATCAAGCGTATCTTATCGACTTCAAGGGCTCCCCGGTGAAGACAGACGACAGGACAGATGGATCCACGCGAGTCCCAGCTGGAGGTCATGAGCTTCCCTTGCCCTGCACACAAGTTGAGGGTGAGTGTCCTGGCACTAGAAAGCCAGGTCCGGAGGGACGTGGGTTTTTTGTCAGAACGTTTCAAGTCTAGATCCCTCACTCTGACTTTTTCCAAGGTGTATTTTAAAAACTAAAACATTTGAAAGTGCCCTGTTACTTCTTTCTAAGCTCTTCTAAGGAGCTGTCTCGCTCACAGTTACATTGTGGTACTTGACACATAAACGGTACTCGAATATTCTAGAATAATAAAGCCCTCACCCCCACCCACCCATTTTGTTTTGTTTTGACCTTTTGCCAAAAAAAAAAAAAAAAAGATTAATCTCAAGAATTTATTAACAGTAAGACTTTGATGTGCCCTTGCGGGCTGGTGTCATGGACCACTAACTCCTACGCGCCCTGCAGGCATCCTTTCTCCTGCTTCCTGTTTCTGTGGGGCCTCCTTTCCCTTCCTCAGGCTAGCCGTGCTGCTGAGCCCCTGGCCCAGTCTGTTTTCTCAGAAATCCACCCATCATCTTTCTTTCTGTCCCAGCCTCTCCCTCTATCCTGGGTACATCCCATCTGCTCTCACCTTGAACACACAGAACAGAATTCGTATCTCCCGTCTCGGGCCCCTTTCTAGCTGCCTCCCTGTGTTCACCTTCCCTTCACAACCCAGTCTGTACCAGTGGCCCGTTTCACCGCCTCTGGTGTTCTTGCCCCCGTGCACGCCTCAGCTGGTCCCCTTCTGGCTTCTGGCTCCGGTTCAAAAGCACACCTTGTGGTGAGGCTCCCGGCGGCCACGTGGCTGAATCCGGTTGGCATTCTTTGATTTTTATCCTGTTGTCCTCTCAGTAGCATTCAAAGCTTCTGGAAAGTCTGGCCGTGACCTCAGTGCCCCTGAGCTCCCCGGGCTTTCTCCCTCCTGTCAGCTCCTCTATCGTCCCACCTCCCACCTTCGCTGGTGCCCTTTCCCGAGAGTTGGGCATCTTTTTCCCTCACTCCAGTGGAATCCCGTGCCCAGACCCCCTCTGGGTGTGTTTATTGCCAGCGGCCTCTCTCCTTGAACTCTTTGTCTGCACTCTGCATATCTCAGCTCAAAAAGCCAACCCAACAGACCTGTCCTCAGGACAAGGCCACCACCGTCTTCCCTGTAGAATGAGCCAGAAACCCAGCATCCTCTTGGCCTCAGCCCCTCCCTCTTCCTCATACCTGAGACAGCGCTGTCCCGTGCCTTTGCCACCACCGTCTCTCTTGCCGCTCTGCCCCACGCCCCCACGGTGCCAGCTCCTGTCTCCACCTGGCCTCCACCCCGCTGACACCTTTAAACGTGCGAATCTGGTCACATGGCTTCTCTGTTCAAAGCGCTGCAATGGCTGCCCATTCCTCTGAAAGTGAAAAGAGTTCAGACCATGCCTGACCTGCCCACTGTCTTTTCGCTGCCCCCTGGAAGACCCTTGTCCCCAGATCGGAGCAGACTCCCACTTTTACCTGTGTGCTTCACACCTGGCTCTTCCCCTTGTGGCAGCTAACCAGCTGAGTAATTACAGACTTTGTAATTGTTCTTGAACACCCATGTCCTGTGGGACTGGCCTTTCTGCAGCCTTTGGCCGCCCTGCCCAGGCCCTTGCCCGCACTGGGCAGTCAGAAATATGGGTGGAGTCCTAAAGGGGAAACCGGTGGTCTTTCAGATCAGAACTAGAAAGAACTTGATGGAGATGTTTCCTCATGGGTGTTATTTGTATCAATCCGAATTTTAACTCCATAAAGCCTTGGGTCCGTGAATTTCCTGCACTGCTTGAAATCAGTAGAAATAGTTCTTCTTGAGCTGAACTGTCCAGTGTGGTAACCACTAGATTCATTGAAAATTAAGTGAAGTTTAAAATTCAGTTCCCTAGCCTCCCTACCCGCATTCCACGTGTTCAACAGACACGTGTGGCTAGTGGCTGACATCCTGGACAGCAGCTGGGGGACCTCCCGCCATCACAGAAGGTTCTACTGGACAGTGCTGGCCTAGAGGGACTCAGCTTCCAGGATCAGAGGCCATGGAAAGAGCCAGAGGTGATATAGAAGTTGCTTTCCCGCGTCTCCCCGACTCTGGGCGTGTTCCTGTTCTGATGGTTTCTCTGCATGGCGACAGATGGCCATGTCCCTATTAAAGGGGGCCACTTGAAGCAATAGGAGTTTTCACTGTAAAGTGTACTCAAGCAATGCAAAAACTATCCTCTAGAGAAAAATGCAGGCTTTCTTTAAAAATTCTGATGGAAATTTCCTTTGCTTTTAGATTCAGTAAGCAGTGATACTGATACAACTTTATTCCAAGAAGATGTGGTTGCTGGTAACTTGATGGTAAGACCTGTCTTTTGTAATGAAGGGACAGAGTTGAGGCTGGGGACAAGTACACATTCTCATGACCTGCATCTTCCTGTAAGTCCCCTTCTGAGGCTCGCTCTTTGCTGACATCACCCCTCAAGTCTCTGTCCCCACGTTCAGATCCCCTAAGGCAGCAAGTCACCCCTTCTCGGTTCAGCACGTACTGCCCCAGTTCAAGCCTGATTTACTGAACTTACGTAAATGTTGGGTGACGTTCCCTCTGCAAATAGAACAATCCCGGTGTGCCCTGGGCCTTGACCGACCTCACGGTGTAGAAAGTTGGGTTCTGAGTCGGTCTTTCCCCATAGAGACGGTGTCATAAGGGAGGTGCTCTCGGGAGCATTTCCAGGTCAGCCCTCGGGATGGACGGGAACACACAGGACGGAATCCACCCGAGCCTCTGACCTCACCCCTGGGTCAGATGCCAGAAGAGCTGGCATGTGGTTTTCCTCTAAAAGCACTACTTTTGTACAGGGGTTTGCCCACACACCCGTGTGTGACTTGTAGTGTCTACCTAGAATTAGGTGGTGGCCCTGGGGGAGGAAAGGGGTGCGTGGTGAGGTGTTGTGTCGGGGTGGCAGTGAAGGGGAGCAGGCGGCCCTGACAGTAAAGGGCCAAGGTGTCGGCCATTCCCCGGTGTGTTCCTGTGTCCCCCCAGTCTGCAGCCCCAGGCCCTGACTAAGCGCCACCGGGGTGCACAGTGGAGGCTGAGGCCCCCCATTTCCAGTGTATGGCAGGTGAGGGAGAGGAGAGGCAAGGGTTCCTGTCCCCTGAGTTGGACACTGAACTTCTTTTCTTAGAAACATACCAACTGGGGTCAATTCCAGTAGTTGTGTCCTAAACTCGCCAAAGAATATTGTTTCTTTTTTTCTCTTGTTCTAGTAACATTGTGATAAACTTCTCCAAACTGGTATGTTTTGTCTTTCTATTTTCTTTCGGATTGTTACCATTGGGTCAGTTCCCTAAAGTCGGATTCCAGGGTCAGGTAGATTTTCAGAGGGGGCTGGACCACTTTGTGCTGCTAACAGTAGGAGGTGAAGAAGTGACTTCGAGGAACTTCATTTAAAGACATGTACACTAACGGGCTTGCCAGTGTGTCCCAGGATCCCAGAGCTCGGCTGTACCCAGCAGCTCTTACGAATACTGACTTCTCTTTGGTGTCAGCCTGCAGTGCCCTGGAGCCCACTGAAAAATGAGCTAAGGAGGAAGTACTTGACACAAGTGGATATCCTGCTGCAGGATGAAGGGTGTTTGGAGGTAATGTTTCCTAGGGCGTGTCTTCATATAAGTAAACCATGAACTAGAGACACACTGAGGTGTCATCTCGTCTTGTTCACTTGCTACAGAGCCTGCAAAGAGCATTTCAACGGCTGCTTCCTAACCGTTTCGCTCACAGGCTCCCCAGTTGCCGCTCTTCCTGAGTAAACACTCTGGGACCCTCGGGCAGCGGGATCGGCTGCCCGCTATGCTCTGGACAGCTCAAAGGATCTAGTAGGGCCCCCACCCTCAGGCAGAGGGCTTTTAAGCCACAGAATTAGGGAAGCTGTAGCGCCCACCTCCCTCCTTCCCTGCCGTGACCGGGGCTGCCACGGGCCACAGGGCACCTGTTCTGCCTGCTTCGGCGGTGATGTTGGCGAGATCGGGGGCTACGGTGGACCCCGTGGGAGGTGGGCAGCTCATCAGCCCCTCTCCCAGGCCTGGCAGCCAGTTTCCTAGAGCTTTGCCTGAAGGAGAGCAAAAGGCTAAAGGTGGAGTTCACGCAAGGATGCCAACTCTTTAGTTTTCCAAGTCCTGTCAGTCTCATCTCCTAAAACAAAGGACATTTTTTTAAATTAATTTATTTGTTTTTTGGCTGTGATGGGTCTTCGTGTCTGTGCGAGGGCCTTCTCTAGTTGCGGCGAGCAGGGGCCACTCTTCATGGCGGTGCGCGGGCCTCTCACTATCGCGGCCTCTCTTGTTGCAGAGCACAGGCTCCAGACGCGCAGGCTCAGTAGTTGTGGCTCACGGGCCCAGTTGCCCCGTGGCATGTGGGATCCTCCCAGACCAGGGCTCGAACCCGTGTCCTCTGCATTGGCAGGCAGACTCTCAACCACTGTGCCACCAGGGAAGCCCCCAAAGGACATTTTAATACCAAATAACTAGGAAGTATGTGTTCTGGAATAAATAATTCATCTCAGAGGCAGCCAACTTAACAGGAGCATGGATATTTTCTTACGCTGCTGCTGACAGTGAGAAGCCTGTATCTGAACGAGCGGATGTACAAGAAACGCCTTTTTCCTGTGTCTGGAAGCAGCAAGCGTGGCCTTTTGGTCGCCCTGCCGGTCGGGGAAGGAGGCCACGGCCGGGACCAGCTCCGTTGTCCCAGCGACGGGTTCTCCTTCCCTCCATCCACCTGGACCGGCCGTCCTTGCTGTCAGAGGATAACGGTGGAGGAGGAAACGCCGCCAGACCTCCCGAGAGAGATTCTGGCAGACGTGGGGCGGTGGTGGCCCTTGGGGGGCAGGGGGCGATACCTGGAGGCCATGGGGGCAGAGCTCCTGGATCTTGCTAAGACCGCTCTTCCCACCACTGCTGGAGGCCCAGCCGGCCGCTGTCTGTCATCATGGTCGCGCGTGTCACCACTGCAGCCGCAAACGGATGCGCCGTCAGCGGGTGGGAGAGCAGTTGGGGCAGGAAGCCCGAGCCGACACCTGACAACTCCTTTGTTAAAGTCATCTGCTTTGATTTCAGTGTGCCAGTTACGGAGAGGGAAAGGACACCCGTACGACCCTGGTCCCTTCATTGGCCTCGCCCTCCAGGCCTGCCCGAGGTGAGTGTGACGTAGAAACTTTGCACAGACCATTCACTTGTGGTAGAGCCACGGCGCCCTGCGCTGGGCATGTTTCATCACCACGAACTGTGAGAGACACGTGCACGTCATAGGTAAATTATTACGTGTTAAGAAACAAAGTGTTCTTTCCTTCTGGAACTCGCATGCTAATTGCTAATTAGCTCTTTATCCCAACTTAGCATTTTGAAAATTTTTGAATCTCCAGAAATGTAGGACTCATACAATAAACATCCTTTCCCTACATTTAGCAATTCACATTGTGTCACGTTTGCTCCATCACTCCCGACATACACGCATGTACACGTGTGTGTATGTATTTGCGTTCGTGTATATACCATCCCTAAATGCTCCAGTGTCTCCGAAGAACAGGCTGAGTCCCCTCAGAACCACATTAAACTTGGCACACGTTGAAATGTCACAGTGACACGATATGGTTTTACCCAGTCGTGCCATCGTTGTCATTTGCAGCCTTTTTTGTTTGTTGAACCAGCTCAGGACCCACTGGGGCACCACCTGTCGTGCTGACTGTCTCCTTCAGTCCAGAAGGGCCCCTCGGCCTTGCCGTTGTCGCCATCATCATCTTTGCCATCATTGACTTTCTTGAATAATCCTGGCCTCCAGTAGATTTGCAGAATGTCCTTCAATTTGGACTTATATGTGGTTAAGTTTATGTTAAACATTTTTGGCAAAAATACTACACAGGTGACGTTTTGGTCCTCTCGGGACGTCCTGTCAGCCTGTCCCATTGTTGGTGACTTGAGTCTGGTTGCACAGTTGAGGCAGAGACCCCACCAGTTTTCTCACTGCAGAAGTGCCTCTTATCCTTGGAATCATCTGTGGATGACCCCTTGAAGTTGCCTCGTAGCCTTTTCCCCAGAACCCTCGCACCCCATGGTTTTTAGCATCTCGCCATGACCGTTGCCTGAGCTGGGGCCGAACACAGGCCTTTTCTGGTTCTGCCATTCCCCCTGCCTGCATTCGTTGGCATTCTTGTATAAAGAAGGCTGAGCTGTCTCCCTTCCATTTCTTTTTTTCCCTTCCTTTATCCTCCCCAACATGCTTTTTCTTTATTTAACTTTTCCAGAATCAGTAAGAACGCATGGGCTCTTTTCTTTTTTTTTTAATTCACATAAGAATCTGTTGTCAGTTTTCATCACCCGTTAAGCCTGGAAGAGCCCCTTCCGTGCTGGCTTCTGCGTCCTCCGACCTGTCCCCGTGGGGTTTTGAGCTCTTCCTCCCCCACCCTGATTCCAGTGTTTTCCCCCAGCCCCCGCTGGCTCCTCCTTAACAACGAGGCTCATTTGGCCAGTCGTGCAGCACAAAGTGGCCTCAGAATCACAGCACCTGGTACCACTCTGCTCAACAATGTGCTGAAGAAGGTTCCAGATCTCCAAGCAGCGTTGTCATCCTCAGATAACATCCCACTGAGGGAGCGCGTTCAGAGTTATTTGGATTCTATTTTCTCCTTTGGTTGTTGTCAGTCTGACATACAGTCAGGGTCATGTTCCCTGTCTGTATTCAGTTTGAGAGTTATCCCCATCTTTGTTGGTTTAATTTTATTTTTCTAATATGTAAAACATTTAACATGATGCAAAAGTCAAAGCCGTGTGAAGAGGTGTGTTCAGGAGGCTTCTCCCTTCCCCACCCAGCCCTGTAGGCAAACAGGGTCATTATTTTCTGGTTTCTAATTAATCTTTGACAAGGCAACCGATTTCCAAACCATCACACAGGGAAGGAAGACTCCTTTTAGGAAGGTCAGTGGAGAGTAAATTGTTTTGGTAGCTAGAAAGAAATCTCTGAGAAGAGTCTATTCCCAAATATTTCTGAATTTTTCTTTTGCTTTTGTTTTTCGTATTGCTTAAAAAGAACTCACAGGGCTTCCCTGGTGGCGCGGTGGTTGAGAGTCCGCCTGCCGATGCAGGGGACGCAGGTTCGTGCCCTGGGCCGGGAAGATCCCACATGCCGCGGAGCAGCTAGGCCCGTGAGCCATGGCCGCTGAGCCTGCGCGTCCGGAGCCTGTGCTCTGCAACGGGAGAGGCCACAACAGTGAGAGGCCCGCGTACCACAAAAAAAAAAAAAAGAACTCACAATGTTATGTTATACTCCTGAAACTAACATAATGTTATATGTCAGTTATATCTCAATTAAAAATAATAATTAAAAAAAAGTAAAAACCCTGGTCCCCATCCAGCCTTCGGTTCCCTGATCTCTGCATGTGGTCGGTTTTAAATGGTTAACGTGCCTTTGCCTTGTGTGTGTGTTTCTCCAGGATACTACGGTGGCAGCTCTGAAGACAGTCCCGGTGGCCCATTTCAGCCAACTTCATTGCCCAGAGAGGGTGATGCTTTGCACTCTAGCTCAGCAGGCCTGGCCCTGGTGCCGAGGGGTGATGGCATCTCCTTACAGGGAGGGACCGGTGGCAGCAGCTTCTCAAGCGGCCCATGCTCTGAGGCTGAGGACATCTGCAACGCGACGCTCAGCGATCTGTACGCAGGCATGCTGCACTCCATGAGCTGCCTGCTGGGTGCGAGGCCCTCCTGCATCATCTCCACCAAGACGTTCATCCGCCAGAACTGGAGCTCCAAGCGGAGGCACAGGTGTAAGAGCAGAATGGACAGAACGAGCTGCAGAGGAGGCGGGCGCTCTCGGAGGAGCCCCCGGGAGAGACGTCCACCCGGCTCCGAACCTGCGAAGGACGTGGCAGTGTTAAGAGATCGCGAGAACATACTCGATGTTTCTGGCCATAAGATGGGTTTAAAACTGGGAAGGGCTTTTCTTGAAGTAAACCAACCCCAGATCCACGCATTCGCTTCACATTGGAAGGAGCTTCCGAGAACGCCTCAGAAGCATCATTCTTCATTGACTTACTTAGACTCCAATGCAGTGTATCATCTTGATCAGGAAAATAGATTCATGACATTAAACTGGTTGATTTCTCCTGTAAAAATAGGTTCTAGACCCAGAGTACCGCCGGGCGAGGGAGGGAATCGTTATAGGGAGATCGAAATCAGATTTGACAAGCTTCATCAGGAATATTGCTCGACTCTTAGGAAGCAGCCCTGCCTGACATACCTTCCCGGCTCCTCGGCTGTGGATGTGTACAGAGGTGGTCCAGCAAGCCCTGGGAGCCCCCAGGGCGTAGAAGCCCACAGGCCGAGTAGCCCTCTCCGCAGAGCAAAAGCTAAGAGGTTGAGTGAGGCTTTCGAAAGCCTGGGCAAAGGATCTATCAGAGAGGGTAGCTGCCCACCAAAGAGTGACTCCTTCCCTTCCCTTTCAAAGACCAACTCCACATGCAGCCCGGGCCGCTCGGAGCAGACCTCTGACCTTGCTTGTCAAGGAAATGATCCGGGAGGATTTAGGAAGTCGGTATCACTCAACAAAGCCATTTCAGTACCCAGGGTACAGCCTCCAGGCTGTGCCAGGGATCGTTACGATGACATTAAAGAAAAATTTGACAAGCTTCATCAAAAGTATTGCCAAAAATCGCTTCAGCAGACGCAGGTGCCTTCAGGTACCAGAGCATCTCCAGATAAAGCAAGTGTGGGAGTTCGGTATCCAAAAGAAGACTTCTCAGGAAAATTCCATCCAGACTCTGGCTCCCAGGGCCCCCCAAGCTTGTCATCATCACCCCAGCAGAGCATTAAAAGTCCCCTCGGCCCAAACACAATTCGGGCCCCTCCATCTACAGGTTTTGCTCTCGATGCCAGCTGGGGCCACCAAGTCCCCACAAAGCGACGCCGATTATCAGACCCTCAGGTGTGCAGACGGTGGACTGGACCCTGGGATTTCTCACCTGTGGGCAGAGCCATCCCGAGGCCTGAGGAAGAGGCTGGCTCTGTATAGGCCACCTTGGAAGAGAAGAAGGTACGTTTCTGTTTGTCGAATGTGGGTGTTTTGCAACAGGATCCTTAGGTGTTAATTTTCCGAACTTTCTCCCAAATTCTTTCCCTTCCTCTAAAATCAGCATTTTTACACATTTTCTATTGGAATGCATTTAGGGGATGTTTCTAAAAAGCTTCCCTTAAGACACTATGCCATCCTTGTCAAACTGTCACTTCCAGCCTCTTCACCTCACACTCAGAACGTAGCTGTTGCAGGCAAAACTGATCTAGAATTGACAACTCTGACCCCTTCTGGATCCCTCCTGGGGACAGAGCAGGAGTCAGCCCTTGGAGAACCCCCAGCAGCATCCCACACACGTGAGGGGCCGGACCACACGCTGCTGCTCGGCCCACGGTCTCCTGTCCTCCCCATTGAAGCCCATCTGCTCCCCAGCCTTGGCCACGGTTTAGCTTGTGCAGGTGCCTTAAGCTGAAGCTTTACCCTGCATGCACCATTGTATCTTCTCCAGAGGGAAGCCGCCCTGAGTGGTTAAATTTTCTCACGTAGGTGCCAGCTTTCCCAGCATGCATTTCAGCGTGTCGCACGCAGGAATTTGGGCGATGTATCCCGAGTTCATGTCACTTGTCCACTGGCTGATGGGATCTGACTGAGTTTGGTTTGGCCGGCTCCTTCTGGAACTACAATATAAACATACTTAACCATTTTTCTGTATTTTCTTTTCTTTCTCTACCTAACATTATAAACTTCTTGAGGAAAGGAACCGAATCTGCATGAGCTGTGAACGCAAGGAATTTTAAGGGCTAACCTCTGAGTGCCCTCTGTGCTCCAGGCCGTGTTAACCCTTTTTCACACCTTCCTTCCTTAATCCCCATGTGAACACTTTGATTAGATAAGTTCTGTCCAGTAGGCACTGCTAGCTCTTCTTATAAATAAGGAAATGTAGTCTTAACTGCTGAATCCACACAGGCAGTGCATGGCTGGGCCAGGATTCGAAAGCCCGTGGCCTTAACCACCAGTTTGCACTGCCTGCCTGAGGGGTTACCGTTACTTTGTTTTTTCTTTACGTTCCGTCGGGTATTTATTAAGCATCATAGCATTCTCTATAATGACTCAAATATTTATATATATTCGATGGAGTTGAATACAACAGTTAAGCTTTTGAGGGCAGGCAATGGGAATTAAAATAGAATTATACTGAAATCCATTTTTTTTTTTTTTTTTTTAGAGGAAAGAACAACACATCTTTCAGGATGGAAGAGAAAAGTGATTTCGTGTTAGAAAACCTCAAAGCTGAAAATCTATTGCCAAGTTATTCTGAAGTATTCCCTCTTTCCTCTCTGATTTTTATGTATTTTTTTAAATTCTCAAGAATATGTGACAACTTGCTTTGCTTATCTGCCCTTCAAAGCAAATTTCTATGAAATTGGTTCCGTTGAGATGACTCTCTGGGTTCTTGGAAATTATTTGAATAAAGTTGACCAATTAAAAATTTTAATGTTATTCTTTATAGGCCGATTTTTCTCATGTTTTCTTTGTTACATTTAGATGTGACCAGAGAATCCTCCCTTACATTTCCTATTTCCTTAGAGAAATCGTTTGCTATGAAACCTAAGTTTCAGCCCTGGATACAGTGATCCTGGAAGGAAAATACAGCTGCTTAGTCTTTTAAATTCAGACCCATGGGACTTGGTATCTTCCATAATAGGAGGTAGCAAATTGAACCATCGTACGACTTAACCCATAAAAGTAATTCCTAGTATTCTTAGATGAAAACATAAACAGTCCTGTGATGGTCCCAAAACACACTTGTAGTCACTCAGCACCCATGACACAGCACCCATGACACCTCATGATTTTTATTGGAGCTGTTTATAATAGGATATCACAGTGACTTTCTTTTGTTTTGTTTTTTGATTGTTTTAATTTTTATGCCCTTTAATTTTGTCTATATTTTTGATACACATAACATTTAAATTTTTTAATTCTTGTTTTTGTTTTTTCAGTTGTAGAGACAGTTTCTCATCTGGGCCACCATAAGGTACAGAGGGCTTATTGGCTTGTACTGGAATGGGCCAAGGTAGACGCTGGGAACGCAGGGAGCTCTGGCAATTCGCTGGTTCTCGCATCTCTCCCTGGTGGGATTTCAATGATCTCCAAGTATAAATTCCCCCCTTATAACTTGGCCTTGGACAGTGACTTTTTTAGATAAAATATTTCAAGTACTCAGAACACAGTGACAAAACCCATGTACCAACATCCTGAGTAAATGGTTAATATATTGCTGTGTGTAATGGATTTTTTAAGTAAAAGTTTAGAGATGAGATTGAGTTGCACACCTTTCCTTCCCACCCTCCGTCCCTAGGTGACCATTCTCCCTGTATTGATGTACGCTTTCCACCCACATCTTGTTTCACTAGGACATTACCTGTGTGTTTTACTCAGTTCTGGCTGCCGTAACAAAATACCAAAGACTGGGTACTTAAACAAAAGAAGTTTGTTTCTGGAGGCTGGAAGACTGAGATCAGGGAGCCAGCACAGTCGGGCTCTGGGAGGACCCACTTCCCGGCCTGCAGACAGCCACCTTCTTGCCGTGTCATGTGGACAAAGGAGGAGCTCTGGTGTCTCTTAGGAGGGCACTGATCCCGTCATGGGGGCCCCACCCTTGTGACCTCATCCAAACCCAATTACCTCCCAAAGGCCCTGTCTCAGCTACCATCACACTGGGGATTAGGGCTTCCACTTGTGAATCTGGGGGGCCATGTTCAGCCCAGAGCCCTGTGAACTGGGAGGGCCTGCACTGCCTGGAGCCGAGAGCCTGGCCAAGAGCCTTACACCTTGCAGGAGGTTCATTTTCCCTCAGTACAGGCTGGCAGGGGACTGCTGGTTCAGACCGGATGGGTATGGCCCTGCAATTCTAGACCTTTCCCGCGTGCCTGCGGCTTCCTAAGAGCACAACCCCCATTTCTCCTTCAACAGGAAAGCTATCATCCTTGCCCAAAACTGCTTGTGCCTGGCCTCCCTCCCCCGCCCTCCATACCTAGCAGTCGTGCGAAGTCTGACTGGCCAGGCCTAGCTGCCAGAGGCTGGAAAACTGAGTTTGTGATGCTGTATCGCCTAGGGGAGGAAGGTGTGGCAGAAGGGCCTAGAGGAAGTTGGCTAGATCCTCTCAGCCAATTTATAGGATCTGCCAATAAAGGACCCCATTAACTATACAGAATGGTATGTGTTTTTAACTTTCACATAAATAACTCGGGGCTGTATGCACTGTGCAACTTTGTCTCACCAAGAGGTGCTTGCATTTGACAGGAGCTGACTGATGAACATGGGTCTCATTGTAGAGTTCCTTAGGTAGCTGGTGTGTCCCACTGTCCCACTGGGTGTTTGCTGCTAAGAATACTCTTCAGCCACCATCCTTGTGCACATGTGCAGGTCGACCTGCAGCCCCACCCAGAGGTGACTTGGTCGTGTCTTCAACTTCCATAATTATTGCCAAAGTCCTCTCCCAAATGCCTAATCCCATTTGCACTCCATCCAGCAATAATAAAAGGTCCCATTTCCCCACAACGCTGCCACTAGCCAGCGCCACTGTTGTGGGTGTGAAATGCACAGCATTGCAGTTCGCATGCCTTCCTGGGGGGCCTGGCTTTTCAAGCACTCTTTCATGATACTGCTTTTTAATTTGCTCTATTACTGATGTGGGCATATGCTGTATGCCAATCCAATTATATGAATCAATCTAGTTTTATATAAATTGCAAGTAACTTCTTCCATCTGCGACTTGTTTGACTTTATGATATTTTATCGTACAGAAGATATATTTTAACATAGAAAAGTTGATGCTTTACTTTTGCTGGCTTCTATTACTTTTAAAGGAAAACGTAGGGTAGGTTTAAGACAATACTATGTTGTCTTAAATTTTTGCTTTCTGAGTTTGGGTCTATAAATCATCTGGAAATATTTCGCAGGGGCATTAAGGGAATTGATCAGAGACCTGATTTTACAATTGTATGGCTTCCCCCAGGACCTGTACCGAAGGGCACATCCCTTTCAACTGTGTCAGTGGGACTCAAGTCTTCTGGCAGCAACGATCTTCATCCCTTGGCGGGAGATATCACTGTCTATTCCACGGGAGCCGCCAAACAGTGTGAGAGCACGCTTCCCGGAAGCCTCTGGTGCAGGTTGATTTCCGGGTGCTCAGCAGCACCTCCGCCCATGGTGCCCAGGGTGGTGCCTGCTTGTTTCTTGGGCTTGGAGATAATTCCTCCTTCTTGACCCTCTGCTGGGCTCTGCTCCAGGCCTTGTTGGGTCCCTCCCCATCCTGGTCCACCAGGCCCTGATGTGGAAAGGGTGAGCGTAGAGGGTGTGGTGTCACTTCCTCTCTGAAACCCCCCCGGATTACCTCCTGGCTGTGAACACTCCCTGTGCGCTGCACGGGCACCAGCACTGCCCCACTGGCGGCCACCCTCCCTCACCACGATGCGTATCATGGTCACTGGTAGATGCCTCCTGTCCCTTTAAGAGTGGGGTCCCTGGAAGCAGAGTCCAGACAGCAGCTGGGCTCCTCTGGTTACCCCAGCACAGTGCCTGGCAATGGACACACCATCTACATGGGTGGAACTGTGGAGCTGAAATGCGGTGAAGACACAAGGGGGGCTCCAGATCCTCTGGGCTGAGAGGAGCTGCTGGACCTACACACACTCGGGGGAAGCGGGAGTGAAGTTGCCCTTTGTCCCACTGTCTTGGCTCTGGGGCGACATCACCTTACAGTCTGGAATCTGCTCTCCAAATGGCAAGGGAGGTTTATGTCAATGGGAGGAAAGAAAGGGACACTGATTATTTAAGAACAATGCTTTTCTTACAAACTAAATTAAAAGTGGTTTGCATCACCGTGGTGGGTTGGCACGCTGGGGAGAGGCAGGTACATTCTGTATTCAGACCACCTAGGAAATTCCTTAGGGTGAAGCCAAAAGCCAGTGATGACTACAGGTATCCAAGATTGTGAGAGTCTCCAGGGATGCCCTCCGGACCCCAGGATCCGAGTCCAGCTGTAGCTCCCGGAGAGCTGAGAGCGAGCTTAATCAGGAGAGGATGGGGACCCTCGAGGCCAGGCCCACGCCCTCTGCCTGCCCTGGGCAGTGTGTGCTGATGAAAGCCCTGTCCGGGGAGCTGACTGCGGGGCGAGGGGCTCACAGGGGCTGTGGACTTCACCCCACTGTGTGTGAATTCAGAAGGTGGCAGCCACGTCTCCACACACATCTCCCATCTCTGGGGGCTTCCGTTACGTCAATAGGGACAGAAAGACCACCCACAGGACCCAACTGCTGTGTGGATTGGCCATAGGAATCAGGGCGAGTTATTTCATCAAAGTGTGTGGCAGGGAGCAGGCAGAGAGCGCAGGGAGCCCTCAGAGCTGTCTTGCTGGAAAGCCCATCGCACGTCCCGCTCATCCACCTCTCTGTGCCCTGGCTACACCCCTATCCCCAAAGACAACCAGGGTCAGCTGCCTCTCCCCTCAGGCAGTTTCCCTAAGCTCCCAAATGAGCTTAGTGGACTCATTTTTGACTCATACTTGAGTCTCCATTACTTACAATTCCGTAATGTAGGAAAGTCCAGATTTTTAAGGTAACGTGCAGACATCTGCTTTATAATGATTCCTGAAATGATAGCCAGGAAATGTTCATCACACGAATATTAGGTCAGTGAGAGATCTGGTTTCACCTTAGGAGGGTCCCTGTTGAGGGTTTAGTTGAGGATGCTTAGTTGAGAATAGGGCATGTAGGAAGCTCCTTGGGACACACAGACAGGGACTTCCACCTGAACCCAGGTCCCAACACCTGTCCCCCTGCTCCAGGTCTGGGTCTGACCTGATGGCCTTCAAGCTCCCTCCTGCATCAGGAAACACTTGCCTGCTCACCTGCCAGGTTACATGCAGCAATTCTGATCCTTGACAAGTTACTTTTAACATACGTCATTGTTTCTAGCAAGAAGCTGTAGAGAATGGCAGGTTTTCTCCGAGTCTGCAAAAAACAAGTGGCACCCAGAGCCATGGAGGATGAGATCCTGGAGACCAGCTGCTCACAAAGAGCAGTCCCATCTGTCTGAGGCTGAAGGGTCTGCCCAGAGAGGGCAAGTGCACATATCAAAGTCACACAGCAGATTTGTAGCTGAGCAACTTAAGGACCTTCAGTCTTCAGTTATTCTTCTCTGGCCCAGAGAGATTACAGTTGCCCACAACCTGCACTGTCCAATATGGTAGCCACTGACCACACCTGGTCCTTGAGCACCTGACATGTGGCTAGTCTGAATTAAGTGTAAAGTGCCTCCTGGATATTGAAGACACTACCCCAAGAAGGTAAATGATGACATTTATAATTTTATATTGATTGCATGTTGAAATGATGATGATTTGGATCTACTGGGTTAAATAAAATCTACTATTAAATTTGGTTTCACCTCTTTTCACATTAACAGAAATCTTAAAAATGGGTATGTATGTGGTTTGCATTCTCTTTCTGCTGGACAGAGCTGGTCTCAACACCGCACGTCCAGAAGGTGAACGCAAGGTCACAGGATGAAGCCCCACGCCCCCGGGGGCCACCTCCCATGGGGCCATCCCCCCTCAGCTTCCTCACCAAGACAGAGCACAGGATTATCTGGAAACTGGTCATGTCCTTGGGGGCAATGGCATCACTTTGGTCCGAGGAGCTCTCCAGGGCCTTCCAGCCCCAGAAGTGCACACACTGAAACATGGTAGCCACAAAGGCCTAGAGGGACACAGGACAGGACAGCAGGGGAGGTGTCAGGCAGACCCAGGGGGTTCACACAAGGGGTGGGGCTGTCAGGACTGGCGTTCCGTCAGTAAACTCGAGGGCGGCCCCCAAAAGCCTCAGAGAGCCAAAGAAGGGCAGGCTGGTGGGCCCTGGGAAGATGCCTGGGACCCAAGGCCACCAGCCCATGTCACGCCTGTGTGCACAGTTACTAAAACCCCTTGGGAGCGGTGCAGCCACACTCGGCCCCTCAGCCATTGGCCAGCACCTTGGTGCCCTCAGCAGCCCCGCCGGGGACCTGCCCCTCCAGGAGACTGGGGGTCAGGGGCCTGGCTGCGATTGCCACGATGGGAGTGAGCTCTCTCATCCCCCCGGATCCCCTCCACCAGTTCTGCCTGTCCCTGTGCCCTGCAGCAACCAGGCCCCCCAGTCTCCGGCCTCCGGTGGGGTTAGGCACAGGAAGATGCTGATTGGAGGGCCGGGAGGGAGGCTGGGGTGTCTGTTCCCCCGGGAGTAGGACGGGCAGCACCCGCTGGGGCCCCAAGCCGTGTTGGTCTCTCCTCTCTGTGGCCCCTTCATTAAACCCTCTCGGTCACCTTTCTGGGTGTGCTGTCACTTCCTACCTCAATCCCCAACCCTACGTGGAAGCCTCAGCTCTCAGCAGCAAGATTGAGGGGACTAAGCTTGTGGCCCCAGAAGCGGAGTTAAGACAGTAGTTGAACACGCTCTGTTGAGGACGCCTCGTTTGGGGCCAGCCGCATCCCCACGGCTCCTGAGGGGCGGCAGGACCACCCCTCATCTCAGCCACCATCCCCTCCCCAGTCCACAGATGGAGACAGGGAGCAGGGAAGACAGAGGTCAGGGTCATGGGCGGCACAGGGGGCGAGGGGCTCCGTACACGTGTGTCCCCAGGCAGCCAGTGTTAGCCTGAGATGCGGGAGCTAAGCGAGGGGGTGTGGGCCTCCCCCAACCCCAAAGCAACAGAGCAGCCGGGCCTCGGAGAAGGGGGAGAAAAGGGGTGGGAAAGCTAGGCACCCTCCAGTCCTCCCGGCAACCTCAGCACGAGCCTGCCCCACAGGGAGCCAGAGAGGACAGATTTAAGGGGAGTGTTAAACCTGACCGAGTCATAATTCCCAAAAGGGAAAGCAACTTATAGAATCTGGTAAAAGAAAGGGCGGCTGGTGAAGGCCCCTGGAGAAGAAGGAAACTCCACCATGCTTCCCCCCGCCCCAGAGCCCAGATTCCTCAATAAGCCGGTTTGTGGGTCATCTCGACTGGAGCCTTTCCCAGCCTGGCGCGAGGAACCAGCAGATCATGGCCTTTGGGGTCTCAGGGAGACTGAGCGAGGAAGGGGACACCCCAGCTAGCCGGGCTGGCAGCCCCAAAGCGTGTATTCCTTTTGGGGACAGCGGGCCCTGGACTTTGTACACAAAGCCCAGGTGTGTCTCACCTGGGCTGCACTGGAGCAGGGATCCTGGCAGCAGCATGAGGGGGACCCACGCTTTCTTCACTTCCTCTTTGAAGAAATGCTTCTTGGAAATCCTGACCACCTTTGCCAGCTTCCCGAAGAGGACGAAGGCTTTTAAACGCAGTAGCTCGCTCTCCTGCAGCGGAGGTGGACAAACAATTTCTGAAACTTGGGAGGCAGGAAGCCCAACAAAACCACAGCCATTAAGAGGTGGACCCTCTTAAATGCCTCGGGCCCTGCGAAGCCTTCTGGGTCATTCCATCAGGATGGAGTCTCTCTTGCAGGGCTCTCGGGACTGGGCGTTATTCTGGTGTTTGTGATCTTCTCTTCCCTAGATGAGGGCTGCGCTGGATCTGATTGCCCACCGCCGCCTAGCGGAGTCCCCATCTCGCATGCCACAGCTGTCCAAAGAGCATTTGTGGCTGCGAGGAATTAAAATCGGGGAGAAGGCTCTAGGAGAAGATCTTTTATTTTTTATCGGATGCCACGATCAGCCAGTCGAAACACCAGCAACAAGTCAGACCTTGTACCCCTTTTTGTTCCAGGGTGCGTCTCTTCTTTAGGGGATTAGAAGTGGCCACTCGTCCACTCAGCAGCCATTTCTGAGGGGCCCCCATGAGGGCCAGGGCTGAGCAAGGCTCCAGTGCGGACTCACGTGGTCAAAGAAGGCTCTGCACCGCTCGGAGACGGCATGGAAGTCGGACCCCACGTCCCCTTCCCGCAGCTCAGCCAGGACCTTGGCCAGGGTCTCCATGCCCTCGGAGGTCACGCTGGTGCTCACAGGCCCCCTCAGGGGGCACAGGCACTTCTCCAGTAAAAGCTTCTGGTACTGCCTCACCTGCGGGGCACGGGAGCCATCAGCCCGAGCCTGGTTCCCCGGGACACACCGGCATCGGCCCCTCAGACCTTCTTGGGGGCACGGAGGGCCATGTCGCCGAGGGCGCGTGGCGAAAGCACCCGCAGGGCCACGTCCTGGTCCACGCTCTTCTCCAACATCAGCACTGCCGGCTTCAGCAGCTTCTCCTGGTACAGGATCGGGACACTCATGAACTGGAAAGGAGAACTTCTTACAATTACCCCTCAGAGAGGCCCATTTCTCAGCCACAAAACAGGACGTGTGGTGACATTCAGTGCGCGGAATTGTCTCTCTGTGAACAGGAGAGGATTCTGAGCCCCAACTCCCAGGACCAGCTCTGGGCTCCTCCGCCTGCCAGCTGTGGGGCCCTGGCAAGTGCCTCAACCCCTCTGAGCCTCAGTTTCCCCATCTGTAAAAAGAGGGCGGCACCAGTACCTGCCTCATAGGGTCGCTGTGAGGATCCGATGAGGAAATACGTGGGAAATCCTAGGTGAGTGTGACCTATATCAATACACTCATCCGTCATTTATTTCTTCAGTTAACAGGATGGGAATGGCCACTGAGCACAAGAGCCATGCCCACTGTGTTTGAGCAGAAAAGCACAAGAAGCATGGATTCCACTCACCTGGGACTCAGAGAGTCACTACTGTTCTAGCACCCAAAATGCCAGGGACTCAGGCCTACAGGGAGCCCTCTGGCACGCGTGTGTGCATGCGTGTCTTGTGTGTGCACGCACACATATGAGTGTGTTTTATTAAAACGTAAGAAAGCTTAACACCAAATTGGTGGCCCCCAAATTGAAAATTGATTCTCTGGCCCTTTACAGAGCATGTCTGCCAGCCCCTGCAGCAGGCCAAAGGTTGGTTCTTACGACATACTGGGCATCAGGCAGCCAAGAAAATTTCTCCTAAAAGGTTTCTGGCCAGTTCCCTCAGGACCCCATAAATGCCCCAGCTACGTGGAAGGGTAGCTGGGCCCCAGTGGCTCTGACTCCCTTCCCGGCCTTCCTGCCTGGCAAAGCCTGGTTCGCCGCTCAGAGCCCTCCTGCAAGGCCTTCCCCAGGGAAGCCCTCCTCTGGCCCCCGGGTGTTGCTGGCACTCACCACGTCACACATCCCTTGGCTGCCATGCTTGAGGGCACAGGCCAGGTCTCAGCCCTTCTTTCCCACAGTGCCCGCCCCGAATTATCCACGTGATGAACGAATGAAGGAGTGAATGAGTGAACGAACACACAAATGACGGATGTTCGCCTGCCCACCCGCCCCTCCCCCCGACCCCTGACTCAGAGCCTGTGCGCCTGCCCTGAGATGAGCCCCCAGGACAGCGCCACCCTAACCCGCCCCGCCCAGCGGCCTCACCTCCACGCAGACCGCCGTGCTGCTGATGCGATAGCTCAGGGCCTCCGAGGCCACGCCCCTGAGCACCAGCTCCGACAGCCTCTGCCGGTAGCCCTCGGCGTTCTGCACGCACAGCCTGCAGGGACAGCACCGCAGTGGGGACTTCTCAGCTCCTGCCGGGCACAGCTGCTCTGCAGCAGGGCGCCCAGGGGGCAGAGCTCCTAGGCCAGGGGGTCACTGAAGTACTGACTCTCCATCTGCTTTTCATAAAAGGGCACCAGAATGAGGGCCACTCAGGAGAGCTCAGGACCCGGGAAGGAGCTCCCAGTCCTGCCATCCTGGCCCAGCTCAGAAGCCCCGTGTGGCCTTGGGCATCCCCACCCACCTCGGACCTCACTTTCTTGCCTTGGAGCAGGAAGGGCTGGAAGAAAAGATTCCCTCTGCCCTGCACCCTCCTGCCACCCAGAGCCTGGGATGCAGGTCAACGTGGCAACCCCCCGGAGCGAGGCATGCAGCCACGACCCAGACCTTCCATCAAGGACATGGAGCCCCGCGGAGCCGGGCGCCCACCTGGCCAGCAGGCTCACTCCCTGCAGGAATGTGGAGCTGCTCTTCAGGAGTGTCCACACGCCCTGCTCTTCCAGGGTGCGAAGGAGAGGCTCGCTGTTGAGTTTCCGGAACAAAAGTTGCATGGATTTGATCGTGATCCTGGAAGAAGGCAGGGCCCCATCAGGACACGGCTACCCCGCCGGGAGCACCCACAGAACCTCAGACAGGTAAGCTCCGCACCCAGGTCTGTGAAGGGGCACCCAATATACTCAGGGCCTCAGTCAAGGGGCCAAGAGCAATCTTGTGAGACGGTGGTCTGCAAACTCCGAAAACCACACCATGCTGGACTCATGGGAAGGAAGATCGTAAGATCAGCTTCCAGAAAGTTCTCCCCACCAGGAGGGGAAGATGAGGGCCTCTGGGTGGAGGTGACGCTTGGAGTTCAGTGACTTCTAAGAGGCTGCATCCAGCCCAGGCCCTCTGCCTTACACCCCACGCATGCCCCCACCCTCGAGAGCACCTCTGCAGGTTGATCTCCTCAGGGAGGGTCCCTGTGTGGACGAGTCTCCACATCTTCAGGATGGGCGACATGGCCTCCGGCCCCTGGCTGCTGCCGAGCTGCAGCAGGAGGGTGTAGATGAGGTCCGGGAAGAGGTCCAGGAGCTTGTCATCCTGGTCCATCTTCTCAGTAAGAAGGTGGATGGTGCACAGGGTCTGCAGATAGAAGGGTGGGAGGCATGAAGACTCCTACTGAGGCGCCAAGGAGGGAGCGCCCCGTGACTCACGATCAGAGGGTCCACTGCGGCCAGGTGCCAGATATCAGCCTTGGAGGTGGCGTCGGCCCTGGGCGTGAACCTCGACTGCAGCCGACCCATCAGCGCGTGTAGCATCATCCGGGCAAAGGGCAAGTTCTCAGCCACGGTCAGCCACACCTCCGTCAGGTGGCTAGCCAAAGACAGGGGACAAGGGCTGTGGGTTTGGGGCCATGTGCCCTGGCAGGTCAGAGCCCCTGTGGACTCCCAGGCGGCCCCCTGAGTAGGGGCTGGACTCTGAAGACTGGATCTCAAGGAGGTGGAATGAGCCGCCAAAGAGTGCATAACCAGAAGCCGGGTCCCGACTCCACGCTCAGAGACACGCCTCCACCCCCGGTACTCCCGGGAAAGCCGCAGCCCCTCTCTGGAGCCCCAGCTCTGCTGCTAGGTGACCCCGGGAGTCCCCACCGGGCCTGCTGTGTGATGACTTTGTGGACATGTCCGGTCATAGCCTCCCAGTGCCCAGGTGTGTCAGGCGGGCACCAGGCAGCTTGCTGGTGTGCCTCACTTACTCCTCCCAACACATGTGTGTGGAAGGCGCCTTCATCTCCATTTCCATAGAAGAGGAAATGAGGCCCGCAGAGGTCAGGTAACATGCCAGGCTACAGCTTGAAGCCGGCTTCCCGATCCCCAAGTCCAAGCCCACGGCCCTGCTGAGAAGGGAAGGGCTCCCGGCACAGTGATGCAACGAGCCTCTGTGCACAGGTACAGGCAGGTGGGGTCTGGTGGGCTCTGAAGGGCTAAAACCGTGAGTCCAGCAGGATCAACCTGCCTGTTTGAATCCACAAAACCAAATACACGAGTGCGGAGGTGAGTTTTGTTGAGGGGGGAAGGCGAGATGCAGCTGGGGCCCAGTGGCAGGAATTGCATGGAAGGGTGGGCACAACACGCTCATTCACAACAACTTCTCAGAAAGAAAACATAGGAGTGTAAGGAAACAAGAGAGTGGGAACTCAGTCCTGTAACTCAAGAAACAGCCATGCGAGCTTGAAGGAGGACCTGGGCTCCAGAAAGGAACGCAGCCCGGCCAGCACCTTGACTCGGGCTTGAGACCCTGAGCAAAGCCCCAGCTCAGCTGAGCCCAGGCTCCCGACCACACAAACCAGGAGATGATAAATGGCCGTTAACAGTTTCAAGCTCCCAAGCTGGCGGCAATTTGTTACACAGCGATAGCTAACCAATACATTGAAAGCCAGCCAGCCAGAGGCCCCACTCAGCACTGCTGAGAGGGGCTAACTCTCCTTAAATCAAGCCACCTGCTGCACTGCCATCCTACCCGGACCCGGGGCAGGGCTGACCTTATGAGAAGCAGCTCCACGGCAGAGCCAGGACTGCAGTTCACACAGGGCAGCCCGGGAGGTTCTGGATCTGACACCTGTGCTCGAAACTTTTTTCTCTGCTCACAGCATCTTCTGTGCCATCTGCCACGTCTCTCTCCACCAAGTCTCAAGGCTGCCCTTTGCTCCCTGGTCTCTGCTGCTCTGGGGACGCCTGCCCACCCCTTTCTGGGCCCTCCTCAGGGAATTCCAGTTCCATCCCAGCACACTCACTCCCTAGACTGGTGAGATCCTACCAGCTGCCTGTGCGGTGCTGTGACAGAGACACAGGGACTGGGCACTTTTCATCAAAATGACGCAAGAAGGAGGGTTTGCACTGCTTTACTGTGAGGCCAACTGAGGGGCCTGAGGCTCTGTCATTTCATCCCTTGGGCACCTGGACTAGTCACTTCCCTCTCAGGGCCCCATCTGGAAAAGAGGAAAGACAGAGTGGAGCTTCTCCAGTGGTCTGCTCGGGCCTTGGGGCCCATGTCCTGTGGTCTATCCGGCCCGGAGCTCTGTCCTCCTCAGGGAGGAAAGGGCTGCAGAAGGGAGAGCCCAGAGCCGGTGACCAGGACACGTAAGACACTATGGGATCCGAACTCCAGCTTGATAGGATGGAGCTGTAATGCTGAGGCTCCGGGTCCCAGAGGCTGCACCTCCCACGGAGAAGCAAGGAGAGGGATTGACCCACCCCAGGGTCGGATGGGCCCCGGTCTTCTGGGACACGCCGGTGGTGGCGAGTCGGGCACAGCCTGGGTGACCCCACGCCCAGGGCACCCACCTCTCCATGGGCAGGGGCTGCAGCAGGAGGGACGTGAGGACGGTCTCCTGGTGGTAGTGCGCCAGCAGAAGGATGCCCTCGATGAGGGGGTGTCGCACGTCCGGGTGATCCACTACCAGCAGGTAGACCAGGATGGCGCCCAGGATCTCCGCCACCTGGGAAGGGGTGGGGCATCACTGGGCAGCCTACCATATGCCACGCACCACAGTAGGGATCTTAACACATCACAGGCCATTTAAATACATATGGCGTGAGGTGGACCAAGGGCCGTGGAAGCCATGACCCCCAGAAGAGGATGGGGGCTGAGCAGCCAGGCTGAGCAAGGTCCCAGCCCCCAGAGGTGGCCCAGGCCCCCAGAGACTATGGCCCACACAACCTTCCCCTCGTCACCTTGGCGATTCTGGAAGACGCGCTGAAAATCTTCTCCACGTCCGAGCCCTGCAGCTCCGCCTTACATTTCACAAGCTCCAACTCCTTGGAAGCACGCCAGGAGGGGCAGGTCTGGCTTGCTGGTGGGAATACAATTTCAGACACGATCGGTCAGGACAAAGGGTCCCCATCGTGGGGGCCTCCTGCCCCAGCCCTCAGGGCGCCCTGGTTCCACAGGCCTGGACTACCCTCCAGCATGTGGGCAACCTAACCCATTGCCTCGCCCCTCTGTGCACAGCTCAGGTGGGTGCTCTGCCAACTTCCAGCTGCCACCGCAGAGGTCAACTCTCCCCGTCTGAAGGTCTCCCCACTGCATCCCCCTCTGAGCTCATCGCTGGCCAGTTCTGCCGCATCCTTGGTATCTGTGAGCTGACCCTGTCCCACTGGGGCCCCTCAGTGCCCAGCACATGCCCTCAGTGAGTCGAGGTGACCCAAGGAGGCTCTCCTTCCAGAAGCTTCCATGGCTTCCCAGTGAGCTGTGAACCCCCTCCGCCATCCCTGCTGGTCACACTTGTTTGTCTACGCAGAGAGACCACACTCCCCTCCAGGACAGCCCCATAGCCGACACCCCTGGTGTCGGTGCCCTCTCCGTACCATGAAGATCCAGGAGGCTGGAAAGGGCTTCCATGGAGGCCGGGCGGGTTCTGTGCGAGTCACAGGTGCATGGGGCGATGAGTCCGACCAGAGTGCCAAACTGCCCCAGCTGCAGAGGGATCTGAGGCACGGGAGACCTCAAGGCTCACACGCTCTGTCCGGCCGAGCACACCAAGGGCAGTGCGACCAGTGGCCAGAGAGGGTGAACCCTGCTCTGAAAGCACCCGTCTGGGAAGCCCGAGCTTCCATCCCTAGGTCCCACGGCTGGGCCCCGGGAGGCCGAGCAGCCAAGATCTGAGGCGTCTGCCCAGGACGCACCCTGTCAGGCCAGGGCCAGGTGCTATGTCTGGGCACCCGCCTCGCTCCTATAAATGAGCCCTGGCTTCAAATCTGGACTTCCCCGCTCACTAGCTGTGTGACGTGGGTAGGTTCTCAGCCTCGGGTCCTCTTGTTCCTTATCTTCAGAGATGATGACGGTGCCCCTTCTTTCAGGGAATGCCCTGAGAATTGCGACAGAGAATCCAGGTGGTGCACTCAGCACGGGACCTGGCCTCAAACGTCACTTAGCACTAGTCTTGGCCCCAGCTTTGCTTTACTGGGCCTGGGTCCCAACTCAATGGTGCTCCAGGACTGGAGTCCTGCCCACCTTGCTCTCACTCTTCACCAGCCCCGAGATGCGAGTCCTGTCCCCACACCCCAGCTCCAGGACACCATCGTCCTCCTGCCAACGCCATCCCTGATGACCAGACAGTCAAAGAGTATGAGGCCAGCAAATGTATGAAGAGAGGTCTCATGGAGCGGTGTCACGTGCTCGATCAGCAAAAAACCTCGTTGCTTTTCTAGATTTCATGATGTTAGTGGTATTTGTCAAGCTTTGTGAAATTTGTGATTTTGTAGTGATTTATTTTCTCATTCTAAGTAAATACTCACTTTCCTAAGCAGTATGGTATTCATAGTTGTGTACCCCTTTTCCTTACAGAGTCCTCACCCCGTGTGAACCTCAGGCCCCACAGAACCCGGAACCACACCAAACCCGGCCCACCCTCTTCCTCAGCACCCCCGAGCCCCAGGGCCAGCATCTCCCAGGGTCTCTTTCGCCATTGCCAAGTGAGGCAGCCTCTTCCCAAGGGACTCTCCGGGGGGCAGAACTTGATTTCCAAAGTGTTTCCTCTTCTGGGATACAGACAGGCATTTCCCTGTGGGTGTCAGGGCGGCAGGCTGGGGGGTCGGGGGCTCCTGGACTCACGCAGACACCGACGCTTTGGACGTAGATGTGCATGAGATGGAGGTGGAGGTTGACCACCTTCTCCCGCTCCCATTCTTTCTCCGACAAGGTAAACTTTCCCAGGAGCTATGGGGAGAGCCCGGAACACAGAAGGGGACGTTAAAATCCTGAGGCCAGCCCTTTCCTGGCCATCACTGCTCTCCTTGTCTTTCCCACTCAGAGTGTGACTTTCAAAGCTCTGGGAGGTTCCAGATACTTCTGATTTCTTAGCAGCGCACCCCCACCTCCCCGCCCCACTAGCGAGATGAGGCTGTGAGCAAAGAGAGAGCAGCCCCAGCATCCTCACCAAGAAGCTGCTGGGCTGATGTGTTTGGCTTTGTTCCAAATGTTTGTCTGGAGGTAAAAGGGCCAGGAGCACAGCCCACCCTGCACCCCAGGGCCTACAGGTTCATGCACCTAATAACACAGCTTAACAAAACACAAAGCAAAAACTGATAGAACCGAAAGGAGAAGTAAACAAATCCACCATGAAAGAGACTTCAGTACGTCTTTCTTGGTAACTGATGATCAAGAAGACAAAATCAGGGGCTTCCCTTGTGGTGCCAGTGCAGGGGACACCGGTTCGAGTCCTGGTCCGGGAAGATCCCACATGCCGCGGGTCAACTAAGCCCATGCGCCACAACTACTGAGCCTGCGCTCCAGAGCCCGCGAGCCACAACTACTGAGCCCGCGTGCCACAACTACTGAAGCCCGCACGCCTAAAGCCTGTGCTCCACAACAAGAGAAGCCACCGCAATGAGAAGCCCGCGCACCGCAACGAAGAGTAGCCCCTGCTCGCCGCAACGAGAGAAAGCCCGCGTGCAGCAATGAACACCCAACGCAGCCAAAAATAATAAATTAATTAATTAAATAAATTTATTTTTTTAAAAAAAGAAGACAAAATCAGAAAGGATATAGAAAACTTGGACAACACTGCCAGCCAACTTGGCCTAACCGATATTTAGGAACACACCACCCAGTGCAGCAGAATACTTTCCAAGTACACACAGAACATTCACCAATAGGCCGTACCCGGGCAACAAAATAAGTCTCAGTCGATTTAAAAGAATTTGAATTATACAAAGTACGTCCTCAGACTGCAATGGAGTTAAATCAGGAATTAAAACCAAAAAGATCTCTGGAAAACTCTCCAATATTTAGAAATTTCTAGATAATCCATGAGTCAAAGGAGAAGTGAAAGAGAAATTGACATGCATTTTGAACTAAAATAAAATTAGAACACAACATATCAATATTTGTGGGGTATAGCAGCAAAGAACAAAGTCGGTGGGCTTATACCCTCTGCTCTTGATTCCAAGACTTATTATATAATATTGTAGTAATCAAGACAGGATGACATTGGTATAAAGACAGACAAAAACATCAGTAGCGCAGAATAGGTGTCCAGAAATAGACCCATACATATAGGGTCAACTGATTTTTGACAAAGATGCAAAGGTAATGCAATGGAGAAAAGACAGTCTTTCCAACAAATGGTGCTGAAACAACTGGTTATCCATATGCAAAAAAAAAAATTAAAGTAAAATAAACTTTGATCCATATTTAAAAACAACTCAAAATATATCACAGACGTAATTGTAAAACCTGAAAATACCAAGTTCTAGGAGAAAATCTTGGGTTAGGCAAAGATTTCTTAGACATGACACCAAAAGCATGATCCATAAAAGAAAAAAATGATAAATTCGACTTCATCAAAATTAGAAACTTCTGCTCTTCAAAAGACACTGTGAAATTAATGAAAAGGCACGTCACAGACCAGGAGAAAATATCCGCAAATCATATAGATGATAAAGGGCTTGTTTCCAGAATACGTACAACCTCTGAAAAATCAATAATAAGAAAGCAAACAGTCTAATTTTTAAAAAAAAAACCCACCCAGCACACTTCAAACATACCGAGATTATGAAGACAAAGACTGAGAAATTGTTCCAGACTGACGGAGAAAGACTAAAGACACATGACGATGAAATGTGATTCATAATCCAGAGTGGGTCCTGGGTCTGGGAGGAAATAACTGTAAAGGACATAATTGGGACAGTTAGTGAAATATGAATATAGAACGTAGATTAGAATATAGCATGGTATCGTTAAATTTCATGATTTTGAACATTGTGTTGTTATATGAGAACATTCTTGTTGTTGATGTCTACAGCTAGCTCTCCATGATTCAAAATGGTGTGTGTGTGTGTGTGTGTGTGTGTGTGTGTGTGTGTGTGTAATGAGAAAAAAAAAAGAGAGAGAGAAAAAGAAAATGTCACAAAATATTAAGAATCATGGATCTGGGGACTTCCCCAGTGGTCCAGTGGCTAAGATTCCAAGGTCCCAGTGCAGGGGGCCCAGTCCGATTGCTGATCAGGGAACTAGATCCCACATGTCACAACTAAGAGTTCACATGCCGCAACTAAAACAAAAAACAAAAAAAAGAGCCCACATGCCGCAACTAAAGATCCCACATGCCGCAAGGAAGATCCCACACGCGGCAGTGAAGATCCCACATGCCACAACTAAGACCCAACGCAGACAAATAGATAGATAAATAAACAAATAAATATTAAAAATATTTAAGAATCATGGATCTGGGTGAAAGGTATACAGGAGTTCTTTGTAGTATTCTCAAAACTTTTCAGCCAATTTGAAGTTTTATCTAAATAAAATTACCAAATCAATTTTTAATGCATACCCCTGTTTCCCACTAAGAGTCTGGCCCTCAGACCAGTGTTCTGGGAGGGGTGGCCATCCCTGGCTCCTCGCCCTCTGCCAGGCAACTCACGTGCACCATCTCCTGCAGCCCCTTGGGGTCCAGCTGCCTCTGCACAAGGCCCTCCATCAGCTGCTCCAGGGCACACAGGGCGTTCACATACAGGGTCTGTGGCCAAGAGAGGGGAGAACTGGGCGGCAATGGGGGCTCACACAGCCACACACCAGGACTCTGTGCCGGTCCACACCAGGGAGTGTGAGATGGCCTGATAACCGCCCTTTGATTTCTGCTCAGATCGAGTTCTTTATACGTAGCTTCTCGTGTGACGTATAAGACAACCTCAAGAGGAGCCCATTTTGCAAAGGAGGAAACCGAATTCCCAGAGCCCAGTTCTCCTGACCCCTCATCCAGGGCCAGGACCTTGAGACACAGATGGCTCCCTGTCCACAAAAGATTGTCCTGCTTTTCCACAGCCTTATTGGGAAGCAGCCATGCAGTCAGGGACTACATTTCCCAGGACCCCTTGCATCTAGGTGGAGCTATGTGACTGAGTTCTGGCCAATGGAAGGCAGGCAACACAGCTCATAAATCCTCCAGGCCCTCTCTCTCAAGCTGGCTATCCCTACCCACAGGGACCTTTGGAGCCATGCACTAGACACGGTGAGGCCTCTGTCAGCCCAGGTCCCTGAAGAACTGCACGAAGCAGCCCCCTCTCCACTGCTGCTGCCAACTGGACTTCACGTGAGTGACAAATATACTTTCATCTCGTAAAACCATGAAGATTTCGGAGTTTATCTGTTACAGCAGCTAGCATCACCTTACACTTACTGACAGAGCCTGCTGCACTCTGCTGCCTCTGGCCACTCACAGGTTCAGGATGGTAGGCTCTCGGCACTGCTCATGTTAATGTAAACTTCTAAGTCCTGACCCAGCAGATGAGGTGGCCCAGAGGGACCCACCTTAATGGACTCATTGTTCTCTCCTGGGGGCTGGAGAGAAATGACAGCGTGTATACTAATCTCCACCAGCTCACTGTTTTCCTCTGTGGAGTAGAAAGGCTTCAGTTTTCTAGGGAAAGAAGTGACAAGAGGAGTGGTCGGTGGAGAGGTGAGACCCTGCCACCCTCTGCCCAGTCTGGGGTGTAGAGGCATGTCACAGAATGAGGGAGAGCCCAGCTCCTCTGGTTGGGGGTTCAGGCAACCATCTCTCCCCAAGGGCCCCGGCTCCACCCACCGGTGGCCAGGGACTGTCTGTGACTGAGCGGGAGACTCAGGGGTCCAAGGCCACCTCTCTCCTTGTTGCCTGCTGTGAGCCTCCCCCTCTCCTATTCAGAACCATTCCATTGGTCCTCACTGAACCACAACCATAGGCTCTGCCTGCCAGGCTGGTCCCAGCCCAGGAGTTTTCAACTGTAATTCCTGGACCACCAGCAGCAGCCCCTTGGAGCTTTTATTAGAAACGCAAATTCTACGGCTGCACCTCAGAGCTACTGAATCAAAAACTCAGGCGTGGAGCCCAGCCGCGTGTGTCTTCATAGACCTTCGGGGGTGGCAGCTAGCTGCTTGATGCACACGAGCTCATTCTCTCCTTCTGTCCCCTTCATAGATAGGTCTCAAGCCTACGTGCACGTTAGACTCCTAGGAGGGCTTTTTAAGGGGCCCAGGGGCCGTGCCTGGCTCCAGGAATCATTTAAAGGTCTGCAGTGGGGCAGGGTATCGGAATTGTCACAGGTTCCCCATTGGCTCTATTGTGCCTCCTATATTTCACCCTGCTGGGACCTCCAGCTCCTTCCCAAATCCAGTAATCTCTTTTAAGCCCAGGTCAAAAGTCAAAAGCCAACTCCCACGCTAAGCCCCTTGACAGCCCATCAGCTGAATCGCATCTTGTTAGTAGCCCCCTTTTTGGTCTTAGATTTTTTCCTTTGTGGTTCACCTACAAATACTCAGCTCTGACCTATAATTCCTTGTGTATGCATTTCTTATCTCCAAGTCCCTAAGCGGATGTATGTGAATTTTATTTAAAATCTGCCTAGGGCTTCCCTGGTGGTGCAGTGGTTAAGAATCCGCCTGCCAATGCAGGGGACAGGGGTGCGAGCTCTGGTCCGGGAAGATCCCACATGCCGCGGAGCAACTAAGCCCATGCACCACAACTACTGAGCCTGTGCTCTAGAGCCCACAAGCCACAACTACTGAGCCCACATGCCACAACTACTGAAGCCTGCACACCTAGAGCTCATGCTCTGCAACAAGAGAAGCCCCCGCTCACCGCAACTAGAGGAAGCCCGCGCACAGCAACGAAGACCCAACACAGCCAAAAATAAATAAATAAAATAAAATCTGCCTATGTACACCCTTTTAAAGCGACACATAGTTCTGCTATGGGCCGAATATGAATATGAATATGAATCTGCCCCAATAGAAGAATTCCTAGCAACGACCCAGCCACCTCAAGTACTCATTTTACAAACGCCTAACTTCTTCCCACTCCCCCTGCCCCACCAGTGGATGGACAATTCCAGGAAGACAACCATCAGGCATTCTGTTACTTTGTATTAACTGTATCAATACCAGACCGTATCAATAAACCGTATCAATAAACAGACTTCTTGACTGAGCCCACCCCGGCCGGAAGGATGCCATCTCCTGGCTGTGCTAGTCTGTGTCACTGTGTGATTTCTAGCTCAAAACATCCCCTGATGGACCAAAGGACAACCCACCCACCTGCCATTCACCTCCCAATCCAAGGAGAAGGGCCCGACTTGAAATACTGCTGAGAATTATAAAAAAAAAAAAAAAGAGCAGGTGGAAGCAGACCCCCATCTCCTAGGAAGACCCACTCTGCCCCAGGAGCTGCCACCCAAGACTCCAGCTACAAAGGCAAAAAGGGAAGGCAAAGGAGGTGCAACCTCCCCATAAAAGCACTGAGGGGTTGTCTCAGACTTTACCTCCACCCCAGAGAGGCACTTGGGGCCTGGTTAGGGGCCCAGCTCACCTCAAGTACGAGAGGGCATCCATGGCCATGGTCCGCACTGGAGAAACCAGTCTGCCAGTTGGTTCTGCCTTGATGATCACCTGCCAGACAGCAGGGCAGTGAGCCGTCAAGCCACCCAGAGTCCCGGGATGGGCAAGAGAGGGGCTTGGGCCAACAGTGACCACGATGGCAGCCGCACTCCCAGGGTTAGAGCCAGGAGGACCTGACATTGTATGACGGGCGCTAACACCCCATATCGCCTCCATTCTTTTTACCATCAGTTGGTCTTTGACATTTTAGGGGAGGCAGCAAAGTCTCGTGGAAGGAGTGGGGCGAAGATGGGCCGCTGCTTCTCACTCAGGTCTGGCATTTACTGGCCGCGTGCCCTTGGGCAGATCACGTCCCCCGCCTGAGCCCTGACGTGTAAAATGAGGACTTGGGGGCCTGGTTCACAGGGCTGGGCCAGGCTGGCGCGAAATTACACGTGCGTGTAGCGCTCAGCCCCGAGCAGGAATGTTTGTTTCCTTCTCAGCGCCTCCTGTTCTACCCGCATCTCTCTTCCGTTCCCGCTGCTTCCAATGCAGCTGGAGCGATTTCCAGGGACCAAGACACTGCAAGGGAGTGGGGAGGCCTGGGGACGAGGGACAGTGGTCGCCCCACAGTCTCATCGGCCCCTGCCACCGCCTCTTGCCTTTGGACAGTTGACACTTTCTAGATCTTAACAAAGTTCTGTGCAAAAATAGCTTTGTCCTGCTTACAGCAGAGCCCTGTCCCCTGGTCCCGCCTATGGAGAAACCTCAGGGCTGAGCCCGTGGGCCTCTGTCTCCCAGCTCTGAACCAGCCACCTCGGTGGCAAATCAGGGCCCAAGAGGGGAAGGGTCTTCAGCTCTGGCTTCCGGAATGTTTCCTGGCCGTGAAACCCTTTATCGGACATACGCATGTCATACCCAGAACTCCTTCTGTTGGATCAAAGCAGAACTGAGACGGGGGGAGCTTCAGAGACCCCTGCCTGCCACCTTGTGCCTCAGATGCTCTCAGGACCTCTGACCAGGGGGAAGCCGGTCAGCAGAGAACCCCCAAACCGCCCAGGATGGAGGAAGCCCCCCAACCCAGCTTACCATGATAATGCAGTAAGGGTCGCCTTTGGGGCAAATTGGAAGTCCTCCAGGTCCTTGATGGTCTTGACAGCGTCGGTGACCTGCACCACACTCTTCATGAAGGCCATTTTGAGGCGGATGTCCTGTGCCCAGACCATGACGAGGGACAGGCTGTGAGGGAGCCCCGAAGACCCCAAGCCCCAGCCTGCGCCCCCAGACCCTGCAGCCGCATAGGATGCTCCTTCCCCATGCCAAAGAAGAGGCAGTGCCAGGAGCGCTCTGAGAGATGGCTAGCCCCATTCTGCCTTTCAGCCACCTGGAGGAGACGTGGGCCAGGTGCTGGACAGGGCTCAGCCCTCCAGTGCCCCCCAGCAGGTGCTGCCTCCCCGAACCCCTCCACGCTGTGCCCGAGGACAGCAAGGCCGGTCAGGGGACACCTTCACTGACCAGGGGCTCTGAGCCCTGTGCGTCACCACAGAGGCAGAATAAGTTATGGACATCAAATTGTTTTTGCTTTTAAGGCAGGAATGAACCCTGAGGACATTACGTTAAGTGAAATTAGCCAGTCACAAAAGGATGAACACTGTGTGATTCCAGTTATACCAGATACCTGGGGTGTCAAATTTATAGAGACAGGAAGCAGAAGGGCGGGGGCAGGGGCTGGGGAGGCGGAATGGGGAGCTGGTGTTAGGGGGACAGAGTTTCAGTTTAGGAAGACGAAGAGTGCTGGAGATGAACGGTGGTGATAGTTGCACAACAGTTTGAACGTGCCTAACACCAGTGAACTGCATGCTTAAAAATGGTTATGATGGCAAATTTCACGTGATGTGTACTTTACCACAGTTTTCAAAACAATAATAATAAAGTCATTTCTCCTTTATTCTCTGTGTTTTCTCCTCCTTGCCTTTCCAAGAAAGTAGCCAGTCCCTTTGCATCTCTGAAGACAAGCCCATTCTTGTCCCTTATGAAAGGGCTTGGGTCAGGTGTCAGGGTGGAGGGCAGAGGTGAGGGAGGGAGTGCGAGGGGCTGGGAAGAGTGGGGGGCTTGTCTTCAGGGACCCACAAGCATCCCACCCAGCGCTCGCGGGAGGGCTGCTCCCCCCTCCCACTGCAGCAGAGAACAGCACACATTGGCGCAATGGGCTTCCCAAATGCTGGGTGTCTGGTAGGACTCCTGGCTGTCTCCTGGGTGGGGCTGGCAGTGCCCAGATAACGATGCAGAGCGCCTCTCCGCCAGCCTGGCTCAGAGAGAGCATCCCCTGGGCACTGTGGGTCCATGGCGCCCCGGGGTTATACCTGGCAGCTGCTGGAGTCGTGGTGAATGACCTTAGCAGTGATGGGGTTGTCCACGTGGGTTAGAAGCATCTGCGGGTGGCAGTACGAGGCCACGCAGCTGTACATCACCATGAGGGCACCCTTCACTGTCTCCCGCCTCCAGGGATGGTCCTTCTGTGAGGCTAATGAGAAGGGGAAGAACAAGTGTTGGCGGGGGGGGGGGGGGAGGGTCTGTTCCTTCATCTGTTTCCTGGGTGCCTGAAATGCTCACTCATTTATTCATTCATTCAACACATCTTTATTGAGCACCTACTATATGCTACGTCCTGGCTGTACAGTAATGAGCAAGTCAGACCAGGGCCATGACCTCCCGTTAGCAGGGGGTTTGTGTGCAACCCCTAAACAGAGGCTGTTGTGTCCTCCTTCACACCTTCACCTGACAAGCGTCTACTCTGGGCCAGGGGTTCCTGTATCGCTGGGGATCCAGTGGGAACAGAAAGCCTCAGCCGTGCTCTCCTGGGAGGAGGTGCTAGAGGCCGCCCAACCCACCGTGGAAGGAGGGGCAGGGTTGCCCATGCTCTCCAGGCCTTGAGTAGAAGAAATCCAGGCCTCAGGTCCCACTCTGTGGAGAAGCCGAAGAAAAGCCTGGACACTCCCGATTCTCTCCTTCCAAACTACCAGACCCCCAGGGCAAGGGTCCGAGGTCAAGGCCAAAACCTTGGAGGCATCGGTGACTCCGGGTGGTTGCCCACTGGGGGCTCAGCCAGCCCAGGGCACTGTGCCCTGTGGCTGGGAGGGGCAGCCTCCAGAGGCTGACCACTGGCTGCCTGGGTCCAACTCCCCACTTCACTTTGGTGAAGGAGACACAGAGGGCAATTTCTTACTGAGCTCTAGTAAGAGCCTTGGTTGGGGGCTGAGAACACTGTTCCAAGAGGCCTCCGGAGACCTGATTATGGAGCAAGGGTGCCTCACCCGCCAAGCGCCGATCTGCCAGGACTGCTCCGACTCCTGGATCCTCTCCTCAAAGTCGTGGAGCACGTTCAGCACCGTCTTCACCTGGCCCCGGACACACAGACCAAAGCACAGAACCACACCCTGCAGGGAGACCCGGCCAGGCAGGGTAGGGTGGTGGGCCAGGGGGCCAGGGAGGACCCCCCATACACACACACACACAGGTAAACACACATGCATGCACACATGTAGACACACCCGTGTACACGTGCACACACCACGTCCGCCAAGGGTCCAGACGGAAATGAGGTTGGGGTAGAAGGAGGCAGGTATTCAGGCACCAAAGAATCTAAAAAAGAGTGGATATATGTATACGTATAACAGATTCGTTTTGCTGTACACCTGAAATTAACACAACATTGCAAATCAACTACATCCCGATAAAAATTATAAAAAAGAAAAAAAGGGAGAATGCTACAATTTAAAGTTTTTATCTCCAAAATGGAAAACTTTTTTTCTGATTATAAAAATAGTATTTGTTGGGCTTCCCTGGTGGCACACTGGTTGAGAGTCCGCCTGCCGATGCAGGGGACATGGGTTCGTGCCCTGGTCCGGGAAGATCCCACATGCCACGGAGCGGCTGGGCCCGTGAGCCATGGCCGCTAAGCCTGCGCGTCCGGAGCCTGTGCTCCACAACGGGAGAGGCCACAGCAGTGAGAGGCCCACGTACCGCAAAAAAAAAAAAAAAAAAATAGTATTTGTTCATTGTAAAATCAAAATAAAAGATAACCACCCTTAACAGTTTAGGTGTATCCTTCTAAACTCATTTATGCATAAACACCTAGACTTCTTTCACATAACCGAGGTCACGCTATATATACTGTCTCATACTGTATTATTATACTTAATATATAAAGGGCAGCGTTTCCATGAAAAAGTGTGGATTGTATAATATTCCACATGTTGCTATACTATCATTAATTCCACAAATTCCTTATAGAAGAACATGTAGGTTGTTTTTAATGTTTGGCTTTTATGCCCAATGTTATAATGAACATCTTTATCCAGTTGCTTTTGGGCAATTATTTCCTTCAGACAAATGACAAAATGTTAGATTTTTGAGCCCAAGTTTTGGGCCCTATCCAATTGAGAACCCAGAAAGGTTTAATCAATCTACACCCCCATCAATGAAGTATAGAAGCCTTGTTTCTTGTATTCTAGACCAGGGATTAGCAAAGTACAGCCCTAAGGCTAAATCCAGCCCAAAGCCTGTTTTTGTGGATAAAGTTTTATTGGAACACCACCACTCTCTGCAGTCTATACAGACCATGCTTTTGCTCTACAATGCAGTTGCATAATTGTCACAGACCATGTGGCCTGCAAGGCTGAAAATGTTTTTGTTATCTGGGCTTTTACAGAAAAATGGCTAGGCCAACACTAGTCATTATCTCTATCATCTCTGCCCATCAGATGGGTAAAAAGGGTCTCACTGTTGCTTAAATTTGCATTTGTTTAAGAAAGGGGCTTACTGGCAGCAGAAGGTGGTTCACGTACAGTTGCCCAGTTTGCGCACTGTGCAAGAGCACCCAGCTGAAGGACTGAACTGAAGCCACCCATGCTCTTCTCGAGTCATGCAAGACCACATGCTGCCAGTAGGGGGCACCTTGTTCAAATTCACGCAAAGGTGCTCTCTGAGCTGGTGCTGTTGGGGACAGTATTTCCCTTTATCAAGGCCAGGTTTAGGATTTGGGCTTAGGGATTTAGAATCAGGGGTTCAGACTAAGGTTCGGCACTGGGTCAACAGAGCTTTAGGGCTACGTCTATATGGTGTAACTAGGCTTTATATTCAGCCTTTGACTTAGCTTTGGGGGATTCAGGTAAACAGCCTGAAATTCAGACTCAGGTGGAAGCTGGGATTCGGGATTTAAGGAAAGGGGTGAGAGTGTGGAGGGTGGGCTATGTTCAAGTATAGAAAACGTGAAGCAACCCAGAGCTGTGATTTCTTGGCCCACCCAGTAGTGGGAAATGAAGAGTGAAGAAATGAAGGGGGTGCAGATGTGGCTGAGACCCATCGCCCCTAACCCCTGTCCCACTTCCTGCCCTCGCTCACCATGTGCGCTCATCGCTGCCCTAATCAGGGTCAGGGTCCCCACGCAGATGGCCTCCTCGCTCACCTCCATCTGGCTGAGGAAGAACTTCATCAGCTCCTTGGGGTAGGAGTGGGCTGCAGGGGGAAGGACCGCTTTAGTCGTGCCCCCTGAGCCACAGCAGCGGGACGAGGCAGCCCCAGGCCCAGTGCTCAGAGGGGCCGGGACTCCCGTGGGCTCACAGCGGAGCTGGGGGAGCCTCACCAAGGGCTATGAAGCAGTACACGACCTCCGTCAGGCTCTGGCTGCTGTACTGCCGCTGGGCGGGGGCCTTGGAGCACACCTGGGGGGGTCACGCAGGGAGGGTGGGTGAGATCTCAGCCGGACAAGGGACGCAGCTGCAGGAGCACCACGGCCTCGCCCCCAGAGGGATGTAGGAGACACGTGAGTGGGACGGGGGCCCCACCACCATCTCACCCTTCGCCCTGGTGGGCCACGCCACCTGCCGCGGCCCCCTTCCCATGGACCCACCCTGAGAAGGCCACGCCCAGTACAGCCTGCCAGCCCCACCTGGACATGCAGTTCCGTGAAGATGGTGTGCAGCTGCATTTGGGGCACAGGGGTGTTAGTGGTCACTGACATTTCCAGGATCTGCCTCAAGATCTGCAAAAGGTGGGAAGTGGTGGCACGTGACCTTCTACTGACTCAGGGTCAAACTCCAGACCATTGCTACTCTGTGTTTTCCGTCAACCGGATGTATCAGCTTCCTCTGGGAGCTAGTTAGAAATGCCACCTCTCAGGCCCTGCCCAGACCTCTGAATCCAACTCTGTTTCAACCAGCCCCCGGTGATTCCCGTGCACGGTAAAGCTTGGGCAGGGCTGCACTAGGGCCACCAAGCGTGACATTCAAGGCCTTCTTCCCCTTTCTCTCCTAGTCACTGGGAGGTGAAGCCCATCTTTAGACCGAATGATCTACACATGGCTCCCCAAACCCATCCCATTCATTTCTGCTCCCAGCTCTTACAGTGAAGAGCCTCACCTCGTCTGTAGATGAGTGACACCTTGCACAATATACATCAGCCCAGGTCACGCCTCCACTCAGAACCATGCAAAGGCTCCATCTCACAGGAGTTCAAGGCTGGCAGGGGTCGAATGGTGTTCCCCCCAGAATTTGTGTCCACCCAGAACCTCAGAATGTGACCTCACTTGGAAATAGGGTACTTGTAATTAGTTAAGGATCTCGAGATGAGATCATCCTGAATTTAGGGTGGGCCTTAAATCCAATGACTGGTGTCCTTACGAGAAGTGGAGAGGACACAGAGAGACACAGAGAAGATGGCCATGTGAAGATGGAGGAGGAGGTTGCCGTGATGCAGTGCCTGGGGCCACCAGAAGCTGGAAGATGCAAGATTCTCCCCTAGAGCCTTCAGAAGGAGCACAGCCTGCCAACACCTTGATTTCGGACTTCTGGCCTCCAGAACAATGAGAGAATAAATTTCTGTTGTTTTAATCCACCCACCTCATGGTTCTTTGTTACAGCAGCCCTAAGAAACTGACACAAAGGCCATGACCTTACTGAGGCCTCCAAAACCCTTTGGGATCTCATCCTTTCCACCTGGAATGGCAGCATTCATTTCTTGGAAATCCTACAGGTGCCAGGCCCAATGGCTCTATCTCCCACCCAGATGATACTCCCCACCCGGTACACTTGGGACACCCGGGACACTCAAGCCTCCAGCCCAGGCTGCTGCCCATTCAGCCCCTCACCTGTGTGATGAAGAGTGCCTCCAGGTGGGCCTGGTACTCTGCCAGCAACAGGGCGATGTAGTCGTACACCTGCTCACGCACGTTGTCGCTGGGCAGGATGAGGCTCAGCATAGGCTTCAGGGACTTGGTGAGCCCCAGCTTCACCTACCACAGAAGCGGGGTCTCCAGACCCCTGGGCCCAGGACTCAGCAAGGCCCAGTGATGTCAGCCCCATCCACAAGATAGAAGGGACCTTGGAAGTAGAGTCCAGGCCTCCCCCGGGCCCCAGAGGTGGGCAGTGAACCCAGACTTTCCCCCAAGTCCTGGCTCTGTCACTTAGGTAACTGGGCAGACACTTGACCTCTCTATGCCTCACTTTCCTCAGCTGTAAAACAATCCCATGGCACAGAGTTGGCATGGAAATCGCTCCCGTAGGTAAACCATTCGGAAAGCGCCTGGCAGGCATGCGAAAGGGACCCTCATCCAGCACCTCCAGGGACCTTTATCAAGCCGCCTTCTGAGGCTCCAGGCCCACGTGGCTCCACCATTAATCAGCTCCCCATCTCCCTGGACCACGCGGTATCTCAGCCCCACCAGCACCGCAGGCTGGGGAGCCGTGACCCAGGGACCATGCGGGCCCCCCACCCCCGAGCAGGGCAGTCTCACCTCGGGGTTGTTGTCCCTAAGCCACACGGTCACAAAATAGTGATACACAGCAAACTGCTCCTCAGTCATCACGGGGTACACACTGTCCTCTAGGTGCCTCAGGTGAAACTGCATGGTCTCGCAGAAGGTCTCCATGGCTGTCCGTGGGGATGTGCAGTGATCCCAGAGGGGCAGGAAGAAGGACAAAGTCTCCCCAGGCCACCTTCTGCACTTCCATAACTAGCAGGTCACTGAGATGGCCAGACACTGCTAGAAAAATCTTCTTCTGCGTCCCTCCCTCTCTGCCCTTCCAACTCCCTCAGAGCCCCCTAATGTTTATCCTGCATGTCTGTGTGTGAAAGACTCCCCGGAGGGGGTAGAGCGTGCAGGTGTGACTCGGCACCAGCCCTTGATGCCCATGTGCCGAGGTCAAGGCCGGGGCCTGGAATAAACCTCTTTTTACTCACATCCTGGGGATTCCACTGCAGAGGGTGGCAAACACATTTTGCCCTAATTTTCTCAGGTATTGGGGATTTGGGTCCACAGAAACATTAAGTTATCAAAACCTGGGGCAATGTGATCAGATATAAATGGCATCAAAGACCTGCCCAAGTCAAGCCGAACCTGGAAACGTGTCCCCGGTCGCCCCCTCCTGTGAATCCCATCACCCTTCCATCTCTACCTGTTTACTCCACCTCCCCAGCCCCCAGCACCCCGACTGGGCCGGACCTGCGGGCCCAGGTGGGATAGGTACCACTGCAGGTCACCTGGCGCATCTTGGCTTCATTCGCGAGCCTCAGCATGGTGAATATGGTAGCCAGGGTGATGCCCACGTATGGCATGAACTCAAACACTGTGGGGCACGGGCAGAGGTCACGAGGAGTCAGGGCAGGAGAGTCAGCAGAGAGGACAGCCCCGCCAGCTGCACCTCCAGCCCCGGCGCAGAGCCAGGGGGCCGCTTTGTGCGGGCTGGGCCACAGGGGAGAGTGGGAGGCAGGGGAGGTAAGAAGAGATGGAAGCCGGTGAAGGGGGAAGGAAGTAGGAAAGAGAGGAGGAGGGGAGAGAGGTGGAGGAGGAGGAAGAGGAGAAGGAGGAGGAGGGAGAGGAGGGGGAGGAGGAGGGGGAGGAGGGAGAGGAGGAGGGGGAAGAAGGGGAGGAGGGGGAGGAGGGAGAGGAGGGGTAGGAGGAGGGGAGGAGGGGGAGGAGGAGGGAGGAGGGGGAGAAGGGAGAGGAGGGGAGGAGGAGGGGGAGGGGGAGGAGGAGGAGGAGGGGGAGGAGGGAGAGGAGGGGAGGAGGAGGGGGAGGGGGAGGAGGAGCAGGGGGAGGAGGAGCAGGGGGAGGAGGAGCAGGGGGAGGCAGGGAAGGGGGAGAGGAGGCAGAGTGTGGGCTCTTCCAGCCTCTGACCCCTCTGGGTGTCCCACAGACGTTCTGGGATGAAGAACCAGAGGCTGTGAGTGAGAAAGTGAAAAGGCAACAGGCATCAGGAGAAAGCAGAGAAAGAAGGGAAACTGCAGTGGGAGGGGGAGAGAGAAAGAGGAGCGGTGACAGACCACACTCGCCTCCAGCCCGCTCCCACTAGCTCCCCTTTCAGATCCCTCGCCTGCTGGACCCCATTTCTGCCCCTCTCCTGGCTCTGGCATCAGCCCACACACAGGCCCCGCCCGCCCTGCCCCCAGAGCCCCTCCAGCCACGATCTCATTTCTTTCCCCGCCTGCCTTCCCTGCCTCTGCCCCCATCCCTTGCCTGCCCCCCTCTCGACCAGCCTCCGTCCCCAGGAAGCCACCGCCTCCAGCCTCATCTTCCCAGGCGCCCCAGGAGGATGGGCCACGACTGGCCCCTGGGCCCTTCCTGAGTCCTTCTCCTTCTCGCAGGCTCCACGACACCACACTGCCCTCAGTTTGCTCCTAGATCTTCCGGTTCAGTCCCCCCTGAGCCTCCTCGGGTCCGGGGTTCCTCAGGGCTAGGTGCTGGCCCTCTTCTCTCCTCCCTGTACTTTCACCCCCTTGGTGACAACAACTCTGGACACCACGTACACTCGAGGCCCCTTGCCCTCTGCACTCTGCTTCCCGCTTAATGACCTTGATGACCTCTCCACCTGGACATCTCTCAAGGGATGCACTCAATCCACGCAAAAGAAATTCATCTGAGCCCTAAATTCTCTCTCCCCCAGTGCTTCCGGTCTCAGGAAATGAACACACTATACATGCAGCTGTTCAAACCTGAAACCTGAGTGTCATTCTTGGGTCCACCTGTTCCTTTGTCTCTCACACGCACTCCATCGGCAAGTCCGCTGACCAGAACCCCATCGACTACTCACGTCTGTCCTCCACTTGCCGAATGAGTCCCAGCCTGAGCGACAGACACCTCACAGTTACACACCTCCCACCCCCTCTCCGTCCACACCACAGCAAGAATGGGCTTCCTGGGGGGCTTCCCAGGTGGCGCAGTGGTTGAGAGTCTGCCTGCCGATGCAGGGGACGCGGGTTCATGCCCTGATCCGGGAAGATCCCACATGCCGCGGAGCGGCTGGGCCGGTGAGCCATGGCCGCTGAGCCTGCGCGTCCGGAGCCTGTGCTCCACAACGGGAGAGGCCATAGCAATGACAGTCCCGTGTACCAGAAAAAAAAAAAAAAAGAAGAAGAAGAATGGGCTTCCTGGAAGTTTCATCAGGCAACTCTGCAGCTTAAAATCCCTCAATAGCTTCCTAGTGCCTTTAAATAGAGTCCAGACTCTTCGCCACGCCCACTAGGCCCTGCCTAACTCTCCAAGCTCATTTTACACCCATCACCCCCCTCTCTCTAGCTCCGGGCATAGTGACCCCTCCGTTCTTCAGAGAAACCAAGCTTTCTCCTGCCACAGGGCCTTTGCACGTTCAGTGCAGGATGGCTCCCTCATCTCCTTCTTCACACAGATAATCATCATCTGAGTCTTCCGGTCACAGTTGAAGCATTGCCTCCTTAAGGAGGGCCTCACAGAGATGAGGTCCTCTTGCCCTCATCCTGATCTCAAAAAGCCCCCTGGCTGTCCTCTTCATAACTGCCATCTCATATTACGATTACCTGTTTTCTTGTTTACTGGTTCACGGTGTCTTACTCACCTGTGGCCCAGCACCCACCCCAAGGCCTGCGCGGATCAAGCACTCAGCACATGTCCGTGCAATGGAAAGGGAGGGAGGGAAGCAGAAAGTGAGAGAACGGGGCCAGACAGGGAGGGAGGAGAGAGAGATTTCGAAGAGAAGGGATGACAGGAATAAAGACACAGAAATGGGAGGCGGAAGCACAGAGAGAGAATCTTGGCGGCTGAGAGGGACAGAGAGACACGCAGAGATGAAAAGGAGGAATGGCAGAGAAAGGTAATAAGAAATGCAAGGGGGTGGGGCAGAGACAAGGGCAGAGGCCTGGCAGGAACACGGGATGGTCTGAAAGCGGTCAGATACTAGGGCTGAGGCCCCACGGGGCCTACCATTGCCATTGGCCAGCTTCGCCAGGGTGACGATGACAAATTCTTCGGCGAGGTTGAGGGGTCTGAGGCAGTGCTGTAGCACATAAACAACCAGGCCGAAGTGGTTTCGGGCCAGGGCCACCAAGGTGTCGCTGGCCACCTCTGCCCTCACGTAGCCCTCCACCTCCAGGGGACGGGAGAGGGATGTGTGGCGTCACCACCTGCTCCAGCCCTGCTGGGCTCCCTTGGGCTTGCTCAGCGTACTCCTGCCCCAAGAGGTAACCGGACAAGGGCCTCGGGCATCCCAGGCCGCACCTACCAAGGCCCCGCCCCTGGGTCGGTGGGAGGCAGGGCTCTACTACCTGCAGCATCTCCCTCATCTCCTTGGAGGCGATGGTGACCAGCCTCTGGACGCAGCACTCCTCCAGCTCCCCCTGCTGCTGGAGAACCTCCTGCAGGATGCTGTAGATGTTGACTTTGCCCTGAGTGGAAATCTGGGGAACGAGTATGGCGGGTGGGAAGGTCCTGGACGGGGCAGTAGAGGCTGTGATGGACCCGGCCCCGCCAGAGCACACGAAGTCACACGTCCTCCCTCCTGTGGGTCCTCCTCCCAAACAGTGCAAGATTATGATTTATAATAAATTTATATTTGGTCTTCATCCAGGTTCTGGCACGGAGCCCCTAAAATCTTTGGAATTTCCTAAGTGATGAGAGTGACAAAGGTGTCTTTTGTTATATGGAGATGGTTTTTGGTCCACACCTAAGGATGGGGACTGGTTGGCAGGAGAACCAATCATCTGATTAGAGGATTGGAACTTTCATTCCCACCCACTTGACCTCCGGGGAGAAGAGAGAGGCTTTGGAAGTGGAATCGATCGCCAATGGCCAGTGATTTCATCAACCATGCCTAGATAATGAAGCCTCCATAAAAACCCAAAAGCACAAGGTTCGGAGAGATTCTAGACTGGTGAACAAACAGAGATTTGGCAGGAGTGGCGTGCCCAGAGAGGCCCTGGAAACTTCGCGCCCTTTCCCAAACCCTCACCCTATAAGTCTCTTCCATCTGGTTGGTCCTGAGTTATATCCTGTTAAAATAAACTAGTATCTAGTAGGTAAAATGTTTCTCTGAGTTCTGTGAGCCACTCTCATAAATTAATTGAACCCAAGGAGGAGGTCATGGGAACCTCCAAACCATAGCCAGTTGGCCAACCTTACGATTGGCATCTGAAGCAGGGGCGGGGCTGGGGTCGTCTTATGGGACTGAGCCCTTAACCTCTGGGATCTGACACTATCTCCAGGTAGACAGTGTCAGAATTGAGTTAAATTGTAGCACACCTAGCTGGTGTCAGAGAATTATCTGGTGGCGGGGGGAACACCCACACATTGGATTTGGATGCAGAATTATCATTGCCTCATCTGGTCGATGACCCCACCATCCTGAAACTGCCTAAGACTCTGACCCCGATTCCGCCATCTCTCACGCCACCAGCTCCCTTCCTCCCATCAGGCTCATGCAACTGGCCCTGTCAGTGTGGCCTGCAAATCTGTCCTCTCTCCACTGTTTTCAGCCCAGCATACTCAGCTAGGCAGGTGTCAAACGGTCAGCACACAGGGTCCTCCACAGACTTGGCACTGACCCTCTTGCAAGTCCAAGAGGACATCATCTATTTTGCTTCTTAGATAGCTCTTGTCACAAGGGCGGACTCCTCTCCACGGGGACTGTTACCTGCAAAACGCTCTGGGAAGATGGCCCCCTCCCCTGGCTGCTAAGGAGGTCACTTACCAACAGTCAAGACCTTAGCAAATTTGGGGACCTCAAGAGAAGAGGAAGTCGATGAAATTTATATGCTCTATGAATGACATCCAGTACAGAGAGTCTTGGCCTTTCTTTCCCAGTCTCGATATAGCAAGTAATAGAGGCTTGTAAACTCCAGTGAGAGATTCCTCATGAAAACTCCTGGACCGAAGAGAACCGTGTGGCCTTCGCTGCCTAGTCCGATGGCCCTTGTTTTCTCAACCTCTTCATTTTTCTTCTTTTTTATTGTCCCCTAAGGAGCCTTCTTAAGCGTTTTTTCCTAATTGCCCCCCACCATGAAAATGTAATACCACAAAGATATAATACAGCTGAGTATACATATCTGTGCTTTGTACATCAAAAACTAAAATACCCTTCGCACACGCCAACCCCCGCCCCCACTGCCGCAAGAACCAATTTTACCTGCTTTGGAGCAGTATCACCCCGTTGAGAATTCACGCTCTAGATTTTCAAGGCAAACTCAAGGAAGCCTAGATGCGTAGCTAACACTGTTGCTGCAGATATGTAAACAGCCAGGCAAATTATAATACGCCCAGCCTAATTTCTGCGATCGAAATTAATCTTTGGAGAATATTTACGGGCACAAGAGAAAAATTGTCAAAGACTTGGAAAGTGGCATAAAACAGGCATGGGTGGCTTCCCAGAGGCGGGCTTGGTGCTGTCTGGCTGCCCCTGCAGGATCATCCGGGCTGTGGGAGTGTGTGCCTTTGATCGCCTGTGATAGTCTAGGCTATGCTACGTCTCCATGGAGATAGAAGGTAAGTTTTAGGAAACTGACGCTGAAAATGATTCCTGTTCGTGACAACGCAAAGGAATTTTGTCTGGTAAAGAATGTAAATCTCTATACGTAAAATTGTCATTTTAACAGATTTTAACATCTTACTGGTTCCTTCACTAATTAAAGAATAACTAAAATCTTGAACACAGGTCAAGTTACAAAATATGCCTACTTGTTTATCATCTGTTTATTGCCACTGATCATTTATCATGGCCTGGGTATTAACCACGGTTTTTAAAATTTTCTGATGCTTTGACTTCGTGGGGCCTTGTGGGCCCTGGAGAGACTGCCCAGGGTTAGTCAATGCCTAGAGATGGCAAACAGCTCACCCACTCACGAGCAAGCTTGTCAAATACAAGCAAGCCATCCAGGCTCCACGTACCGGCCACCTCTCCTATCAGGCTCTCACGCTCTGGACCACTATACACCTGCTCTAATCACCCCAGGGCCAGGCACCAGACGACTCAGGGCGGCCCCTACACCCCAGACCTCACTGAAATTATCCACACTAGCCAATCCGACATCTGCTCATCCTGCCTCGCCGGATCTTCCCCTACAGAAGCCACAATAAACGCTCCTGCGTACATTTCCCCCTTGCTCCCTCTGCCTCCTGCCTGACTCTGGTTCTTCCTTGTGGGCCTGCATGGCATGGCGTGCCCCTGCCTCTCGGGATCTGTGAGTAACAGACCATCTTTTCAAGGGCAATCATCTCCTGAGCTGTTGGTCTCACTATACCTGAATAATAATAAAACATATGTTTAAAAAGACTTCTGCAAATTCTTTGCCTATGCTCCTGGACCCCGACCTCCCTCAAGGCTGCCACGTATCTTCTTTCTATAAAATAAAACTTGCTATTAAGAATTCCTATAAGGACCTGCTCTGCTACCCACTCTCAAATGCTCAAGAACAGTCTAAAATTCAACAGCTCTCCAAGTGTGGTCCTCAGACCAGCAACAGTGTCACCTGGGACCTTGCTAGAAATGCTGATTCTTGGGCTTCACCCCGTACCTACTGAATCAGAAACTCTCACGATGGGCCCCAGAAATCTGAAGTTTTAACAAGTCCTCAGGGCATACCGATGCTCTGGTCCAAACTCTACCCTGTCATACAAAGCCCACCATGATCTCGGTTACATTTTCCATCACTCCCATCAGCATCCTCTACCCCAGCCTCTGCCCCAGTAAACAGCCTGCCCACTGGCCTGCATCTGGTGTGTCTCTGTTCCCCCACATCTACCTGCTTCACCCCTGCTCAACATCTTTGCAACTCAGCTCACCTGCTCTAGAACGGTGACCCCCAAACCCACTGCGTCAGAATACTGAGGAGCTTTGAAAACCTGTGAGTGGCCCAGGCCCCACTTGGGCCTCAAGGGCTGAGACCCTCATAGTCTGGTCATTGTCTGTACCCCAGAACCTAGCCTACATCCACAACAATCAGTAAATGTGTGCTGAGCAGTGGACGGACATGCAAACAGGTGGCCAGGCTCAGAGGAACGGCTGAGGGAGAGGAGGTCCTACCTCTGGTACCTGCAGGCAGCGGATGAGAGCATCCATCATCACAGAGGGCTCAGTGGCAGCCCTCTCCCTGATGATCACTGAGGCCAGCATCTTCCGCATGTCAGGACCTGCCCCAGCAGCGTCTGTTTTGGTTGACTCGCTGTCCATGATGTTGAGGAGGTTTGTGACTTGTTAGAAGGTACCTGAGACAAAGGTGGCACAGGTGTGATGCCGAGATGACCATTACAGGGCTTGTTCCTTGTGATCTGGTCTCCCTGATACCTGCACAGCTCTAGCTCTGCCTGGGGCATGATTGGGCAGGGACCTTCCTATCCACTGTACAGATGGAGAACCTGAGATCTTGACCAAGACTTGCCCTCCAGGAGTTAGTGGCCGAAATGAGGCAGGAGTGCAGGGAGGGGGTGACTTTCTTACCACTGTCGTCTGGTTCCAGAGGTTCCAGGTCCTCTGCCTCCTCTGACACGTCCTCATTTGACTCTGTTGATGCTTCTGCCAGTCTCTTCCTCAAGCTCTTTTGAGATAATAAGATTTGTAAAATGCTTGGTGTGTCATCCCACCATAAGACGACCCCCCATGAGTCACACCCTGCATAACCCCCTTCCCTAGAGTGTGGGAGGAACCCATGACTTGGTTAGACCCATATTCTAGCCAATAGAATATGGCAAAAGCAATGGGAACCTCCCATGATGCGATCACCGCCATGATTACATTATGTCATATAAGACTACATCTTAGCAGACTGGAGAGAGATTCTCATGCTGGCCTTGAAAAGTAAACAGTGGTGATATAAACTGCCTATGGAGGGGGCCATGTCACAAGGAACTGAGGGCCTCAGTCCTACAACTACAAGGAACTGGATTCTGCCAACAGCCACATGAGCTTGGAAGAGGACCAAGCTCCAGAAAGGACGCAGCCCAGACAACATCTTGAGTGCAGCCTGTGAAACCCTAAATAAATGACCCCGCTAAGCTAAGCCTAGACTCCTGACCACGCAAACTGTGGCATAATAAACAGGTGCTATTTTAAGCAACTACCTTTAGGTAATTTGTTACACAGTGATCGATAGCTACACTTGGTTAGGAAGGGCCTTTCCTCCCTCTTTTCTGGACACTGAAAACTAATGATTAATGAGAAATGCCCCTCAGCAGGTCTCATCGCTCCTCTCAAGGGGCTCTCTCCACATCGGCAGCTTCTCAAGGGCTGACAAACACCAACACAGACATCAACACTGAGGGATAAAAGCTCCCAGATCCTTTTTCCTCCTGTCCCAAGTTCCTCAAACTCCATCCCAGGGCCCTTCACCATCCTGTGTTCCCTTCCTCCTGGGAATCCTTTAAGGAACAAGTCTGGGACCTAAACACTGACCTTTTCTCAGAGTTCTCTCCTGGATGGAACAAAAATACACCACAAGAAAAAGCTCCATTCTCTGCCTGATACACATCAGTGGTAACGTGGACAATGCAGGTTGGGTTGACAAAGGAGTGAGACCTTCGGGCTCCTCAGTCCTAACTCAGACAGGGAACAGGTCCCCTGACAGGGTGGGAGGCTTTCACTAGAATCATCACCGTTGGGTCCCAGACCCTTGGAACTCTCAGATCCAACTGTCTCCCTGAGCTCTGAACCCAGGGCTTTGAGGAGTGCACAGCGCCCTGGGATTTAAAAAAACCCACATTATTTTGTTAATCAACATTTCTGTCACCCATATGTGGGGTGAGGTATGGTGGCCTGTTTGGGGAAAGGAAATAGAGGGGGGGATTCACAGCCAAGTCCCCTGGGGATGTAGTGATAGGAGCCCAGGGTGGGGAGGTGTGATCTGGGCAGCTGGAGGAGATGGGGGTGACAGAGAGGTCCTGAGAAGAGGATTTCTCTTCCCCAAGGACTGGACAGCTTGCGGGATGGGGCAGTGTGGCCCTACTGACAGCCACTACATTTAGGTAATTTGTCACACAGTGATCGATAGCTACACTTGGTTAGGAAGGGCCTTTTCTCCCTCTCTTCTGGACACTGAAAACTAACGATTAATGAGAGATCCCCCTCGGCAGGTCTCATCGCTCCTCTCAAGGGGCTCTCTCGACATCAGCAACTTCTTAAGGGCTGACAAACATCAACACAGATGTCAACACTGAGGGATAAAAGCTCCCAGATCCTTTTTCCTCCTGAAGATAAAGAATTTCAAAGAAAGACAGGGCAGTGACACTGTTTCCCTGAACCAAAAGTGGGGCTCAAAGGATTTTTCTGTCAGTTGTAGCTGTGAGAGACAGTCCCGATCAACAGTCTGAGCAACAAAATAATGAATTTCTAGGCATTACAGGACAACAGACCAAGACCCAGAGCCACCCAGGTCTGAGACTGCTTAATTAAAATTCCCACTTAATTTCCCATTGTCCACACTGCCAAGAGGGAGCTCCTCAGCCTCTGCTTGTCACCTCTCATACCCCAGAGCTCATGACCCTCAGTAGCCCATTTCTACTTCACTGAATCCCGGTGGTTAGAAAACGAGCTTCCTCTATGTAGTGCCAAACACTCATCCTCGCAAAATTCACGCATTCTTCCTCAGTCTGCCCTTTGGAGACATGTAAAGCATGATGGAACAGACACCAGAAGGCAGTTATAACATGTCCCTTCTTTCACAGTCCCCTTGGCCCTACCTCCCACTCCCTTCTGGGCCTTCTTTTCTGTTTCAAAGATTACTCCGTGAAATGGCTGCAATTCCATCCCACAGACTCTGACGGTGTGCCTGCACCATGCAGCTAAGCTTGGCTCTCCATGTTGTGGTGGATACAGAGGTGGGTAGGACACATCATTGCCCTCTGAGAGTCTGAAGACACAACACATGAAAGATTGTGGACTCAGAGCCAGAAGTGAATGTATCAGTTAGCCGTTGCTGTGTAACAAACTACCTCAAAATTTAATGACTGAAAACAACAGTTTATTATTGTTCACAAGTCTATGGGTCAGCCAGGTGGTTCCGTTGATCTGGGCTGTGTCCAGTCAAGCATAACTGGAGTCACTCATGTCTCTCTGGTAGCCAGTGGGTTAGATGAGGGTTGGCTAGTCTAAGATGGCCTCACACACATGCCTAGCAGTTGGCTTCCTATTGGCTGAAGTGACTAGGGTGATCAGGAACCATGTCTCCCATCATGCAACAGGGCTGGCCCAGGTTGTTCTCAGAGCATCTGGGCAGGTTTCCAGGAGAACGGGCAGACACACCAAGGCGTCTCAGGGCCTAGACTTGAACTGTACCTTTCACCTCTGCCACCTTCTAACAGCCAAGGGAGGTCACAGGCCAGTCCGGCCTCAAGGGGTGGGGATATAGATTTCCCTCTTGATAGGAAGAGCTGCAATGTGACATTGTGAAGAACATGGCTATCAGAAGGCGTGGAGGAAGGGGTCCTTTTCTATTATTATTACATATATGGTGAGTGTAAGCCGTGGCCAAAAGTGAGGTGCCCCAAACACGTTATCTAGAGAGGATGCTAAGAGGATGCGATCCAGGAGAATGAAGTGGGTTCTGCTTGGTTTTCCAAATGAAAATAGTTTTTTTCTGAGTATGACAGTAATATAGGGCTCACATACAATGCACTCATAAACTCAGCCACTCTTAGTGCTGTCACTCAACTGAGCTTCCCACATCTGCTTCTATGGGAACCAACCTGAAAAAAAGAAAACATGGTATTCGTAGAAACCTGTGAGCTTAAGTGCATGGAAGGGCCTGTAAGAAAGTGGAAAAAATGGAAATAGAGTATGTATACAGTGAACACATTTGGGGGCACCTTACCGGCTCACAGGGCTCCCGCTTCCCTGACCCACAGAGTCACAGTTACGGAATCCTGGCGGCCGCGGTTTTCCGTCTATAATCCCTCCCCCACCACTCCTGATTGGACAAGGAGTGGGCACGTGATCCAGCTGGGCCAATCAGGTTCTTTCTAACAGGAATCCGGAACTCCGGGCAAGAGAGAATGCCGTCAGTCCCCGGTGGGGTCTTGGGGATGACAGTTCCCGGGAATGAGGAGCAGGGAAGGCCGAGAGGAGAGGGAGCCCTAAAGCCGGCGCCCAGAGCATGCAGGGACGGGAGGAGGCCAGAGAGGCTCCACTCAGCTCAGCTCCTCTGGAGGCTTGGCCGTGAGCCTCTCACCCTTAGGAAGCACGTCTCCTTACAAAATGACCTCTTTTTTTGCTTAAGATATCCCAAGTTGGGTTCTCTTACTTGTAAACAAGAGGGTCTAAAAACTCGGAACATGGGGCTTCCCTGGTGGCGCAGTGGTTGAGAGTCCGCCTGCCGATGCAGGGGACGCGGGTTCGTGCCCAGGTCTGGGAAGATCCCACATGCCGCAGAGCGGCTGGGCCCGTGAGCCATGGCCGCTGAGCCTGCGCGTCCGGAGCCTGTGCTCCGCAGCGGGAGAGGCCACAACAGTGAGAGGCCCGCGTACCGCAAAAAAAAAAAAAAAAAAAAAAAAAAAAAAAAACAACTAGGAACACAGAGGTGCACAGGAGCATGAACTGGGGGAGGTCAGAGCAGCTCAGGGTCCCTGGGGGTTGGGGGGGTGAGGGGTGGAGTAGCAGGGAGGCGTGGGCAGTGAGGCCGGGAGGTGGTCCCTGGGTCGACCGGGAAGGACCTTGAAGGAGGGGGGACATAGTCCACGAATCAACATGGGGCTCAGAGGTGTGGGATGGAACTGGTGTGAATGGCTTGTGTTCCAAAAGCCACCTAGGGAAGGAATAAATTGGGCTGGGGTCAGGAGAAATCCTAGCTAGCCATGACCCCAGTCTTCCAATTTGAAGCCCACACATTTGAAAGTTCTACATGTAACACAAAGCAAAAAACAAACCAACAAACAAAGGTGTGGACAAAATTAAAGAACAAGTGGAAGGAAAAAAATGCACGTGACAGGAGGGTATTTTCAGTGATTCAGTAAGCACTCAACAAAGCATCAGGGGCTTCCCTCGTGGCTCGGGGGTTAAGAATCCGCCTGCCAATGCAGGGGACACGGTTCGAGCCCCGGTCCGGGAAGATCCCACATGCCGCAGAGCAACTAAGCCCATGCGCCACAACTACTGAGCCTGCGCTCTAGAGCCCGTGCTCCGCAAGAAGAGAAGCCTCCACAATAAGAAGACCGTGCACACCGCAACAAAGAGTAGCCGCCTCTCGCCGCCACTAGAGAAAGCCCACGCACAGCAGCGAAGACCCAAAGCAGCCTAAATAAATTTATTTAAAAAATAAAAATAAAGGGAAGGAAAACAAGAAAAAAGTTAAAAAAAAAATCATCAGGGTAATACACCCCACAGGAAAACAGGCAAAGGATACTCTCCAAAAACGAAATACAAATGGCTCATGAGCTTGAAAAAAAAAATTCAACCTTTAATAATAATAACAGGCAATTAAAAACAAAATCCCACTTTTGCCTGTGAAACTGATACTTTCTTTTTTCAAGATAATACTTTATACTGAAGGGAGTGTGAGAACCTGGCTCCTTCATCGATTGAACCTCTCTGGCACAGTTTGGGAATATCTCAAACCATTTGCCCAAGGTAACCGTGCATCAGTGCCCCACCCAGATCCCTGTGTTCTTATCTCTTAGTGCACAGGGCCTGACCTCCAACACCACACCTGCATTTCTCTCCAGTGGGATCTCTCTGGGTTTTAAAGCCCTCCTTGCCTGCTCTTGTGGCCGACTGGAAGCGCAGGGAAATTAATACCACCTGGGAGCAGCCAATCACGGACAGGGGCAAGTGCTCAGATCCCCAAGGGCCTTGCCCCTCCGGTCTGGGTAAGTCTGGCATGTTTTCTGCACTGGCTCCCAGTGTCAACCAGCAGGATTCAGTTCCCACTGCCCACAGAGAGCTGCCTTCTTGGTGGTCATCACTCCCCATCCTGCTCTCCACTCCCCTTCAGGGTTTCCTTCACTTCCCAGATAAACTCCTTGCCTGTGGATCCTCACCTCAAAGGAACCGAAACAAGGGCTTCCCTGGTGGCGCAGTGGTTGAGAGTCCACCTGCCGATGCAGGGGACACGGATTCGTGCCCCGGTCCGGGAAGATCCCACATGCCGCGGAGAGGCTGGGCCCGTGAGCCATGGCCGCTGAGCCTGTGCGTCCGGAGCCTGTGCTCCGCAACAGGAGAGGCCACAGCAGTGAGAGGCCCGCGTACCACACACAAAAAAAAAGGAACCGAAACAGACAACCATTGATTCGTTGTAAGGCACTTTCCCATGGAAATAGTCATGAATATGTACAAAGACTTAGCTACTAGGATATTCGGTGAAGTCTTTTTTCTCAAAGAAAATAAAAGTGAATACACCAGGAAGTAGTAGTTAAATAAATCCTGGTATATTCATGCAATAGAATATTCCTTGGCTACTTAAAACACATTAAATATTATACAAAGACCTGGAGAGAACATTCACAATAGGATGAAGTGAAGGAAGAATGTTAGAAAACACTAGATATATTTGGTATCTTTGCAATATTTTATAACTATATACATTTGCCAAAATATTTACTAACTGTGGTTACTTGCAGGGAACATGGTTAACGGTGGATTTAATTTCCTTGTGTGTGTACACCTCTATAGTTTTCAAATTTTCTGTCAGAATCATGCATTACTTTTGTAGTTAGAACATGTAGTTTAACAATAAATAAATGCAACACCCATGAAGAGACCACCTAATAAATATAATTTATACGAATTTATTAATATGTTTTTAGTTATTACATCAGAGAAAATATACTTGCCAGTCTCTATAATTTAGGCTTTTGTCAAACTCAGATCCACTTGGCTCAAGCAATGACTATCTGCTCAGGCATATCACCCATCAATTTTATACATCATTCATTCCCCCCAAAGTCAGAAATCTATACCATTCATTCATATCATATCAAGTACAAGAAATGAACGTTTCCTTACTTAAATGCACAAAGTGACATCTGGGAAGCATGAGCATAACTTAGAACCAGCCATTATTGGTAAAGGAATCTATCACAACCACCTACAGATGCCAGAAGATGAGGTTACAACTCATCCGGGGGTGAGGGGGGAGCGGTGGTGGGAAGCTGTGGCTCCCAAACAGGCCCCATTTCTGAGTAGGTAAAGTACTGCAGATGGAAGGAGGGACCTATCCAACCCTCTTTGCAAGTGATTTGAAAGATGACAAGTATAGTCCAGATTAAAGATACTGGAGGGAACAGAAAAGATATTTAAATATCTCTACCTGTATGTGTGACTAATGTTTAGATCATTTTTATTTTTTAAGACACACTCTGGGGTGTTATTTTCTGGCAAAGTATTTCTTGAATAAGCATAACATGAATTTAACCTGTGACTCTTTTTGCAAGTTTCCAACCCAGTTCTCAGTGTGCCTTGGATTTATGAGATTTCTTCACTCGCTCTTTTTTCCCGAAGCATTTCCGGAAGGCAAAGGCACAGCCCTTAAAGGTGATGAAGATGACTGTCAGTACGACCGCCAGGAGGAAGCCGATCACATCCAAAGAGTAGTACTGGTACCAGGTGAGGTCATGCGCCGCAGGGCGCAGGTGTGGCGCCCCCTTGTGCCTCATCACAAACTCCACCCAGAATACAGCCAGGTCTAGAGGCTCCATGGGGCGGTCCTTGTGAAGGCTAGAGAGGCGCATGATGTTTTCCTTATAGCTGAACACACAAAGACAGTTATGTGAATGTCTGGAACACCAACAGTAGGGAACCATTCTCTCTCTCTATGCTTGCTTCCAGTTAGGAACGCTACCAGATTTTCCAAACTTGGCAGTTTCTATTGTAACCAGAAAAGAAAACACACACTAAATATTCTTTATGAAAGAAAGAAAGAAAGGAGGGAGGGAGGGAGGGAGGGAGGAAGGAAGGAAAGAAAAAAAGAAAGAAAGAGAGAAAGAAGGAAAGAAAGAAAGGAAGGGAGCAAGGAAGAAAGAAAACTGTAAGTTAAAATTATGATTTTAAATTATTTGAAACTTGCTTCCTACTTTTCTTCTTTTCTTTTTAGTGATATCTTTGTAGGCAGTTGATCATACATTTTTGGTAACAAGATAAAGAAATAAAGGAAAAGGTCATCTCAGAAATTATTAATGATTTCCCATTCAGTGAGATTGTAAACGATCACTTCTAGCCAAAGTAAAAGCCATTTTTAAGTGCCATCTCCAAGACAGTGCTATACTTTCAACTCAACTGTCGAAACATCAAACCTCCAAGTGCTAACTTTTGCATGAGGCAGTGTCTTTGCACCCCGTTAAAGAAAAATGGATTCCTGTTTATTTTGGACTGTGTTGATAGCTGAGTCAGAATATCCAAATCCAAAATGGGTTACGTACTTCAACCCTTAGTACGGATGCACTAAAAGAGGAAGGAGAAGGAGGACGACGAGAAGGACAAGAAGAAGACAAAGGGAAAGAAAAGAGAGAAGAACTTGAAAAGTGAGGTGCTTATTCAGGAGCAGTTATGATCATTGCTTTTCTTGACTATGTCCATCATTTTATTTGGATACATTATTATAATGTACTATTAATATCTGGCCATAAATTGTTAAACATCTTCCTTGTATATAAATCTTCTCTTATAAAATAGATTTTCTTGGACTTTCATTCATTCATTCAATATTTATTGAGCACCTGATATGGCCTGGTTGTATAATCTGATGTTGGAAATTTTTCCACTTTTTTTAATTTTATGTAGGTCCAGTCCCAGCTTAGAGTGTTGGGAACATGGAGATTCACAATCGGAGATGGCTCAGAAATGAAGAGATGAAGTTAGTTAGTAACTTAAGCTGACCGGTCAGTGTTTTTTGTTTTTTTTTAATGATAATGTACCAGAGAATTTCTACCAAGTCATTTTTAGGTTATAAGTAGTTGTCCATACCACTGAATGAAAGGTCAAAATTACATCACTAATATGAGCCTCAAGAATGAGTTTCCAGCATCTGGAAAGAAATCGGGCTTTAATTGTGCTTTGTGAGCAGCATCGCCCGATGCCGACATGCTGGGCTGCAGGAGCCAGTCGGAATGATGGATAAGAACCGCAGCAACTGCTCTGGGAAGGTTGTTACTGACACTGTGAGCACTTTACCCTGGGGTTATGCAGACAATTCTTTTTATTCACAGGCATCACACACATGCGAGCACCATCGTTTCTAGCACGTTTTCCTTGTCCAGGCTCAGCGTCCCCCTGTGTAGTGTGTCCTCCCATCTGAACACACTCCAGTGTTTTCACATCTGTCCTCCTTCAAAGTGTCCCCCTGTGTAGTGTGTCCTCCCATCTGAACACACTCCAGTCTTTTCACATCTGTCCTCCTTCAAAATGAAGCAAGTATGGGTGAAGGCTCCTGACACTGTCATAGATCCGTACACACATGCATGTGCACACGCACATACATGATTGATCATTGGATGAAGTCCACTGCTGGCAATCACTTCTTCTCATAAGGTTTTGATCGGCCTATCACTTGTAGCAATACAATAAAGTTCGTGCAGAGATAATTTGATCTGGTGGCTTTTTGCCTTTTGAATTGTTTCCATAGCCACATTTGAACAAACTTGACTTTGCTTTTATTATAAGCCTTTGTCATATCACATGACACACACACACACACACACACACACACACACACACACACATTAATAAACCCCACGGATAAAATATCTCACAGGTTTCAGCGCTTGGAAAAGCTTTACCTTTAAGCACCTGGTTTGTTTTTATCTTACGGACACTATGTTTCTTGTAATGGAATACTTCTCTCTTTGCAGGAACTTATAGATCAGACATCTATTATATTGACATTGTTGTTTTTTTAATTGGAGTTTTAAGTATACCAGGGGAAATAATATTTAAGATCACTTCTGTGATAAATTCCCTAGGAATTAAAGCATCTTTTTCTAAAAGGAATAATAATAACCCCAAATCATCTTGCTTATAAATTAGATCTTGATGTATTTGTTTTCACATCTGAAGATTTACTGTGAAGCGATGGCCAAAATATAAGTAGTATTCCTTGGTAGCTTCTCTCTTACCTTTTGTCACTGATGACAGTTTTCAGGGCATTTTCTAAATCTTTTGAACTCATTTCCAGGATGTCCAAGGTTACTCCGGCCCCTCGGGTCTCCATGCGCTTTGCATTGTCCATCTGATCACCAAACAAGGGCATCATCACCATCGGAACACCATTACATATGCCTTCATAAACACCGTGGGAGCCGGAATGTGTGATAAAGGCCCGAGTCTTTGGGTGACCTGAGAAGCAAAACAGGGAGAGATGCCAGCAGTCAAGCCACTGAGTTTCACAACCTGACATCATCTAGGTTCTGAAAGCACTCTCAGGACCCAGTGCCATCCACATGTGGCCCTTGCAGAAACGTGCAGAAGAAAATGTGAGTTGAGATGTCCTACTGGGTAAAAAGCAACATGAGATACATTGGCCATAATATTTTCCAGCTAAACAATTCTTTAGAATAGCCCTGCCTGAGCCACTTTCTTAATTTAACCTTGGTTTGACCTACACATCAAATCCTCCCCACATACCAAGCAGATCATTTTGGGGCAGCCACTTGACAAGTTTTGTATTCTTCGCAAGATTCGGCGGTGGAGTCCCAGTGTACCGCCACAGGACCTTGCAGAAGCAAAAACAAAAACAAAAAAAACAAAGTTTAGGAACATAATATGATTTTTAAAACAAAGCAAGACATCTGCTATAGTAGCTAGAAAGTGGAGTCTCTCTGAATGAATATAACCTTGGCAAGGGTGGGAGGTATAGTGACTAAGAAGGCTTCTGGGGATGGATAACATTCTGTGTCTTGTTCCAGAGGCTTGATTCCACGGGTATGTTCACTTTGTGAACTTGTGAACATTCATCAAGCTGTACATTTACGATTTTTGTACTTCTCTGCACTTCAAGGGAAAGTTTACTTAACAAAATGAGTGGGCATAGAACTATTAAAGCAGAAATATAAGAAACAAATCCAGGGTTCTAAGCAAGAGCTTTTTGGAGAAATATTCTTATGCAATATGAAGAAACACTATCCTGCCCATTTTATTTTTAAAAATAAATTCTAATATACTTTTGAGTCACTTAGAAAGAGACCTCCTCGTGAAGTGGATCATGTTTTAACAGAGTAGTTGAGAGTGAAATTGCAAAAAAAGAACAGCTTTGGATTAATAATTGGGAAGTGGCAGGGAAACCCAAGCCTAAAGCCCAACTCATAGAATTAATTTAGGTACTGAAAGCCTGAGGTTAGAACTCTTGTGAAGACAGCTAAAAAAAAATCATGTAGAATCTTCTTACTGTCTGAGGTATTTTGCCCAAAGCATCAGCAATTTCTATAGCTTTCTGCTCCGGAATCTCTGAGACCATTGAGCCCAGAGAGAAGACCACAATTCCATGTTCTCCAGAAGCATTTACATAGGCTTCAAATTCCTAGGACCAGAAGAGAAATTTCCAGTTAAATTTTTTTCTCATATTCTTTGGCGACAGCATACATTCAGCTATGAATCAGGTATCTTCCTCTTAAGAATGTGATTAAAGGAGTGTGTGTGTGTGTGTGATAGAGACACAAACCATTAGTGTGTGTTAGAGCATCCCTCCCTCCCTAACTGCCTTCCATCCCACAGGAGGAAGGCTTCCTGCTTACAGAGTTATCACTTGGGTTCTTCTTTGAGATACAGAATCCAGGTAATGTGCCAAGTTTCCAAAAGAAAAGTGATCGGAGGTAAGACCAGATCCACTTCCCCAGGGCTTCAGGCAGCTGGGAAAGTCTGGGACGTAAGCAGGCCTTTAAGGGTGGGCAGGGCTGAAGCAGAGGGTTGAAGGCAACGGGGTGGAGGGAGGAGAGGGAAAGGGGCATCCTGGAGAGAGGAGAGAGCCTTTCAGCAGATTCTGGGGAAGGAAACATTGGAGGAGAGGAACACCGTCCAAAGAGGACTTCGGAAAGCTTTCTATGGACATTAAAGCTCCCGTATTGCCTGTCTAAGAAAATCTACAGTAAAGACCTGTATTACTTTTCAAGGTTTCTAGAATATTCTTTTATACTGAAAGAATGAATGGAGTCAGAGCAGAAAGCTACAGACAGCATTAAGGATTAGACTCACGATTAAGGAAAAAGCCTCAAGTAGCAAAAACATCCTTTCACAGCTCTCGCCTCCCTGCAGCCTATAGCAGTTTCCCATACGGCAGCCAAACACACTTGGATGATTAAAGATCATATTCATGTCAACTCAGTGGTGAAATTCAACCAGTCAACCGTGCATTTTTCCACCTTTCCTGGAGAAGGGTTTCTAAGAGTTTAAGTGAACTTGCCTGCGTTAGCAAGAAGAGTATCCGGAAGTTTATTTGAATCTTTCTTTGCTGGTTCCTTAATGTACTGTGAAAAGTAAACTAGGTGAGAAAAATACAAAATAGGGGACAGGAACTCTTGCCAAGCGTGTCCCAGAGATCTGAGCCCCTTCTGTGGAGTTCAGAGACGATCAAGGGCATGTGAGTAAACCCTGACTACCAAAGCCACTGGTGGGAAGGAGAAACAGGCAGAATCTTCACCCACCCGGCGTATGACCCTCACAGAGTGCTCCCGTCCTGTCCCAGAAGCTGATTCCTTATATCACTACGTCCATCATGGTCATCCAAGGAAGGCTGCACAGGTAAGGCTGCTCCATTGTCTCAGGAGGCATCCAACAAGGACCATCCGCAGGCATTATGGCCTTGGCTATTGAAGGACAAAGCTCAAATGAGGCAATGCGACTTTCTGAAGAAACTTCTGGGCCAGACGACACAGGGAATGAGGAATGAAGCACAGAGAGGGGGCCACATGCTCAGCCCTCTGCAGATTACACCAGCTTGTTGCCCTCTGCACGGGAGGCAGCATCATTCACAAACGGGGGGGCTGAATTGATTCAAAGTCCTTCCCTTTGCCAACGGCGTCCTATTGCCATTAAGTCGACTTTTTTTTATCAAGGAATAATTTTTTTTCTCTTTGGCCGTGCCGTGCGGCTTGTGGGACCTTAGTCCCCCAACCAGGGATGGAACCCAGGCCCTGGGCAGTAAAAGTACAGAGTCCTAACCACTGGACCGCCAGGGAATTCCCAAGGAGTAATTTTGTTAATCAAGTGAGTTTTGGTGTATTTGAACTGTACACCATGATTGATTTTCCAGTTAACAATGAATCTTACAACCACTAGAACATGAGCAATCCGTGGTTCCCTTGAATAAAGTAGGAAGACTGGATTTTAGAAAATGTCTGTGTGTATGGGGTGAGAATCAGAGATGGCAGGGATCCCAACTAGTAAATACAGATCCTAGTTTACGACCTGGCAAAGGCCCTTCCCTAAAGTAATAAGGAATAGACTTAGAGACAGATGTCAAACAAAAGCTCTTAAAGGATGCGACAAAACGATTCAATGAGAAGAAGAACAGCAGCTTTAACCATTAGCGTTAGAACCTGGAGATGAGCAGTGGGTGTGTTTCAGGAAGAGAGGAAGGAAGCCCCTAGATTCAGCCCTCAACAATAATCTTAGCTCAGCCTGATCTGTTCCCAAACTTCAGAGCCAATGCCAGAGTGCTCCAGGCTTCAGGAAATACATGCACACACACCTGCATGCACACACACGCAGGGGCACACACATACACAGTGGGAATCTGCTTAAAGGGGAATCTGCTTAAAGGAATCTGCTTAAAGCAAGGCATAAGTAGGGCAATTTTCCCCCAACTGTCGGTTATTAATGATCTAATTAACTCCTTGAGAGTCTCCAGACGGTTTTGTACGTCTCCAAAGAGTGCCAAGGGCATTAGTGAGACTGCGTGATGTGGTTGGCTTTGCCCAGAACTGCGGGGTTTCCTGGGACTTTCAGTGTTAAAACCAGAACAGTCCTGGACAAACCAGGATGCTGGCTCCCCTGGATGTGAGCTAGGAGACTTCAGACGGGGCTCAGCACACGATTTTCACAGACGGCTGCCAAGCTTGATCCCAAGCACGCCAGTAAAGCCACTGACCAGCCCTACTGCCAGCCCATCCCACTGTCTAGTCTGCCCCCACCAGCCTCAGGCCCTGTTCTAGGGCCCTGGCTCCTGGCAGCTGTGTCTTGGCCTTTCCCATTGGGCTCATCTGAAAGGTCAGGGAGTGGGTATCATCCTCCCCGCCGACCACGCTGAATTTCCTAAATTTCCTAGGACCTCCTCTCCTTCATGAAACCCACTCTCACTTTAACCTTGTCTAGAAAGGGCCAATGTCCCCTCCTTCCATACCCTTCCACAGCCACTCAGCCACCGTAGGATGTGATTAACACAGAAGGAACGTGCAGAGCCATAAACACCCAAAGTTAGGTAATATCACTTGGCTGGAGTTTAAATGCCATGAAAGTCCGTTTACAGAACACAGAAGGGCAAGCTGCAGAGCTTGTGTTATCATGGCCAGTGTCGATTCTGGGCCAATACAGGATTCAGTAATGGTAAGGTCTACCCCCTACTTGGCAAAAGTTCCCCTAAACCTTGCCCCGATTTCACAGTCTCTGGAATGGGCAAAGAGCGAAGCCATGTGATGACTGAAATAAACCTCGACCCCCCACCTCTTATCCCATTCCAAAAAAATAAGGCTCCCCAAAGCGAAAAGACTTGCCTACTCCAAGGAAGCTTTTAATATAAAAATCCTGACTTTTGCTGCAAGTTTAGTATTTTCAGTTCCAGGCTTTTATTAGATTTTTCCTTCCCAAATGCCTTTTGTTTTGCAAGAAAGCCTCGTGAAACCTTTAGTATGTTGGAAACATGTCGCTTTATCATTATACATTCAGAGCCACTTACAAACATTGCAGGCTTCCCTGGTCGGCACTCTTTCTTTTCCTCGTCATCTTCAAGTATGTTCTCACCCATCTTCTGTTTGGCTATTTTCCTTACAATTAATGTGGATGTATGGATGTCATCTCTGTAACCCTACATGTCTGTAAAGGTGGTCTCTCACCCTGAGAGGGGACTGACATCTTGGAATTCTTGAGTTTCATGCCTTTGCTCTCGACACTGTTCTATCATCTTTATTCTTTCAGACACCCCAAAGGTATGCCCAACACCAGGCTGTGCTTTCTCTATGGACTCTCATTACCAAATAAAGATTTTATCTTTATTCTTGATAAGTTCTGGACCTTTACCAATAGCATTGGGAGTAGGTTGGTCCCCACTAGAGGGAGGGAAGCACAGAGTAACATTCTTTAATTAATAAAAAGGAAAAAAGATAACAGCAACGTGACAAACCAGCAAAAATCAAGAAAAGGGGAGATGACAAAGCAAAATAAAAATAAACTGGAAGAATTATAATCAAATCTATCAATTGTTAAGTACAAACAGGAAAAATTCAGCTATTAAAGGAATCTGCCTGACTAGGTTAAGAATATCAGCTCCATGTTGTTTAAAGAGAAAGAAGAAGGTTGGTGATATGGAGTAGTAAAGAGGCACTAGAGAAGTGTAGACAAAAATAATGCAGGAATGGTGATATTAGTATCCAAAAAAGGGGAATTTCAAATTAAAAGCACTTAAAATAGGACAAGGAGAGCTACTATTTGGTACAACTTACAGAGACATTCTCACACCTAAGCTTATTTGCACCAAACAAGGCAGCAACCAATACATACTCAATACAATTCACCACTTAAGACAAATTTACAGGGGAAAAAAATATATCAATAAATGATATAAAAATATGATAGCAAGAAAGGCAGTTGATAACGTTCTTCAGCCTCTCCCATTAAACATCCAAAATAAAGAAGGAAATCATTTAAATAAATAAAGACCGTTTGCCAAACATCCATGGCAAACTTAACGCAAAGCAATGAAATGAAAATCTCACTTGGATATGCTGGCTAGCTTTCTTTCCTTTGACCTGAGATACGCCCGTTGGTTTGATGATATTTCACCCCTTCCTTTTCCTCTGTCTGAAAGAGAATCATTAATGGTTTTCTATACTCTTAGGTTTTCTCATCTTGCTTTCAGAAAATCAACACCACCTCCTTCTTTCTTCACCAGACCACCCCATCAGACACAAATGTGTCCAGCGGGCCATTTCTCAGAATCTTATTGCCATAGGACCTTTGAGGGATTATCAGATCTCTCTCCACATTACAGGGGCGGAAGACAAGAGTATGGAGACCCTGTCTTGCAGCAGTGAGGTGGAGGCATCCACCTGACACTAGATTTCTCCTGGTTTTCTTCCCGCTGCCCAGAGTTTCTCCTGGCTGTGACAATTACATGATCATTTAAAATATGAATCACGTCAGGGGCACGCTGGAAATAAGATTCATCGCTCTCCAAGGGTGAGGATAGCCCCTTAGTAGGAGCCAGACTCAGCACCTGGAACGTGCCTGGGCTACCAGCAGATTCTCAACCAATACTTGAAAAACAAATGAATGCACGCCCACTGAAATGTCATCTTCTTGAAGAATCCTTCCCAAACCCCCTTTTGAAGGAGCCTCTCCTGCTAGTCTCTATCTCCTCTGTTGAGACTTGGAAGAGGATGTGAATGCTACTTTTCTGCATGGTGTAGGGGGAAAAAATTAACATATAAGCATTTAAGAGAGATGCATGAACTTTCTGCCCATTGTCAGAACCTGGCTATCTGGTGATTTGCTTAGTAGAGGAAATGGAACTGCAGGAGTCAGCCTATCAGAATATCTAGAAATGGACCTTTAATCAGGAACATAAAGGCAATTTTCCCTGCTGGGATCTATAGATATCAAAAAATGATTTCAGCAATCTTGACTCCTGTGAGCCTGACCCAGTCACAGGCAAAGTGCACAAAGCACAATTTTGTTCTCTGCAAGGAACCCTGAACCCAGCATGCTGTGTTTATGGCATTTAAACGGTGTTGCATCTAATTGATTATTATCTGCTGGAGCACACAGAATAAAGTGGCCAAAATCCTGAAGTATCTGATAAAAGAAATAAGCCAGAAGATGATGCCAAAGACAGCTATAAATTACAACTCAGACCTAGGAGACTGGTGAGATATCAACGAGAGAGGACATTTGAGACTATCTCAGCATGCTCATTCAGCATCTGTGGCGAGCTCATCTAGCACTTGCTAGACTAGTCTAGAGTGCAAGTGCTAGACTAGTGCTAGACTAGTGCTAGACTAGTCTAGCTAGACTAGTCTAGCTAGACTAGTGCTAGACTAGTCTAGCTAGACTAGTCTAGCACTTGCTAGACTACAGGCATCTAAAGTTCCCACTCAAATACACACCTGAGATAGTGGCTTTTTGCTAGCGCAGTTGATCCCACCAATAAAAACTGTATTGGGCATGATGGGCCTTGGGTAATTATTTACAAAGTCACTTCTGAGAAGCCAGATAGATGCATAGCTCATAAGGTCCTGGAGAGTCACGTCTTTCTGAAGGACTTCCGAGGCAAGTGGTACGTACGGGGAATAAACCACATTGCACAGAAAGCTCTCTGACAAGGCAATGAGTATGTTCTTCACCCGCTGCAGGAAGGTCATGCGATCTGAGTTAAAGGACAGAGGCCTGGGCACATAGGACGGTGGGTTGGGGCACTGGGTACCCTGAAAGTCCAGGCTGCACGGCAGTCCATTCAAGAAGAACACAGCAGGCACAGCCAGGTACTGCGCCACGATGGGGCCGCAGGGAAGGAAAGGGTCTGTCAGTACAGCATCAAAGCTGCCTTCTGCCAGGGAGGACATCAACTCCTTGTTGTGCAGTAAATGGGAGCAGGCGGAAAAGAGTAGAGCCGAGTCATCTTTGATTTTCTTGTATATTTTGACCATGCGCTGCAGAAAAGGGTCGTTCTCAAAAACACTACGCCCAAGGTTTATAAAAGCCACTTCCAAGTCCTCCCTTCGGAATGGCACGGGATACCTCTTCAAGGTGTAAAATGCCCCTTCTTTAACGTACATGGAGGCGTCGGGTGCGAGGACCACTATGTCATGTCCCTTGTGCTGCAGCTGCTGGACGATCCCGACCAAACTCAGCCAGCGGCTGCCGTCTATGGGGACCACCAACAGCTTCCCACCCTGCGTCAGGGCAGGGCCAAGCGCACACAGCAGCAGGCCCAGGATGAGTGGACGTGGACCCTGGGACCCTGCTGTCATGGTGCCCCTGCCGTTGTTACCAAGACTGTCACCTGCCGGAGGTCTGCCCTCTCCCACTTACACAGCGCAAGAACCAAACTGTACACCAAGTTAATGTTTGATTAGGTCACATGACAATCGCTGTCAGTCAGCTAGTGGTACCTGGAAGTTTACTTTTAGAGATAAAGAGGGTACAACTTGACTAGGTCTCTTCATAGGCAACAACAGTTTAACTGGCTGGAATTCCTTAACAATCACTTGAATCACATTTTTTTTTATCTTTGTTGGAGTATAATTGCTTTACAATGTTGTATTAGTTTCTGCTGTACAACAAAGTGAATCAGCTATATGTATACATATATCCCCATATCTCCTCCCTCTTGAGCCTCCCTCCCACCCTCCCTATTCCACCCCTCTAGGTGGTTGCAAAGCACCGAGCTAATCTCCCTGTGTATACGGCTGCTTCCCACTAGCTATCTGTTTTACATTTGGTGGTGTACGTATGTCCATGCCACTCTCTCACTTCGTCCCAGCTTCCCCTTCCCCCTCCCCGTGTCCTCAAGTCCATTCTCTACATCTGTGTCTTTATTCCTGTCCTGCCCCTAGGTTCATCATAACCATTTTTTTTTGATTCCATATATATGTGTTAGCATACAGTACTTGTTTTTCTCTTTCTGACTTACTTCACTCTGTATGACAGACTCCAAGTCCATGCACCTCACTACAAATAACTCGATATCATTTCTTTTTATGGCTGAGTAATATTCCATTGTATATTTGTGCCACATCTTCTTTACCCATTCATCTGTCGATGGACATTTAGGTTGCTTCCATGTCCTGGCTATTCTAAATAGTGCTACCATGAACATGGTGGTACATGTCTCTTTTTGAATGATGGTTTTCTCAGGGTATATGCCCAGTAGTGGGATTGCTGGGTCATATGGTAGCTCTATTTTTAGTTTTTTAAGTTACTTCCATGCTATTCTCCATAGTGGCTGTATCAATTTACATTCCCATCAGCAGTGCAGGAGAGTTCCCTTTTCTCCACACCCTCTCCAGCATTTATGATTTGTAGATTTTTTGATGATGGCCATTCTCACCAGTGTGAGGTGATACCTCATTGTGGTTTTGATTTGTATTTCTCTAATGATAGTGATGTTGAGCATCCTTTCATGTGTTTGTTGGCAATCTGTATGTCTTCTTTGGAGAAATGTCTATTTAGGTCTTCTGCCCATTTTGGTGTTGAGTGTTAGTTTCAGGTGTACAGCAAAGCAATTCAGTTTTATATATATATATATATATATATATATATATTCTTTTTCAGATTCTTTTCCATTATAGGTTATTACAAAATACTGAATATAGTTCCCTGTGCTATACAGTAGGTCCTTGTTGTTTATCTGTTTTATATACAGTAGGTGTATGTGTTAACCCAGCACTCCTAATTTATCCCTCCCCCACTTTCCCCTTTGGTAACCATAAATTTGTTGTCTACGTCTGTGAGTCTGTTTCTATTTTGTAAATAAGTTTATTTGTATTATTTTGTAGACTCCACATATAAGTGATATAATATGACATTTGTCTTCCTCTGTCTGACTTACCTCACTCAGTATGATGATCTCTAGTTGCATCCATGTTGCTGCACATGGCATTCTTTCATTCTTTTTTACGCCTGAGTAATAGTCCATTGTGAGGTAGATAGATAGATAGATAGACAGACATACCCAGCCACCGCATCACTTTTTGACTCATTCATCCAGCCAACATCTATTGATTCTGGCACAGTACTGGGCTTGGAGTCTCCAGCAGAAACCACCACAGATGCGTCTCCCACCTCCCCAGAATTCATGCTCCATCTAGAGAGACAGACTGACAATCTAAACAGATAAACAGACACATCAGAGGTTGTGACCTAGCAGGCTAAGAAGGAAATGAATGCTGCTGGAGTAGAGAATGATGGGAAAGGAAGCCCAACTCAAGTCTGTGTGCACAGAAGGCCTTTCTCAGGGCAGATCTATATCCATTCAGGGAAGCAGTGAGAGAGCACTCAGTAAATAAGAAACCAAATAAGGGCTTCCCTGGTGGCACAGTGGTTGAGAGTCCGCCTGCCGATGCCGGGGACACGGGTTCATGCCCCGGTCCGGGAAGATCCCACATGCCGCGGAGCGGCTGGGCCCGTGAGCCGTGGCCACTAAGCCTGCGCGTCCGGAGCCTGTGTTCCGCAACGGGAGAGGCCACAGCAATGAGAGGCCCATGTACCGCAAAAAAAAAAAAAAAAAGAAACCAAAAGAGATCAGGCAGCAAAATGTCAACTGTGCTCATCACACAGGCCCAACGTCTAGGGGAAAGAAGACACTTTGGGAAATTCTGATGATCAGTTGAAGGCGAAGGGGCAAGATGAACAAAAATACTAAGAGGAATACGTATCTATTGAGCATATGCTATGTGCCAGGTATGACGCTTAGTACTTTACAACACATCTTAGGTAATCCCCAAGAACTGTGCTGTAAAAGCTGATACTCTTATTCCCATTTTACAGACAAAGACACTGAGGCTCGGAGAGATGGAGTGATTTGCCAAAGTCCTGTATTTACTAAGTGGCAGATCTGAGCCCCAGGCCCTGGGTGTAGAAGCCTGCAAACACTGCCTCTTTTTTTTTTTTTTTTTTTTACATCTTTATTGGAGTATAATTGCTTTACAATGGTGTGTTAGTTTCTGCTTTATAACAAAGTAAATCAGTCATACATATACATATGTTTCCATATCTCATGCGTCTCCCTCCCTCCCACCCTCCCTATCCCACCCCTCCAGGTGGTCACAAAGCACCGAGCTGATCTCCCTGTGCTATGCGGCTGCTTCCCACTAGCTATCTACCTTATGTTTGGTAGAAGCACTGCCTCTTAACCACAACTCCCCACGGCCTCAAGCAGGGCCCAGACAACAGTATTAAGACTGAGATGGAAATGCACAACAAACCAGAAGACAGAAGTAGAGCTATAATCCCCACAGTCATTACCCAATCAAAATAAATGGAGAGAAGGCAGATGGCAGGACTTTGGGATTAAGTAGAATGCACTCCCACAGCAATACCCAGCACTAGCTGGTGCCCCAAAGATCGGGCGAAGGGTCAGGGAGCCAAGTATGGCAGTTGCCGAACAGAAGTGCCCCTCCCCAGGAGAGGGCAAATCGGAACGCAGACAGAACTGGGCACCTCGCTCTTTCCTTTTGGGATCCATTGTTGTTTGACACAACCCCAGGATGAAAGCACAGAGCCCAAAGTTTTCACTATGGACATCACTGGCCCATACTTGGGGATCTGTTAGGAGGTTCGCGGAGAAACTGCTAGCTTAAATTGATGTCCTGGGGGGCATGTTCACAGGGCCCCCCTCATTCTGGTACTTAGAGTAGTTCCTTAGAGTCCCTTTTTCCTGTACCACCATCCTTCCTCCACAGACCTCCAGTCTTGTGGGTGCTTACGTATGGGTGCACATGTGTGCACGTGCTCACACTCATGTACTCTGAAGCTCCCTGCCCTCCCTGCCCTGCCCAGACACAGTAATTCTCCAGGACCAAGATTCTGGGTGAAGAGAAAAGAGGTAGCAATGCTTTTGCTCATTGGTGTGCACTTATCTGCCATTCTGAAATTCATAGTCCAGTTTAAACAGTAAGGGCAGTAATTCTTCCGAAGTCTCAATGTTGTGAGAGCTCATCTGTAGATCACACAGAACAAAGGGGCTGTAAGTACACACAGTCACCCTGGTAATGATTTTGTGGCTTTCCTGCACAACGCAGAAACTCAGAATTATTATTTTTTTTTTTTTTTTGCGGTACGCGGGCCTCTCACTGTTGTGGCCTCTCCCGTTGCGGAGCACAGGCTCCGGACGCGCAGGCTCAGAGGCCATGGCTCATGGGCCCAGCCGCTCCGCAGCATGTGAGATCCTCCCAGACCGGGGCATGAACCCGCGTCCCCTGCATCGACAGGCGGACTCCCAACCACTGCGCCACCAGGGAAGCCCAGACTCAGAAATTTTTGAGGCCTCTGTGCACTTGGATGGTTTGGGATCGTGACTCTGCCCATGACCAGGAAATGTTCTTTACCAATAGGAATAGCAGACAATCCACACACTGTCAAGAAATACGACCAAGAACCACAACTAAGCAATTCGATAAAGCTCCTGCCCTGACACCCGTGAAGACCTGACACCCAAAATCCATTGTTAATTCCCCCACTCATCAAATATTTATGGGAAGTCTTGGCCCTCCCAGCACCGTGCTAGGAGCTGGGGCCAGAAACCCAAGTTAGAAATGGTCTGTGCCTGTCAAGAGGGCTCTGGTGGACAAACAACCAGAGGCAATTACAGGGCAGAGTAAGATGTGCCCTGCTTGGGGAGCATATGGGTGGCCAAGGAAACTGAGCAGGCCAGTGATGTGGTCTTGCTTTAGGGGCTACTGAAGAGTGGAGCGTCTGCAAGAGCATTCCTGGAACCCATTGGAAGGTGATTTATTTTAAAGCTGAAGCCAATAATTAAGAAACCCACCACTCCACAGACTCCTAGTTCTTTTGATGGAATCAGATTGGAGCTGCTTGTTACTAAACTAAAAGGGTTACATAAACAAGTCCTTTGTCCTCTGGACAATCTGTGGGACCCTGCAGGGGGAAACAAAGCCATCTTCCTTAAATCTCTGTAGCATTTTGCTTTATTCTGCCTTGCATCCCTTAGCAGTCTGCCTATCTGTCTCTGCTACTAGACTCTCTCTGTGTCTCTGCCTCTATCTATGTATCTATCTATTCACATATATATACATATATATGTCCACAGGTTCAGCTTTGGAACCACTCTCTCACACAGGTGGCCGTCCATGGTTTTGCAGACAGTAAGACTCAGTAAATGTCTCAGTATGGATGTGACACCCCTTCTCCCTTTGCTCTAGGCCCCATGTCGAAGCAAGAAAGTGCTGAATCCAAATCATTCTGCCACTGTTTCTCAGACCCACCTGCCATGGTCCTGCTTCAGGGCCTCAACCCCCAAGCCCCCTAATCCCTACCTGTCCCTTTTGGTTCCCTGCATCAGCTGTCCGCACGCCACCACCACCCCTGAAACCTTGCTCAACAGATCCCTAGGGCCCGGAATAGAATTCAGACTCCTCAGCCTTGCCCTCAGAACTCCCTGGGATGGACTCCAGCTCACTCCTCCTCTCAAACCTTTCTGCTTGACCCCTCCCTCTGCCCCTTTCCCTCCTGCCCTTCTGGATCACTTAACCCTCGCAAAACACACCTTGTATTTTTCCATATTGCTTTGTTTACACCGGACTCTACTCCCAATCTGCTTCCTACTACTGTTTATTGCGTGCTTAGCAAATGCCAAGTTCAGGGCTTCAGTCTCTCCAGGTGATACGGAGTCAGCAGTTTGTCATGGTGAAATGGTGCACCCTTTTGGATCTACTACCCTTCATGATGAAATGTTGAGAGTTCATTGGTTAATTATTTCCTCTTAGAACTAAGTGAACTTTACTGGTGTTGCCTCACCATTTATGAAAGCAAAGAATATAGAGTCAGGGAGAGAATAAGGAGGAGGTGGAAAGAAGTCAGATGTCAAAAAGAAAATCATGGTTATGATACAGCAGTTATAGCAGAAGTAATCATTGAACCCCAAGTTTACCCACAGCACTATAAACATGGCCAAACAAGCTTTAATCATTTTGATATACTAGACGAGGTGTTCACAAACTATGTACAAACCATGGGCCTGAGCCCCCTTGGGATCCCCAAGACTTCGTAAGAGAATTTCGCAAAGTTAAAACTATTTCCATGATAAAGGTATCTGACTTTCCTGTACAGTAGAATTTCCCAGTGGCTACATGACACGTGATATAGCAATACATTGAATGTAGAAGCAGATACAAAAATCTAGCTCTGTTAAGCCAGAGACATGAAAAAAATGTAAAATGAAACCACTCTTCATTAAATTTCTGTGGCTTGAAAAAGTTATTTTTCCATAAAAATATGGTTTATGTTAGCATGTAATGGGTGTATCGTTATTAAATTGACTAATTAACTTTGACTGTTTTAATTTTTAATGGAGTAAGTACTGATAGATATAACCCACATAAACTCAAAAGGGTCTTGAAGCCAAAAAGTTGGAGAAATGCTGTCCTACACAAATGATAACGGCTGTCCTTCAGCCCAGGGTCGGAATAAACTCACTCCTGATGCTCTACCCCTACCCCAGGCCGAGGGGAACCCTGCCGTAAACGCTATTTTAAGTAAAGCATTTCCTAAGGCATTCAGAGCCACTGCCCCCATTTGGAGACCACAGGTCAGCTGAGGGCCGGGTGGGCGGAGCGAATGAGTGGGCGGGGTCTCCGCGCCTGCGTGAAACACGTCACAGAGCGCCTCGTGGGGAGAGCATTCTGGGATGCGGCCTCGGCCAGTGAGACGCGGGCGTCGTCACAAGGGGCGCCCCCTCCGCGCAGCCTGGCCTGGCGGGCACTCTGGCCCGTGCCCCGGGGCTGACGGCCGCACTGCTCGCCCTGTCCCTGGCCTGCAGGCCGTGCCCGGCCGTCCAGCATGGTGGACTACTACGAGGTGCTGGGCGTGCCCCGCCAGGCCTCCATCGAGGCCATCAGGAAGGCGTACCGCAAGCTGGCGCTCAAGTGGCACCCGGACAAAAACCCTGAGAACAAGGAGGAGGCGGAGAGGCGATTCAAACGAGTGGCCCAGGCCTACGAGGTGCTGTCAGACGCCAAGAAGAGGGACATCTACGACCGATACGGCGAGGCGGGAGTGCAGGGCGGCGGTGGCGGCCGGGGTGGCAGGCCCTTCGGGGACCCCTTCGAGGACCCCTTCGAGGGCGTCTTCACCTTCCGCGACCCGGCCGACGTCTTCAGGGAGTTCTTCGGAGGCCAGGACCCGTTTTCGTCTCACTTATTCGGAGACCTGCTTGAGAACATTTTGGGCGGTCGGAGGAGCTCCCGGGGAAGCAGAAGCAGAAGCAGAGAGTCCGCACCGATTTTCTCCACCTTCAGTGAATGTCCAGCATCTGGAGGCGGTTTTTCTTCCTTTGATAGAGGATTTACCTCCTTTGGTTCCCTGGGCAATGGGGGCCTTTCTTCCTTCGCCATGTCTTGTAGTGGTGGGACGGGCAACTTCAAGTCCATGTCGACTTCCACCGAAATCATTAATGGCAAGAAGATCACCACCAAGAGAATCATTGAGAATGGCCAAGAAAGGATAGAGGTGGAAGAAGACGGAGAGTTAAAGTCCATGATGATAAACGGCAAAGAGCAGTTACCACACCTTGACACCAAGTGATTCCGGCCCACATTTAATTCAGAGCACATTCTGAGGAAGAGCAGGACGTTCTTTTTTTTTTTTTTTTTTTTGGAAGATTGCAAGCGAGCTCTACTTTCAAAACAACTGTACTCAAGAATTTAGGAACAGTTCAAGGCGATGCCTGTTTGGTGTTGTTGGGACCACAGAATGGGACCTCTGTTTTTCTTTAAAACTGTGGTACATATCTGTATGCACTCTGCTATTTATTAAACATCCCAAGGCTGACAGTGCTTATTTCATGGTACTAAGACAAAATGTTCACCACCGCACTTTGAACCTTGCCTTTCCATTTTGTTTGAAGTGTGCGCCAAGTAGCTCGCTCTGAAGTTAATATTGTGAAGATAAATACATTTACTTCATTTTTTTAGCACAAAGTAGTAAGAGATAGGAATATATGAATAATACTCCTGGCTTACAGATGGTTTGTAGTTCTACCTAATGCTGGTGACATAGTAAGAGTTGACTATTTAAAAATAGCGGTAAACCTAGGCTTTTTAAAAACAGGTAAACCTGGCATAGGCGATGTATTAGTTTCCTATGGCTGCTGTAACAAATTACGACAAACTTGGTGGCCTGAAAGTGTCTGTTTATTCTCTTAGAGATCTGGAGGTCGGAAGCCTGAAACTGGTTTCACTGGATTGAAGTCAGTGTTAGCAGGGACCGTGTTCCCTCCAAAGGCTTGGGCAAAATACGTAAATTCCTCACGGTAACCATTAGTTAATAGGATCCTTAGGACACTATTAAGATAACTTGACTTAAACAGTAATTTAAAAAAAAAAAAAACGGTGGTGATGACTCAAAAACTTTATTCAGTTGCTAGCTGTACCCAAACTGGTTCTACAACTATGAGGGCTGGAAATGTAAAAAAGCATTTCCATAAGGCTACACAAAACTATCCCATTGCCATGTGTATGGTGTATCTCATTTCAAGTTAGACTGACAAAAGCCAGAAAGATTGGAAAGATTGGAATAGTGGAAAGTTTGGAATATTGATTGAGTGATGAAACACACACACATCTGAGAGGATAGCTTTCTGTTGGCACAATTTATGCCCCCAAAGGGGGCACGGTTGCCTTAGGACAGTCCACTGCAAAATGTTCCATCCTCCTTGGTCATCTCCCAAGGAAAGGTCTGCGTAAGGCATGAGAGCAAAAAGACAACTGAACTGGACAGACTAAAACTGCAGCATGTTCTTAGTTCTTTACCGAAAAGTCATGTGGCCTGAGCACATTGTTAACAAACTTAGAATATATGAGATTGAGTTTGGATGCCCTTTGGTCCTTTAAAGTCCAATCCCCATGGAATGACATGCAAAAAATACACAGCAGGGACACAGGATTCAGCCACCACTCTCCTACAGGGATACACAGAGTCTGTTAAAACCATATCAAATAAACAAGTCAATGAAGTACCTCGGCAGTGCTGCTTATATACTCTCTACAAGCAGGATCAGAATCAAACAGACTACTTGGGCTTTTCAAAAATGAGTTCATTTGCTTGCCAGGCAAGGGAACACACTGTTGAAGACATTCATGGTTGTTGAGGGAGCTGGAAGGGATGGGGAGCAGGGAGAGAAGGGGGATGTTAGGAGTTTTGAAGTGATAGGAAGGGAGGTACACGGTTTCATGGTGCTTATGCTAATTAAGGGTAGAAAATTACCGTTCTGGATAGAGCAAAATAAGTGCATTTGTATACAAATGGTTAAAATTAAGTCCCCATCGTTCAGTGGTCAGGTAAGTCTTCAGTTGAATCCAGTAAGAGTCTGGCACACCAAGATGACACAAGAGGTCTTAGATCTTCAACCGCTCTGGGTAGTTAGAATAGTTGAGGGCAAAGACAGCGTTCAGTTTTGATATATCCTGGATTATTACTGCTAAGTGGAAAGTTTCCCTTTTACAGAAATAGAAAACATTTAAGGAGTTTTCGGGGAATTCCCTGGTGGTCTAGTGGTTAGGCACTTTAACTGCCATGACCCTGGTTCAATCCCTGGTCAGGGAATTAAGATCCCTGCAAGCTGTGAGGCATGGCCAAAAAAAATTTTCAAAACTGAAAATCCTTTTTAAATGTCTTGACTCAAAAAATCACACTGCTGTAGGCCTGTATATAAGTATTCCTCTTTTATGGAAAGGTTTGAATGGGTTTCAGAGTGGAAGAAAAGCATTTCCTCTGGTGCAAAAGTGACCATCTCAAGTCCCCTGCGTTGGATTCCCACCATGGAATCACTAGCACCACCCCACAGAACACACCAGGAGGGAAAATTGTGTTCCTGTGAGCTCCAAGAGACCTGGGGACCTGTAGTCATCTTAGCAGAATCCAGATAGACACTTCCCCGCTGGAGCGCCACACTTAACTAGTTCTAGTTTAGCTTATCTCACACAACAGAAAGCATTTGAAAGAAAGAATACTCTCTTCAAATAACCGTTAAGGATCAGTCTTCTTTCCCCTGTGATTCCATTCTTCTGTCTCCAAACAGGGAGGGAGTTCCTCTTCATCTTGGGCAATCATTCACCCAAATGCTTACTTGTCCAGGAATTTCTAATTCCACTTTCTCAGTAAACACAGATTCATTTCCTCTTGTCCTACTCTCCTTTGAACCCTTTCTGTATAATTTCAACGACCACCAATGAGCATACACAGCAATCTAATGTGACTACACTCTGGGAAAGAGTTAGCAACCTCATTGATGAAATAGTCTATTCTCCATCTTTAACCCATGCAGCTGAATTTTGGACTTATTAGTAACTTACAGAACTCTTTCCTCCTATTAATATGCAACTTGTAGAATACCCAATCAGAAATAAGCTTTGTTAAGGTGGAGCTCTCTAAGGAAAGCTGCTTATTTGATTTTTCGTTTTTGTTTTTGTTTTCCACTTAGTGAATGAGAATACTTAATGTAAAATCAGAGAGAATGCTTCATTTGAGGTATCTATATTTGGCAAAATAAAGAGGAACTCTTTACCTTGGAACTTTATGAAAACAAAACCATTTGTTGAAAATGAGTATATTCATATTATGGGAGGGGCAGTAACTAACTTGAAGGAAGCAAAAGAGTGAATTTTTTAATGCATATTGAAAGCAGTAAAGATCATAATTGATAATGCAAAAAGTAAAATCAGTGTAGAAGTATGCTCTTCCAGAGATCATCTCCCAGAATGCGTCAGAAAAACAGAGTAGATAGGATTGAGGAGCAACAGAGCCTGGAAAGTAGAAATCTGTGGGTGACAGATGTTCCCCAAGAAGAGACCAGAAGAAAATTTCAACAACTTAGAGGAAAACTTTCAAGTTTTCAATAAGATCTGGGTTTAACTTTAGGGTGATGTTGTGTGGTAGGCAGAAAAATGGCCCTGCAGAGAAGTTCACATTCTAATCTCTGGAAGCTGTGAATATGTTGCCTTACATGGCAAAGGGACTTTGTAGATATGATTAAGTTAAGGGTCTTGCCATAAGGAGATCACCATGGATTATCTGGGTAGTTTCAACCTAACCCCACGGGCCCTTATAAGTGAGAGGGAGGCAAGAATGTCAGAGATTTGGAGAGCTGTACTGCATTTACATGGAAATGGAAAAGTACCAGAGAATTCCCAAATTAACAACAAATAAAATTGTTTATAAAAAAAGGAAAAAGGAAACACAAAAAGAATGAGCTTATACTAAATGGAAGGAATAAAGTAATTATATTGTGTGAATGAACAGAATTCTTACATCAAAAGAAATAGATTGGATGGAGATTTTTTAATATTTTTAAATTTTTAAGTAAACTTTTAAATAAAGGTTTCAAGTTAAAAGAGATAGACTTCACATATACATGGTCAAGTTACTTTTTTCAAGGGTTCAAAGAATATTCAATAGGGACAGTCGTTTCAAGAAATGGTGCTGGGAAAACTAAATCTCCAAATGTAAAAAATGAATTTGGTCTCTTACTGATGTCATATAAAAAATTAACTCAAAATGGATCAAGGATCTAAAACTATAAAACTCTTTGAAGAAGACATAGGACAAAACTTCACAACATTGAATTTGGAGAAGATTTCTTGAAAATTACACCAAAGGCATAGTTAATGAAAAATAACAAACTGCTGATAGTTTTGGTTTTCTTTTTGCGGGGGGGCATGCCACACAGCATGAGGGAACTTAGTTCCCCGACCAGGGATCAACCCCGTGCACCCTGCAGTGGAAACGCAGTCTTAACCACTGGACCGCCAAGGAAGTCCCTAAAAAATTAACAAATTGGACTTCATGAAACAATTTTAAATGTGTACATCAAAAGGTATTACCACAGAGTAAAAAGGCAGACCATAGAATGGGAGAAAATATTTGCAAATCATATATTTGATAAGGGATGGATATCCAGAATATATAGAGAACTCCTAAAACTCAAAAACAACAAAAAGACCTGATTCAAAAATGGGCAAAGGACTTAGACGTTTCTCGAAAGATGTGCAAATGACCAATAAGCACATGAAAAGACGCTCAACATCATTAATCATTAGGGAAATGCAAATCAAAACTACAATGAGATGTCACCTCACACCCATTAGGATGGCTATCATTTAAAAAAATACAAAAAACAAAGCAAAAAATACAGAAAGCATGCCTGGCAGAGGATGTGGAGAAATTGAAACCCTCGTGTACTGTTGGTGGGAGTGTAAAATGGTGCAGCCACTGTGGAAAACAGTATGGCAGCTCCTCCAAAAATTAAAAATAGAAATACCAGATGATCCAGCAATTCCACTTCTGGGTATATACCCAAAAGAATTGAAAGCAGCGTCTCAAAGAGATAATTGTATGCCCATGTTCATAGCAGCATTATTCACAATAGCCAGAAGGTGAAAGCAAATTGTGTCCATTGGCAGTTGAAACGCAAAATGTGGTCTGTCTATACAATGGAATATTATTCAGACATAAAAAGGAAGGAAATTCTGACATATACAACAACATGAATGAACCTGGAGGACATGATGCTAAGTGAAATAAGTCAGTATCAAAAAGACACATACTATATGATTCCACTTATATGAGGTACCTAGAGTAGTCAGATTCATAGAGGCAGAGAGTAAAATCATGATTGCCGGGGACTAGGGAGTTGGGCAAATGGGGAGATGTTGTTTAAGGGACATAGAGTTTCAGTTTTTCAAGATGAAGAGCTCTGGAGTTTTGTTGCACAACAATGTGAGTATAATTAACACTACTAAACCATACCCTAAAAAAATGGTTAAAATGGTAAATCTTATATTACGGGTGTTTGACCACAATTAAACATTTTTAAGACGCAAACTTTATGAAGAAAACACAGCAGTCATAAACCTATGTGCACCAAACTAGCAGCTATATGTTTAAAGTAAAAACTATTAAAATTCCATATGTAAATTGACCAAAATTCAGTTAAATGGGAAAATAATTTCAGACACCATTTTCAGATTTGGGCACAGCGAGGTTTTTTTTTTATAAAAAGTTGAAAATATACATTTTTAGTTTTATCTATGGAAGATTTACAAGCCTTGATCATATGCTGTCTGATACAGTAGCCACTAGCTACACATGACTATTGCGCACTTGAAATGTGCATAGCCCGAACTGATATGTGCTGTAAGTGTGAAATACATACCAGATTTTGAAGACTTAGTATGAAATTTAAACATGTGAACTATAATAACTTTATATTGAGGCAAGTGGGCAAGATGTCAGATTGGAAAGAACTTGAGCTCACTTCCTGCTGCGGGCACAGCAGTATTACAATTTACAGAGCAAATATTGAAGAGAAAGACCTGAAGACTAGCAGAAAAGATCTTCTACAACTAAATATATAAAGAGGGAACCACAAGAAGATGTGCAGGAGAGGTGGAGACAAGGTAGAGTGAAGACCCATACCCTTGGGTGGACGACCCACAAACGCGGGATAATTACAATTGCAGAGGTTCTCCCTAAGGACTGAAGGATATGAGCCTACATTGGGCTTCCCAGCCTGGGGGTCCTGAACCAGGAAGGAGAGCTTCCAGAACATTGGGCTTTGAAGGCCAGTAGGGCTTACTTTCCAGAGAGCCAGGGGGCTGTAGGATATAGAGACTCCACTCTCAAAGGGTGCACACAAAATCTCACACACACTAGGACCCAGGGAAGAAGCAGTAACCTGAAAGGAGCCTGGTTCGGACCTGCCTGCTGATCTTGGAGAGCCTCCCAGAGAGGCAGGAGGCAACAGGAGATCATCCTGGGGATATACACACTGGCAGCAGCTCTACTGGGGAGCTCCATTCTACCACAGTAACACTGTGCTGGCAAGTGACATTTTGGAATCTTCCCTCTAGCTTATTAGCATTGGGACCCAGCCCCACCCACCAGCCTGTCAATACCAGTACTAGGATGCCTCAGGCCAAGTAGCTAGTTGAGTGGAGACACAGGCCCATCCACTAGTAGGCCAGCTTCCTTCGGACCCCCTGAGCTCGCAGCCACCTGGGACATGGCCCCATCTGCCAGAAGGCCCAGGATCTGGCCCTGTCCACCAGAGGGCCCAGGACATGGACTCGCCTACCAGTGCATCAGCACTAGCCCAGGGACCCCCTGGACTTCACCCCACCCTCCAGCAGGCTGATACCAGCTCCAGGACCCTCAGGCCCTGCAGCCAGAGACTCCAGGATCTGGCTCCACCTACCAGTGGGCCAGCATTAGGTATATACATAGATATATATGGCCCCAACATAGGAGAACCTGAATACAAAAAGCAAATATTAACAGACATAAAAAGAGAAGTTGACAGTAAACAACAATATTAGAGTACTTTAAAACCCCACATACATCAATGGATGCATCATTCAGACAAAATCAATAAGGAAACACTGGCCTTAAACAACACATTAGGCCAGGTAGACTTAATAGATATAGATAGAACATTCCATCCAAAAGCAACAGAATACACATTCTTTTCAAGTGCACATGGAACATTCTACAGGGTAGATCACACATTAGGCCACAAAACAAGTCTCAGTAAACTTAAGAAGACTGAAATCATATCAAGCACCTTTTCCAACCACGATGCTATGAAACCAGAAATCAACTACAAGGAAAAAATTGCAAAAAACACAAACACATGAAGGCTAAACAATGTGCTACTAAACAACCAATGGGTCATTGAAGAAATCAAAGAGGAAATTAAAAAATACCTGGAGACAAATGAAAACGAAAACACAACAATCCAAAATCTGTGGGAAACAGCAAAAGTAGTTCTAAGAGGGAAGTTTAGAGCAATACAAGTGTACCTCAGGAAATAAGAAAAATCTCAAATAAACAACCTAACCTTACACCTAAAGTAACTAAAGAGAATAAACAAACCCCAAAGTTAGTATAAAAAAAATAAAGATCTGGGCAGAAATTTAAAAGATCAATGAAACTAAGAACTGATTCTTTGAAAAGATAAACAAAATTGGTAAACCTTCAGCCAGACTCATCAAGAAAAAAGAGAGAGGGCCCAAATAAATAAAATCAGAAATGAGAAAGAGGAAGTCACAACAAACACCACAAAATATATAAAGGATCATAAGAGATTATTGTGAACAATTATATGCCAATAAAATGGACAACCTGGAAGACATGGACAGATTCCTAGAAATGTACAATCTCCCAAAACTGAACCAGGAAGAAACAGAAAATATGAACAGACCAATTACCAATAATGAAATTGAATCAGTAATAAAATACTCCCAAGAAATTGAAGTCCAGGACCAAATGGCTTCACAGGTGAATTCTACCAAACATTTAGAGAAGAGTTAACACCTATCCTTTTCAAACTATTCCAAAAAATAGGAGAGGAAGGAATGCTTCTTAACTCATGCTATGAGGCCAGCATCACCTTGATACCAAAACTAGAAAAAGATATCACACACACAAACACACACATTACAGACCAATGTCACTGATGAACATAGATACAAAAATCTCAACAAAATATTAGCAACTCAGTGGTACATTAAAAAGATCATATACCACAATCAAGTGGGATTTATCCCAGGGATGCATGGATTGTTCAATAGCCACAAATCAGTCAAGGTGATACACCACATTAACAAACTGAAGATTAAAAGCATATGATCATCTCAATAGATGTGGGAAAATCTTTTGACAAAATTCAACATCCATTTATTAAAAAAAAAAAAAACTCCACAAAGTGGGTATAGTGGTAAAATACCTCAGACTAATAAAGGCCATATATGACAAGCCCACAACTAACACCATACTCGGTGGTGAAAAGCTGAAAGCATTTCCTCTAAGATCAGGAACAAGACTCTTGCCACTTTTAATAAACATTGTAAGTCCTGGCCACGGCAATCAGACAAGAAAAAGAAATAAAAGGAATCCAAATTGGAAAGGAATAAGTAAAACTGTCACTCTTTACAGATGACGTGACACTCACTATACACAGAAGATCCTAAAGGCATGATCAAAAACTACTAGAACTCATCAGTGAACTGGGTAAAGTTGTGGGACACAAAACTATTATACAGAAATCTGTTGCATTTCTATACACGGACAATGAACTATTCAAAAAAAGAAATTAATGATACAATTTTATTTTCAATCACATCAAAAAGAATGAAATACCTAGGAATAAATCTAACTAAGGAGGTAAAACATCTATACTAGGAAAACTGTAAGACACTGATGAAAGAAATTGAAAACGACACAGATGGAAAGATACACTGTGCTCATGGATTGGAAGAATTAATATTGTTAAAATGACCATACAGGGCTTCCCTGGTGGCGCAGTGGTTGGGAGTCTGCCTGCTAGTGCAGGAGACACGGGTTCAAGCCCAGGTCCGAGAAGATCCCACACGCCGCAGAGCGGCTAGGCCCATGAGCCACAACTATTGAGTCTGCGCGTCTGGAGCCTGTGCTCTGCAAAAGGAGAGTCCGCGATAGTGAGAGGCCCATGCACTGCGATGAAGAGTGGCCCCCGCTTGCCACAACTAGAGAAAGCCCTCACACAGAAATGAAGATCCAACACAGCAAAAATAAATAAATTAATTAATAAACTCCTACCCCCAACATCTTCTTTAAAAAAAAAAAATGACCATACAACCCAAGGCAAACTACAGATTCAACACAATACCTATTAAAACACCAACAGCATTTTTCACAGAATGAGAACAAATAATTCTAAAACTTGTATGGAAACAGAAAAGACACTGAATAACCAAAAAAAAAAAAAAAACCTTGAGAGAGAAGAACAGAACTGGAGCAGCGACAAGGATGGACCTAGAGATTATCATACTAAGTGAAGTTAAGTCAGACAGAGAAAGAAAATAATCATGTGATATCACTTATATGTGGAATCTAAAAAAATGATACAAATGAACTTATTTACAAAACAGAAACAGATTCACAGACACAGAAGAGAAACTTATGGTTACCAAAGGGGAAGGACAGGGGAGGGTTAAATTAGGAGCTTCGGATTAACAGATTCACATCACTATATATAAAATAGATACATAGCAAGTTCTTACTGTATAACACAGGGAACTGTATTCAATACCTTGTAATAATCTATAATGGAAAAGAATCTGAAAAAGAATATATATCTGAATAACTTTGCTGTACAACAGAAATTAACACAACATTGTAAATTAACTACACTTCAATTTTTAAAAACAGCAGAACTGGAGGTGTCATGCCCCTGGTTTCAAACTATACTACAAAGCTACAGTGATTAAAACAGTATGGTACTTCAGTCTATGATTGAAGGCAATTTGTGGGATGATACACATAGAGGAAACACCATGTAAAAAACTTCTTCTTGCTGTTAATGTTAGTGTATGTTAGCTGTGAGTGCTGCTCCAACTATGTTTGCAACTGTACATGCCAAATCTGATAGCCCAGAAACCATCACAAACAAACTTCCCTTGACGGAAAGAAAACTTATGATCCCAGTGAGGGTTAAAAAAGAAAGATAGGGGCTTCCCTGATGGCGCAGTGGTTGACAGTCCACCTGCCGATGCAGGGGACATGGGTTCATGCCCCGGTCTGGGAAGATCCCACATGCCGCGGAGCGCCTGGGCCCATGAGCCATAGCCGCTGAGCCTGCGCGTCCAGAGCCTGTGCTCCACAACGGGAGAGGCCACAACAGTGAGAGGCCCGTGTACCGAAAAAAAAAAGAAAGATAAAGAAGCCAAGCACAACTGGTAGAATCTGGACACGTAAGTAATAAAAACTGGGGATTATTTAAAGCGTTCATTTGGAAATATGAAAAGATGGTCATATTCCCCACTGCTATTATTTCATTTTATTTTTTAAAAAGAACATGTTATTTATTTATTTTTACTATTTATTTTATTTATTTATTTTTGGCTGCATTGGGTCTTTGTTGCTGCGCGCGGGCTTTCTCTAGTTGCGGCGAGCAGGGGCTACTCTTCATTGTAGTGCGTGGGCTTCTCATTGTGGTGGCTTCTCTTGTTGCAGAGCACTGGCTGTAGGAGCGTGGGCTTCAGTAGCTGTAGCACGAGGGCTCAGTAGTTGTGGCTCACGGGCTCTAGAGCACAGGCTCAGTAGTTGTGGTGCACAGCTTAGTAGTTGTGGTGCACAGGCTTAGTTGCTCCGCAGCATGTGGGATCTTCCCGGACCAGGGATTGAACCCATGTCCCCTGCATTGGCAGGTGGATTCTTAACCACTGCCCTACCAGGGAAGCCCCCCACGGCTGTTATTTTAAATAAAAATGTTGAGAATCACACACACACAAAAACAGAATGGTACTGGCACAAAAACAGACACATAGATCAATGCAACAGAATATAGAGCAGAAATAAACCCACACTTATATGGGCAATTAATCTATGACAAAGGTGGTAAGAATATACAATGAGGGGAAGACAGCCTCTTCAGTAAATGGTGTTGGGAAAACACAACTACATACAAAAGATCAAACTGGATTACTCTCTCACACCATGCACAAAAATAAATTCAAAATAGATTAAAGACTTAAATGTAAGACCTGAAACCATAAAACTTCTAGAAGAAAACACAGGCAGTATACTCTTTAACTTCAATATTAGTAAATTTTTTTGGATATGTCTCCTTAAGCAAGGGAAACAAAAGCAAAATAAACAAATGGGACGATATCAAACTAAAATCTTTTTTTCATGTAATAATATATATTTTAATATCAGATTTGTGTAGTGATTTAGAACAATAAATATCACACAGTGAAAAATTTATCATAAACTAAACGCAATAACAAGAGGAAACAAATGCTCATGTACACATTACCAGGGTCTTTACAGTAAATTACAGTGTAGCGTTCCATCACAGCATATTTGCATACAAAGCTGCTAACGTGGACACTGAAAGAAGTCTGTCCTGTAGCTCTTTAATCTTGATTTAATAAAGTCTGTACAGTATCAAATAATATCAGAAGTCTAAAAAAATGCAGTGAGTTTTTATATCATGTTTATAAATTATTGTTTATATACCATTAAAAAAATAAGGTCAAAAGTGCAGTTTTAAAAAAAGTAGAAATTGTTATTCTTGGTAAGAACTAGAAAAATGTATTATCCCAAATAAGAAGCAATCTAAAGGCTTATACAATTTCTTAGGCATTTTCCTTTAACTCTCGTACAACCTTGGTTATCATATCCTATAAGATAAACCAACACAAAGGGAGTGAGATAATCTTTTTATAAAAATAATAAAAGACACAGGAAGTGAATATAATGATAGGCCTCCCCGAAATGAATTAAATGACTTTTTGCTCACAGGAGTGAATGGGCTATCACTGAATGTGATAAAACTTGGGGAATTTCAAAGCATTTCTAAAAATTTTAATCGTTTTCAAGTTTTTAGGTATAACTGGCAATGGTGCATACATCCCAGGATTATGAAACTTTCTCGTATAATATAACTAAGACAAAATGTGACTTAAAGGTGCTAAATCATATCACAGAAAATAAAGGCTAAGGATCCAGTAATTAAAAGGCAGCAGTATAGAAACCAGTCAAGAAGAAGCAGATGGACAGAACACAACTCTGTGTCTTAATTGGCACTTACCACAGTAACTAGTTATATTTTGACAAATTCTAGAACAAATGCCTATATTGAAATACGTGTGATACATGAACCATTTATATAAGAAACTGAAAGGGTAAAATTACTGCCTTATAAAACAAATTAAATTTAGAGAAAAGAAAAAATAAAAGGAATGTGAAGAAAAATCTTACTTTTAAACTTACTGTGGGATCAAAATATTGACAGAGCTGTGTCAATCAAGAGCAGTCTTCCTGCTGCTAAGACAGGCAGGCAGCTGAGCCTGGCGCATCACTACCCCTCCTCTCTCCAAATGCTACTGAGCAATAGTTGCTTAGTTTTTGTTTTTCACTGAATGGAGTAAGTTCCTTGTTTGGGTTAACATATATAGACTGCCTGAGATCATAAAAACTGCACCATTACATTAGATTAATGGGGATTGAAGGTCTTCCTAGTTCTGACAGGAGAAAAGGGTTAGCTGCTGAAGACAGTACGGGTGCTCTGTAGCACCCATACTTAATTAATGTAATTAATGTCACCTTCAGTAGAAGATTAAAAATCGATGGCTAGGGTGGGAGGGAGGGAGACACAAGAGGGAGGAGATATGGGGATATACGTATATGTATAACTGATTCACTTTGTTATAAAGCAGAAACCAACACACCACTGTAAAGCAATTATACTCCAATAAAGATGTTTAAAAAAAAAATCGATGGCTGTGGATGCTTGTGCAGAATCTTCCCTCCCTCTGACAAATTTCACAGGGAATCTCTTCCATTACTCTGTCTTCTAGGGCCTGTTCAGGGCACTCATGTGCCTGCTTGAAAGTGTAGCTTCTCTTTTTGAAGATGCTATTAAATGTTTTCATTGGCTGCCGTTGTGCAGAACCATTCTGGAAGGGAAGTTCCATGGAACTCAGGTTGGTCCTGCTTTGCTTGATGCTGGGTGCCTGCAATCCACAGTGATGGTCGTGGATGCATGGCGACGCAGTGGAGGAGCGCCGCGCCTTCTGGTAGCTGTCCAGTTCCTCCGACAGGTCTGCAGATGTCTCCTTGTCTCTCGGTGAAAACAGTTCATAATGAGAGGATCAAACTCTTCGTGAAATCCAGTTTTATTAAAAGCAGTTTTGCAAGCCATGACCTTTTTTCAAGGCTGTTTCACTTGTACTTAAATAGAAATAATGAGAAGGACCAAGACAATCCCTGACGCAATGCCAACAACTGTTCCGTGAGTTTTAGTGATTTGTTCAAGCAGTCCTGCTTTTTTCTTTTCTTTACAATGATTTTCATCCCAAGGGTGTGCACAGTTTTGAACCCCATTACAGATTAAAGAATTATTGATGCACATGTTGCTATGGCAAAAGAAAGTGCTGTCTGTGCAGGGAGGCTCCACAAAGGAAGTAAAAAGCATTCTGGGGCTTCCCTGGTGGCACTGTGGTTGAGAGTCCGTCTGCCGATGCAGGGGACGCGGGTTCGTGCCCCGGTCCAGGAAGATCCCACATGCCGCGGAGCGGCTGGGCCCGTGAGCCATGGCCACTGAGCCTGCGCGTCCGGAGCCTGTGTTCCGCAACGGGAGAGGCCACAGCAGTGAGAGGCCCGAGTACCGCAAAAAAAAAAAAAAGAAAAAAATAAGCATTCTGAACGTGCTAAGCCGACTACCTTCATCAGCCCACATTCGTATCACCCCAACTCCTGTTTTAAGCATTACATCATGGGCCACAGTGCTACAAAACTTGGCCTTCAGATTTTCAATAGAACTGCTCCCATCATAGACTGCAACGAAGTTTCTCTTGCATTCATTTGAGTGCTCCATTTGATAATCTAGGAACCTCAAATAAATCTTATCTTTTGGAGTAGCTTTAATCATCCACATGCAATCAACCACTTGGCCGGGTTTTCTTTTCTCCCCTTGTTCTACCTGACTCCAACGTACTATTCCGTCAGCTCCTGACAATTCAAACTGGCCATCTCCTAGGTAAGTAAAGTCTGAATCTGGAATAAACGAATATTTTGCTAGAAATTCCAGTCCTTCAAGTTCTTCATCGGAACTGAACTTAATCCACATGAATCGCCCTGTTGATCTAATTAATGGAGGGCTTTTCACACCACAGTCACGATCTACATGTGGAGAGAAACCAAACGGCCCGTCTCGAACTTCCAAGTGATCAAACCGACATTCAAATGATGGTTCTAATACAATAATGTTCATCAAAGGTCAGCTGTGTTTTTTGACGTGAAGCAGCTTCCAAAATGTAGATACATTCCTTGTTTGGTGGATATGAGTCAAGATAATCTGGTGAAGCAAAATGACCTCCATTGCTGGTTCGAACCCAAAGGCCACGCTGGGTTGCAGGCATGTGCTTGATTCCAATATTTTGTCCATCTTGGGTCTTTTGGGCCACAGCAATCCCTTCCACTGCGAGTATTGTTATTAACCACACAGGATGGAGCAGAGCTGCTCCAGAGCCATGATCCCGAGCTGCCCGGTGCTTCGCTGTGGGGCCGAGGAGGCGGCGGCGGCAGCCCCGCTCCATCCCCATCGCCCGCCACCAGGTTGCTCCCCAAGGGGTAGGGCTCAGGTCCTGCAGCCCGCCATGCCCGAGCCTCCTGGCGGGCTCTTGCGCTGCCCCAGCCCCGAGACGGGCGCTGCCGCTTGCTCCGCAGCGCTCAGTCCCATCGACCGCCTCGGAGCTGGGGAGCGCGGACCGGAGGGACCTGACCTGCGCCGTCAGCCTGCGGCCGCGGCACAAACCCCACCCAAGTTCAAACTAAAATTTTTTGAACAGCAAAGGAAATTAGTAACAAAAGGAAAAGGCCACTTACTGAATGGGTGAAGATATTTGCAAATGATGTACCTGATAAGGGGTTAATATCCAAAATATGGGAAGAAAACATACAAGTCAACAACGACAACAAATAACATGATTAAAACTCGGCAGAGGACTCAAATAGACATTTTTCCAGAGCAAACAGACAGATGGCCAATAGGCACATGAAAAAATTCTCAACATCATTAATCATCAAGGAAACGCAAATCAAAACCACAATAAGATTATCGCTGCACACCTGTCAGAATGGCTATTATCAAAAAGACAATAAGTAACAAGTGTTGGTGAGGATGTAGAGAAAAGGGAACCCTCGTACACTGTTGGTGGAAAAGTAAATTGGGGAAGCCACTATAGAAAACAACATGAAGGGTCCTCAAAAAATTAAAAATAGAAACCCCACATGATCCAGCATTTCTACTTCTGGGCACTTAACCAAAGAAAAGAAAACACCAATTAGAAAATATATATGCATCCCTATGTTCACTGTGGCATTATTTACAATAGACAAGAATATTGGCTATTGCATATTACTCAGACATAAAAAAGAATGGAATCTTGTTTTTGTGACAACATGGATGGACCTGGGGCTATTATGCTTAGTGAAATAAGTCAGATAGAGAAAGACAAATACTGTATGATTTCACTTACATGTGGAAAATAAAAGGCAAAGCAAATGAACAACATGAACAACTATAACAAAACAGAGAGAACTTCCGGGAAGATAGCGGAAGAGTAAGATGCGGAGATCACCTTCCTCCCCACAGATACACCAGAAATACATCTACACATGGAACAACTCCTATAGAACACCTATTGAATGCTGGCAGAAGACCTCAGACCTCCCAAAAGGCAAGAAACCCCCCCACGTACCTGGGTAGGGAAAAAGAAAAAAGAATAAACAGAGACAAAAGGATAGGGACGGGACCTGCACAAGTGGGAGGGAGCTGTGAAGGAGGAAAGGTTCCCACACACTAGGACCCCCTTCGCGGGCAGAGACTGCGGGTGGCGGAGCGGGGAAGCTTCGGAGCCACGGAGGAGAGCACGGAGGAGGACAAAGCGGAGAGGTTCCCGCACAGAGGATCGGTGCCGACCGGCAATCACCAGCCCGAGAGGCTTGTCAGTTCACCCGCCGGGGCGGGCGGGGCTGGGAGCCGAGGCTCGGGCTTCGGTCGGAGAGCAGGGAGAGGACTGGCGGCGTGAACACAGCCTGCAGGGGTTAGTGCGCCACGGCTAGCCGGGAGGGAGTCCGAGGAGAAGTCTGGACCTGCCGAAGAGGCAAGAGACTTCTTACCACTTTGTTTCCTGGTGCGCGAGGAGAGGGGATTAAGAGCTCCAGAGACGGGCGCGAGCCGCGGCTATCAGCGCAGACCCCAGAGACGGGCATGAGACACTAAGGCTGCTGCTGCGGCCACCAAGAAGCCTGTGTGCGAACACAGGTCACTATCCACACCCCCCTTCCGGGGAGCCTGTGCAGCCCACCACTGCCAGGGTCCCGGGATCCAGGGACAACTCCCCCGGGAGAACGCATGGCGTGCCTCAGGCTGGTGCAACGTCACGCCGCCTCTGCCGCCGCAGGCCCGCCCTGCACTCCGTGCCCCTCCCTCCCCGCGGCCTGAGTGAGCCAGAGCCCCCGAATCAGCGGCTCCTTTAACCCTGTCCTGTCTGAGCGAAGAACAGACGCCCTCCGGCGACCTACAAGCAGAGGCCGGGCCAAATCCAAAGCTGAGCCCCTGGGAGCTGTAAGAACAAAGAAGAGAAAGGGATATCTCTCCCAGCAGCCTCAGAAGCAGCGGATTAAAGCTCCACAATCAGCTTGATGTACCTGCATCTGTGGAATACATGAATAGACAATGAATCATCCCAAATTGAGGAGGTGGACTTTGAGAGCAAGATTTATGATTTTTTCCCCTTTTCCTCTTTTTGATGAAAGGCTCTTGGTGCTGCAGCCAGGAGTCAGTGCTGTGCCTCTGAGTGGGAGAGCCAACTTCAGGACACTGGTCCACAAGAGACCTCCCAGCTCCACGTAATATCAAACGGCGAAAATCTCCCAGAGATCTCCATCTCAACACCAGCACCCAGCTTCACTCAATGACCAGCAAGCTACAGTGCTGGACATCCTATGCCAAACAACTAGCAAGACAGGAACACAACCCCACCCATTAGCAGAGAGGCTGCCCAAAATCATAACAAGTCCACAGACACTCCAAAACACACCACCAGACGTGGACCTGCCCACCAGAAAGACAAGATCCAGCCTCATCCACCAGAACACAGGCACTAGTTCCCTCCACCAGGAAGCCTACACAATCCACTGAACCAACCTTAGCCACTGGAGACAGATGCCAAAAACAACGGGAACTACAAACCTGCAGCCTGCAAAAAGGAGACCCCAAACACAGTAAGATAAGCAAAATGAAAAGACAGAAAAACACACAGCAGATGAAGCAGCAAGATAAAAACCCATCACCTAACAAATGAAGAGGAAATAGGCAGTCTACCTGAAAAAGAATTCAGAGTAATGATAGTAAAGATGATCCAAATCTTGGAAATAGAATAGACAAAATGCAAGAAACATTTAACAAGGACCTAGAAGAACTAAAGATGAAACAAACAGTGATGAACAACACAATAAATGAAATTAAAAATACTCTAGATGGGATCAATAGCAGAATAACTGAGGCAGAAGAACAGATAAGTGACCTGGAAGATAAAATAGTGGAAATAACTACTGCAGAGCAGAATAAAGAAAAAAGAATGAAAAGAACTGAGGACAGTCTCAGAGACCTCTGGGACAACATTAAACGCACCAACGTTCGAATTATAGGGGTTCCAGAAGAAGAAGAGAAAAAGAAAGGGACTGAGAAAATATTTGAAGAGATTATAGTAGAAAACTTCCCTAATATGGGAAAGGAAATACTTAATCAAGTCCAGGAAGCACAGAGAGTCCCATACAGGATAAATCCAAGGAGAAATACGCCAAGACACATATTATTCAAACTGTCAAAAATTAAATACAAAGAAAACATATTAAAGCAGCAAGGGAAAAACAACAAATAACACACAAGGGAATCCCCATGAGGTTAACAGCTGATCTTTCAGCAGAAACTCTGCAAGCCAGAAGGGACTGGCAGGACATACTTCAAGTGATGAAGGAGAAAAACCTGCAACCAAGATTACTCTACCCAGCAAGGATCTCATTCAGATTTGATGGAGAAATTAAAACCTTTAGAGACAAGCAAAAGCTGAGACAGTTCAGCACCACCAAACCAGCTTTACAACAACTGCTAAAGGAACTTCTCTAGGCAAGAAACACAAGAGAAGGAAAAGACCTACAATAATGAACCCAAGACAATTAAGAAAATAGGAATAGGAACATACATATCGATAATTACCTTACATGTAAATGGACTAAATGCTCCCACCAAAAGACACAGATTGGCTGAATGGATACAAAAACAAGACCCATATATTTGCTGTCTACAAGAGACCCACTTCAGACCTAGAGACACATACAGACTGAAAGTAAGGGGATGGAAAAAGATGTTTCATACAAATGGAAACCAAAAGAAACCTGGAGTAGCAATTCTCATATTAGACAAAATAGACTTTAAAATAAAGACTATTAGAAGAGACAAAGCAGGACACTACATAATGATCAAGGGATCGATCCAAGAAGAAGATATAACAGTTGTAAATATTTATGCACTCAACATAGGAGTACCTCAATACATAAGGTAAATACTAACAGCCATAAAAGGGGAAATCGACAGTAACACATTCATAGTAGGGGACTTTAACACCCCACTTTCACCAATGGACAGATCATCCAAAATGAAAATAACTAAGGAAACACAAGCTTTAAATGATACATTAAACAAGATGGACTTAATTGATATTTATAGGACATTCCATCCAAAAACAACAGAATACACATTTTTCTCAAGTGCTCATGGAACATTCTCCAGGATAGATCATATCTTGGGTCACAAATCAAGCCTTGGTAAATTTAAGAAAATTGAAATTGTATCAAGTATCTTTTCTGATCACAGCGCTATGAGACTAGATATCAATTACAGGAAAAGATCTGTAAAAAATACAAACACACGGAGGCTAAACAATACACTACTTAATAACGAAGTGATCACTGAAGAAGTCAAAGAGGAAATCAAAAAATACCTAGAAACAAATGACAATGGAGACATGACGACCCAAAATCTATGGGATGCAGCAAAAGTAGTTCTAAGAGGGAAGTTTATAGCAATACAATCCTACCTTAAGAAACAGGAAACACCTCGAATAAACAACCTATCCTTGCACCTAAAGCAATTAGAGAAAGAAGAACAAAAAAACCCCAAAGCTAGCAGAAGGAAAGAAATCATAAAAATCAGATCAGAAATAAATGAAAAAGAAATGAAGGAAACAATAGCAAAGATCAATAAAACTAAAAGCTGGTTCTTTGAGAAGATAAACAAAATTGATAAACCATTAGCCAGACTCATCAAGAAAAAAAGGGAGAAGACTCAAATCAATACAATTAGAAATGAAAAAGGAGAAGTAACAACTGACACTGCAGAAATACAAAGGATCATGAGAGATTACTACAAGCAAATCTATGCCAATAAAATGGACAACCTGGAAGAAATGGAGAAATTCTTAGAAATGCACAACCTGCCAAGACTGAATCAGGAAGAAATAGAAAATATGAACAGACCAATCACAAGCACTGAAATTGAAACTGTGATTAAAAATCTTCCAACAAACAAAAGTCCAGGACCAGATGGCTTCACAGGCAAATTCTATCAAACATTTAGAAAAGAGTTACACCTATCCTTCTCAAACTCTTCCAAAATATAGCAGAGGGAGGAACACTCCCAAATGCATTCTACGAGGCCACCATCACCCTGATACCAAAACCAGACAAGGATGTCACAAAGACAGAAAACTACAGGCCAACATCACTGATGAAAATAGATGCAAAAATCCTCAACAAAATACTAGCAAACAGAATCCAACAGCACATTAAACGGATCATACACCATGATCAAGTGGGGTTTATTCCAGGAATGCAAGGATTCTTCAATATATGCAATTCAATCAACATGATACACCATATTAACAAATTGAAGGAGAAAAACCATATGATCATCTCAATAGATGCAGAGAAAGCTTTCGACAAAATTCAACACCCATTTATGATAAAAAACCCTGCAGAAAGTAGGCATAGAGGGAACTTTCCTCAACATAATAAAGGCCATATATGACAGACCCACAGCCAACATCGTCCTCAATGGTGAAAAACTGAAAGCATTTCCACTAAGATCAGGAACAAGACAAGGTTGCCCACTCTCACCACTCTCATTCAACATAGTTTTGGAAGTTTTAGCCACAGCAATCAGAGAAGAAAAGGAAATAAAAGGAATCCAAATCGGAAAAGAAGAAGTAAAGCTGTCACTGTTTGTAGATGACATGATACTATACATAGAGAATCCTAAAGATGCTACCAGAAAACTACTAGAGTGAATCAATGAATTTGGTAGAGTAGCAGGATACAAAATCAGTGTACACAATCTCTTGCATTCCTATACACTAATGATGAAAAATCTGAAAGAGAAATTAAGGAAACACTCCCATTTAACATTGCAACAAAAAGAATAAAATATCTAGGAATAAACCTACCTAAGGAGACAAAAGACCTGTATGCAGAAAATTATAAGACACTGATGAAAGAAATTAAAGATGATACAAATAGATGGAGAGATATACCATGTTCTTGGATTGGAAGAATCAACATTGTGAAAATGACTCTACTACCCAAAGCAATCTACAGATTCAATGCAATCCCTATCAAACTACCACTGGCATTTTTCACAGAACTAGAACAAAATATTTCACAATTTGTATGGAAACACAAAAGACCCCGAATAGCCAAGGAAATCTTGAGAACGAAAAATGGAGCTGGAGGAATCAGGCTCCCTGACTTCAGACTATACTACAAAGCTACAGTAATCAAGACAGTATGGTACTGGCACAAAAACAGAAATATAGATCAATGGAACAGGACAGGAAGCCCAGAGATAAACCCACGCACATATGGTCACCTTATCTTTGATAAAGGAGGCAGGAATGTACAGTGGAGAAAGGACAGCCTCTTCAATAAGTGGTGCTGGGAAAACTGGACAGGTACATGTAAAAGTATGAGATTAGATCACTCCCTAACACCATACACAAAAATAAGCTCAAAATGGATTAAAGACCTAAATGTAAGGCCAGAAACTATCAAACTGTTAGAGGAATACATACGCAGGACACTCTATGACATCAATCACAGCAAGATCCTTTTTGACCCACCTCCTAGAGAAATGAAAATAAAAACAAAAATAAACAAATGGGACCTAATAAAACTTCAAAGCTTTTGCACAGCAAAAGAAACCATAAACAAGACTAAAAGACAACCCTCAGAGTGGGAGAAAATATTAAATATAAAATATAAATAAAATATTAAAACATAAGCTCATGCAGCTTAATAACAAAGAAACAAACAATGCAATCCAAAAATGGGCAGAAGACCTAAATAGACATTTCTCCAAAGAAGATATACAGACTGCCAACAAACACATGAAAGAATGCTCGACATCACTAATCATTAGAGAAATGCAAATCAAAACTACAATGAGATATCATCTCACACCAGTCAGAATGGCCATCATCAAAAAATCTAGAAACAATAAATGCTGGAGAGGATGTGTAGTAAAGGGAACCTTCTTGCACTGTTGGTGGGAATGTAAATTGATACAGCCACTGTGGAGAACAGTATGGAGGTTCCTTAAAAAACTAAAAATAGAACTACCATATGACCCAGCAATCCCACTACTGGGCATATACCCTGAGAAAACCATAATTCAAAAAGAGTCATGGGCCTTGCCTGGTGGCGCAGTGGTTGAGAGTCCGCCTGCCGATGCAGGGGACACAGGTTCGTGCCCTGGTCCGGGAAGATCCCACATGCCGCGGAGCGGCTGCGCCCGTGAGCCATGGCCACTGAGCCTGCGCCTCCAGAGCCTGTGCTCCGCAACGGGAGAGGCCACAATGGTAAGAGGCCCGCGTACAGCAAGAAAAAAAAAAGAGTCATGTACCATAATGTTCATTGCAGCTCTATTTACAATAGCCAGGAGATGGAAACAACCTAAGTGTCCATCATCGGATGAATGGATAAAGAAGATGTGGCACATATATACAATGGAAAATTACTCAGCCATAAAAAGAAACGAAATTGAGCTATTTGTAATGAGGTGGATAGACCTAGAGTCTGTCATACAGAGTGAAGTAAGTCAGAAAGAGAGAGACAAATACCGTATGCTAACACATATATATGGAATTTAAGAAAAAAAAATGTCATGAAGAACCTAGGGGTAAAACAGGAATAAAGACACAGACCTACTAGAGAATGTACTTGAGGATATGGGGAGGGGGAAGGGTAAGCTGTGACAAAGTGAGAGAGAGGCATGGACATATATACACTACCAAACGTAAGGTAGATAGCTAGTGGGAAGCAGCCGCATAGCACAGGGAGATCAGCTCGGTGCTTTGTGACCACCTAGATGGGTGGGATAGGGAGGGTGGGAGGGAGGGAGACGCAAGAGGGAAGAGATATGGGAACATATGTGTATATATATAACTGATTCATTTTGTTGTAAAGCAGAAACTAACACACCACTGTAAAGCAATTATACTCCAATAAAGATGTTAAAAAAAACAAACAGAAACAGACTCATAGATACAGAGAACAAACAGGTAGTTGATAGAGTGAAGGGGAGTAGGGGAAGAAGAGAAATGGGTGGGAGGGATTAAGATACAAACTTCAGTTGCAAAATATATGTTACAGGTAAGAAATTAGAGTGTGAAAAATACTGTCAACAATTACGTAATATCTTTCTACGGTGAATATCATAGCCTGATTTACTGTAGTGATTATTTTGAAGTGTATGGAAGTACTGAATCACTATGTAGTGTGATAGGAGCTAACATAGTGCTGTAGGTCAATTATACTTCAAAAACAAACAAACAAGCTTATAGAAATAGAAATTCAATTTGTGGCCACCAGAAGCGTGGAATAGGGGGAGGGGGAATTGGATGAAGGCGGTCAAAGGGTACAAACTTCCAGTTGTAAGAGAAATAAGTGCTAGGGATGTAATGTACAACATGGTAAAGATAATTAGCACTGCTCTATGTTATCTATGAAAGTCGCTGAGAGTAAATTCTAAGAGTTCTCATCCTAAGGAAAAAAAATGTTCTGTTCCTTTAATTTTGGATCCATATGCGATGATGGGTGATCACTAAACTTACTGTGGTAAGCATCTCATGATCTAGGTAAGTCAATCACTATGCTGTCCACCTTAAGCTTATACAGTGCTGCATGTCAATTATATCTCAATAAAACTGGAAGAAACAATGGCAAATGAGTACCTGAAAAAATTTTTATATTGAGTATATGTTTAATGGATCATGTTTTTGATATATTTGATTCAATAAAATATATTACTAAAATTAATTTTAACACTCATTTTGCTTTTTTTAATATGTCTACTAAAAAGCTTTCAATTACATATGTGGCTTGCAGTATATTTCTATTGGATAATTCTGTACTAGACCATAAAGAAAACCTATTAAGAAATTTTTTAAAGCAGTGACCCCACAAGAAACATTCTCTGATTATAATTCAAAATCATTAGAGAAAAATAAGAGAATGATGGCTACAAAACATCTTAACTATATGGGAATTAAGAAACAACCTTGTTAAAAAAAATAGATAGCCACGGACTCAAAGAGGAAATCAATAATGTAAATTTAAGAGAAAGAAAATGAGAGCAATTTATACCAAAATCTAAGGATTCAAGAAAACGTTTTATGTATGACCTTCAATTCTTCGTTATTAAGAAAACATAAAGGAACTTAATGCTTACCTAAGGAAATGAGAAAAACAGCTATAACATAAATCAAGGGATACAAGGATGATAGCATTAATAAAAACAATAAGCTGCGATTAATGAAATAGAAAACAAAAATAGTAAAAAGAATAAGCAAATCCAGAAGTTATTTCTTTGAGAAGACCAATAATATAATTCAACCCATCATAAACTTTAAGAAGGAAAAGGAACAAAAATATTAAAACTTTAGACTTTAGTCTTTCATATTTTGAGAAGAATTTCCATAAACATTTAAAGGAGTCACATCTAAGGGTAAACCAAGCCAAATAAATAAGAATGACAAAATCTCAAAGTAAAACAAAAGCTAGTGGAAAAAAAAAAGATAATGCTGTGCTTACAATGTACAAAACTTGAGAATTTCAGTGTAAATGATCTTTCATGTACCAAATAAACTGGCACAAACATATCTACGTGCCTCCAGATGACACACCTTGGCTTGCTTGGCACCTTTTAAGTAATGATAATAGATAATATTTGTGTGCTCTCTGTGACAGTATTGAGGTCAGAATGGTTAGGTCACCCACCCAAGGTCATTCAGCTATAAAATGGTAGTGAGGATTTGAACCAATGCAGTCTACTCTAGAGAATATATTCACACAGAAAAAGTAAAAAGAAAAGAGTGGCAATTGTTTTTTAAAATGCCTCCCTACTTTCTCTTTTTACAAATCTAATATATACATACATATTTCATAATTGGTCAAATGCATTGCATATAGGAAGAAAAAACCAGTAGAATAGATCCTTTATGGTGTGAGCAAAAAAGAAAAATGAAGTTAGAGTCCTGTGCAATAACAAATACTACATTAATAAAAAGAGATACAAAAGTAAGAATACAAAAACTATAAGAGATCTAAAGTCACGGAAGTTAATATAAATTCAGTGACTATTACATAAAAGGGCAAAAAGGATGGCTAACTCAGTGGATTAAGGAACAAATCTGGCCCCCAAGAGTCCTATTTCAATTAAACTCAAATATTCAGGTTTAACCTAAGAAGACTCTGAAAGGATGAGGAAAGCAGTAGTTCCGGTCATGGAAACTTGGGGTGGGGTGGCTTGGGCCGGGGTAGGTTTGGTGATGTGGTCAGCCCCTGCTAACAAACCCTTCCTCTTTGAGACTCATTTCTCAGCATCACTGTCCCCACCTTCACTGAGTTTATAGGCTCAGTTTTACCTCCTCTCTAGCCCCTGCCACTATGCTTTGATGCCCTCAGTGTCCCAAGCAGAAGACCTATCTGACATGCCATCAAACTCTGGTACATCCCCACATTTTACTCCAGACACCAACTCCTGGTCAGAAGACTTCTCATCAGCACAGCTCCATCTCTGAAAAGTTGGACTCAATTATTTCTTTCTCTGATCACAGAGACCCCAACTTCTCTCTCTGGCATTGTCTCACTTCCACTTAATTTTTCGACCTCTCTGAAACTTCTGCTTCCTTTTGGTGTTTAGGTCTCCTGTGACCACACCTCCGTCCATTCCAAGACAAAACCACTAAGAACTATCAGGTCAGCCAATGTAATTGGGACTTCCCTGGTGGAGCAGTGGTTAAGAATCCGCCTGCCAGTGCAGGGGACACGGGTTCGAGCCCTGGTCTGGGAAGATCCCATATGCCATGGAGCAACTAAGCCCATGCACCACAACTACTGAGCCTGCGCTCTAGAGCCCGTGAGCCACAACTACTGAGCCCGTGTGCCACAACTACTGAAACCCACGCACCTAGAGCTCGTGCTCCGCAACAAGAGAAGCCACCACAATGAGAAGCCCGCGCACCGCAACGAGGAGTAGCCCCCACTTGCCACAACTAGAGAAAGCCCGTGTGTAGCAACAAAGACCCAATGCAGCCAAAAATAAACAAATTAATTAATTAAGTTAAAAAACAACAGCAACAACAACAAACAAAGCCAGGCTTGTAAAAAAAAAAGAAGTGTTTAAAAAATATTTTTAAACAAATGTAATTTGCCAGTTCTCATCCTTCTTGAACACCCTCAAGCAAAAACCCCTGATGGATGGATTCACAGCTCAAGTTCTCTGTTCCTACTCAGCTGGAGAAAATTGCACAACTGTTACGAACGTGCCTTTACTAAAGGGTGATCACGGTTGAATCACACCATTGCTTGTCAATCCTATTATGGACCCTCACCCCTTCCTCTCATTCCTCTCAAAGACCATCGCAAACCTTTACTGCACTGCTGGAGGCACTTTAACAATTTATCTCACCAAAGACTGTTAGAAGGAGAATGAGAGGTGGAAATCTTTTTTTTTTTTTTTTTTTTTGCGGGCCACTCACTGTTGTGGCCTCTCCCATTGCGGAGCACAGGCTCCGGACGCGCAGGCTCAGCGGCCATGGCTCACGGGCCCAGCCGCTCCGCGGCACGTGGGATTTTCCCGGACCGGGGCACGAACCCGCGTCCCGCGCATCGGCAGGCGGACTCTCAATCACTGCGCCACCAGGGAAGCCCGGTGGAAATCTTTAAAAAGATCAGTAGATAAATAAGCACCTGGAAGTAAGTTGTTTTTTAAAACAATAGGCTCCACTTGGAACATTGATTGAATAAAAGCACCAATACAGACCCGAGATAATGGTTTCCTGTTGGCACAGTTGATACCCCCAATGAAGACCATGTTGGGCATGATTGGCCGGGGGTAGTCCATCACAAAGTCTCCTCTGAACAGCCAAATGGATGCAGAGTCAAAAATTTCCACCAGCGACACCTCTCTGTGAAGAAGCTCAGAGGCCATACGTGCATAAGGAGTAAAAGAAAGTTGGCAAATGTACTTGAAGCTCAAAGGGTAGAGCAGGTTCTTGACCCTTTGGAAGAATGTCATGTGGTCTGAATTCATTGTTAGTAAACTAGGAACATACGAAAAAGGCTTTGGGCATGCTGTGCCCTCAGTATCTAAGTTACATGGAATGGCACGCAAAAAAAACACAGCTGGAATCGACAGGTACTTAGCCAGCACCGCTCCGCAGGGGTAAACGGGGTCCGTTAAAACCACATCAAAGGAACTGGCATTCAGGTGCCTAATCAGGTCCCTGTTATACAATAGTTCCTCACAAGACCTTTGAAAGACCAAAGACACATTTTTCAAAGAGGCCATAGTTTCCAAAAACAGTGTTAGAAAATGTATTCTTTCAAAAAACAGATGAGTCTTGCCTGTCACGATGTAATCAAATTCATCCTGGGTGTATGGGACAGCATAGGTTCTCATGGTGAAAAAGTCCTCTGCCTTGATGTGCATATTCACCTCGGGAGAAAGGACCACTGCTTCGTGACCTCTGGCATGGAGCTCCCGCACGGCCTCCCGCATGCTGAGCCAGTGGCTGCCCTCCATGGGGACCACCAGCACCTTCCCAGCCTCGGCCCATCGCCCGACGCACAGGCAGAGCAAAAGGCCAGGGAGCAACTGCCAGGGAAGCTGCAGCCCCAGGGACATCTCTGCAGAAGCCCAAAGCAGCTGACTTTCCGTTCAGGCTGTGCCGCCTGCATTTGTTTTCTTTATCTTATCATCAGGCCCCTTAAGCAAAATGGCATGTAATTGGAAGGCAGTGCTCCCTCATTACATTAATCATTACAGAATAAGTCTATCCCTGTGTTTCATAACCTCTGCTTTCACCTAGGGAAAGACCACTCCCCCTTATCTTGGAAAAACTCATCTGACTCTGCTGCTCCCTCTGGGGAGCATTCTAGTTCACTCTCTTGTTTTTCATCCAATGCCCAAAGCAAGGCTTTGCCTGCGCATTCCCTTCGATCACCTCCTATTTCTCTGTTAACCATGTTCTATGGGGCTGTGACTGAGCTCTGCGGGGTCACCTATGCCCTAGTCCCAGCCAGAACCTCTCTGCTGGATGTGACCTTATTTGATAACTCTTTCAACTCTTTCCCCCAATCATGGGTGAACACAGAGCACATCCAGGAAAATATATAACATTGCCAAGACGGCTTTCTCTCAGCGGGGAGGGGATGCCGGCTGTCCGTTTTGTTCCCGTTCCACATGGGGACACCTCTTGCAACGTTCAGGGCAGAGTCTATTCAAGTGGCTGTCAGCTATGGAAATATCTGGAGGGATTCCGGAAGAAGGACAGCAGAAGCGTTGGTTGAGAATTCTGTATCTACCTCATGGAATAAGGGTTGCCGTTATCTAAGGCGTCAATGGACAAGGCAACCCTTAGTAATGACAGAGTGGAGTCAGAGAGCGCCGTCCCCTGGCCTCGGAGCAGGCTCTCTGAATTCCTCTTCTGATGCTGCAGGCTCCAGTCTTCTGCTATTCTGTTTAGGGACTGGGGTGTACATTAATCTGGGCCTTTGTTACAACTTACAGTTTATGTTCAGATTCTGCTCCAAGGTCATTTACAGTCCTAAGTCCTGATGAGGACACATTCCTCCAGAACAGAGGGGCTCCATAATCTGTGGGACCTTCTGAGGTGGGGCCCATGAGTCCGGCCCTGCTACAGAGACTGATGCCCACACGTGCTCAGCAAGATACGGACATCTCCGTGTCCCGTCCTCCCTGGGGATGGTGCGGGAGGGCTCCTTGGGCTGCCCAGCTCTCTCTCTCTCACTGAGCACGCTCTTCTGCACCCATGGCTTCTGCCATAGCGATATCCTGTCCCAGGCCGCAGGACCGGCCAGGCTGAGGCTTCCCTTTCGGAGAAAGTTACCCCCATTAGGGATCCACCACTGAGCAACACGTTGCACACCAAGACGCCTCCTGTGTCATACCAGCTGCCACTGTGCAGGGAGCGTTTGCTTTAACCATCCTTGGAGGCTGTGAGTCCAGGGTCCTGCTTCTCTTATTTCCCCTCCAACAGCAACATCTATGCTCTCTCTTTCTGGATCCTCTTTCCGTCCCAGCCACATAACTGCATGTTTTCCCCAAGGCTCAGTTTCTGTCCTCTACTCCCAGGTTAAATCCCATCGTTTCTGTCCCCCATTCATTTCCACAAACAGCCATGCAGAATTTCTTGAGAGTGTAGGATCAGGGCTGCTCATGTGCTACTTTCAGGGTATAAGGATATGCTAGGGAAGGGAGCAGGGCCGCCGGGAGGGTGGGACTTCGAGTTTGTTTTTGCTGCTGCAGCTGCTGTCAGTGTTGTTAGCAAGAGAAGCTGCTGTTTGGGTTTGCAGCCACCAGGGAATCTAGCGACACCCTATCTGGTGGCAGAAGCAGCAAGTTAGGAGAGTTGTATCCCCTTCATTCTGCTAAGAACTCAGTAGCCCCTGTTACTGGTCTGGCTCTAACTGCAATGGACACCTGTCAGTGAGTATCCAGGGCAACATTCTGGCTTTCCTCACTGTGATCAGCTGCCGTGCGTTTGCCACTCAACCTAATACAGATGCTATAAGCCAAGTAAGGATACACAGTGCACTTCGGGGATTGGAAAGGGTGGTGGTGTTTTCTCTGCTCCAGTTAGAGAGATCAATCTAGACTAGAATAAAATAAATGAAGAGGCGCACAACATCCTGCGTGGGAAGATTTAACATTGCAACTCTCTTGATTTTGCCCCCATTTAAGCTATAGATGTAATGGCAGGCCAAGCAAAATCTCCCTGGGATTTGTAATATGACCAAAAATATATATATTTTTAAATTCACCTAGAAGCATTCCTGGCTTCTGGTAGGAGTAGCTCCTATCAGTCCAATGCTCCCACACATAATGATTATAATCCCTTGGGAATTTTTTTTTTTTTTGCCCCTGCCACACGGCTTGTGGGATTGACTGGGGATCAAACTCTGCCCCAGCAGTGGGAGCTCCAGGTCCTAACCATTGGACCACCAGGGAATTCCTGGGAAATACTTCTTTTTGAAAGGCTATCTGCAGGCACTGGACAGCAAGCCAAAGCAGTGGAGGTTGAAAGGGATGAAGGAGACAGCAGATGGCATGGGAGCCCCAGGGTGGCCAAGAGCCAGAGGAGAGTTTCCCCGCTCATGATAGCACCCACCTCTCCAACTCTGCCCTCGCCCGATGCACCAGCTCCTACCTCTCAACAGGGAGACTATCCACAACCCACTTGTGCCCATGTGGCCAGAAAGTAGCCAGCACCTCAGTCAGCCCACCCTGGGCTGGTGATGCCCCGGCATCACCCTGGGGCAGTGGACTTGACAAGCCCCTAATGTCTCCACCAAGCTGTGGTGTGTTTCCTTGGCAACCCTGCATCATCCCTGGAAGCTGTGCGTCCATGGTCCTGATTCTCTTATTTCTCCTCCAACAGCCACATCTATGCTCTCTTTTTCTGTCCCAGCCACATAACTGCAGGTTTTCCCCCAAGGCTCAGTTTCTGACCTCTACTCCCAGTTTATATCCTATCATATCTGTCAAGCAGATTACCGGGCACTGGTCACCAATCCCAGAGCAGGACACCAACTACATGGAGAATAGCAAAGATCATCACTATGCCAGCCACCAGGAATAGAAGTACAAACACCTCTGCCCACTGCATGTCGGTATCTGAGTCGCCAAGAAGAACACGGTGCAGTCACGCACTGGATGGGACAACACTTTACTTATGCAGAGAAGATACAGAGCAAGTTCAGCTCCAACAGTGGGCGTCAGTCTGCCATGGCCAGTCCGTCTCCCCTGATGCCTGATGCAAGGCAATTTGCCTACATGCATCCCCCCTGTGCCGCAGTGGAAAGACCCCATCCCCTCTCCGAGGAGGACAGATATAACAGTAGGGTTGGCCAAGTGCCATAAGATGCACGCACTTCAAACAAAGACAAAAGGGCAGTCACTGAAACTGAAACAAGGAAAGACACTCCCGCACAAGGTGATGAGCCCGGCATAGGCTCTTGGTAAGGAAGAGTTCTAAGGCAAGGCCCATTCTTATGCCGCCAAGTGAGGGCCAAAACACTGCGTGCATGAGGCTGCCTTTCCCAACACCAATTTTTATGGCTTTTTGCAAGAGGGCAAGTCATATTTGGTGCTTTGATGGGCCCCACCTGCACAGAGGCATGGACATGGCAGGAAGCATTCCTAAGAGTAAGAGAACTGTACACCTTGGGAAACTCATGAAGCATACAAGCGCGGGAAGCAGGAGGCTGAAAACGGAGAGGGCTGTATTCACCTCTAGGGCTGCTGTAACAAAGTGCCCAAAAATGGGTGACTTAGAACAGCAGAAATTTATTGTCTCACATTCTGAGGGCACGGTCCAAATCAAGGTGTCAGCAAGGCCACGTTCCCTCTGAAGGCTCTGAAGGAGGACCTTTCCTTGCCTCTTCCAGCTTCTGGTATTTGCCTGCAACCTTGGTCTTCCTTGGTTTATAGGGGCATCACTCTTCCCGTCCTCCCCCGGGTGTCTTTACATTATCTTCTTTCTGTGCGTGTCTGTCTCTGTGGCTAAATCTCTTTTCATAAGGACACTGGTCATATTGGATTGGGGTCAACCCAAATGACCTCATTAACCTGACTACCTCTGTAAACACAGTGTCCAAATAAGCTCGTATTCTGAGGTGCTAAGGGTTAGGATTACAACGTATCTTTTTCGAGGGGGCCACAATTCAACCTATAACTGGGGACCACAAGCTGGGGGCTTGAGATTCATCCCGAAGTCCCGGGCAACAACTAAAGTTGTTGTGGCCTGGCCAAGTTTGTGTTTTTTAAAAGTCCCTTTTGCAAAGAAGTAGGGAATAGTTCAGAGGGGTCAACCTGGACCCCAGGTGTCATATTCAGAGGCTGTTTGTGTGAGGTGAGGGGCTGAATCAAGGTTACAGAAGCACTGGAGACAGAACAGATGTGAGAGGCAGTACAGGAAGCATCTGCTAGGGGGCACTCACAGAGGACAGCGCAGGAAGGACGGGTCCAGAGAAGGCAGGGACAGGGCCGCAGAGGGCATCCCACACTGCCCAGGGGAGGATGGTCTGGATCTGGACGCTGTGCGTAGACTGGGCACTAGAAAGGGGTTCTTAGCTATGGGTGAAATATTTCAGCCCCTGAGCTATTCCCCCAAACCAATTAAAATATCTGTGAGTATTGGGGTGAGGGCAGGAACACACCTGCAGAGGAGTGAGACTGTTCTTGTCCCATTAAAGGGCTCTCTCCCATTCTACATTAATGCAGTGGCATTTTACTTAGACGTTGGTGTCATCTGATCTCTACTTGCACTTCTTGTACTTGGAGCCCCTGGGGAAAGCTGGACCCCTGGGAGGATGGTGGTACCTTCACAGAGATGCGGGCCCTGGGGAGAAGCAGGGCTGTGGGGAGGGAGGAGCCTGTGTTCCTTGTGCCTGTGAAACACCAGGAGGTTATGTCCAAGCTAGTTGGCTCCACGGATCTGGAGCAGAGGAGGGGCCTGGATTGCACAGATGGACTTGGAACCATCAGGATATGGTGGTGATTGAAGCCAGGGGTGTGGGTGAGGTCACCCCAAAAAAGGCCAGAAATAGAAAACGACATCTCTCGAGCCTGACCCCTGAGAGACGGTATTCCCCACTGCCACTCCCATAAACCTAAACAGAGAAACTAAAACTATTTAAACGTTCTGAAGAAAACATAGGACCAAATCTTCATACCTTAGGGTAGGCAAAGATTTCTTAGGACACAAAAAGTACAAACTATTAAAAAATTGATTAGTTGGATTTTATCAAAATTTAAAACGTGTGCTCTTTGAAAGACATTATTTTAAAAATATAATATAAACCACACACCAGGAGAAAACATCAGCAAAACATGTATCTGACAAAGGACTTGTATCCAGAGCATATAAAGAACTCTTACAGCTCAAAAATAAGAAGGCAACTACCCCAATAAAAATGAGCAGAAGATTTGAAGGGACACTTTTCTTTTTAAAGATATGCATGTGATCAGTAAGCACATGAAAAGACGTTCATCAGCAGCAGTCATAAAGAAATGCAAATTAGGGAGTCCCTTGGTGGCCTAGTGGTTAGGATTCGGCGCTTTCACTGCTGTGGCCCAGGTTCAATCCCTGGTCCGGGAACTGAGATACCGCAAGCCGCGTGGTGTGACCAAAAAAGAAGGAAGGAAGGAAAGAAAGAAATGAAAATTAAAGTCACAGTGAAATTCTACTACGCAGCCACAAGAGTGGTTAAGATAAAAAAACTGATAATAGCAAGTGTCAGCAAGAATGCAGAGGCAGGAATGTAAAATAGTACAATTACTTTATTTTTGTTTTTTAGTACAATTACTTTATTTTTATTTTTTAGTACAATTACTTTAAAAAGCAGTTTGGCTGTTCCTTATAAAGTTTACATACACCTACCATACGACCCAGCAATCCTGCTTCTAAGTATTTACCTAAGAAATACAAAACAATTTACTCACATAAACACATGTAGTCAAATATTCATAGCAGCTTTTTTCCATTCATATTTGTATAATTCCATTCAGATGAAACTCTATTAAAGATTATTCTAATCTCAGTGACAGATACCAGATCAGCGGTTGCCTAAGGTCTAGGGAAAGTGTTGGTTGACTGGGATAGAACACAAGGCCAGTTACTGGAGTGATGGAAGTGTCCCATATCTTGACTGTGGTGACAGTTACATGGGTATATAAAATTATAACTCAGAAATGTACAGTTAAAATGGTGCATTTTATTATATGTAAATAATACCTCAATAGCATTAATTGTTTTAAAAATAGGATAAATTGAAAAGATATAATGCAATGGCAAAAGAATAAAACTTTCCAGAACTGATAAAGACCAAAATCTACCGTGGAAAGACCTATATATTCTAAGAAACATTAATAGAAAAATACCGGACTTCCCTGGAGGTCCAGTGGTTAAAAGACTGCGCTTCCACTGCAGGGGGCTTGGGTTTGACCCCTGGTCAGGGAAATAAGATCCCACATGCCGCGTGGTGCAGCCAAATAATAATAAATGATAATAATAAAAATTTAAAAAGGAGACGGCTGCCCTTAAAAAAAAAAAGAGAGAGAAAGAAAAATACCCAAAGCTAATAGTATTTCTTTCACTTGCTGGGGAATTTTTTTAATTTCAAGTTTAAATTTAAAAATATCTACGAGTATCACAATAGGGAAAAAGATACCTAAAAGAGAACAAAGATCAAAGACTTCAAATACAAAACGCTTATAAGCCCCAAAATGATTGCCTTAAAAGCTGACACATCATCCTTTCCTGGGGATATTCCTATTTAGTACCCACCCACATTTTCCTAAAATAAACTCAGATTAGGACACAGAGAAATCTATATGATAATAGATTCATAAGATAAACTAGCAATGAAAAACCTGACATATAAATTGGAAACATCTTTCATTTGTCCAGTGCGGAAAGTCATTAGGAAGTGACTCATCCCAGAGACCTCCCCTGGACTTCAGGTGAGGCTCCATGTGAGCTGCTCTGGGATAGAACATGTGACCTAGGCCTCAACCGATTAGCACATCTCATCCCTTCGGCCACAGTGATTAGTGCAGAGATGGACGTGTCACTTAATGAGACCCAGTGAGGCAGAAGAACTTTACTAGGAATCCTGGGAAAAGGACTCTGGCTAGAGCCCCAGGTGCTTGGGTATCATGACACCCAGAAGGATATCATCAGAAGCAGATACAAGAATTAAAGGTGAAAAATGGGTCCTGGTGTCATCAGTATACCCTGAGATTTTCCCAGTATTTGAGCCAATAAAATTGCAAGCAACGAAAAGTCTTCCAACAAATTCACTGAGTCAAGAATATGGTGGGGTTACCCGAAGAGCTACTATAATCAGAGGTTGCATCAGTTATATTCATTGAGGGAGGTCAGCTCCAGCTCTCTTCTTCACTGGTCAAACAACTTAATTTTTTTTAAAAAGATAAAACATTAATGAGGGAAATGCAAATTAAGATAACCTTGAGATATTTTTCACCTATTGGACTGGCAAAAACCTAAAGTCTGAAGATAAGTGTGAGCAAGAATTTGAAGAAAAGGGTATACTTATACATTGCTGGAGGGAGAGTAAATTTTTAATACTTATTGACATTTAAAATTCACCTCGGGCTTCCCTGGTGGCTCAGTGGCTGAGAATCCGCCTGCCAATGCAGGGAACACGGGTTGAATCCCTGATCACAGAAGATCCCACGTGCCGCAGAGCAACTAAGCCCGTGCACCACAACTGCTGGACCTGTGCTCTGGAGCCCGTGAGCCACAACTAGTGAGCCCACGTGCCACAACTACTGAAGGCCGTGCACTTAGAGCCCATGCTCCACAACAAGAGAAGCCACCGCAATGAGAAGCCCGCGCACCGTAACGAAGAGTAGCCCATGCTTGCCACAACTAGAGAAAACCCGCATGCAGCAACGAAGACCCAACACAGCCAAAAATAAATAAACAAAATAAATAAATTTTTTGAAATAATTAATTAATTAATTTAATTCACCTCACACTGGTCAGAATGGCCATCATCAAAAAATCTACAAACAATAAAGGCTGGAGAGGGTGTGGAGAAAAGGGAACCCTCTTGCACTGTTGGTGGGAACGTAAACTGATACGGCCACTATGGAGAATAGTATGGAAGTTGCATAAAAAACTAAAAATAGAGCTACCATATGACCCAGCAATCCCCCTACTGGGCATATACCCTGAGAAAACCATAATTCAAAAAGAGTCATGTACCCCAATGTTCATTGCAGCTCTATTTACAATAGCCAGGACATGGAAGCAAACTAAGTGTCCATTGACAGATGAATGGATAAAGAAGATGTGGCACATATATACAATGGAATATTACTCAGCCATGAAAAGAAATGAAATTGAGTTATTTGTAGTGAAGTGGATGGACCTAGAATCTGTCATACAGAGTGAAGTAAGTCAGAAAGAGAAAAACAAATACCGTATGGTAACACATATATATGGAATCTAAAAAACGGTACTGATGAACCTAGTGGCAGGGCAGGAATAAAGATGCAGACATAGAGAAGGAACTTGAGGACACAGTGGGGGAAGGGGAAGCTAGGATGAAGTGAGAGAGTAGCACTGACATGTATACACTACCAAATGTAAAATGGATGGCTAGTGGGAAGCTGCTGCATAGGACAGCTCGATGCTTTGTGACGACCTAGAGGGGTGGGATAGGGAGGGTGGGAGGGAGGGGATATGGGGATATATGTATACATATAGCTGATTCACTTTGTTGTACAGCAGAAACTAACACACCATTGTAAAGCAATTATATTCCAGTAAAGATGTAGAAAAAAAATCTACAAACAATAAATGCTGGAGAGGGTGTGGAGAAAAGGGAACCCTTTCTACACTGTTGGTGGGAATGTAAAGTGGTAACAGCCACTATGGAGAACAGTATAGAGGTTCCTTAAGAAACTAAAAATAGAGCTACCATATGATCCAGCAATCCCACTCTTGGGCATATATCTGAAGAAAACCATAATTCGAAAAGATACATGCACCCCAGTGTTCATTGCAGCATTATTTACAATAGCCAGGTCATGGAAGCAACCTAATGTTCACCAACAGAGGAATGGATAAAGAAGGTATGGTACATATGTACAATGGAATATTACTCAGCCACAAAAAATAGAACGAAATAATGCCATTTGCAGCAACATGGATGGACCTAGACATTGTCATACTAAGTGAAGTAAGTCAGACAGAGGAGGACAAATATCATATGATATTGCTTATATGTGGAACCTAAAAAAATGGTACAAATGAACTTATTTATAAAACAAAAATAGTCACAGATGTAGAAAACAACCTTATGGTTACCGGGGAGGGAGAAAGGGGGCAGGGATAAATTGGGAGAGTGGGATTGACATATCCACTCCACTGTATATAAAATAGGTAACTAATAAAAACCTACTATATAGCACAGGGGACTCTACCCAAGACTCTGTAATGACCTATATTGGAAAGGAATCTAAAAAAGAGTGGATATATGTATATGTATAACTGATTCATTTTGCTGTACAGCAGAAAGTAACACAACATTGTAAATCAACTACTCCAATAAAATTTTTTTTTAAATAAGATATCTGTTCAATGAAGGACTTTTTATGCTAAATAACAAAAAAAAGCCAACTGCGTGTTATTCTGTAGCACCACAAAGCCAACAAATGTCATGTCCACTGAGAGATCAGAGACCAGGAGATGTTAGTCAAGCCCACCCTGGGCAAATTTCACTGCATATAACTTCCGCAAAGGTCACAGGGAGGGTGCTTCCCAAGAGTTTCCAGTCTGCACAGGTAGGCAGTTAGGGGAAAGGTTAGGCCCTTGGCCTCTGAAAGCTCTATGTCTGGACTCATTGTACATGAATGTTCATAGCAGCATTAGTCGTAACAGCTAAAATAGTGAAAACAGCCCAAATGTCCATCAACTGATGAACAGATGAATAGATATGTATACCCATAGAAAGGAATATTATTCAGCCATAAAAAGGAGGGAAATACCAATACATTCTACAAAACGAATGAACCCTGAAAAGTAAATGAAAGAAGGCAGTCACAAAGAACCATGTATTGTACGATTCCATTCTTCTGAAATACAGAAGAACCTACGTACGAACCTTCAAGTTGCGAACTTTCAAAGATGAGAACATGCGTTTGCATGTCCAATCACGTAAGTTAGTTCATGTGTCTGGCGTATGTTGTCACATGCATGTATCCTCTACAAGTGGTTGTGCTTTTGTGTACTTTACTGTACAGTACTGTACAAAGTACAGTAGTACAGTATCTTTATTTCAAACCCAGGATGTGAGTGAGTGAAACTGCATCTGGCCCTCCGTCTCCTATTGCTGACGACCCTTCAGCTCTACCATCTCCCACCTCCTCTCCCTCCTCCAGTCGGTAACTCTTCTTGCCTGTTCACTCGATGCCAGCCCCTGTATGCCAGCTGTTGTACTGCACTACTGTACTTTCAAGGTACTATATAAGATTAAAATTTTTTTCTTTATTTGTTGTGTTTGTTTTTTATGTATTATTTGTGTGAAAAGTATTATAAACCTATTACAGTACAGTACTATACAGCCGATTGTGTTAGTTGGGTACCCAGGCTAACTATGTTGGACTTATGAACAATTTGGACTTATGAATGCGCTCTCAGAAAGGAGCTCATTTGAATGTAAGGGACTTACTGTATCCAGAACAGAGACAAAAAGTAGATTAACCACAGAGACAAAATCCACAGAGACAAAAAGTAGATTAGTGGTTGCCAGGGGCTGGAGAAGAGGGGGAGTGACTGCCAAGGGACATGGGGTGTCCTTTTGGAGTGAGGAAGTGACCCAGAATTAGACAACGATGATGATTATTCATATCTTCGAATATACTAAAGACCATTGGTTGTATATTTTAAAAGGGTGAATTATGTTGTAATTTTTTTAAAAAAAGAATGCCTGCATTGGAATCCTGCCTTCCCCACTTACCAGAGCTGTGACCATGGGCAACTCACTCAACCTCTCTGTGCCTCAGTTTCATTATCTGCAAAATGGGGGTAATAACAATGTCAACCCATGTTGGCTTTTGTTATATTTAATTTCTAAACTCCCCCTAAGGGGACTCTATCCATCTGAGGGTTAAATAATTCATAGGAGGCTCCCAACAAGAGGAGAATATTGACATCTGATCATGTTGTTTTGAAAAGAGCCTGATCTCATCGTTACTGTTAATATTGTGAAGGTTGGAAATAATCGTACTGGGAAATACCTAGCACCACGCAGTTATGGCAGTTACAGCTGTCACTGATTCTTTGCCACACACCTGGCCCTCTACATGCATTATCGTTTCTGATCTGGAAAAGAGCTGTGTGTGGTGCTACTATTTTATCCCTATTTAACCTACTTAGAAACAGTGGTTCTTACCCAAGGTGATGTCGCTGCTAAGTGTCAGAGCTGGGGTATTTACTGGCATGAAAAATCTAAAACACTGACTTTCTGGCCCTTTACATAAAGTTTGCCTGATATAACATCTTGAATTTACACAAACAAAATAATATGTTCTCTGCTCCAAAAACACTTAAATTCACTTTTAGCACATGTATGATGATAAGTGCTTAATTATTTTTATTCCAAAAAAATTTCCTCATAAAAATGGGGTGCTTTATACAAGTCTGTACATTCTACAGCCCAACCAATATTCTGATTCTCGTTTTCTTGCATTCAGTCATGCTAAGTAAATCCAACATTATCATCGGTGTGTCTGTGTGTATGTGTGTGTGTACCCAGTCTGGGTGAAACTTCCTCAGCTATGTGAGGATCCAGGGGTCCCCAGTGGGCAAGGCAAGGTGAACAGAGGCCCTTATAAAATGCTGTCCTAGCCAGACTTGATTCATGCTCTAAGGAGTAGGAGTTACATACGCAGAGTGTCCATAACATATATTCACTGAGTACATAATCCATCTGTAACCTCTCCTTAGTTCGAAGGGGAAAGCAAGACCCCCAATATGTGAAAGAATATGACTATATTATAAAACATACTGAGCCTTATAAGAAGCCAGATCAATAGATAAAAATCAATAGTACTTCCCTAATAAAATAATAGGGTGAGATAAGCATTTCATCTGGATTTAGAGACTCTGCATTTGCCAGGAATATTACTCCTGTATTTGAAAATACCTTTTCAATTGCAAGTGATTGAACTCCAATTCAAACTGTCTGGACCAACTATTCAACATTATTCATAAACTATTGAATAATTGTTATTGAACTAATGACTCAATGATGTTTTGAAGGTATATGTTTCAGTGAAACAAAATAAGAGGTATGAATATGGAAGGTTATTATTTGCAGACGATATTGTATACCTAAAAAAACTTACAAACTACTAAGAGTAATTAGTAGTATGGCTAGATCAAGATAAATGTGCAAAAAGCAAAGCTATACTTTAATTTCCACTTCAAAATAGAAATGAAAATATACTCTGTTCACAATAGTTTCCAAAGTAATAAAATGCCTAAGAATTAATTTTAATAAGAAAAATAAAAGACATACAAAGAAAAATGCAAATTTTCATTGGTAGACTTAAAACAAGATCTGAATAAGTAAAGAGAAGTACTATATTCTGAATAGGAAAAGCATAGCAAAAAGATGTCTCTCATTCTATTTATTGGGTCAACCGACCTTCTGGGACTACTACCCCACCCGTTTACACCCACCTTGCAGCTCTCAATAAATGTGGAACAGCCATTCCCCTATGAGCCGGCACCGTGATTACAGGTTTCCGTAACAAAACAAAAGCATTTTTGGCCCACTTCTTAGCACAAGGCACACCCACCCCCCTCATCCCTGTGCTAGTGATTATCGAGCTATCAGCCTGTTTATCCAGCCGGTACACTAGCTGTGCGATTAACAACCAATAGTACAGCAGGTCATGTATTAATACATCTAATCGGAGGACCAATCTTAGCGCTAATAAGCATCAACACCATCATGGCTTTCATTACATTCGTAGTTCTCTCCCTACTCACTATCCTCGAATTTGCTGTTGCTATAATTCCAGCCTATGTATTTACCCTCTTAGTAAGCCTATATCTGCATGACAACACATAATGACCCACCAGACCCACGCGTACCACATAGTAAACCCCAGTCCTTGACCCCTTACAGGAGCCTTTCAACCCTCTGCATAACGTCGGGCCTAATCATGTGATTCCACTTAACTCAATAATTCTACTAATATTAGGCCTACTAACCAACACTCTAACAATATATCAGTGATGACGAGATGTTATTCGAGAAAGCACCTTCCAAGGCCATCACACACCAATGGTCCAAAAGGGACTTTGATACGGAATAATCTTATTTATCGTCTCAGAAGTCCTCTTTTTTACCAGCTTCTTTTGAGCCTTCTATCACTCAAGCCTCGCCCCTACCCCTAAATTAGGCGGGTGCTGGGTGCCAACAGGCATTCGCCCTCCAAACCCCCTAGAAGTGCCGCTTCTCAACACTTCCGGTGCTATTAGCCTCTGGGTGTCTATATCACCTGGGCCCACCACAGTCTTATGGAAGGAAATCGCAAGCACATACTCCGAGCCCTCTTTATTACAATTGCCCTTGGTGTCTATTTCACACCCCTACAAGCTTCAGAGTATTACAAAGCCCCATTTACGATCTCAGATGGGGTATATGGGTCAACTTTCTTCATGGCCACAGGGTTCCACAGACTGCGCATAATCATTGGGTCCACCTTCCTTATTGTTTGTTTCCTGCACCAATTAAAATTCCACTTCACATCCAACCACCACTTCGGCTTTGAAGCCGCTGCTTGATATTGACATTCTGTAGATGTTTTATGACTCTTCCTTTTCGTATCTATCTATCGATGAGGCGCATAATTCTTATAGTATTAATTGGTGCAACTGACTTGTAATCAGTTAGTTTCGGTACACCCCGAAAAAGAATAAAAAACTTAATACTGACCCTATTAACACATACTCCACTGGCTTCATTGCTTGTACTCATCGCCTTCTGACTCCCCCAGCTAAACATGTACGCAGAGAAAACAAGCCCTTATGAATGCGGATTTGACCTCATAGGATCCGCCCGCCTGCCTTTTTCCATAAAATTTTTCCTAGTAGCAATCCCATTCCTCCTTTTCCACCTAGAAATTGCCCTCCTACTGCCCCTCCCCTGAGCAACTCAAACAAGTAATCTAAAAACAATACTCACCATGGTTTTACTTTTAATCTCATTATTGGCAATTAGTTTGGCCTACAGTGAGCTCAAAAAGGACTGGAGTGGACTGAACTAAACTGTATTTAGTTTAAAACAAAACAAATTATTTTGACTCATTAGATTATGACTAAACTCATAATTACCAAGTGTCTTTAGTGTGTATAAATATTATTATAGCTTTCACTATATCCCTTATAGGATTACTAATATATCTATCCCACCTAGTATCCTCACTACTATGTCTAGAAGGCATAATATTATCTCTATTCATCCTGGTGACCCTAACAATCCTAAATTCACACTTGACCTCAGCCAGCGTAATACCAATCACCTTGCTGGTGTTCGCAGCCTGCGAAGCAGCACGCAGATTACCCTGATTAGTAATAGTATCAAATACCTATGGCACCGATTACGTACAAAACCTTAACCTCCTCCAACGCTAAAATTTATTATCCCCACAATTATACTAATACCCCTAATTTGACTAGCAAAAAGCAACACAGTCTGAATTAACTCCACAACCCATAGTCTGCTAATTAGTCTCACAAGCTTACTTCTCCTTAATCAATTCAATGACAATAGCCTTAATTTCTCATTAATATTCTTTTCGGACTTCCTATCCGCACCATTACTGATCCTAACAATGGGGCTGCTTTCCCTAATACTAATAGCTAGTCAATCTCACCTTTCTCAAATGAGTAAAAATATTTTACATCATATTAACAGAACCCTAATGGTCTATTTTTATATTTTGGACTAGAAAAAACAATTTTCAATTTTGTGAAGGAGAATAAATTATAAGAATCACTAAGAAAACTTGGAAAAAAAGAATAATGAGTATGGGGCATGCCCTACCAGATATTAAAACTTACTACAAAGCTACTATAATCAAAATATGGCTGTGGCACATGAATAGATAAATAAATCAGTGGAGAAAGACTGGAAGTACAAAAGCAGATGCAAATAAATATGGGAATCTAAAATATGATAATGACGCATTTCAATTCAATGAATGAAGGAGGATTTTTTATTAAATGATGTTGGGATAATGGACTACCCATTTAGGAAAAATAATGAAGTTAGATCCTTATACCATGCAAAGTTCTTATTGTAAGAAATAAAACTATTAACATTGGTGGAATTAAAATATTAAGACATAATACGGAAAAAAATGCTTCTATATGTCAGACTTGGAAAGATCTAAACAAGCTGAAATCCAGAAACCATTAAAGGAAAAGTCAACCAGTTTGACTACCCAAAAATGAAAGTCCCGTATGAGGAAAGATGAAAGACAGCCCAGGAAAAAAATATTTGCAGCACATATAAAAAACTAAGTATTGATATTGCTAATACTCAAGAGACATAATAATTAGCTATAAAAAGAAAGTTCTATAAAAATGATTAGAGAATGTGAAAACATAACTCACAAAGGAGGAAATACAAATGGCCAGTATATCTAAGAAAATAGGAAACAAAAATTGATGCAGCTATGCAGAATTATTTTGCTAAAAATTTTAAACTTTGACAACTTCTGGAGGTGGAGGGGGTAGAGAAAAACAGAGCTCTTGTATACTTTTGACCAAAGTGTCAGGTTGTTCAATATTTTGAAAGCAATTTGTTGAATTCATTAAAATATAGTATGTACATGCTATTTGACCCAGCAACACTACTTCTAAGGACTCTAGCTTACAGAGATAAGAGCATAGAAACATTGACATATATGAAGGTAAAGAAATGAAGAATGTTAATACAATCTCGCTTATAAAAGAAAAAATGGGAAAAGCTATCAATATCCATCAATATTGGTTAGTTGAATAAAGTATGGTACATCCAAAGTAAAGAATTTTATGCAACCATTAAAAAGAGCGACAGATTTGTATGTACTGACTGTAGATGTCCACAATTTATTGGCAAGTGAAAAAAAGCAAGGTAAAGAACAATATATCCAGTCTGATACTAGATTGTATTTTAATAAGTGGGTGTGAGAATTTACATTAGATGTATGCACTTATATTAAATAATATTAAATAATTTAAGAAAAATTGGAAAAGATACATACAAAATGGCTAAAAGCATTTTCCTATAGCGGGTGGCATTGGATTAACAAAAGGGAAGTTTCATTTCTTACTGTATTTTTCAGTATTTTTCCCAAAACAGGATTTAAAAATGCAGCCTGGAAGTTATATACAATTACATCAATTGTATACACATACATATCAAAGAAGACAGCTTTGTAAAATTTGATGATGCACAATTAAATGAACTGGCACAAAATAGTTTGTTCAACGGAGAGAAATTACAAATGCAAAGGATATAAATGACAAATCACAGTTTAGTAAGGAATCTTTTTTTTTTTTAATGTCCAAAGCCTGATTAATTCTTAATATGCTAAAGGAGAAGTAACTTACCTTTGACAACGGCTTTGCCTCAGCGCAATTGATTCCACCGATGAAGACCATGTTGGGCATCACAGGTTTGGGATAGTTCAAAACAAAGTCACGTCGTAACAACCAAATTGATATTTGGCTGAAGAGATCAGATGCCGTGACAGTTGTCTGGAGAATCTCAGAGGCAATTTCTAAAACATTTTTGAAAAAATAGTGGCAAAATAAACGTTCCTCCAAGTGCCGGATATGATTCCACAGTCTCTGTCCGAAAGTCATGACATCAGAGAACCCTGAGAAATCTCTAGGAACGTAAGAAAGAGCGATGGGACACTGAGTGCTTTCTTCAAGATAATGGCAAAAGACTCCCCTGGTGAAGACCACGGATGGGAGTGAAAGATATTTGGCTACAATTAAGCCACACATATCAAAAGGATCTAGAAACACTGCATCAAAAGAACTCTCTTTTAAGTATTTTACTAATTTTGTGTCCTCAAACAAACTCTTACAATGTGAAAAAAGGTAGTCAAAAGCTTTGTTGGACGGATTCAGCAACATATGAAGTAAACTTCGTGGCTGAGTTTTCCAGTGAAAATCGGAGAACTTCTGGAACTCACTATTCAAATTCTCCAGAGTGTAAGACGTGGAATAAGTCTTTACCGTAAGATTGAATGAACTTCCCAGGTACCAATTCACCTCTGGTATGACTAAGACCACCTCATGCCCTTTGTGGGCAAGTTTCTCCACGACCGGACGCATGGTAAACCAGTGGCTCCCATCCATGGGTACTACCAGCAGCTTGCCTGCCTCAGCAAAGCCAGGTGTCAGCAGCAGACACATGCACAGAGGAAGGAAGCCGGTTAAAATCGCAGGAGCCATCTGTTAACTGCAGCCCAGAGCAATCCAGCTGTCTGGATTCTAAGCTCATGTAACAGGAGCGGCATAAGTACAGGCACAAAACCTGCCTCAGGAGAGGGCGTGTATTTAGACATTCATAAAAAAAAAAAAATTATACTCATTGCCAATGAATTACTCATAAGGATGATAATGAATGAGAAGCATTTGCTGAAACAGGTAGTAGTATGTTTTCCAGATGAGATAGCTTTTGATCTTTACCATGAGCAGAGACATTGCACTGCAATGCCCTTTTAGAAACAGAATTATTAAGCAATGCTCTTGGAACCTAAGGACTCAGAATGATAAAAAAAGACGGCAAGTTTCAATAAAGCTGGTAGTTTTGAAATTTGTCCCAAAGGAAAATTTGGATTTTATCTTCCGAGTACCAAAGACTCTTTGCCCAGAAAGTGATTGGCATCCCGGATTCCAAGGGAAGATTTGAAGCACCTTGCCACTGACCTCCTCACTGGCAGTGAACTTGAGGTCGACAAGAGTCTCTGCAATGCTTGATGTTACTGCTTGTCTTATTCCATTTCCAAACCCTCTGAGGCTTCCGAAATGTTGAGATAAGATTGACAACCCCACCTCCCATTCTAGGGACTGATGGAATGTGTTTGTCATCTATTTTAAATTGCTTTCTCTAGATATGTCACATAATAGGGCTACCCGCCCAATGTTTGCGCAAAGCACTCTGCTAGGACTGCTTTCTCTTTTCTCTGGGCTTCCACAGTCCTCTGTTTAGACGTCTGCTGTGGGATTGCCCCAGTAGGCCTGGTACCCTCCTTCAGGAATCTCTGTATCTGTCTCACACTCTATCAAGATCTGTATCATCTGTATCAGATGGCTCCGTCCAGGACACCCGAACTATAACTGGTGACACTTGCTTAGTCACCATTTACCTTGGTGACTGGAAAAGTTTCAGATAAATATCTGAAAAATAAAAATAGTGGTGAGTGGTCTACCTGCAGGTAGGCTTATTTTAGAATAGATATCAATGAAATAGAAAATAGACAAACAATAGAGATAATCAATGAACCCAAAAGCTCGTTCTTTGAAAAACTGAATTAACTTGATAAAGCTCTAGCCAAACTGATCAGAAAAAAAAGAAAGAGAGAGAGAGAGAGAAGAAATGACCAATATCAGCAATGAGAGAAGTGGCATCACTACAGGTTCTATAGATATTAAAAGAATAAGAGAATATCATGAACAAGTTTATGCCAATATATTCTACAACTTAGACGAAATGGACAAATTTCTTAAAAGATGCAAACTACTAGAGTTTAATCAAGAATAAATAAATAAGCTGAATAGAAATAACCTTTGTATTTTAAATTAAAATTAAATTTGCAATGCAAACTTTCCCACAAATAAACCTCAAACCCAGATAACTTCACGGATAAATGTACCAAACATTGGAAAAAGAAGTACTACCAATTATCATTCCAGAAAATATTCTGGAATATAGATACAATATACTGCAGTAGAAGCATAGGGAATTTCCTGATTCACTCTATGAGACTGTTACCGAGTCCAGGCTCACTCTGCTCGTCACACGACAGGCCAGTAAATAGGGAGACAAGGTATTCAGGCAAGGAATAGCGACTTCATTCAGAAAGCCAGCAGACCAAGAAGATGACAGACTAGCGTCTCCCCAAAAAATCTTATCAGGGTCTGGATACCAGTTTCTTTTACAGAACAGAGAGGGGGAAGAGTTGAGGAAGTAAAGTAAGAAGGCCATTAATTTCACAAAATATCTCCTGGCTTGGCCAGCATGGGGGAGGGGATGTGTCAATTTCATCTTTGCTGCAGCCATTCACAGGTGGGCAGGGTCAGATTGTCTCCCTGAGAGCTGAACAAAGGTCCTTTAGTTTAACATTCAGGCAGAGGGGTAGGGTTCCCTGAGGCAGGCCATTGTGTATGATTATAATAATAAAAGTAAATGAAAAGCAAAGGTTCAAGTAGCAAAGGTTAAAGTAAAAGAAACAGATCCAACATGGAGTCGGATTTTGCTCTTCCGTGTTACAGGACCATAGAATTGGTCTATGAGACCAATTACAACATAACAAAACTAAATAAGGAGTTTGGAGCAGAGAAAAGTTTATTGCAAGACCATGAAGGAGATGAGGCGGTTCATGCCCTGAAAAGTCTCAAGCTCCCTGAAGGGCTTTGGCAAAGCATTTTTAAAGGGCAGGTGAGGCGGGGCTGTCACAGGGTACTGTCAGCTTGTGCACTATTCTGTGATGGGCTGATGGTGAGGCAGCAGGGCGGTGTCACAGGGGTTAGATTATCAGTCCTTAGGCTCCAGGAGGCCTGGGGGTCTGTGCTCATGGTCAGCAAGTAGTTTTTCCATTTGGTGGGGGGTTTTCACATCTGCAAAACAGCGCAGGAAATTTGCATCAAATACTATTATCTACCCTGGCTTGTTTGTTCTGGCTCATGAAATTCTTTTGTTTGTCATGGAAATGTAAGAGTGGAATATTGAGACATTTCAGTTGAGTTCTGTAATGTCAGGAGTTTTTCAAAAAAATTAGAAGATGGACTGGAGCTTTTTCTTTGTGAATAGAAACTGAAAAAAAAATTACTATCATGTAGGTACTTCAGAGAGGAGCTAAAGCAGAGGATATGGGGGAAGGCATGTTCTGGGAAGGCCCCATAGGGCTCTGCTCGGTTACACTATAGACCAATACCCCTCAAGAACACAGATGCAAAAATTCTAAACAAAAATTTAACAAACCAAATTCAATAATATAAACATATGTATGTACCATGTAATACATAAAAATATAATATGTCATAACCAAGTGAGATTTATTCCAGGAGTGCAAAGGCTGTTTTAACATTAGAAAATCAATCAAGGTAATTCACCATATAAATAAACTAGAAAAGTAAAACCATGTAATTATTTCAATAGGCACTTTGTTTGATAAAAATCCAATATCCATTTCTGATAAAAATTCTCAGCAAACTAGGAAAAGAAGGGAAGTTTCTCAACCTAATAAAGAGCATGGATCAACATGAGAAACCCACAGTTGAGGCTTCCCTGGTGAGAGAAGTTCGCACCCGGCAACGAACAGTAGCCCCCGCTCGCCGCAACTAGCGAAAGCCTGCGTGCAGCAACCAAGACCCAATGCAGCCAAAAATAAATAAATAAATAAATAAATTTTAAAAAACTAGTGTTTGGACCACGGTGGAATTTCTACACTAGACACCAGAGAATCACCAAAGCCTCTTTGGTAGAGAAATGCAAGCTCAGGGTGTGCCTCAGATGGATCTGGTAGTGACATGCGTGATGGGATGGAGAAGGCGGCAGTCCACCTAAAATGTTGTAATTCTACCGTGGGTGAGACTTAATGAGGGTCTGACAGGCAGAGAGGGAGCCATGGAAAGCAGAGAGGGAGCCATGGAAACAGAAGAAGCATTGTCCAGGCGATACTTTGAGTTACAAATGATTGGATTCATGGAGAAAAGATGAAGTTTCAAAGACAGCTCCGAGACTTTGATGCTGCATGAGGGGAAGGATGATGGTGTTAACAGACCTTTCATTCATTTAACACATATTTATTAAGATCCTGTAATGAGCCAGGCACTGTTGAGATGGTCGGGATACAGCTGGGTACAAGGGTGAGCCTGCGTCCTCAGAAGCTAACCTTCCAGTGCTAATTCTTGGCCAGGGAATGGAACTTTGAGGAATATCCACTGTTAGGAAGAGGGGAATGAAGCACAGCGGGCGAAGAAGCAGCAGTCAAAAGGCAGAAAGAGAAGCAAAAGGATAGAGTGCCTTGGCGCCAGGGACGAGAATCATGAAGAGGAGGCTGCCAAGGGGGCAAGGTGGCCGACGGAAGACTGATAAGAACTGAGAAGATGCGATTCCCGCTGTGGTTTCCTGGTCTAGACCTTCAACCTTCCAGCTGGTCCCCCGCCTCCAGTTCTTTCCCTACCGACACTTCCTGAACATTTGCAGCCACAGGAATGTCGCTATGTTCCAAATACAAATCCCTTAGGCTGGCATTCACTTTGACTCCTGCCTTGTGGCTTCGTCTATCACTATTGCTGGTCTCAATCTCTCAAATCTTTAGCTTAAGTCAAAATGATTATCTTTCCGTCGCCCTCATTCGACAGGAGAGACGGCCAGAAGAGCCTATATAGGCTATTGAAAGTGTCCACCAAAGGTGCTCAAGAGGGCAAGAGAGGAGATTTTGAAGTATTTTTGGCGTACTCTTGTGTATGAGAGTTGGCGCAGACAAAGTAAACACCGAGGATGTTATAAAGGATCAGAGTTACTTGGAACATTTTTCACTCGAGATACACCTGTAAAATGTCTCTGTAAGTGCACGGCACTCTTGAAGCCCTACACAAATGTTTCCAAGGTTTAAGTAACTTGGCATTAGCCGGGCCAAATGACAAGCGATCTTTGTACTCTCTACTGCAACTAACATGAGTTGCGAACAGAAATAAAAATAAACTTTAAGGGCTTCCCTGGTGGCGCAGTGGTTGAGAATACGGGACACGGGTTCACGCCCTGGTCTGGGAGGATCCCACATGCCGCGGAGCGACTGGGCCCGTAAGCCACACTTACTGAGCCTGCGCGTCTGGAGCCTGTGCTCCTCAACGAGAGAGACCGTGATAGTGAGAGGCCCGCGCATCGCGATGAAGAGTGGCCCCCGCTTGCCACAACTAGAGAAGGCCCTCGCACAGAAAGGAAGACCCAACACAGCCATAAATAAATAAATAAATCAAAACTGTCAACAAGTAAAAATAAATAAACACTATAAAAAAATAAACTTTAAAAAGTGAACGAATGAGTGGTCGGCTCACCGAGCGGACTCGCGAACCCGCCAGCAGACAAGGAAGCGAGCACTATCCACCCAACACGACTCCCGCATTCTCAGGCCAAAAGAACTACATTGTCCATAAAGCCCCGCGCCGCGGACCGGCGCTACCCCGCCGGGCATCCTGGGAGACGTAGTCCGTGCGTTCCATAAATCGCTCACGCGCGGTGCCGCGGGATGGCTGCTGACGTCAATATGGCTGCTGACGTCAATATGGCGGTCCCCGGTAGCGGCGCGTTCTTTCGCTTCGAGTTTTGGCCGGGGCGGGGGTCTGGGCTTTAGGCAGTAAGTGGGGCCTGCGGCCGGGGATCTCGGGAGGGATGAGAGGGGCCGAGGCGAGAGGCTGCCCGGGCCGGCCCCGGGTTGCGGCGTCCTCCTGGTGTGGGGCTGCGGTCCCCCGCCTCGGGGACCTCTGCCTCCTCGCGCCCCTGGGCTCGGTGGCTTGGAGGGCTTGAGGGCCTAGTCTGAACGTGGAGCAGAGGAGACCGGAATCTAGACCACGCGTGCGAGGCCACACTTTCAAGTTCCATGTTTTGTGCTTTTCTTCTGAGGAACGGGTTGAAAACGCAAATAATTGCATTTCAGCGTTTCTTATCCCTTAGGAACTGTGCTAGGCGCTTGGCCTTTCTCGTCTCCAGGTGACCCTCCTCCACACTCGATATGAGACTTTGAGCGGATTCGTTAGACCCCAGCAGCTAATGTTGGGATCACCGGATGGATACATGTTGTAAAGCCCTCGAGGCTCCATTATTTAAATGGCAGTGTTTTTTCCCCAGTGAATCTCCACCCGGCTGTCCGGCTTCGGGGCCATGTACTAAACTACTATAAAGGTTAATTTGTTCCATTTAACTTATTTAAGTGTCATAATCTGGTGCAAGGAGTTTGAGAAGCAGAGATTTTAGGAAGTGATTCATGGTCCCTAGGCCGTTGTCAACGCTCAGAATCTAGCTTTGGCTCTACCTCCTCAGCAGATCAAGTGTATTGATGGGTTTTCTTTCTTTTTTCACTAGTGATATCAATATGCCTTTTTAAAAACAGCTGTCATTTATTGTGGGCTAAGCCCTGTACCCTAAATGCCTTTCTTTCATTATGTTATTTGATTGTTTAAATGACCCTGCGTGACAGTTGGTATCGCATTTTACTTATAAGAACGTGGGTTAAGTAACCTGCCCACCGTCGCACAGGTAGTGTGGAGCAGGGATGAAAAAATTCAGGTCTTGCTGCCTCCAAAGCCCGAACTACTGTCTGTACTTTCTAAAGAGTGACTTAAAATGGAGACTCCCAAGTATAAAAGGGAGATGTGGGGAAGTTTTGTTTTAAAAATAAAAACGTTTATATAACATGTTATATATTTTTAAGGGTAGTATTTAGTTTCACAATGTTTGGGGACCTGTTTGAAGAGGATTATTCCAGTGTGTCAAATGATCATTATGGAAAAGGGAAGAAATTAAAGACCAAAGCTTTGGAGCCACCTGCGCCTAGAGAATTCACCAATTTAAGTGGAATCAGAAATCAGGGTGGAACCTGTTACCTCAATTCCCTCCTTCAGACTCTTCATTTCACACCTGAATTCAGAGGTATGCTATGTTACATGCATTTGGCTGGTAATACGTATCCTCGTATCCACCTGTAATTAATTATGCAGAATCACAAGTGTATTCGACAGTGTGTGTTAATTGTTGCTAATGAGGGACACAAATTGGTAATTCTGCAGAGGAATGTGAAGCTTAAATTATGAATATTTTCTGTGTGATCACAGTGATGTTCAGTAACAAGATAAAAAAAATAAGGCAATGTATTTCTTTTCTAATTCCTATCATTTAAAGTACAACATAGACAATTTTGTCATGAGTGCCAGCCTTCATTATTGTACACCATTTGTATTTTTGAGTTTCTCAAAGTAATAAACACGTAAACCAGAGTTACTCAGTACAGTTATATGCTTCCTTTTGGAGTGGGGAGGGGTTGTCACATTATTCATACAGTCCACAATCGTTTATCTGAAGTTCTGAAATCTGGAAAACTCTGACAGCCTGACCTAATAATCTGAACTTGTTTGGCCTGAGAGCCTGACCTGCCGTGAGACTGTTTATAGTCTTAATTATCTCACTTGGGTGAGCAGTCATACATTTGTCACAGGAATATTAAGTCCTTGACTAATAGATACTGTTTGTCCCAGACTCTGCTGGGGACGTAATGTTAACATATTGGACCCTTTCTTCATATTACCTTTCTAAAATCTGGAAATTCTGAATTCCAGAGATCCAAGGTGTTAGATAAGGGACTGTGTATAAGGAACAGAAACCCACTCAAAGTAGCTCAATTAAAAGGGAGGTTTACTGTAAGTATATAGGGGAATCTCCTAGAAACCACCTACGGGAAGCCACCCTGACCTCCTTGGATCCTTGATTTCTTGCCCCTATTTTTCTCTACATGTTTGTCCCATTCCTCCTCTGCAAACTAGCGTCCTCCACAAGGGTCTTAGTCTCTGTGTTCCCTTGATTTCAGTGTGAAGATTCCTCTGCCTTCACATGGCCCTGATTGGGGGCCCCCAGCTACGAAGCTCCATGACTGTCCTCAGCTCCCCACTATGTCTCCATATTCTGAGGACAGACAACCTGGCTCATCCTGTATCCAGTATCTCACCCCCCTTCCCACCACTACCAAATTTAGCAAAGTTTTGTGACATTTTCTGTTGCTTCTAAGCTTACAGAGACTTCCTGCCTCCAGAGATTTACTGTATAATTACCGTTATCCCCTTCCCAGGGCCATTCTAATGGGTCGAAGTGCATGTGGATTTGAGTGTTGCCTCTTGTCTGTGACTCCATCCACTCCATAAAAATATCCCCCCAGTGCCTTCAGTAGTTCCACCGTTAGAAATTTGGAGCATGAATAAGCGGGTTCCTAGGGAGGTTAAGTTTTTCCCAAGTTTTAGTATAATTGAAGTTCAAGGGCAACTTAAAGTAGAAAAGTAGCCTTAAGAAGAGGGTGAGGAAGGCGACTGTTGGGGACGGCAGGCAGGTCACGGAGAGCGCCACTAAGAAGAAAGGGCTCAGAGCCCCGGGCCCCCTTCTCTCTAGCAAAGTGGGTGGCCGGCCAAGCACATGGGCTGACACCTTAGTGTGACTCGCACACTCCTAGTAAGGCGTAGCGCAGATCCTGAAGCTTATTGAAGAAGGTGTACACTTTGGAAAGGGTAAGGACTGGCGGAGAACTGGGGAAATTTTGGAAACTTTTTGGAATCATATTTTAAGGAATAGGACTAGATTCGGTTCCACTGTACTCCCAGATCAGTGTAGCTGGGAGGAGTGGGAGACGATTGTGGAAGTCTTTGTATGGTTTTTATGCTTTAGCCTTTATGTTTGTAACCTTCATGTAGTGTTTTTCCCAGTTCCTGCCGGGAGCTCAGGAGGAATATTACATAACAGTAATCACTAAGGCAGCAGTGGTTTTCAGTGCAAGGCAACACCCGTCCCATCCCTCCTCTCCCCGGAGTATATCAGAGTCTCCTAGTAGGTGTTCCTATCTGTTTGAATACAGACTTCCCAAAAGATTCAGATACGCCCCACTGGGTGGCGTACCCAGACATTGAATTATAAATAAATTCTGGAGACCGGCACTGGGTTGCCAGCGTCTTTTTCCAGGTAAGGTCACCACCATCTGTTATTACCCTCAATGCAGAAAAGATATTTTCATACCAAAATGGGAAGGGTGTTATCTCAGAGTTAAAGGTGCTCCTTCTTAAGAAAGAATGGTTGGAAGTCTCACGTGTGGCTTGTAAACAAACACACGTGACACTATTCTATATCGTGTATTTCCTAGTGTTCCTCATGTGGCTTTTGGGACCCACTGCCGTAGGCAATAGGAAACCACCAAAGATTTCTGATGTTATGGTTTTTATATGTATAATTTTCCTTTTACAGCTCTCCCTTATTGAAACCTTAGCTTCCCACTTTCTAATAGGGTCAGTGGTTAAAAATAACATTACCAGAAAGCAAGATGGGTAGGCTAAGGGTGTAAATATTGTCAAGTCATATTTCTGAATCTTTAACTGATTTCTACTTACTGGTGGCCTTGGCTTTCTAACACAATTTTCAAAAATGAGATAATGTCATTTACATCTGTGATTCTACTTTTTTGTTTAGAAGCTTTATTTTCTCTTGGCCCGGAAGAGCTTGGTTCGTTAGAGGATAAGGATAAACCTGACGCAAAGGTATTAAAATCTTTGATTCACAGGGGTTTTTTGGAGTACTGAGGAAATGTTTTAAGGAAAGAATTAAGTTGCTTATTCATAGGAATCAATAATTTTATTAATTACCAAACATGATCTTTATTTTCAGAAAGTGTCTTGGCCTGTACCTTACTGTTAAGGGAACTGCCCTTCCAACAGAGAATTACTTATGCAGATGCAATGCTGCTGCTGCTTTTTAGACATACCTCTCTCTGCATTAAGGAGATACTCACGAGTTGTCCGCACTATCGCGCCAGAAAGTCCGCTTAATGCACTTACTTGTAGCAACAACAAAAAATAAGGGGCCAGTCTTCTTTCAGTTTGGTATTCTGGAAGTAAACTGAGTGAGGGATTGGTTTACTGTAAGTGCGTATCTAATCACGTTTCTCCCTTGCTTAAACATCATTCAGAACTTTATCACCCTCAGACTAAAATCTGTACTTTTTTTTTTTTTTGGCCATGCTGTGCGGCGTGCAGGATCTCAGTTCCCCGACTAGGGATCAAACTCACGCCCCCCAGCAGTGGAAGCGCTGAGTCTTAACCACAGGACCTCCAGGAAAGTCCCATAAAATCTGTACTTCTTTTTTTAATAAATTTTTTAATACATTTATTTATTTACTTTTGGCTACGTTGGGTCTTTGTTGCTGCACGCGGGCTTTCTCTAGTTGCGACGAGCGGGGGCTACTCCTCGTTGCGGTGCGCAGGCTTCTCATTGTGGCTTCTCTTGTTGTAGAGCACAGGCTCTAGGTGTGCGGGCTTCAGTAGTTGTGGCTCGCGGGCTCAGTAGTTGTGGCTCGCAGGCTCTAGAGCACAGGCTCAGTAGTTGTGGCGCACGGGCTTAGCTGCTCCACAGCATGTGGGATCTTCCCGGACCAGGGATCAAACCCGTGTCCCCTGCACTGGCAGGCAGATTCTCAACCACTGTGCCACCAGGGAAACCCTGTACTTTTTTTTTTTAAATAAATTTATTTATTCATTTATTTATTTTTGGCTGCCTTGGGTCTTTGTTGCTGAGCACAGGCTTCTCATTGTGGTGGCTTCTCTTGTTGCAGAGCACAGACTCTAGGCACGTGGGCTTCAGTAGTTGTGGCACATGGGCTCAGTAGGTGTGGCTCGTGGGCTCTAGAGCGCTGGCTCAGCAGTTGTGGTGCATGGCTTAGTTGCTCTGCGGCATGAGAGATCCTCCCGGACCAGGGCTTGAACCCGTGTCCCCTGCATTGGCAGGCAGATTCTTTTTTTTTTTTTATAAATTTATTTATTTATTTATGTATGGCTGAGTTGGGTCTTTGTTGCTGTGTGCAGGGTTTATCTCTAGTTGCTGCGAGTGGGGGCTACTCTTTGTTGCAGTGCGAAGGCTTTTCATTGCGGTGGCTGCTCTTGTTGCGGAGCATGGGCTCTAGGCGTGTAGGTGTGCCAGCTTCAGTAGTTGCAACACACAGGTTCAGTAGTTGTGGCTCATGGTCTCTAGAGTGCAGGCTCAGTAGTTGTGGTGCACGGGCTTAGCTGCTATGCGGCATGTGGGATCTTCCCAGACCAGGGCTTGAACCCGTGTCCCCTGAATTGGCAGGCAGATTCTTAACCACTGCGCCACCAGGGAAGTCCAGCCCTGTACTTCTTAATAAGAGTCTTTCATGATCCAGCCCAGCGCTTCTCAAACTCCCTGTGTGGCAAAGAGCCCGTTTTTTTTATGCACAGTCTGTTGCAGATCAGACTTTCATTGGATATAATAAAAATGCTGTGGCAATGCAAAATTGCCATAAAGTTTTCTAAAGGCTTGTTCTTACTTTAGATATTTAAGTCCAGTCTTCAGATCAGGCTCCAGGCAGCCTTCTCAGGGCCCTGGCCCACAGCACACAGGCAGGAATGGGCGTGGCGCCAGCAGGAAGAAAGCAATGGAGGGTGCAGCCAGCCCTGTGAGATACTTGTGACTGGAAAATTCCTCATAGGGAGTATGTCTGTAACTGAGGTATTTTGGAGAAAGGATGAACTATTAGAGACTTGAATTACTGTCATTCTCTAATTAATTGGGTGGTTTATTAGGGCCTGTTTGGGTTTTAATACTGATCTGTTATGTCAATATAGCTAAGAATTGTATTGAATTAAAATTTTCAAAGAAAAATGAATCTTCATTCACCCTTCACAATATTTATAAATTTTCTCCTGAGTGAATTAAATGAAGTAGGAGGTAGGAGAAAATTAGTATGCAGTTCTTTTAAAAAGGCCCAGCCAACATTTAAAAGATATTTAGAAATGCATTTTTTTCTCATTCAGGTCCGAATCATACCTTTGCAGTTACAGCGGTTGTTTGCACAGCTTCTGCTCTTAGACCAGGAAGCTGCGTCCACCACAGACCTCACTGACAGCTTTGGGTGGACCAGTGATGAGGTACGAAGGTCAGCTTCTCCAGGGAAAAGTTACCAGCAGTAAAGACTGAACACTGGCTTCATAATGTTATCTAACTTCTCCTTTAATTTTGTCTTACAGTCTCAAGATATTGTTTAAATATTTACTTCTAATATTAGATAATTACAAACCAGTAAAACATTTTTAGACACTTGGCTGTATCCAGGATTTTATGAATGAGTGTGATTTGGGGTTGGGGGAAGAGGGTTGAAGATACAGGGAGAAGAAGTATAAGAGCTGGTTTTTATAATTTCTACCATTTGTGTAGTCTAGTTGAGATATACCACCTGTTACATTAATGGAAATTGCCATTTTTATAGCAAACTGCTTATCAACTAAAAAAGCTGACTGGCAGTAATTGTCTGCCTTTATGGCGTGCTTGTGTGCTTGAATCTGGGTGTTCCAATTTGGACATTTGCTTCAAGCAAAACAGTGAAACCATTCTCGGCAGATCTTTTCATTTTCACTGTCCTGCCTGTCTCCTGACTGTCTTCATTTGCTTCCTGTATCCTACTGTGTGTGGACTTCCTCTTTTTTTGTTTCAGTTCCTAAAAAGTATTTCACTATATACAAACACTAAACATTTGTCAGCACTAAGATGTGTGTTGTCGATATTGATGAGCTGTTAGCTGTATAAAATCAAAACTAGGTATGCGGTTTTTTATGGAATAGATGCAGAGATGAAGGTATGGGAGACTGTCACAGAATTTAAAGAGACAGTGATCAGAATAAGGGTATGTTGCCTTCAAAAATAAACTATAAACTCTTGTCTTTTAACCAGAAACACTCATTAACTAGATGATGCCATGTGGTTAGAGAGGTGGGGCTTGGGCTTGGCAGTACAATGGGGTGTAATACATTCCCTAAAGAGTGTGTGTTGAGTTTCTGGTGTAGGGCAGGTGCTTAGGGCTAATTCCCTTTTTCTTTCCTTGTTTTAAAAAAACCTGCTTTACTGAGATATAATTCTTATGCCCTAAGCTTCCCTCTTTTAAAGGGTACAATTCAGTGGGTTTTCTTAGTATATTCACAGAGTTGTACAAGCATCACTACAGTCAATTTTAGAACATTTTCACCACCCCAAAAAGAAGCCCCATACCTATTACCAGTCACCCACAGCCTGTGTGCCCTTTCCCGAGTCCCTGGCCACCACTAATCTCTCTCTGTGGATTCGCCTATTCTGGACACTGCACAAAAATGGTATTGTGTAATATGTGGACTTTTGTAACTAGCTTCTTTCACTTAAAGTAATGTTTTCAAAGTTCATTCATGTCGTAGTATGTATCAGCACTTCATTCCTTTTTATTGCCAGATAGTCTTCTGTTGGATGGGTATGCCACGGTGGTTTGTGTTTCTTTTTAACCTAGTCATCAGTTGATGGATTTCCCTTTGTTTTTGATAATGAGCTTCCTCTCAATTGCTGACTTCATACTTCTTAGAAAACTGAAAACTTTATTTATTGATTGATTGATTTCTAAATAAAATCATGTAGTAAACCCTCTAGGACTGGACCTGCAGTGGTAGAGAGGGTCTCTGAGGCACCTTTGCTGAATTTAGGATTGTTCAGAAACAGATCGTGAAAATTCCACAAGTTCTCTGTCCCATCAGAACCAGTGGTATTGGAGAAATTTATATCATCTAGTGTCTTGTGTGTTAAAAACTAAGAAAAAGATCCCGAGTCCCACATGCTACTCCAGCTTCCATCTACTTTATCAGCTTCTCTTCACAAGACACTTATCTTCAAAGTCATCATCCCTCACTGCCTCTACTTCTGTGCCTTCCATTTGCTCTCTGCCCGCTTCCTACCTGCTTGTCCAAGTCCCTCCTGGCACCCTCATGCCAGGTCCAGGAGACACTGCTCGTCTCTCCACAGCCCTCAGTAGTAGCGCCCACCACCCCTCCGCTGTTCCCGTGACCTCGCTCTCCTGGTTCTCCCCTTCCCGGCTCTTCCTCGGGTTCCTTTGCTGGTTCTTTCTTGTTTTCTCCACTTCTAAGTGTTGGTGTGCCCCTTGGCTTTGGGTTTATAAATGGTTCTTTGGGAGTAGTTCAGCCTATTCACATATAGTTGCATGATTCATAGATTGAAGCAGGTTCCGTCAGAATTTTTCTCAGTAGCACTGTGTTAGTCTTCCTTTAGTTGGTCTATATATCAAAGCAGTAAATTCTAGTTCTTTTCAAATGCTGATAATTCAGAGTGTTTATCTGTCCCTCTGAGCTGAGATTCTGCTGTGCACACACTGCCGGCTCTTAGAGACTGCTCTGTGCCTGTGTGTTCCTTCTTCCCCTCTCCTCTCTGTGGCACGGCCATGCGTATGGTGTCGCACAAAATAAATGCACTTTCCTGTTTTCAAGTGAATTGAGTTATATGTACACACTGAACACCGTCTGTTTATATTTTCATTTTGTAGTAAAAGTAAAAATAGGTGGTGATCTCTTACCCTGCTCTCAGCTTGTTTAGCATAGTCATCCTTACCTTTGATTGAGGCTTACCTTTGGATTTCTAGATAAGTTTTGTGTTTTTAAACTAATATCACTTTACAAATCTGTTTTTAAAAATCTGAAGCACAAAATTACATTTAAAAGTTACCTGTTTTATAGGAAATGAGGCAACATGATGTACAGGAACTGAATCGAATTCTCTTTAGTGCTTTGGAAACTTCTTTAGTTGGGACCTCCGGCCATGACCTCATCAATCGTCTATATCACGGAACCATTGTTAACCAGATTGTTTGTAAAGAATGTAAGAATGTCAGTGAAAAGCAGGTGAATATGCAAGAGTATTTTAGTAATAAGTTAAATCATAAATTATAATTCATGCAATTAAATCTGTGATCTATAGCACATGAGGATTAATGTGTTTATTACTAGAAATAACTTTATCAGTTTTTTTCTTGTACTCTAGCTACACCCAGATTATAAGTTTATAATCCAGATTTTTCCATGTAAACTGAAAGAAGTAGGTATCTTAAGATGTAGCTTTAATCTTTTATTTAGTACTCTAATATTTAGAAAGTAGATTTGGGGGGTGTTTACAAGTAGGAACCAGTGACCTTATGAGAAAAGCCAATATCATCATGGTTGGTGGTTGGAATATTATAAAGAAAGTTACTCAGAGAAGTAATAAAGGTACAGAATACTGAGGAATGTTTAAATTGACAATTAAATCTGTAATTAAATATTGGATTTAGTTTATTGATACTCCTCAGAAAGTTCATTTGTATGTGTGTGCTTAGGTTTAACTATTATTTATATAAAGCTATTATAATCCTGTTTAAACTAGTGTAACCTTCCATTCTTTGTCATAACAGATATTGCCCATTTCATCTAATTGGAAATTTGCTCATATAAATATAATAATCACTACTTGCACTACAGATCTTATATAGCAAATGATTTCATCACTGAACAGTTGTCCTTTAATAAAAATATTATTTTATGGCAAGAGTTATAGAAAGTTTCTGTATTTGACTATATGAGTAAAATAATTAAATGCCATTTTCTAAATGTTGCATTAATTGCTTTTTTAGAATATATATGTATATATATATTTCTATTTTTTATGAAAGTGTTCGGCATAAAAAAGACTTTTTGGCCCTTATTGCCTGTGCTAATAGAAGGTTTGGCCAGCCTGGTTTGGAAATATTAAGATGTTGTATGTTTTTGGATTACTGTATGATTGACCAGTATAATGTAATGATTCACAAAGTCATTTCAAAACATAACATATATGAAGGCATGTTATAAACTACAGACATTAACTTTTCACATATTTATGTTATAAATCATATATGAATGTTATTGCTTTAGGTTTCCACCTTGAACTAATTAATTAGTGCTATTATTTTATAATCCCCATAATCCCTTAAGGTAATGCTGTTGCTCAGACATGCACACAAAATTATAAATGTGCTTTATTTAAACTTGTCAAATTGTAACTGTTTATTACTAGAAATATAATTCAAATGTACTTCTAGTAGAATTGGTAGACTCGCATTTTGCAAAATACACTCTTAATTTTTGTAAAAATACCTTTGTATCCTGGCTCAAAATAATTTTTTTCTTAAACCAGCCCTAGCAGAAGGGGAGGAAGAAGAGTTTACATTAGAGAGTCCAGTCCAACCCTGGCCTTGCCATGCCAGCCAGCCTGGAGACTAAGACAGCACTAATAACCCTGTACATATACTCTTCTCAATTCGTGTTTTAAATGGTTTGTCTTATTTCCTGATAAAATAGGTTTCGTTGTATATATAGTGAACTCGTAAACTGGTTCCTGATATATTTTAAGCTAAGTTATAGTTTGGTTTAGAAAGAATAATTTATTGTTATGAATTTCACAGTATCAGGAGATCTATACCTTCATATATAGAAAAAATATATGTGTTTTAGAAAAAAAATACCTGATTCTTCCCAGTGTATGTATGAATTGGTGATGTATTTGTGAGCCTCTGTGGAATTGTTTTTTCAATGTTCTATTCATGTGTATTTCAGGAAGACTTCTTAGATCTCACAGTAGCGGTCAGAAATGTATCAGGTTTGGAAGATGCACTCTGGAACATGTATGTGGAAGAGGAAGTTTTTGACTACGACAACTTGTACCACTGTGGGACTTGTGACAGGCTGGTGAAAGCAGCAAAGGTAAAGATAGATCCCTGCCTTTTCTAAGGGTGCCTGCGCAGTGTTTGGTAGCAGGAGGGTCCGTCGAGGGAAGTCAACTTGTATGAAGTGTCTTGAAGATATACATGAAGCTCTTAATTAGTACTAACGATTGAAAAGACATTTGTATTATATGTGTGTGTCTGTGTGTATGTATTTTAATTTTTTACAGTAAAGAATTTTTTTTAAGCTTTCAACCCAGCAGTTCTCTCAGCTTCTTTTTCTCACAGGAAAAAATTATCTGTACCTCAGTGTTTCTTAAATAAACCTTTTTTTTTTTTTTTGCAAGTTACCATTATGAAGAAGGCAATGTATTTTTATTTCTGCCAGCCAGGAAGCTTGTGGAGCTTTCCTTTTCTTGATCTACCACTGCACAAATGGCTTTCTTTATTTTCACATTTGCAGGTATTTTACAGTATTGATGTGTGTATATTTCCTCTCTGACTAGCAAACCCAATATGGCCTTTCCTCCTCCCCCAGTTGGAAGTATGTATCTTGCTGATTACAGGGCTTGACAGAGCGTACCAGGGCTTCTCTTTGTACAACAGAGCAAAATACAGGAAAAAAGCAGGACAAAATTTAAGCAAGTGATTTCTTTTACAACATGGCATCAACTCAGCTGCTATTATTATCTGCAGTAGGAACTCTTTCACTGCTGGCAGATGATACGGCAGGCTGTTCATTAGCGTGATAACCTTGAACTCAATTGAACCAGTGGTTATTGAGCCCTGACTTAAAGAAATACCACTAAAGATGTATCTTTGCAGTTACTCTGTTAAGACAAAGTGTTAGCACTATTCCTAGAGCTGACAATATTGAATTTTCCAACAAAGAAAATGAGGGTTGATTTAGATAGCACACAACATTGATTTGGATCCTGGAGATTATAGGTGAAAATGTAATTGAAAACAGTAAACCCCATGCCTGTAGCTTTCACAATAGGATTTGAAACCCGGGTGAATTTTATATTGTTTAATATTTATTTCCATCTAGCCTTTGCCCCTTTATGAAAACGAAAGAAAGGTTTATTTTTTGCTTATTTATTTTGTATTTCCTCTTTAGCGTTACAACCTAATAAAATAAATATAAAATTCAGAGGATGAAGCATCTTGGAAAGAACACTTAAACACATTCTTAGTTTTTGGTTGACCTTAATTTGCACATTAGTAAAATAAGAACCTTTTGTTAAACAAAAGCAATTCTTGTATGCACCTTTTCTATCATTGGTTTAATTCTTTTTCAATGGAAATGTTTTGATCTTGATACTTTAAAAATTGCCTTCTAGTTGCGTTAGATTTATTGCATTCTAAGGTTAGGCTTGGTTGCATTACCTAAATTAATGCAGATCATCTTATTCTGAGCAGTCTTTCTTTCCTCAGCCACATTATAGTTGATTTACTCACTTTTTTTAGATGTTTTTTTTTTTTGAGCTAGTTTGAAAATCTGCCATGTTGTTAGGTTGCTGTATTTTCATCTAACTTTTCTTTTCACCCACTAGGTTTGTAGAATTGTTTACAATATATTTTTAGGAATGTTAGATGTTTATGATTATGGATAATTTTAAATAAGGGGAAGGATTCTTTTTGCCTCCTCACATGTCTTTAGTGCAAGGGGATTGGGAAAAGCTGATGCCTTTTAAATAAAAAGTAACTCAGTTTAGTGTTTTGTTTTAAAGCAAGGCATTAAAACAAAAATATCTTATTATCTGCTTTGAAGAACTGTAAAACCCCAGTCAATGGATCTCGACATTTGAAGAGCTACAGTCCTTTTGAAAGTCTAGTGAAAGCTGTGGCTCTTCTCCCCAGAAAAATACATATACACATACAATTTTCATATAATTTCAAGGGTTCAGATCCATTGAAACACGTCCCCAGGTCACAGGTTAAGAGCTCCGGTTCTTCAGTAAATAAGAACTGTGTGTCTGCTAGGTAAAGTAGACACAGCGACCTAGGGGGAAAGTGAAAGGTGAAAGGCCAGGGCTCGGGCAGGAAAGAAGCACTATTAGAGGGGCTTCCCTGGTGGCGCAGTGGTTAAGAATCCACCTGACAATGCAGGGGACACGGGTTCGAGCCCTGGGCCGGGAAGATCCCACATGCCGTGGAACAGCTAAGCCCGTGCAGCACAACTACTGAGCCTGTGCTCTAGAGCCCGCGTGCCACAACTACTGAAGCCCGTGTGCCTAGAGCCCAAGCTCTGCAACAAGAGGAGCCACTGCAATCATAAGCCCAGGCTCCACAACGAAGAGTAGCCCCCACTCATCGCAACTAGAGAAAGCCCGCGTGCAGCAATGAAGACCCAACAACGAGGACCCAATGCAGCCAAAAATAAACAAACTAATTAATTAATTAATTATTTTTAAAAAAAGGCACTGTTAAAGGGGGAGCACCCTCATCAGATAGCTTTGTTAGGATAGTGACATTAAAATATACAAATGGGTTGTGAATATTTAGTTGTAAGTATAAGTGAGTGATGTCACCTTTAGCCCCATAAAAATAGATGAGTTTATGTCAAGAGCTATATTGAGTCCATGGTGATTAGTTTATGTGACTTAAGGACATATTTCTCTTAAAACTGTGTCATAGGTCACTGTTTTATATCTTAAGAAACATTATGTATTCTTCTATATGATTCAGCTTTTAAAAATTAAAAATTTTTTCTTTTGACAGTCGGCCAAATTGCGTAAGCTGCCTCCCTTTCTTACTTTTTCATTATTAAGATTTAATTTTGATTTTGTGAAGTGTGAACGATACAAGGAAACAAGCTGTTATACGTTCCCTCTCCGGATCAATCTCAAGCCATTTTGTGAACAGGTTTGAACTATTTTGTATTGAAATTCTTTCTTTTACTCTCTCAAGATTGAATCTTTTATTGACCTGATTTACAGTTGGCTTAGTGCAGAATCTCTCAGCCTTGGCACTGTTAACATTTAGAGTTGGATAATTCTCTGTTGTGGTGGGATGTGCCCTGAATTGTAGGATATTAAGCAGCATCCCTGGCCTCTGCCTACTAGATGACGGTAGCATCTCCCGCTTCTGCCCCCAGTAGTGACAAAAATGTCTTCAGACTTTGCCAAATGTCCCTGTCTCCAGCGGGGAGGGAAGGTGGGTAAAATTGCTCCCGGCTGAGAACCACTAGTTTATTACAGTTCTTTTGAATTTCCAAAGTATGGATTTGTTCCCAGTTCTTTTTACTAAACTCTCCTTGAAAAAACTTTGAAATGAAAATTTAAGAACAGAATTAGAAATGACCCTGCGTTAGGAACAATTATCATTCAGTAGTACATTCCTGTTTGGATTTAGTTTACTTTAGATGCAAGAATGAATTGCGCATCTAGAAAGTAAACAAATTGGAATGTCACTAGTAGAATTTGTAGAATTTGTAATCCTTAAGACACGGGAAAGAAGAAGTTTTAAAAGCAAATTAATGACATAATCTACTTACTTTATAAGCTATTTAGAAATATTTTCTATGTAATTGTATACATGCCAAGATCAGAGTGATGAGACTGATGCATTTCTTACTACAGATCATTCTTTATATGTTTAAGTCCAGAACATTTGTTAGCCAGCTGTTGAATTTCTATGTATAAAAGTAATCTCTTTTCTAAATGGTCTAAAGTTCAGGTGGGGCTTTCTCTACTTCAAGCCTAGTTACTGAGCTTTTTGGTTTCGTATTATATTTTGCTTTCGTTATTATATTAATCTCCATTCAGAGCTTCTAATGTGTCGGCCCTGAGCCTGTTACTGGCGCGCGTAGAATAAACAGGTTTTCCAGAGTGCTTCCGCTCCTGTTTGCTGCCTGGAAAAAACTTTCTTTCCGGAATAATTGAGTTAACTCTCTTTTTTTCTTCCCATTTTTATTGAGGAATTATTGCCATACATCACTGTGTAAGTTTAAGGTATGAAGAATGAGGGCTTGGTTTACATATATTATGAAACGATTACCACAATAAGTTTAGTTAACATCCATCATCTCATAGAAAAATTTTTGTCCTTTTATAAAAAGTAGTTTGTCATGGGAGTTCCCTGGTGACCTAGTGGTTAGGATTCCTGGCTTTCACTGCCGTGACCCGGGTTCAATCCCTGGTTGGGGAACTGAGATTCTGCAAGCTGTGTGGTGCAGCCAAAAAAAAAAAAAAGTAGTTTGTCACATGATTTTGACATATGTTGAAATAACAAAACTGAAAAAAGCAAAACAACACTTATCTAAGCAATTCACAATAATTTTACTTTCTGATTTCTGTATTAATGAAAAAATTATCATTTTGCATCTTTGTTTACATCTCTCTTGTGTTTTCCCTAAGCCAGACATTTAAAAAATGCCGCTTACTTAAAAAGTGCAATTTAAGCAGATAAGTTCTTAAATAATTGGCACTCCCTCAAGTAGCATCCATATGCCAAGTATCCCTTAACCTAGAGAAGGTTTTTTTAATGCCAGTGTAGGTGTCCATAACTACAGAGCACGCTACTTGTAGAAAAGATTGATCATAGAATTGATAAATCAAGGAAGAACCTGTTCATTCCACTAAACTGCCTCTAAAGGAAACCAGCTAGTATTCATAACTGCTAAACTCCTGTTAATATGCAGAGGACTGAAGTGTCAGGAGGGGTGATAGATAGTAGATACAACTCTGACTTAGAGGTGCATGACAATCTAGTTAAAATGTAGGACGAATTCAACTGCTAAAGAGCACATTTATAAAGCAGCATAATAGGTTTAATACAAGATGGTTTTTTCTTGCTAAAACTCTGATAGGGTAGTGTGTGTTTTGTTATCACATGGGGTTACATGATTTTAGCCAAAGTACATAAAAATAACATCTTGTTTGGAGATATATATATGTGTATATATATATATTTTTTTTAATATTTATTTGGCTACGTCGGTTCTTAGTTGCGGCTTGAGGGATCTTTTGTTGCGGTGTGCGGGCTTCTCTCTAGTTGTGGCGCACGGGCTTAGTTGCCCCGTGGCATGTGGGATCTTAGTTCCCCATCCAGGGATCGAACCTGCTTCTCCTGCATTGGAAGGTGGATTCTTAACCATTGGACCACCAGGGAAGTCCCTGGATATATGTTTTTATGTTTAACTCAGAGGCAGAATTTGGCATAATGTGATTGGTATTAGATCAACGATAGATAATTTTCAGTCTAAGAATTATGAATTTCAAATTTTAAAGCCGATTATTCAAATTTATCTTAATTTACCCTAAATAACAATAATAGTGAAGTTTCTTACTAACTTTAATAGTTGACATTTTTTTCCCCCTTTGGTTATGTATCTTCTTATTTTATGTAAACTGTATCAATGTTTGTGCTCTTTCTTGTAGAGTGAATTAGATGACTTGGAATATATGTATGACCTCTTCTCAGTTATTATACACAGAGGTGGTTGCTACGGAGGCCATTATCATGTGTATATTAAAGATGTAGATCATTTGGGAAACTGGCAGTTTCAAGTAAGTATAGAAATTAGATTGAAAGTATCTTTGCAACTTTTTCCTTTTCTAGTCCCATTATCTTGGTGAGGCTAATCTTTTGCCACTTATTATATATTCACTCTGTAGAAAACTTATAGGCACTGAAAGTTAATACAGATAGATGTTTAAATTTTTTATTTCTAAATAATTTCACACTTACAGAAAAATAACCAGCATAGTACAAACACCTCCTGTATACTCTTCGCCTAGGTTCTCCAGTTGTTAACCATCTTGCCACATTTGTGCAGGCGCATCCTCTGTATACAGACGCATGCACACACACACAGTTAACATTATCATTATCAGTGCTGACCACTAGAAATAAAGTTGAAGACATTAGACCTCTTTACCCCTAAGTAACTCAGTGTTTATCTCCTGAGAACCAGGACATTCTCTTACATAAGCGTAGGTCAAAATCAGGAACTTTAACACTGATATAATATTATTTATTATCGAATATATGTTTTATATTCAGATTTCACAGCGGCCTCGTCCAAATCCTTTAGAGCATTTTCTGCCCCACTCTAGTATCAAGCCCAGGATCGTGCATTAGATTTGGTTAGCATATGTCTTAAGTCTCCTTTAATCAGTAACCATTCCTCAGCTTTTCTTTCTTTCATGGCACCAACCAAAGATTTTCCTCCTATATTGTCTTCTAAAACTTTTATAGTTTTGCCTTTTACAGTTGAAACTTCAGTCTTCCTGGAATGCTTTGCTGTGAATGTTGTGATGTTGTTTTTCCATCTGGGTACCCAGTTGCCCATTACCATTTATTGAATGATCCATTCTTTCCCCACCAGTTTACAATGCCAGTTCTGTTATATCAATTGTTTTCTTACATTTGAGTCCATTTTGGGGCTCTGTATTCTGTTTTTGTTGTTGTTGTTATTGTTCTTTTTTTCTATTCCTAGGCAAATACCGCATTGTTAATTTCTGCAGCTTTATACTATGTTATGATAACTGGTAGGGCAAGTCTCCCTATGTGTTATTATTCTTCAGGAGTGTTTTGCCTCTCTTGGATTTTAGTGCTTTTCTGAACATTTCTAAAATCACCTTGTCAATTTTCTCACACATACACACACATAAAAGTAGTGGCATTTTGTATCTACATGTGTAAACAAGATACATCTTTTTGGTTTTTAGAGCTTCTTTAATGTCTTCTAAAAAAGTTTCATAATTTTCTCTAGAAGAGAAAGCACTAATTGGGAATCCACTTCCAGTTATTTGCAGTGGGAAAAATTATAATCTATTACACACCAGCACCAAACTCTCAACCAGTTTTCTAAAATGTAACTAAAACACTGGTAAGTTCCAACCCATCATGTTAGGATGTAGAATGCTTAAAACCTATCTTCAAGAGTGTCAAACCGGGGCTTCCCTGGTGGCGCAGTGGTTCAGAGTCTGCCTGCCGATGCAAGGGACACGGGTTCATGCCCCGGTCCGGGAAGATCCCACATGCCGCGGAGCGGCTGGGCCCGTGAGCCATGGCCGCTGAGCCTGCGCGTCCGGAGCCCGCAACGGGAGAGGCCACAACAGTGAGAGGCCTGCATACCGCAAAAAAAAAAAAAAAAAAAGAGTGTCAAACAGTTAATATTGTTGTGAATGAAAAATTGCTCCACATGTAATAACATGGCTTCTCTGAGTGCCAGAAGTATTGAAGATGCTGTGTTGCCTTTGTTGACATTCACTTTGCCTTTCAGAACATCTACCTGTGTTTCTGATGCTCTATCAGTTGTACTTAGAATGTACTGAGAGATAACATGTTTTGTAAAGTTTGAGTATTTAAAATCTAACTGTTCTAGTGGGAAAATGTTGATCAGGGAGGTGTTCTGTGGGGCTATGTCTATACTGTATTTTTTGGACTATTTGTGGCTGGTGTACTGAAGTACAGTTATCTTTAGTACATTGATTTTATAATCAACCATCTTGCTAAACCCTCTTATGTTGTAGACATTTTTGGAAAAAGACAGTTTTGTTTCACTCTTTGTGGTCCTTAACCTTCCATTTCTTTTATTTCTAGAACTGGGTTTATCCAGTTCTTGGTTGAGGAAGCCATACAAGCATCTCTCAAATGCTTGTGCCATATTTGCCAAGACACTAGCTTGTTTGGGCACATTCCAGTCAGATGGAGTGAAGCACTTATCCTCCTCTGGTCTAGCTCTGCTCTCCACGTTTCCATCCTTCGTTGCTGATTCTTGTTACCCTGTTGCCTTCCTTCACTCTGCTGTCTTACAGTCGCAGGGTCCTGTAGTAGTGAACCTTACCCTCTAGGGCACCCCCAGCCCTTTCAAACAATTATTTTAACTTTATTTCATTCTCTCTAAAAGATGAAGTTGAAGCCTTTTATTAGATTCTCATAGAAACTTGCGAACAGGTCTAATAAATAGTTACGATGTTGTTCATTTATTTTTTTCTCTTTGCCTTTTCCACTGTAGTTCTTGGTTTTTTCCTTCCATTTATGCTTCCATTTGTGGTAGCCTTTTCTTCTGATGTTGCCCTGTCTCTCTTCAGCCTTAGAAAGTGCCCCTGCGCTCCATGTCAGTTTGGCTTCCGCCTCGGGAGTGTGTCTCTGCTTTCCTCCATGCTGGCTGCAGACATTTCTTCAATTTTGCTCATCCATTGTCAGATTTCAGGCACTTCTCTAGCTGGTGGGATTTATCCTCAGTATTTTGAGGCATAAAATATTTATTTACAGTTTCCTATTTAAGTTTATCATTGACGTCATGCACAGAGGTAGCTTCACACTGTGTGGTGAGGTAGCGTGGCTCAAAAGTAATGATTCTTTTCTTTGTGTCTTCCTTTTGATTTGTGCTTCCTTGAACTTCTCTGCAATTTTGTGTTCATTTCTTTGGAAATGGTCAGCAGCCAAGCTCTTCTCCCGGCTCCATTATGTAACTCGAGAGGGCAGGCAGGCATTCTTTCATTTGGTTTTGCCCTCTGCACTGCTTCTCTGGTCTTGAAGCTCTGGTACTTTAGCAAGGTCTTCCTTGGGGCTTAAAGAACAATCAGAAGATTGCTTTCTGTTTGTGCTTGTGTATTTCCTTATTCACGGCCTCTACGAAGCATCCCTTTTTTTTTTTTTTTAATTCTGCTCTTCAAGAATCACGAGCTTTGTGGTGTTCACATAATGATGAGTGCTTTAAGAATTTCAACTTCAGTAGGTACACCTGATGGACACTGCTTGTCTCTCTACTACCATTATCCTGAGAGATCTCTTATACCTAGAGACAAAGGATTCCAGATACACTAAACATAGACAGGTATTGTTTTTTCTGCTTATAGTTTAGCAATTTCTTCTTCCCTTTCAAGGAGCTGTCTGCAAGGAACAAGTTTCATGACCAACCCCACATAATGTTCCCTGGGTGAAAGCCAACATCTCAGTCTCTCTCAACCTAAGTAGAAGATGATCTCTTGCCTCTTGCATGGAGGTCATTAACTATTCAAAATGTGGCTCTCGATCTGGTGTAAAGAGGAGCCTGACCTGTGCCTTCCAAAGTGGGGTCTTTTGCTTCACTGATGGTTGACATCACTTCAAGCATCATCTTGCACATTTGAGGATGTGGGACAAAGAAGTTTTACAACAGCTCCCAGTAGGCAGCCCTGGGACTGGTGCCTCCTGAACCAGCCTGTCCCCACAAGGCCAAGGTTGGACACCGGCAGAGTGCAGGAGGACTAGGCCCAGCCCATGTGCCACCTGCACCAGCGTGTCACACCCTAGGCAATGCTGGCCTGCGTCTCCCCTCCTACCATTTTTATTTTTTATTATTTTTTTTTTCGCGGTATGCAGACCTCTCACTGCTGTGGCCTTTCCCATTGCGGAGCACAGGCTCCGGACCCACAGGCTCAGCGGCCATGGCTCACGGGCCCAGCCGCTCCGCGGCATGTGGGATCTTCCCAGACCAGGGCACGAACCCGTGTCCCTTGCATCGGCAGGCGGACTCTCAACCACTACGCCACCAGGGAAGCCCTCTCCTACCATTTTAAAATCTCTTGTTCCTTAGCCATAAATGTCTTTAAACATATTAAACATACTGTTTTATTCTCTGATAATTGCAGTATCTGAAGACTTTGTGGGTCTTTGGATATCTGCTGATTCTGTTTCCTTATGATTTTGTTACTTTAGACTGTGGTCTTGGTTGGCTGGTTGGTTTTGTAAGAACACGGTGTAGGAGTAATTTGAAGCCTGAGTTAAAAGTACCTTCTTCCACGAAAGATGTGTATTTGTCTCTACCACATGCCTGGGGTCACCTCCAACCTTTAATGCCTTTAAAATAAGATCTAGACTTGGTGGTTCTAGAGCCATACAACTAATGTGAATTTGGGCCACAACCCACCTGAAGACCTACTTGTGATTACAGATTATTAGAGGAAATGTTTTTCCACCTTCATCTAGTATCAAGGTCAAAACAAGCAAGTTTCTCATTGTCCTTTGTTGTGGGGTGGATTTTTTGGTAGGTCATGCTTATATTGATAGCGTAGTCCTTTCAGGTTTCTAGCTTTCCGCTGGAATCTATCTTTGTGGTATAATAAAAAATATATACTTGGTCCTTGTCCCGGGTCCCTGGCACAGAGCTCCTTGAAATTTCCTGAGTGATTAGGCATGTCTTTTCTTGTTCATAATGAACCCCTTTCAACCATACCTGAGTTTATGCTAATGAGGTTACCTGCGGGGTGAGGGCTGGTCAGCAGAGAAACCAACCACATGATTAGAGGGTTGGAACTTTCAGACCCACCCCCTCACCCAGGGAGGCACAGGGGCTGGAGATTGAGTTTGGTCACCAAGGGCCAATGATTTAATCAATCATGCCTGCATGATGAAACTTTGATTAACACTCTGAAAGAAGAGGACTAAGGGAGTTTCCAGGTTGGTGAATACATCCATGTGCAGGGAGGGTGGCCACCCCAACTCCACGCGGACAGAGGCTTCTGCCCTCGGGACCCTCCCCAGCCTTGCCCTGTGCACCTTCATCTGGATGTTCGTTTGTATCCTTTGTAATAAACTCTAGTCCTGAGTATAAGTTCCTGAGTTCTATGAGCTGTTCCAGGAAGTTATCAGACATGAAGTGGAGCTTGTAGAATTTGTGATCAGCCAGGCCGAAGTGCAGGTAGCCTGGGAACCCCATTTGCAGCTGGTGTCTGAAGTGGGGGCAGCCTCGTGGCACTTAGCAACATTAGTGTCAGAATTGAATTAATGGACAGCCAGGTGGTGTCAAAGAATTGGAGAGCTGGTTGTTTAGAAAACCAGCCATTCAACTCCCCACTTTGGGTAGGTCCTTGCGCTTTGTCTCCCAGACCCTGTCCTGTGTGAGCATCAAGGTGGAAGCTGTGTGTCAGCAAGGTTGAGCGGCTAGAGACCTCAACTCTGGATTTCTTCCCTGGATTCTCATGTCACTTGTTCTCTGAGGATTTTCCCAATGTTCTCTTGCTAGTTCGGCATGTGTTCAAAAAGAGATTTTCTTTTGTTGTGTGTTTTACTTTATCCAGCATTTTTAGTAATTTTACAGCAGGATGGTTGTATTTCACCTGCCGTATTCTATATTTCTTTATTAGTTTTGTCTTATGTTAACTGTTAGGTCTATTTGTGTTTATGATTTTAAGCAAGTTTAAAATATCTTTGCAAGATGCCATGTATGAAATAATAAAAATACCTTATCAGGGGAATTTTGACATGTTTCCAAGTAACTTCATAAGATGGAGTGCAAACTTGGGTGATCAGAAAATAGGAGGGAGGGACTTCCCTGGTGGTGGAGCGGTTTAGAATCTGCCTGCCAATGCAGGGGACACGGGTTCGAGCCCTGGCCCGGGAAGATCCCACATGCCACGGAGCAACTAAGCCCATGTGCCACAACTTCTGAGCCCGTGTGCCACAGCTACTGAAGCCCGTGCGCCTAGAGCCTGTGCTCCACAATAAGAGAAGCCACCGCAGTGAGAAGCCCGCACACCACAACGAAGAGTAGCCCCTGCTCGCCGCAACTAGAGAAAGCCCGCGCGCAGCAACGAAGACCCAACGCAGCCAAAAATAAAGAAAGAAAGAAAATAGGAGGGAATGTTTAAGCTGAGCTTGCAGAGGTTGGTAGGATTTTGTTAGGCCAACATAAGTGAGTGAGAATAAATTGGGTGGAGACCAGAAAATATTTTGAACTGAATGATAATGAAAACACAACATATCAACATTGTAGGATGCAGCTAAAGTAGTGCTTAGTGGGAAAATGTTGGAACCCGCTGTGTGTATTGTGCTGGAAGCTTTCCTTATCTCACAATCCCAATTTACAGATAATGCCAGAGAGATTAGGTAATTTGTCCAGGATTATTCAACCACAGTTGAAATTTAAAACCAGGCTGCCTGATTCCAAAGCATATACAAATTATTATGATGTTTTTATCATCATTTCTCCATCTTGAAACCTCTGTGGCACAAACACTCCTATTTCGTTAACTGCTTTTTAAGGGATTAGTGATAGAAACTTTTTTTTTTTACTTTTATTTGCATTTTTTTTTGCGGCATTTATTCCTGGGCCATAAGTTTTTGTTTCTTCAGTTTCTTCTGGTATATCTGTTTCTTCTGGACAACCTCCTCTTCTGGTTTAGGAACAATCTGTTCTTTTTCAGTAAGGATCATCTCAGTGTGGCAGGGAGAGCTCATGTATGGGTTGATCCGACCATGAGCTCTGTAAGTCCTGCGCGGCATCTTGTGGGCTTTGTTCACCTGGATGTGCTCAATGACCAGAGAATCTACATCTAAGCCCTTAAGTTCAGCATTACTCTCTGCATTTTTGAGCATGTGCAGTAGAAATTCAACACTCTTTTTGGGCCACCGACCCTGCATCCAGCCCCACTGTTTGGCCTGGGCACACCTACCAACTCCACCATTGTAATGACAGAATGGCACACACTGCTTCTTTAAAGTGACATCCTTCAGATACTTGGTGGCTTTTCGGATGTTCATATCCTTAACGGCCTGGGCAGTTTCATGAGTGTTCTTAAAGTGAACACGAAGATTTGAATCTCTTGCATGATTTTGTGGGGTTTTCTGGGTCAGGTGAATAGTGAACCATTTTTAGAGGTCACCTCAGGCCGCTTACCAGAAAAGAGAACCTTTTTTATTGTTTTCTTTCTTAGGAGGACAAAAGTAATCCAGATGTGAATTTGGAAGATCTTCAAAATGAAGAGATTGATGATCCATTGATGATTCTAAAAGCAGTCTTATTACAGGTAGAGAGAGAGTGTGTATGTTTATATTTGTGTATGTATATCAGATGTATGATTCAGTTGGCAGAAGTGATATTGTTACTGTTCATAGTCTTTTTCTTTTGGGAAATTCTCTGTCTATTTAAAAAAAAAATTTTATTGGAGACTTTCTGGTTGTAAAAGGAATACATATGAATAGTAGAAAATTTGAGGGGAAAAAATTAGAAAGTATATAAAGAAACAAAGTTTAAATAAACCAAATGTCCGGTCATTGTTAACACTTTGATATATATTCTTTGCATTCTGTTTCCTTTGTGTTTATATACATATATTGGGATTGGGTTACAAGTTTTTTGTGATATTATTATTGTTATTTTAAATTGAATTGGGATTTACATACGGTTTTGGAATTTACTGTTTTCCCATATTATCCTTTTAATGTCTGTAGGACCTGAAGTTATGTCCCCTTTTTCATTCCCAATATTGATAATACCTCACGTATGTGACTTTTAATGTTTGCTTCATACCCTGTTGTAAGGATGGTAGTCTCATTTCATTTATTCATTCGTTCTTAATAAACAATTTTTATCTCAATTTCTTACTAGGGACCTAGGCTGAGTATTGGTCTATGGCCACTATATCAGTCTACTAGGGCTGCCATAACAAAATCCCACAGACTGGGTGTCTAACGTAACAGAAATTTATTTTCTCATAGTGCTGGAGGCTGGAAGTCCAGATCAAGGTGTCAGCAGGTTTCTTCCGAGGCCTCTCTCCTTGGCTTGCGGGTGGCTGCCGCCTTGCTGCTTTCGGTCTTTTCTATGTGCATGCGCATCCCTGTGTCTTTGTGTGTCCAGATTTCCTCTGCTTATAAGGACACCAGTCAGATTGGATAAGGGCCCACCCTAAAGGCCTTATTTTAACTTAATCACTTCTTTAAAGGCCCTATCCAAATATAGTCACAGTTGAAATTTTGAGGGTTAGGAATTCAGCATATGAATTCTGATAGTAGAGGGACACATTTCAGCCCGTAATAGTCACTTCTTATCCCCTTTTAGAACTTGGTTATACTTCAGAACATTCAGAAGAGACAGTCTTTTTGCACTGAAGTATTTCTTCTAAAAATCCCACATAATATCAGGATTTACCAAACCTTGGAATACTCTTTGGATATTGCTCTTGAAATGTTTAGATTTTGCCGCATGGAAAGTGGCAGAATTCAAGTTTTCTAAACTTAGGCTTAATCTAATTTTTTTAAAAACTTTTTATTTTGAAACAATTATGGTTAATCCACTTACATGTTTGCTGTTACAGGCACATATATTAATCCTGTTGGGTCCCTTGAACTCATAAGTGTTGAGGTTATATCTTATCAGATTTTCTTAAATGACTTTCTTTTCTGTCATAAGGAGGAGAGTAATCTAATTCCTGTTGATCAGCTGGGCCAGAAACTCTTGAAAAAGATAGGAATATCTTGGAATAAGAAGTACAGAAAACAGTATGGACCACTGCGAAAGGTAATACATGACATCCTTATAAGAAGTCCTATTCCCAGGAAATTTTATTATGATTTTGGCAACATGAATTTCTTTGGGGAAGGAAATTTAAATTAGACGGAAATACAATTAGTATTTTGTTTAATGATTAGAATTCAGTTAATTATTAAGTAATTTATAGAATCAAGAAGTAAGCAGAAAAAGAATAGAGGAGGGGCTTTTAATCACAACAGCAAAAAATGTCACAAAGTTCATATCCTAAAGCTTATCATCTTATTTATACGTCTTCAGGTATTCACCCAAATTTCACTTTTATCTTTCTTTGACACACAGTTCTCCTAAACTTGGCAATCTGGCTTCCTAGCCTGTAAGGTTAGGTTTCAAAACTGGTACTGCCAGACTTGGGAGACAAAAACTTGACTAAAAACAAGCAAAGCAACAGAACAATTAGTCAATATTTTGGAGCTATTTCTTGTAGAAGCAAAGAGCGTACACAATATAGTCTGTGTTTAAGTTCACCTTTTAATTAGACCACAGTTCATAAATGGAATTAATGACCATGAGTTCATAGACAGCCTTAGGTTTTCATTTAAAACGATTGGATCAGTGTTTCAATATTTTACTGTTAAGTGTGTTATCAGCTGTGCAGGGACTTTTTTGTCTTGTTTTGTTTTTAAATAAAAATATCCTTCATAAATTTGAGGAAGTTAGCTTGTACTTATAGTTGACTGATAGTCTTATGTCTTTTTTCTTTGAGGTTAATTTGTGCTTTTATTTGCCAATATAACTTAACTACAATGGCTTGCAAACTTTTTTTGACCTAAAAAATGCATCTTACATCACAATCCAACCAACACACACGTATATAACTTGTATACATATGTGTATAACTGAAATGAGTTTTGCCAAAAATACCTATCCTAACACTGAACGTTCTTTTTTTTAAGACTTTTTTTTGAGTAGTTTTAGGTTTACAACAAAATTAACAAGAAGGTACAGAAATTTCCCATATACCCCCTTCCCACATACATGTGTAGGTGTTATCAGTATCACTCGTCAGGGTGGTGTGTTTCTTTTTTTTACCCTAAACCAAGGATGAACTACATTGACACATCATAATTGCCAAAGTCCACAGTTCACCTAAGGTTCATTCTAATGGAGTAGATAGTATGGTACATTCTGTAGGTTTGGACAAAAGTATACTGACATATATCCATTGTTATAATGTCATACAAAGTATTTTCTCTGCACTAAAAAACTGTACTCTGTGTATTCATCACCCCTCTCCCCCAAACTCCTGGCAGCCACTGGTATTTTTATTGTCTCCATAGTTTTGCCTTTTCCAGAATGGCATATAGTTGGAATCTCTCTCTTTCTTTCTTTTTTTTTTTCTCTTGAAAAGAGAGGTTCAAAGCCTTTATATTTATGAGACCACTCGTGGCCCACCCATTCATGGGCTGGACGGGCTCTAAGTGGCAGGACTTCCCCACTAAATACTGCAGCTTTTCTTCCAATATTGAACCCTGTCCCACTAGTCTTGCCCAGCAGCCACGTGAAGTGCAGGAGGACACATGTAGAGTATTTGTTCATAGGAAGGCCAAAAGTCTTATGCCCATTATCACAGTGAACCCAGATTCCTTTCGGGTGTGATATAAGCAGCTGATAGTTTTATCTTGAATAGAGGTTGGATTTTATCACATGCTGTTTTGTTTACATTTATCGATGTGATCACATGGCTGTTCTCTTTTATTCAGTTAATGTGGTGAATTCTGTTGACTGACCTTTTCAGTGTGAACGCAAACCTTACATTTCTGGGGTATAGCACACTTGGTCGTGATGTACTTGTATGCATTGCTGTATGCATTTGGCTCATATTTTCCTAAGGATTTTGTGTCTGTGAGAGATATGGGTCTTTAAGTTTCTTTCTCTGTAATATCTTTGTCAGGTTTCAGTATCAGGGTTATGCAGGACTCAAAAGAAGTTAGGAAATGTTCCCTTTTTTATATTCTTGGAAAGGATTTCTCTGAGATACATTATTATTTCTTTCTTAAATGTTTGGTGAAGCTAGTTAGACCTGAAATTTTTTTATGGCAAGGTTTTTAAATTATAGTTTTAATTTCTTTATTTGTAGAGTTGTTTTAGATTTTTTATTTCTTGAATTATTTTGGAAAATTATATTTTTTAAAGAATTTGTCCTTTTATCTGTGGTGTCAAATTTATTGGCATGAAGCTATTCAAAATGTCTCATATTATCTTTTCTAGTGTCTGTAGGACCTAAATTTCCTCTTTTTAATTCCTGATATTAATAATTTGTGTTTGCTTACTTTTATTTTTTCATAAGTCTTGCTTAGGGCTTATCAAGTTTATTAAGCTTTTCAAAAAACAACTTTTTTGCCTTTATTGATTTTTCTCTACTAATCTGTTTTCTACTTCATTGATTTCTGCTCTTGTTTTTAATTATTTCCTTCCTTTTACCTTTGGGATTTAATTTAATCATCTTTTTGTAGCTTCTTGGGTTGGTATCTCAGTTGTTTTTTAAACCTGCCTTTTAAAATTTTTTTAAAAGTAAATTTATTTATTTATTTTGTGGCTGTGTTGGGTCTTCGTTTCTGCGCGAGGGCTGTCTCGGCGAGAAAGCTTTTGCGGCGAGTGGGGGCTGCTCTTCATCACGCTGCGCGGGCCTCTCATTGTCGCGGCCTCTCCCGTTGCAGAGCACAGGCTCCAGACATGCAGACTCAGTAGTGTGGCTTACGGGCCTAGTTGCTCCACGGCACGTGGGATCTTCCCAGACCAGGGCTCGAACCCGTGTCCCCTGCATTGGCAGGCAGATTCTTAACCACTGCGCCACCAGGGAAGCCCTAAACCTGCCTTTTAATTCATGCTTTTAAATCTATAATTTCCTTCTTAGCGCTAATTTAGCTGTAGCTAAAATTTGACATGTTATTATTATCTTTCCATTCAAAATATTTTGTAATTTTTCCTTCTGATTCTTTTATTGACCCATGAGGTTTTTGGAGGTGGGTTGCTTAATTTCCAAATATTTGGGGAATTTCTAGTTATCTTTTTGTTATATCTATAAATTGATGTCTAATTCCATTTTACTCTGAAAACATGCTCTCTATGATTTCACTTATTCTGAATTTTTTGAGACTTGTTTCATGCCTCAGGATATGGTCTGTCTTGCTGAATGTTTCTATTCACCAGTAAAGTTATTAATTTTCTGCATTTGTTGGGTATAGTGTTTCATAAATGTCAGCTAGGTCAAATTGGTTAATAACATTCTTTATTTCATCCCGATTCTTAACTAATTTTTCTGTCTTTTTGTTGTATCAGTCACTGAGAGAGTAGTTTTAAATCTCCAACTCTAATTGTACCTTTGCCCTTTCGTCCTTTTACTGTTGACAGTTTTGCTTCATGTATCTTGAAGATATATTATTAGTTGCATACACATTTTGGATTGTTAATGGCCTCTTGACATATGCCCTTCCTTTATCTCTGCTAATAGTCCTTACCTTCACATCTACCTTATCTGGTATTAATGTAACATACAAGCTTTCTAATGCAAGTGTGTCTTTTGTAAACAGTATGAAGTTGGTTCCTGCTTATTTTGGAAAATTGTGATTTTTAAGGAATTTGTTCTCAAAGTGTCAAATTTCTTAGTATAAAGTTGTTTGAAATATTACCATATTATCCTTTTAATTTCTGTAGGACCCTATTTCATTTCTGATATTGGTAATTTGTGTTTCTTAGCTTTCTTTTGCATCAGTCTTGCTAGGGATTTGTCAAGGTTATTATACTTTTCTTTTTTTAAAATAATTAATTAGTTAATTTAACTTTTGGCTGTGTTGGGTCTTTGTTGCTGCACGCAGGCTTTCTAGTTGCAGTGAGCAGGGGCTACTCTTTATCGCGGTGCACAGACTTCTTATTGCAGTGGCTTCTTTTGTGGAGCACGGGCTCTAGGCGCACGGCCTTAAGTAGTTGTTGCACACGGGCTCAGTAGTAGTGTCTCGTGGGCTCTAGAGCGCAGACTCAGTAGTTGTGACGCACAGGCTTAGTTACTCCACGGCATGTGGGACCTTCCCAGACCGGGGCTCGAACCCATGTCCCCTGCATTGGCAGGCGGATTCTTAACCACTGCACCACCAGGGAAGTCCAAGGTTATTAAACTTCTCAAAGAAACAGCTTTGCATTTGTTGTTTTTCTCTATTGTTCATCTGTTTTCTATCAAATGATAGAGTTTGACAGTCTCTTCCTTTAACTTAGAATGTTCAGTACATTTTTTATTTTTTTAAAAATTTATTTATTTATTTTGGCTGCATTGGGTCTTTGCTGCATGTGGGCTTTCTCTAGTTGCAGTGAGCGGAGGCTGCTCTTTGTTGCAATGCGTGGACTTCTCATTGCAGTGGCCTCTCTTGTTGGGGAGCACAGGCTCTAGGCACGCGGGCTTCAGTAGTTGTGGCACGTGGGCTAGGTCATTGTAGCTCACGGGCTTTAGAGCACAGGCTCAGTAGTTGTGGCGCACGGGCTTAGTTGCTCCATGGCATGTGGGATCTTCCCAGACCAGGAATCGAACCCGTGTCCCCTGCATTGGCAGGCAGATTCTTAACCACTGCACCACCAGGGAAGCCCCCGTTTATTTTTAATGTATTAAATTGTGTGGTTGAGTTTGAATTTATCATGTAGCCATTTGTTTTTTATTTGCTTCTCCTGTCTTTCTTGCCTTTCTTTCTTTCTGTCTTTCATACCTTTGAATTAATCAAGTAATTTTTAGTGTTTGATTTTTGTCTCCTCTGTTGACTTTTTGGCTGTACTACTTTAACTTTTTTACTCTAGGGATTACACTGTACATAAGTTAATATTATAAATTACAGACCAATACTGTAACACTTCATGTACAAGGTAAGATGTACAAGGTACAGTAGCATAATTCCATTTCCCGACTTCCATCCTTTTCTGCTGTTGTCTTATGTTTTACCATTATATGTAAATTCACCGTGTGTGTGTGTGTGTGTATGTATGTATGTGTTTACTTTAAACATTTAAGCAACTTTTAAAGAAATTAATGAAAAAAATCATGTTTTATTTTATCCATTCTGGTGTTCATTGCTCCTTCTTGCATGTCCAGGTTTGCATCTAATATCATTTCCCTTCAACCTAGAGAACTTCCTTTAGCGGTTCTTGGGCATCCAGAACTGCTGGCAAAAATATTCTCAGCTTTTGTTTGTCTGAAGTTTTTATCTTGCATTCATTTGTTTAAATGGTATTTTTGCTGGATATAGAATTCTCTTTTTCTTTTTAAAAAACTATTTATTTTTGGTTGCATTGGGTCTTCGTTGCTGCACACGGGCTTTCTCTAGTTGGGTCGAGTGGGGGCTACTCTTCATGGTGGTGTGCAGGCTTCTTATTGCAATGGCTTCTCTTGTTGTGGAGCACGGGCTTTAGGCGCGTGGGCTTCAGTAGTTATGGCACGCGGGCTTCAGTAGTTATGGCACACGGGCTCAGTAGTTGTGGCTCGTGGGCTCTAGAGCACAGGCTCAGTAGTTGTGGCACACGGGCTTAGTTGCTCCATGGCATGTGGGATCCTCCCGGACCAGGGATCGAACCTGTGTCCCCTGCATTGGCAGGCTCCTGCACCACCAGGGAAGTCCTGGGTACAGAATTTTAGGTTAATAGCTCTTATTGGTTTTTTCAGGACTTTAAAGATGTCATTTTATTACGTTTTGGCTTCCTTTATTTTGGTTGAGAAGTCAGTGTTACTTAAATGTAATGTGTCTTTTTTTTCTGTCTACTTTTAAGATAATCTCTTTATCTTTGGTTTTTAGCAATTTAATAACAGTGTGTCTCAGTATGGTGTTCTTTGTGTTTATTTGCTTTGTATTTTCTAAGATTTTTTTTATCTGTGGCTTGAAATCTTTCTTCAGTTTTGGCCATTATATTTTCAATTTGTTTTTATGCCCCATTATCTCTCTCTTCTTCAGAAATTACAGTTACATATATATTGGACCATTCAGTATTTCCTCACTGGTCTTAGATATTCTAGCAGGAGTTTTTTTTTTTTTTCCCCTCACCCTCAATTTGGATAATTTCCATTGATCTGTCTTCATGTTCATTGATTCTTTCTCCTACTGTATCCAGTCTTCTGTTAAACCCAGCCAATGAATTAATGAATTTTTTCGTTTCAGATATTGTGTTATTCAGCTGTAGAATTTTTTCTTAGCTCTTATTTAACGTGCCTGTTTCTCTGCTGAAATTCCCCATTTGAACCTACTCTGTACATCCTTTCCTGTAAATTTACATATTTCATTAGCTGTTTACTCTTATAACATCTGGATTATTTCTGGGTCTGTAGCTATTACCTTTTTTTTTCTGTTGTGAATTGACTGTCATCTCTTGGTTATGAATCCCATTGTCCTGTTTCTTTGCATGTCATATACTCTTATATTGCCTACTGGACATTGTGGGTGATGTGTTTTAGAGGCTGTGGATTATGTTACTGCTTTTTAGAAGGTTTATATATTTATTACTTTTGGCTGCATTGGGTCTTCGTTGCTGTGCGTGGGCTTTCTCTAGTTGCAGCGAGTGGGGACTATTGTTTGTTGCGGTGCACAGGCTTCTTATTGCAGAGGCTTCTCTTGTTGTGGAGCACGGGCTCTAGGCACGTGGGCTCAGTAGCTGTGGCTCATGGGCTCTAGAGTGCAGGCTTAGTAGTTGTGGCTCACGGGCTCAGTTGCTCTGCAGCATGTAGGATCTTCCCGGACCAGGGCTCGAACCCATGTCCCCTGCATTGGCAGGCTGATTCTTAACCACTGCACCACCAGGCAAGTCCTGTGTTATTGTTTCTAAAGGGCTTTTCATTATATTCTAACAGGCCATTAAGTAACTTTGAATCATGTTGATCCTGTGGGAGCTTCATTTGGGGCTTTGGTAGGGTGGATCTGTTGCATTTAGCTGTTAGTCCTAGGGAGCAGCTGTTAGTCTTGGGGCCTGGATGGTCCTCCCTCTTAAGGCAGAGGTTAGCAAACATGGGGAAACTATGGCTTTCTGCCTTTTTTGTACAGCCCCCAGGTAAGAACTGTCTTTATATTTTCAAACAGTTACCTTTAGAAAGGTGCTCAAGTTTGCCTCTTAGCCCACAAAGCCTAAAATACTTACCGTCTGGCCCTTTATAGAAAAGTTTGCCAATCCCTGACCTGAGACATGGCCCTTCTAGGATTTCAGTGGAAAGCCTGAGGTGTTTGTCATATGCCTCTAATTTGGCAGGACTTCAACTCCATGCTCTTTCTTTCTTTTTTCTAATCTATCTTAACTTATTAATCCATTCACAACATGTTTATTTAACTCTGTGCTCTTTCTACCCAGCAGCAGGGCGGTAAAATCTCTACTCAGATCTTAAATCTCCCAGCTGTTGCTTTCTGCTCAGTTCCTTGGGTCTCAGGCTGTCCATGTACCATTTAGGACAGCCAAGGATTTGAGGAGGATTTGGTAGAGATCTGGGCTCCTTTATGGGGTTTTCTCCTTCACGTTCTAGGCTCTGTGGCAGTCTCAAATTCTGTTTCCTTAGTCCAGTAAGACTCTTGCCCTTTGCTTGAACTCTCTTCCACCATGCTCTGCTACAAACTGGCAAGTGGTGGGTTAATGCAGGACTCACCTAGCTTGTTTCCCTTTTGAAGGATTATGTTCCCTCCACTTTAGGTCAGCTTTTGCTTACTCTCCAAACAATTGTTTTCATTATTTTGTCTAAAGTTTATAATTTTTAATCAGTGGGGTTAGTCCAATTAAAAGTTCTCTGCCATTACTGGAACCAGACTACACTGAAGTTTGAGGTTTAAGAGTTAATCCTCAACTATCAAACAAAGAAAAGATTCGCTATACAGAAAGTATTCATTACTCAGAGGTTTCAAATTATTATTTTATTGTACTTAAATTAGCTACAAAACTATATTACCATCTGTTATACACAGTGTTAACAATAATGCCTTTGGGTCATATGCCCTATACCCTTCTGTCTGATTAGAGAGTATACGTTATCATAAATTCTTCCTTTCCAAGAAAAAATTAGAAAATCACTTTTCCGTGTTGATTGATGATCTGAGCAAATGTTACATATACCTCCCAAGTGATTTTCTACATAAAGTAGTTTGTACTGGGAGAAAAGGGGGTGATACAAAGCCACATAGAGATTAGGGAATAAAAGAAGAGTAGAGTAGGGGATGGGGAGGTGGGATAGGCAATGGGGAGAGAAGGTTTTTTTCTTCGTAATCCTTTAGGTAGAGGAACCTGAGAAATGATAGTCTCTGAGGTTATGACTTCAGCCTTGCAGTGTTCTGATTTCCTGAGCTAGCCTGTCAGCCTCCGGGACAGACAACACTGAATTTAGTTAATGGAAGCTTATAATTGTGACTATATCCCAGCAGTTTGTCTGAGTCACTAGTTTTGAAATTATCTTCTGTGGTACTTCATTGTATAATTGCCTTTGTTTTTTGCTCTGTTTGGATTGCTTTAAACATTTCAGAAGTGTTTGTTCTATCTAATCTGTTTCAGTAAAGACTTTTTAAAAACAGCATTACCAGGTATAATTAAAGTATTTTTAAGATTGTGTCATGGCAGCTTTCTCCCTTGGTATAACTGTTAGACTGTTTAACAGAAAGCACTCTGGGTTTTAGTAAATGTTTTATTATGGCGCAAATGAAATTTTTTTCCCTCGTAGCTGACCAGGCCAAAAAGTTGACGTTAAAATATCTAATCACAGAAAGGAAGGTAAAGATTTTGTAATCATGTCAATGAAATTTTTTTTCATTAACCTAATGTTTGTTTTCTTTTTCTGTATAGTTTTTACAGCTTCATTCTCAGATATTTCTGCTCAGTTCAGATGAAAGTACAGTTAGTCTATTGAAGGACTGTTCTCTCCAGGCTGAGTCTGATATACGAAGAAATGATCAACGACTTTTGAAGACACTTACTTCAGAACCCCCAGGATTAAATGATAGACCCTCCTGTCCCCACTGGTTTGATGTAAACGATTCCCAAGTCCAGCCAATTAAGGAAGAGGATATTGAACAGCAATTTCAGGGTAAAGAAAGTGCCTACATGTTGTTTTATCGGAAGTCCCAGTTGCAGAGACCCCCTGAAGGTATGGAAAGACGAGTGTTCCTATTTGTTTAAGTCGATCACTTTAGAAGATAAACATTGAATGTTATTTGAAAGTTTACCCTTTTAGAAGGTTTACTCTTGAAACATTTTAAAATATTTTCAAGCTAACTGTAAGAAATATACCAGAAAAAATTCAACATTCTGTCCTTTTTTAAAGATTATATATTTCTGGGTTTTTTCCCCTGTAATAGTATGAGGCTATAGTTAGATTTTCAAAATTGCGTTTTCTTGGATCACATCATGTTTTCTTGTTGTGTGGGCAAACGTGATTGTCCTCTGCTCAGGCTTCTCTCTGCAGTTTGGCCGTGTGTTGTCTTTGAGTTGCAAGTGGCCTTGGTCTTATTTTCATGTGTTCTCTTTTATTTTCCTTTCTTTTTTCCTTTTCCTCAAGGTGATAAGTCTTTAAGCAATTGAAATATCTCTGAAGCCCTCTGTTGAATCTTCTAAGAGAGTTCATACCATGGTGGAGGTTAAACACTGAGACCCACAGTGATAAATTTTTGAATTGAAGCTACTAACATGAATCAGTCTGTAAGACTTTATTTGATCACTTCCCAAAATTTATGCAACTGGGAAAGCTCTTTAGATTGAGACATATCTATGATTAGAGATGAGGATACTGTTCTTAGAGACTGAGCATAGTGATCATTTTTGTAAAGAATAAGAATAAAGCAGTTACCGATTTGCAGATGAATCAAAGGAAATTAACTCTCTGGATCTGAAACAAATACATAACTGTTCTGTTGACCAGAAGGGGCTTTGTTTTTTTCTGAGGGGAAAAAATATGGTAATCGTTCTGATAAAAATATTGGGGAGCTGAATTCACAGTTACAGAAATATATATCAGTTTCTTCAGATGACGTATTGTCCTTTTCACTGAACTGAACTTCAGTGTATACATGATTGGAATATGTACTAAGTGACAGTTTTCCAGTTAGCTGAAGATATGAATAAAGATCTAACCAAAATCTTGATGGACTTTTTTGGGGGATGAATGGATGGAACTTGGCAAAATGATTCTAAAATTTACCTGGGAAGATAAATTAATGAAAATTGAAGAAGGGACTGCTCAAGGAAACTTTACTGTGTCAGTATAAGCATATTTATGGTGCTGTAGCAGTTAAGACAGTGTAGTGCTAGTGCAAAGAGCTGGACAGACCATTGAGCAGTAAGCCCAGGAGTTGATCTAAGTATTTTTAAGATTTTAATCCATGAAAAGATAGCTTTTCAGATAAATAGGGGGGAAATGAATTAATAAATGCAACTGAGAAGTTGGTTAGTTGCTAATCACTTGAATGAGCAGTTAGTGCAATCAAGTGGTGATGTTTATCACTTGCCTGAAGTTATAGTTCCTTTAACGTTGATGTAAACAAGGAGCCTTCAAATGCATAAAATGTAAATACTTTTCTGATCTTAAGGTAGAGAAGACCTTTCTAAGCATAAAAGCAATGAAAAAAAAACTGAGGAAAAGTGATGTAAACCTTATTACGTAATACCAAAAGGCAAATGACAAGCTAGTGGAAAACAGCAAAATATACGACAAATTTATTTCCCCTATCTGTAGAGTGCTCTTACGTTTATTCCATTGTGCTCAGTGGTAAATTGGGAAGAGGATATAAATAACTAACGTACAAAAGAAGAAATAAGGACAGCCAGTAAACTGCAAAAAAAAAAAAAAAAAATTCCATCTGGCCCATAACCAAAAAACATGAATCATAACAGCAATGAATGACAACCTTTTTCTTACCAAATCAGATATTTCTGTTAACCTGGTTCTCAACAGTTGGCACTACCTCTGTATTTGGTATGTGTATAAAGTAATACAACCAATATGGTTGTATGTACTTAAAAACCTTAAACCAATAATTATACTTCCACAAATTTGTCTTGAAATAATCAGGACTGTGTATACCTATTTATGTTCAAGGATGTTTGCTACCCCCGTTATTTTATAGTAATGACTAACAGAAAATCACCTAAATGTCTACCAGAAAAGGATTGGTTAGATTAATTATGCTATTTATAGAATGGGCTACTGTGCAATCATTTAAAGATTTGGAAAAATATTCAACAACATATGAAATGAAAAAGCAACTTACATGTTTGTTGACTATACTCCCAGTTGCTTTAAATAAGCGTGGTGTGGTGTGGTGTGGGGTGTGTGTGTGTGTGTGTGTGTATGTGTGTATGTGTATGTATAGACACATTGTGTAGAACAGAAAAAAGACCAGAAGTATATAGATCACATTTTAGCAGTATTCCCTAGGAGTGGGATTATAGGTAATATTTATTTATTTTACATTAAAAAAAAATCATTTCCAGAACTTTCACAGTGACCAATTATTACATTTGTTATCAAGAAGAAAACAGCAGGTGTTCTTTTTAAAAAGTATATTTAGAAAGAGTTGAAGAAATGGAATTCTCTAGCTAGGCTTAAAGAACTGTTTACCTTTCATATGTTTTAATGTTTTCAATTTGAAGATGGGAAAACTGAGATCCAGAGAAAAGTCATGTTCACACAGGCAGTAGAAGCTTTCCTAGCTCCCAGCGAGGTCCTTTCTAGTTTTCTGTGCTACCTCTTCAGCAGCCAGTTTTTATGTAGTCAGCACAAGTTAATGGAAAATTTTGTTCACAGCTCGAGCTAACCCAAGGTACAGGGTTCCATGTCATTTGCTGAATGAAATGGATGCCGCCAACATTGAACTACAAATAAAAAGGTAATTTTAAATTACTTTTAGAGTTTGAATAGTTTTTCTGGGGAACGAGGATCTAACTTAGGTCTTAAGTATTCAGTAATGAAAATTAAAGAGGAAAAAAAGTCAACTGTTTAATGCCGGTATCCTTTTATTAGCTGCTGAATTTTTATACTGAGAGTATCTTTTACTTTGAAATTACCCAGTGAGAGTGAATGAAATAATGACAAATGGCCATCGCTAAGTACAGATTGAAGCCTAAGAAAACTAGAGAAATCTGTGAGCACGTAGCTGTGCTGAATGAATTGTGTCCTGGCCTGTCAGGTTATTCCCTCGGCACAGAGCCCATTGTGAAAATTCGCCCTCATGTGTAAGTGGTTTGTGAAGAACTAGCCCGTAGTGACATCAGACCAGAGGTGGGCAAATGGGAGGAAATGTGGAGTCTACAGACTGTTTGGCTTAATGTCAATCTTGGGCAAAAGCCTACAATGGATTATTAAAGGGATGGTTTGTGAGAACTTGATGATCTGAACATTCTATTTTGAGGTCTAACCTTGGACCATGAAGAACTGGTTCTTTGCTCTCTGGGTCGGTGGGGTACTGGATTAGGGAAATGGATGTTCCCATGGTCTCCTTGTGGACCTGAGGGGCTGATTACATAGCAGGGATGTGTTCAACATTTTTATCATTGATTTGAAGCTGAGAAAAAAAATAGGTAGATTGAATGGCAAATTAAGATCAGAGGAGATCTCAACAAAAATCAAGACACTAAAAATATAAAACTTTAACAGAGTAGTATATCTTAAGTGCGAAAGATAACCAACTTGCATGAGTGGTGTGGATTAGCAGTTGGTATTAAAAACAAAAACAGCCTATGGGGTTTTAGTCAGCGAGCACTAAGCTTTTTAATGTGGTCATGGAAAAGCTCATGCTGTCTTTGACCACATTCACAGAATTGTGCCTGAGGTGCCTGAATGGTGGCTATAGCTTCATCCAACTCTCCGTTGGTGGGGCTGCCTGAAGTGTTTTTGGTGCCGTGCTTCACAGCAGCTGAATGGGTTCAGAAAAGTGTAGCAAGCGCCTGGCTGCTGCTGAGGCCATTTGACTTGGAGAGAGCAGACTCCAGGGATCATGAGGCTGACTTCAAATAGTTTATAGGAGAGTCTGTGGGGTCTAGTTGAAGCAAGGAGAAAATAGAAGTTGTAAATCTAGCACTTACCACAGTTATAGGAACGTGTTTCCAGCATTTTGTTCATAATTATAATCTCAGTATTGGACGAGTCCAAGTGTCAGTATTTGTTCAGAGTAACACTGCACAGTGTGCATTAAAACCATCTTCCTTGGAATTCACCGTGGCAGAGCTATTGAGAAACTAAACTGAGTTATTTTGGAGCATGGAAGAAGAGGATGTTAATTATAATTACTTAGGTGGAGTGGAGAACTTCTTTATATTGTAAATCAAATATTTTTGGTTTGAGATGAAACAGTATCTGCTGTAAAAACATGACATTTATGTATTTTTTATGCCTCTTTAAAGGGCAGAATGTGATTCTACAAACAATAATTTTGAATTGCATCTCCACCTCGGCCCTTATTATCATTTCTTCAATGGGGCTCTGCACCCAGTAGTCTCTCAAACAGAAAGCATGTGGGATTTGACCTTTGATAAAAGAAAAACTTTAGGAGATCTTCGACAATCAATATTTCAGGTAATTTAGCCTCACTTACTCTTAATAGACATTCAGGTCTGTCTTAAGCTGGATTCTCCTTTTCAAACTCCTGTTTAGGATACAACTATTTATTTTTCACAGCTGCTTAGGAAAATCCTACATCTACCACTTCCATAGAGGGATGGTCCACATGTTCTCCCCTCACTTGTAAGTCTCTTAGGGAGGCTTTTCTGCGCAATCAAGACTCACAGAGTCCTGCCAGCAGGTTTTCAGGGGAGAATCAAGCCTGGTATATTTAATCTGGGGGAGAGAAAGAGTATAAGGTTGTCTCTTTTGGGAAAAATAAATGAAAGAGAACTGTCTTTTAAAAGGAGTAAAAAGATAGATAATTATGTTGCCTAAAACCAAGAGCTACTAAACAAATAAAAGCAACTAAGTTTTCTACCTTTCAGTGTAGAATAACATTTATTAATAAGATTCTTAAGTGAAGGAAAATGTCTACTGGTCTATAGTAAAAGCAAACATCGTTGTGATCATTGTCTCTAAATTATTTATCCCGCCGTGTTTTAACGACGACGACGACAGTGCTCTTTATTTTACTTAAAATGTTTTCATATAAATTCTACCATTTGATTCTTTAACCTCATGAGGGCAAGATAACCCCATTTTAAAGATGAGGAAATTGTGATTTAAAGAGATCTAATGGCTTGCCCAGGGTCAGACATCTAGTTAGCAGTAGAACTAGGACTCCAGCCCTGGTCTCCCTACTCTTTCTTTCCTCTTAATTATACTTCACTCCACACTACTTCCTGATAGAGGAAAAGGGAAATAGAAAATGTAAGCTTCCCCCGCCCCCAGAATTAAGTGAATTTTCTGAAAAACTGTATCATTTACCAAAATTATTAGCTTTCTTTTGATTTTCCTCTTGTACAGAGAAAAGCAGGCCAATTTCTTCTTTAACTTTAGTTCATTTGAATATTTAAATGTTGGATCAGGATGAAGATTTCTAAAATTATCTAATACTTCTGAGCTTTTCCACTAAAAGTTTATTTCTGAGCCAATCCTGGCAGTGACGATATAGGTGGACTTGGAGATTTGACCCTGCCTAGGGTAACGTTTCAAGTGGAAAAGACCTTGGTCACCTTTACAAGGTTTAGATTTCATGCCAGTCTGCTTTTTGATGGTTTAAGTGCACATCTCTGCCAGTGGCAAATCTTAGAATTAAGCCACTGGCAAGAGGCAGAGAGCCTGACAGTTAAGTAATCATGTGTAAGTATGAAATTTCATTTTAAGAGAACTGTCTTGTGATATTGTGGAGAGGGACTAAATAGGGCTGACCTTTATTGGTGACATTGTTTTGGTGAGGTTACCACAGTCCCCAGAGTCTTGGAGCTAGAAACTTAAAAAACAAATCCCTGGTAATCTATTAAATAAACTGGTAATGCTACTTTTTAAATTTACAGTGGGAGACATTCCTTTCAAGAAACAAGAGTATTCGTGTGTGCTGCTCTTCCCTGAGCAGTACTGATTAAACACGTCATTTTTTGCTCTTTTGGACCAGGATTCCTGGGCTGGCACACGGATCATTTTGCCTTCTGATAAAAGTGATCTTCCCATAAATTAAGTAGAAATGGTTGTTGTTTAGATGGTCATTGTGCTCTTTGTGTATGTCAGGGTTCTTCAGTCACTCATGGATGTGAGATTAACCATCTTTGGCTTTGACTGATTTAACGTTAAAAGATGTCTGCTTTCCTCATTTTTGGTGCTCGATGGGGATTGTCGTATTCATTTTCTTGTTCCCTGTGTCAGCTACATAAGTAAATTGGCACAGTGCTCTTCTTACTTAACCTGGAAGAGTGATCTATATGTGATTTTTCATTGTTCTCTTTTCTTTCATTCATATTCTGCAGCTGTTAGAATTTTGGGAAGGAGATATGGTTCTTAGTGTTGCAAAGTTTGTACCAGCAGGACTTCATGTTTACCAGACACTTGATGGTAAGAGAAATGTTAAAACACAGCAACTTATTGTGTATATGTACATTTTGTGGGGCTCATCTGTACGTTTTGTGGGGCTCATCTGAGACTTTCTGCTGTTGGCCAGTCTTTCCCCTACATCTACTTTTCTTAGCTCTGCAGGTTCTCATCACATTGGTTTTAACAAATAATATATTTAGTTTTTCATATGTAATAAAAACAATTTATTTAGTTTATAATGTATCCAATATATGTAATGTGTGAAATTTTGCTAACATGGAAATGTTTTGTATTTTCTGAAATTAAGGCTACTTCTCTACCTAAACAAATTTTTTCTTAAAGGCTTTGGAAATTTTTTTATATTACCCCAAACTTCTGAGCAAAATGGTTTGAAACCATTTAAATCTTGTTAAATATGGCTTGTTTTTTTAATCCAATCTCAGCTTCAGACTTTGTAGCAAAACAAAAGTACTTCAGGAGCTTAAAAGTACTTCCTTTAAATAACAACAGAACAATAATAGCAGTAGCAGCAGTAACAGTTGTCTTGGACTTCATGGTGCCAAATACTGAGATAAGTGTTTTGTGTAAATTATCTAATTTGATTTTCACAAAATTCTTTTATCCCCATTTCATAAATGAGAAAACTGAAGCATAGAGGCTTGAAGTCTACAAGGTCATACAGCTCATTAGTGGGTGAGTGAGGACCGTTTGATGTGTAAGCCTTCCCCATGTTCACAGTGTCAAGTACAGTTGACCTTTTATATTAACTTTTGTTTTTTCCTGCTCTCATGCCCACAAATCTTATGGGGGAAATGCTTACATAAAATGAAAACAGAGAAAAAAAAAAAAAAGGGCTAGAGTGTGATGGAAGGAATAAAGATAAAAATAATATAAAATAATATCAATATAACAGACATAATTACTCCCTTTTTCTTAGTTTTCCTCAATGAGAATGCTTCTTTTCAAACAAATGTTTGTGTTTTGGCTGCTGCTTTAGTTAAATTTTTTTTTGATGATCATGAGAATGGTTTCACTGATAATCTCATCTTCCTAGGAGATCACCTGACACTGTGTGAAATTGAAATTGCTGATGGGGAAGACATCTTTGTATGGAATGGGGTGGAGGTAAATAAGTGTTGAAGAAATGTTCACGAGAGTTTTGGATATTTTTTAAGTTGTTGTGATAAAATTTTATTCAGCGTATATGATGGCACTTACATATTAGAAAACTGCTGAAATATCCAGTAAATTTTAAGTACAATCAGTGTTGGTTATATGTTCAAGAGATAGTTGTAGAACACCTCCATGGTGCCAGGCTCTGTGTCAGAAGCTAGACACAAAGGTAAATAAGTGATCAGTTTGTATCCTTCAGGCACGTTGTGTGGGTCACTGCACTGAGATAGGTGAGCAGGAGGGTCTGTACAGACTCTTTTTTTTTTTTTTTTTTTGCGGTGCACGGGCCTCTCACTGTTGTGGCCTCTCCCGTTGCGGAGCACAGGCTCCGGACGCGCAGGCTCAGTGGCCATGGCTCACGGGCCCAGCCGCTCCGCGGCACGTGGGATCTTCCCGGACCGGGGCACGAACCTGTGTCCGCTGCATCGGCAGGCGGACTCTCAACCACTGCGCCACCAGGGAAGCCCTGTACATACTCTTGATGAGGATTCAGAAGGAGCGGTTCGTCACACTGTTAGGGCTGGAGGCGACTTAGGGGAGCACAGTCAAGAGAGCAGTGAGGAGCATCTCACCCACTCAGTGGACGTCCTTGGTCCACCTCATACATTTACCACTGCTGAGGACTCACATGTCTGTCTCCACTTCAGATTTCTCTCCTAAAAAGTAAAAGATGGCTAAGAAAAAGCTTCAAAAATCTAAAGCTGTTCTTCTGATACTTAAAAGACATTTGTGAAAACTTTATTTCACTTGAAAAGAAAAAAAGATGGGAATTGTTCTATAAGAGTCTACGTTACTGCATTACTGTGTTGACCTGATTTTGGCAAATACGAGCTATACTGATGGCTGACTTGATACTGTTGTAGGTTGGCGGAATCCAGATTCCAGCTGGTAGTGACTGTGAACCTCTGCTTTTAAATGTTCTTCATCCGGCGACAAGCAGTGAAGAAGAGCAGTGTCAGCAGTTGATAGACTCTCCATATGTCTTTCCATCTAATGCAGAAATAGGTAGTGTATTCACAGCCTGTGCAATCCCAGACGGAGTCATCTTAGTCAACAGTGCTGAGTCTGTAGGTGAAGAGAGCTGGACCACCATTCCCAAGGAAGACTTGAAGAAGACATTCAGAGAACAAGGTCTCAGAAATGGAAGCTCAATTTTAATTCAGGATTCTAATGATGGTAACAGGTAACATGCTAAGAGAATTCTTTTTAAACTTATTGTAGTTACAGTGCTGTATCTTAGAACTCTAAAGCTTTATGTTAATAATGATGAGAGTTAAATGTTTCGTTTTATTTCTAGACATTGTGTTCTATATATTGTAAATAGGAATGTTCATGGTTAGGCAACCTGGAGAAAAATGATATTGTGTGATTTTTTTTTTTTTTTTTTTTGGTAAATGTGGTAACTGAATAATATAGGTGTAGGCTAGATATAGTGTAGATTAGTTGGCAGTAAAACAGAATCTTATCAAATAATTCTGATTAGCACTCATTATAAGGCGGAGGGCACATTCTCACAGAGAAAGTTCCTAAAATTTTTCATGAGGAAGGTGTTATCACAGCTAAATTTGTCTTGTCACAAGGATCTCAGAAGGCAGTTCAGTTTTTTGTTATAATCCTTTTTATGATGCTTGAGATCCTCCCAGCTGCCCAGATGAGGCAATTACTTGGGGAATTGCAGCCTTGGTTCCTGTAAGTCACATTTGAAGCTCAGGGGTGCTTCCTCTCTTCATTTTTGTTACCCATGTCTGTGCCAGTACACTTCTGTGGTCAGCATTATCATACACTGTAACCCCCGCAATTTCCACACATTGAAGACTTCAGGTTATGACCAATGAATCAGTTCCCTGCTTTATCAGTGCTGTGAATATACGTAGATTACAGAGGCTCTGTATTATTGTTTATTAGTGGCTGTGACATAGAGAAGCAGAGCACTTGTGAAGTGTGTTTATTTTGGATTACATGTATCACTCTCTTTTCGACAAGTGTTTTCCAGACATTTATTTCCCTATCTTGTTTATTTAATTTAAAAGTTTATTATAAATTTCTTTTTAGAAAGTAATATACTTTCATTAGGACTTGGGAAATACAGAGGTGAAGACAGGAGACCCAAAACAGCATCACCATACCACTCATGCAGTGTCTGTCACTGTTAGCTTTCTGAGCTCGAATAATTGGGTTTTTGTTTTGAAGGGTTTTTTCCTATTAATTTATTATTTTATATATATATATTTTGGCTGCATTGCGTCTTCGTTGCTGCGCGCGGGGCTTTCTCTAGTTACAGTGAGTGGGGGCTACTCTTCATTGCGGTGCGCGGGCTTCTCACTGCAGTGGCTTCTCCTGTTGCAGAGCACGGGCTCTAGGCGTGCGGGCTTCAGTAGTTGTGGTGCACGGGCTTATTAGTTCCTCCGCGGCATGTGGGATCTCCCCGGACCAGGGCTTGAACCCATGTCCCCTTCATTGGCAGGCGGATTCTCAACCACTGTGCCACCAGGGAAGTCCGGTTTTTTCCTTTTTAAACATAATACTGATGATATTGTAGATAAATAGTTATATCCTGCTTTCCCCTCATGTTTTTGTTCTGTTTTGTTTTGTTTGCGGTACGCGGGCCTCTCACTGTTGTGGCCTCTCCGGTTGCGGAGCACAGGCTCCGGACGCGCAGGCTCAGTGGCCATGGCCCACGGGCCCAGCCGCTCCGCGGCATGTGGGATCTTCCCGGACCGGGGCACAAACCCGTGTCCCCTGCATCGGCAGGCGGACTCTCAACCGCTGCGCCACCAGGGAAGCCCTCCCCTCATGTTTGAAGGCTCTTCATAAACCTCATTTCATGGCTGCATAATAACCTATGTTGATGTTATAGGTTACCTGACTGCTCCTGTGTGAGGAGTGGGTAGAGACAAGGCCTTGGGGGCTGGCTGCCTGGCTTTGTTTCCAGCTTTATCACTTACTAGTAGTGTGACCGTGGGCAAGTTACATCATCTCTCTCTGCTTAATTTCTTCTTCTGTAAAATGAGCATAATAATTAGTACCAGCTTCATACAGTTGTAAGGATTGAAGAAGTTAAGAGCTAGATAGTTTAGCTAGCATCCTTGTTATCATCCAGTTTTTCATTATTTTAAGGTGGTCTTCAGGGAACATCTTTGTGCTTAAAACTTTGCTCTATTTAAGATTGCTAACTCAAGGTGGAGTCCCAGAGTGGAATAACTGAAATGAAGAGTAGAATTGTGTTTTGGGGCTCTGCTACACACTCCCAAAGAGGACTTCTGCTAGCCCACTCAGTGCCTCTGTGTGAATTACTAAGAAGTCACTCCTTCCTCACGAACCTTTACTATTATCTGCAGGAAAATCTTGTTAGAACAAGACACTCCACTGCCATCTGCTACCATAAAATTTTTTAAAACCTCTATAATAAAAATATAAACATACAGTGTATATGATGTGAATGATATGCATTAGATGTGGTACTTTTTTTCTTTTTTGCGGTGCGCGGGCCTCTCACTGCTGTGGCCTCTCCCGTTGCGGAGCACAGGCTCCGGACGCGCAGGCTCAGCAGCCATGGCTCACGGACCCAGCCGCTCCGCGGCATGTGGGATCTTCCCGGACTAGGGCACGAACCCGCGTCCCCTGCATCAGCAGGTGGACTCTCAACCACTGCGCCACCAGGGAAGTCCAGATGTGGTACTTTTATTCAACGTCAGTCTGCACGGCTGTGCATGCTGTCCTGCTTTTAAACTACTAAAGTCTGTGGGTGGGCTTTTGGCGTAGGTACTCTTTTAAAGCTCCACTGGTGATTGCAGGATACAGGTAGACGTTAACAACTGATTGTTCAATTACAACAGTTCTCTTTGAAAAATGTGGCAACAAATTATTTGTATAAATCAAAGAATATTTGGAATCATGAATATAGACTCCGTGGAATACTATCTTAACACTACCCTAAAAAGATAGTGAACTTTCAAAAACCCAACTCAGTAGAACTTGGTCACCTTTAATTAGTCACATTAAGTGACACATGCAGAATTTTGGAAGTGGTGCCTAAAGAAAAGCACGAATTTTCCAATCCTCTCTGATCCATAAAAGGGCTGTATAAAGACACATTTTCTAAATGTCTTTTTACCCTACAGTTTGTTGACCAAACGAGGGAAGTGGATCACCAGTGTGAATGAGGTTGACTGGCTCCAAGTTAAAAATTTATGCCAATTAGACTCTGAAGAAGAACAAGTTAAAATATCAGCAACTCTTAACACAGTGAGTAGATATTGATTGAAGTGTGCTTGACAGCTTTTCATTAATACAGTTTTACTTAGAAAGCAGTACCTTAATCTTTCAGAACAGGTGTCTCAGTAAACTTCTAAATCTTAAGAAATCACCTTTTTATTTGTAACATTTGATTATTGCTTATTTACCTTTGTTAGCCCTTGGCATATTTCAAGAAAATATATGCCTTTTTTTCCCTCCAAAGCCTAGAATTAGAATGTGGGAGTTACCTTTTTAATTAGTTCATGGAATCTTCTGACTTTGATAACTGTGAAATGCTATTTTCAAGAGCCTCTGCTGTATTTTTAAAACAAGGTATATATGTTTTGGTTTTGTGTTCTTTGGTGTTTGGGTTTTTTAAAGTTTATCTTAAATTGCTCTACAGTATACTCTGTGCTCTGTATAAAGCCAGTTGCTCTTCAAAGGGAGTTTTTTCAGTTTTCCATTTAAGACTATTATACTGGTTTCCTTAAACATTATTTCAGGAAACATCTTTTTATATTTATGTAGTCTCCATTTATTAAGTTCTTCTGTAACTTTATTTTAAAAATTTAGAGTGTTTTCTTTTATATAAAATTATAGTTTCTTAAGGTTTGTTTGCACATTAGTGGGAACAGTATAAGGTCAATGCCCCAAAGCTCAGGAGACCTACCGCCCTGACCCCGAATGGGAGGCTGGTGCAGTCCTTGATTACTGCAGGCTCTGTTCCTTCTTGGCACAGTGCGGGGCATAGCAGGGGTTACCGGTGGGGAGGTAGAGTCAATGATCTCTGTCGTCAGCTTTACCCCTAAATTTCCACGATTTTATGCCCTAGAGGCAATTAGCCTAAATTTTAAAAAAGAAAAGAAAACACAATCTAAAATAATTTAAGTAGAAATTTTAAATAGTACCCTTGGATTAGTACATTTTATATTATTAATGCTTATTAATTATTAGTACAGTTTTATATTATATTATTAATGAAGATGTGGGATCTTCCCAGACCAGGGATTGAACCCGTGTGCCCTGCACTGGCCCTGAATTCATCATTCTTAACATAAAGAAACGTATAGTTTCTTTTGTTTGCTATCATCAGAAAAGTTAACTGTTTGTCCACTTTTGCCTTTCGCTACTATTAAGTCTTTGGTTTTCTAAAGTTTTCTGTAGGCGGCCTTTCCATTCCAATTATTATCAATTTGGTGCAAACTTAACCAAGATCTAAGTTTTTGCCTTTGACTTTGTAGAAGAGAGAAAATAATTTCAGAGATGGAAAAATAATTTTTTTCAAGTAGGCAAAAACTGCTAAATGTAAGGTAATTAATAACTCAACCTGTATATGCACACACTGACAATCTTCATTTTCCTCTCCTCCCATTGCTTTTAACTTATACACAGTCATTAGTTTATTTCTCTATTTTAGGTGGTGTTTGATATTCGAATTAAAGCCATAAAGGAATTAAAATTAATGAAGGAACTAGGTAATCATTTATGTTTGCTTTTGGTTTTTTGGTTTAATTTAGTTTTGTTTTGATTTTTAATTGAAAAAAATATGGGAGAGTACAAAAAATAATTTAGGGAAAACTCACGTATCTACCACCCAAAATGGACAAATGTTAACATCTTGCCATGTGTTTGTTTTTGCCTCAAACATTACAAATAAAGTCCTCTATGTTCTCCTCCTCAGACCTATCATCCCTCCCCAGATGCAACCAGTATATCTGATTTGGGTGTGTATCTAGTTCGTGCATTCACATTGCACTATATATATTATACCTCTCTCTGTATATGTGTGTGTGTATATTGTATTTTTACATTTATGTAAATTCTATCTTAATGAATATAACATTCTACAAACTCACTCTTCACTCGGCATTAAGTTTTCTTTTACAGCTTTATTGAGGTATAATTTACATATCATAAAACATCCATTTTAAGCGTAATTCAGTGATTATTAGTAAATGTATAAAGTCGTACAACCATCACAGCAATCCAATTTTAGAACAGTTTCATCACTCCAAAAAGATCTCGTTCCCATTTGCATAGCAAGCGCCTGACAGCCATTCATCTACTTTCTGTTTCTTTTGACTTGCTTTTCTGGACATTTCATGTAAATGAAAGCATGTTATATGTAGTCTGTTGTGTCTGGCTTCTTTCACTCAGCATATCATTTTTGAGATTCATCCATGATTTAGCATGTTTCAGTAGTTTGTTCCTTTTTATTGTTGACTGGATAAAAAGGAATATATTGTATGGATATATCACATTTTGTTTGTTCATTACCAGTTGATGGACATTTGGATTGTTTCCACTTTGGGGCTTTTATGACTGATCCTGCTATAAACATTATGTCTTCGTATAGACCTGTGTTTTCAGTTCTCGGAATTGCTGGGTCATATGGCAAAGTTATGTTTAACTTTATAAGAAACTGCCGTACTATTTTCCAAAGTGGCTGAATCATTTACGTACCCACTGACAATGTATCAGGGTTGCAGTTTCTTCACATCCTTGCCAATATTTATAATTGTCTTTTTTAAAAATTTTTATTTATTTATTTTGTTTATTTTTGGCTGTGTTGGGTCTTCGTTGCTCCACACAGGCTTTCTCTAGTTGCGGCGAGTGCGGGCTTCTCACTGCGGTGGCTTCTCTTATCGTGGAGCACGGGCTCTAGGCGTGCGGACTTCAGTAGTTGTGGCACATGGGCTCAGTAGTTGTCGCTCGGAGGCTCTAGAGCGCAGGCTCAGTAGTTGTGGCGCACGGGCTTAGTTGCTCCACGGCATGTGGGATCTTCCTGGACCAGGGCTCGAACCTGTGTCCCATGCATTGGCAGGTGGATTCTTAACCACTGTGCCACCAGGGAAGTCCTATAATTGTCTTTTTGATTGTAGCCATTTTAGTGACTGTGAATTGGTATCTCCTGTGTTTAATTGCATTTTCCTGATGCAGTGATGGTGAGCACTGTTGATGTGCTTATCATCTATTTGTATACTCCAAGGATCCTATTAAAACTACCAGAATTAATAAGTGAGTTTAACAAGAACTCAAAATCAATATAGAAAAATCCATATATGTTTACTAGCAACAAAAAAAATGGAAAATTAAGTTAAGAAAACATTTATAATAGCATAAACTATCATGAAATACTTGGGGGTAAATTTAACAAGATATGTGGAAGACCTGTACACCAGAAACTAGAAAAGATTGCCATGAAAAATAAAAGAAGACCCAAATAAATTAAATGATGTACCATATTCTTGGATCAGAAGACACAGTACTATTAAGAGGCTAATTCTCTCAAAATTTATTTGTACATTCAGTGCATTCTCACTCAAAATTCTGGCAGGTTTCTTTTTTTTTGGTAGTAATTGACAAACTGATTCTTAAATTTATGTGGAAATGCAAAGAACCTAAAGTATCCATAACAGTTTTAGAGGAAATGAAGAACAAAGTTGGAAGAGTTACACCATCTGATTTCAGGACTTACTCTGAAGCTGTAGAAGTCAAGGCAGTGTGTGTAGTCATGAGGGTAGACGCATGGAGCAGCGTTCAGCGCGTGTGGCCTACAGCCTGCTTCTGCACAGCCAGTGAGCCAAGGGTAGGCGTTACATTTTTTAAGGGCTCTTTTAAGAAGAAGAATGTGCAACAGAGATCGTATGTGGAAATGTTCCAGAGTACTTACAACAGAACTACACTGAAAAGCCAGAAAGAGATGCAAACATATTTAGTCAGTTGACTTTCAACAGAAGTGCCAAGGTATTTCCATGGGGAAAGATACTCTTTCAGCATACAGTGCTGGACCAATTGGATATCAATAGATGCAAAAATGAACCTCCAACTTTGCCTTACATCATGTAAAAAATGAACTCAAAGTGGATCACAGAACTTCCATGGTGGCGCGGTGGTTAAGAATCCGTCTGCCAATGCAGTGAATGTGGGTTCAACCCCTGGTCCGGGAAGATCCCACATGCCGCAGAGCAACTAAGCCTGTGCACCACAGCTACTAAGCCTGCGCTCTAGATCCCATGCTCCACAACAAGAGAAGCCACTGCAATGAGAAACCCGCGTACTGCAATGAACAGTAACCCCTGCTTGCCACAACTAGAGAAAGCCCGTGCGCAGCAACGAAGACCCAACACAGCCAAAAATAAATCAAAAAAAAAAAAAAAGATCATAGACTTCAATGTTAAAACCTAAAACTATAAAACTTCTGGGGGAAAACCTCTGTTATTTTTGCCATAAGAAAGAGATTTTTTTAAAAAATAGGACTTAGAAAGTACAAACCATGAAAGTAAAAGCAAATTGGACTACTACAAAATTTTAAAGGCATTTGAAAAGGCAGGCCACAAACTGAGAGAAAAAATTTATAAAACATGTATTTGACAATAGACTTGCATCCAGGATATATAAAAAATACTTAGAACCTAATCAGAAGACAACCCAAATTGGGAAGCCACTTTACAAAAGGAAATCTATCTATGAACACCCAATAAGCACAGGAGAAGATGCTCAGTATCATTAGCCAACAAACTAAAACCGTAATGACACATCACTGCACGCTTAGTAGAATGATTAAAATTTTAGATGCTGACAAAACTAAGTGATAGCAAAGATGTGGAGCAACTGGGACTGCCGTGTATTGTTGGTGGGAGTGTAAAATGGTACAGTCACTTTGGTAAGGAGTTAGCTTATTTCCTGTGAATTTAAACATTGACTTATCAATTCTCCTGGATTTTTATCCAAGAAAAATTAAAACATGTATCCTTACAAATACTGTATGTAAATGTTCATAACCAAAAATGGGAAACAATCCAAATACCAGTGAGCAGGTGAACAAATTGTGGTGTATCCATACAATGGGATACTATTCATCAGTAAAAGAAGTAAACTACCACCCCATGCAAAACATGGATGAATCTCAGAGACATCGTGCCAAGCAAAAGAAGCTAGTCACAAAGGAGTAATACTCTTAGGATTCCACTTATCGATGTGAAATTGTCAAAAAAGAAAACCTAAGCTGTAGTTACAGAGGCAGATCAGAATCAGGGGATGGGGGATTGACTACAGAGTGGCATGAGGGAATTTGGGGGGTGACGCAAATTATATCTCAATTTGCTGGTGGTTACTGAGTGTTTTCATCGACCTCTTTTAAACTGTGCGCTTAAACTGGATGTGTTTTATTATAAGTAAATTATACTTCAGTAAAGTTACTTAAGAATATATGGTTTATGCGGGCTTCCCTGGTGGCGCAGTGGTTGAGAGTCCGCCTGCCAATGAGGGGGACGTGGGTTCGTGCCACGGAGCGGCTGGGCCTGTGAGCCATGGCCGCTGGGCCTGCGCGTCCAGAGCCTGTGCTCCGCAGCAGGAGAGGCTGCAGCGGTGAGAGGCCCGCATACCGCAAAAAAAAAAAAAAAAAAAAAAAAGAATATATGGTTTATTAAAATTAATAGTTTGTTGTCTTCCCATGTCACAGATCTCCTTTCTTCCACTCCTTCTTCCCTCCAAACTATTCTTTACATAGCAAGTGATCTTCTTAAACGTAGGTGAATCAGATCATGTCACCCTCTGCTCAAAGCCCTGTAGTGCTCTTTGTACTTGGTAGTGTATTGCCTGCGGGCTCCTGGCCTACAGGAACCTGCTTCGTCTGACCACTGCCTAACTGACCTCCTTGCAGTCCACTCATCTGCTTATTCACAACGTACTTCCCATGCTGACTTTGTGGAATTTCTGGTCACAGGCTCTCTTCCACCCCCGAGACGACTTTTTTTTTTTTTAAAAGCAGAGGGAGGTTTTTTGTTTTTTTGTTTTTACATATTTATTTTTGGCTGCGTTGGGTCTTTGGTTCTGCGCGTGGGCTTTCTCTAGTTGTGGAGAGCGGGGGCTGCTCTTCACTGTGGTGGCTTCTCTTGTTACGGAGCTTGGGCTCTAGGCGCACAGGCTTCAGTAGTTCTGGCTCCCGGGCTCTAGAGTGCAGGCTCTGTAGCTGTGGCGCACGGGCTTAGTTCCTCCGCAGCCTGTGGGATCTTCCCGGACCAAGGATCAAACCCATGTCCCCTGCATCGGCAGGTGGATTCTTAACCACTGCACCACCAGGGAAGCCCCCCTGCGACTTCTTAGTCCTGTAATCTTTTTTGAACTCTGTTCCCTTTACTCTTCATCTGCTAACTTCAGTCACTCATTTGGTCTCAGCTGAAATGTTATTTCCGTCATCCCTGGCTACACAATCTCAGTTAATCTGTCTCTCGTACTCTAACGCCCTGTCCTTCCCTTCGTAGCACTTACACTGTAACTACCTGTGTTTTGTGTTATGAATGTCCACCTCCCCCATTAGATGAGGCTCTTTGCGGGCAGAGTCCATGGCTGTTTTTCTTATTGTCAGCTTCTAGGACAGTACCTGGCACATAGAAGATACATGGTGTGTGTTGAATGAAAGTGAAAATTTTTTTTAAAAACAGTATTTTAAATTAACATTTTTTAAATTGGAGAACTCTTTTACATAAGCTGTTTCAGTTGTCAAGGAGTTTGTATTAGAATTCTTTGCTGGCTTCACATTACTGTAGTATAAGGGCTAGAACTCAGGAATCTCAAAGAGATTCTGTTCTGTTCAGATAAAGATAGAACTTCTAAGGCCCATGGCATTCCTGCCCTCTCAGAAGCCTCCACCCCTTTGAATTCCCCCACCTCATATGCAACTTGGTAAGAATTGTTTGGAATTAAAACCTAATATACTTCTTCCCACAAAGCAGGAGTCTTTGCATCCTCAAAAACAGGGCATACTGGCCCTAATCCATTTACTAATAACTAAGCATAAAAATCACCTAACTTATTTTAAATCCAGGCAGAGTCTATGCAGTTCTAATACACATGAATTTCAGTGGCCACCGTTCATCACCGTTACCCAGCAGCATGGTTCAGATTTCAGCTGCCACTGGATATTAACTGAGTAATTGCATAAAGTACAAACTTTGCTACTAGCTCTTTAGTCTACAGATCACTGTGAAATAACATGTACATCGTGGTCAGTGGCCAGTTACTTCACTCTTTAAAGCCTATCAGTGATTGGTCAGTGCATAGCTGCTATTAATTTCACCACATAGACAGCAAAGTGTGTCGTTTATTGCCTCCTTTTCTCCCAGTGGTAAACTCGGGTAACATTTTACAAGAACGGATAATCGAAGTAGCCAACAATGGTGAAAGTGCAGGAGAGAAACAAAAGTGTATGGGACTTCCCTTGTGGTGCAGTGGTTAAGAATTTGCCTGCCAATGCAGGGGACACGGGTTCGAGCCCTGGTCCGGGAAGATCCCACATGCCTCAGAGCAACTAAGCCCGTGCGCCACAACTACTGAGCCTGTGTCTAGAGCCCAAGAGCCACAACTACTGAAGCCCTTGTGCCTAGAGCCCGTGCTCCGCAACAAGAGAAGCCACTGCAATGAGAAGCCCACACACCACAACGAAGAGCAGCCCCCGCTCACTGCAACTAGAGAAAGTCGCACGCAGCCACAAAAGGCCCAACACAGCCAATAAATAAATAAATATATTAAAAAAAGAGAGAGAGAGAGAGAGAAACAAAAGTATATGGAGCTGTAGAAGAAATAGCTGGCTGTGGGAATGCTGACACTGCTGTCATTTGAGAGGATCCAGATGTGCAGCCAGAGGAACTTAACATAAACCCACAGGAGTGAGGAAAGTGGTTGTGATGAAAAGTATATGAAGATATCCCAGAGGAGTCGACGCTGGCAGAAACACTTCATATTAAAGGAGCTCTTGGAGATATTTCATGAAATTGAAAGTACAAAACAAAATACTGGAAGCTGATCCAAACTTAGATTATCATTAGGGGCTAGAGAAGATGTTCACCCTGTACTGCAAGCTCTACGAGACAAAAGCAATGCCTGTTTAAACTATTCTTGTGTTTTTTACAAAGAAAACATTTTAATTCTCAGTGTCTGTAGTGTTTTCTTTTTTTAATCTATTATTTTTGTCTGTGTTGGGTCTCGGTTGCTGCGCACCGGCTTTCTCTAGTTGTGCCGAGTGGGGGCTGCTCTTCGTTGCGGTGCACGGGCTTCTCACTGCGGTGGCTTCTCTTGTTGCGGAGCACGGGATCTAGGCGCATGGGCTTCAGTAGTTGCAGCATGTGGGCTCAGTAGTTGTGGCTCGCGGGCCCTAAAGCGCAGGCTCAGTAGTTGTGACGCCTGGGCTTAGTTGCTCCGCGGCATGTGGGATCTCCCAAGACCAGGGCTCAAACCCGTGTCCCCTGCATTGGCAGTCGGATTCTTAACCTCTGCGCCACCAGGGAAGCCCCCTGTAGTGTTTCAAATTACAGTGTAAATATTAGTTTGCTATTTTTTTATTTCACTGTAGATGTATAACTGACAGAGTTTTTAATGTTTTGACAAAAAATTTTAAAGGTCACGGTACAATCATAATTTTTTTTTTAAGATTTCTGTGCACAGTTTCAACTTGCACAGGTGTTCTTAGGGTCCTGCACTGCTGTGCAAAGGGAAGACTGCCTGTACGTGTTTTTTTGTTGTTGGGTTTTTTTGCTTGTTTTTTTGTTTTTTTAGCATCCTGCTAATTAACACAGTATAGCATCTCTCTTTGGTTTTGTTTGTTTGCTGCACTAACCAGCATCTTTTTATTTATAGCCGAGGACAGCTGTTTGAGGCCTATTGATAGAGATGGGAAGCTTCTTTGTCCAGGTAAATCTTTTTGGTAGCCTTCAAAAGCTGGCACCTACTCATGCCACCTGTCTTTCTCAACACTTTTACCTTAAACAGTGACTTCCAATACCTAATATTTTTAAGTTACCTTTTAGAAACTGGTTTATAGAACAGACTTTCACCCAGGTGTCTTCCTTGTGAATTACAGACAGTCCTAACCAAAAATCAAACACTTCTGTTTTCTGAAGGAAAACACCTGTCTTTCTGATTAGCTGACATGCATTTTAGTCATGGTTTTGCCCTAGTTGTATCTTTCTAGATTTATTATCAAAGTTTTTTATTTGTTTTGCTGATTTCATCATGATACCAGTTATCACAGTAACCAGAGCCCTGGTTTTTACCTCTGTAACACATCTTGTCATTAGACTTAATTTACTCTTTTGATGGTAGTCACCATAGCAGCTTTAAACTTGGAAGAAGCTAGTCCATCATGCATGAATCAATTCAGAATATTACATAATCCATGCAGACAACAGCTCTCTTTTGTTGAGTATGAATCTAGAACATTCATAGCTGCCTCTTATTTCTTAGCATTGCTGTACAGATAACAGGAGTATACGTCCTAGAGTGAGAAAATCTAAGATCAAACGTAACTGTATATAATCCTTCTGCATGGAGTATAACTCAGTTTTTTTCTTTCTTAACATTCTTGATTTACAAAGAAAGGCTGATTTCAGTGTAGTAGTTTGCCCAAAGGTAGGAATTAATACCATTTACTATGTTATCAAAATTCTTTTTAGTGCCAGACAATTATACTTTGAAGGAAGCAGAATTGAAGATGGGGAGTTCATTGGGACTGTGTCCTGGAAAAGCACCAACTTCTTCTCAGGTAAAAGGAGATCACCTGACAGACCCAGACCAACCTTACCGTGATCAGAAGTTCTTAATTGTATGATTCATTCCTTAACTACTGCAGTAATACTGTTTTTCTTAAAATTTTTCTTTTCCTTAAATGATACCTTTTATTTAGGAATACATCCATGTAGTTCTCTGTGTTTAAGTCAAAAATACTATGTCAAAGTATATTCGTAAGGTTTTTCTGTGAAAATTTTGTGGTTAAGGGAGATCTTTAAAGTTGAGTGGCCACCAGTTTCAACCACCATAATTCATAAATTCTAAAATGTACACTTTTTCTCCTATATTTTAACATCTGTGAGATTAAGATGCATCTTACAGTCAGTGGCATCCTGCACTGGAGCTGATGCTATGCTTCCTTTCTTAGTAGTGCATAAAATATTAAGTAACAACTGGCAGCATTTTAGATTTAATGAAATACAGTATACTGATTTTGAACTTAATTACTCCCTGCAATAATTTAATAGACTCACAGCAGATTTTTCTTTATCGGTATTCATTTTATTTACAGAATACTATCAGGTTGACCTTTGCCTAGAACCCTACCTACTTAATAAACTTTCATTACAGTCCAAAAGCCATAATGAAGTCCTTACTGTTAAGACTCTGTATCATGATAAGCTAAACTCATATCAGGATCCCCATGGCTCCTAGATCCCTGACATGGAACTAATCCACTTCATTAGTTTTCCCAACTACCTCCCCTTTAATTTGTTCTTCCCCAAACTCTAACAAATACTAGTGCATGACAAGATCATAGGAGAAAAAACATGACAAGTGCGGTTGAGTTAGAAAGGAAAAATAGGGCTGTAAAGAACTGAATTGATGAGATCAGATTTACATTTTTCCTGTGGGTTCCAGGGAGTTAAAGTATATGGGACCTCTGGACAGAAAATAAGATCACAAACTAATGACTCAGAAAAAACACAGTTAATGCTTATAGTGTATAATAATTGCAAATCTCTTTGAGGAATGGCTGAGAGAGAGATGGAGATCGTACTAGAATAAATAATGTCTGTGAGAGATGTTTCTTAGGAGTAAAAACATTGGTGATAAAGAATCGTACATTTCTAGGTAGTCAAGATTATTGTTTAAATTGTAACTTTAAACTACCCAACGTAGACTTGTTTTTACATAATTTGATTTTTTTTTTTTTTTTTTTTTTGTGGTACACGGGCCTCTCACTGTTGTGGCGTCTCCCGTTGCGGAGCACAGGCTCTGGACGCGCAGGCTCAGCGGCCATGGCTCACGGGCCCAGCCGCTCCGCAGCATGTGGGATCTTCCCGGACCGGGGCGCGAACCCGTGTCCGCTGCATCGGCAGGCGGACTGTCAACCACTGTGCCACCAGAGCCCCATAATTTGAGATTTTTATTAAAGTTTTATGACCATTGGCTTTCCGGTTTGGGAAATAAATATTTATAGAATTTTGAAATTCAAATTAAATTGCATTTATAACTCTATCTTGATCTTAGCTGTTCCTGTTTTTCGCTGTGGGGAGCGATGTTCAGCCTGGGACAGAGATGGAGATCATAGTAGAAGAAACAATATCTGTGAGAGATGTAAGGAATTTTACTTTGGGTGGCCGGGGTCTGTGGGTGTTTGGTATGGGGAGCAGTGGGAACCTGTGTTAGGATTTTGAGATCCTGAGGGTAGGGTTTACAGAATATGCATTAAAGAATTCTATGTATTCAATAAAAGAATAGTTTGGATTGCTTGAAAGGTGGTGAGCCAGCTGTGGTTTTAAAAATATTATTCTTTTTTCTTGTCTGACTACTAATAATGCATGTTTATTGTAGAAATTTGGGATATATAAAAATGGGTTAAAAGAAAAGAATTAAAACCCCTCATTATCCCTTATCCCACTAATGTTAACATTTTGGCATATTTCCTTCTGCTGTTTCTACATTATGTGTACACACATCTCACACACAGGTGTGAATGTGTGTGTGTGGTAAAGCAAACAATTAGGTTAATGTCACTGAGAACAGGGACTTTCAGTCTTGGAAAATGGAGAGGCAGATAACATCAGTGTGGTTAAAGAAAGCCTGTACTCCTGAATTTGTTTTTAGGTTTGTTTTAAATATTTATTTGTTTGCTTGTTTATTTACTTATTTATTTTGGCTGCGCCATGTGGGAATCTCCGTTGCGGCATGCGTGATCTTTAGTTGTGGTGTGTGGACTTCTTTTTTTAATATTTATTTATTTGTTTGTTTATAATTTAAATTTTTTAAATTTAATTTTATTTTTTTATACAGCATGTTCTTACTAGTTATCCATTTTATACATATTAATATATACCTGTCAATCCCAATCTCCCAATTCATCCCACCACCACCACGCCCTGCCCCGCTGCTTTCCGCCCTTGGTGTCCATATGTTTGTTCTCTACATCTGTGTCTATATTTCTGCCCTGCAAACTGGTTCATCTGTACCATTTTTCTAGGTTCCACATGTATGAATTAATATGCACTATTTGTTTTTCTCTTTCTGACTTACTTCACTCTGTATGACAGTCTCTAGATTCATCCATGTCTCTACAAATGACCCAATTTCCTTCCTTTTTATGGCTGAGTAATATTCCATTGTATATATGTACCACATCTTCTTTAACCATTCGTCTGTCGATGGGCATTTAGGTTGCTTCCATGACCTGGCTATGGTAAATAGTGCTGCTGTGAACGTTGGGGTGCATGTGTCTTTTTGAATTATGGTTTTCTCTGGGTATATGCCCAGTAGTGGGTTGCCCATTCTAACTGGTGTGAGGTGATACCTCATGGTAGTTTTGATTTGCATTTCTCTAATAATTAGTGATGTTGAGCAGCCTTTCATGTGCTTCTTGGCCATCTGTATGTCTTCTTTGGAGAAATGTCTATTTGGGTCTTCCACCCATTTTTGGATTGGGTTGTATGTTTTTTAATATCGAGATGCATGAGCTGTTTATATATTTTGGAGATTAATCCTTTGTCCGTTGATTCATTTGCAAATATTTTCTCCCATTCTGAGGGTTGTCTTTTTGTCTTGTTTGTAGTTTCCTTTGCTGTGCAAAAGCATTTTAAGTTTCATTAGGTCCCATTTGTTTATTTTTGTTTTTATTTCCATTACTCTAGGAAGTGGATCAAAAAAGATCTTGCTGTGACTCATATCAAAGAGTGTTCTTCCTATGTTTTCCTCTAAGAGTTTTATAGTGTCTGGTCTTACATTTAGGTCTCTAATCCATTTTGAGTTTATTTTTGTGTATGGTGTTAGGGAGTGTTCTAATTTCATTCTTTTACATGTAGCTGTCCGGTTTTCCCAGCACCACTTATTGAAGAGACTGTCTTTTCTCCATTGTATATCCTTGCTTCCTTTGTCATAGGTTAGTTCACCACAGGTGCGTGAGTTTATCTCTGGGCTTTCTATCCTGTTCCGTTGATCTGTATTTCTGTTTTTTTGCCAGTGTCTTGATTACTGTAGCTTTGTAGTATAGTCTGAAGTCAGGGAGTCTGATTCCTCCAGCTCCGTTGTTTTCCCTCAAGACTGCTTTGGCTATTCGGGGTCTTTTGTGTCTCCATATAAATTTTAAGGTTTTTTGTTCTAGTTCTGAAAAAAATACCATTGGTAATTTGATAGGGATTGCATTGAATCTGTAGATTGATTTGGGTAGTATAGTCATTTTCACAATATTGATTCTTCCAATCCAAGAACATGGTATATCTCTCCATCTGTTTGTATCATCTTTAATTTCTTCCATCAGTGTCTTATAGTTTTCTGCATACAGGTCTTTTGTCTCCCTCAGTAGGTTTATTCCTAGGTATTTTTTTCTTTTTGTTGCAATGGCAAATGGGAGGGTTCCCTTAATTTCTCTTTCAGATTTTTCATCATTAGTGTATAGGAATGCAAGAGATTTCTGTGCATTAATTTTGTATCCTGCAATTTTACCAGATTCATTGATTCGCTCTAGTAGTTTTCTGGTGGCATCTTTAGGATTCTCTATGTGTAGTATCATGTCATTTGCAAACAGTGACAGTTTTAATTCTTTTCCAATTTGTATTTCTTTTTCTCCTCTGATTGCTGTGGCTATGACTTCCAAAACTATGTTGAATAATAGTGGTGAGAGTGGACATCCTTGTCTTGTTCCTGATCTTAGAGGAAATGCTTTCAGTTTTTCACCATTAAGAATGATGTTTGCTGTGGGTTTGTCATATATGGCCTTTATTATGTTGAGGTAGGTTCCCTCTATGCCCACTTTCTGGAGAGTTTTTATCATAAATGTGTGTTGAATTTTGTCAAAAGCTTTTTCTGCATCTGTTGAGATGATCATATGGTTTTTATCCTGCAGTTTGTTAATATGGTGTATCACGTTGATTGATTGGCGTATACTGAAGAATCCTTGCGTTCCTGGGATAAATTCCACTTGATCATGGTGTATGATCCTTTTAATGTGTTGTTGGATTCTGTTTGCTAGTATTTTGTTGAGGATTTTTGCATCTCTGTTCATCAGTGATATTGATCTGTAATTTTCTTTTTTAATAGTATCTTTGTCTGGTTTTGGTATCAGGGTGATGGTGGCCTCATAGAATGAGTTTGGGAGTGTTCTTTCCTCTGCAATTTTTTGGAAGAGTTTGAGAAGGGTGGATGTTAGCTCTTCTCTAAATATTTCATAGAATTCACCTGTTAAGTCATCTGGTCCTGGACTTTCGTTTGTTGGAAGATTTTTAATCACAGTTTCAATTTCATTACTTGTGATTGGTCTGTTCCTGTTTCCTATTTCTTCCTGGTTCAGTCTTGGAAGGTTATACCTTTCTAAGAATTTGTCCATTTCTTCCAGGTTGTCCATTTTATTGGCATAGAGTTGCTTGTAGTAGTCTCTTAGGATGCTTTGTATTTCTGCAGTGTTTGTTGTAACTTCTCCTTTTTCATTTCTAATTTTATTGATTTGAGTCCTCTCCCTCCTTGATGAGTTTGGCTAATGGTTTATCAATTTTGTTTATCTTCTCAAAGAACCAGCTTTTAGTTTTATTGATCTTTGCTACTGTTTTCTTTGTTTCTGTTTCATTTATTTCTGCTCTGCTCTTTATGATTTTGTTCCTTTTGCTAACTTTGGGTTTTGTTTGCTCTTCTTTCTCTAGTTCTTTTAGGTGTAAGCTTAGATTGTTTATTTGAGATTTTTCTTGTTTCTTGAGGTAGCCTTGCATTGCTATAAACTTCCCTCTTAGAACTGCTTTTGCTGCATCCCATAGGTTTTGGATTGTCGTGTATCATTGTCATTTGTCTCTAGGTATTTTTTGATTTCCTCTTTGATTTCTTCAGTGATCTCTTGGTTATTTAGTAACGTATTGTTTAGCCTCCACGTGTTTGTGTTATTTACGGTTTTTTTCCCTGTAATTGATTTCTAATCTCATAGTGTTGTGCTCAGAAAAGATGCTTGATGTGATTTCAGTTTTCTTAAATTTACTGAGACTTGATTTGTGACCCAAGATGTGAATTATCCTGGAGAATGTTCCATGCACACTTGAGAAGAAAGTGTAATCTGCTGTTTTTGGATGGAATGTCCTATAAATATTAATTAAATCTATCTGGTCTGTTGTGTCATTTAAAGCTTCTGTTTCTTTACTTATTTTCATTTTGGATGATCTGTCCATTGGTGTAAGTGAGGTGTTAATGTCCCCCACTATTATTTTGTTACTGTCGATTTCCTGTTTTATAGCTGTTAGCGGTGGCCTTATGTATTGAGGTGCTCCTTTGTTGGGTGCGTATATATTTATAATTGTTATATCTTCTTCTTGGATTGATCCCTTGATCAATATGTAGTGTCCTTCCTTGTCTCTTGTAACATTCTTTATTTTAAAGTCTATTTTATATGATATGAGTGTTGCTACTCCAGCTTTCTTTTGATTTCCATTTGCATGGAATATCTTTTTCCATCCCCTCACTTTCAGTCTGAATGTGTCCCTATGTCTGAAGTGGGTCTCTTGTAGACAGCATATATATGGGTCTTGTTTTTGTATCCATTCAGCAAGCCTGTGTCTTTTGGTTGGAGCATTTAATCCATTCACGTTTAAGGTAATTATCGATATGTATGTTCCTGTTACCATTTTCATAATTGTTTGGGGTTTGTTTTTGTAGGTCCTTTTCTTCTCTTCTGTTTTCCACTTAGAGAAGTTCCTTTAGCATTTGTTGTAGAGCTGGTTTGGTGGTGCTGAATTCTCTTAGCTTTTGCTTGTCTGTAAAGCTTTTGATTTCTCCATCGAATCTGAATGAGATCCTTGCTGGGTAGAGTAATCTTGGTTGTAGGTTCTTCCCTTTCATCACTTTAAATATGTCATGCCACTCCCTTCTGGCTTGCAGAGTTTCTGCTGAGAAATCAGCTGTTAACCTTATTGGAGTTCCCTTGTATGTTATTTGTCATTTTTCCCTTGCTGCTTTCAATAATTTTTCTTTGTCTTTAATTTTTGCCAGTTTGATTACTATGTGTCTCAGCGTGTTTCTCCTTGGGTTTATCCTGTATGGGACTCTCTGTGCTTCCTGGACTTGGGTGGCTATTTCCTTTCCCATGTTAGGGAAATTTTCAACTATAATTCTCCTCAAATATTTTCTCTGGTCCTTTCTGTCTTCTCCTTCTGGGACCCCTGTAATGCGAATCTTGTTGTGTATAATGTTGTCCCAGATGTCTTTTAGGCTGTCTTCATTTCTTTTCAATCTTTTCTCTTTATTATGTTTGCAGCAGTGAATTCCACCATTCTGTCTTCCAGATCACTTATCCGTTCTTCTGCCTCAGTTATTCTGCTACTGATTCTTTCTAGTGTATTTTTCATTTCAGTTATTGTATTGTTCATCTCTATTTGTTTGTTCTTTCATTCTTCTAGGTCTTTGTTAAACATTTCTTGCATCTTCTTGATCTTTGCCTCCATTCTTTTTTGACGTCCTGCATCATCTTCACCATCATTATTCTGAATCTTTTTTCTGGAAGGTTGCCTATCTCCATTTAGTTGTTTTTCTGGAGTTGTATCTTGTTCCTTCATCTGGTACATAGCCCTCTGCCTTTTCACCTTGTCTTTCTTTCTGTGAATGTGGTTTTTGTTCCATAGGCTGCAGGATTGTAGTTCTTCTTGCTTCTGCTGTCTGCCCTCTGGTAGATTCTATTTATTTATTTATTCGTTTGGTTATGTTGGGTCTTAGTTGCAGCATGCAGGCACTTCATTGCGGCATGCAGGCTCTAGATTGCGCAGGCTTAGTTGCCCCGTGGCATGTAGTATCTTAGTTCCCTGGCCAGGGATCGAACCTGGGCCTCCATTGGGAGCACGGAGTCTTACCCACTGGACCACCAGGGAAGTCCCTGTGCTCCTGAATTTGAAGAGTCAGAATGAACCTGATATATTTTTTCTTTAAAAAATGATTTTACCCGCTCTGTCCCCTGAAATCACTTATAGAAACAATGATCAACCTGGTAGTAGCAAGCACCCCAGCATTCAGATTGTGGTCACTCAATACCATTTCCTAGAGGAACTAGGGCTTCTCGGAGTAATGGCTGGTTCTGTGTCTAGGTCAGGAAAGTGTATGATGAGCCTGGAACATCTTATCAGGACAGAAAACAGTATAGCTAGCAAAGACCTCTGGGATCAGCAGAGAGCGGCAGGATAAGATAAGATAAGAGTTTGAACCTCAGTGGGAATAATAATGAAAATTGATTCACACATACATAAAGTCCATGAGTTCACAGTGATCCTAAAAAATATGCTATTCATTGCTTACCTGTAGTGGATGCTAGGGAACCGTAAATGAAAGAGTCAAGCATTTATCTTTTTCTTTGCAAACTATACCTCACATCAACCAAATAGATAATGAGAAGATTTTTTTAATAGACATATCCCAGCTAACAAAACGAAGAAAGAATTTTAGACTATCACTGTTTTTCAACTCCTAATGAATTAATGGATCTAAGCAAGGATCCTGAAAAACTGCTAACAACTCCAAAAGAGCAACACCCAGACGTTTAGAAGTTCAAAACAATACCCGTGCTCTTCTTGCCAAAAGAAAAGAAAACTGGACCTGAGTCCAATCAAGCCTCTAGGCCTGAGTACCAGTTTATAAGAAGTACAGGGGACAGAGGGACCTGTCAGGTGCACCACAGGCCTGCGGTAAGCACTGTCCTGAAGTGGAAAACTCCTCTTCAAGAAATCAGCTGCAGTGTGAGACAGGCTGTAGGTTAAAGGAGACTTAGGAGAGATAGCAGGTAGGTGCAATGTGTGGAATTTATGGGGCCCTTGATTCAAACCAAAAGAACTGTAGTAACAGTTTAAGAGAAAGTAAGGAAATTTGAACACTGACAGAATATGTTATTTACGAGTTCTTAATTTTTTTAGATATTATAATTATGTAAGAGTTACATTTTTTAAAAGAATCTTCATCTTTTAGAGCTGAGTACTGAATATCAATAAATGATACCTGACGTTTGCTTCAAAAGAATGTGAGGAGCGAGTCAGGGGAAGTGGGCGGGGCACAGACACAGGACTGGCCGCAGCAGGAGTTGAGGCTGGCAGTGGACACTTGAGGGTTCATTTTACTGTCCTCTGCACGTGTGTGAAATTTTCCATGATAAAACTTTTTTTTAATTTTTTATTATTTTTTAATAAATTTATTTATTTAATTTATTTTTGGCTGCGTTGGGTCTTCGTTGCTGCACACAGGTTTTCTCTAGTTGCGGTGAGCGGGGGCTACTCTTCGTTATGGTGCGCGGGCTTCTCATTGCGGTGGCTTCTCTTATTATGGAACATGGGCTCTAGGCATGTGGGCTTCAGTAGTTGTGCACGGGCTCAATAGTTGTGGCTTGAGGGCTCTAGAGCACAGGCTCAGTAGCTGTGGCGCACGGGCTTGGTTGCCCTGTGGCATGTGGGATCTTCCCAGACCAGGGCTAGAACCTGCATCCCCTGTATTGGCAGGCGGATTCTTAACCACTATGCCACCAGGGAAGTCCCCAAACATGTTTTAAATAAAATGTTTTTTTACCCTTTGTTACAAGCTGTAAATATTTACCCACGTTTTCATTTGCCTTTTAACTTTAATACATTTTTTTGTTTTGGGGTTTTTTTAGCTTTAAAAGAAAGTTTATTATTGACTTACTGCCAGCAAGTGATACATATCATAGGAGTCAGACATTAGAGTGTCTCTGATAAGGTCTGGACTTGTGCTAGATGATTGTAAGGAGGGATACGGGCTAATTTGGGATCGGATGCTATCAAGAGTTGGGGGGCAATTCAGTATCTTATTTATGTTTGTAAGTTGGAAGTGTGAAGAGGGACTAGAAATATCATTGGAAAGGCAGCAGTTACTTAGAGGAAAAGATGGTTAGTCATTTTGTGCCTGGGATGTGGCCTTGGGTAACTTTAGTGTTTTTTCGTTTCAAAGAACGGAAACCACAAAACTTTTCAAAGGTGCGATGTGTATGTCTTTCTTCTGTTCTATCCTGAACCCACTGCAGGCAGAGTCATTCCCCGTGCCCACCCACCCCCCTTCCCCCAGCTGAAACTGCTCCGTCAAGGCTGTCAGTGGCCTCCATGTTGCTGTGTCCAGTGAGCTGTCAGTGGCCTCCATGTTGCTGTGTCCAGTGAGCAGGTCTCACAGCAGGTTGCTGTGTCAGTGGCCTCCATGTTGCTGTGTCCAGGTCTTCATCTTACTCGCTCTTTCAGCAGCAGTGACATACTTGATGACTTTTGTCACTTGCTTTGAGAAGACTGCAGCTCTTTAGGTTTTCTTCCCACCTCTCCGGCCTGCCTGTTCTCAGTCTTGTTTCCTCTTCTCTCTGCCTTCTGGGCGCCTCGTGCTCAAGTCGTAGACGCCATACTCATGTATGAGCTCCTGATCTCTCAACATACTTCACTCACATTTCCCTTTTCTATTACAGTGGCTCCATTTTCTGCTTGCTTAGGCCAAAAACCTTGAAATTGTCTTTGATTCTTTTCTTTCTTACTTCAGAACCAGTGTTTCAGGAAATCGTTTTGGTTCTACCATCAAGATTTATCTGGGATCTGATCATATCTTATTCCTTCCACTGCTGTCACCCATTCACCTCTCATCTGGATTATTCCAGCAGCTTCCTAACCGATCTCCTTCCTTCCAGCCTGACACCTCCCAGGGTGTGTTCTTACAAAGAAGTGGAGTAATCCTTTAAAGTGAAAGATCAGTCAGTCCTCTGCACACAACCCTGCTCTGCTTTCCCATCTCACTCGGGGTGAGGGGGGGAGCCCCGAGTGACCTTGCAAGGCCCTGTGTGATCTGGCCCTTTGGTATTTTTAAAGAAAGAGTCTGACTATTACTCTCGCTCGCTCTACTGCAGCCACGTTGGCCACTAGGCTGCTCCTCAAGCAGCCCTTTACACCGGCAGTTTCCTCTGTCTGGAACACAGTTAGGCTGAATGCTCAATTGCTTGTTTTTCTTAAATAATGGAGGCCTTTGAGACTGCAGTTTTCTTTGAATATGGCTTTGGTCCCATTCCCTGTTTTTTTTTAAAATAAATTTATTTATTTTATTTACTATTTATTTTTGGCTGCGTTGGGTCTTCGTTGCTGCACGCGGGCTTTCTCTAGTCGCGGCGAACGGGCAACTCTTCGTTGTGGTGTGTGGGCTTCTCACTGCGGTGACTTCTCTTGTTGCACAGCATGGACTCTAGGCGCACGGGCTTCAGTAGTTGCAGCACGAGGGCTCAGTAGTTGTGCCTTGTGGACTCTAGAGCACAGGCTCAGCAGTTGTGGCGCAGAGGCTTAGTTGCTCCGCGGCATGTGGGATCTTCCCGGACCAGGGCTCGAACCCATGTCCCCTGCATGGGCAGGCGGATTCTGAACCACTGCGCCACCAGGGAAACCCCCATTCCCTATTTTAATATACTCTGTTGTCATTGTCATCATTTTCTAAACAATCTTTAATTCTAGAGTCTCTTTTATTTTTAATCAGACAAGTAATTGTGGATTTCGTCTTATTTTTTAAACTTTGGGGGGACTAAAAATCCCCCTTGGTCACCACCCTACTCTTGTCGCTTCCCCAGAAGTCACTGTTGTCATTGGACAGTATAATCTTATCCACATCAGTAGAGTGTATCCTTCCGTACCTTTGCTGTGTGTGTACCAATGTGTGGGTATGTATGTACGTGTAGAAATAAGAGCTTGACTTGTACGGTTTTCTTTAAAATCATAAATGGGATCCCAGAACTTTGTTTCACTAAAATATTTTAAAGATCTTTTAAGACCAGTAAATATAAACCTCTTTTATCTTTTTAATTGTTTTAAGACCTCTCATAGTTTATTTAAATGTTCCCCTGTTAGTCCAGGGATGTCTGGATTGTTGGCCGTTTTTCTCCTGATCCAAGCAGGGCAGCAGTGATCATCCTTTGTACTGCTCCCTTCTGCTCTATTATAGTATAAATGAAATTTTACATACTCCTTTGCCCTAAAGTTATTTAAGAATGTTTTTCCCCTCAAGAAGTTGGGAGTATTTTTGTGACTATTTTTGTTTTGTTTAAACGTCTGTTAATCGTGTCTCGTTTATTGAATTGTGCCATGAGCTCACAGTATGCATCGTTCTTCCCTCATGAGTTGATGTGTGACCAGTTGTTTCTTAGATGATAAATAAAAGCTAATCTCCTTCTCTAGGAGTCAGAGTTCTGTGAAATCAGCCTAATTAATCACATCTGGTCAAAAATACACTGTTAGTCCTCATAAGAAGGGAATCATACCGCAGTCCTGGAAGTGGATGAACTTTTAGATAGACCTGGTTGCGAACACGGGAAACTGGTTTTCCCTGCTGAGTTGGCGCCACGTAGCCCTTAAGAAGCGCTTACTTAATCACTGCATCGTGTGTATCTTTATCTATTTGAGAATTACTAAATATAATCAGACTCAGATAGGCCCAGGGTCAAAAAAGGGTGTTTCTCACAATACTGTAACTCAGATATAGAACAACTAATGAACATAGTTTTTTTTTCTTACAGTGTTTAAAGGTAATGCTGGAGAAATCTGGCCTATCAGGTAAGTTACAGACCACGATGATACGTAAGTTTATCCACATCCTTTACTTACAATACATTTTCTATAAGCCTAATGAAAACTTTTCAAACTTTCTTTTTCTCCGGGGTTGTCAGTTATGCTTTACATTTCTATACGTACATAATTCTCCTGTTTCTTTTTTGCAGGCTAAAAGAAAACTAGTTGGAGGTTAGCCTAATTCTAAGGAAAGAGAGCCTAGATAGGGAACAACAAAGGTACAAAAGAGATACAGTTAAGATATAGACCCTCTGGAATTTCCTAGATCTTTTGCTGAATTTGTTTTTTTAACCTCATGGATTCAGAATTTCAATGCATCGTGTTTCAGGCCAGTATTTGTGTGTATAGATTAGGGAATGTAATATGAATGAAAAACGTAAACCCAGGGTGTCCTGAAGTGGCTACCCAGGTGGACCCACGGAGCAAGCTTGAGGAAGCACCACACTGCTTTCATTAGAGTGAGTGCTTGCCATTCTCTCCACCAGAGCGGAAGCATGGGGCTCCGTCATCTGGCAGGGACGTTCACTTGCTCAGCTTCCAGGAGTTTCTGTGCGATGCCTCAGGTCATCTTGACAGTAGTCGTCCCATGCAGGGATCATCCCCCGTTCCCACTTTCCAGATGCTGAAAATGGTTAAACGGCTTACCCAGTGTTACAGAGCAAGTGGCCAAGTGGCTCTGATTTCAGAAGTCTGATTTCTTTCTACCATGCTCTGCTATGAAGTAATGGTGTTCACTCTTAACTTACTTTCTTTTTTTAAACAAACTTAGATTAGGTTAAATATCGATATAAATCTTACTGCATTTAAAACTAGAACCGATGACAAAAGAGGGTCTACAAAGAACAGTATTGGGATTCAAAACCTGTGGCCTGTGCAGGATAAATGTGAGGTCCGTGTTTCTTCGCTCGTCTGTAGCTTCTTTCGGTGGGTGGGGGGAGTTGACTGTTATAAAACATTGCTAGTTTTTTAACCATCAGGATTTTCAACTTTTGCTTGGTTCCCTCTCCCCGAAAAAAGTTCTCTCCCCATGTCGTGAGTGTGTAGCAAGCATGCTGAAAAACTGAAATCTGATTAACCTTCGTAAATGTTCATTTGTACCAACTACATTGAAGCACTGTGCCAAAAGGACACGCTTTCGTTAGATCGCTGCTGACTAGATAGGACAGGTTTGCCGTACATGTTATCAGTTGCTGAGCGATGTTAGCGTGTATTTTCGTCCAAGACAGTGAAATAAAACTCAATTTCACGATTTTAGGAGGGATTCTGTGCTTATGTATGTACATCTGTCTATGCTTAACGTGTGATGTGGATGCGCTTGTGTACTTGTAAATAATAAAGGTGTAAGTAGATGTTGCATACTAGTACCAAGTCTTATTTTTATTTGCAAGTATACAGTTCTTGGTGGAATAGAGAGAAAATTAACCAAGTTGGGCAATGACTTAATTTTTTTCAGGCCCTGGAAGAGATAATTTACTTTAAAAAATTAGTTAATACTGGGCTTCCCTGGTGGCACAGTGGTTGAGAGTCCGCCTGCCGATGCAGGGGACGCGGGTTCGTGCCCCGGTCCGGGAAGATCCCACATGCCGCGGAGCGGCTGGGCCCGTGAGCCATGGCCGCTGAGCCTGCGCGTCCGGAGCCTGTGCTCCGCAACAGGAGAGGCCACGATAGTGAGAGGCCCGTGCACCGCAAAAAAAAATTAGTTAATACTTATTAGATGATATCCCATTTGATATTCATTTATCCAGAAGGGTCATTCCTGACAAACTCTTAAAACATATTATTCTGAATTCTTTTTCATCTGATTTTGATTCCTTCATAGGAGACTCATGGCATTTACGGAAAATGGATTGGTGCTATGAAGCTGGGGAAGCTTTATGGGAAGAAGTAAGATTATTTCTGTACATTTCATTTGTAACGTGATTGTGCTTATTTTGTATTTTCATAAGGACACCACCCTACTCATGTGAATAAATTCTAGAGAAAGCTTTACTTTTTTTTTAGGATATACAAATCCATATGGGGGTCTACTTTTTCCTTACTGCAGTTTTTTCACAGAGTCAGAGGGAAAGTTTCAGCTAAGTGGGAACATATCTAACATCTGTATTGAGCCCTCTTTTGATAAGAGAATATGTCTCTAGTAGTAGTTCTTCATTAACAGGCAGAGAACTACAGAGAACAAAAGACATTTGTACCAGTGAAAGAATTTGAAGATACACTCTGAATTTTGAAACCTGAATATGTTAATCTGAGAGTTTCTCTGTAAGTTAATGATGGCAGAATTCATCTTACCAATCAGTCACTTAGGCTCTGATTCAAACTGCATCTCTAAATCCGGCCCAGACTCGTAGGGTAGACTTAGGAGCAGTGTTATCACAGGGTGTTTGGAATCTGGTTAATCTTATTTTAAAAAATTTTTATTGAAGTGTAGTTGATTTACAATGTTGTGTTAGTTTCAGGTGTACAGCACAGAGATTCAGTTAAATGTATATATTCTATTTTAGATTCTTTTCCATTATAGATTATTATAAGATATTGAGTATAGTTTCCTGTGCTGTACAGTAGGTCCTTATTGGTTATCTCTTTTATATATAGTGGTGTGTATATGTTAATCCCAAACTCCTAATTTATCCCTCTCCCCCTTTCCCCTTTGGTAACCATAAGTTTGTTTCTATGTCTGTGAGTCTGTTTCTGTTTTGTAAATAAGTTCATTTGTATCATTTTTTTAGATTCCACATGTAAGTGATATATGATATTTGTCTTTCTTTGACTTACTTCACTTAGTATGACAATCTCTAGATCCATCTGTGTTACTGCAAATGGCATTATTTCTTTTTTTTAAATGGTTGAGTAATATTCCACTGTATATATATACCACATCTTCTTTATCTATTCATCTGTCAGTGGACATTGAGGTTGTTTCCATGTCTTGGCTGTTGTATATCGTGCCACTGTGAACATTGTGGTGTATGTATGTTTTCAAATCAGCGTTTTCTCCAGATATATGCCCAGGAGTGGGACCACTGGATCATATGGTAGCTCTATTTTTAGTTTTTTAAGGAATCTCCATAGTGTTCTCCATAGTGGCTGCACCAATCTACATTCCCACCAACAGTGCAAGAGGGTTCCCTTTTCTCTACACCCTCTCCAGCATTTATTATTTTTTAAATAAATTTATTTATTTATTTTTGGCTGCATTGGGTCTTTATTGATGCACAGGCTTTCTCTAGTTGCGGCGAGCGGGGGCTGCTCTTCATTGTAGTGTGCAGGCTTCTCATTGCAGTGGCTTCTCTTGTTGCAGAGCACAGGCTCGAGGCACGTGGGCTTCAGTAGTTGTGGCACTCAGGCTCAGTAGTTGTGGCTCACGGGCTCTAGAGCGCAGGCTCAGTAGTTGTGGCGCATGGGCTTAGTTGCTCCGCGGGATGTGGGATCTTCCCGGACCAGGGATTGAACCTGTGTCCCCTGCATTGGCAGGCAGAGTCTTAACCACAGTGCCACCAGGGAAGCCCCTCTAGTGTTTATTACTTACAGACTTTTTGATGATGGCCATTCTGACTGGTGTGAGGTGATACCTCACTGCAGTTTTGATTTTCATTTCTCTGATAATTAGTGATGTGAGCATCTTTTCATGTTGGTTAATCATCTTATTGTTGCTCCAAGTAGAAACAAACCTCACAGTCCAAATCCATGGCCTTAGAAGTACAGCCAGAATAAAGCTTTGTGAGAAAGCTTACACAACTGTGCTCACTCCCCTTTCCCCCAATCTTTATCCGCCTGCTTTCTGTTCAGTGAGACACTGGCATTGAACATCAGCAGAGGTTGATCTAAAGCAGGGCCTTCCGGGAAACAGTCCTTGCTGTGTAACAGTCAGGGACAATACAGAGAGGCTCCTCTTGGGTCCTGGCCAGGAATTTGACTGCCTGGAGTAAAAAGTGAACCTCAAAAAATCTTCAGGACATACAGTTTGGATGTCAAAAGAGTATATCTAGTCAAATGGTTTCCTTATTTTCTCCTCTTATTAATTCCCAAATCAGTGTCAAACAGTTCATCTAAAAGCAAACTCATTACCCTCAGAACTAGCTCCGCTTCCCAGATTTGCTTCTTGTCTTTCCCATCCTGATCCTTTTCCGCCTGAAATGTGGCTTACGCTACTTACCTTACATCCGTCATATTAGGTCTCAGCCTTCAATCAGTTTTTCCACTCCTTCTTGACCATTCCCACTGCCGGCTTCCTGGTTCAAGCCCTGTTTTTTTTGTGGTTTTTTGCCTCTTACCTAATTTACTACAAATGGCTTCCCTGAGCCCATGTGTTCCCCACTTCAGTATGTCACAAGTGTGGCAGCTTAGATCGATCTTTAAAAACCCCCTTTGCAGAAATCTTGAGTGGCTTTTTTAAAGCAACTGAAAACTCTTTTTCTTCTGTTCCGCATCCCTTTGACCTGTGACCACCTCTCCAACCCAGTTTTCTTTCCGTTACTCTCCAGCAGATACCTCCCATTCTAGTTAATCTGGTCTCTTAGCTCTTCCCCAGCACAAGTCATACTGACTCTTGACTTAACCTGGACTTCGCCGTGTTCTTCTTTCCCTGAGAAATTCCTTCTTGTTTCCTCTGGCTTTCCCAAATCCAGCCCATCTTTTGGGCTTAACTAAAATTTTATCTTCTGTAGATTAATCTGTCATTTCTTACCTCATCCATCTCCCTTCCTTTAATCTTTTACAGTTCATAATTATACAGTTTTAATACATAATGATATACTTTTTTATGGTTTTAGCTTATTTCTATCTCTTCAATATCTGCTTCGTTATTCATTTACTTATTTCTTGAAAGGGTAATAGAGGCATAGGGTTTTTTTTAAAAGATCGAATGGTCTCTTTCTTCCTTTCAGAAGTCATAAGTGACAAAAAAGATTTTCACTTTCTGTATTCCCAGGATGCAGCACTGAAAGAGCTTATGCTCTCTTCTGGAGACACTTTGCTTTTAATTGAAGGAAAACTTCCTCCTCTGGTAAGATTTTGCTCCTGAATAGACATTGTGTAAATAACAGTTACTGTTTTATGATTGCAAGGATGATATGTTCTCACTGTGTGAGACTGGGGAAATACAATCATAAAGAGAATAGAGTACTTACCCAAAATCCTACCAATCAGACAGCTACCATATTTTACATCTTTATATATTTTCTTCCTATAAAGTCAAATTGTATGTACAATTTTATTTCCTACTTTTTATATTTTACTTTTTAACCTGACCATAAAATCCAGAAACAATCATTATATCCAATATATGACTTACCACAGTTTTATTCACCTATATCCCTGTTGTTTGGATTTTAGCTTGTTTAAAATTTGTTGTTCTTATAAATAGTAATAAATATAAATCCTTCTTAAGACAATTCTAAAGATGGAATTAACAAGCCAAATTGTTTTCCCAAAGAGTCGTACCAAGTTTACAGTCCTAATGTGTGTCTGTGAGAGGGCTCACACCACTGCTCTTCCATAGACACTGTGTATTACCACTTGGAAAAGCCATTACTTATTAGTTTGTTTTTGTTTTAATGTGGACACATGTAAAGATGAAAATGACGCAGAATTCCAGCATTCAGATAATCATTTGCTTATGATTAGAAAACTCAGACAGTGTAGAAGCCTATAAAATGATAAACAGAAGTTTCTCCCATATCTTTCTCTCCAGAAAGAGCCACAGTAAACTTATTTTTCCTTGTGTATCCTTCCAAGAAAAAAATTATGCCTGTTTGTATGCTGAATGTAAATATGTGTGTATCCTTTTCAAAGTTTACATAAAGGGGGTCATATTCTATGCACTGTTTTATACCTTTCGTTTTTTGTTTGTTTTTATTCATTTAATATATCTTGAGGATCTCACATCAGCACATACAGACCTACCTTATTCTTTTTCATGACTTCATAGAATTCTGTTGTATTTTATACTGTGCTCTTTAAAGTTAATTTTGAATTGATAATATTCATGATACAAAATTCAAAGTGTATAAAAAGCTGGGCCAGGAAAAGTATCCCCCATCCCTCCTGTCCCCCTGCCACTTGGGGTCCTCCCTCCACAGGCAGCCAGCTTCCTCTGTATCCTTCCAGAGGCACGTGCTTATTAAACTTAATGCACACACACACGTATGTATGTGTATATACATATGTACACATTCATATGTATATACATATTTTTATTTACACAAATGATTATAAGCTTGACACCCTATTCTGCACCTAGCTTTTTTCATTACCCCCATATACATGCCACATCAGTACCCATGAAGTTATCTCGTTCCATTTGACGTATATGGAGGTACCGTGATTTATTTTTTAACCAGTCTCTTTTCAAAGAATATTTAGGTTGTATCCAGTCTTTTGTCGATACAAATAACACTGCCAAAAATATCACTTATTTGCCATTTTGCACATATGTATCTACAGGATATTCCTAGAATTGAAATCGCTTTGTCAAAAGTTATGGCCTACCGTAATATAACCAGTCTTCTGAAGAGGGACCTTGAGGTTGTTTCATGGTTTTTGCTACCATAAACAATTTACAGTGAATATCTTTGTATGCATGGGCTAGTATATCAGAAGGTAAAATCCTAACCATGGAATGGCTGGGTCAGAGGGCTTGGGCATTTAAAATTTTGACAGCACCAAATCACCATCCAGAGACTTTGCAGCAGTTTCTACTCCTGGAACCAACATATAGGAGCTCAGGTTTACTTACAGTTTCACCACCGTAGAATATTATTAGACTTTCTGGTTTTTGACAGGTGGAAAAAAATGGAGTTTTTCCTCTGATTAACATTTATTTATTTACTGCATGGAAGTTGAGTATTAATCTTCACCAATTTGATAAACAGAAAAATATTCTCATTTTAATATGCATTTCCTGAAATAAATATTTAAAATACTTTACATGTTTTTTTTTCACATTCTCATCTTCTGTTGTTGGAAATTGCGCACTGTAATAGCAACTGATCTTTCATTGAGTAAATCTGTTCAAGTTCTTTACCCACTCAAAAAAGGGGTGGGGAAGAACCAGTTAAATTAGTAAAACTGAAATTACAGAATGTGTTTAAGGAGTTGAGTTTATTTCATGTAGTTGGTATGTAGGAATGCACCTTAGATCAATAGGTTGTTGGATCTCTATAAAGTTCCTTTAGAAACTTTTATAAATAAAAACTGCATGTAACTGGTGCATTGTGCTATGGTGCTCTTACAATGCCTGAAAACATTTATATAGTTTGTTCTGTCAAATGTTTTGTTAGTTTGTTTATACTTTTCACTTACTGTAGCTATTAAGATATAGAACAGGAACTTCCCTGGTGGTACAGTGGATAAGACTCTGCGCTCCCAGTGCAGGGGGCCCGGGTTTGATCCCTGGTCAGGGAACTAGATCCCACATGCATGCTGCAGCTAAGAGTTTGCATGCCACAACTAAGGAGCCGTGGAGCCACAACTAAGGAGCCAACGAGCCAAAACTAAGACCCAGTGCAACGAAATTAAAAAAAAAAGAAGATATAGAACATTGGTCCCAGTCATCCTAAAGACTGATTTTTATGATTTTAAACTTTGATTGTAAAAACAGTAAGCAAGTATAATACATGACAGTTAATACATACATCTTAAGGAAAAATAAATTCAGGAACATATTCTATATCAAGATGTTTCTTTCTGGGAATTCCCTGGTGGTCCAGTGGTTAGGACTCCTTGCTTTCACTGCCGAGGGCACAGGTTCTATCCCTGGTCAGGGAACTAAGATCCCACAAGATGCTTGGCATGGCCAAAAAAAAAAGTTTCTTTCTGTGGAAGTAGAAGTTGACTTAATCTGTGTGCATCACAACAGTTGGAAATCTCCATTCCTCAGGGTTTCCTGAAGGTGCCCATCTGGTGGTACCAGCCACGGGGTCCCTTGCATCACTGGAAGAGTCATCAGGACCAGACAAACTGTACCTTTTCTCAAGGCGGGGTCTGGAGAGCTAATTCCATCCAAGGTGAGAACACAACAGAATTACAGCAGCCAGTGTGTCATAAAGAAAAGTAAAATGATTGCTTCTGCTGAGAGGCAACTGAAATATGTATTTTTAAAATATAAGGTTGAAAATCAAAATCTATTCTATAATTCAGAGTATAATAATAATACCATCCTATTTTTATACAGTGGTTTGTCACCTCTATAAAATACCATCTTTTTTTTTTTGGCTTTACCTTTCATTTGCCATCTGTTATTTTTATTATCATTATTATTATAGCAATATATTACATTTTTTCAAGGAATTGTTATATAATATCACCTCTCAAGCGCCTCATGGCAGTAGGAATAGCGGCCCCAGTTACTGTAACAGACTAAGACATTGACGCTTTAGTCGCTTCCAGTGTCTTCACTGCAGCCCCAAGGGGTGGAGAGGCAGGGTTGGAGTCCGGACCCCACGCGGCTCCTGTTCTTTCTGCTGCCGCCACCCAGGAGCTCCTTCAAGGGCGTTCCAGCTCACTGACTTCTGAGAAGACTCACAGACAGGGTATAAACATATTGTTTCACTCTGTCTAAGTTTCTTCTCCACAGGCAGAATTCAGCACACACGTCATGATGAGCAAAGTCAGGGAGTTTGAATTGCCATTGTAAAAAGTGGGTTTCCACTTCATTATAAGAAGACACAAGTTAATCTCCTTTGTAACTGTAGATAAAGAGAATATATTTTTAGTAGGACCAAATTCTTATATTTTTTTCCTTTTATCATGCTTAATTATCTAGCTTTTTTAATGCCTTGAAGTATTATATACTTACATTTCTTTTTATCTTTCAAAATTCAGTACTGAAACTAACATAAATGATCTCCTTACTTTTTGAAGTTAGGATTATATGTATAGAGCAATAAAATACTTCATGTTGAATTAGCTATGAAATTGGCATTAAGTTATTTTTTGTTTGAGTTATATTAGACATGTTAAACAATTCTAAAAATGATTTTGTGATAGAATAATAGTTACAACTTAAAAAGCAGTGTGTTTCTCCATGAAAGTAAACAGTTCATTTTTTTGGTAGTCCTTCTGTATCACAACATATGGCAAATATTTTTATTTCTGAGAATTTCCTAAAAGTGTCTTTCAGGTAGTACCAGCTTACAGCATCCTTAGACACAAGAAGAACCACTCATGAAGAGAGCTTTTTTACTTAATTTACTTATAATTAATTTCCTATTATGTATTAGCAGTGTGCCCAGCAGTAAGCAAAGACATTTAACTAAAGCAAAAATGAGTCAAATTACTGATTTCAAATTTAGTTATCAACTTTTATATCCAGAGTTTTATATGAGAGCATTTTGTTTTCCCCTTTTTAAAACTAATGTAGAAAGGCCTCCTTATTGTCAAGAATTCTTTCAGTCAGTAAACATTTATTGGACATCTATTGTGTGGCACCCACCATTCCTGGCACTGGAGAGACAAACAAGATAGATGACCTGTTCTCTCTTGAAAATCATATTCTGTAGGGGAGACAGATTAGGTTAAAAAATATATATATATACATATGTATATATATATGTAAAAAAACCCATGTATACACACACATAAGAAAACAGACAGACAAAAGAGTAACAAGTTGGGACAAGTGTTATGAGAGAGAAACAGGTTAAATAAAAGATGAGAGCAGGGCAGAGTATCCAACCAGCAGAGTCCTCTTTGAGGAAGGAGAGGGTGTGGGAAGGAGCATTCCAGGTGGACAGCCCAAGTGTAAAATTCCTCAAAGCCATTCTAGTGAGAAGACCTGGTGCTGTGCCCACAGCATGCTCCCTGGCTGCCCATCTACTGGGCCCTGCTTCCTCCCCGTGAAGTCCTGAGGGGCTGACCCGAGGAATTCAGATTCTGAGTTGCTTGGATGGAATTGTACTAAACCCGTCTGCAGTATCAAAACGTGGCCTGTATTTCAGAAATAAGAGCTAAGTACGTCTAAAGCTCCTGCCAGACATCTTGCTCTGTCCTTTGTAGATGCTCCCAGTGACGCGCATGCAGAAGTTTCCCTCCGCTACTTGGGAGACGTTGAAATCTCAGAAGATGCTACGTTGGGGGAGCTGAAGTCTCAGGTCAGCCTTCCTCCTGCAGCGTGTACCTTACTGGTGATCTGGCTGCTTCCAGTGAGATATTAATATATTCTTCTATTTCCTCTTCCCTCAATTACAGTCTGTTCTGATAGGGCATGTGTTATATGCCATGTTCAGTGGTGAGTACCCAACAGGCCACACACTGCTCAGACAGCTCCCTGGGTTTGCTCCTGCCAGTTGCCTGTGGCTTTCATTTATCCCCTCTGACAGGCATGCTGTGCTTTCATTTGAAATCTCCTCAGTGACTTGCAGCTTATGTTCATTTTGATTTTTTAGGGAAACATTTGTTGGAACATTTGTAAAGCATTCACTTTACTCCTTTATTTACATTGTTTTTGTGTCATTGTGATTCGTGTGTTAAATGTTGTTAGTAAAAGCTGTGTGGTCAGTTGCCCAGGAGGTCAGAATATCAGCTTTATGTTAAACTAGATACTGTATTGTTTTCCTGGACATTAATACTCACAGACACAGTGTTCTGTCCAAATGGAAAGGCCGGGTTGAATACAACACACAGTGCTTAAGAAGCATCTTATTCTCATTGGATTAAAATGAACATCCCTTCTTGCTCTTAAAGGAAACAGTGTAGGTGCATGTAAGGTGAATATCAGTCACTGATTGACTTCTGTGTGTCCTCAATATCTGAAATACCTTCCGCAAAAAAAACAAATGGTCTTATTCTAATAAGAACAAGTAGAAGGAGACTTCTTTTCTTTTTTAGATTAAAAGATACAAAATTGCTGTTTCTAGATTTAAAACGGATGAATATTGACCATTTTATATACTACAGCCTAAGTATATAAATAGTTATCCACCCCTACAGAATTAGTCCAGCGGTTTGGGCCTAGCGTTTGGATCCAGAGATTCTGAAATATTTCAAAATCAGAAGTTATTTCCATGGCAGAGCAAACTTTGTTGAATTATATGAGCACAGATGGAAGTTGAAGATGAGTCCTTGCTTTTATTAGAGAGGCCTCTGCTCTTGAGTTATATAGTCATATAGAAATTAATTTTAAAGTTTCATTTTCTAAAACATAATCATTGAAAAGGAGCTTTTGGCTCAGATTTAGAAACAGAAAAATCTCTCAGGCTGATTTCAGTAGAGAGGAATACAAAAATTACTCAGGGTTAATTTCATTTAAACGATATTCCTGTGGATTTTTTGGGTAGATATTATCATTACCTAAGATACTCTTTCCCTTAAATGTCATTGTGTAGCGCTTCATTTTTTTTTCCTAAAGCAGTCTGTTTTTAAGAGTGCTTTTTCCAATGTCTGTTTCTTTTCTAGGCCATGACCTTGCCCTCCTTTTCGGAGTTTTCCATCCCATCGCCCGCCTTCCTTAGAGCCTGGACGGTGGAAAGTAGGCGCCCCGGCAGGCTCTTACGAGTCCACTATCAGCGGCTCAGGTAGGGTTCTCAGTGAACACTCCACAACAGCCCGTTCTAGGTCATTCCACATTTGTCATGTCGATGATACTTTTTATCATAAATTAAACTCTGAGACAACTTCAGTGTCTCATATTAAGTATAAATGTAGTTTCATCTGTTTTTACTATGGTCCAGAGACTGTGAACAAAATTTTGATTGTTTTTCCCCCCAGCTTTATTGAGATATAATTGCCATATAACACTGTATAAATTTAAGGTGTACAACCTATTGATTTGACAGACGTATAATGCAGAATGATTACCACTGTAGCATTAGCGAACAGCCTCCATCACATCATATAATCGCCACTTCCTTTTTGTGAGAACATTTAAGATCTACTTTCTTATTAGCAACTTTCAAGTATATAATTCAGTGTTATAAGATGAATATGTTCTGGGGATGTCATGTACAGCATGTTGATTATAGTTTATAACTGTAAGTATGTACCCTTTGACCAACATCTCCCCTTTTCAGCCAGTCCCAGTCCCTGGTAACCACCATTCTAGTCCCTGTTTCTATTAGTTCAGCTTTTTTAGATTCCACATATAAGTGATATCGTACAGCAGTTGTCTTATCTCACTTAGCATAATGCCCTCAGTGTCCATCCATGTTGTCTCAAACCATAAGATGTCCTTCTTTCTTATGACTGAATGATATTCCTTTGTGTGTGTATGAGTGTGTGTACACATACATACATACACCACATCTTTATCCATTCATTGGTTAACAGACACTAGGTTTTTCCATATCTTGCCTGCTGTGCATAGTGCTGCAACGAACATGGGAGTGCAGATAATCTCTTTGAGATCCTGTTTTCATTTCCTTTGGTGAGGTACCCAGAAGTGGGATTGCTGGATCATATGGTAGTTCTATTTTTAATTTTTTGAGTAACCTCCATACTGTTTTTCCATAGTGGCTGAACCAATTTACATTCCCACCAGCATTGAACAAGGGCTCCCTTTCCTCCACATCCTCAAAAACACTTGCTATCTCTTGTCTTTTTGATAAGCATTCTAACAGGTGTGAGATGATACCTCATTGTGGTTTCGATTTGCATTTCCCTGATGATTAATGACGTTGAGTACCTTTTCATGTACCTGTTGGCCATTAGTATGTCTTCTTTAAAAAAAAAAGTCTGTTCACGCCCTCTGCCATTTTTAAATCAGATTGTTTGCTTTTTGCTATTGAGTTGTATGAGTTCTCTATATACTTTATTTTTTGTTGTTTTTTTTTGCGGTACGCGGGCCTCTCACTGTTGTGGTCTCTCCCGTTGCGGAGCACAGGCTCCTGATGCACAGGCTCAGCGGCCATGGCTCACGGGCCCAGCCGCTCCGTGGCATGTGGGATCTTCCCGGTCTGGGGCATGAACCCGTGTCCCCTGCATTGGCAGGCGGACTCTCAACCACTGTGCCACCAGGGAAGCCCTCTATATACTTTGAATATTAACCCCTTAGATTTGCAAATACTTTCTGCTGCTTCATAGGTTGCCTTTTCATTTTGTTGATGGTTTCTTTTGCTGTGCAGAAGCTTTTTATTTTGATATAGTCCCACTTGTTTATTTTTGCTTTTATTGCTTTTGCTTTTGGTGTCAAATCCAGAAAATCATTGCCAAGGCTGATGTCAAGGAGCTTACTCCTCTGTCTTCTTCTAGGAGTTTTACAATTTCAGGTCTTAACGTTCAAATCTTTTAATCTATTTTAAGTTGATTTTTGCATAAGGTGTAAGATAGGGGTCTAGTTTCGTTCCTTTGCATGAGACTGTCCAGTTCCCCCCAGCACCACTTATTGAAGAGACTCTTTTCCCCATTGTGTGTTCTTGGCTCCTGTGTCATAAATTAATTGACGATATATGCATGCATTTATTTCTGGGCTCTCTACTGTGTTTTTTTTTTTCCTTTGGCCATGCTGTGTGGCATGTGGGATGTTAGTTCCCTGACCAGGGATCGAACCCATGCCTCCTGCAGTGGAAGTGAGTGAGGAGTCTTAACCACTGGACCACCAGGGAAGTCCCTCTTTTGGGTTCCACTGATGTATGTGTCTGTGTTTATGCCGGTACTATACCGTTTTGATTACTATAGCTTTATAGTATAGTTTGAAATGAGGGAGCATGATGCCATCAGCTTTCTTCTTCTTTTTTTTTGTTTTAATTTATTTTTATTTATTGTTTGGCTGCGTTGGGTCTGTTGCTTCACGCGGGCTTTCTCTAGTTGCGGCGAGCGGGGGCTACTCTTCATTGCAGTGCGAGGGCTTTTCATTGCGGTGGCTTCTCTTGTTGCAGAGCACAGGCTCTAAGTGCGCAGGCTTCAGTAGTTGTGACTCATGGGCTGTAGAGCGCAGGTGAGTAGTTGTGGCACACGGGCTTAGTTGCTCCGCGGCACGTGGGATCTTCCCAGACCAGGGCTCGAACCCGTGTCCCTTGCATTGGCAGGCGGATTCTTTTTGGGTGTTTTTACATCTTTATTGGAGTATAATTGCTTCACAATGGTGTGTTAGTTTCTGCTTTATAACAAAGTGAATCAGTTTATACATATACATATGTTCCCGTATCTCTTCCCTCTTGCGTCTCCCTCCCTCCCACCCTCCCTATCCCACCCCTCCAGGCAGTCACAAAGCACCAAGCTGATCTCCCTGTGCTATGTGGCTGCTTCCCACTAGCTATCTACCTTAACGTTTGGTAGTGTATATATGTCCATGGGCAGGCGGATTCTTAACCACTGCGCCACGAGGGAAGCCCTGTTCTTCTTTCTTAAGAAAAGATTGCTTTGGCTATTCAGGGTCTTTTGTGGGTCTATACCAATTTTAGAACTGTTTTTTCTGTTTCTAATTGAAAAATGCTTTTGATATTTTGATAAGGATTGCACTGAATTTGTAGATTGTTTTGGGTAGTATGGACATTTTAACAATGTTCTCCCAATCCATGACGATGGAATAGCTTTCCATTTATTTGAATCTTCAGTTTCTTTCATCAGTGTCTTGTAGTTTTCAGTATACAGATCTTTTACCTCCTTGGTTAAATTTATTCTGAAGTATTTTATTCTTTTTGATGCTGTTGGAAATGGGATTGTTTTCTTAATTTCTCTTTCTGATAATTTACTGTCGGTATATAAAATGCAGCTGATATTTATATATTGATTTTGTATCCCACAACTTTACTGAATTCATTTATTAGTTTTAACAGATTTTTGGTGGAGTCTTTAGAGTTTTTTATAAATATCATCATGTAATCTGCAGATGGAGACAACGTTACTTCATCCTTTCCAGTCTGGATGCCTTTTATTTTTTTTTCTTGTCTAATTGCTCTGGCTAGTACTTCCACCAATGTGTTGCATATGAGTGGCAAGAGTGGGCATCCTTGTCTTATTCCTGATCTCAGAGGAAAAGATTTCAGCTTTTCACCATTGAGTATGATACTAGCCATGGGCTTTTCATATATGGCCTTTATTGCATTGAGGTACATTCCCTCTATATCCAGTTTGTTGAGAATTTTTAACATGAAAGAATGTCAAATGCTTTTTCTGCATCTGTTGAGATGGTCATATGATTTTCTTCCTTCATTCTGTTAACGTGGTTGTATCACACCAATTGATTTGCGAATGTTCAACCATCTTTGCATCCCTTGCAGAAATCCCACTTGATCATGGTGTATGATCCTTTTAATGTACTGTTGAATTTGGTTTGCTAATATTTCTTTGAGGATTTTTGCATTTATGTTCATCAAGGATATTGGCCTTTAATTTTCTCTTCTTATAGTGTCCTTGTCTGGTTTTGATATCAAGGTAATGCTGGCCTCATAAAATGAGTTTGGAAGTGTTCCTTCCCGTTCTGTTTTTTTTTTTTTTTGGAAGAGTTTGGGAAAGATTGGTATTAATTCTGCTTTTGGTAGAATACATCAGTAAAGCCATCTGGTCCTCAACTTTTTTTTGTTAGGAGGTTTTTGATTACTGATTCAATCTTTTTTTTTTCCTTAATAAATTTATTTTATTTATTTATTTTTGGTTGCGTTGGGTCTTTGTTGCTGCGCGCAGGCTTTCTCTAGTTGTGGCAAGTGGGGGCTACTCTTCGTTGCAGCGTGTGGGCTTCTCATTGCGGTGGCTTCTCGTTGCAGAGCACAGGCTCTAGGTGCGCAGGCTTCAGTAGTTGCAGCACGTGGGCTCAGTAATTGTGGCTTGCAGTCTCTAGAGCGCAGGCTCAGTAGTTGTGGCTCACGGGCTTAGTTGCTCCGCAGCATGTGGGATCTTCCCGGACCAGGGCTTGAACCCGTGTCCCCTGCATTGGCAGGTGGATTCTTAACCACTGTGCCACCAGGGAAGCCCCCGATTCAATCTTCTTACTCATAATTAGTCTGTTCAGAATTTCTGTTTCTTTATGATTCAGTCTCGGTAGGTTGTATGTTTCTAGGAATTTATCCATTTCTTCTGCATTGTCCAGTTTTTTGGTGTATAATTGTTCATGGTAGTCTCTTAAATTTTGAGTGTTCTTATATGGTATAATATTTCACTTAAGAATACCTGAAATTGGTTAAGAAAAAAACTTTGAAAAAATTAAGTGATATGTCATTCAATATTATTTTGTTTCATTTGTTATCAGGGAATATAAATTGGGACAGAGAACTGAGATCTGCTTAGAGCTCCTTCAGAAAGAAGAAAACTTGGGGTAAGATGTCCTACTACACATACAATATTATACACTTGTCTGATCCCAATGGATAGTTTTACTATTGATTAAGGTGTTACATTTTTTAAGTGTTTTTTCCACTGCTTCTAAGGAGTCTGGCAACTTAAAACAGATTGTGTTCTAGAAATGTGTTTGTATATCTGGTGTCTAGATCTTAGAACTCATTTTTCCATAAAAACAGAATTTTTCAGTAAGTCCCAATGCATGTTGAACACATAATGATCTTGAAGTATAAGCAAGATGCTCATCCCAAGCTCTTAGCAGTGCCTGCAGACAGTCTGTTGTCAAACCAATTGATAGTAACACCTGACATGCTGCCCCTTGTCCTACTTTTTTCATCCTAATATCACGTGACATACACTTATTGAATTATCAATTATTATCCGTCTCCCACTACTAGATTGTAAGTTTTGTGAGGGCGGGCACTTCATTTTTTGGTCACTGCTGCCTCCCCAATACCCAGGACAGTGCCTTTGTCATAGTCAGTAATTATTTATGGAATAAGGAAGCACCCCAAAGTTGTCCACGTTCAAACCTACCTATTCTTTTTTTCATTACAGGACATTCTTTTATAAGACATTTTTGTCAGTAACACCAAATATTAAGATTCTTTTACCTGATGTGACACGATGACTCTTGTTGTCCTCCTGTTGTGTAACAACTCTACTCTTTCAACCGTGTGACCTTCATTTTATCCCACTGTTTTGTAAAAATGCATTCTTAATGCAAATTGTATTACTAGGAGTAGTTTCCTGGAGGGGAATTTCTGGATCAAATGGTATGGACATTTTAAACCTGTTATTTGTTAAATTCCTTTCCAGGTAAGTTATACCATTATGTTTCCACAAGCTGTGTTTCTAAGTATTTATTTCACCTCACCATCAAACCATCATTGAATGTTGTCATTGTTTAAATGTCTGCTAAATTGATAAATGAAAAATGGTTATCTTGTCTCATCTAGTAAGATTAGGGTGTTTGTTGAAAGGCTTGTAAACCATTTGTATTTTGTGAGTGAGTGAATTGTTTCATATATTTTTCCTGTTTTATATGGGGTCTTAGAAAAAAGTCTAATTTGTGTGAGCTCTTTCTATAATATAGATTATATTACATAATATAAACGGACCCTCTGTCGTGTTTGTCGTGAGCAGTGTCCTTTTGCAGACCATGCTGTGCCCTTCCACAGCCCCTCCCCCGCTTCTGTCCTTGACTGACCTCCGGAGCACTCCTGCCCCCGCTCAGCGAGGACCCTGGCTCCTCGTGGTCTTTACCCAGACTCTGTCACCTCCTTGGCAGCTCCTGCATCTACACTGACCACAGTTTGTATGCTCTGGGACCTCAGCTCTGCTCACTGACCTCAGCAACACCTACACCCTCTCAAAAATTCCTTCTTGACCACAGTCCCCCGCTTTCAGTCCAATCTCCTAATTCACTGGGCCCTCGCTCTCCCTGCGTTGCCTGTTTCCTCCAATTGTGTTACCCTTTCTTTTGATAAAAACACTAGTATAATAGAAATACAGCATTAAAATCGTTCATTGTCTCACCATCCTTAAAGTTTTCATTTCTCCTCTCCACCTTCCAGTTCTTATCTGTAGCTTTTATTTCACATCCTATCTAAAACAGTCTCCATACGTCTAAATTTCTTTCCAACCTTTCTGAATGTTTCTCCTCTTTCTCTTCCTTCAAGGACCTCGTATCTGTGCTCATCTCCTGCAAAGGTTTCCTTTGCTCTTACAACTACACCCATCATCTTCTCTTCCTAACTCTGAGCCCTCCGTTTCTTCTCCCTGGCTAAGTTTTCTGCCAGCTTCACAGATTCCGGTTCTGAAATCAGCGTTTCCTAGGAAGTCGCCGTAGCGGGAAACCCCTCTTCCCCTTCATCACCGGGATAGCCCTGCCGGCCCTTTCAGCTCTGTCTCCAGTCCTCTTCCCTGTGTGCCCCACTGAGGAACTTCTTCCTCTGCCTTCAGCCTTGCCTGCTGCCTCCCCAGGGACCCTGCTGTGGACTCAGAATGGGAGCTCACCTCCATTCTGGGTCAGGACTGAAGGAAATCAAAGTAAAGGTTTCCCACTAGCATTCAGGGTTTAAGGAAAATCTCTCCTTATAAAAAAACTCAGAAGAGTCAGAGGAGAAGCTATGTGGCTATTGCATGTTTTCCATTTTGTTGTAAATCTGACGTGACTGTTTTCTGATGCAGCCCCCAGCATGTGCTGCTGAGGACACAGATGCGCCTCCCTGGCAAGAGGGCGTATGCCTTGCCCGTGGACTTGGTGTGGGACACTGCCCGAGGCTGGACGGCTGGCTCCCTGAGGCACCGAGTGGCCGATTTCTATTCTCTTCCTGTGGAGAAAATTGAAATTGCCAAATACCTTCCTGAAAAGTTTGAGTGGCTTCCAGTACCTAGCTGGGTAAAGCTGTGGGGCTCCCTCAGGGAAATTGGGCCTCACTGGCATAGTGAATAATTAACTGCAGTTTTCCACAGACAGGGAATTTAGTAAGAATTTGAGATTGAGTTTTCTTTATTCAAGATACTTAATTTTTCTGTAGAACCAGCAAATTACCAAGAGGAAAAAGAAGAAAAAGCAAGATAATTTGCAGGGGGCGCCTTATCACTTGAAAGATGGGGATACTATTGGCATTAAGGTACGTTTTTAACAGTAAACTTAGCACTTTGACAAAACACCAGAATCAAATGATTTTATAGAGAAGTTTTATCAAATCTTCAAGGCATAGATAATCCCATTTAATATAAATTGTTTCAAATAGCAGGGGGAAAAAAGAGGGAAGGCAGACAACTCATTTTTAAATAAATAAATAAATAAATAAATTTTATTCACGGGCTCTAGAGCGCAGCCTCAGTAGTTGTGGCACACGGGCTTAAGCTTCGCGGCATGTGGGATCTTCCTGGACCAGGGATCGAACCCGTGTCCCCTGCATTGTCAGGCGGATTCTTAACCACTGCACCACCAGGGAAGCCCCCAGAGAACTCATTTTATGAGGCCAGTAGAACCTCAATACCAAAAGCTTAATTTTGGGTCTGACTTGAACGAAAATGCTCTGAAGTTTTATCACTAAGTGTGTTGCTGTAGGTTTTATGTAGGTACCTGTATTAGGTTAAGACATTTCCTTCCATTCCTAGTTTACTCTAAGTTCTTTTTTTTAAAATCATGAATGAGCACTGGATTTTTTTTTTTTTTTTGCGGTACGCGGGCCTCTCACTGTTGTGGCCTCTCCCATCGCGGAGCACAGGCTCCAGACGCACAGGCCCAGCAGCCATGGCTCACGGGCCTAGCTGCTCCACGGCGTGTGGGATCTTCCCGAACCGGGGCACGAACCCGTGTCCCCTGCATCGGCAGGCGGACTCTCAGCCACTGCGCCACCAGGGAAGCCCTGGATTTTTAAATATTAAATTTTTGTAAATGTTAAATTTTATTCTGTGCTTTTTCTGCATCTGTTTAATCAGCTATATCGTTTTTCTTCTTCAATCTGGTAATGCAGTGTTATTACATAAACATGTTCGCAACACCGAGCCATCCTTGCATTCCTTGGACAAACCTACTTTGTTGTCATATAATAACATTTTTTGTATTAAGGGTGAATGATTTAAATCCTTAATTTAAGAATTAATAATTTATTAATATTAAATTATTTATATTAAGGAATAAGTATTCCCTTAATCACCACTTCTGTTCAACATTGTACTAAAGAATGGGACCAATGTAATATGACCTTCCACCCAACGAAGAAAAGCAAATAAATAAACAAAAATTGAAAGGTAAAAGAAATTCAGAAAGGAAAATACAAAACTGTTCTTAGTTTTTCTACAGTCAAACCATCAGCTCTGTTTAAGAGAGTTCAAAAGGTTGTAAGATTGGGCTTCCCTGGTGGCGCAGTGGTTGAGAGTCCGCCTGCTGATGCAGGGGACACGGGTTCGTGCCCCGGTCCGGGAAGATCCCACATGCCGTGGAGCAGCTAGGCCCGTGAGCCATGGCTGCTGGGCCTGTGTGTCCGGAGCCTGTGCTCCGCAACAGGAAAGGCCACAACAGTGAGAGGCCCGCATAATGCAAAAAAACCAAAAAAACGTAGACTAAAAAGATGTCTGAAAACATTGCTCATTAATTATTTTGAAATGCAGAATCTCCTGGTTGAAGATGATGATGATTTCAGTACAGTCAGAGATGACATTGGAAGAGAAAAACAGAAAGCGTTTGCTCTGGGGAAAAAGAAGAGGTAAGTTAGGGTCCTCACCTACGTGACAGATTCTGCTGCGACCTCCAGGCGCTAGCGCGCCTGCTCTCGCTGGAAAGCTCCTGACTGAGGCATGGAAAGAAACAGCAGAGCCCTCCTCCCTGCCTGCGCTTGCCCACCTTCTCTCCATCACCCCTAGAGTGGCTTCCTGGGGACCATGCAGGAGGAACCTGGGCGCAGGTCACTGCGAGGAGGAGGCCCGGGTCTCGTTCTCCCTCCACCGGGGCCCTGTTCCTGCAGTCGGCCTCCCCCATCCCTGGGTCTCTTCCTTCAGACACCTGCCCTGGCTTGTCTAGGGTTCGCGCTTCCTGACCCTGCCTGCAGCTGTGTCCTCCTGCTTGTCACCTCCGTCACTTCTCCGTCACTCTCCACCCCGTCTGTTCCCTCCAGGCAGCCAGCCAGGTTGCTCACCCAGCCGACCCTCCCTTGGAGGGAGCTCCCTCCCCATCCATCTTCCTCGCTCTGCTCTGCCCGAGTCACGTCACCTTGGGTGGGCTCGCTCCTTCCTCTTCTGTACACAGCCCAGCTCTCTCCTGGCCTCCAGACCACAGGCACCTATCAGAATCTACTGGAACCTTCCACCAGTGTTGATACTTCAACATCCACGTGCCTGGGCCTGGCTCCCACCACCGTGGTCTGCATAGTCACCCCCTCGCAGGCCACACCAGGAGTGTGGGTGGTCGTCCTGATCTGTCCCCACTTCCAGTCTCCTGAGGTCTTGTGTCCTGTCCCCGTCCTCATTGCTTCTGGCTTGGTGGCCTCTCCTCTCGGCAGTAGCCTTTGAACCAGGCTGCCTGCCTGGCCCAGCCCCTGCTCACCTCAGCCTTCCTCTCCTCCCACCTTCCACAGCTTGGGTACCAAGTGTCAGGCATTGTGACGGCAGCAAGAAGACATGCCCTCCGCCTGGCATGCAGGACAGGGAAGCGAGGGCTGGGGTGGGGGCGGTGTCCCCCAGGTGTGTGACCCTGTAACCATGTGCGGAGCTGGGCGTTTCAGACGTGAGCATCTGTGAAGGTCACGCTTGGATTGGGAAGGTGAAGCAGGAAAGACTGCACTGCTCTGAGACACCTTCCCTCAGCCGCTGGGAAAAGCCCCGAGGCTGGACCCCTCTGCGGGGAGGGTGTGGGAATGTGCCCCGGGGAGGGGTACCCCAAGGCCCCCGAGGGAGCAGTGCGGAAATGCTGCCCAAACTGCCAACGTGCGTCTCTGTGGCCCGCCCTGACTTGACCCTGAAAGTTGGAATGAGATGTGGAGTCACTCCTCGACCTGGTGGGGCCCTTGGCGTCTGGGATGTGACCCCGTGACGGCCTCTGTGTCCCCGCAGCCAGAAAGCCCTTCGTGTGCGGAGCGGCGACGTCCCCTCTGGTGCAGAGACGCCTGCCCGCCCCCGTGGACCAGAAGCTTCTCTCTCCATCCACGTCGGGAGCTTCAGATAGCACAGGGCCTACACACTCCTGCTGCAGGTCCTGGCCCGTTTCCTGGTTTCTGCCCAGTGTGGACACGGACTCAGAGCCCTGCTTTGTCATGAGCAAAGAGGGCGCTCCATCGCAGGCCAGGCGAGTGCGCTTGTCACCCGCTCCGTGGCGCGTCCCCCCGGGCTGGCACGGACCTGGCCGCACCACAGGTGCCAACCAGCCAACACCCTCGCGCCAACACTCGAGCCCCGCCACCATCTTTATACAAAAATTGACTAGTTTTGCATTAACTGCAGGCATGGGTGACGTGCCACGTGGCTCATCCCTGCACACCTGTCTCTAAAGTACACCCGCCCCACTCTCTCTCTCACGCTGTTCAGGTATCTGTGGCCGCCCAGGCTCTGACAGCTCGGCTCACAGCGATGGGCTGGCCAGGCTCACGCTGTGACATAAACAGGAGTCTGTTTTCTGGTCCCCAAACGGCACGTTTCCCCTTTGGTCTGAGTTAGAAGTGGTTCTGAAGCGTTAGTTACCTCTCTTTCCGGGATGAGACCGACGGGGCATCCTCTGAGGTCGGGTGCCGCTGGGGAGGGGGCAGCATGAGCTGGCGTCCGACCCGTGCTGTCTGTGGTCAGAACATTCTCGCCGGGGCCTCTGCCTTCTGGGAGCCTGACGGGGAGGCAGGCAGGGTCATGGCCGACAAGCCTGGGAAGGGCTGAGGGGGCAGTTCTGAGGAGCCTCGATTAAAATGGGAAAAAGAAAATGTGAACCAAGAGTCTTCTTAATGCGGCATAGCTGGCTCTCCCATTTAAAAGATGTAAGTGGTATTTATGACAGCTACGTCGCGTCTGTGTTACTGAGCTGAGTGATTTTGGACACTGGGGTGACTCACTTTCTCAAGCTAACTCAGAAGCAGGAAAAACAATAAATTCTTTACTTTCTTATACCTCAGTGATGCTTTATAGCGACTCTCTTGCTAGGTATGGTTATCTTCTTGATTTCACAGTTTTTCATCAGCCTCTTTACCACTGATGATATTAAAATAGCTCTTAAATGTAAGGGATGGAAAGGAAATGACACGTGGGCTAGGCCTCCGCCTGCACCACCGGCTTAAGGAAATTGCGTGAACGTTGCTGCGCCCGTGCTGCTCTTCCGCAGAGCTTGCCACTGAGTGGAACGAATGCCCTGCCCTTCCTTCCTCTGTCCTCCCTCCTTCCAAACAGTGTCAACACCACCACTAGAAACTCTGGTCTCTGTGTGTGCATCTGAAATTGTTGGCTCGCGAATTACGTACTAATTTGTATTGAAGCAGTTGTGTTTTAAGAAGTTGGGCTTTGGCGAGTGCTTCCGGCCTCAAACACTAACTCTGTCTCAGGAGACGCGCACGTGGGGTCCAGACTCTCCAGACGCACCGGGCGGGCAGTGACGAGGCCGAAGTGTAAGCTCCCTGACTGCCCCTCTGTGTAGAGGCTCTTCTGTCCCTTTTCCCGTAACTGACAGGGCTCCTTGGTGTGCCCCTTCATTCCACTGTAATAAAACATTAACGTTCTAACTGAAAAGCCTTGCTTCTGAGAAGCCGGCGGCCTTGCTGGGCATCACCTACCACGACAGGCGGGGTCGAGGTGCTGCACGGTGTCCACGGTGAGCGGCCGGGGCCTCGGGTGGTCTCTGCTTGTCGGCTTGCTCCCCTCCTTCCTTCCTTCCTTCCTTCCATTTGGGGATGGAGTGGGGCTCCAGGGAGAGAGCTGTAAGAGTTTGTTAAAGAAAAAATAAACTGTTCGATTTGTAACCTCCCGTCTCTGTGCGCTGACTGCTTCATGTTCTCCTGGCCTTTTTCCCAAGAGAACTACAGATGCTAAGTCGCTAGGGTTTATGTTTAGAAATACCACTTCAGTACTGCTGTAAAAATAACAGAACTGTGTTTTGGTTTTAAATAAACTCAGACTCGTAATAATTGTATTTGAAGAAACTGGAGGTGGTCTGGTTCTCTTTTCCTTCTAGGAAAATAGAACTGGCAGGGGTGCTTGTGTTTCAGAAAACATATTTACTCAAATGTGACACTTTCCTGGCAAAAAGGGGAGGCGGGGCCCAAGAAGTCCCTGATAATCCAGAATCCTGGCTCAGAGCCTTCCCTCTGGGACAGACTTGGCTGTGAAGGGCCAAGTCCTGGGCCCCTCAGCCCGGCTGGACGGGAGACGCAGCAGCCGCACCTTCCGTGCTCAGTCCTGCCCTGTCAGTAAAAGACGTGACCGGTCACCGTGGGTATGTGTACGTTCTGGGAAGGCGCCGCACTGCAGAGAGGAAGGTGAAGCTATGACAGCGACACACAAGCTAGTTAAAGGAAGAGACGTCTCCAGCGCCCACCAGGAGCTCATTGCCTGCATCCTGGCTCAGGCTGCCTTGAGCAGACCTGACGCGCCCGCAGCTTCTCTCCCGGGGAGAAGGTGGCTCTAGTCCCGGGGTGGGGGGGGCACTCTGCGGGGCCCCCACCTTCCTATCAGCAGCCCCAACCCCCACAGCCCAGGGGCCGGGCCCTCGGGCCCACCAGCTCCTACCTGCAGCCTGGGGTCTGGGTTGGGCCCGATGGATGGAGCGCCTCGCGGTTCGGCCAGCAGCAGCTCAATGACATGAATGATTGACTTGGAACCAGCGTACTGAGGGAGTGGGGACCACGATACGACGGCTCTTCTGGAAGTCGAGGCCACCCCGAGCGGTCACGGCCTCCACGGTGATGGGCGCTGCACAGCGGCCCTGCCTGGCACCGTGGAGGCCCGCCCGGCCCCGAGGGTGCGCCTGGCGGCGGCCACACTGGGGCACTTTCCTCCTGCGGCGCACATCCTGGAGACCTGGGACCACAGGCAATTTTGTTCTCAGCGTGGGGCCCAGCTGGCAACATGACTTACCGGAAAGCGCAGCTCAGCAGGCTTTTTGGTCAATCTGCTTCCGTCCACGGCGTGAGCAAGAAAGCCTTCAGGTCCCCAGCTGGCGGGTTTTCCTCTGCGAGTTTTACAACCTGCTTATTAGGCTTTTGTGATCAAAAGTGGCAACAGACGCTGCTCCGAGGCCGGCACCTGGGCTGGGCGGGCAGCGTGGTCACAGTTGCCATCCCAGTGTGAGAGGGACCACAGCCTCCTAGGCCAGGATGCCTGTGTGTGACTTAGGCCGTTCCCCCAGCATGGGCTGGGGTTGGTGTCAGGCCTGGGACACAGGACCAGCATGGCCCTCGAGGTGTGATCTCCGGTACCCAACTGCCCCGTGACTCCCGTCCCTGCCACGTGCTGCTGGGACAAGTCATGAACTTCTCTGAGCCTGTGTCCTCATCTGTAAAGTGCAGATACCCACCTCGTAGGATTTGCTAAGGAACACAGGTGAGTTAGGATGTGTAAAGTCCTTAAGCCGGCACCTGGCATAAAATAACAGAAATGTGTTAGGCCAGCAGCACCGTGATCAGCCATCACTGGCATAGCCCCATTCCCTCTGCACCCACCCGTTTGTTTAGTCATGAGTGTGTGATACAATTCTAGACAATGAGACATTAGGGGAGGTCAGTGGAAGCCAGACTTTCTGAAAGGTTCCCTTTTACCTTAAAAAGAGACGCAGAAGAGACAACGCCCCTATACACCCACACCTTAGCCTGCACGTGGTCATGTTTGGATGTGATCCCTGGAATAGTGGCAGTTATTCTGTAAGCATGAGGCCTGATCCTGGATGGCCAGGTGGGAGGAGCATGCACACCAGGACAAAAATGGGGCTCTGCTAAGCAAAGGAGAGAGAAGAAAGCTGCTGGGGAGGCAACCTACACATCCAAAGCCCACACAGCCCTATGGTACCCTGCCTGGTTTTCGACTCCGTGATCCCAGCCCCCATCCCTCACCCCAGGAAACTGGGGGATGATTAAAGTGACCTTGAGCTTGGAGAGGCAGCTCCCTTGTAATAAAGGTACTATGATTAAACAGAGCGGTAAGTAGAGCTCCGGTTTGCAGTTACATGTAAAAGACTTAGGAAGTTAGGATATTAGCTAAAATGACCCGGCCCTCAGTAGGCTGGGCTGAAGCTGCATGTGATTAAGCCTGAGAACCTTGGTGCTACCTGGCCCCAAGGTCGCTGAATTTTTAAATCAATAGATCCTAGAACCTACACCCTAAATAATACAATGGCATTCATCCCACTTTGCTTTTCAGCCACCGCCAATTCAACCTGTTTTTAGAGCGGCTGAAAAACGTAATTCTGAACCCAGTTCGGGAAGATTTTTGGCAACGACATCTTACGTCCAAGCGCAAGGAACGATAACAAGAAACCCGACAGTGAAAGATCAAAAACAGGCTTGTTTTATTTATACACAGAACAACGTATTTACAACTCCAGATGTGGATATGTACATAGCGATACAGGAGGCGTTTGCTTCCACGGTGGGAGCTGTATAAATTAAGATCATAAATATGGGGGAAGCCCCACCAGAGGGCACAAAACCTTTTCTCCAAGACTCCAGGGATCCCTCCTCCCTCCCTCTACACTGACAGGACCGTGAGACCCCGGGGACCCCCGAGGGACAGCCGTCCAGCCTCACGGCGGGGGCGCGGGCCCAGAGGGCAGCCCCACGCGCAGCAACACGCACCACAACGCGCGTGGGACGCCGCCCTGCAAACGCGGCCTCGCGCAACGCTCGTGTTTATTCCACTCGCTCTCACTACCCTCAGAAAGTGGTTTCACGTAAACAGTGTTGCTCTAATCACTGACCACGTTACCTTTAAACACCACGCTTGACCTAAACCTAAGGCTTTCCCAAGGGAGGGCGCTGAGGGCCGCGGTGGCCCCGTAGCACCGGCCACCAAACCCCGCGTGCACCCTCCTCCGCCGAGTCCCCGCCTGTGCGTCGGCCTGAAGGCCTCAGAGCCCGGGGTGCCCCCGGCCCGAAGCAACAGAGCAGACGGCGTCTGGCACCGCGGGCCGGGCTAGCCTGTTCTACTTTGAAACCCAGGGACTTGTGGCGACTGGGTTTCCTCCACCTCCCTCCACCCGCAGCGGAGGCTCTGATGGGCGGGAACCTCGGGGGCGCGGAGATTGACACTACCGCTGGGTGGGTCGCGGCCACCCCGCCCGCGGGGACAAGCTGGCCTGGGGCAGGGCCTCGGCCGAGCTCGCCGGGAGGCCCGCCAGTGGGAGCCCCCGCCGGCCGGAGGCAGCGGCCGACTGCGCGGCCGGCGGGGAGCCGGCAGAGCGTGTGCGAAGCGAGCGGCAGGTCAATGCTGCTCCACCGCGCGCCCCATGGACCCCTCAGGACGACAGCGCTCCCGCTCCCGGGCCCCTCGGGACGGCGGCGCACAGCCCCCGGGAGGCGGAAGCGGAGAAAAGGGCCAAGTGCCAGGCGGTGAGGATCGGGGTACCGCCGGGTCCGTTTCCGGCTCAGCTGCGTCCCCGCGGAGGGACGCTGACCTGGCGGCTCCGCCCCGGGGTGAGAAACTCTGGGCGGCCCCTGACGCCCTCGGCAGCCCGGGAAGCCTCCTCCACACAGAAAACACGGACCAGCCTCTGTCGGCGGGGAGACGATAGGCCAGGCGTCCTGGGCACAGAGGGGACCCCGCGCCCGCGGCCCAGGGACGAGGGGCCAAGACGGTCGGGGCGCGAGCTCGTCAGCCCCAGACCCTAACTACCGTCTGCTCGGCTTCAGGGGCACCCAGCGTCGCCTTCGTGTCAAAATGAACCGGCGGGACGGAAGGCAGCCAGGCCGCGCTCACACCAGGGCACTCAGACGCGCGGGGACACAGCGCGGGCCTGCAGGGGCGGGAGACGGTTACCCGCGCTGCGCCGCTGAGGGCACACGGAGGGCCCAGGCCCGGGACGGGGCGGGAGGCGGCGTCGGCTGGAAGGTAGCTGTGTTGCGGGTCGGGACCCGGGGCCCAGGCCGCCGGGCCGGGTCGGCGGGAGTAGCACCATGAGCGGCGCCGAGCCGGCTCAGTCGCGGGAGGCGCGGGGGACGCAGGCCCAGAGGGCGGAGGCTAGGCCTCGGCGGCAGGGGTGCTGCGGCTCAGCTCCTTGATGCCACACAGGATCCTCTTCATGTGGCCCACCTTGGTCACGCCGAGGTCCTGCAAGGAGAGGACAGCGCTCAGGCCCCGGCGCGCTGCCACCCGCGTCCGAACACGAGTGAGGGTGAAAGCGACAACGGGGGACGCGGCCGGAGACGGCGCCCGAAACCAGCAGCCCGCGGCCGCCCGCCACGTCCCGGCCCCTGACGGGAGTCGTCAAGGGCACACGGAGCAAAACACAGACGAGCGAGGCGACCCGAGGGCGCCACCGTCCCGAGCGGCACAGAGAGCCAAACTCCGACAGCCCCGGGTCAGGCCGCCCCGCGTCCTCCCGAGGGGAGGGAGATGGGCGAGCGGGGCCACTGGGGGAGCCAGAAAGCGGCCAACTGGGGAAGGAACCCCGTCCGCTGGGTCCCCTTCACCCGGATGGCTGTCATCACAGAGAACACTTCAGCTTGACTAGCGGAGGGCTGCATTCCCCAAAGGGTTTTTAACGCTAACATGGCCCACTGTCCAGTTAGACTAAGAGAGCGAGGCTCCCCAGCAGGAGAGACATCACATCTGGGAGCCGCCACGCATCACCCCCAGGTCGCATCACCCCCAGGTCGTCACCCCGGGTCACGCACAAAGGCCTGAGAAGAACGGTGAGGAGACTGCTGACACTGGGACAAGGCCAGGTCAGAGGGAGGGGACAGGGGAGCCGCGGGGAGCGCAGGTGCGCCTTCCCAGGAGACGCTGTGGAAGTACCTTGAGGTCCCTCCGCTCCAGGTGCAGGAGCTCTGAGCCCCGGATGTCGTGCCGCGTGAAGATGTCCTTATACTCACAGAGACTGAGGTGCTCCAGCCAGGCAGCAACCTCCTCTGTGCCCCAGAGGTGAACTGTCAGAGACGGAAAAGCACGAGTGCAATGAGTGCCCAGAGCCCAGCGCGAAGCAGGCGGCGGCCCGCGCCCGAGACGCCCCAGCAGGCGGCGCCCGAGATACCCCAGCAAGCAGGCGCCCGAGACACCCCAGCAAGCAGGCGCCCAAGACACCCCAGCAAGCAGGCACCCAAGACACCCCAGCGGCTGGCACCCGCCACCCAGCCCCAGGTGCCGCCCCAGGCTGTGCAGAAAGAGGAGGGGAGCTGCCCGCCCTCGGGGGCGTGAGCTGCCGCAGAAGCTGGTGTCTGTTCCTGCCAGGTCACCAGCAGCCTTCTGTGCCAGGAGGGACACATGGGTCTGACTGCGGCTGAGGTCAGCTTCCCTCTCCCTTCTAGAGGGGTCCATTTCACTTCCAGCCCACAGCGGGAAGGGAAACATACGCAGAGATTCCATGGAGTCAGAGCCACCATCATTCAAAGAAACCCAATTTCTGGACAAACATGCGAAGAAGAAAAATCAAAGGGAGCTACCCTTACTGGCAGCAAATGCCACCCCCAAATCCAGGCTTGGGGCCGCCCAGCACCTGAGAGCCTGGGGGCAGCTGTGCTCAGGGCCGACACTTTGAATGGAGATTCTAAAGCCCCAGTTTACTGACCCAGAGGAGAAACATCCTTTAGTGCCATTTTCTATTGATTTCACGGCCCAGGGCCACTGGCAGCCCAGGTTCCCGGCGCAGGGGCCTTGATCAATGAACTGATTAATGGGGGACGAGCAGCCCCGCAGAGGAAGCAGGCACAGGGGGGCCAATGTGTGGCCGGAGTGTGAGCTGTGTCTCTGTCTTGTCACCTCTGCTGTCTCCTCCCCACCTCGCGCCCCAATCTAGCGCAGGCAGGCGGCTCGGTGGCCTGTCTGTCACCCTGAACCTGCACCAGGAGCAAGTTCAGGGCAGGGCGTGACACCAGTGAGCCTCCCACGTGGAGCGGGAAAGCCGGGGTGCAGTTCTGTAGCCACAGACGAGCCGGCGCAGGGTATGACCGGAGGCCGTGGCCCCGGGACGACGGGGACAGGCACGAGGCCAGGGAGAAAGCAGAGCCTGGGCCCCACACAGCCCGGGTGGCCAGGAGAACAGCAGAGGGCAGGTACCCGGGGCTCCCAGGCTGCTGCGAGCTTCTCTGTTCTTGTTATTCTTCTCCTTCTTAAACTTGGTCACCAGGCGGAATTTACCGCTGCGGCTGCGCTTGGAAAGATCCAGCATCACGTTCTGTGTGGCAAACGAGAAACTGTGAGAGTCAGACCCCGGCTCACCAAGACCTCAGCCACCCCTCGAGCAGACAGGCACGGAGCCGGGAAGACACGTCGTTCCTGATACTCTTATTCCGGGGCTTTTCCTTGACTTTTAGTCTTGTGTTTATTGCTGATTTTTAATGCCTTTAAAAAGCGGTTTCACAGTGATAAGTATCTATTTTCATATTCCTTTTTTTTTTCATTTTACAGTGTTTATTTCTCATGTGACTAGAAAGCTCTCTATACATTATTTAAATATCAGGACCATATCAAGATTGGTAAGTTATCAGCCACTCTTCCAGCGTTGCACTGGCGCGCTTTGACTATCAGTATCATGAGTATCTTTCTAAATAAAGCTTTTCCTGCACTTTGCACTGTTCCCTTGCGATCTGTTCCTTGAGGCAGAATCAAGGAGGGAAGGGAGTCAGAGGGACACCACGGGGACGGGGTCCCTGCTCGGTGGCCACCTCCCCACAGAGCAGTCCAGGGCACGGCAGAGCCATCGCTGCCCCTTCCCCACGGGTCTGTGGACCTTCTCTGCTGATTCTCACAGAAGCTAGGGCAGGGGTCTCCGCCAGTAAAGCATTTTGTGCACACACAAACACGTACCTGTTCTGATAATGTGTATAAACCTATTCCCAAATAAAGTGTAATTTCCTTGTTTTTCAGGTGTGCCACTTTCTTCCTGGCCCCGCCGGCCTGGATTCTGCCCCTGGGCCCTGTCTACCTACATCCCCACTGTGACCGGCACAGTTAGGACTGCGCAGCTTTATGACACACTTTCAGATCTGACGGGGACATCGGGTCGCACTGAAAAAACTCCACCGGCATTTTCACTGGGATCGTACCCAACCTAGAGCCTGGAAATACTAAGCATGTCCACACCCAGACTGTCGTGACCCTCCATCTTCCTCATGCCCCTGCACGGTCATCTTCGTGGAAAAAGACCTCTTACCAATGACATTTTCTAGTCAATGACTGTGAGTACTGAAGAAACTTGTTTTCACAGATGTCTTATTCTTGGCAAAACCATCAAGCGCCCATTCTTGCACAGCTGCTCCATGCAAGAACTCCAGCTCCCAGGCGGTCAGCACAGTCACGGGCTCTCTGGCCCCAAGACGAGCCGCCCCTCACTCCTCAGCGCCGCCTACAGGAGGGGCGGCCACGTGTGAGCAGGTACTCTCCAGAACCCACAAGAAATCCGATTCCTGACTCTACAATTTCTTTCTTCAATGCAAACATGAGCTTTAAATTTACTTCTAACTTTTTCATTATGCATATTTCCTTCCACTGGTAGGATGAGGAGACTAGTAGAATGTGGCAGATTTCAGACATCAAATTACCCTGCCCCTAAGTACTTCAGTATATGCGACTCTAAGAATACTCTTCTGAAACATACTCATGGCGCCACTGTCACACCTGATACCACTAACAAGAATTCATTTGGCTCTCACGAATCCATTTGTATCAGACCTCCCGGACTGCTCCAAAGGTTTATCCTCACAGCTGGATATGTGTGGATAAACCTTTGGAGCAAACCTTTGAATCAGGACCCTGACGGGGTTCACAGGGGACACCCAGCTCTTGTGGCTCAGTCTCTCCTCCTCGGGGCCACCTGTAGAGAGACCAGGAGTCTGCCCTGCGGGACAACTCGCGCTCTGGCTCCGACGGGCGTCTCCCTGCCTCCCCACTCCCCGTGTGGTCCAGAGCTGCTGATTCCATCAATCTCGTGTCCCCAGGGGTGCAAAATGGTGCTTTAATCCTACACTCCAGCTAGAATTCTGTTATAAAGAACTTCTTTCATCAACTATTTGATTTAAAGAAATCACTTCAGGGGATCTACTGATAATACTGAAGTCTGGAATCCAACGTGCTGGTTTTTTAAAAATGAAATGTTTAGGGCTTCCCTGGTGGTGCAGTGGTTGAGAGTCCGCCTGCCGATGCAGGGGACACAGTTTCGTGCCCCGGTCCGGGAAGATCCCACATGCCGCGGAGCGGCTAGGCCCGTGAGCCATGGCCGCTGAGCCTGCGCGTCCGCAACGGGAGAGGCCACAGCAGTGAGAGGCCCGCGTACAGCAAATGTTTAAAGTTCTGGAGATCTGTTTCCTAACAATGTGAATATACTCAACACTACTGAACTATACACTTAAAAATGACAAAGATGGTAAATTGTGTTTTTCTACCGCAATTTAAAAAAATGAACTGGGACAATGTCCATCTTTTTCCAGCTTTGACACTTTCTTATATATGGAAATTATATATTCCTTGACATTTTCTCTTTGGAAGTAAAATTTATTTTTTCAAGTCGTTCTGTGACTATTCCTTTTAAAATATCTTGAGGTTTCAATTTGTGTAATTTAAATATTTTCTGAAAAAATCAAGTTTCATCAAGATTGTAAGATTCATTGTCATTTCTTTGTATATGCTGTAACTTGATTAATGCTTGTATCTGTTGTTATAGCCCCCTTATCATTTTGTTCATTTCCCCCCCCCATTACATCTGCCAGAGGAGACGGTTTTTTTTTACTTTCCTTTCAAAGAACCAGCTCAAAGACCTATCACTTCTTTTCCTGTCAAATAAATGATTTTCCTATTTTTATGCCAGTAGAAATATGGTGCCTCCCCCTCCAAGGTTCCCTTTGCCCTTCACACTTCACCTCCTCCTGGTGCCTTGCATCGGGGTGGGGGGGGGGGGACGAGCCGGAGTCCCAGAGGGTGGCAGCACTGAGCTGGAAGGCACCAGCGGAGTTGGCTGGAGAAGCCAGGAGCCCAGGAGCCAGCGTGGTTTTCCCTTCACTCCCGGGACCCCTGGCCCTCGGTTTCTGGCCTCAGGCCCCATTGGGTGAATGCCTGCAGTAACACCACCCCAGCTGGTTCCAGAAGGTTTCTGGTGTTGCAACTAAACCTCAGGTGCCATCGGTACTATTTCCCACCTACTACTGCAAGAACTAACATCTGCTCCGTCTCAGCAGCCCACATCTAGGAACCCTGAAAACTAGGGCCACTCTAGACGTGGCTTAGAGGGTTCATCAGGCAGGCAGCATTCAGGTCAGCCATCCAGGGGGGACTCGTGGTGCTCTTTGTTTGTTTCCATGGTGGCTGCATGGCATTTGGTGATAGTTGTTCTGAAAACACTTTTAGGCTTAAAGCTTTAGAACCACACAATCCCTGAGACATGGGCTTTTAGTACTAAGACCTGACAGTCCCAAATAAACTGAGGTGCTTGGTCACCATGCAACTGGGCACCAGGCTGTGGGCCTCCCACTGCAGCAGCTGCTACCCTGCCCGTGAACTAAAGAAAATCCTGGCCCTCCCTGTCTTCACTGAAGAATCTGCACGGAGGCAGAAGCGACCCACCTGCGCAGGGCAGCGCACTGGGAGCACAGGGGCCATGGTTTACAGCTGGTACAATTTCTGTTCTGAGTTAGTATCTGAGGCTTCCTTGTGGTCTAGAGCTGTGCTGCTCAAACTACCCCTGGAAAAGAACCAGCGTTAAAAATTCCCATTCCATAGTGGACTGGTACTTGAATGAAAGAAAGTAAAACAAATTACTAGAAAAATGAAACCCCCAAAAGGCATACAAAATACAAACCTCAGTTTTTTTATCGGGACTTCCCTGGTGGCGCAGTGGTTAAGAATCTGCCTGCCAACACAGGGGACACAGGTTCAAGCCCTGGTCCGGGAAGATCCCACATGCCGCGGAGCAACTAAGCCCGTGCGCCACAACTACTGAGCCTGCGCTCTAGAGCCCGCGAGCCACAACTACTGAGCCCGCGTGCCACAACTACTGAAGCCCGCGCGTGCCTAGAGCCCATGCTCCGCAACAAGAGAAGCCACCCCGATGAGAAGCCCGTGCACTGCAACAAAGAGCAGCCCCCGCTCGCTGCAACCAGAGAAAAGCCCAAGTGCAGCAACAAAGACACAACGCGGCCAAAAATAAATGAATAAACAAATTTATAAAAAAAATTTATTATTTTCAACATAAATAAAGTTTCCCTCTCAAGGGCTTCAAAGTTTCTAAACGCTTCCTCTCAATTTCTACAACGATAACAGAGAGTTTCATACCATCAGTAGTAGTCCCAGTTTAGAAAATGATCAGATTTTCAAAATGTCCTATGGGCAACAGAAAAGAAAGCACTTTCCCTCTTTGCAGAGTATAAAATTCTCTCTATAGAGAAGCATGATATATACTTGTATATATATTCTACACATACGTATTCTATCAACTTGCTTTGTTCAGATGTTGTGACAGTTTGTCTTATGTGATTAATCACGGACTGATAGGGATAGCTCACACTACAAAATTGGGATTCTGACGCTTCCTATCATTTCAAGAAGTTGTAGCTTTACATATTTTATGCATGTAAAGATTAAAATCTGGGGGGTCATCACTAAAAGAACAGACAGAAGAGTACATACTTCCAAACTAGTAGAGGGACAAGCAGAATTGTGTGGGAAGAGGGAGAGACTCATCAATCGAAAAGGAGAAATGCAAAGAAAAAAAAAATGGGACAAACAGAAAGCATAAAATATGGTAAAAATATATCTAAATATCAGAATCATAATAAATGTAAATAGACTGAACTCTCCAATCAAAACACAGAGTATTATACCGAATAAAAACCCCAAATTTAGCAATGCTATTTATAAGAGCGACACTCCAAATAAAGCGTGAAAGTGAAAGTATGAAAAAGAATATACCAAACAAGTGGACTTGAAAGCAAAAAGAATTAATAAAGGTCTTTATATAATGATGAAACTTGTATGCATCCAATAACATAACCGCAAATATACACAAAACTGCAAGGATAAATTGAGACATCTACATTCACAGGTCAGAGAGTTCAACAGTAACTGACAGATCAAGAAGACACAAAAATAAAAAACAAAGTAAGGACTTAATGACGTAAATAATTACAACTGGATATAAGGTACATTTATAAAAACTGACCACCCTTGGGCCATAAAGTAAGTTTCAACAGATTTCAAAGGACTGGTAACATACAAACAACTGCCTTTGAACACAGTGAGATTAAGTTAAAAATCAGTAACAAAAAACTTACTGGAAAAAAATCTCACATATTGGGAAATACAACTCATTTAAATGCTATATTAGGACAAGATTTTATCATTATAACCATCATAAGTTTATCTCAGAATTATACAATATATAGTATAATGATATGGTTATTATCTTTTACCAATATAAAGTGATCCTCTATCATTTACTGCCTTAGGTATGCAATTCTATTTTTACATTGTTACTTTGGATTTTTTATTGTGTTTTCTTGAAATTGTTTTATTTTTAATCTTTCTGGGTCACAATTTTTTATTGAGGGTATGGAAGAGAAAACTGGGCTCCTGTGACTAGTATTTGGTTAGATTTCTTTTTTTTTTTTTAGCACAATCTAAGAATAATTTGCTTTTAAGAGGAGCAGTTATATTATTTCCTATTTTCTTATTTTTATGCTGTTAGCTCCATCTTTACTACTTCTTTTATTTTCTTTTATGATACAGACTACAATTTGCTTGTGTCTTTTGTGGTGATTCAAAAAGACATACACCTTTTTCAATTTTACTAAAAGCTACCTTTAAAACTACATTTAAGTTTTTAAAACATAATTGACTACCTTTCTCTAATTATCAAAGTCAAGAACTTTCATGAACCTTCCTCCACCGTAAGAGGAGGGACTTAATGTGCCCTCACTCCCATCCATGTCCTCTTCCCTGTCTCCCCACTGCACTGCCCACACTTCACAGGCTTTGACAACATAATCTGGAATCACAGGCCTAGGTTACTGCTACATTTGTTGAATATTTTACGTATTGTTTTAGTAATCTTCTTTAAATGAAATTTTTATATTTATAATTAGCTACAAATTTTGATGAGCCTGGCCTGGCCCTCTGAACCAAAATGTCCTCATTCTTCAGTTGCTGAGTTTTGTTTCTTGGCTGGAAGGCCTCTGAGTCAGTTTTCCAGGTGGGGTGCACATTTGTCAACAAACGCCGCATGTTCAAGAAGAGCTCTGGACTGCTGGCCCCCTGTCCCCTCGCCCTACTGCTGCCCATGGGTCCTAACAATCGAGCCAGCAGCAGGGGCGCCTAACGTGTCTAGCAGTTCTTTACCTGGTGAACTTTTCTCCTGGCCCACCTCTGTTCCACCCTTGAGAGGAAGGCCATCTAGGGTTTGCCCCTCTCCAGATGCTGCCCGCAAAAACCAACCACTCAACAACAAGCACCTCTCCAGGGCCTTCTTCCTGCCTCTCCTGCTTCAGGAGACACTACCCCCAGGGCACATATGCCCAGGGTCCCATCTGTTGTCCCAGCTATAAGACCTGTGCAAGCTGGCATCTCTAAATACGCACAACAGAAAAGCGTGACTGTGATTTGAACACAGCAACTCTGCCCCTGTCAACAACAAACTCCCAAGAAGTTGCTGTTTAGCCAACTGATGTGCCTCCACACTGGGGGCAAATAGTGGGGCTGGGCTCAGCCTTCTTTCCACCTATGTCCTGGACAGCCCCGCAGTTCTGCTGCCGAGGGCAACTTGTGCCCCAGTCACCAAGGGTCATTCTTAACAGCAATTCCCAATTCCTTCCTACCTGCCGAAGTTCATCTCTGTGCCTTGAAGGCATCTTAAAAGAGAAGTGTGGGAGGCCAGATCAGGGGCTGCAGGACCAACACCATCTTAATCCCAAAGCTGCACAGAGCACGTGGGTTCAGGCACTGAAGGGAGCGCCACTGTGTCCAGGGGCACCGCGCTGAAGCCCTGTGACCCACATACCTCTTCATCACCAGGCTCCACGGGCTGGCACAGCCAGGGGGTGTCCGCCAGCTTCCTGAGCTGCTGGTCCATCTCGACGAGGGCAGCCGTGAGCCGTTCCTTCTGAGGGGGATCCAACTGCTGCTCCAGGCAGGGAGGGAAGAGACACAGCTGGTTACCGGCAGGGAGCTGGGGCCATGGCAGAGCCCCACCCAGACATGAGGTCTGCTCCAGGGGCTGGGCTGCTCTCAGAGAGTTTTCTAAAAACTTGCAAGGAAACTGAGTCCCAGAACGCCACTTAAGGGCCAGACTCAGAACCTCCCCTCGTAAGTAGTGTCAGGTGAGAGAATTAAACTCTCCTCTCGTAAATGATGGGGGAGACCCAGCTTGTCTAAAATCGCATCAGCAGGGCTGACAGGTCACCTGCTCTGGTTTCCTCGGGACCCTCTCTCAGAAGCGGGGGAGCAGCCCACCTGCACCAGAGCACAGGAAGCATGGTGGGGCCACGGACGCAGCAGCTGGAACGTGTCAGGACAGCGCAGTACTTTGGAATGAGAGTGTGGAACTGGACTCTTAGGGCAGTTCTCTAGTGACTTCGCCTCCTTGACCTCCCACCTCCTCGTTTTTTAAAACAAGGAGGTTGGCCAGGCGTTCTCTCAGGTCTGCCCTGAGCTAGCTTCTGCGGTTCAATCGAACTCCAGCAGCACGCCTCCACAGGGCTGACTCATCAGCCAGGTTGCAGGGCTGAGCGAGGAAGGCAGCCGACTCTGGGCGCGGGGAAAAGGCCGGCCAGCCTGGCCACGGCGGTGGCCGCGCACCTGGGGGGTCTGGGGCAGAGCGCCGTCTACGATACAGGAGGTTCCGTCCGCCAGTCTCGGACACCCTGGAGATGACGTGGCGAGATGCGGCCAGAGGGCTTGAGCATCACCACTCCATCAGCTCAGATGGCCTCTGAGGCCCCTCCGACGGGGGGCCTAGAATTCTCAAGGCCGGGGATCCTGGGCTGAGGCGGGCTGCCCTCTGTGCGCACAGTAAGCGGCCCCCCAGCTCACCAGGGCCAGCTTCCCCGCCAGCAACAGCTCCGTCTCGCTGCGCAGAGCTCTGACGTTATTCACCATCTCCAGCACGAAGCTGCAGCTCAGCCCCTGGGAGGAATCAGAACAGACACCGTGGAGACGTCCCGAGGGCGAAAGGGGCCCACAGGAGAAAGGCCGGAAAAGCGCAGGCACCTCTGCGGCCCTGGGCTTGCCGTACACCCGGTCCATGGCCTTGGAGCTGGCGTTGACGGCGTGAGCGAGCTCCTGCTCCACGTCTCGGTGGGACCGCGCTGCTTCCCGGATGCTGGAGGGAGACACGGCACTCATCAGACCGAAGAGCAGCAGCCTGCGAGTCGCCTCGCTGGAACACAAGCCCAGGTTCGGCCCAGAGGGCCGACAAGACCACGACTTGCCCGTGGTGACCCGTGACGGCCGATCGTTCCTGGCCGGTGGCGGAGGAGGCCTTAAATGGGAAATCTGACAACAAAATCCCAAACTTTTCTAGAAACTCAGCCAAGGAGGTAATGCCCAAAATGAGACCTACGCCTTGCAAAACAGCGAGCGGGTAAGTAGCAGGAGGCAGAGGAGGAGAAAGCCAGGAAGAAGCTAGACGGCCATGGAGGGGCCCCTGGCCTGCGCACGGCTCCCAGCAGGGGGAGGGGAGGCACAATGCAAAGACACCGCCAGACAGCGGCTGAAGGGGGTCAGCGGATGTGGCCACCAAGAGGTCACCAGGCAGAAGGGCCATGCTGGAGCCAGGTGGGTGGACACAGCAGGGGGCGGGGAGAATGGACAGTGGGCAGAGCGGCAACCACCGTGCTGGAAGGTCCAGAGTAGAAGGAAACGCCTTTGGCTGTTGGCTTTTGTTTTTTCAAAATAACTACAAGGTCTGCTTCTTAAGAGCAAACCCGCTCTCTGGGGGCTAAAGGAGGCAGGAGGGGTACTATTCTCAGAGATCCGGGATAGGCTGTAAAACCTATGAGCTGCCTCTGAAAACGCCTGTGGTGTGAAGCTCCCACCTGCATAAACCCCGAGTAATCCCTGGAAGACCGTCAGTGAAAATACCAAAGCCCGGGGTTAGCAGAAACCCGGGCCGAGCCCTCATGAAGGAGGCAGACGGCACATAAGATCCGGCAGGGGCATCTCAACGCCTGCGGCCCAGCCACGGACCTGGGTCGTCCCAGTGACGTCAGGGGGCCCGGGCGCTCTCGCGGAGGAGTGGACCACGGAGGGAAGGCGGCACCCACCTGTGGATGAGGGCCCCAGCTGCCTGCCCAAACTGGTCCATCTGGTTGGCTTCCTCCTCGGACAGGATCTCCGGGTGCAGAGAGAAAGATGGAGGGCGGGGCAGCTCACACTTCTGCTTGTCCTCCCAAGACTTCAGGGTGTTCTCAAAGGCCTAGGGCGTGGAAGCCAGTGTTACACTCTCTCCTGCGAGCACACATCTAACAACAAGCACTGCTGGGACACTAGCGGGATAACTGGCTAGAAAGGGAGACATTCTTTTTAACGCTGGGGGGAGAGGGAGCAGTTCTAGAAATTAGAGCCCTGTTCACTTAATCTTAATCTTCAAAAAAAATAAATAAATTCCTGGAACAAAACGTTAAAAACTCCAGGTCTTCTCCTAGAAGGGGCACATGTGCGCCACAGGCAGTCTGTCTTACCCGATCCCTGGTGAGCGTCTGTGCCCGGTTCTTGTGGATAATCCGAATGTACCCTGGCGGCTGGATCCAGGCCTCTCCGTCCACCTGCACAGGTACGCCCTCATCCCCCAGGATGGAGATCTTCACCGTGCGACACTGAGCAAACATCACAGCCGTCACCGAGCTGCACCCAGGAGCCTTCAAGTGCTGTCAGCACCACAGGCACCGTCCTGCCCTACACACCCCTGCACTGGCCGGCTGACCCCTGGGGTGACACCATACCCCGCCCCCCCCAGCCTCTGGGGTCAGAGCATCCCCGCCTAGGGCGCAGCTCATGGAGCGCAGGGGGTGTGCCCCACCCCGCTCCCACTGCCATGCACCCAGCACCGCCATCTGTGATCGCAGTGCGGGGAACTCTGTGCTCAGACACCAGCACCAGGCCCAGGGCGGGGACACATGACCACCAAGAGCTGCTGGGTCCCTGGGCACGTGAGGACACTCCCAGAACAGAGCAAACATCGAACAAGTGCTCCTCTTTTCAACAAAAAATACTGCCAAGGAATTAAAATTGTGAAATTCAAGCAGCCCATGGTGGGGACAGAAAGGACTGGGGTTCAGGGGAGCATGAACTCCCCATCTCTGTGCCTGAGAACATCGCCCTCCCCAACCCCACCGACAGACACACCCTTCCCAACCCATTACCAGAAGTACCGGATGGGGAACCCACCCTGCCACCCGCTAGCCGGGCCTCCGAGCAGCCGGGCGAGGCCACGCACTCGGCCTCTGCTCCCAGACTCAGGCTGTGGCTTCTAAGAGCTACAGGCCCAGGGCCCAAGGTCAGCCAGGCCCGTCTCATCTCACCCCACCTCAGCAGGGGTGGGCAGGACACAGGTGGTACCCACAGAGTGAGTCAGGGAGGGAGCTCAGGGAGGGTACAAGCCAGCCCCAGTTTCGAAAGTATTTTTTAATTGTCAAAACACGGCAGGTGAGAGCAGGCTCTGGACCAGGCGGAGGCCAGGGCGATCCTGGAAAAGCGCCTACTCCCCTGGGCTCCGCACCCCGGGGGCCCATATATCTCGAGAGCGCGGCTCTGGGCCAGGCCTGCCGCCCCAAACGTGTGTGAGCCACAGCTCCACCCAGGCCCCTCCAGCCTCCAGGACCATGGCCGGTACCTGAGCGATGCGGTGATGCTGCAGCTTTATGACACGGGAGACGGCCATCTGCATGCTGCCGAACACCGCGACCACCTCCAAGATCTTGTCATCGAACGACGGGGCTGCAAAGGTCTGGAAGGGCCGGCGTCAGAGCTGACCTCTGCTCCCAGCTTCCCTGAACACGCCCCCCGCCACGCGCATCCTTGTCACCTGGGGGCCGCTGCACTGGCGAGAGCCCGACAGGCCCACTAGTAGGAGAAGCTACGGGGTGATCACTTGCTGACAGGTCTCCACGTCAGAGCCTGAGAGCAGCTGCCTGAGATCAAACCCCGGGCCTGCCACTCACTAGCGTGGGAGCTTGGGCAAGTTACTGTCTCTCTACCCGGGTTCCCTGTGTTAGCGGGGCTAACACAGGTACGTTCCTCACAGGTTCTCATGAGGGCCGTCAATGGGCACAGTGCTGAGAAGGACTGGCACACGCTCAGTGTGCAGCCGGTGTCAACTGTTTTTATTAGCTATTATGTACGAAGGAAGTCAGGCCCCTGGTTAAAACCTATCAATGCCCCCAGAGTTCTCGGCATAAATTCCAAACTCCTCCCTGGCTTACACGCCCCACGGGAGCTCTAACCTCTCTGTGCTCCGCCCAGCACGCACACACCAGCGAGCCTCCTGTCCGCACCCGGCCCTGCCTGGCCGCTAAGCCTTCACATACGCTGCTCCCTCCTCCTGCCCCATACCCACCTGACCTGTCCAACCCCGCATCACCCTCAGGTCTCAGTGTAGGTGACTCTCCTCCTAGGAGCCTTCCCAGATATGGGCCCAGATTCCAAGCCACGCCTGCGACCACACCTGTCCTGCCTGGCATCCCTTTGTCGAGGCTGCGGGAGCGGGGCCTGCCTGCCGTGCTCTCCGCTGCGCCCCCGCTGCCGGCACAGGGGCCCCGCTCCACCCGTCCCTCCGCCTCACTGACAGAGCACCCCCAGAGCGGGAGGCTCCTCCATGGCTCCCGAAGGGGCCGCCTCTCGGGACCCCGCCCCCATCCCCTTCCCTGGGCTCGGGCCCACGCCGCCCAGCACCCCCGTACGTACATCGTCCTCCTTGGTGCCCCCCCAGAAGTTGGTCCCTCCAGCATAGCTGGGAATGTTGAGGACAGCAATTCCCTGGAGACTGGGCAGTGGGATGGGTCGCCCATCACACTGAGTGGTAGAAATGCGTAAAAGGAGAGAAGAGAGATCCAGGCGTCAGCTGGGGGCTCCCTCCCCCCAGCACACCGCCCTGGGCTAAGGCCGAGGGGCCACCGGGTCAGCAGAGGGGCCGGCAGGGGGCCGCCTGCTCACCTCCAGCAGGACCTTCTGCTCCAGGTTCTTGTAGGTTCTGTGTAGCAGCTCTCTGGTGCCGAGGACTCCGTACCACATCATGTTCTTGGTTCGACTCCTAGGGGTGGAAAGCAAAGCACGGACGTGGGTCTCAGCTTTCTCTACACAGCTACCTACGGCCCTTGCTGCCACCTCATCACAGATGGGTCACACCGGGCAATCACTCCCAGCAGCGACACCGTTAAGATGAGGAGGACATGCCCTTGTCACATGTCCACGCGAGACGGGCTAAAGAGGTATATTCACTGACCAGAAATTCTGCTAGAGAGTAACACTGCCAAGAAAGTAATCATACCCTGAGAGGTAAAAAAGGTAAGGCATTACAGAACCTCACAAAAAAAAGTATAAATCACAATTTTTTTCCAGCTATAAAATTATGCTTACCACAGAAAATTTGGAAAGGGCGGAAAAGCACAAAGGAGAATTCACAATCCCCACATCTGTAAGTACTGATGATAAATGCTTCAGTGTATTTCCTTAGGAACTTGATTTACAGCTGAAATAGAGGTAACTGTGCACTTCGCCCTGCACGGAGAGCACCGCCCTGTGTCCTGAGCACGAATGACCACAACGGGGCACTTCCCACCAGCACTTGCTGAATTAACCCCTTTGACGGGTCTCTACTTGTTCCCACCCCTGAGCTCTATAACGTACATGGCAGTGGCCCTTGGTAAATGCCTCTTTGCCGAAGTTCCCAATTACTTTTTAAGGGTAGATTTGTAGAAGCGGCATTTTCTAAGTAGACCTTCTCAAAGATACAAACTCAGGGAAGATTATATACCAGGATCCCAAGTTTCTAAAAATATGTCACATGCGGCCTTGCTCCTCACCTGTTCTGCTCTGATAAATTACATGCATTTCAATGCCTTTTCAGTTGTATTCAGACTAACAGGGGTATCTTCAAATGATTTGGGCTCCCATCATGCACTGTGTAACAGGGATGCCCCCTGGGGACCTCTGAGCCTTTTCTGATACTCGAGCCCCAGAGCTCCAAGGTTTTTGAGTTCTTATGCTTGATTTTTTTTCCGAGAAAGGTCCAACCATACAGTTTTCGGGGGACTGCCGGGCAACTCCTCGGGTGTCACTGTGACCGCCTCCCTCCGAGTGACAAGGGCACCTGGCGGGGGCAGGTCTGCAGGCTCTCCAGCAAGGGGCCCCCTCCTCCTGCATCAATGGCTGTTCTCCGCCCAAACTCCACACCAGCTTCCCTGCCTCTAGTTCTAGAAAGTCACAGCTGAACAGTCTGCCCTCCAGGTGACGGTCACCGTGGGGTGGGGCAGGAGACATCAACTCCCTTCTTCCCTTGTCATGCCTCCCCGGAGGAGAGGACTTTCTACTTCAGCCAGCAGGAAACCTTCCCATTTCTCTCCATCCTCTCCCCGACCAGGGGGAGACAGTACGTGGTGATTTACGGGAGAAGCTGAACACGCCCAGCGAAACGCCCCCCCGGGGCCTCTCCTGTGGCATTTGCCTGCTCGAGGGCCTGGCGGGGGAGCAAGCCCTAACCCCACCTGAGGGTGACATGGAGATGCCACTGCCGTGGCCACGACACACAGATGCGCCCCGCTTTCTGACAAGGCATTCGGGCTCCGTGTCTGTACTCTGCCTGAGGGCTCTGTGCGCCCCAGAAATTACCCCACGGCCGGAAGAAGAAACCACCACAAGACCCGAAGGACAGGCGTGCGCAGGAGCCGGCACCCACCTGCACTTCTCTGGGTGCTCGTCACGCTTGTTGTTGAAGTCCAGGGAGATCTTCGCATCCAGGCCGATGCCAAAATAATTGTTCATGACGCACTTCTCTGTGTAATACTCTCTGCAAAGGGGTGTTTCACACCATTTAGAACAACCCTGCATGCCAGCCTCTAAGCAGTTCTTCCTGAGGGCAAAACTCAGTTTTTTTGTTTGTTTGGTTTTGTTTTTTTTGGGGGGGGGGGCGGGGAGGTAACAGCATTACTGAGATATAACTCACATACCATACAATTTACCCATTTAAAATGTCCAACTCCATAGTGATTGTTCACGTATTCAGAGTCACGACAATCAATTTTAGAACAGCTCATCACCCCAAAAAGAAAGTCCACATCCTTCAGCCAGGAGCCCCAACCCCTCCCCAGCGCCGGCAACCACTACTCTGCTTTCTGTCCTCTGCGGACTTCCAGATTCTGGATGGTTCCTAGAAATGAAATCACACAGCGTGTGGCCCTTTGCGTCTGGCTCTCATCACTGAGTACGTTTTCACGCCACGAACACTGGGTTCATCTGAGTTCAGCGCTTCAGCCCGGTTAATGGGGAACAGCGACGACCCACTGCAGGGATCCTTGGCTGATGGGCCTTTGGGCTGCTTCACTTTTGAGCTATGATTTGTGAACACTCGTACACACGCTTCAGTGGGGACGTGTTTTCTCTTCTCTTGGGAGTAACCCTAGGAAGGGACCTGCTGGGCCACGTGGAAACTCTGGTTTTTTGTTTTTGTTTGTTTGTTCTTGGCGGTACGCGGGCTTCTCACTGTTCTGGCCTCTCCCGTTGAGGAGCACAGGCTCCAGACGCACAGGCTCAGCGGCCATGGCTCACGGGCCCAGCCGCTCCGCAGCATGTGGGATCCTCCCGGACCAGGGCACGAACCCGCGTCCCCTGCATCGGCAGGCGGACTCTCAACCACTGCGCCACCAGGGAAGCCCAAAAACCCTGGGTTTTGAGGAACCGCCAGACTGTCTTAAAAGTGGCTGCATCACCTCACGTTCCCATCAGCAACGTTAAACCTGATGACATCCGTGGCACACACGCTCACACGTGCTTACACCCTGGATCCCAAAACGTCCCTCAAACGTCCCTAGACCCAATCAAAGCAAAGTCCCCAATTTGAAAATGTCCAGCCCAGCCCCACGTCCCAGGTCCACTGCAGGTAAGACTCCTTCCGGCCCCTCACCCCCGTGAACGAGGCCCGGCACACCATGCTGGGGAGGGAGGAGAGGAGAGCAGCTTGTGTCTCCCCAGGGGAGGGAGAAGCCTCTCCCTGAAGGAAGAGACCACAGCCCTCGCTGCCAGGTGTGGAAATGCAGGGACCTCAGGTGACAGAAAGAGACAGCACATCTAGTTCCGGAGGCCTCTGTGGGCGCTGCTCATGTAAGCCTACAGCTCTGGCCTTGTTGGGGAGAACAACTCAGGAAGGGTCAGGACCACAGGCCTTGACAGGCCCCGGCGTGAGGAGCAGACAGGAGGGTGGTGCCAGGCTGGGGACAAGGACGCGGGCCAGCACTGGAGCAGGTGTGGGAACCCAGGCCACCCTGCAGGAAAACTGGCTGCCACTGTGCAGGCTTGCAGCTCTGCTTCCCGAAAGCCAGAGTCTCTGAACCGCACCTTTCTCACTGTTACTCTCCCCACCACACCGGACACACATGGTGGACAACTTTTAACCAGCTGCCACTAGCCAACAGTTGCCCAGAACTTGCTATCAGCCAGCAGGAAGGGAAATCTAGAAGGCTGGGCTTTCAAAATACCATGTGTCCCCGCAACGGTCTCTACACACACGAGAACAAGCTGCGCGAAAGCCCTCACTGCCTTTGACGCTGGGCAGTGGACACAGCACGTGGCGCGCAGAGCAGCATCGGGACTTCGTTCCCCAGAGGACAGCATCTCCCCAGGCACGGCGAGAAAGCGCTTCCAGCCTGGGAGCTACACTAACGGGAGCGGCAGACCCGCCAGAAGGAAGGTGGTCAGGAGGCGGCGCCAACGCAGGGCCAGCAAGGACCGCGGGGAGGACGACCGAGGACACGGGCAGAGTCTCCAAGCCTGCCGAGGCCCCAGAAGGTCAGGCACGCGCCAGGACGGCGCCTCTCTTCCCAGACATTCCCAACCCACCCTCTGCCCCGGACGCCTCACACCTACTAGGTTTTCCTTATTGGCCAACACCAGCTGGAAAAGGGTCACCCAGGCAGCTGCTCACGAATTTCTCTAGTTAATTCCAAGCCAGTTTTCTACGCTCCAGCATTCAGCTAACAACATGCCCCCTTGGTTTACCCCGTACTCACAGGTTTTCTGGTTCGGAATTAAAGGGATCAGCATTAATTAATAGTCGACTGATGACTGAACCTCCAGGCAAGGAACCAGACATCCCGGCGCGAACATCTGTAAGGGAGAAAACAGGAGACAGCACTGCCTGGCGGCTCCCAAATGAAGAGGCCGTCGTGTCTTTGAGGCTAATGGTCCACATGTTCTTCAGAAGGTTATTATAATAAGATGTTTCTAAAATACCGCATAAAAATGTCCAAACTTTGACAATTAATAGTCTCAGGGCAAAAATCACTGTCATAAATCCATATTCACAGAACAAAAATGAACGCCGGGTGGTAACCAACACCTATGAGACACATCAGAAAAGACCTTACAAAGATAGTTCCCACTAATTTAAGAAACTCCACCAAAATGATCCCTACTGCAGCTAATCGTAGGGTCTAGTCATACAACTTTATAAGGCTAAATTCATGAGAAAAGGTTAAACAAGGAACCCTCCAGGTGACCAGAACCCTCAAGATACCTGCCCCAATTTAAAAAATTTAAATTATAAACAGTAAGGCTGAGATGGAGCCCTGCTTTTGAACATTCTGCCAATCCATCCCTTCCAGTAACATCTTTGCTGCTTATTAACCAAATCTGTCTCAGCCTCTTTTCCCTAGAGCTTCCGCAATTTGCTTTCTATTCAAATGAGATTCACCTAGCGATTGCCAATCACTTACAGGAGCAGCGTGTGCTCTAGCTTTTGCCCAGCAGGCCTCACGAAGCGGCCTCAGGAAGCTGGTTAAGGGACCATTCCCTCCTACTACAGACACAGTGTTATCGTGACTCCCCCTGAGGGAAGAAGCAACAGGAGCTGCCTTGACATGATCCTGGGCGAAATGAAGGCAAGGCAAGGGGACTGGGCCCGACTCTCCCGGTGGCCAGCTGTGCTCCTTCTGCAATCGTGCTGGAAACAAAGGGGTGATCCACCGGCTCCCCGTCACGACCTGCCGGCCCTTCCCTCTTCACTCAGCCCAACCCCTATTTACCCATCAGCACCCAGCTCGAGTATCACCTCCTCAGTGACATCTTCCTGGGACCCCAGGGCAACGATTTGAATGCCGTCTGCTCTTTGTAATAAACAAGAGCACTTTTCATACCGTGACATGACTCTGAAATTCTGCCTATCTTTCCCATGGATCTGTGAACTCTTGGAAGACAGGGGCCTGGTCTCGTTAACCCCTCAGACTACTGCCAGGCAGAGCGACAGCTGGGCGCTGAGCTGGAAAGCTTAGCGCCCTGCCTGCGCCCCTCCCCCAGACACACAGTGCGGTGCCGCACTCACTGGGGAACAGGATCTTCGTGTTCAGTGCTGGCAGGCTGTCCCGGTTTCCTGACTGCGAAGGAAGAGAGGCAGAACCGCCCAGGGACAAGCTTCCTTTGCTTATCAGCTTTTCACACGGGGATTTGGACACTATGAGAACAGAACAGAACACAGAACGCGACTGAGCTACTGGCAGCGTTCATCAGAGAAAGGAGCAGGCGGAGGGGGGCCGAGGGAAGCGAGGAGTGGGCGCAAGCGCCGCCAGCCGTGGCCGAGCGTGCAAGACGAGGAGCGAGGCAGCGAGCAAGGAGGGGAACGAGAAGGGGCGCAGAGGCGAGCGGGCTCGGGCACCCGCCAAAGAGACACAGGCCCCTGGGGGGCTGGGGCCGCGGTGATGTGAGGTGACCTGACGAGGCCAGGGAGGGGGAGGGGCGGCCTGCAACCGCAGTCGGGCCGCGGGGTCTGTGCACGGGCAGAGGGGAGTCCTGCACAGGAACGTGGTGGAGGAAACTCTGGGGCAGGATCTCCCGGTGGCTCGTAAAGGCCACGAGCGAGGGGGCCGCACAGAGTTGGGGCTGTTCCAGGAGGGCTAGGCGTCCCCAGGTGGTGGCCCGTACAGCTGGGTGGTCCCTTACCACCTGGAGCAAACGTGGCATGTGGCCAGCTGCAGCCAGGAGGCCCCAAGCCCTGGGTGAGGACCCCGGGCGCGCAGGGAGGTTCAGAGGGAAGCGCCGCCCCAGCAGCAAGGTCGCCCCCTGCCCAGGGTCCCGCCAGGCCTGCACCAGGCGAAAGGAGGTGGTATGTGAGACAGGTCGCCTGTTTGAGACTTTTTACACTTCCAAGTGGCCACAGAAACCGTAAGAAAGCACCCGTAAGCTTCCCAAGGCAAGCTTCTGAGCAGCGCAGACAAAAAGGCCTGATGGCGGCGCCGCGGGTCACGAGGGCCACTGTACCTCTGCGGAGGCTCCTGCCCTTGGCAGCGCCGTGGCCCTCGCCGTGGCCCTCGCCGTGGCACGCTCTGTCGTCCGACTTCAGGTCCTTCTTCTCCTCCGACTCGGAGAGACCTAAGATGAACCCCGCGTGCTCTTGGGTCTGGGCGTTCTGCTCGTCCACAGCTGTGCAAGGCAAGGGTATTTGCGGCTGAGCGCACGGACGTTACCCCGCAGGCATCGCCGGGCTGGCGGGGCTCCCACTGGACGCGGACCCCCTCCTCATCTCACTCATCTCCCTTCAAACGTCGTCTCGGCTGAAGGCTTAGACCCGAAGCTCCGGCCCGTCCCACTTTCTCCCCGGCCCCAGCACACAGGGCACCGGGACACTCGTGCCAGCTGGCTGGGGAGGAGGGCCGAGGGCTGGGAGAGACAGAGGGGAGGGGAGTAACGAGCGAGAGCACGCACAGCCCGGAGGGAACAGTGCACCCGCCAGTGCGCAGGGGCAGGTCACGACCTCACTATTCTCACTGTAAGAAGCAGCAGGTCGATCTGCTCAGAGAGAAAAGGGTCTGATGAGAGCAGAAAAGGTATGAGATGGTTTCTGAAGGTACCGAGAGATAAGACAAGAAAACTTGCTGGGGAGGATCTCAGGGCCTGGGTGAGGGTGGAGGTAATGAAGTTCACAGTCACTGTGGTTTTACAGTGTTCTCTTCAAAGCTTAGCAAACAGAGTCTAGGAAAAGAGAGCGATCGACTGGGCGAGTCTCTAACCCTATGCAGGGGTGCCTCTCTCCCCCAGGCCAACTAAGGACAGTCAGCAGTGGCATCCTGGACACCAGGGCCGATGACCTGTCCAAGCCCCGGGCCCCTCGACCACTGGAGCCGGCGCCTGCCTCAGACACCACAGCGCAGACGCCCCCCCCCGCCTTTTTTTTTTCTTTCTGTTAAAAGTATTTTGTCTTGGTTTAATATTTCATCAGCTTTATAGGGTTACAATTGTCTTAAATATTTCTGCTTTAAATACAATCTACACATAATGTTATAAAATGTAAACTTTCAGTGTCCTTTTCAATTTCAAAATCACACCTTCTTTTTTTTCTTTTTTTGGTCTTTTTTTTCCCCCCTCCCTTTCAATACCTGAATGTCCTGCAAAAACTGAAATAAATTGTCACAGGCTGCCCCACCATGGCCAGGGCGCAACAGGCTGGGCCCGGCCAGAGGTAGAGGGTAGTTTTACATCTTTTTATTGGAAGTTTTTTCTCCCTTTAACCTGAGTTCAGGCGCCATCCTCACGCCCTCTAACAAACCCCAGAGAAACTGAAATTTCACATGTCAGGAATGAAAGGCTGAAGTCGTGTTTGCCAACAAAAAAGGCAGAAGCAAAATTAAGTGGGGGAAGAAAGAAAGGATGGTAGTGGGCAAAAATGCTACCAGTGAGAAAAGGGGCTGTACAAATGCACAACTGTTACAAGCCAACCACCCCCCCCCCCCGACAGCCGGACAGCTACAGCCCTGCGGCCGGTTTGGAGGTCACAAGGAAGCCTCTAGAAGCAGCTCATCCACAAGCACCTCCAGAACGGGGGGGCCCCTGGAGCCCCTCTCCACCTTGGGTTTCGGGGGTCCCCACCCTCAGTGTGCTGCTGAGTCCCGCCTGTTCTGGAGTGGACAGCACTCAGCCCCCAACCCCTTACGTCCCGGTTTGCATAAGGGGTGCTGAGTGGCACCCCGGAAACCTCCCGACAGGCAGCGGCGGGGCTGGGGGGCGCCCCAGGCAGAGGCAGGGCCCCTGGGGACTGAGTGCCCGCTGGCCCCAGGCCCCACTCGCGTTTCCACAGCTGGTGGACTCCCCCTGCCCCGTCCCCTACAATCATCAGCATCGCCCAGCACCGCAGGCACACACCGAGTTAGACCCGGGGGAAGGAGCCTCCCCTGCGGGACACCCGCTCCCCCAGACACCCGCGGATGCTCAACAGGACGCACGGGGGTGGGACCCTGAGCTGGGGGCTGGTGGGGGTGGGCGGCCAGGCGGGGGTTCTGGCATCAGAAGTCAGACCTGAGGCAGAAAGAGACTCGCAGCGGGGCTGCCCGCCCGCCCACCCACGTGCTGGCAGAATGGGGGGTGGAGGGCAGCCACCCGCGCTCCTGCGGTCAGGTGTCCCCCCGTCTCTGAGCACCGCCCCGGTGCGCCCGGCCTCCGACCCCATCCTCACCTCTCTGTCCCTCACATCGTCCTACAGCCTCATCCCCCACCTCTGGCCCGGGCCCACCTCCCTCCTGGGCACGGGGCCGTCCTCCGCGGGTGTCCTCAGAACACCTCAGGTCTCAGCACGGAGGCTCTCCTCGGACCCCCCGCCCCCAGAGACAGTCCCACCTCTAAGCGGACAAGGCCCGGCTGCGCCCGAGGTCTGCCAGAGCTGCCACAGGTGGGGACACTTCCAGGGAGTGGGTCCCCCAACACGCTCCCCGCGTGTGCCCGCGCGAGGCACCTTTCCACCAGCTGGGGGCGCCCTCTCGGCTCTGCCGTCCCCTCAGTGTCTTTCCATCGGGCATAGGCCCTGAGGAAGAAGGCGCTGGCCTGCGTCAGGCGGTCCAGAGCGGCTCTGGCCTACACGGTGGGTCCCTCTGTGTCTCGCGCCACGTTCAGGGGGAAACTGGGAGCGCCCGGGGCTGGCCTGCAGAAAGCCCCGCGGCATCCAGAGCCCGGCTACCTTTCTCTGTGTGCTCTATGATCTGGCGAATCGCCTTCTTCAGGCTGTTGGCTCTCAGCATGAGCTGCTCCCGAGGACGGAATATCTGCGGCCGGGCTGGGCAGGCCGACCCCACGGCGCGGTCCCCGGTGGAACTGGAGCCACAGCTGCCGCCCGCCCCCTCCCCGTCTTCCGCCTCCTCGGCGATGGTGGGGGGCGGCGTAGGCAGAGAGGACGAGGCCTGGGACTCGTCATCCAGGGTCTTGAGGAGAGAATCCAGCTTCTCTTTCAGGACAGAGCACTGGGCGGGGAACAGAGGAGGGAGTGGAGGGGCTGCTGCCCCGCCCTGACACCCACCCCAGGTGCCCAGGACGCACCTTCTTGGCCATGACCTCCGACTCCTCTGAGCTCTCGGTGGTCTTCTCGTAGGCCTTCCCCACCCGAGCCACGAAGTCCTTCACGGTCTCGCAGAGCACTCTGTGGGGGGAACGCGGGAAGAGGCTTCTAGAGAGACAGTCCTGGCTGGGACCCTGGCTCCCCTGAGGCTGCTGGGCACTCACTTGGCTGATGAGATCACCACCGAGTGCTGGTCGGAGGTCAGGATCTTAGAGAGATGGGCCGCGACCGAGTCTTCATAGAAGAGGATCTGCTGCACCTGCCATTGCCCCAAACAGGGCGGGCGACTGTCAGCCCCACGATGGAGCCCGGTGAGCTCGACACTAAGCCCCGCCCCTTGCCGGCCAGCCCCAGCTCACTTCACGCTAATCTGACAGATTTCAAAAGCTTCACAGAGCTGTGGATGAAGGGATCTTAACAGAAAAGAACACGGTGATAAAACCTCGTGAATGGCTCGCGCTGCTTTCGTCGGAGATTCAACACCGCCAGCCTGTGCTGGACTGGAGTCCTGAATCCCGCATCCTCCTCAGCAGTACAGGCAGCAGGCAGGGTCCTCAGCTGAGGCTCCAGTCGCATTTCTCTGCCTGGCTGGAACTCGGCCCGGGCCCCTCTCCACCTCTCGATACAAATCACCCCCTTCACCGCTCACCCCTGCCTGCAGAACTGGGGTCGCTCACCCTGTGTGACGAGCCCTCTCTTTAGACCTTGGCCCAGGGTTGGCCAACTTTACTACTGGCCGGAGAGTAAATATTTAGGCTTTGTATACGTACGTACGCTCCCTCTCTTAAAACGTGCAAACCATTCTCTGCTCTCAGGCCAGGTCACAGCAGCCCAGGCAGGTGTAGCCTGGGGGGCTGTAGTTTGCCAACTGCTGCCCTTGACCCTCCTGAGGGGCAGACGGGCCCTGAGCGAACCACTGATGACAAAAACCAACGTAAAGTGAAAAGAAGAGCTGAACACTGAACTAGCACAGACCGACGGCAAGGGTAGGACGTGGAGGAGGCAGGCCCAGAGCAGGAGCCTGGGCTGGGCAGGGGCACCGGCAGCAGGGGCGGCAAGTCCGAGAGGGCCATCATCACAGAGGACCCCAAATCCGGCGACACCCCAGGAGGCCCCCAGACGACCACCAATCCTGTGGGGCAGAGGCCATGGGCCGCAGCTCCACCTCGGCTGGCCCTGCGCCTGCGCGGGTCTAACCTAGGGGAGGATGTCTAAGAGTGGAGGCAGGGCCCCAAAGTGGTGAAGACAGTGTGAGCACGCGCAGGGCAACTGGAAATACCTCGGAGCCCTCACTCAAGTCTTCGGTGACAGTGGCAGAGGAGGCTGGCCGGGGGAGTTTGGTCTCGTAGGCCATGACGCTCCACCTGCACATACAAAGGAGCTCTCAGCAGGTCGGCTCGAACCCCCAGGCAGGCCCCATGCCTCTCCCACCTCCCCGACTCATGGCCTGGGGGCTTGATCTTATGACAGCCCTAACTTCATTTTTAAGCCTTTATCTTGACTCCCGTGTCCCTAACCTGGCTCCTCACTTAGCTGAGAACAAACGTCACAACCCGTTAGACACTGCAGCTCCACTGAAGGAGGTGAAAGGCATCCCATAATGCTGCTTCTGGGAAAATGGGCTTCCCCTCTTCAGAGCTAAAATCACTCAGCCAGCAGCCAGCTCTCCCGTGGGGGCTGAGCATTTCACAGCCTCCAAAGGCACGTAGGCCTCCCTTCAATAGAGAAGAAACGGTAGAGGCAGCTGGAGAGGGTTCAAGACCACACCTGCTTATTGCAGCGCGGGAGCCTAAGAGAGAATACAGGCATTTCAGCAATACCAGGTCCCGCAGGCTGTGGTCAGGGGCTTTCATACGTGAGCTCAGCACTAAGAGCAGCTCGCTCGAGAAGACCCAAGTTACTTCTAAACACACACAGGAGAGCTGTCCAAAACTGAGATTCTTCTGGGAACACGGGATTGCTCAGCTGTGCAATAAGTCTTCCTTATTGCAAGACTCTGCTGACAGGTATCAGACGAGGCTGCAAAGGCCAAAGCGGACGGGGCCACCTTCTCTAACGGCCCAGAGGATCGGGCCTGGCTGGTGAGACCTGACCGCTCGAGGGCACAGTGCCAACCTGTTCTGCTCGTCAGCTCTTTCACAATCTGATTGCCAGGTAAAGCCCACCAGAAACAAGGATTCCTGCTCAGGCCGAATTTTTACAAGTAACTGCAGAGGGCCTATGGTTTCCAGGGCCCCTGGGTTGAGAACACCTAGTCAAGGGGACTCGTGCGGTCCACTCACCTGTCCAGCATCTTGGTGCTGGCTCTTTCCAGCTTCTCCAAGATCTGCGGGAGCTGGGTGTCATCGTCACAGGCCGAGCCCCAGCCTAACACGCGAGCCAGGTCATTCCCTGTACCGAGGGGCAGCACTCCCAGCTGACACTGAGACACGGGGGGAAGACATGGCGTCAAACACCCCCCTTTTCACCTACAAGGTGTGAGGTCTGATCTCACACGGTGTGGTGCTCGCATTCCAGGCAGAGCCGCTAGGCAGGACAGATGTCTCTCCAATCCGACAGAAAATTCCTCTCCCACCCACAGGCCTGCTTCTCATCTGCTGCCACATCTGACAATCAATCCTCTACAACCTCCCCGATCTACATTCACAGCTGTGGCCACAGTGCTGACTGCTGAGTATCTGAACCCCCGAAGAATCAGTCTGTACGACTCCCCTCCTCCTGCTTCTCGTCCTCTACAGCACCACACTAACTAACACCTTCCTTCCCCTCACAGCACCTTCCATGGCTTTAAGTCCTATCAAGACAGGCGCCAGGACTTCCAGTCTGGCCGTCAAACTGGAGCACACCCTGGCACTCGGCCTGCACCCCTGTGCCCGTCACTCCCCAGAGACCCCCTGCACTGCTCAGTCCCCACCCTCCACCTGGAATTCCCACCCGGAGCCCCCTGTGGAAACCCCACCTCGTCAGTTCAGTGCTTAGGAAGCTCCCCAGACACCAGTTGCCCAAGAGCCTTCGACCTCCGAGCCTGACACGCAGGGTGGGGGAGGGTCCCTGGTCCCCCCTGAGCACGGCACAGCCCGTGGTCACCTGCCGCAGCCACTGAGGGAGGCCCTCCCCCCTGCCAGGGACAGCAAGCTGGACAGAGCAGGTGAGGAGGACAAGGAAGCCCCAGCACCGGGGGGAGGCGACCCGGCGCCGGCTTCCGGGAGCCTTAAAGGAAAGGAGTAGGCAGCACGGTGAAGGGACAGTGGCGTTCCGGGAGAGGTGACCCCCCGCCAAGTCAGAGCTCAGACTGGAAGGGCAGTGAGGAGAGAGCAGTCAGAGAAGCAGAGGAGGAAGAAGGAGCTGAACTGGGGCCTCACTCTGAGTCCGGACCTTCTCCTAAGGCAAGGAGCCACCGGGGAGCGCTCAGCAAGGGTGCAGGAGCAGAGCTGTCCCAAAGAAGGTCCTCGGGGAGGTGGGGACCGGCGCGGTCCGAGAGGCTCAAGGAGGTGCGTGAGCAGAACGGCCCGAGGGGAAGGCCCCCTCGAGGAGTGGACAGATGGAGCCCGGGGCCAGCCAGACGCGCTCAGCAGCACACACTGCTGTGCTGGACACTCCAGGGCGGCAGGTTAACCAGGACGAGGAGGGAGGGTGAGGGAAGGCTCAAGAACTACTGTCAGATCTCCGGCTTGGATATCGGGTAGGATCACGGGCCACAGAGAAGCCAAAGGAAATGATGCTCCCTGAACTCAGCTGAATGCATGAAAACCTGTCTTCCTGACTTGTGATAATGAACTTGGTAACAATCCTGGAAGGGAACAAAACCTAAAATTGGACCTAAGTGTACTGCTCTAACTTTACCACGAGGGGGCAGTGCTCTCTTTCCCGAGCAACTGGCCTCCCTAGAGCTGAGCAGTTACTTGCACACCCAGGGTCCCCGCTCCAACGTCATTCCAGGAGCTAAACGCTGACAGCAAAAGGTCCACCCTGCCTACAAAGACCACCAACGTGTTGGAGGACAAGTGACAAATGAGGAAAAATATGGGCAACAAGGAGTTCACATCCCTAATATAACAATAATCCTTAGAAATCAATTTTTAAAAAGGTAAATACCCCAATAGAATATTAGGTTAAAAAAAAAACATGAACAGATGATTCATTTAAAACTTCATAGTTAATTGAGGATATGCTTGACTTCACCAGTATTAAAGAAATAAAAATGAAACATACCATTTTTTGTCTACTAAGTTGGGCAAAAGCCTTAAGAATTAAGAAGTACAGTGGACAGCATATGCGAAAAGACAGTTTTATGAGCATTAGGAATACAAACTGGAGAGCAGTCTGGCAATACCACCAAAATTTACATTTGGGCGCTCTTCAAAAGAGAACATAATTGGGACATTGTATACATGGTTTTCACCAGCACTGTCATTATGAAGCAATCTGAGTGTCCATCCATGGGGGGAGATGAGCTAAACCCAGGGCTGGTGCAGCCCTGCCCAGTGGAAAACCATCACATAGGCCTCCATTTAAACTGATGGATCGAGAAGTGCCCACAATGTGTTGATTAAAAACTGACAGGGTACCATGAGTCCATTTAAATTAAAACTGCATTGCACACTGTACTATATATACATTTTGATAGAGAGAGGTCTGAAGGATAGTTACTGAAATGTTGGCAGCGGTTAATTATTGGGGGTGGGGGTGTGAGGGAGCTGGAGCAGAAAATAAATCAACACTTAAAAAACAACCCTACTCTGACCTGAAGCTCGAATATACTTCTGAGCCCTGCTCGCCAGCAGGAGGCATCAGGCAGTAGGCGACATCACTACCCAATAAGGAGCCGCACCCACATCTGCCCGTGCCCGGAACCTGCAGGGATGGAAGTGTTCTTTTTGTTGGGTCCCTGGGCCCATAACGCCATCAGGCTACCTGCTGTTCCCTCCAAGACCACCCCAAGGGGACGAGAAGCGCCCCCCGAGATGACCCAGTCTCTCTGTAACGGTGGCATCGCTCTCCCGTGGGGCCGGCCCCTCCAAACCCAGGTACCTGTTTGTGAAGGTTGAGGCTGTCGATTTCAGAGAGGACCCAACCAACACTGCCATCTCCACCACAAACCAGAATCCGGAACGTATCAAACTTCTGGAATAAGCGTAGGCTGCAGAGAAAACAGAACGTCAATGAAATGAGGTCCATCTAAAGGACAGGTAGCCGACGGCCAGTCAGTCTGGGGCTGGGGGATACCCTCTGTGCTCAAGGCCGACCCTGCAGCCTGTCCCGGGAAAAAGCCTCTCAGAGGCCGGAGCCCGGCTGTGCTCAGGCTCCGCCCACTGGGGGCCCGCCAGGCGCCTGAGAGCAAAGGCCGCACGCGTCTTCAGGAGCCCCAGGCTGCAGGATCCTGCCCATGCTGTCCCTGTCCTCTGGGCCACTCCGCCCACCCAGGTGACGACCCACCCCACGCCCCTCGTGACTCCAGCTCCGTCTCCTTCCTGTGCTCCTCTTGGCGGCCCTGCCCCTCGCTCGCAGCGTCCCTCCCAGGACACCCGGCAGCCTTCTGTTCACTCCCCCTTCACTCCCCAGCCTCTTCCTGGGTGGCCTTATCCGCGTCTTGGCTTCAGGGACAACACAGACGCTGATGACCCTGAATAACCCTGACGATGATCCCTCGGCTCTCCTGAAGGACAACACCTGCCCTTGTCTACCAGAACGTGCCACTCGGTGTCACACGGGCGCCTCCTCGACCGACGTTTCCTTCCTCAGAGAAAGGCAGAGCCACCACCAACCCAATTACCGGGCAGCCCCGTCATCCCCTCTCGCAACCCCTCCAGGAGCCTCCTACCTGCCTCCCGTCTCCTTCAAGATGCCCCCAATTCGTGCTACCAGCCTCATCTTCCCAAAACCAGTGTCGTCAGGTGTCCGGCTTTGGAAGGGGCCGCTTGCTTCCAGGAGAGGTTCAAACCTCTCAGCGGCCCCCACGGCCCTCCCTGGCCAGGAGCTGCCACCATGTGTCCGAACCTCTGCACACAGCCCACCCTCTGCCTAGAGGGCTCCCTGCCTCCCTCCCCATTACCACGAACTCTCCTCAAATGCTAGCTCGGCGGGGAAACTGAGACCCCCATCTGACTCGTAAGCCCCTTCTCCTGGTTCCCAAAGAACCTGCACACCACACTGCCAACGAGACAGATCGCCTGCCTTGGGCCTGGACTGTCCGTCCGCACCTGTCCCCGGCAGGCAGGGTGCCCCCTTGGCCGGGCTTTGCATCCAGCACAGACCGAGTGGGGGGAAGGCCTCAGACAACAAACAGGACCAGGTGACAGGGAACTCGAGACGTAACAGAGGGGGGAGGCTGCACCTGACCTTCAGGCTGGGAGAGAAGCAGCCACACGTGTCCTTTAAGAACACTGACCTCCCTCAGGCCTCCCGCTCTCTGGAGAAGAGGGGACACGTCAAGGCCAGGAATCAGGAAAATGAAGCAGTATCTCTAAGTTTTCTTAGGAACAGTGTGAGAGCAAGGCTGCTTCCCAGAAACGGGACCTGTCTAAGCCAAGCGCACCGCACCTCTGCGGGTCTGCACCTGAATCGTCCTGTCTCGTCCTTAACGCCTACTACTAGCTGTGGGGCTTGCATGCTTCTCCAAATGAACACATGCTCATTCCGCCGTCCTACTGTGCAGCCCGCCCTGCCCAACACCCCTTCGTGGCACTCCTCCAACATCCCTGGCACCTCGGGGAACAGCGGCCTGCACCTGTCTGGTGCATCCCCGCAGGGCACCTCCAGGGTCCCTCCAGGGAAGGGGGTGCTGTCACCAAGGAAACAGGCTAGAGAGCTGCCGCCGGTGACCATTCTCCAACAGCAGGTCTCTCCAACCAGACCCAGGCTCAGGTCACAGGAACACCCAGCTCCAAAACCAACACCCTCCAGGGAACCTCCCAGGAGCACACCCCCCTCCCACCCAGAGAGCAGGCTCTGCGGGCACTGTCCGCTGCAAACATCCTACACCACCTCCCGCACGCGCCACGAGGCTCGCAGAGCTCCCACCTGGAGCCGGTGCTTCCAAACGGGGAAGGAGTTGGTTCAAATGCCAGAATTTACAAAAGCAAACGTTTTCCACAAACCTCTGGATCGTATAAAACTAGAAAGCACACGTCAGGTCTCTTACTTTGACAGATACACGGGGCCTTGCACATCTGCATGTCATGGCACCTGCAACTTAAGTAAACTCAAGTGCCCTCTAAAATGAAAATCTCCCTTTTGGCCTCACTGGAGAAAAGCTTCCTACTCGATACCAAGCAGCCGTTCAAAAAATGAGGCAGATCTGTAACTACTGACATCAGAACACATCCACACTGCTGTCGGCTGACACCCATAAAAAGCACACCGCACAGGGGCAGGTAACCTAGGCCCCCAGCTGGTTTCAAAGTCTGTGTGTGCACACAACTGAAACACACACTGGAATGTTGGAAGGACACACAACTCTATGAAACATTCAGAGTGGACACCTCTGCCAGTGGAATTTGGGAAGGGTAACTTTTATTTCCTATTTAAAATTTTCTGTATCTTTGAATCTTTAAATAAGCACCCATTTTCTTCAAACGCTTTTTAACCTCCAAGAAAGATATATTTTACAAGCTTCCTACCCAAGGTGTGGTCCTCCATTCATGAGGTCAAAGACCTGGGCAGGGTTCAGCAGCTGCTTAAATCTTCTGAGGAACTTCACACCCTGGTTGTCCCCACTTTTTGAATTGACGAAGACCAACAATGGACTCGTGCAGGATGGAGGACACGTGGCCTTCCAGAAGCCTAGGTGTGAGGATGGAAAAGGACACAAGAAAATCTGAAAGCCACGAAAGACATCAGGGCGCCCTCAACCGTGTACCAAGTAGACACCCCCCGTGGGACCTACAACTTACACATACACACCCAGGAAACCAGCAAGACATTAATCCACGTTTCCACAATGCCATCCCCCGTGTAGAGGGAAGTGAGTCCTCATGTGGTCTGACCTCACCTTTGCAGGACTCTAAATGTCAGACACTGCTCTCAATCTAGCAGAGGTGACTTCCTGAAACACGTGCCCTGGTTCCCAAGTTCCCACCAACACTTGTTAATATGCATCATCATGTACCATCTGGACAAGCGAGCGCAGAGGCAGAAGAGCGTGTAATATCAGCTACTAGACGAGCCTAGTTGACGGACAGCCCACGTCAAAGACGGAGAAGCATCTTAGACTCGGTTTCTACTCAACAGCCAATGGACCCACCTTCAAGTAAGGTCCTGGCCTTGAGTCCAAGGTGCCCAGAAGCCCAGCTGTCAGGACACTGTTCATCACCTCCTCTCCTCTCCCCACAGTGGCTGGGCCTGACCTCTTCCCGACCGCATCTCAAAATCACTGACATAACCGATTCCAGAGCGGGGGAGGGGAGAAGGCCTGGAGAAGGAAGCACGAGGAAATGGCTGAGACAGGAGAGCGTGTGGTACCCACCATCAGAATCGATGCTGTTGAGAGCGGTGGGCGGGATGACCGACACTTTGCACAGGCCCAGCGGGCACTTGGTCAGTAAGGATTCTTTACACGCCGTGTGCACCTGGAACACGGACCCGCTCGTCAGAGGGGGCGCCGGCATCCCTCCCACACCCCAGAGCTCTCCCCAGCCCTGCCGCTGCAGGAGCTGTGCTCTCGGACCCGGCCGGCCTGTGCCCATCTGGCATTTGCCCAGCAGCTGCGCTCGCTCACCATGGCCTTGCACCAGAGGCAGCGCCAGTCCTGAAGACGCAGCACGCTGCCACAGGTCTTGTCACACACTGTGCACTTGGCGCTCACGGGCAGGTTCCCCTCCAGCCACTGGTGAGGCATGGCGATCTGCAAGCCACACAGAGACATGCACCGGGGGCGTCCTCACAGCCTCCACGCAGGCCAAGGGGACCCTCAGGCAAAAATGCTCCAAAATGAATTCCACGAGGGGGTGGGGCAGGGTCTGCAGAGCCCTGTCCAGCCCACTGCTCCCTGCCGGCATCCACAACTCACAGGGACTGGCCAGAGCTCGGGGCCCCCAGACACCAGCGTAACCAACCAAGGGAAACCCTGCCCTCACTGTCCTCAAGAAAGAGACTTGAGCACAGGCGGGAGGTGGTGGGCGTGCCTCTCGCCCCGGTGCTAGGAGGGCCGTGCAGGGTCCCCGGGCATACCCCGTCCTCGTCCTCGATGATATCCTTCCCGATGGAGGCCAGCGTGGTCCACTTGCAGTTACTGGTCGCACGCACAGCACAGCGTTTGTGGGCCTTGAACTTACACACTGTGAGAGAATGAACACGTTAACCCTCGGAGCTGCGGCCATGGTCTGGAGTGGACTGCCCTGCTCTCCTGGGAAAGTTGGGAACCAACATATATGGTTAGTTTACTCATAAACGAAACCACCAGGATGCGTGCAGAGACTGCTCACAGGGAGACCAGGCATCCAGCCTGGCCAGGGGGCGGCAGGCTTTCTGTGAAGGGCCGGAGACAAAGCAGCTCAGGCTCCGCGGGCCAACCATTCGGCTCTGTCCCCGTAGCACAAGGGCCGCCGTGGCCACACTTCACATACGGACACTGAAATTTAAGTTTCACGGGATTTTCTGCGTCACAAAACAGTTGCCTTCTTTTGATATTTTTCAACCTTTTAAAATTGTAAAAACCATTCTTAAGCTCACAGGCTGTACGACATCAGGCGGCAGGTGGGAACTGGGCCCGGGGCCACGGTCCACCTCTCTCTGCTCCTGCCCAAGCCCAGGGCTCTATCCTCTAGATCTGGAGGACCATTTACCCAGAGAGGGGCTGAGAGAGACTTTAACTCCTTTTTCCCTGTGTCCTCTAGGTTTCCTCTTTGTGTCTCATTACTACCAATTCCCTTCTTTTTACTTTGTTCCGTTACTACAAATAATAATTTATCAAAGACTCCTGAGCAGGCACAGTAAACAAGGGTGGAGTCATACAAGCCACTCTACTCCTGACTGACCTGAGGGGACTGTGCTTGGATTCCTAAGGCTTTGTCATGTCAAACCTCAGGCCACTCTTCCCAGCGGGAAACTCATCGTTCGTACCTTCACAGGACAGTCCGTGGGACGTGACCCCAGACAGAGCCTCTCGGCACACATTGCAGTAGGTGGGCCTCGCGTGGGAGCAGGCGTACCAGTTGTGCATCCCTGAGAAGTGGTCCATGCTGTACTGGGTAGGCTGCAAACAAAGAACAAAGATGGCAAAGATGAGGCAACCCTCTGACCTCCCTAAACACAGTAACTTGGACGAGATTCAATAAGAAATCAGACAGGGTCACTGCCCGATGGCCCAAAGATGAGCAACAAGCCTTAAGTTTGCAAGGAGCACGCTGAAAAAGTGAGCTCCAGACCGTAACGGCCCAGCATGGGGGACATTCATATGGCAGAATACAAGGGGGAGGGCGACAAAAAGGGAGGGCTTCCTCCCCTAACCTCAAAGTGCTCCCTGCTCTGGACCGTCTTCAGCGCTGCGATCCAGTCTTCCATCTCTTTTCTGTTATCTGCACATAGGATGAGTTTCCTACATGGAGTGATGACCTAGAGAAAGAAACAAGAAACATGCAACATGTCCATGAGCAGAAGACAAATGCTAGCAACTATGAAAACTTTTTAAAAACCTACCTTCACTATATACTTTCTTTTTTCATGAAAAAGTACTGTTTCATTCAGGTATTCAATTGAACAGAACATAAAGATGGTTATCATGGGTCATTAAAAGGCAAGAACAATCTCAAACCAAAAAGACAATCAAATTTAGATTACAGATTCACCAAAATCAACTCAAGTGGACATTTACCAACTATCTACTACTGAGACACGGTAATCAGCCATAGGCAATTTTATTTATTCGTTTATTTATTTATTGCTGCGTTGGCTCTTCACTGCTGCATGTGGGCTTTCTCTAGTTGCAGCAAGTAGGGGCTACTCTTCCTTGCAGTGCACGGGCTTCTCATTGCGGTGGCTTCTCTTTGTTGTGGAGCACGGGTTCAAGGCGCACGGGCTTCAGTAGTTGTGGCGCATGGGCTCAGTAGTTGTGGCTCGCGGGCTCTAGAGAGCAGGCTCAGTAGTTGGGGCGCATGGGCTTAGTTGCTCTGCAGCACGTGGGATCTTCCCGGACCAGGGCTCGAACCCGTGTCCCCTGCATTGGCAGGCAGATTCTTAACCACTGCACCACCAGGAAAGTACCAGCAATTTTTTTTAAAGGAAAAGAAAACACAGTTTCCATTGCACCAAAGAGCTCACAAGCTGACACCTAGCACTTGAACAGTTTAGGGAAGTCTGATCCACAGTTACTGTAGGAATTTCCTGTGCATTTCAAGCCTATCATACATAAATGTTCTTTTAAAAAAACCTTTTACTGTATGACAACAGAACAACAACCAGCTACTACAGTCAGGCCTGAACAATTTAACTAGAAATGAGGTCATGAACCTGGTAATAATCAACAAATGAAAATTATACCTACAACATATAGAGATTTTATAAATCAATAGAAAAAAAGGCTATGAACTTGCATTTCACAAAAGAAATACAAAATGGCTAATAAAGGAATGAAAAGATGCTTAATCACTCTCATCACTGGGGAGCACAAATGAAAACAGCAAACTATTTTTCACCTATCAGATTGGCACAGTTCTTAGAGACAATAATCCAGTGTTGGAAAAGGTGTGAGAGAAGAGAGTTCTCTTCAAGTACTCATAGGAGGGAAACAGAGTATAAACCTTTTAGAGAAAAATTTGACAATGTCTATCAAAATTTTTTTAAGTCAAAACCTTTTACCTAATTATTTTTATAATGCTGTAAAATAGCTACATGGTCCCAAAGTCAAACTGACAAAATAAGGCATTGATTTTATGTGTCCCTCATCCTAGTTCCCTCCCTTCCCGAAAGGCAGCTTGTAAACTAAATAAATACAAGTATGGTTTATCCTCCCATTTGTAAGATACATGCAAATACATGTATATATTCATATTCTCTCTTTTCAAAACAGTAGCATACCACAGACCCTTCTGTCCACTCTCTGCTTTTTTAATTTAATCACAGTTGGCCCTTGAACAGCACAGGTTTGAACTACAAGGGTCCACTTACACGCAGGTTTTTTCCAACAGCAAATATTCCATGACACATGGTTGGCTAAATCCACAGATGTGAACCATGGCTAGGGAAGAACCGCGGCAAAGGAGGGCCGATTATAAATTATACCTGGATTTCCAACTGCGCAGAGGGTCAGGGTCCCTGACCTCTGCGCTGTTCAAGGGTCAGCTGCACACATCCTGGCCATCACTCCTTAGCAAAAGACCGTGATTCCTTATTCTTCCAACAGCTGCCCGGTGCTCCACTGCATAGAAGCACCAGAGTCTGTTCAACCAGTCCCTGTTCACGGAAGGTCTATGTTACTGAAAATCCTTTGCTATTTCAAACAGCAGCACAATGAACAGCCTTTACGTGGATCTTTTCATTTTTTTACTGGGGTATTTCTGGAATAAATTCCTAGAAGTAGAACTGCCCTGACAAAGAATAAATGCATACGTAATTTTGCTGCTATTGCCAAATTTCCCTCCAGTGGGTTTGTACCATTTCGCATTCCCACCAGCAGTGTTAGGAAAATGTCTGCTTCCTCATGGATTCACCTATAAAATATGTTATTTAACTTTTAGATGTTTGCCCATTTTAGAGCTTTAATTTATATAGAAAGATCCAATTTAGGAATACCCAACTTAAGTTATTAGATGATCATGTTTCTGGCTCAGAAAATTTAGAAATAGTATTTTATAGATTATCTCTTCCGTGATTTCCATAAACTACCTACAAAGCTTAATCACAGAAGGGGGTAAATAGAACTGGGTCACAAATGCACGGTGCTGTTCCTTCTTCCACGACCGGGGTAACCACGATAATTCCACGTAGGGACCAGGCTGGGTGTAAAAGAGGTAAGCCTAGGAGAGGGTGCAGGGAGACAGAAAGACAGAACACAGAGGCCTGGAGCAGCCGCGCCCTCCTGGGGTCAGGTGGTGGGAGCTGCTCTTTCACTCCTGGAGAGCACGGCAGGCGGCTGTACCCCACCCTCCCAGCAGACGCAGGCCAAGTGTCTGCTCTGGACATGGGCTCCTAAGGCCATGACAGGCAAGGTTCATACTCACACAGAACTTGCACTGAGGAGAGACAGACAAACCACAAAACAATTTCAGACACTGACAGGAAGCGGGTTATGTGCAAGGGGGCTGGTGGGTGCTCTGGACCAGGTGGTCAGGGAAGGCCGTGGCAGCCTGGCAACCGCCAATGGCCTGGGGTCGGTGTGATAAGGAATTTTCATCAGCATCTGTAAGTCTATAAGATCTCAGCAAACACTTCTTTATAATTCACTCCAGGGTGAGTTTTCATACTTGAACATTTTTATGAGCATAATAAATACAGTTACAGAAAGATAGTACATTTATTTTGCATAACTCAGGGATTTATTAGGAGTTACTATGATATCTACAGAAGAGAACAATGAGATTTTTTATGCCCATCCTATTTTAGGTCTTGACCAACAGATGAATGTCCAAGAACCTGGTTTTCAGCCTTCTTTGTTTAAACTCTTGCGCCTGTTTGAAGATACCTCAGACAGAATCCCACCTGGCCACTGACTGTTTGGGAAACGTTTCCCTTCTGGAAAAGGAGAGGTGTTAGAAGTCACCTGCCAGGGTTGTCACGGGACTGAACGGGGCCAAATGTGCACAGGACCCAGCAGGGGGCCCAACACACCCCTGGTCTGAAGCCCGGTGAGATGTGTAACTTGGAGCAGCTGCCTGTGCCTCCACTTGCTCACCTGAAAACTGGCACTATTAATGGTGCTGTCACATCCTAGCGGTGCTGGGAAGTGTGGGGCAGGGACCACGTAAGGTGCTGAGAACAGCGCCTCGTATGTAAACACCCCACCACCATTACTCTTGGTGCTACTTCAGGCTCTAGGTCCTGACCTTAGGGTATTTTCTCTTTGATGGAACTAAAAGATGGCTTTTCATGTGGGCAAATCTCCCTGAGACCATTCTGGTGCCAAGAGTCCACCTCCCGATCATGAGAATCATCACAGAGGACGCCCATCAAATAAAAACCAACCTCTGCTTCTCTCCGACCACGCCCTGCCACCTTGAGACAGAAGCCGTATTTCTTAGTTGCCCACAAGACGGCTCATCACTCCATTCCCTTGGAGGCTCCGCCTCCCTTTGGTCGCCTGCAAGCTCCTCAAGAGTCCTCCAGCCCTGGGGAAGCTTCATGGGAGAGATGAGGCTGGGAGGGTCTCCTCAGGAGGAAGGGAGAGGGGAGGCTGTTTCTGAGAGAGAAGCCTTGGATAGGACTTCCTACTGAATGAACCCCTTGGTTTTGGAGACACAGCGGGCAGGACAGGACCCAGGAGAGAAGCAGGTGTTGGATGAGTCCGAGGCAGGAAGAAGGCAGGATTCAGGGGAGATGCCCTAAGGAATAATAAGAGTGCCCCTTTGTTTGGGCTGCAGCCAATACTGTAACTCCTAGAAACCAAGGAATGGTGCGAAAAAGCTAGAACTATCTCCAAATCCTAGCCTTCACACAGAAAAGACTTTAGAGACTAAAAGATACTCTAAATTTTTCAAGCAAATTTGTATGGTAAGAAACAGTTCACACAACTCAATGAACTTAGAAGGTAAATGCAAATTAAAAGTAGGGTAATAACGTGAACTTAGAACAAATCAGCGACAGCACAGAGATTCAGCGGGCTAGGTCCATGACTGGAATAAGCAGACGTGGTATTAAGAGACGGAGCAGAGGAATACGATGGGGCGAGAAGACAGCCAGCCACGTGGAAACCCACAAACTCAAGAGTGAAAGCACACCACACACCCTGAAGTCAGAACATGAATGAAACAGAAAGGGTATCCCAGAGGAAGAGCAGAGAAAACAGTGGAAGTATTTCTCACATAATCCTCTGAGGAGGCCAGAAGCACAATAAACAGATCTGAATTCTTAGACACTTGCTGGAATCCTCCTGAGGTAGAAAAACTTAAAAGTCAGTAAGAAGAGAAGCAGACCAACTAACAGGAAAACGGACAAAAGACTTCAACAGTTATCTCACAACAGTTATTTCACAAGTCACCAATAAGGGACACGAAAAGGTGCCCAACTTGATTAGTCATCTGGGAAGCAGAAATTAAAACCCCCCATGTGGTACACCTTTCATGGTGGCTGAGCTAAAAAAAGCGCTCAGTGTCAAAAGACAGTATGGAGTGCTGGCGATGATGCAGAGCAACCAGAACTCTCATGCGGTTCTGGTGGGGATGCAAGTTGGTACAGTCACCCTATGGCTCAGCAATTCCACCCATCGGCCCAACAGAAATACAAACATATCTCCTCGTCGAGACACAGACAAGGACTTCATGGCATCACTACTCTTAAGAGGCCCGTACTAGACATAACCCAAATGCCCTGCATGGGTGAAGTGGATAAATAACCTATAATGTATTAGTACAATGGAATACTGCAGAGCAATGAGAATGAACCACCTATTGCTACATGTAATAATGTGATGAGTTTTACAATGCTGAAAGAAGCCAGACACAAAAATATATATATACTATTCATATAAGTTCATTATGCACGTACAAAGTTAAAAAAAAAAAAAGTAGGGCTTCCCTGGTGGCGCAGTGGTTGAGAGTCCGCCTGCCGATGCAGGGGACACGGGGTTCGTGTCCCAGTCCGGGAAGATCCCACATGCTGCAGAGCGGCTGGGCCCATGAGCCATGGCCGCTGAGCCTGCGCATCCGGAGCCTGTGCTCCGCAACGGGAGAGGCCACAACAGTGAGAGGCCTGCGTACAGCAAAAAAAAAAAAAGTAAAACTAATCTATAGGGTTAGAAGCTAGCTACTTCCAGGAGTTGCTTTTGGGGAGAAGGGTACAAAAGAGAGCTACTGGAGGCTGCTAACGTTCTGTTCCTTGATTCAGAACATTCATCAACCTGTAGATGCTATAATCAATACACTTTTCCATATGTGTGCTATACTTCAGTAAAAGAATATAGAACTCGGAATAAAACTAACCATGTAACTGAATCAAAAGAAAAATGGCAGGCACTTCCCTGGTGGCGCAGTGGCTAAGAATCCGCCTGCCAATGCAGGGGACACGGGTTCAAGCCCTGGGCCGGGCAGATCCCACATGCCGCGGAGCGACTAAGCCCGTGCGCCACAACTACTGAGCCTGCGCTCTAGAGTCCACGAGCCACAACTACTGAGGCCGTGCACCACAACTACTGAGGCCGTGAGTCACAACTACTGAAGCCCACGCACCCTAGAACCCGCGCACCGCAACCACTGAGCCCAGGTGTCGCTACTACTGAAGCCCGCGCACTTTAGGGCCCACGTGCCACAACTACTGAGCCTGCGTGCTGCTACTGAAGCCCGTGCGCCTAGAGCCCACGCTCCACAACAAGAGAAGCCACCGCGATGCGAAGCCCGCGCACTGCGACGAAGAGCAGCCCCCGCCCGCCGCAGCTGGAGGAAGCTGCGCGTGGCAACGAAGACCCAACACAGCACCCCGCACCAAAAAAAAAAAAAAAAAAAAAAAGACAAACGGCATAGCTACCCAGACCCTTGGATAAAGTCTGTTTAGAAAACTAAATGCACAAGAGAGGCAAAAGAAGACAGAAGTGTATACATGAACATGAGAGACTGGCAGAGCTATATTAAAATAGTGGACAGATCTTAAACACAGGAAAAGTGGTCAGCCTTACTCATAAGATAAATGCAACTTAAAATTACAAGATACCTATTTTTTACCTACACAAGTTTGATAACCTGCTCTGTCGAGTCTCATACATCGAGGTGTAAATAAATAAACTCCTACAGGGAACATCTGGTGAAATCTAGCAAACTTTAAAATATACATCTTTGTCATAGCAATAGTGCTTCTACAAATATGCCTTCAGGAGCACTGACATGGAGTGTATACGAGGTAATTCATGAAAGTTCACTGTAAAGACAAAAGGAACAACTGAAATACTGATCAAGGTATGACTGGTAGGATGCTGGCGACATAAACCATGGCACCTTCATATATCGGCAGCCTACACAGCCTTAAACAGACTGAAGCTACTTACTCTTCATGCCCTTACAGGGATCAGCCTCTAAGATACATTGTTAAATGCTCAAAACAAACTGCAGGAATAGTCTGGGTGTACAGGAAAAAGTAACTTAGTCACCTCTGGGAGGGGGCTTCTGAGGGGCTGGGAAACTTACTTTATACCTTTCATCCTTTTGAGCTCTTTACCTTGTGCATGTATTCATTATAATTATTTTAAAAATAAAGCCTTAAGTTTATAATATATGCTAAAAACAAAAAAAAAAGAACTTTTTAAGTTCTATATTTTTTCCTTATTAATTTTTGTTCCCATCCTTTCATAGAAATGATCTTCCGGGAAATATGAGAAAATGCTAGATACTCTAAATGAATCTAAGACACCCAAGTCAGACAAATATCTTCCAATGTCCTGGGAAGAATTAGCCGGGGAGGTTACTAAACCCAGGGCAGTGATCTTTGAGAAATCAAGGAGAAAAAGGAGACATGCTGGAAACACACAGATATGATGTCTCAATGGAGAAGGTGGACGCTTGAGTTACACACACAGGAGCGGACAGGACAGGGAAGCAACCAAGAGGATGTCAGCAGCAGCTCCCCTTGGCTGGGCGCTTGGCAATGCTGGGAAATCTGCTAGGTGTTGACAGGTGTCTGCTTGTCCCAGCTTCCCCACCACGTGATGGAGGAGGTTATCAGGAGAGGAAACTGAGGCCTGCTGAGTGACTTGCCCCAAGTCCCACAAGTAATGAAGCAGGGGGCCAGGACCCTGGGCAGCGGGTCCCCACCTGGATTCCAGGCCAGACTGCCATGTGAGCGATGCCAGGAATGGAGGGGCTGAATGCAGGGAAGGAACCGGCAGTCGCCAAGAGCTCTCCTAGGCTCACTCGGAGCAGGCAACGTCTGGTGCGTTGCATTTCCTTTTTGACAGGAATACTGGCCTGGAGGATCAGTGCAAGGATGACACGGACATCTCACTGAGTCACCTGACCGCTGCCCCTCCCACTCCAACCAGGTTTCCCAAGAGTTCAAAATAGAGGGTGGAGAAATACGATCTGGGGGACGATGACAAGGGCGATCCATGATTCACCAGCAAAGTCCCGTCCAGCAATTCCTCACCACGGATTTGGATGTGCCTCTCATTTGTAAGTGAGACCTTAAATGACAAAAAGATGGAGCTCTTGCAAACTTTGTCACGCTGGGACTACAGGCCAAGCCAAACCACCTTAGCAGTAATAAATGTGAGGCCCTGAGCCTGGGATGGGCCAAAGGCCACAACAAGCAGGGCAAGCAGGCAGGGCAGACATGCAGCCTTGGGTCATCAGATTTCACAGATCCAAAAATAATAAGAGTAACCAGCAGACTTCTGATTCCGGGAAGACGGTTAGACATACTTTTCCTTATTCCTCTGGCTAAGTACAGCTAAAACCCTGGACTTAGATATAAAAAAATATGCAAAGGCTCTGAAGGGTGGAGAGAAGAGGGCCTGAGGAATGACAAGGCACTGAGTTCTCTCGGGTCTCTGTTTGCCCCTGACATCCTAAACATGGAGCTGAAGAAGCCCAGCCAGAAACACCAAGGAGTACAGAAAGAATTTAAAAGCTCACCAAAAGCCTGCCCCCTCCGGCCATGGCTCCAGGAAAGGGGAGCCTAACGAGGCAGAATCAACAGTGGGAGAGCAGCCAATAACCACTCTACTCCAGGCAAACGGAAACAACTGTGGCCCCCACGCCCACCACGAAGGCAGCAATAAGGCTCCAGCATCGGCCACGTGTTGCCCAGAGAACACCAGGTAGGGACTTTCACCCCTGCCAGCCACATCCCCACAGTGTCAGAGGGTATACAGAGGCAAATTCAACATCAACAGCCATTCAGGAAATGCTGATTAAAATCACAATATGACTATACACCTACGAGAATGGCTGAAAGAAAAAAGTGACACCACCAAATGAAGATGTCCAGAAACTGGCGCATACTGGGGGGAATGTACAGCCGCTCTGAAAAACAGTTCGGCAGTTTCTTTAAAAACCAAACATGAAACTACAAGACAACCCTGGGATTACAACTCTTGGGCATTTCTCCCAAGAAATGAAGACCTATGTTCACACAAAAAACCTGTCCATGAACGTTTATAGCAGCTTTATTGATAAGCACCAAAACCTGGAAACAACCCAGATGTCCTTCAGTGGTAAATGATTAAACTCACAGTGGCACACCCATTCCATGAAACACCACTCTGTATAAAAAGAAACTATCATACACACAGTAACCTGCAGGGATCTCCAAAGAGCTCTGCTGGGTGAAAAAGCCAATCCCGAAAGGTTACATACTACCTGATCCCATTTACAGAACATTCTTGAGATAACAAAATTACAGATATACAGAACAGATTGATGGTTGCCAGGGGATAAGAACGGGAGTGGGTGTGGCTATAAAAGGACAACCAGGGGATCCTTGTGGAGGTGGAAACCTGGATCTTAACAGTACCAATATCAACTTCCTGGCTGTGATATTTTACTTTAGTTTTGCAAGATGTTACCAACGGACGGAACTGGGTAAAGGACACAAAGGATCTCTGTATTATTTCAATTCCATGTGAATCTACAATGATCTCGAACTAAAAGGTTTAATTAAAAATAAGTAACCACAATCAACGTTTTCTAATAACTAATATGTTTAAATTAAATGTTAAGCATTCAGAACAATGCTGTATTTCTTAAGAACAGGGGCACGTGTGGTCTCACTCAGCACTGATTAAAAGTATAATCTTACCTTGCTAAAGTCCTTTATTTGTAGGTGGCACAAACTCATGCAATTCACATCTGATTTGCCAAGGAAATATTATGCGGACACACCCTGGGTACATAATCTCAAAGAAAACGAAATTGGGTCCTCCCCACGTGACATGAGGGTCACAGTGCTCGCTGTTTTCCGGCTGTGACACTTGGGCTGGTAGTCACACCTGCACAAGACAGAGCACCGGAAATGGCAGGACTCGCTTCTGTACACAACAGTGCTTGAGAAATCAGTGAAGCCACACCTTACGTCAGCTGTGAACCTCAGTCCTGCCTGCAAACAGCTCTGTACTTCTGGGGTGGGCCGGCCCCAACGCCCGCAGACAGCAGGTACTCTCCGGGAGCAACCAGAAACACCCTCAAGACAAGCTGCCCCGCCGCTCCAGACCCACAGATCCCACTGCCCACCGGACAGGCCCACGCACACACCAAAACAAGTCCTCCCACCAACTGCCCACCACCCCCGGAGGCCTCAACCTCACCTCCTCTCCCATGCTCAACCCTCATCTGGAGGTTCCAAATTCTTCCTTTCTTCTCAGAAATAAATTCAGTCACTCTTCCGTTCCAACAAACAAACAAGATCCCTGTTCCCCTGGAGCTTACATTCAAATTCAGACAGGAAATAAATACTATAATAAAGAAGTAAATTATATAGCACAGAGAGTAGTACTGGTGATAAAGTCTATGGGGAGAGGAGAGAGACCAGAAGAAGGAGGTCAGGAGACTGAGGTAGGCCTCACTGGAAAAGACTGGAAGGGTGTGGAAGAGAAGAGCCTGAAGCAGGAGCGCGGCCAGTGGCTGGAGCGAGTGAGCCGGGGAGAGAGGTCGCTGGGGAGAGAGGCCGGGCAGCCTGGAGAAGCGACAGGGCCCAGAGTGCCCCGGGGGCACCTGTAAGAGCTCTGGCTTTTAGCCCCAGTGAAATGGGGGCCGTGGAGCTTTTGAGCAGAAGGCTGACATCTGACTTGGGTTTAAAAAGCATCATTCTGGTTGCATTATTGAAAACTGGGCGTAGCAGGTAGGGCAGAAGTCGGGAAACCTTGTGGGAGCGTGCTCAGCAATCCCATCAAGAGATGAAGGGGAGGGGAGAGCGGGACTCTGACGCCTCCTGAAGACAAGCGGTTTCCTGACAGAATGTACAGACAGGAGCCACAAAGACCCCTGGAGCAGCGGGGGAGAGGCCGCCACCCTGGGAGGGGAAGGCTCTGAGCCGGCTCGGCAGCTGGGAGCCGGGGTGGGGGGTGGGGGGCAGCAGTGCAATTCTGGACGTGCTGGGCTTGGGGTGTCTATCCAGATGCTGGGCATGGCCAAGATTTTATCTCATTCATGAGACTTCATCACCTTGCCATCAGCCTGGCTACATTATAAAAGGAAATAACATCACTCACAAGTTACCACTGTTGGCGGGTCGCTTAAAAAATTTAAAGTTTTGCAGAGCAATTTGACAATATCTCATCAAGCTAAAGACGTGCACACCTGGCAATTCTACCCTTAGAAGCACACTCTAAAGAAACTCGTGCTGTGTGCCCAGGAAGACTAGTATAAGACTGTTCCCGGCAGCGCTGTCTGCAAGGCTGAAATCTGGGAAACAAGTCGACGTGGGACACGTCATACACTGGACCCCAATGTAAGCCACAAAAACAACCCTGGAGCATCGTGAGCCTCAACTCACTGTACCTGCGAAAAGTTCTGAGGCTCATGGTCCCACTCCCTGGAAATTCTGATTTAATTCTAGAAATCAGGAATCTGTCATTTTAAACCTTGAACCACTTAACTAAAGATGAATGTATCCACATGGATAAAATTCAGAAACGCAATACTGGGTGAGAAAAAAGCAAGCTGCAGGAGATGTGTAGTGTGACACCATTTATTAGAAGTTTTTAAACTGATTAAACAATACTATGTATTGTTTATACCTACATATATGAGCAGAGAAAGTATAAAAAAGGACGCAAACAAATGATAAACCGCAAACTCAGAATGGGGGTGACCTCAGGGGAGGGAGGGCAGGAAGGGAACGGGATAAGAAAGGGAATATAAAGGACTCCAAGTACATCCATAATGTTTCTTTCTCGGGCTGGGAAGTGTACACAGTTGTTCACTATGTTACTTTTTGAATGCCTGAAATATTTAATAATTTTTTAAAATGTTAAATGTTTTGGCACAAAAATATGCTAAAATATCCAAGCTAGGGCTAGAGACATACACTATGTTTTGTACTTATAGTTTATAGTATTTACACACACACATACAGAGTACGTACAATTTACTGTACTTATGGTTTACAGTATAAATTTATAGTTTGCCTTGTGGTTATAGCTTAGCCCCACAGAAGGGAATTATGTCAGCCTGCAGACAGATTCTGCTGGTAAAACCGGGGAATCTCCAGCAGCCTGAACTTGGCGATCATGCGTTCATTCACTCACCACACAGAACGCCCCCCTCCGGGCACTCGCGTGGCAGTCACACTCCCCGCCCACCTCTGCTGGCTGCCATGCACTTCATAGCAGACACAACTGTTCCTAATTTGCCTCTCAAATTTCTTATCTCAAAGTAGATTTCTGAATCCTAAAAGAGCTGGCTGAGTGTGTGAAAATGAAGTTGATGCTTTATGAAGGGAGAAAGGGGGAGGCGCGCTGGCTGGACGGCTCAGAACAAAGCTTTTAGAGACCAAAAAAAAACCTTCTCTCCCAACACACCCCCTGGTCAACCACTGGGGTGGCAGCTACCAGAAGCTAACATCAAACCCCAGAAAATTCCTTTTTGAGGATTCTCAAAGCACACAGAGACACACATCCTGCTGCTCAAAGGCCAAGCGAGCTCAGTAAGCCCAGTGATAGAATGAGAGGTGTGGAGAGAGGACAGTACAGCACAGCAGTTACAACAGACTGAGCCATCAGAGGGACACTGGGACAGATGCCTTGTCCCTCTAGTCCTCAGCTTCTTAACCTCAGGGTCACGGCCCCGGTGAATGAGAGAGGCCGTTATTGCTGTTCGTGCCTGGAGCTGTCACCTGCTGTCCTCCAGCAGGAAGGCGCTGGTCCGAAGGCCAGCACAGCTCAGGGCATGTGAGGCAACGATGAGAGCAAAAGGCTGGCTCCCCAGCTGCTCCCACAGAGAGACGGCAGTCAAAGCAGACACCTGGGTACAAGAGACACCCAGCAGCCCATGGGGGCATCTGGTCAACACGTGCCTGAAGCGCCATCTGACGCCACTGGGCAAAAATCACCCGCATCTACGGGCAGACTACTTGAGGCTCCGTGGTACTTGGGGATCTGGGTGAAACTTCTCCTGTGACAAAGCTCAGACAACAGGAATTCATCACCGAGAAGCTTATCCGACCTGCAGGCTTTCTACTCGGCCAGGTGGTGACCAAAGAGCATTTCTAGCATGTGGGTGAAGTCACACCACCAAGCCTACGGCTTTAAAAATCCCAGCCTTCTGCTTCCAAGAAATAGAAGACATAAATCAGCCCTCTAGAGGTACTTACAATAACCTACAATTCACTCCACTTACTTCATTCTAAATCCTTATAATTTTAACTTCTTCCCCACGCAGCTTCCCACAGCCTCATCACCCACCATCACCTGGAACTCTTACCTTCCACTCTTCCCTCTTTCAGAACGTTTTCCAACTGCTCAAAATGGATCAGAATTGAAGCGGCCCAGCAAAAACAAAACTCAAGTTTTAAAGCCGATGGGCAAGAACCTGTGGGTCACCAAAGTAGACCAGAGACGCAGAGAAGCCCATCAGCACGGCGCAGTTTAGCCACCGACCCAAAGAGGAGCAAAGGGGCCGTGTCCACACAGGGTTAGGAACCTGGAAACACTCGGCTAAATATAGCTCCCCGGTCCACGGGGCTTGGAAAGGTGGCCAAGAATAAGCATCTGGCACGCTCAGTCATTTCTGTCACTTCCTGTTACTCACGTCCTGCCGTTCCGATGCTGCCCGAAACACTGAGTTCGCCATACACAATCCCCACCTGGAAGCCCCGATATACAAACTATTCACGACAGCTGGGATGTGCGTAGACAAGGGACTTCCTCACACGGTATCATACGAAACACAAAAATAGACACCACCACGCAAACAAGCTCCTGGAGGGCCCTGTGGGAAAGCAGCCCAGGATGCTGGTCCAGACACCCAGGCTCCCCGCCCTGCATCTGCCCTCCAGAGAGGAACCAGGCCTCGACTGCTGATGGGACACCCTCCTCTCTGAAGCTGCACCTCACCTCCAGTCACAGGGCAGCTTTGGGGGCAAAGAGGGGTCCCCACCACCACTGCTACTTGACCTACCCGGGGGCCCAAGGCATTCAGTCAAAGCCAAGCACCCTCTTCCCTGCCCACCTGCCAGCCCTCCTGAGGACACTGGCCACAGGGACTGCAGGACGCCCAGGCAGGGAGCAAAGCCAACTGGGCCACAGGTCAAACTCACATGTAACTTACCAGAAGACAGATTTTTCAAAAGGAACAAAAAGTAAGATGAAGCAAAAAGTAAAAGTTATACCTACAACTGAAATGGGATGACAGTATTTCAAGTTACTCATCTAGTCAACATTTCAACGGTGCTTCATTAGCTTTGAAATGTGTTCAACGTGAGGGAAACCTTGGAGATGAGAGGCGGCCCTGAGCAGGGTGGCAGAGGCAGAGAGCCCCTGGGGGGAGGGGTACCATGGCCCACGAAGGGCACCCAGGTATGGGGGTGGTGCCCCAGAGGCGGGAAACAGGAGACGGCAAGCAGAAGGCAAAATACAAACAAACAAAATCTAACACGCCTCCAATAGCAAAACGCTAGAAACAGCCTAGATCTCCAAAAACTGGGGAGTGGTGAAATACATAAATAATGACATGTTTCATACGGTGGGATACCATTTAGCCAATTTTAAAAAGGGCGACGACAGTGCACATTTATGTACAGAGATGTTCATAAGATAATAAATTTTAAAAGCAGGCTACAAATTAGTATGCATAATTGGTCCGATTTTTTGTAAAAACTGAAGTGTATGTACTGATATTCACAGGAAAATGCCTAAATCTATGTCTATATCAGGGTCTCTGAACCCCAGCACTACTGACCCTCTGGGCCCAATAATTCTTTGTTGCAGGGACTGTCCCCCCCAGCACTGGAGGATGCTGAACAGCATCCTTGAACACGCCAGTAGCATGCCCTCAACAACCCCCTCACCTAGGTGTCACACGCCACAACGTCTCCAACTGCCAAATGTCCTTCTGTGGGCGAACCTCACCTCCCCACTCCTTAGTCCCGCCCATGTTTGAGAACCACAGGGCTCTACAACAGTGTTTGCATCTATGATCTCAGTGATAAGACTACTGAGTGTTTATTGTTCATTTTGGTTATGTGTGCTTAATTATTTATAAGGAATGGGCTATTTGTATAAAAAACCGAATAAAAGAACAATCTGAGCACTGGTAAAACATTACAGGTGTTTTTGCTATAATGTAAAATTTGAGTTGCTGAAAATCCTCACATTCTACAAAAGTGCACAATAAAAATTTTAAGCCTCGTGGGAAAGGATGAGCTGGAGCAGACCACTCAAAACCTAGGCAATGCTGTAGCCAAGCGTTAACAGAACAAGAATCTTAATAAAAACACTAGTACTGTACAAACTTTAAAGTACATAAGGAAATACTACAGTAAATATAGAACTTTACTTTTGAAAAAAATGAAGGAGCTTCATGGATGGAAGCTGCTGCAGCTGAGTTACAGATCAGAGACAGGCAAAGCGCACAGAGACCAAGACTCAATAAGCAAGTTGCAGGCAGAGCCTGCAGGCCTCGAGGGCAGGGCTGTGCTCCTCCCTGGCTGGCCGTGCTGGGTCAGGACACTTTTTGTTACGGAAACACACCACAGCAGAAAGGACTTTAACTGCATCTCCCTCTTGGTTACTGCACAAAATGAACGATTAGCTCAAACACCTAGAATTATTATTATCCCAGTGATAATGAACTCTAAACCAAAGTACCCTGGCAGTGGGTCCTGAAGGGATGTGAGGACGGAGGGAGTAGAATGGGAGTGCCTTGGCAATCTAATCTAGAGGCCACCATGCTGTCACAATTTATCTGTTTTCCTCTGGGATTATTTGATGATAAATCTGCATATACCCAGGTGTATCCACAGTAACCGTACAGTTAACAACTATCAAGGGAAGGGGAGGGGAGGGGAGGGGAGGGGAGGGGAGGGGAGGAGACGCATAGCAACCTCTATAGTCCAAGGTCTGCCTGCCATGCACTTTTCTGATCACTGAAGGTCAAGCTGATTAGGCAGTCAGACTTCCAAGAGCAAAGTGGCCTGAGGTAAGAACACCTGCATCTGCTGACTCGCCAGGTGTCCGTCCCTGGGACAAAGTCTTGTGCACATCTTTACTGATGACCTGATCTCAGGCTGTTTGTTAAGTAAACCACAGACTAGCTACCAGGCAGCATGCCATGCCGCCAGAAACAAACAAAACACCGAAGGAAAAAACAAGGTTTACAAAGAATTTATTAAAGGGCATGTTTATATTACACTTCTGTGTTTAAAATATATATATTTCAAGGAAGGGACACACATAGGCTGGAAAACTGGAAGTTGACACCTCAGGTTTTTTTCTTTTCCTTCTGGTTTTCTGTATCTTCCAAAATGTCTACAGTAAGGGGTATTTTTAAATTATCTATGTTTCTTTTTTTCCTACAAAATCAACATCTGGGACAAAAACTACTAGTTGCCTACACAACTAGCATTTTCCCTTCTTCCTCATGAACTGACCTTGCTGTTCCTGATGGCCCCTAGCTCGGCCTAGCTGACAGAGCACGTTCCACCGCCCCTGACCTAGGGACACAAAAGAGGTACACAAGCTGACGTGCTGGGGCTGGTGGGGGGACCTCCCAGGAAAGCTCTTTGAGAGGATGACACAGTGGCAGCCTCTGCCCACCCGCTCCTTGCGGCCCCTGCTCCTGGCATTTGGCCCCCGGGAGGGGCCCTGAGACCCTGCCGACTGTGGGGCTCCAGACTGGCTAAGCCTGCTGGGCCCTAGTCTTTTCAAGGAGAAAAAAACAAACCTCTGCCGTATTTAAACCACTGTCACCTGGGTTTTCTGTTAAACACCCCAGACCTAAACTGAATTAAGACTACCATCTCTATCATCACACAGAGAAGAAAACCATGGCACAGAGACTGAGCCTTCTTCACGCTCCAGGTAAAGAACTTGATTTACTTCGTTACATGAGAACTGAAAACTGTCCACTCAAATGGCAGCAGCACCAAGGGAGCCTGATTTAACAGAGTAACAGTAAGGCTGAAATAATGACACCACAAATCAAATCTGACGACTTCCATCAGGGCTGGGCAAACTTTGGCCTGCCACCTGTTCTTGAAATAAAGTTTTATTAGAACACAGCCACACCTGTTCATTTATGTACTGTCTCTGGCTGCTGCAGACAGCCACAAAGACCCAACAGCCGCCAAGGCCTGAAATGCCTGGCCCTTTAGAGAACTTTGCTGCTGACCTCTGATATACGTCATTCCATACATCTTAGGAGGAACATAAAGAGAATTTGCTATATATAAGAGAGATAAATAACAAGGACCTACTGTATAGCACAGGGGACTATATTGAATATCCTGTAACAACCTACAATGGAAAAGAATCTGAAAAAGAATGGATATATGTCAATATGTATAACTGAATCACTTTGCTGTACACCTGAAACTAACACAACACTGTAAATCAACTACACTTCAATTCAAAACTGTTTAAAAAAAAAAAAGAATTTGATGTGAAGGTGTTAAATGCAATTTGCTGCATAAAAGATGGAATTTGCACCTTGTCCCTTTTCTGACTCTGGTTCCTCTAAGGAGGGGGTCTCTGCTCTGTTCCCAGAGGAATCCCTGAGTGCCTGGCAGATAGTATGCACTCAATAAATAATGACGGAATGGAACACTTGCCCTTAACATGAAGGGTCACCTCTGAAAACTGTGTTCATATGCTCACACTTACTAAGCAATGTAGGATGAAAAACCTTACAAAGTGAAAACTACCACAACAATATATACTTCTGCAAATCTCCCCTAACACCCCCTCCCCCATTTTATCTGGACTATTTCAATGTAGTTTACCCAGTGGGTTGAGGATTCCCAGGTTCTCTGACCTTACTGTGACTCACTCTGGGAGATAAAAGGTCTGGGAAAATGACCACATCTCACGCTGAGGTCACACTGCTACATACGTGAGGATGCTCTCAAGTTTTGATCCCAGCAAAGGACTAGGCCAGCAGGAGAAGAAACCGAGGTGTGGGTCCTTTCAGCCCCTCCCCAGTCCCCTTGGGTGGGGACCCTGGCAGTGAGATGGCCTCACCACCACCACCCCCAGGCAATGAAAGGGGTGGTAACCCCTCCTCTCAGAACTGATTCTAAGGAAAATGTCTTCAGACATGTTACCACTGCATTAAAAAAGTAAACACCACAACGTGAAGGTTTCCAATTTGATGGTATGAAGCAAAGCTGGAGGAGGAGACGAGGTGAGGACGGCTGGACCCGAGCTGCTTCGCGCACAGCTCACAGCCATCACGTGGTCCTGCTTGGGTTCAGCCGGAAGGTGAGGTCACAGACTTGCACAAGTGCCCGTGACGGGACAACCATCTGTTCTAACCCCATGTCACACACTAGGCGACGGATGCCCAGAGAGGGAAGGTTGCTCCCCAAGGCCACACAGCTTGTAGGAGGCAGAGCCAGGACCAGAAGAAGATGGCCAACACGTGTCCAGGGCACATCGTGGCCTGTGGAGCTCCCTCCTGGAGGGATGAAGTGCCCACCGACCTTGGGGTTCAGGGGAGCTGTGCCGGCTGGCACGTGGATGCGGCACTCTAACTAACACGGCAGGCCGTGTCCTTCAAATCTAGACCCAGGATGGAGACAGGACCCTGAGAAGCACAGCCCTTGTTCTCAGCTCCCAGTTCTGCCAAGGGAGCCCCGGTTCCCACACCCAACCTCTGTAGCTGCACTGTAGGCGCACAAAGACCCAGACCCTAAGATGCAAAGGGGGGAGTGAGCACTAGACCCCCTTCCAGTGCCAGGACCTGAATGGAGTACACAGCCACAGCGCTCATGTCCTCTCAGAGATGCCCAGTCCAGACTACCTGCTCTCTCTCACTCCCTGACTAATGTACTCAGTCCAGGGCTGTCACTAGTAAGCAGCCCAGGACAGGGCATCTCAGACCCATCCCAGCCAGGCAGGTAGGTCACAGGCAAGGTGACTTTCAGGATAATCCCCCCTCACCTACAACCACTCCCCCTCAACTTTAGACAGTTTACCCCTTTCCTCTGACCAAGCTTCCTATATTCCTCTGGTATTTCAAGTATATTTCAAAAATGAAAAGAAGTAATTCCAACCACAGGATTCAACATTTAAAAAAAAAAAAAAAACCCAAGACAGAAAAAGGTTGAAGATATTTCTTCCCTCGGCAAGCCCTGACTCAGAGGGTCTGTCTACCAGAGCTGTGGACACATCCCCATGTATCTGGACAGCTGCAGTGGAAGCGCAAGGCATGCGGTCAGCCGAGGCCAGCTGGCCTGACTCAGGAGCCACCTCCCCTTGTCATGACACAGCTATGACACAGTCCCATGTGGATGGAGGAGCGAGAAGTTTCACAGAGATGCCGAGGGATGGAGACACAGCAACAACAAACCAATCAACCCAACAAATATTTCTAGAACGCCTACTTTGTGCCAGCATGTCTCAGGGTGCTAGAATGGAGAGAGTCAGCAAGCCCCTCTCCCTCCAACAGAGAGAAATTGGAGGGGAAAAGGAGTACGTAAAATGTCAATGTAGACAAGAAACAAAAAACCTGAGGAGCCTATATCCATTTAAAAATTTAATTTATTATCAAAAATTTCAAAAGGTATTATCGAAAACCTTCCCAAATAGAGAGATCCACACCTAGTTTCACTGGTAAGTTTAGCAAAAATTTAAGAAAGAAGTAACATCAAACTGTATCAGAAAACAGAGGGAGGAACAATGATCCTCCTTGTTTTATAATACTAGCTTACATGTTTTATAAAGCCAGCTTACTCTAAGTGCCAAAACCTGACAAAAACAAAAAGATTACAGATCAGTATCTCTCACAGATAGAGATGCAAAAACCCCTAACAAAATAACAGCAAACTGAATCCAATAATAAGTAAAAGGATAATACATCATGAGGAAACAGGGTTTATGCCAGGAATGCGAGGTTGGTTTAACGTTGGAAAATCAGTCAATTTCATTTCTCCTTTTAACATAATAAAGGAGAAAATCCATATGATCACTTCAACAGATACCAGAAAAGCATCTGATGAAATTCAACACCCATTCATAACAAATATTCTCAACAAACAGGAAAATCCTCAAAGTGATAGAGGCTACGTAAAAAAGCCTACAGCTAACATCATACTTAACAGTGAAGAGCTTAACTGTTTCCTGTTAAGACTCAAAGAAATGAAAGGATTTCTGCTTTCACTCCTTCTATTCAACATTGCACTGGCAGTCCAAGCTTTTGCAATGAGACAAGAAAAAGAAATATAAGGCATTTGGGTCAGAAGGACATAAAGCTGTCCCTACTTTGCAGATGATATGACTGCTTACATAGAAATTTCTGGGGAATCTACAACAACTACTAGAACTATGAAGTTATTTTCCAAGACCACAAAAGCCATTGTTTGCAGCAAACAATTGGAAAATATTTCTATTTAATTTATTTAATAGGCACAAAATACAAACTACACAGAAATTAATCTAAGAAAAGACATTAAATATATCTGAAAGGGCTTCCCTGTGGTGCAGTGGTTGAGAGTCCGCCTGCCAATGCAGGGGACACGGGTTCGCACCCCGGTCCGGGAAGATCCCACATGCTGCGGAGTGGCTGGGCCCGTGAGCCATGGCCACTGAGCCTGTGCGTCCGGAGCCTGTGCTCCGCAATGAGAGAGGCCACAACAGTGAGAGGCCCACGTACCGCAAAAAAAAAAAAAAAAAAAGATATCTGAAAACTACAAAACTACTACTGAAAACTACAAAACTTTGCTGGGAGAAATTAAAGAAGACCTAAATAAATACAGAGATATATCATGTTCATGGGAAAACCCAATGTTATTTACACATCAATTCCCTCCAAACTGATTTATAGATTCAATGCAACCTCAGTCAAGATTCCAGCAGGCCCTTTTTAAATAGGAACTGACCAATTAATTTTTATTTACATAAAAATGCGAAGGGTTTTGAATAACCAAAGCAATTTTAAGAAAGAAAAACAGAGTTAAGAGGGCTTGAGTCTGATTTCAACACTTACTGTAAAGTAACAGTAATCAAGAAAGTGTGGAGTTAGGATAGGGGCAGACATAGATCAACGGAACAGAATAGAAAGCCTGGAGATAGATTTACAAATATATGGTCAACTGACTTGTGACAAAGGTGTCAAAGTAATTCAATGTGGAAAGGAAAGTCTCTTCAACAAATGCTGCTGGAACAACTGAACATCCATATGGGGGAAAAAAAATGAACATCACTCTTACCTCACATTATACATAAAATTTAACCATAATCCTAACTGTAAAACCTAAAACTGCAAAGCTTCTAGAAGAAAAATCTTTGCAATGCTGAGGTAGAAAGGGTTTCTTGGATAGAACACAAATTTCACCAAAGACTCCATTCTTCTACAAATGCCATTAAGAAAAAGGCAAGCCAGAACAAGAAAAACATTCATAACACATATATCACAGACCAATATCCAGAATATATAAAGAGCTCTTACAACTCAATAATAAGACAAACAAGTCAGTACAAAAATGGACAGATGATTCTACCATATGCTTCACAGAAGAAGACATACAAATAGTCTATAAGTACATGAAAAGATGCTGACATCATTTGTCATCGGGGAATGGAAATTAAAACCACAATGAGACACTACTATATATCTATTAGGACATGTAAAATAAAAAGATAAAATAAAAAGACTGACCACACCAAGTACTGGTGAGGATGTGGAAAACTGGAACTTTCATGCACTATTGGTGAGAATGTAAACTTCCAAGCACTCTGCAAAACAGCTGAGCAGTTTCTTGAAAAGTTAAACATAGCGCCTACTATATGACCCAGCAATTCTGCCAGTAAGTTTTTACCCAAGGGAAATGAAAACATATGTCCACACAAAGACGTGTATACGAATGTTCGTGGCAGCTTTGTCTGCATTAGCTCCAAACTGGGAACTCCTTGAATGGCCGCCACAGGTAAATGGATCAACAAATTGGGGAAAAAAAACAAATTACTGATACACCCAAAATGGAAAACTTCAAAATCATTATGCTACGCCAAAGAAGCCAGACATAAAAAAGAAAAAGGACACACTACCGTTATTCAATTTATACAGAATTCTAAAATATGCAAACTAATCTACAAAGACAGAAAAGAGATCCTTGTTTGCCTGAGGAGGGATATGGAGAGAGAATGGATTACAAGGAAATTTTCAGGGGGATGGAAATGTTTGTTATTCTGACTGTGGCGACAGTTTCAATAGGTATGTGTGTGTGTGCGTGCACATGCGTGTGTGTGTGTGTGAGAGAGAAACTCATAAAGCTGTAACAGTGCAGTTCATTGTACAGCAATTAGGCCTCAAGTAAGCTATAAAAATATTTTTAATGCTAATATATCTTAGTGCACTAGAATATTCTTTAAATTACAGGGTTGAACCTTTCTCTAAATGACTAGATGACCAGAGGGTTTATCATCAAAGCCAGGAAATTTCTGCAAGTGGGTGCTAAAAATAATTGACAAGTGTTAACTCATCTACAACAGGGTGTATAAACTGGCAGTGCCCAGGAAAGCCAGCACTTACAGCTTTGGGAACAACAAATACCTAATCTATTCCTTGGTGTGATTAGATACCTCTTGCATACAGCAAACCATAAAGTTCATTCCTCAGAAGACAGAGAGCCAAGCTGGCAACAGCCTCAAAGGTCAGCTATCCTGGACCCTTATTTCCCAGGTCAAGGAAGCAGCCCTGGTTTTCAGTGTCAGGGACAGGACAGACGCCAAGGCTCCTGCCTCAAGGTCAGTGTCCCTTCAGCCCCTCCAAGGATAAGGGGGGAGCCACCCCCACTCCTAACTATTTTCCAAATGTCTAATTACTCTGATTCACTATCGTTAGACCTTTGCAGACTGAGAACAATTAGGAAACAGAGAAGACAGGGCCCTGACACTAACCGGCTTTTCTGGATGGAGGTGAGCCTGGGCGCACCCAGAGCGGCTGGGCGCAGGGGAGCTCCCGGCCTTACCTGAGCACCTCTGCACCCGGCTGAGTCTTGAGGTTTAGCTAAACATCCTGTAAGAACTAATACAACAGCTCGGGATCACATGTTTCTTTTTGAGTCTACATTGCAAACTAAGTGCTTCAGCTGTGGAGGAGGAGGGATTATTAAGTCAAAAAACAGCACAGTCTCCCCACCAGCAAGCAGGGAATTATCTTAACTTGATAACAAGTTGTTTCAAGAAAATAAAAAGATCCCACCACTCTATGCACTCTGAAATACCAGATTATTCTGGAACAGAAAAGCAGGATTTTTTTTTAAAACGTAATACCCTACAGAGTGACACCATTTTCCTAACTTTCAAGGAAAAAACCAGAGAGGACACGGCTCATCATATCCTTGGGACATTTACCAAGTATTTATGAAACCTGGACATTTATCTGAACATTTACCAAAGAACACTGGGTCAAGAATGGCTAAATTGGGCTTCCCTGGTGGCGCAGTGTTTGAGAGTCCGCCTGCCGATGCAGGGGACATGGATTCGTGCCCCGGTCTGGGAAGATCCCAAGTGCCACGGAGCAGCTGGGCCCGTGAGCCATGGCCGCTGAGCCTGCGCGTCCGGAGCCTGTGCTCCACAACGGGAGAGGCCCGCGTACCGCACAAAAAAAAAAAAAAAAGAATGGCTAAAATTATTCATTTCCTGGACACCCCAAGAAAAACTGAATCAAATCTATGTTTCTCCACTGTTTCTTCTCTCAAAGAACTTTACAAAATTACTATAGTCAAACTACAGTCTCTCAACTGTCCTTTTTTGTTTCCTCTATCACTTGTAAATAAAGACAATCAGAAGCGTTAACAATTAACACACACATATATACACATGCATACACACCACACAACACATACACACACACACCCCAACAGTATTGTGAAAATGGCTTCAATTTCATAAACGCAACCCCCTACTCAAAAATAACACACAGCCCTGACAAGTAACAGCGTCCTCCCGCACCCCAATTCTAAATATACTTAACAGACACCACAACTAGTTCCACCGCTCACCAGCCAGGCTGCCAGAAGACAGTGTTCTCTCTCTCTGCCTGCTTGGAACGACTGTAAGAACCAAATGCTAAGCCCTCACGTGGAGTACACGGCTCTTTGGACCATCTGTGTCACAGAGCAGGTGCTGCCTTCAGCAAAACCCCACACTTAGCAAACACACAGCCACCAATTTGGCTCAAAGCCTGCTTCTTCCCGCTTCTTGAAACTGAGAACACAGAGTGGATTATAAAGCATGGAATTCACTGGATTAACTTCCTCCTGCAGCTGCTCTCCTAGTCCTGCTCCACTGTCCAAGGGGTGTTTTAACAATCAGAGCATTTAATTCACTAAGCACCTACTACGTGCCAGGTGCTTGCCCCTCCCCTCCCCAGGTGTGAGATAGTACTGCCCCGACTTTTCCAATAGGAGAATGAAGCTACAGGTATAAGAAGCTGAGATCCCACAGCTGACGGCTGACACAGCCAGGACATAAGGTCAGGCTCTCCTGGAGCTCTGAGCTTGGGGAGGGACCAGGCGGTGCGCTCAGGCGGCAGGAGCCGCTATCCTAACATGGGGCTTCCCGTCTGGCACAGCTTCTATACAAGGACTTACGGGACAGCCTCAACCCACAAGTACAACCCTCCCCATCCCAGATCCAGGCCGGCAGTCACAGAAATTGGGAAGAGTTTTTTCCATGCAAGGAAACTTGCCAATTATATATATAGCTTTTCCTCTCTCTGAGCCAAAGTGACTGGTGTAGGGGTTTTGCCCAGGAAATATCTGAGCTCCAAACAAGCTGAAAAGGAAAACTGATGTTGAAATCTGGATAAAGGTCATGGTTGCTCACCAAAGGAGCGGCGCCTGACCACCCCACAGGCTGACATCTGCTGGAAACAGCTGAGAAACTCAGGTCCATGGTTTCACCTCATGCAGGCCTACAAAGGGACTCTCATTCATTGAACAAACTTGAATGCCAAATAGGTAAGATTTCAAACAACTAAAAATACTACATAAATCCATCATATATTGTAGCTTCGTTTTTATTTAGAGTTATCAGGCTATAACTAATAGAAACAGGAAAAATAAAATATAAGGGAAAACCAAATGTGATTTATAATAAGCAAATTAAACAAAGATACCTTATATTTTTAATTACATTTGTGTTTCCTTTATATTTTATTTTTCCTCTTTTTATTAGTTATTTGCCTGATAATTCTTAAGGGCAATAATTCTTTCCTGATACCTACTCTTCAGTTGCAGATGCTATTTTTAACACTGCCAAGAAAATTAATCTCATCTGAAATCCTTTGGAATTTCTACAAATCAGAATAACTGCTAAGTGTTAGCAAGTTGACCCCTATTACTTTCCTACTAGTAGTGATAACTGGTAGTGGAGATAAAAACTAGGAAACATTCAGAGGGCACTTTTTTGCCAACCCAATGACCAATGAGATGGAGTCTAGTATTATCCCCATTTCACAGATGAGAAAACTCTTAGATGAAGTATCTTGCCCTAAGTCATAGAGCTAAAAAAAGAAGACCACCTTTATAATGTACCACACAAAACTTCTGGATACCATAAAACATTTCAACAATAGTACTGGGAGGAAAGGAAGTAATAAATACAGACATGAAAAATCACTCCTCTCTATGTATGGCATGGTTATTCTGACATGGTCATTTCAGGGCAACCATCAGGATGATGCTATGAGCGAAGCCTGCTAGATCCCTATGCCAATGGCCATACGCTGTAGTCATCTGACTAACAGAAGTGCTAAGTCATTTTTGGGAAACCACACAAAATTTCAATATGGAATTTTGCAGAAAAGCCACCCTCTAAACATGTATATCCTAAATGTAATTCTCATTCAATTTCTACTGAAATTATACTGAAACTTGGAATGTCTTTTTTGTGCCATGGACCCCTTTTGGCAGTCTAGTGAAGCCTATGGACCCTCTCAGAATGTCTCTAAATGCAGAAAATGAAGTACCATTGCAATGAAAATCAGTTTTAATAAACTATAGTCAAACCCACTGACCCCTTGTGGGGAAGAAGGTCCATGAACCTAGATAAAAAAACCTCTGCCAGGCAACACCCTTTCTTTTCTCCTCCCTCTCCCCCACCTCCCAAAAAGAGATAAGGGGGACACTGGCACTCTAGCAGTCATCTTGAACCAGGAGAATCAAATTCTGGAGGGACCCAGATGACCCTGTAGAACTGCCATACTGATCAAGGACTGCCTACTTCTGTATAGAAAAATAAAACTTTACATGTTCACACCATTTTTATTTTGACAACTATTTTTTACAAGCAGATGTAGGGGGTTGAAAGATGGCCTGCAAAAAAATATACCTGTGTTCTAATCCCCAGAACCTGTGAATATGAGCTTATTTGGAAAAAGTCTTTGTAAACATAATTAAGGATCTTAGGATGCAATCATCCTGGATTATCTGGGTGGCCCTAAATCCAATGACAAGTGTCCTTATAAGAGACAAAAGAAAGGACACAGGGGAAGGAGGAGAAAGTCCTGCAAAGATGGAGGCAGAGATGGGGGTGATGCAGCCACAAGCCAAGGAGTGCCTGGAGCCACCAGAAGCTGGAAGAGGCATGGGATGGAATCTCCCCTAAGACCTCGGTTGGGAGCGCAGGCCTGCCAACACCTTGATTTCAGACTTCTGGCCTCCAGAAATGTGAGAGAATACATTTCTGTTGTTCTAAGCCATATGGTAATTTGTCATGGCAGCCCCAGGAAACTAATTTAGCAGCCAAACCTATTTCTAATATACACACCTTTATGATATTCTAAACATTAAATACTAAAAATTAAATGTAAACTCCCTTTCAGGTATGCAATGCTGTATATGGCATTATGCAGAAACAGCTCTCTAAACACGTATATCCTAAATTTTTTTTTTTTTTTTTTTTTTTTGCGGTACGCAGGCCTCTCACTGTTGTGGCCTCTCCCGTTGCGGAGCACAGGCTCTGGACGCGCAGGCCCAGCGGCCATGGCTCACGGGCCCAGCCGCTCCGCGGCATGTGGGATCTTCCCGGACCGCAGCACGAACCCGTGTCCCCTGCATCGGCAGGCGGACTCAACCACTGCGCCACCAGGGAAGCCATATATCCTAAATTTAATTCTCATTCAGTGTATACGGAAAACTCTCTATTTTCAATCCCCATTATTTGGCCAATCCATTTTCCTGAAATTTAAGAATAAACCGAGGGCCTGTCCTTGCCTCCACTCTATTCTTATATCATGCCACTAAGCGTTCGCTTCTTGGTTCCTGCCCTCTGCCCAAGCTCCTTCCGCCCCCTCCCAACCACTCTTCACCCCTCACGCCAGCATGTTCTCGACTCCTCCACTGCCCTTCTCCAGGCTGCACTGCCTGCAGAGCAGATGTTCCAACTTTCTGCTCACGTTTCTTCCTCCACCAGCTCGGTCACTGACACCAGGGTCTCTTGAGCTGTCTGTCCACTTCCTCATCATGAAACCCAGCCCAGCCTCCTCCTTTCCTTTACTACAGGTACATGGCACACTCACCAGAGATTCTGGGGGTATAGTATACGTTAAAGTTCCAGTTGTGACCCATCTAAAATAATGTGAAGTAAGCAGAAGCTGAAATTCAGAAGTCCTCATGCTCAGAAATGAAGCTGTAAACCAGAACCACGCAGAGCTGAAGGAAGTTTTATCTTCTCAACCTCAAGTCAGGCGACAGAGGTGAGAAAGGCCCCACGACCGAGCAAAGGCCACCCTCAGGAAAACCTGCACCCTCTCCTGAGCAAAGGAACCCAGCACGGGAGCTACTCTGCAGGGAGAGACCACACTCATTTTCCCAAATGTCCCTCCTGTGACCTAAGACGCTTGTGCTAGCATTATCTGCAACAGGAAAACTGAAAACACTCTAAGTCCCTAATACTGCAGGAGTAAATGAAGTTTAACTGATCAGCTATGACTCATCTACATGATGAAATACCCACAACTAGAGAGGTGGTCATTATAGAGGCTCACAATGTGGGAACATTTATACGATGAAATAATAAATAAAGCCAAAATATAAAACTATACATATGTTGATGTATATAAAACATATGCAAAACTTAATGTCTGCCTATGAAAAAGTCTTAAGGGAACATGAAAAAAGAAAACAGCTGCTGAGCTACTGCAGGATCTTCATTTTTTCCACTTTAAATTTCCTTTAAAATCATTATCACAATTCAAACACTTTAAGAACTACGTTAATAAGCTGTCTGCACACTGTTGGTCTGTCAGTGACTGGGAGCTCCTAGGTGCTATTCCTGGAACGCATCTGACGTGCGGGCTCACCCATGCCATCTCTATAAGAGGCCTGTCCCCCAGGTCCCGCTCACACATCCCCTTCTCAGCAGAAGTTTCCACTCCCCAGGCTGACTGAGACACTTCTTTCTCCTCTCTCTCACGGCCTTTTGCACCTTCCTCTGCATTACACCTGTCACAGGGTCCAATCATGATTTCTGTTCACGTCTAACAGCCCGTAAGAAGTCTCTAGGCACAGGGAACGCATCTTCCACCTCCGTCCACCTCCGTCCACCCCCGGACACCTAACGGAGCTTGCCACAGCAGGGACTTCTTTCCCTTTGAAAGAAGGGAAGATGAGTCTTTCTAAAACATGCATCTTTTCCAACTGATCTCTACATGATTTCAGAAATAAGGTTGCCAGGGTAAAGTCTTACTTGTCAAATTATTCCTATATTCTCCAGCGGTAAGCAAGAAGCTTTCAAGCTGTCAAACCTGGAAATGCACACAGAGCAAAGGTGCCAGCCCCTGCCGAAGCTACTCACCAGAATCCAGAAGCACGCAGCTCCAGGGAGCTCCTAGGTCCTGCTCACTCCCAGTAACAAAAAGGGGCCCGGCCCACAGGACCATCTACAATAATGGACGTCTGTTCCACTGGGCTTCACAAAGGAGCAACAATTCTCTGAACAGAAAGTGGCAGCAGAACCGACTTCCTGGCTCCCGCTCGCTCGCACAGCTGGCACGTGCCCTGCACTGGGACGGCAAGCTGTGAAAGAGAACCCCTGACCTCAAATCAAGACGCAGAAGGTGAGACCACGTGCCCAGATTACTAAGGAGGCTGCACTCAGCACTGCAGGAGTGTGGGTCCCAAATGTGGCTGCACCTCGAAATCGAGGAGAGCTTTGAAAAATCACCCATTTGTAAATCAGCAGCAGAATCTCTGGGGATGGTGCCAGGAACCCTTTTTTTAAGTTCTAAAGGGTGATCAGGCATAGCCAAGGCTGGGAGCCACCGCCCTGAGGGAGAAGGAGGCAGAGGGTTCTTCCCTTCTGACCACAGCATAAATAGGAAGGTCTTAGGGAACAGGGTGTTTTCACCCTACCTTTGAGGAACGGACCAGGTTGACAGGGAGAGTTTGTGGAGAGGGCCTCAGACCGAGAGGCCCCGCAGAGACCACGGCCAGCAGGCGACCGTGCACAGGGCATTTGTTCCCTGCAAAAAGAGCAGGCTGGACTGGAGCAGGTCCGTGTCGGGGAGAGGCTGGGAGGGTCAGAGAGCGCCAGATCCCCTGGATGGCATTAGATAAGAAACGAGGAGGCACTCGAGGACTTACAGTGCTTTTAAAAATGGGCAGAAGATGCCTCTTTTTAATGGTTTTATATTCAGGTATATTCCAGTAAAACTCGTCTTTCCTCTTCAAGGTCCAACTCCACTGCAGCTGCTCCTATGGCCCGGGTAGGAGTGAACAGACTGCTCCAGGCCAGTGAAATCTGGAGTGATCGCAGGACGATCCATTTAAGAAACACAAGTATACCAAATCAAAGAAAACTTTCTAATTAAGACCAATGACACAGTAAATTAATTTGGTCCATTGCTTTCCATCATTAACTCATCGAATACTCACTTGTTATAGTAAGTGCCTATAATCGAATTGTCATTAATAGCAACCACTTTCATCACGCCTACATTACATTAATTCATTTAACCCTTCCAACAGCCCACAAGCAGGTACTATTATTATCCCTACTCCTCAGATGAGGAAACTGAGGCTCAGAGCCGTGTGTGATTTGCCCAAGGTCACTCAGCCGGTGAGAGGCCAAGCTGAGACTCACGCCCTGGCTTCCCAGTCCTTGCCTGTGCACCCTGCTTCTGTGCAAGGCCCTGTGCGGGCACTTTCAGAGATAAAGAAAGAACCATAACCCAGCCCTGCTGTCTAGGCTCTTACACCTGAGTGAGGAAACACAGATCCTGAACATTCAAAGACAGAGTCCCTGACTCCTCTGGGAAACCCGAAATTTGGAAATTCCACATAGCACGTAACTTCCCCCATAAATGAAGCAAAATGTAACTGACCATGTCACAGCAAACACACAGGTGGAACCCTCAGGCTCCTTGCTTCCTTCTCCACAGCGCTGGGCCTGGCTCTCCCCTGAGGGCAGCCTCCGTCCCTGCCCAACTCTGACCGTGTGGGGGCCCAGAGCCCCACCCAGGGGGGTCGTGAGCTCCCACCAGCCCCAGGATTCAGAGGTGTTGCCTCGGCCAAACCAGCGAGCCGTGCGTGGTGCTGGTGTGGCCGCAGGTGCCCGGGGCGTCCCTGACTGAGGTGAGGGGCTTGGGGAAACATACTATCCTCTCTGAGAGGCAACGCAGGCTGGGAGACTGTGAGCCCGGCACGCTCCAGGCTCCTTGCCCTCGCGGGGACACGGCTGGGGCTCGGCGCTCAACCTGTTCCCCAGCGTCCATCAGGAACACCCGTGTCCACCTCAGATGACGCATCTCTTTATCCTACTCGTTGTGAATATCTTCACTAAATTGAATTTGGCTCTGATTCTGCCTCCCTCAAAAGGGACAGAGCCTCTGACACCAGCCACCATGAAGTCAGTGTCTGGGGTGAAATTTCTAAAAATGGAAGCGGCCAGCAACACACCCTGGTAAAGGGAGAAAGTACAGAGCTGCCAGAGGCTTGTCCTGTGCAATGTAACCGTGATATGTGCAGAGCTGCTTTCTAGGAAGCGTCTAGAAGCATCTCTCATTGACTGCTCAATACCCGTTTTTTTTCAGTGCTGTTCCTGAATCATGCACAACAAAGAGCAGCGCTGCTAACAAAGAGAACAGTGTTTAACCAAACTGCCTGCAAGGCCCTGTCCCCGCTCTACCTCCCTCACCTGCCACAGAAAAGGCCACCTGTCCAACCTCACACCCATTCTGGCCACCTCTTCCCTGCAGATCTATTCTCCAGCAGCTGCCATAATAAAAACCCACAGGCTTTAAAAATCTTCCCAATACATATGGCAAGAAGGTCCAAACTCCCCACAGCCTGGAAAGCACTTCCCCTCTGCCCTCTGCCCATCTCGCCACCCTCACACATGCTCCACTCCCTCTGACAGGAACCACTTCAACCCCAGACACCTGGCATTGCTGGCCACAGCCCCCCTCAGCCTCAGGTCTCTGCACGTCTCTCCCGGCCGCATCGCGGCCACGGGAAGGCCTGCCCTGACACCCGCTCGCCGCTACAGCCAAGCTACTTCCTTCTTGGCCTGCTGCTCCTAACTGCTCAGTACCTGCCACTCACACAGGACTGTTCACTACATGAAGGGAGCTCTTTTACTGCTATCCAGCACCTGTCCACTGAAAGTGCTCTACTGAGTGAAATCAGTGAGAGGAACAGGGCCAAAATCATCCTGGAACTAATGATCAAGTCACTCTTCAACATATAATTATGAGCACCTACTGTGTGCTGGCACTTGGGTAAAGCAGTGAGCAAAACAGACAAAAATCCTTGCTCTCACGCAGCATGTTACAGCATTTAACAAAGTAAACAAAACTGCATGGACTCGGAGCAGCGACCCTCAAGGGAGGGATGTGGTGGGGGGGGTGTGAGAACAGAGCTCTGCTGTGCCCCACTGCTTTCATTTGCTTTTGCTGCATTCTGAAACTTCAAATAACTTTAAAGGAGTGTGATGACATTTCATCAAATATTTATCAAAATAGAATACAGGTTTAAAATGATGGAACACTGACTTGAAGAAATAAGTAAACGAAAGCACTCAACTCTAATGGCCCTACAATTCCTGGGCTGCTGTGGGAAGATTATAAAAGAATAGCTATAGCTCTAGGCTATAGCTCTAGGCTGCTGTGGGAAGGTTATAAAAGAAGCCATCATAGGACTTGAATACAACTAAAATCACTAAAGAAAGCTCAAAGATGACTAGATCAGGGAGGGGGGATGTCCAAAGTCAGCGAAGACATTTGGATACCCAAGAGGAAATGCAGGTGCTCAAAGGACAATCTTTCCCTGAGGCAGGAAAATGACAATGTTAAACAGAAAACATTTAAAAAATATTTTCTCTATCAAACGAGAATAAGCCAAGATAAAAACAAAGTAAATTAATTGGTAGAAGCAATACTTGAAGAGATAATAACCAAGACTTTCCCAAACTGACAACAGAAGGGACATATAGCTGCAGATTTCAGAAGTGTTAGGAACACTAAGCAAGATAAACACAAAGAACCATGACTGGAAAAATCACAGTAAAACAGCACAATGCCAAAGGAAAAGAAAAATCTTAAAAGTAGTCAGACGGGGTGGGGGCGGGGGGGGGGGGGGCAAGGTATATTATCATCCAAGGAACAACAATAGGACTGACAAGTTACTTTTAACAAAAATAATGGAAGCTACAATACAATGGAATGACATTTTTAGATTGCTGAAAGAAAATGACTGCCATGCTAGAACTGTATAACAAGCAAGAATAACCTTCAAAAAGATGAAATAAAACAAAAGTAGAGGGCTTCCCTGGTGGCGCAGTGGTTGAGAGTCCGCCTGCCGATGCAGGAGACACGGGTTCGTGCCCCGGTCCGGAAAGATCCCACATGCCACGGAGCGGCTGGGCCCGTGAGCCATGGCCGCTGAGCCTGCGCGTCCGGAGCCTGTGCTCCGCAACAGGAGAGGCCACAACAGTGCGAGGCCTGTGTACCGCAAAAAATAAATAAATAAAAATAAAACAAAAGTAGAAACCAACACTAAAGAAATTAAAGAGAATTTTTCACAGAAAGAATATTACCCCATAGATCACAGAAATACAGAAAGAAATGAAGGGCAACAGAAAAGGCAAATATTCACTAGAAATCTAAATGACTGTCAACTGTATAAAAATGTCTTATGAGGTTTCAAATATATGTAAAATTAAAGTAAATAACAAACCAGCACAAAGGCAAGAGGTGACTACAGAGAGGTTTCCTTTTTTTTTTAAATTTATTTATTTTATTTATTTATTTTTGGCTGCGTTGGGTCTTCGTTGCTACGTGCGGGCTTTCTCTAGTTGCAGTGAGCAGGGTCTACTCTTCATTGTGGGGCGCGGGCTTCTCATTGCAGTGGCTCCTCTTGTTGCGGAGCACGGGCTTCAGTAGTTGTGGCACACAGGCTCAGTAGTTGTGGCTCGCGGACTCTAGAGTGCAGGCTCAGTAGCTGTGGCGCACAGACTTAGTTGCTCCACGGCGTGTGGGATCTTCCCAGACCAGGGACTGAATGAACCCGTGTCCCCTGCATTGGCAGGCGGATTCTTAACCACTGCGCCACTAGGGAAGTCCTGAGAGGTTTCCTTCTTAAGTACCAGAAATTAATTGAAATTTCAATTATAATTTCAATAGCAATGAAGAGCATAGAGAGTTTAAATGCTCTAAGATCCCTGTAGTACTAATCTGTAGTAGAAGCACTAATCTGTAGTAGAAGTTAATAAGTCAAGGATATATTTTGCAATCTATAAAATATCCACTAAAATAATGTGTATGAAACAAGCTAAAAGAGAGGAGAAAATGAAATAATTCATCTATTTTAAAAAGAAAGATGTGAAAAAATATAAAATGTGAGACTAAGAGAAAACAAGTAATAATGTATTGGATTTGTACCCAAATACAAGAGAATCTAAAACTAAGTACAGATTAAACATAATCTAGTTAAAGGCACCATCCAATTAAACAGTCCAATAGACAATTAAAAAAACCCACACAACTTTATGCTGCTTACAAGAGACACATCTTAAATATAAACAAAAAGGTTTAAGGTAAAAGGATGGAAAATTATATACCACTACTTACAATACAATTACTAACCAAAATAAAGCTACTGTAGCTAGAGTAACATCAAAGTAAACTTTAAGGCAAAAAACATTAAGAGAAATAAAAGGTTATTTCATAATAAAAGGGTCAATCTAGTAAGAATATAAAATAATTCTAAATCTGTATGCATTTAATAATAAGCCTTCAAATATATAAAGCAAAAATTAACAGAATGAAAACAAAAAACAGGTAAGTCCACAATCACAGTAGGAGACTTTAATAAATCTCACTCAATAACTAATAGGACAAACAGAAAAACTAGTCAGAAGGTTATAAAAGATTTGAGAAAAATGATTAAACTTTTGTCCTAATCAACTTACAAGAACTAATGAATCCAAGTTCTGTTCAAATGCACATGGAACATTTATGAAAAGTGACCACTTACTGGGTCATAAAGTCTCAACAACTTTAAAGGACTGAAATCATTCCGAGTATGTTCTCTGATCACAGTAAAGACTAGAAAAATTGGACTTCCCTGGCGGCACAGTGGTTAAGAATCCGCCTGCCAATGCAGGGGACGCGGGTTCGAGCCCTGGTCCGGGAAGTTCCCACGTGCCGCGGAACAACTAAGCCCATGTGCCACAACTACTGAGCCTGCACTCTAGAGCCTGTGAGCCACAACTACTGAGCCTGCATGTCACAACTACTGAGCCCACGTGCCACAACTACTGAAGCCCTCGTGCCCAGAGCCCGTGCACCATAACAAGAGAAGCCACCGCTGTGAGAAGCCCACACACTGCAACAAAGGGTAGTGCTCGCCACAACTAGAGAAAAGCCCACGTGCAACGAAGACCCAATGCAGCAAAAAAAAAAAAAAAGACTAGAAAAATCACCCAAATGCCATGAAATTAGGAAACACACAGATCAGAAAACAGACACAAAAGAATATACACAGAAGAATATGAGCTCATTTACATCAAATATCTAAAACAGCCAACACGAATCTACAGTATTAGAAGTTAGGGTGGTGGTTACATGTGGCCGGGGGTCGGAGAGGGGGAACAACTGGGCAATACCGCAAGGGGAGCTTCCCAGGGCCTAGACATGTTCCACAGCTTGATCTGGGTGACGGTTACACATCAAGCTCTGTACATACATCTGTGCACTTTTCAGTTTGGAAGTCATAGTTCGATTTTTTTAATTATTTAGAATATACAAACTTTCAGTAAAGCAGAAATGCTGCTTTGCTTTGACAAACTCCTTTGAAGAGTCATGGTAGTTAAAATATACGTTCAGAACAAATCTGTAAATTTTTTGATAAGACTGAAAATAATTTTTAAATTATCCCATGAAAAGAAATATAAGGGGAAAATGAGAAGTATTTTAACCTGACAATTTTGGCCTATTATTAGTGTATGAAATCTAGTTTTTAAAAAAAACAACAAAAAAAAAGGATCACTGAAACAAGCATAGCCAATGGGGGCAAACTTACGTAGATAAATAGAATAAGAGAAAGGAGTAATTTTGAACCCCCAAAATACAGAGCTGACTATGCAAAAGCACATGAAAAATCAATTCATAAAGAAATTAATACAAATGGCCAACAGACTGTGAGAAATGTTTGACATCACTTTGATAATCAATGAAATAAAACAAATTACCATTTTTATCAAAGCGGCAAAGATGTTCTAAAATTTTAACACATGGTATTTGTAAAAGGATAGAAAAAAACCACTTCATCAAGTCCTACTCATACAAGTTCTAAAGGTAATTTGGCAATAATATACCAAAAGCCTTCTAGTTTTCATAGATTAATATAAATATGTTTAATTATCAAAAACCTATTTCATGTTATTTCAGAGGCTGGGACACGAAGCTGGCAAATCCCCTTTTCCTCTTCATGCTGCTGTTATGCTCTTTGACCTTGTAGACCCCACTTGAAGGTAAGAATGCAGAGGACTCTGTCTGCTCTACTCCCCATTTTCTGAAAGCTCCCACGGCCAAAGCTCCACCTCATCTAAAGGCACATCTGTGTCTTTAGCTGCATCCCACCTTCACTTTGGTCTTAAAGAACAGAAAACAAGCAGACCCGTCTCCAGTTACATAAGCCTCCTTCGTACCATTTCTTCCATCAAACCTGTATAAAAATCTCTCCTCTCCCCCAAATATTTCCTCCCATCTCCCTTGGAAGTCTCTTGTCCCTCAGATCCTTATTTCTTTATGATACAGTTCTTTGGCCATTTTAGGGAGAAATTAAAATGGAGTCTTTTCTAATGTGGAGCAAATTTACTCATTCTTTTCCAGTTACAAAAGGTTCCCATCTGTTGGCTGATTCATGATAACAGCAACTTTCACTGCCTTGTTCTTTGTATCAGGCATGCAATTTTAATAGAAGTTGTGGAATTTGTAAATTACTACCGGAATAGCTGGAAAACCAAATGAGATATCCCAGGAAATGTAGTAGCTTCTGGGCAAATGCATTCATTCATTCTGCACTCACTTCCCTGGACACATGGGCCAGGCACTGGCAAAGTCCAAGGCCAGGCCCTGCCTCCTAGGACCTGCATGCAGATTCCTGCAGTTTGCTGTATGGGAAGTGACAGGTTCAGAGTTCAGACAGTAAATACTGCAGGGCGTTAGAAATGGGAGAGTCCAAAACCTACGGACCCTCTGTGGAAGCATGCCTCAGGGAAGTGGGCACCGGTCAACTGGCTCCAAACACTCCCCATGTATCCCCAAATTCCAGATGCCATCACGGATTGCTCAGAAATGGTCTCCTTATCTTGGGATATTTCTGGGGAACCTCATTATTAATCTTTCTCTTGTCCTTTCAGCACATCCTCAGATGAAAAACCAGTTTTTACAGCACTAACAAAATCTAAAATAAATGTGAAAGAATCAGTGCCTCTGCCCCAAGAGCTGGGAAACCATCCATGACCGCCCCACAGGAACTGGCTCGACATCTGGAAGTCAACTATTTGGCACACATTTTCCCATAGAGACAGTATATAAATCAGGGTTCATTCTCAAATCAGACTGACAAAGCTCCATAATAACTCATGTAGTACCAAAGCACAGTGGCATACTATTTTTTATGGAGACATAATTCCCATACAATTCATCCTTTTACAGTATACAATTCAGTGGTTTTTAGCATATTCATAAAGTTGTGCAACCATCACCACTATCTAATGTTAGAACATTCTGCCACAAACCCCCAACTAAAATCCGGTACCCATTAGCACTCCTCCTTCCCACAGCCTCTGGCAACCACTAATCTACTGTCTCTACAGATTTGACTATTGTGCATTTCATATAAATGCGATCATAAAATATGTGGTCTTTTGTGTCTGGCTTTCATTCAGCAAGTTTTCAAGGCCCATCCAAGTTGTAACACGTATCAGTACCTCATTTATTTTTCAAAAGCCTTTTAAAAGTTCACACTTTCTACCTCAAAAGGGATTCCATTTCTAAGAACTCAGGCTATGGAAATAATCAGAAATATACAAAAGTATCTGTGTGCAAGTGTACAGCACAGTGTTATTTTATACAAAAAAATGGACAACCTGACAATTTTGGCCTATTATTAGTGTATGAAATCTAGTTTTTAAAAAAAACAACAAAAAAAAAGGATCACTGAAACAAGCATAGCCAACGGGGGCAAACTTACGTAGATAAATAGAATAAGAGAAAGGAGTAATTTTGAACCCCCAAAATACAGAGCTGACTATGCAAAAGCACATGAAAAATCAATTCATAAAGAAATTAATACAAATGGCCAACAGACTGTGAGAAATGTTTGACATCACTTTGATAATCAATGAAATAAAACAAATTACCATTTTTATCAAAGCGGCAAAGATGTTCTAAAATTTTAACACATGGTATTTGTAAAAGGATAGAAAAAAACCACTTCATCAAGTCCTACTCATACAAGTTCTAAAGGCAAGTTGGCAATAATATACCAAAAGCCTTCTAGTTTTCATAGATTAATATAAACATGTTTAATTATCAAAAACTGGTTAAACGTATACATTTATATGATGGAATACTATGCAACACGAATAAACAAGATTTTGAAGGATATTATAAGAAAAAAAGCTCATTGTTAACTGAAGAAAGAGGTTAAAAACTATACTTTATAAAACACATTTGGTGGGAACGACATAAATCAATATATATTATTAGGTATCTTTGGGTAGTAGGAATGTGGATGGTTTTAAATTTCCTATTTTATTTATACGCTTTAAAATTTTCTTCAATAAGAAAATTTATCTTGACTAACATTTTTATCTTTATACGCTTTAAAATTTTCTTCAATAAGAAAATTTATCTTGACTAACATTTTTCTACTGCGAGAAAAAACAACTTTTGGAATGTTGGAATGTGAACAGAAATGCACTCAGTTAAATTCTGAGTCCCTAATGTCTTTTAATTATTTATATATATGAAAATAAAAATGAACTAATCAGTAAGTTGTTTTAAAAAGTTACGAAAAGCAGACAGAAGACAATAAATACAAATGCATAAAGTGAATTAGGTAATAGAAAAATGGAATTGTTCAATAATCTAAGAACTGGATCTCTTAAAAGACAAAAATGATAGAGTTTAAGAAATATGACAAGGCAGTCTCCCAAGGCAATAGAAATAAAAGCAAAAATAAACAAATGGGACGTAATCAAACTTATAAGCTTTTTCACAGCAAAGGAAACCATAAGCAAAATGAGAAGACAACCTACTGACTGGAAGAAAATATTTGCAAATGATACAACTGATAAGGGCTTAATTTCCAAAATATACAAACAGCTCATACAACTCAATAACAAAAAAACAAGCAACCCAATCGAAAAATGGGCAGAAGACCTAAACAGACATTTCTCCAAAGAAGACATACAGGTGGCCAATAGGCATATGAAAAGATGCTCAACATCACTAATTACTAGAGAAATGTAAATCAAAACCACAATGAGGTACCACCACACACCGCTCAGAATGGCCATCATTAAAAAGTCTACAAATAACAAAGGCTGGAGAGGGTGTGAAGAAAAGGGAACCCTCCTACACTGTTGGTGGGAATATAAATTGGTGCAGCCACTATGGAAAACAGTACAGAGGTTCCTCAAAAAACTAAAAATAGAGTTGCCATATAATCCATCAACCCCGGTAAAACTACAATTTGAAAGATACATGCACCCCTGTGTTCACAGCAGCATTGTTTACAATAGCCAAGACATGGAAACAACCTAAATGTCCATCAACAGATGAATGGATAAAGAAGATGTGATATGTATATACAATGGAATATTAACCAGCCATAAAAAAGAATGAAATAATGCCATTTGCGGCAACATGGATGGACCGAGAGATTATCGTACTAAGTCAGAAAGAGAAAGACAAATACAAGACGACATCACTTATATGTGGAATCTAAAACACGACACAAATGAACATATCTATGAAACAGAAACAGACTCACAGATACAGAACAGACTTGTGGTTGCCAAGGGGAGAGTAGGTAGGGGAGGGATGGAGGTTAGGGTTGGGAGTTTGGGATTAGCAGATGCAAACTATTATATATAGAATGAATAAACAACAAGGCCCTATTGTATAGGAACAGGGAACTATATGCAATATCCTGTGATAAACCACAATGTAAAAGAATATGAAAAAAGAATATATATATGTGTAACAATCACTTTGCTATACAGAAGAAATTAACACAACATTGTAAATCAACTATACTTCAATAAAATTTTTAAAAAGAGAGAAATATGACAAGAAAAACAAAAGCTAAACAAGTAAAATTAGGTATGTGAAAGGGGATCTAACCAGAGACATTTATGTTTAAAGTGCAGGACTTCCCCGGTGGTCCAGTGGTTAAGACTGCGTGCTTCCAATGCAGGGGGCGTGGGTTCAATCCCTGGTCGGGGAACTAGGATCCCGCATGCCACACGGCATGGCCAAAAATAAATAAATAAAAATAAAGTGCAAACAATAAATGTTACTAAATTTGAAGGTGTGGAATAAATGGGAAAGTAAATACAAAAATGGACTCAAGAAGTAAAAAAGTTCCTATGATCAAAAAGCAAAAACAAACCTTTTAGGGACTGCCCTGGTGGTCCAGTGGTTAAGAATCTGCCTTCCAATGCAGGGGGCGTGGGTTCGATCCCTGGTCAGGGAAGTAAGATTCCATATGCTGTGGGGCAACTAAGCCCACACGCCACATCTAGAGAGGATGCCTGCGTGCCGCAAGGAAGAGCCCGCGCTCCAAAACAAAAGATCCCACGTGCCACAACTAAGACCAGACGCAGCCATAAATAAATAAATATTTTTTTAAAATTGAAATAAACCTTTTAGGTTTATTCAGAGCCTTATTACCTCCCTGAAAAGTAAATTCTCTCAAACTTTCAAGAAATAATCAACTCTAAAGCTATAAAAATGTTCCAGAGCACAAAAAATCATGGACAGTTACTAATGGATTTTATGGAGCTAGTTTAACTCCGAAATCAAAACACAACAAAGGCTACCTCCTACCCAAAGAAAAGCACACACATGCTTTCAGAAAATTCTAAATCCAAAATTAGGGTATAACATTCAACATTACCAGGAACAATTTATTATTATGAAATGTACAAATACCTAAAACCAAATTGATCATCTAAATTAATGTTCAAAACAATCCAGTGAAATTCAATACCTACTCCTATTAAACACTCTAGAAGCCATAAATCAAAGAATAATCCACTTCCATAGTTGTCTCCCCAGCCAGTAAGTAAATGATAAAACTAATGCAGAAAAAGTAAAAACAGTCCAAATAAAACGAGGAATAAAATAAAAGAGGCCGTCAGGGAAGTCTGACTAATTCGATAAGCCACAAAGTAAAACCAAGAGCAGTTAATTACACCAAAACAAAATAAGTAGACGTTTAAATGAAGGAAGGAAAATCCCATTTGGAGCAGCAACATAATTGATCCATAAATAAACAAGTTAAAAAAAACCTGAAAGTAGCTAAAACTAATACTAACCCAAAATGTTTAGATCCTAAACATGAAGAGGGCTTCCCTGGTGGCGCAGTGGTTGAGAGTCCGCCTGCCGATGCAGGGGACACGGGTTCGTGCCCCGGTCCGGGAGGATCCCACGTGCCGCAGAGCGGCTGGGCCCGTGAGCCATGGCCGCTGAGCCTGCGCGTCCGGAGCCTGTGCTCCACAACGGGAGAGGCCACAACAGTGAGAGGCCCGCGTACCGCAAAAAAAAAAAAAAAAACATGAAGAAAATTACCCACCTTGACTGAGTTATAAAAGAATTGAAAAAAGGTAGGGAACATACTGTATTTCTAGATAAGCTCACTTAATAACACAATGAAAAATATTTTAAAATATTCCACTCCTGCTATTAGAGTCATACCTTACACATCAGGTTCTAAAGTCAGCCCCCGAAGCCAAAACTGTAAAGTCATACAAGAAATGCTGTACAGCTATTTAAAAATGTGATGAACACTTAGATCAATCAACATGGGGAAATGTCCACCATAAACTGTCAAGAGAAAAAAATAAAACTAAACATGTAAAACAAAAGGATCACTACGATCTCATGTTATATGTGGGTAAAGAGGGTAAAGACATAGATATTTAGACATAAAGATAATCACTCTAAAGTGAGCAGCTGGCTACCTCTGGGTACTGAGATCACACGATTTTACACATTTAGAACTTTTGCAGAAAGTACAACATAATTTCTATAAATGTGGTGGGGGGAGGAGTTTTAAAAAGAAAAATATCAACATTCTATGTTTTGAGGTGGCTGAGTGATGGCTGCTTTTTTAAAATATAAATTTATTTATTTATTTAATTTATTTAGTTTTGGCGGCGTCGCATCTTCGTTGCTGCGCAGGCTTTCTCTAGTTGCGGTGAGCGGGGGCTACTCTTCGTTGCAGTGTGCGGGCTTCTCACTGCGGTGGCTTCTCTTGTTGCAGAGCATGGGCTCTAAGCACGCAGGCCTCAGCAGTTGTGGCTCACGGGCTCTAGAGCGCAGGCTCAGTAGTTGTGTTGCACAAGCTTAGTTGCTCCGCGGCATGTGGGATCCTCCCGGACCAGGGATCAAACCCGTGTCCCCTGCATTGGCAGGCGGATTCCCAACCACTGCGCCACCAGGGAAGTCCCCTGATGGCTGTTTTTTAATTGCTTCAACATTTTCTGTATTTTCCAAATTTTCTATAACGATCATGAAAAACAAACCTCTGTGCAAAACTGTAAATGTAAACTACAACATGTTTTAAAAATTCCTTTGGTCCCTCTTGTTCTTTTGTGCTTAATGTGCAAAATTCTCAGTTATTCTCCAACCATAGCATTATTTTGAACCTTAAATTCAAAATTTACCACGAATTGTTCCAATCAGAGAGCAAAGGATGAAAAATCTGAACTGCTCACACACATTTGTTCAAATTAAACAGGAAAACCAAATGTGGTGAAGAATCAAGAAAGGTGTGCGTCCAAAGACTTACCGTAAAGCTGTTGTTGACATTTTTAGTGCTGGATTCAGCCACGCTGGCGTCTGTCAGGTCCACCTCATCAAATATGATCGACTGGAAAGACACAGGGACTGCAGTCAGTGGGGGTAAGGTGCCTCGACCCCAGGCAAGCACTTGAGAACTAAATGAACGCTGAGTGAGTTCACCCTACCTGCTTCTGACAAAGTACCGAGCTCACAGGTATAGCTCAAGACTTTTTTAGTCCAGGGAGTTCCCCAGTGATTGCATTAATGGAACCAAAAATATATCCTCACACGAGTCCACCTGAGAGGGCAGGTTCCCGACTGAAGGTCCTCTGTCCTTCCGACTTTAGTTTCTCCACCTCGCACATTTGGGGGGAGAGGTCCCGGCTAAAATAAAAAATTCTAGGGGAAGAGAGACTGACCTAAATAGAAGGGACCCAGCCATGAAAGAAAACAAGGGAGCAGAGCAGAGTGAATCTAGTCCTGGAGAGAGAGACAGGCTCCAGAAGAAGGGCTGGGAACCAGGTCTGAGACGCCCTCCTCCCCATTTTCCTCTCCTCTCTCTCCCAAATCCCCCCGTTCATAGCCCTCACCTCCTGTTTACCTTTCCGTCCCCTCTAGGAGGAGGAGTCCATCAGAAACCCCTGGAGGAAACGCTAATAAGCTAGAAAAGAGATTCAGTCCTTTAAGTAACTCCCCCACCCCTCCAACTAAAATAACTGTAAGGGTTTGTCTTTTTTTAATGAAGGATGTGGTCAGAACCCTATCTAAACAAGTTACTCTGTTCAATTTCAAATTTTAATGCACTAACTCACTAGGGATACATCTCAAAATGTAAATTATTCAGATTCCAGATTATTTTTAATGCCGAAATATTAGTATTGACTGCAATACTGATACAAAAAGACTGGTATTCAGAACACCAAAAACTAGGTTTGCAGATACGCTAGTGTTTGAAGTGTGTGACACCACAATCGTCTAAACTGGGCAGTGACTCAGGGACTCTCAGTGGCTCCTCCTCTGTCACTGGCATCTGCCTGGTGATTCTAGCTTTAAATCTTACACAGATGGCACATGGGAAGAAGGATCATGGCTAGAAAGCCAGAGGCAATTTCTATTCACACACCAAAAAGCCCAACACACTTTAAAAATACTTTTAGTTAGATTCACAGGTACATACACTCAACTCCAAACTCATCAAGTTGTATACAGTAAGTATCTGTACAGCTTTTTGTAGGCCAATTATACCTTACTAAAGTGTTTTTAAGAAAAAGATACTTAGGCTGTAATAAGAGATTTTTAAGCCAGTTACCCCCGATTTTTCTGAAAAAAAAGATATCTAATGGTAATGTGGTTACTTCTGTGACCTTTTCTCCTTTCCCCATTGGTTACACATGACATTAAAGAAAAAGAAAATGAATAAAAAAATCAATTCATAAGAAATAAAAAATCAGTTCATAAGAAATAAAACATGCTTGAGACAAATAAAACCCAGCACCCTTGAGTATTACAAAACTTGCTCAAAATAACAGATCTAGAATCGAAGGTTTTTCCCAAGATGAGGACACAGAACCCAGTCTCTCCCTGCAGCTCCTCAGATAGTTTTCTCTCGTTAAGTTTCCTCCTCTGCATCTCACCTTGGCAGTTTTTGCATAGTACAGCGTTCGCCCTCGAAGCTTAAAGTATCTCCTTTTTGATCGTTGGAATGAATTGTTCTGTTTGGTCAGCATCCCCTCTTTGATGACGGTCTGAAAGCACAGAAACGGATTCATGAGCATGTTTTCGCGGTGCCATGCGCTTGTCCACTGACTCCAGTGCATTTGTGTCTCTAATGGGCCGATGGCCTAACAGAACTATTTCACACTCTCCCCAAACCCTGACCTATGGACAGGTTGAGCACACAGCCAGGGGAGGGTGACACAATTCTCCAGGGGGCGATGGTGTGCCAGAGTGGCGGGGGGAGGGGCATGGGAGTGTGTCAGAGGCCCAAGGTGTGCCCTGCATATGCCCCCGGGGCGGGGGGGGGGGTTTAGCAGAAGCGGGGCGCAGGACCACCATTAGTGGCCCCGGGCCAGTGCTCTCTCCAACTTCAGCATTTGGTATTTTTCAGCTATTCTTGGCCCCGTCTCCATGTTCTCTGGCCTCCTGCCATTTCTCAGGATCCTGTTGCCAAAACTGTCGATGTAGGTTGCTATGGGGTTCAGTGCAGTTCCAGGCCTGCCCCCTTGGGCCCTCACCCCTGTTCACAGGCTGGGCATGTGCATCTACCCACACTGTAACACAGAGAAGAGCCACTGCCAAAGTCACTAAAACTCCTCCACCCCCAAAATCTGACCAACCACCACCAAGCAGGAGTTCAAAGACAATCACGAGGTGAACAGCAGTCCACTCAGCTCAGCTCAATTAAAGCCAAGAATGGGGGCATGGCTTCTCCTGAGGCTGCTTCCCGGGCACTTACCAAACGGGAGGAGGGAGCCCTACACACCACTTACAAGTTAAAAGTTCAAGGACCTACCTGATCGTTAGATGCGTTGAACTACGCAGAGCCACTAACACAGTCAAAACTAATAAACAAGGTGCCCTGAAACAAGTGCCTGGCTTCCAGCATCTGCACACACCTCAACAAATGTCCATTCTACACGGAGGCCCACCATGCGATGGAGGCAGAATGTATAAAGTTCTGTTCAAGGACAAGAACATGGGTCCAGAGAAGCTTTTGTTTAATTACCCAATCCCCTACAGCTCTGCACTTTAGGTAACTTTTTAAGTAGATGTACAAAGCACTTGGGCGTCTGTGGCCACTTAAGACGACATACGATGAAACAAGACACAGAAACCCTACGTCACCCCAATGTGTCAGAGGCAAGAGCAGAAGTCTGTGCTGCCTGGTCCCTCCGCAGGAGTGGAACCTGCTATGCACTGATATCCCCCATAGAAGAATGCTGAAGACAACCCCCTACACACACCACCAGCATCTGGCTGTGCACCAGGACCCCCCCGTGACAGCCCACGCTCCAGGTGTCCTGGGAGGCCGGCAGCACTGCTCCTCCCCTTATCCCTGCCACACAACGTCCTCTTGGAGCTTCCTGGGCACAGTGGGCTGCACACGCCAGCTTGTGACCCCATGCTGGGTCTGATGGAATTTGCGCAGTCAGGGCTAGCACAGCAGCACAAAGAGCAACCATTTCCAATTCCCTAGAGAATCAACTCTGGCGGGGGGGGGGGGGGGGGGGGGGGACACGGACTAGTGAGGAACCGCCCTACTCATTCTGTGGCATGCACCTTCACCTTTACTTCTGAGGAGGCCACCCACTGTTCTTCCAGGTAATTAAGGAGAGAGGAACACATCACCCAAGATCAAGGTAAGAGATATGTGCCGATCCAAGGCAGAGAGAAAGTCCCAACCTCTGGTCCCAGGAGCTCCTGCAATACAGAAGGACTGCTAGGTTGTTTCCTAAGATTCTTTTCAGACCCAAGTGCACATGGTGATGCTATTTCAATGTGCTCTTCAAAGACAGGACAGCTGACTGCCCCACGGAGCACACACAAGACGCCTGCTCAGCTCTCCAGGAGAGCCTTTCCTCTGGACCCTGCAGGACCCGCTCACAGACCAAGTCACCTCTCCTCACCCCCAAACGTCTTCCTTACCTCTGCAGAAGAAGTCATCACTTCCACCTCTTTCCCAAATGCAAATTAAAGGAAAATAGAAAAAAAAAAGGCACCAAAACCAACAAGCCCAGACCCAGAAAAGTTATAAGAAGTTATCTTTAAAGGATAAATGCTAGAGTATTTTTCTTGCATCTCCCGCTACACATGTCACACATAAAAGAAAAGCAGAATTAAACCAAAATCCACTCTCACACACACACACACACACACACACACAAATCTTTCAGAGAGCGGATGAGAGCTGCGATCTTGGGCTACCCAAGGAGAGCTGTTGTTCTATTTATAGAACAACAGTGCTCAGAAAAAGACTCTGGTGGGTTTCAGCGGAAAAGGCTGGGGAAAAGATAAAGACCAGTATTTCTTTGAAGCTTTCTCAGAAACTGCATTTCTTCTCCTATTCACTGCTAGTGGAAGACTATAGATATGCTGCAGAATATTTTTAACACTCAGTCAAAAGCAATGCACTAAAAGTGGTCAAGAAAAGAACACCCCTGACTAATCTGCTGTGCTTTGCATTTGGCAGCCTGTAAGCAGCACCCACAGGAAACTGCTCAGCTGGCAGGGCTCCTCCTCACGCCCACCGGAGCAGAGAACCAGAAGCCCAAACCCAGACCCAAGAGGGGCTGGTCGCTTATGCTGGTCAGCCAGGCTCTTAGAATCATTTTGTCAAGTTCTTTGCACAAACAACAGGGCCACCTCTGTCCTTCAAGCCATCCGGGGCACCTTCATTACCATCAGGGACAAAGGACAGATTTGCAACACACACAGGCACTGAGAATTCGAGCGGCAAGTAAGTGGGAAGTGGAGTGGCCCCCCTCCAAACGGAGAGGATGCAAATCCCAAGCTGGGCTGCGGGATGGAAGACAGCAGGGTATTCAGCCTGAGCCAAAGCCGCCCACTGACTGACAGAGACACGCCCAAGCCACAGGTGAGGCGGCCCAGGCACCTGCCACAGGCGAAGCTCGCATCCTAGTCATCCTGCTCAGGAGCAAAGAACGGAGTAAGGCAGCTCCGGAAAGGCCCTTCCAAAGCCTGCAAACCAGTGGGCAGAGAAGCTGAGGTCAGGCCTGCCTTTTTGGGGCCCTGTTCACCAGTCACGGGGGAGGATGACCCCTCTCTGCAAAGGCAGTGAGAGCTCCTGCTCTCACCCTCCCTTTGTGCCCTCCCCAGACAGGCAGCAGCAGTGGCTCAGAGGGCTCCAGGGACAGCTCAGACCAGAGGAGGACAGAGGACACAGGACGCCAGGGAGGGAACAATTCCCCCACAAGGGAAGGCTTCCCAGAACAGGTCTTAGAAGATGAGCAGGGGTCTGAGCAGGCCAGGGAGAGAGGTCCACAGCCTCCTACAGGCTGCAGGCAGAGCCCAAGAGGGCTGGGAAGGTGGGCAAAGGGCCCAGATCACTGACAGCCAGACCTCCCAGTCACAGGGCCCCCAAATCAGGGGGCGGTATCTCAGGATGTACATTTTACTTAAGAAAGATGATTTTGAAAAAAAAAAAAAAAAGAAAGATGATTTTGGCCACAATGTGGAGAAGAGGGAGTGGGGATGAAATGAGGAGGCAGGCAGAACACTCCAGAAACTCTTATAAGACGGCAACCGACAGGAGCACCTGGGAGGATGAGGCACAGTCACAGGCATGAGAGCATTTGAAAGAAGACAAACCATAGACGGGGTGAAGGGGATGATCCCAAGGGGTCTCCTGGGGGAGGATGTGGCCTTCGTTTTAGACGTGCTGACTCAGGACGCCTGGGGGAGCTGAGTGGAGGGCCAGCAGCAGATAATGCGGTTGGGGCACAAGATAAAGTTTAAGGGGGAGACACCTCAATGAAGTCCCTTATGGGGAAGGAGTGGAATGAGAAGAGGCTCAAGGAACTGGGAACCCCAGGACACGAACATCAGGTGCAGAGAGGAGGTGGGAGTCCAAAACGGAAGACAAGAAGGAAGTGGCACAAAACCAGGGGAGCATATGAGAAAGCACCGAGAAGTCACCGTGGATGACACCTGCTAAGGGCTGAGGTCGACTGCACGGGTGAGGTCATCAGTGGGGCCCAGGAGAAGCCAGACGAGAGGTCCGTGAGGAGTCACTGAGGACCCGCCGCCGGAGCAGACTCTCGACCTGACCCAGGGCAAAGCCAGATCAAAGGGCAATGAATGTGACCCGGATGGGAGGAGGAAGCAAAGATGGTAGGTTGTTTTTTCAATTTGCATGTTTCTTAACTTTTTATGAACTTGGAATTATACTGTACATGAACTTCCTATTCCTTCTGTCCTAATGTGTTGTCAACAGCCTTCCATATTAGTAAATATATTTTTGTCTGCTACAGAGTATTTCACTGTAGTGATGTGCGTGTATCATTCAACACACTCCCACTGCTGGAACATTTAGAACGCTTCCTGCTCAATATTATCAACAATGCTTCAAAGATTAGTGCTATAATGGAATATCCCCACATGTCCTGAGCTACTCCTTAGAGCAAAGTACTAGAAGTAGAACTTGGGGATCCAAGCCCAGAAACAGATGCTCACAGGTTTGAAAGCATGATGTGTGACAGCAGGCTGGCGGAGAGAGGGACTAGTCAGTGGAGCTGAGACATCAGGTCATCTAAGGGGAAAGGTGCAATTGGTCCCGTACCTCACACACCACACAGGAATCACTTCCAGGTGGCCTACAGATTCAGTGCAAAAGGAGAAACTTTAAAAGCTTCAGTAGACAATATAGGATAATTTCTTTATGACCTTAGAACTGGAAAAAAATTCTTAAATAGGATTTTTAAAATACTAAACATAAACTATAAGATTGCTGAAACCAACTTTATTCCCACTGAGAAACTCTGGCCATCAGACACCTTATAAAGAAACAGAAGAGAGGGGCTTCCCTGGTGGCGCTGTGGTTAAGAATCCACCTGCCAATGCAGGGGACACGGGTTCAAGCCCTGGTCCTGGAAGATCCCACATGCCATGGAGCAGCTAAGCCCGTGCACCACAACTACTGAGCCTGCGCTCTAGAGCCCACATGCTGCAACTACTGAAGCCCGTGTGCCACAACTACCGAAGCCCGCGAACCTAGAACCCGTGCTCCGCAACAAGAGAAGCCACCACGATGTGAAGCCAGCGCACCGCAACGAAGAGTAGCCCCCCACTCGCCAGAACTAGAGAAAGCCCGCATGCAGCAACAAAGACCCAACGCAGCAAAAATAAACTTAAAAAAAAAAAGTGTTACTTTAAATTTGCACATCACTTGAAATTTTCATGAGCATTTTTATATCTATTTGCCTTCTTAAGAGAACAAACACTTATGGTCTATGAGACAGACACTAATATTCTGAGTGACAAATAAGAAAACTGGTCACTGAGTAATTTGTCCAAGGTTAAACAGCTAACAACAGACCACAAAAGAAATGTCAGGCCTCCTTACTCTTATCTCAAACCTCCTTCTAAGGTTTAGGAATACCGTAATAAATAAACAGGAAACAACCAGAAAATAATTTGCTCACAAAACACAGGCATGTACAGCATACCCAAGACCAATAGATTATTTTAAACTCTTACTAAGTGAGTGCCCACCGTATCTACCACATAACATACAAGCCATTTTCACCTTTTAATCCTCACGCCGACTTTGGAGGCATGTAGTAATATTCCCATTTTATAGACTAGGAAACTGAGAGTCAGAAGAATTAAGTAACTCACTCAAGGCCACATAGCTAGTAAATGGAAGACCTGAAATTCAAACCTAGAACCTAGTCAGGCCAAAATTATCTGTTGGCAAGTCTATGACCCTCCATCATGAGGCTGTGTCCCTCGCCAGATCAAGACAGGCCCAAGGGCTATGGCTGTCTTATTGATCTTATTCATCTTAATTACCCAGTGCCCAGCACTGAGAATTCTGAGGAAACTTTCTGCAAAATATCATAAAGGGCTAATATCCCTAATCTATAAAAAGGTTCTTAAAAATTGAGAACTAACAACCTGACAGAAAAATGGGCAAAAAATATGAACAGCCATTTCACAAAAAAATTAAAATAGTACATTTCACAAAAAATAAATTTAAATGGCCCTTAAATACATGAAAAGATGCTCGACCTAGCTCATAATGAGAGAAAAACAAATTGAAACTACACTAAACTACTATTCTCACTATCAGATTGACAACAACAAAAAAAAGCCAACACACTCTGGGCGAGACTGTGAAGAAACAGGCTGGTCCGACTGCAGGATGAGGTAAACCTTGAACACAAGAATCTGGCAAAACCCAGGAAATCAGACGTGCATCTACCCTCTGATCCAGTAAGCCCACTCCAAGGAAACTATCCCACAGGCACTCTAGTAAAAATATAAAATGAGGTTTGTGCAAGGATATTTGCTACAAAATATTATAGCAAAAGACTGAAAATAATCCAAATGGTTGAATAAACTATGGTACATTCAGGAAACAGAATACTACACCATTGTAAAAGGAATGAGGAAGATCTTTATACAGCTATGGAATGATCTCCATATTAAGTGAAAAAAGAAAGGTTCAGAACATGTAAGGAGTATGCTACCTTTTGCGTAAAAAGGATATTTGTGTGTGTGTGTATAGACAGAAATAAAATTAAAAGCAAATATGTGCATATATTATTTTTAAATTTTCAAACAGAAACAATGAAAGAATAAACCAAAATAATAAAATAATAAAAATGGTTACCTATGGGGAAAGAGAAGGACAGAGCAGAGCAGACAGGGGAGGAAGGTACATCATCTTAAAAAGGACTTGCACAGGAGGGCAGCCCCTGCAGGGCAGCAGCACCTAGGGGCACTAACACTGGCCCACCCCCACGGCTTTCCAAGGCCGGCCCCACTTCATCCGCACAACCACCTCCTAAGGGGGGCACTGCCAACATTCCCACTTCACAGAGACAGGCAAGGAGAAGACGGCGTCGGTACCCGTGCCGTGCCTGCTCTGTGCCAGGAACTTAGTTCTCATCAGTATTTCATCCAGTCTTCACCACCCTGTGAAGAGTTACTACACCCCTTCACTTACAAAGAAACTGAGGTCCAGAGAGGACCTATGTCTGCAGAGAAGGGTCAGAGATGGGGCTTCAAACCCAGGTGTGTCTGATTCCAACTCTCTCCACACTTCCATATTGAGTGAAAGGAACCCACTCTTCCAGGGTGAGCACATGGACAGACGTGCATGTCTCAAGGCACAGCCATCTCCCCTACCCACAAGGTTGGCCTCTGAACACACGCGGAGGCTCAGTTAAGGCACCAAAGACTCACCCGGTCTCTGTGAGCCTAGACAGTAAAATCAATCTCCCCACAGACCTGTGGAATGAAATGCACACTTTGTTCCAACAAATATTTACTGAACACTTAGTGCAAGCACTGCTAGGAATATGATGATGAAAAAGACAGGACCCTTGACCCTTAAGGAAACTGCATGCTGGTAGAGGGATACTTTTACAAAGTAAAAGGGACCCTTAGAATTTGCTTTTTAAATACTCAGAAAAAAGCAGGGCTCAGGGCTGGGGATAGATGACACAAAAAAGGTGCAAGGCTGACAACTGTTTGGACTGGTGATTAATTAAACTCCTCTCCCTACTTTTGTGTATGTTTCGAAATTTCCATTACAGGGGTACAGACAGGGTGCTCTGGAAACTCAGATGTGAACAAAACACAACAGAGGCTTGAACGCAAGGCCTGAAGCTGCTACCTCTTAGGCTAAAGCCAACCACTGCCTTATCGCAGTTTCCTGATCATTCAATCCCCGCCAGAAGGTGCTATACAGAGCGGAAAATGCCTGAGAAAACAGCTTAGACACTGCAAAGGGCTTAGACACAAATGTAAGACAGTACCTTAACCATCATTACTCAAATTCCTCTTCCCTGGGCACACGCTCAACCCGCTGTTCCCTCACCCGTTTTCAGACATTAGGTGGAAATAAAGTCTAGCGTTACACAGCCCAACTCGGGGCTGATGGGCTTCCTGGAGGTTACTTTTTCTTTACTTGAGAACACTCAAGAGTCCAGCCACTGCTAACACCTGACACTAACATCCTGAGATAATATCCTTCCAGTGTGTTTTCAGTATATAAATAAAACAGAAAAGTGGGGTTATATAATATACAGATTATTTAATAACCTGCTTTTCCAAACGATACATTGTGACCAGATCTGCTTTTATTTTATGTTTTGTTTCTCTACAGCCTACTTCTACTTCATTTATTTAGATGCTTAAGGATGCTGACATAATTATGAACAAATCTAAGAAACTGAGTGCTTCATATATCAAACTGTCTCAACCAAGCTAAACTGTACCTCATTTACACCAAGACCTTGAACTCTCTGCTTACATAAGTTTGGATTTATTTTCAACACAGGAATTAGAAGTTTAAACAAATGGGAACATAACTAAAATGTTCCACATAATATACACATTTATTAGGATACTATGAAATTTAAATCCTATGTTTTCACAAATCTGGCTCCTTAAATGTAATCTGTTTGACCCAACAGTTCAAACTGTTCAGCTGTGTCTTAGGACATTCCAGAGAAGCAACTGAGGGCAGACTCATCTCCATCTTCTACTAACACACAGCATCCGTGGCAAGACAGACACTCTTACTGTAAGGAATCTTCAGTTGAAGGGTAACATGTTATGCTTTTTTGTTTTCTTTAGTATAAAATAATAATGCTCATTTTAGAAAATGCAGAAAAGAAATAAAAATAATCCCAACTGCACCACCAGCACGATCCCTGACATCAGTTTGGAAACTCTCACCTCCTTGGCACACAGCTGAACGTCTATACACACTGCCTCTCTGATTTCCCGACATCACAAAGTACTGTCCAAAGTACTGTTTTCCTTCATCACCTGAATGGCTGATGAGGCCAAGGGCAGCTCCTTGCTCTGCCACTTCCCGGCTGTGGGGCCTCGTGCTGCTGGGTGCCTCAGCCCCTCCACGGCAACCTTCATGCAGTTGTGAAGTTCGTAAGACCACCCACGCACGGTACTCAGTGTAGGACCAGCACCAAACAGGTGTCAGCTAATGTCATTAACTCACTGAATTGTTAACCTGAAGTGTTTACGGGTTTGCAACTTTTTATATTTAATGGTGCAATAAACATGTTGCCCATGATGCTTTTTCATATTTAAGATTAGTTCTTCAAGGTAGGGTCCCACCAGTGGAATTACTGGGGCAAGAGTTTGCAGTTTCTTGGAGTTTTTCACTGTGTCACCAAATCGCTTCCCCAAGTGGTTGTATACCCATATGTGCTGCCAGAGGGCAAAGCAGCTACAAGGTTCCTATAAACAGCAAAATCCCAGCTCATACACAATACTGGTTAAATACAAAAAGACACACAGAACATACTACAAGTAGACTGTAAAAAACCACTTAAACGATTAGACTCACACCTCAGTCTTGACAAACCTGGGTCCTCTTAAAGTACGTGAAAACTTTGAGCCACCACAGAGAGAATGGCGATAAAGAACAATTTCCCAGACTTCCTTTTCACTCACTTCTGAGTACTAGTCCATCTTTATCAAAGAGTTCAAATACAAAAACTATCAAATGGGATTGGATTTAAGGAGGTGAGTATTTATTTCACATCTTCCCAAACCACAGAAAGAACTGAATTCACTCTCAAACGTGAAATGGAGAAGAGTTCTATGGCAGTAAAAATTCTGAAATGCAGATATTTCCTTTTAAACCCTTTAAATGTGTAAATGTATTATAATCATCCATAACAATAATTCTACTAAGAACCACTTTACTGAGACCAATCCAAAATGGCTGGGACTTCCCTGGTGGTCCAGTGGGTAACACTCTGCGCTCCCAATGCAGGGGGCCTGGATTCGATCCCTAGTTGGGGAACCAGATCCCACATGCATGCCGCAACTAAGAGTCCGCATGCCACAACTAAAAGATCCCGCATGCCACAACTAAAAGACCCTGCATGCCACACAAAGATCCAGCACAGCCAAAATAAATAAATAAACAATAATTTTTTAAAAAAAATGGTCAAGACTACCAACCAATCCTAAAAAGTTCATTAGCTGGTTTTATGTATTAGAAGGTATAGAGCTTCAGAAGCAGAATCCAGTTGAAAAAAGAGGCCCTCTTCAACCAGCGGTGCTGGAACAACTGGATACTCACATGCAAAAGAATGAAGGTGGACCCCTACCTCACACCATATGGAAAAATTAACTCAAAATGGATCAAAGACTAAACATAATAGCTAAAACTATAAAATTTCTAGAAGAAATCTTAGGCGTACGTATTCTTGACCTTGGATTTGGCAATGGTTTCTTAAATATGATACCAAAAGCACCAGCAAAATAAGAAAAAATAAACTAGACCATCAAAATTAAACTTTTATGCATAAAAGGACACCATCAAGAGTGAAAAGACAAAATCCTCAACAAAATATTAGCAACTAATCCAACAACACATAAAAAGGATCCTACATCCTGATCAAGCTGGATTCATCCCAGGTTCACAAGGATGGTTCAATATACACATATCAATCAATGTGATACACTACATCAACAAAGGAAAAGACAAAACCCACATGATCATCTCAACAGATGCAGAAAAAGCATGTGATAAAATTCAACATCCATTCATGATAAAAAAAATTCTCACCGAAGTGGGCATAGAGGAAACATATCTCAACATAATAAAAGCCATTTACAACAAACCCACAGCCAACACAGTACTCAATGGTGAAAAACTGAGTCTTCCCACCACTTCTATTGAACATAGTACTGGAAGTCCTAGCCACAGCAATCAGATAAGAAAAAGAAATAAAAGGTATCTAATTGGAAGGGAAGAGGTAAAACTGTCATCATTTGCAGATGACCTGATACTACATATAGAAAATCCTAAAGACACCACACAGAAACTATTAGAACTGATTAAATGAATTCAGCAAGGCAGCAGTATACAAAATTAACACACAGAAATCAGCTGCATTTCTTTACACTAATAATGAAATATCAGAAAGTAAAAAAAAAAATCCTTTTTAAAATCACATCAAAAAATAAATAAATAAAATACTTAGGAATAAACCTCACTAAGGAGGTGAAAGACACATATGCTGAGAACTATAAAACACTGATAAAGGAAACTGAAGATGATTCAAAGAAATGGAAAGGTATCCCATGCTCATGGATTGGAAAAATTAATATTGTTAAAACAGCCACACTACCCAAAGCAATCTACAGATTTCATGTTAGCCCTATCAAAGTACCTGTGACATTTTTCACAGAACTATAACAAATAATCATAAAATGTATGTGGAACAACAAAAGACCCAGAATTGCCAAAGCTATCATAAGGAAAAAGAACAAAGCTGGAGGCATAACCCTCCCAGACTTCCGACAATACTACAAAGCTACATTAATCAAAGCAGCATGGTACTGGCACAAAAACAGACATATGGATCAATGGAACAGAACAGAGAGCCCAGAAATAAACTCACACACTTACAGTCAATTAATCTTCAATAAAGGAGGCAAGAATATACCATGGAGAAAAGACAGTCTCTTTACCAAGTGGTGTTGGGAAAGCTAGACAGCTGCATGTAAATCAACGAAGTTAGAACACTCCCTCACACCATACACAAAAATAAACTCAAAATGGCTTAAAGACTTAAATATAAGACATGACACCATAAAACTCCTAGAAGAGAACATAAAACTCCTAGAAGAGAACACAGGTAAAACATTCTCTGACATAAATCATAGCAATGTTTTCTTAGGTCAGTCTCCCAAGGCAAAAGAAATAAAAGCAAAAATAAATGAATGGGACCCAATCAAACTTACAAACTTTTGCATAGCAAACAAAACCATAAAGAAAACAAAAAGATGACCTACAGAATGGGAGAAAATATTTGAAAACAGTGTGACCAAAAAGGGCTTAATTTCCAAAATATACAAACAGCTCATACAGTTCAATATGAGAAAAACAAACAACCCAATCAAAAAGTGGGCAGAAGACCTAAGTAGACATTTCTCCAAAGAAGACATACAGATGGCCAACAGGCACATGAAAAGATGCTCAACATTGCTAATTACTAGGAATTCCCTAGTGGTCCAGTAGTTTGGACTCCATGCTTTCATTGCTGAGGGCCCAGGTTCAATCCCTGGTTGGGGAACTAAGATCCCACAAGCTGCGTGGTGTGACCAAGGAAAAAAATAAAAAGTAAAATAAAATAAAACATCGCTAATTATTAAAGAAATGCAAATCAAAGCTATAATGAGGTACCACCTCACACCAATCAGAATGGCCATCATTAAAAGGTCTACAAATAATAAATGCTGGAGAGGGTGTGCAGAAAAGGGAACGCTCCTACACTGTTGGTGGGAATGCAAATTGGTGCAGCCACTATGGAGAACAGTATGGAGGTTCCTTAAAAAACTGAAAATAGAGTTACCATATGATTCAGCAATCCCACTCCTGGGCAAATAACCAGAGAAAACTCTAATTCGAAAAGATACATGCACCCCAATGTTCACAGCAGCACCATTTACAATAGCCAAGACATGGAAGCAACCTAAGTGTCCATCAGCAGATGAATGGATAAAATGGATAATAAGAACCTGCTATTTAAAAAAAAATTAAATTAAAAAAAATACTTTCACTATATTTTTTTCTCTCTTTAAAACTATAACTTTGAAAGGCCTACTCTTGAAGGTCAGGGCGAATTCCACTGAAATTCAATGTGGTCAATATGATTTGTAGTCTTCAGGGATTCAAAATAAATAAATGAAAAAAAGAAAAAAAAAGATGTGGTATATACATACACACACACACACACACACACACACACACAAACACACTGGAATATTACTCAGCCATAAAAAAGAATGAAATAATGTCATTGGCAGCAACAGGGGTGGACCTAAAGAGTATCATACTAAGTGAAGTAAGTCAGAGAGAGAAAGACCAATATCATATGATATAATTTATATGTGGAATCTAAAAAAATGACAAAAATGAACTTATTTACAAAACAGAAACAGACAACAAACTTACGGTTACCAAAGGGGAAGGGAGGAGGGATAAATTAGGAGCTTGGGATTAACAGATACACACTGCTATATATATAACAGATAAACAACAAGGACCTACTGCATAGCACAGGGAACTATATTCAATACCTTGTAATAACCTATAATGGAAAAGAATCTGAAAAAGTGTGTGTGTGTGTGTGTGTGTGTGTGTGTGTGTGTGTGTGTATGAATCACTTTGCTTTACACCAGAAACTAACACAACATTATAAATCAACTATACTTCAATAAAATTTTTTTAAAAATTAATAGAGTGAAAAGACAACCCACAGAAAGGGAGAAAATATTTGCAAATCATATATCTGATAACTGTCTATTAACCAAAATATATAAAGAACTCTTACAACTCAACAACAAAAAAAAAACCAATTTTAAAATGGGCAAAGGACTGGAATAGACATTTCTCCAAATAAGATATATAAATGGCCAATAAGCACATGAAAAGATGCTCAACACCATTAGTCATTAAGGAAATGCAAATCAATACCATGAGATACCACTTCACACCCTTCAGGATGTCTGTAATAAAAAAAAAAAAAAAGAGAGAGAGAGAAGGGAAGGAAGAAAGGGCAGAAAATAACAAGTGTTGACAAGTGTGAAGAAATTGGAACCCTCAAACATTGCTGTTGGAAATGTACAATGCTGCAGCCATTGTGAAAAAGTCTGGAAATTCCTAACTAAGATGAACACAGAATTACCCAGCAATTCCACTCCCTAGGTATACACCCAAAAGAACTGAAGACAGACATTCAAACAGTATTCCTAGCAGCTCTACTCACAGTAGCCAAAGGGTAGAAGCAATTCAAATATACATCAACAGATAAACAGATAAAACAAATGGAGTATTATTTCATACAATGAATGTTACTCAGCCATAAAAAGGAATGAAGTACTGACACACGCTACAACATGGATGAACCCTGAAACATTATGCTAAGGGAAAGATGCCAGACACAAAAGGCCACACACATATTTTATGATTCCATTTACGTGAAATATCCAGAACAGGCAAACCCACAGAGATGGAAAGCAGGGTAGTGGCTGCCAGGGGCTGAGGAAGAAGAGGGAGTGGGGAATGACTTCCTAATGCGGAAGGGGTTTCAATGTGGGGGATAAAGAAGTTCTGGAAGTGAAAGTGGTGATGGAAGGGTGACCCTCTTCCATCTTACCCCAAGGACAAAGCACTGCTTATCCTGGAGCCTGAGGAGCCAGGCCCAAGAAAACCACCACAAACCAGGCACCCTCACCTTCAGATGCAGAAGAACAGAGCCAGCCAGAAATGGGTGGCAGGTGACCCAAAACCTCGCACTACTCAGACCAAGATGGCGGGGAGAGTCACTGGACCTGGGCCCAGTCTCATATGGGACTCACATTTCTTCCAGAGCCAAGCACACAGCTAACAGCAGTTCAAACCCACAGACCAGCAAATACCATTCAAGGATCAATAAATCAAAACAAAAGCAAAAAAGTGGAGGTGGGAGTTTGAAGATACACGATAAAGCACATACATAAATCTGAAATGAATTATTACAGAAAACGGAAGACCTTTTTAGAAAATATGTGCTTCCTGTAAAAGATTACAGGAGGACACTGCCTCTACTAAAAAATTAAAGTTAAATTTTTTTTAAAGAACAGGGAGCACCAATGTGAACAATATGAAATTAAAAGACAACAAGCTAAGATACAGGCCATGATTAGGATAGGAAGCAAAAATAATCACACTACAGCAGAATTAAAATCCACATGGAAGGGGCTACAGGGGAAATGCACACTGCTGAAAATGTCATTGATGGTGCACAGGACAAAACAGGTGCCCACAGAATGCTGCTGGATACAGTGGAGAGGAGAAAAGACTGAGAGAAAAGCTCATGGACAGAGTGGTGAAGGGACAGATTATCTAACCTACAAATAATAAGAACCACCCAAAAGGAACACAAAATAAATGGAGATGCAATAATCAGAGGTAGAGAAGACAAAAGCTTTCCACCTCATTTATTAATACTGCCCCAAAAAGGAAAGCAAAGAGCTGCCAGGCTGATGTGCTGAAATCACTGGGCACTGTCTGTCCCAGGCACAGGAGAGAGAAGGACAGCATCACACATGGGCCATCCCCTCTGCCCTGCAACCCCACCTCTGGGCTCCATCCTGAAGATTAAAAGACAGATCGTGACACAGCAAGCAAGCTCTCAAAGACCAAAGAGCCAGCTTGAAGGGGCTCTCCTGGGAAAATGGGGGCAATCTGAGCATGAAAAAGAATGACTATAACTGATTACAAAACTGAATAAAAAGTCATGAATCCATAGTGATAACCCCCCCTCCCCCAGCAGAGAGACAGAGAGAGAGAAACGAAACAAAACCATTTGCCTCCACTAGGGACGACTATTCTACCAAACCCTCACTTTGAAAATTGGTAATTGAACAGAAAGAATCCAGCAATTACCCTGCCTTTGGTAGGAAGAAATGTAGTCGTTCCCCAGCTGAACTGGGAAAAATTTACCAAATACCAACAGATAATTGTGGAAGAAACGACAGAAAGCTGAGGGAGGGGGTAGGTCCATTTTTCAAACTCTCAAGCTCTCTTAATAAAACTGACTCAGGCCAGTTAATTATGTATAAATGCTGAAAATCATTTGGTAAAAAGTTGTTGGATAAAAGGATTATTTGCAGGGTATCTAGGAATCACCTCACAGATTACTTCCTAATCTCAAAGAAGGAAATCCACATTTCCAGTAGAAATATCTAGCTTCTCCACGTAAACCAAATGAGGACACAGCAGAGGAGACTGCCTGCCTGACAGGATATGGAACATCCCACACCTAGGAGATTTGCCCAAAACATCAACCTGAATATAACTGAGTCTTCAAACCTCTCTTCCAGCTTATAGCAAATACAGAGTATAAAAGAACGATGCAAAAGAAACCATGAGGAAACAATCAGACAAATTCAGAAACAGATTTTACAAGACAACTGCCCTTGTCTCTTCCAAAAGTCAATGTCGGGGAGGGGAGGGGAGGGGAGGGGAGGGGAGGGGAGAGAGGGTGAAGGCTGCTGAGGGCAGCTGTCCTAGGTTAAGAGACTAAAGAGATACAACCAATGCATGAATTTTGATTGGTACATGGTTCCCAAAAGGGAGGCTATAAAAGGCATTTTTGGTTCAACTGGGGAAAACTAAGAAGGATATAGATATTAGAAAATTACAATTAATATCTTAGGAATAATAATGGTATATAGGAAAATGTCCTTATTTTTAGGACTACTTATTTGTAGGAGTTTAGGTGTAAAAATGGACCATAGAGGTAATATCATTTTTAGAAGATACACACTGAGCTCTTTAGGGATAGACTGTCATGATGGCTACAAATGGTTTAGTAAATCATTTATTTCTATTTAATACATATAGATAAAGCATATTTGGCAATATGTTACCAATTGCTGAATCTTGATAGTAAGTATATTAGGTACCTTTTCAATTTTTCACAATAAAAAATTGAAGAGCCTTCCTTGCAAAGGTATTCTTCACAGAATATGTGGTACAACCATTACAAAGGATAAGAAAAAAGAGATTGTAATAACATGGAGAAATGCTCATAACATTAAAGTGAAAACTTACATATAGTTTCATTTCAACTAAATTAAACATATCCAGAAAAATAGTCCAGAAGGAAACACCGAAGTAACAATAACACTAGTGCCGGTGGACCTCCAGGTGCTGAAATCAGTGACTGACTTTCTTCCCCAGCCCTCGCCCAGCTCTCCTACTTCCTTCTCAGACTGGCCCTCCTCCTCTACTCACTTCCTAAAAGCCAGTGGCCCCAGATCTGCCCAGACCCCCTTCCACTATCCACTATTCTCCCTCTCAGGCTCTGAGGAACCATTCCTACTGTTTGCGCATGACTGTTATGGGGCTGGACAGAACACAGTAGGAAGAGGTGTAATCTGGAATCTATGAGACCCAGGTGGCTTCAGGGCACACCCACAAGCCACCTAACTGCCTCTGTGTCCCTCATCTGTGAAGTTAGTTGGTGTGGTTGAGAAGAAGAGGATCCTGGACACCATGCAGCAGAGCTCAGTGAGAGCAGAATCCCCAGAGCTGGTCCTCACTGGTCCTCAGCCACAGCTCCTCCTTGGAAAGAGCTCCATTCGCCAGCCAGTCACGTGAACCATGAGCCTCCTCCTCCCCCTCCTCCTCCTCCTTCCCCTCCCCCTCCTCTCCAACACCCCCATCAAACCATCACCGAGTTCTCACAATGTCAAATCCAACTAATTCTCTCCATCACCACTACCACAACCCTGGCCCAGGCTACCATCATCTCTCACCACATGTGTCAGCCAGCATCCACTCAGGCGGCCACAACACAGCCAGAGAAATCTTTCCAACCTGGATCAGATGTCTCACTCCTTCCTAAAATCTTAAAGCAACAGTATCCCACTATTACAGAGCTTCTACCCAGCTCCCCAGCCTCATGGCACAATCAAGGTCTCCTCAACTCTTGCTAACTCTATCCACACCAGCTTTCTTTCAGCCTCTTGATTTCGCCAAGCTCCCCCTGGCCACAGGGCCTTTGCATACCTCTTTGACCAACTACCTCCTCCATATCTTTTTTTTTAAATCCTTTTCAGTACAGCACAGGGAATAGAATGACTTTAAATGGAGTATAATCTATGAAAATATTGAATCACCATGTTGTACACCAGAAACTAATATAATGCTGTAAATCAACTATACTTCAACTTAAAAAATCTTTTTCATTATAAAATAGCACACATAAACTCCATGAAACAAAAATGTACAATTATCACAAGCTGAGAACCCAATCAACCACCAGCTAGGTGAAGAAACAACACTACCGGCCCTACAGAAGCTCCCTCTCTCAAGGTCCATCCAGTCACTACCCACCACTTCCCACCACCCCGACTTCTCTGGTAATCGTCTTCCTTGCTCGTAGCTTAAACACACAAGCAGGCAAGTCTAAACTCCTTAGTGTCCTACCTGTTCTGAACTGGATGTAATCGGAATCATACAGAATGTACTCTTTTATGTCTGCTTTTTTTGGCCTGCAGCATTAATGGCTGTGATTAATCCTTAAATCAGCAGGTAGCAGTTCATTTTCACTGATGTACAGCATCCTCTTGTAAGAACATACTATAATTTATCAATTCTACTGCTGACAGACACTTGGGTTGCTTCCACTTTTGAGCTGTTACAAATAATACACTAGTAATATTCTTGTACATGCCTCTTGGAGTACATTTGCTTACATAAGCTATTAGATATATTACCCAGAAGCAGAATTGCTGAAACATAGGGTATACATGCCTTCAACTTTAATAGATGCTGCTACAATATCTTGTAAAGTGGTGTTACCAATTTAATATTCCCACCAGAGCATTCCCTTGCTCCACATCCTCACTCACACCTGAAGAGACGCCATATGGAAGATATGTATAGGGCAAGATACTGGAGGGCGGGGGGTAGAGCATCCATGCCTGCTCTGGGTGTGCCACCCTCCCAGCATATTAATGCATTCACCAACCCAGAAGCCCCCCGAATCTCCTTGTTAAAGAGATTTTATAACTCAAACCTCCAGCCCCACTCCACTCCTAGGAAGCAGGGGGTAAGTTGGGGGGTTTCTATTTCCTGGAAGATTTTATGTAAAACTGGTATTATTTCTTCCTTAAATGCTTAGAATTCACTGGTAAAGTCATCTGGGCCTAGAGTTTTCCTTGTTGGAAGATTTCAAATTATGGATTCAATATCTTTAATAGTTATAAAGACAATTTACATTTCTATTTCTGTGTCAGCTTTAAGTCGTGTTTTTCTAGGAATTTGTCCACTTCATCTAAAGATTCAAATGTACTTGTATAAAGTTGTTTATAATACCTGCCTACTCTTTTTAACATCTGCAAGATCTTCGATGATGTCCCTTTTTCATTCCTAACATTAATTATTTGCTTTCTCTAACTTTTTCCTGATTACTCCTGCTGGGGTTTGTCAATTTTTTTTCCCAAAGACTCCATTTTTGCCTTTGTTTACCCTTTCTAATGAATATTTTTCATTTCGTTAAATTCTGCTCTTCAGGGCTTCCCTGGTGGCGCAGTGGTTGAGAGTCCGCCTGCCAATGCAGGGGACACAGGCTGGTGCCCCGGTCCGGGAAGAGCCCACATGCCGCAGAGCGGCTGGGCCCGTGAGCCATGGCCGCTGAGCCTGCGCTTCCGGAGCCTGTGCTCCGCAACGGGAGAGGCCGCAACAGTGAGAGGCCCATGTACGGCAACAACAACAAAAAAAAACTTCTGCTCTTCATTATTTCCTTCGTTCTGTTTTCTTTGAATTTAATGTGTTGCTAGCCTTCTAATCACCTAATACACAGCCTAGCTCATGGATTTTCAGCAGTCTTCTTTTGTAACATAAATGCATTTAAAGATATAAACCTCCCTCTAAACATGACTTCAGCTGTATCCCATTAAATATACGTAGTTTGCTATCATTCAACTGAAAACATTTTCTAGCTTTGACTCATAAGTTATTTGGAAACAAATTTCTAAATTTCCAGATACATGAGGATTTTCATTTTACTGATTTCTAGCTTAATTCCACTGTTGTTAGAGAACACAGTCTGTATAATTTCAATATTTTGAAATTTGCTGAGAATTGCCTTGTGGCCAGCACATAGTGAACTTTGACCAATGTGTCCTGTGCTTTTGAAAAGAATTTCGATTCTGCAATTGATCGGTACAGTGTTCTATATACGTCCATTAGGTCAAGTTTATTTAGTACTTTGTTGTTCAATTTTTCTTTATTTTTACAAATTTTTGTCTGCTTATCATAACAGCCTCTGAAACAGGTGTGTTTAATATCCCACTATGATCATAGATTTATTTCCATTACAGTTGTATTAATTTTTCTTCTAAATATTTTGAAGTTACATTAGGTATATACAGAGTTTAAATTATTATATCTAAAATAAAACTTTTATCATTTATCAGTATCATATCTTTATCTCTAATAATAAATTCTGCCCTCAAAGACTATTTTGTCTGACATTAAAATACTATAGCAACTTTCTCTAGGTTGATGTGTGCATAGTATTTTTTCCCATTGTTTTACTTTCAATCTTTTTTTTTTTTTTTCTGCGGTACGCGGGCCTCTCACTGTTGTGGCCTCTCCCGCTGCGGAGCACAGGCTCCGGACGCGCAGGCTCAGCAGCCATGGCCCACCGGCCCAGCCGCTCCGCGGCACGTGGGATCCTCCCGGACCGGGGCACGAACCCGTGTCCCCTGCATCGGCAGGTGGACCCTCTACCACTGAGCCACCAGGGAAGCCCTCAATCTTTTTATATCCTTCTGTTTTAAATATATCTCTCTTAAATAACCTGGTCTGCTTTTGTTTTCTTACCTGTCTGACAATCTCTGACTTTTAACGGTAGCATTCAAATTCACTTATATTTAACGTGATTATTGCTATATTGGGATTTAAGTCTATCCACTTACTGTTTGCTTTCTCTTTGTTCCACTTGATCAATGTTTCCTTTTCTCTTTTTTTTAATTTTATTGAAGTATAGTTGATTTACAGTGTTGTGTTAACTTCTGCTGTACAGCAAAGTGATTCAGTTATACATATATATATACACACATTCTTTTTTAGATTCTTTTTCATTATGGTTTATCACAGGATAATGAATATAGTCCCCTGTGCTATAAAACAGGATCTTGTTGTTTATCCATAACAGTTTGCATCTGCTAATCCCAAACCCCCAATCCCTCCCTCTCCCTTTTCTCTCCTTTCTTGCCTTCTTTCAGATTTGGAATTTCTTATTATTCAATTTTTCTTGCCTTTTAACTTAGATACCATATCATCTTTCACAATTTAGTGGCTGCTGCACAGATTACAACATGTATCCCTGACTTGTCTAATATTAATTGGTTCTTTTTTCTTTTTCCTGGAATTGCAAGGAAAACTTTAAACAGTTTTATTCCATTTACCTCCCTTCTGACTTACATACCATTGCTATGTATTTTAATTCTATATATATTTCAAACCCAAAGACAGATGGAGAGATAATACTATGTTCTTGGATTGGAAGAATCAACATTATGAAAATGACTATACTACCCAAAGCAATCTACAGATTCAATACAATCCCTATCAAACTACCATTGGCATTTTTCACAGAACTAGAACAAAAAATTTCACAATTTGTAATGGAAACACAAAAGACCCTGAATAGCCAAAGCAATCTTGAGAAAGAAAAATGGAGCTGGAGGAATCAGGCTCCCTGACTTCAGACTATACTACAAAGCTACAGTAATCAAGACAGTATGGAACTGGCACAAAAATAGAAATATAGATCAACGGAACAGGATAGAAAGCCCAGAGATAAACGCACGCACATATGATCACCTTATTTTTGATAAAGGAGGCAAGAATATACAATGGAGAAAAGACAGCCTCTTCAATAAGTGGGGCTGGGAAAACTGGATGGCTACATGTAAAAGAATGAAATTAGAACACTTTCTAACACCATACACAAAAATAAACTCAAAATGGATTAAGGACCTAAATGTAAGGCCAGACACTATAAAACTCTTAGAGGAAAACGTAGGCAGAACACTCTATGACATAAATCACAGCAAGATCCTTTTTGACCCACCTCCTAGAGAAATGGAAATAAAAACAAAAATAAACAAATGCGACTTAATGAAACTTAAAAGCTTTTGCACAGCAAAGGAAAACATAAACAAGATGAAAAGACAGCCCTCAGAATGGGAGAAAATATTTGCAAATGAAGCAACTGACAAAGGATTAATCTCCAAAATTTACCAGCAGTTTATGCAGCTCAATATCAAAAAAACAAACAACCCAATTCAAAAATGGGCAGAAGATCTAAATAGACATTTCTCCAAAGAAGATATACAGATTGCCAACAAACACATGAAAGGATGCTCAACATCAGTAATCATCAGAGAAATGCAAGTCAAAACTACAATGAGGTATCACCTCACACCGGTCAGAATGGCCATCAACAAAAAATCTACAAACAATAAATGCTGGAGAGGGTGTGGAGAAAAGGGAACCCTCTTGCACTGTTGGTGGGAATGCAAATTAATACAGCCACTATGGAGAACAATATGGAGGTTCCTTAAAAAACTAAAAATAGAACTACCATATGACCCAGCAGTCCCACTGTTGGGCATATACCCTAAGAAAACCATAATTCAAAAAGAGTCATGTACCACAATGTTCACTGCAGCTCTATTTACAACAGCCAGGACATGGAAGCAACCTAAGTGTCCATCAACAGATGAATGGATAAAGAAGATGTGGCACATATATATACAATGGAATATTACTCAGCCATAAAAAGAAACGAAGTTCAGTTATTTGTAGTGAGGTGGATGGACCTAGAGACAGTCATACAGAGTGAAGTTAAGTCAGAAAGAGAAAAACAAATACCATATGCTAACACACATATATAGAACCTAAAAAAAAAAAGGTTCTGAAGAACCTAGGGGCAGGACAAGAATAAAGATGCAGACGTAGAGGATGGACTTAAGGACATGGGGAGTGGGAAGGGTAAGCTGGGAAGAAGTGAGAGAGTGGCATGGACATATATACACTACCAAATGTAAAAGAGATAGCTAGTGGGAAGCAGCTGCATAGCACAGGGAGATCAGCTGGGTGCTTTGTGACTACCTAGAGGGGGGGGATAGGGAGGGTGGGAGGGAGACGCAAGAGGGAAGAGATATGGGGATATATGTATATGTATAGCTGATTCACTTTGATATAAAGCAGAAACTAACACACCACTGTAAAGCAATTATACTCAAATAAAGATGTTAAAAAAAAATTTTAGCAGTTGATAATCATTCAGTTTTCCATTTCAGTGCCCTTTTCTTTGCTCTTCTTTCCTTCCTGAAACACTAACCCTTCACCTAAGATTATTTTCCTTTAGCCAGACACAAACAAAAACACCCCCTGATGTTTCCTTCATTATGGGTCTGCACACAAAAAATTGATTTTGTTTATTTGAAAATATCTTTATTTCAGCTTTATTTCTGAAGGATCTTTTGGCTGAGTAATGAATTAGGGTTAGCAGTTTCTTCCAGCACTTAAATTTTGATTGACTTCTGCTTCCATGGCTTCTGTTAAGAACACAGCTGTCAGTCTCACTGTTGCTCTTTTGAGGGTAATCTGTCTCCAGTTGCTTTCAAGACTCTTCATCTGTGGTTTTCAGCAGTTTTATTAAGTGATAGGTGAGGCTTTCTTTGTGTTCACAGGCTACTGAATCTGTGGGTGGTGCCTTTTAATAGTTGTGGGAAGTTCTCAGGCACTATCTTTACAAATGTTGTTTCTGCCCAATTTTCTCATAAAAGACCTTTTCACTATTATCTCTGACTCCCGCCTTATCTGCTAATTTCTCCATTTTTTTATGTCTCCAGGCTTCCTTATGGGTAATTTTCTTTTGAGCTGTCTTCTGGGCCACTGAATTCTTTCTTCAGCCGTGTCTATTCTACCCTTCCTTTGAGAACTTAACTTTGATTATTACATTTGCCAGTTTTAGAATTTTCATTTGGTTCTTTTTTAGTTTCTAGTTCTCTGCCAGAATTCTCAGTCTGGTCTTTTATCTCCTTAAACATAGTAAGCATAGTTGTTTCAAAATCTGTGTCTGATGTCTAGAGCCCCTGTTTATCTGTCTTTATAGTCTGCTGTTTCCATTGGTTTTAATTCACATGGCCTTGCCTCCCCGTGTGTCTGTTCTTCATTGAACACAAAACAATGAATTTACAACATGGCTTGTGAAAATAACTGGACGACTGGATGATGTCATCTCCCTCTACAGAGGACTGAAGTTGCTTCTGTTAAGCACCTAAAAACAACAGCACTCTGGGATTACCTTAATTTCAGAGAACTGACATGCTATGAAGCATGACTGCAGGCCTTTGGAAGTCCTACTTCTAATCCTCCTCATTCCTTGGAAGTGGCTTTTTGGGATCCTAAACCAAATTGAGGGAGCTCACCAAGGACTGCTGCCCTTTGGCAGATCCCAATACCTCAGGTCCCACAGGCATTTCTGACTGCTTCACAGAGCTCAGCCCCTCGGCATCCCCTTCAGAGTCAGTATATGCCCTACATTAGTTTCCTGTGGCTGCCCTATAACCAAGGCCACAGACTGGGAGGCTTAAACAACAGAAATTTGGTGTCCCACAATCCAGGAAGCTAGAAGTCCAAAATCAAGGTGTCAGCAGGGCCACGCTCCCTCTAAAGGATCCAGGGGAGATTCTATTACCTCTTCTAGTGGCCCCACCTGGTCCTTGGTTTGTGACAGCACAGATCTAAATTGCTGGCTCTGTTTTCATATGGCTTTTTTCTCTGTGTGTTCCTCTGTGTCCAAATCTTCCTCCTCTTTCTTTTACAAAGACACCAGACATTAGATTTAGAGTCCTTTCATCACCAAAACAACCCTACAGTACCTATGTGGTTATTCTATTAACGCCTTCTTCAGACTACTAGCTCTAGGGGTGTTCTTTGTTGCTCAGGAAGGCCCCCCAAGTGCCAGCACACAGAACAATTTTAAGGTCTCCACTATTTGCTGAGTTAAACTGAATCTGTGAAATAAAGAAAATAACACCTAGCCCATGCTATTCCCACTAGTATTCAATAAATTAACAATTTTTTAAAAAGATACTCACTGTTAATTGTCTGCCAGATTTGTTTTTATTTGCTATTCTGGCTGCTAGAGATGGAGACTCACCCAGATCAGCTTGAGCTGGGGTGGAGGGGTTCAGGGGGATGGCTACTGGTCAAGATATAAAAAGTGAACAATCAGAAAGACAGAAATAATCATAAAAGCAACCATTTATTGAATGCTCATAATATGCCAGGCTCGACGCTAAATAAGCATTGCACAAAGACTACTCCACTTGATTCTATGAGTTATCATCATCATTTTTATTTTACAGATCTGAGAACTATTATTATCATTTATATTTTGCAGAGATAGAAACTGAGGCTCAGGAACACACACCTGACATTTACTGTCACCACTCGTTACCCAAGAACTAGTATTTTCCCTATTTACAGATAAGGAAACCAAGTCTTGAGAGGTTTGGAGACTTGTTCGTGACACCAAAGTTTAGACTCTTAAATACTGCTACATACTAGCTTTAAAAAAACCTTTTAGGGACTTCTCTGGTGGTCCAGTGGTTAAGAATCCATCTTGCAATGCAAGGGATGCCACTTCCATCCCTGGTCAGGGAACTAAGATCCCACATGCCTCGGGGCAACTAAGCCCGCGAGCCACAACTAGAGAGAGGACCATGTGCCACAACGAAAGATCTCACGTACTGCAACTAAGACCCGACACAGTCAAAAAATAAATAAATATTTAAAAAAACAAAAACAAAAAACTTTAATACCACTTCACACCCATTAGGATAGCTATAATCAAAAAGATAAAACAACTGAGGACATGGAGAAACTGGAACCCTCATACCTTACTGGTGGAAATGTAAAATAGTGCAGTCACTTTAGAAAACAGTATGGCAGTTTCTCAAAGACTAAGCATAGAGTTACCATGTGACCCAGCAAACCTACTCCTAGGTACATATCCACCAGAAATGAAACATATGTACACACAGAAATATGTACATAAATGTTCACAGCAGCATTATCCAGAACAGCCAAAAAGTGAAAATAACCCAAATGCCCAGCAACAGATGAATGTAAATAAAACGTAGTAAATCCATACAACGGTATATTACTCAGCAGTAAAACGAGAAGAAGTACTGGCACAGGCTACAACATGGATGAATTTTGAACACATTTTACTAAGTGAAAGAAACCAGACACAAAAGGTACATACTACATATTATATTTATGTGAGATGTCCAGAATCAGCAAATCCACAAAATAGAAAGCAGACTAGCAGTTGCCTAGGGTTGAGAGAGTTGGGAAAAAATGGGGAGTAAATGCTAATGGTTATGGGTTTCTATCTTTTTTGGTTGCGTTGGGTCTTCATTGCTGCAGGTGGGCTTTCTCTAGTTGTGGTGCACAGGCTTCTCATTGCAGTGGCTTCTCCTGTTTCGGAGCATGGGCTCTAGGTGCGCGGGCTTCAGTAGTTGTGGCATGCGGGCTCAGTAGTTGTGGCTCGAGGGCTCTAGAGCGCAGGCTCAGTAGTTGTGGCACAAGGGCTTAGTTGCTCTGCGGCATGTGGGATCTTCCTGGACCAGGGATCAAACCCGTGTCCCCTGTACTGGCAAGCGGATTCTTAACCACTGTGCCACCAGGGAAGTCCCATGGGTTTCTTTTTGGGGTGATGAAAATGTTCTAAAACTGACTGTGGTAATGATTACACAACCGTAAAGATACTAAAAAACACTGAACTGTACACTTTAAATGAGTGAGCTGTACGGTATGTGAATTTTATCTTAGTAAAGCTGTTTTTTAAGTATTTTACAACTTGAACATTTTACTTAATTTCTACTAGTCTTCATTTCACAATGGAAAAAATACTTTGTTTAAATTTGAAATTAAGAATATAAGCACTTTAATGCACAAAGCCAAAAATGTTAACTTTTTTAAAATTTTTAAATAAATTAAGCTCCATCTTAACTGATAAGGCTTCACAGAATCACACTGTTCTCTACTCACATTTCAAAATACCTTATAATGTGTTCATAAGCTAATTTACCAGTGTATTAGTTCCATTTTCTTTTTTCCACACTAGCTACGTGGTCCTATAAAATCACTACTGTGGGGCTTCCCTGGTGGCGCAGTGGTTGAGAGTCCACCTGCCGATGCAGGGGACAAGGGTTCGTGCCCCAGTCGGGGAAGATCCCACATGCCGCGGAGCGGCTGGGCCCGTGAGCCATGGCCGCTGAGCCTGCACGTCCGGAGCCTGTGCTCCGCAACGGGAGAGGCCACAGCAGAGAGAGGCCCGCGTACCGCAAAAAAAAAAAAAAAAAAAAAATCACTACTGTGTACTATGGTAAGGAAGTGAAATGAAGTAATGTGTTTGCTGGGGACAGTTGGAACATATGAAAATATCAGATGTACATGAAATTCTAAACTAATAAACAACCATCTAAAATCTATACACATCAAATTTTCAGAGACTTTCCCCATCAAAGACTTGGGAAAAAGTTTTAAAAGAACCTCACGAATAAAGATTTTTTTTGGCGTTTGGTAAGGCTTCTCTTTACACATGTCCTTATGGCCTTGTTTCTCAAAGTCTGGTCCATGACCAGCAGCAGCAGCATCTCCTGAGAGGTGATAAATGCAGAACCTCTAGCCCCACTCCAGACCTACTCAACCAGAATCTGCATTTTAACAAGATCCCGAGGGGACGTGTCTGCACATGAAAATTCGAGAAGCACTGTCATAAGATACTTCCTTTTCTTTTTCCATTAAGACAGCTCTAGCTTGCACTGGACTAATGTTTCAAAAACTTGACATACATACAGCTCTGGTCCTGGGCCAGCTTGTCCTCAGTTCCATTCCTCACTCTTCTGCTCTACTCCAAATTGCTGATCCCTGCAGGCTGGGTTTCCCAGGCAGGAGGGGGCATGGGGTGAGTCTCCAGGAGCAGCTGTGTCCTTCCAAGCCTCCAGCCCACGCCAGATGACCCATGGTGGTTCCAGCCTCTGGTGAGTCGTAGTTGTTCCTGATATGCTGCCTCCCGGCTTGTCTTCCAGCTTCCTGTTTGCTGCCTCATCGCAGGGTTACCTCACTGCCCACTGTTTGCATTCTCAATTCTTCAGCACCTGTGCGACCACTCCCCATTGAACTCCCTCTGTTTTGAATACTTAAAGTGGGTCGTTCCTTTTTGGACTCAGAATGATACCCCATACCATTCTGGATATTTCCCCTGTGCACCACATATACCAGAGGAATTTTCTGAATGGCTTATCTGCTTTAAAAGGGGGAGTGGGGAAGGGAGGTTGGGAGCTACCACACACACAGTAAACCTCACATTCCACCAATCTCTAACAACCCAAAAGAAAACTCAACCTTAAGCTATTTGTACAGCAGATGTGACTGTATTCAGAAACTCAGGTCCTCGGGGTGTATTTTTAACACTCTACCCATCACTCCTCAGCCAGAACAGCTGGTGTAACAGCTATTGTTTTAAGAGGGAAAAAAAAGACTCCTTAAGAACAGAATTCTGGACAAACAGTGGAATCTCTGAGAGATCAAATCTTAATAACAGTTGTAAATCACATGATCCACCCTATACTGGGCACACACCATGCTTGAGGACCAAGCAACAGGTGAGAACAACTCCTATCAGTACCATTTAGGGCTACTTGGAGATCTTTCTAAAAGCACCTCTGACCCATCACTCTCAGGCTCTGAATAATCCTTAGTGGCTCCCTCTTGCCCAAGGCCACAAACTCAACTCCAGGGCTATCCTTTCAAAATCCAGCCTGATCTACCTTTCCAGCCTCTTCCTCATTCCTCTCAATCTGACCCACTCACCTTCTGACCATTCCCAGGTGTGCCTAAACCTGTAGATACAACATTCAACTAGGTGGAAAGTCCCTCTTTCCTTACTTAGCCTGACAAACTCTTTCCCGCAAGATCCTGCCTCCCAGGGTAGCTGGAGTCTCAGTCCTCTAAGCTTCCACAGCACTCACTACATCATACTGTCACATGGACAGATGTCCACCTCCTACAGGCTGGGAACCCCGAAATGGAGAAACTGCCTTCCATCTTGGGATCCTGACCATAGCTCAGATCCAGATCCAAGCTACTACCAGTGACACCCTGGGCAAGACACTTACCCTCTCCACCTCCAATTCCATAAGAAGGGAATGACAGACAACACCCACCACGGTGGGTTATCACCAGTGCTAATGAGTTAACCCATGGAAAGTGCCGTAAACTTAACCCAAGAAAAGTGTCTGGCACATAGTAAGCACTGGAGAATTGCTAGCGCTATAATTACTACTATTACTGTTATACCTGGAACACAGGAGGTGTTCAATACCTATGTGCTGAATAACTTGGAGCACTTCACAGTAAAACTGTTTGTAACATTGGGACAAAAGATTACCCCATTCCGGGTATCAGAGGCTGACATAAGATTAAGAAACGGCTCCCACGGTAAAAGTACCAGCTGAACTCACTGGCCCTGGAGGAAAAGCGCACTGCAGCGGGATGAGATAGTCTGTGCCAGCTGGATCTGCCCAGGCTGCCCACAGACCCAGTCTGCCCTCAGCCACCTGTCCAACCACCTGCCTGAGGAAGCCGTGTGCTAACACAGAGGGCTCACCTGCAGCAAAACCCAAAAGCAGTTTGCAACAGAAACCGCAATGGGAAAACAAAGGGTGCAACTTTACTCCTGCAGAAAGGAAATGCGTCTTTCTGCAGCTAATACTTCGCGTCTGGAGTTCTCCACCGAGAGTGAGATGCCAAGCGGGTGCGCAGCCAGGGACAGCCCCCCTCTCCCCGCTTTCCCGAGGAGGGAGAGAGACGGTCACGGGACCTGCCCTTTCCCGCACGAAAATCCACGCGAGGGGAAGGAAGAGCCCCACACCTGGGTCCAATCGGATTTCTCAGGGGCCACAGGTGAGTGCAGAGCACCCAGCGAGAAAGAGCCCGATCCGTCCTCAGAAATGTGCTGAACCCGGGTCTGGGAGCGCTCGCCGGCCGGACGCAGCCAGGAGTCCCCATTTCTGGTGCGCTCGCCCCCCAGCCTGCAGGCCTGTCCCTCCCGGTCCTCGCGGCACGGGGCTTCCTCGCGGCCCGCCCCGCCAAGCGCCCTGCCGGCCCGGCCCCGCGCGGCGCCCACCTGCTCCCCGGCCCGGGGTCCCCGCCGCCGCCCCGCCGGGAGGCGCGCTCAGCCCCGGGCGCCTGGTCCGTTACCCCGCGGAGCGCGCTCCGTCCGAGCAGCGGCGCCCGGCGGGACCCTAGGCCGGGCCGGGCCGGGCCTGGGCGGCTGCTCGGGCCGAACTGCGGGCCTCACGGGGCTGCCGCGGCGTGAGGGGCGCGCGCCCGGGCCGCCGCCGCGGGCTCACCTTCTGGCGGATCTGGCCCGACGTGGACACCTTGCGGATGAGCTTCTGCGGGGAGCCGGGCTCCGCCTCGGGCTCGCTGTCGGACGACTCCTCAGGCGGCGGCGGCGGAGGCGGCTGCGGCGGACCCGGCTGAGGGGCACCCGCCGCCGCCGCCATGCTGCCGGGCCAGCGCGCGCACAGCGGGCGGGGGCGGGGCCGGGGCCGGGGCCGAGCCGGGCTGGGGGGCGGGGCCCGGAGGGGCGGGGCCTGGACCGCTGTCTCCAGCTCCGCCCCTCCGCGCCCCCTGCCGGCCGCGCGCACAGCCGGCGGTGGCGCCCCTGCCGGGCGTCTCTTCGCCCCCACCGGTGGTGTCAGAACCACAGGTTTTAGCATCTGTTTCTTTTCTTCCTGGGACACAATTTGTATGGGGTTTTTTATTTTTGTGTTCACTCTTTTTCATCTTTAATGTTCCCCTTCAAGAATGTAAGTGACCTCCAGGCGGCTCGGGACTGTCTTTCTTGCCCTGCATCGTGTCTCCAGCATCTAAAGCAGCGTCTGGCATTTAGTAGTTAGTTGCACGACAAACAGTTCGAGGAGTGGGTGAATGCATGCATGAATGCAGGAAAGAAAGTACTTGGACAGGCCTGTGGGATGCCGGAACAGGGATACACAGTTCCATCCGAGAAGGCTTCCTGGAGAAAAAGATAAAGTGAGACGGAAAATGTGAGCAGGAGTTATCCCTAACCGGGGACCCCTGTTCCAGGCCAAGAGATGAGATTGTGCAAAGACCTGGAGGCAAGAAAGCACATATCTCTGGAAAAAAGGGAAACTGTAGCCTAAAGGAAGGAAAATACTTGAAGAGATGAGCCTGGGGGCGGGCAGGTCAGACTGGACCTTTGTAAACCTGATAAGGGGGTTGGTCTTTTAGGCTGAGTCCTGAAGGCAACAGGAAGCCCTTGAGCCATCTCGACCCTGGGCGGGGCTAAGTCACAAAGCTGAGGACTGTGATCCAGGCTTTGAAGCAATCGAGGCAGGTGGCTGCCCTGGATTACTGGGAGGGGCTGGGGAGACAGAGAAGTGGACTTCAGAGGGTAGCTGGAGGAGAGGCAGAGGCAATTTGGGATAAGCCCCTCCTTCCCAGCTAAGACAACTGGAGGAGAGGGAATGAAATTGGAGGTGAGTTTTTGCTGCCCTATGGGACATCCAGGTGGAGAAGGGTTTGGTGCCACCTGAGAAGGGCAAATCCTCTTTAAAGACCCTATCTCCAAATACAGCCACATTCTGAGGTACTAAGGGGCTGCACAATTTTCCCCTTGCCCTTTCAAAGGGCTGCTCCTAGAGACACAGTGGCTCCTGTCCTGCCTGCGGGTCAGCACACTCTGGCCCCCACTGCACTGGGCAATGCTTTCCAGAGGCAAAATAAGTGAGACACCCACCCCCAGGGGCCACAGAGGAGCATCTGGTGTGGGGACATGGCCAGGGGAATGGATACACTGCCAGGACAGAGTATATCAGGGCCTAATGCAGGAACACTCTGGGACACGCTGGAGACCCCTGGTGAACCCAGCTGTGCAGCCCAGTGCTGTAGCCACTAGCCACATGTGGCTACTTCAATTTCAAGTTCAATTAATTAAAATTAAATTTTCAGTTCCTTGGTCACACTAGCCACATTTCAGCTGCATGTGGTTTAGCAGCTACCACACGGGACAGCACAAATATAGAAGATTTCCATCATCACAGAAAGTTCCGCAATGCAGGACAGTGACGGCTCCTGTATACTGCCCACCGGCCACACACCAGACACTTGACCAGCGACTCTAGTCCACACACATGTCCCCCAGAGCAAGCTTGATGGTCTCATTCTAGAGATGAAGACCTGAGGTTCAGATACGTCTCCCAAGGAATTCATGAGAGGCAGAATTTGAACTTGGACTATGTGATTCCCAAGTCCTTGACCCTTCAGGGTTAGGCCTCCCAGGAAGCTGAGGCTCGAAGGAGCTCAGAGGAAGAAAGAGGAGAGAAGGGTCTTGTTATGGGCTGACTTGTGTCCCCCCTCCCAACATTCATACGTTGAAGTCCTAATCCTCTAGTACCTAAGAATGTGGCCATATTTGGAGACAGGTAGGTAATCAAGTTAAGGAGGTAATCAAGTTAAAATGAGGTAATTTTAAGGAGGTAATCAAGTTAAAATGAGGCCATTAGGATGGGCCCTAATCCAATACAACTGGTGTCCTTACATCAATAAGAAGACATTTGGACGCAGACAGGCTCCAAGGGAAGACCATGTGAAGACACACAGAGAAGTCATCTGTGAGAAAAGGATAGAGGCCTCAGAAGAATCTGACCCTGCTGACACCTTGATCTCAGACTTCTAGTCTCCAGAATTGTGAGAAAATAAATTTCTGTTGTTTAGGCCCCCAGGTCTGTGGTACCTTGTTATGACAGCAAGGAGCTGGCTAATAAGGGCACAGAGGGGAGGGTGTCCTGCATCTCCATGGAGATTGGTGATTTTTGTATCAATTAATTACAATGTAGTGTGATACATAAGTGCAAAAATCTAAGGGTGTTATGGGGGAGGGACGGTACAGCAGGAGAAAGAGTTATAACTCTGCCGGAGGTGTCAGGGGAGCCTCTCCGGAGGACGGATTACCCCAGCCTGGTTTGGAGATTTGAACTGAAAGGCGAGGGGATGGAGGGAATTTTCCAGGAAAATACAAAAAGGCAGGAGACTACTAGGCGAGTTGGGAGGATGACAGGGATTTGCATTTGCTGCTGAGCCACTGGTCAGGTGGTGGGGAGTCTGGAAGGTAAGCTGCACCAGGACTCAAAGCAGCCTCTGTTTGACTCAGGAGCAAGGATGTTATCCTCTGGGCACCAGAGCCACTGAAGGGTTTTTGCAAAGCAGAGGAGGGTTCTATCCCTGGTCGGGGAACTAGATCCCGCATGCATGCCGCAAGAGTTCTCATGCCTCAACTAAGAGTCTGCATGCCACAACTAAAGATCCCATGTGCTGCAACTAAGACCTGGTGCAGCCAAAATAAATAAATAAATAAATATTTTAAAAAATAAAATAAAGTGACTTACCAATCCAGGCAATGCCGATTTGGGCCAGAACCAAGGAGGTAGTTGTGGAGGTGGAGAGAGGAGGTGACAGACAGAAGACGTAGTAGAGGGAAGAATAGGGACCAGGTGCTCCCTGGCAGGAGATTAGGGAGCGGGGCAAGTCGGAATGCCTCCCACATACGGGGCTTTCCAGGGAAGAACGCCCCACTGAGCACAGTAGGCCTAGAGGAGAAGATGAACTTGGTTTGGAGCAAACTGAGCTTGAGATGCCTGGGTGTGCTGTTGCCTATGCCCGTTAGATGCTCAGGGGATACCAGGGTTCCAGAATCCATCATTTTAGAGGCGAAAAGCCAAGGGCATGAACGTGAACGCAAGGGAGAGTTGGGAGGCAGAGATTGTGGCTGAATAGGAGTCTATTTGCAATTATGAAAAAGTACTAGAAATTGTCACAGCCAAGAGGAGCCTAAGGGAATGTGATGACTAAATGTCATGTGGGATCTTGGAACAGAAAAAGGACATTAGGTAAAAACTAAGGAAATCTGAATAAAGAATGGGCTTCAGTTTAATAATAATATGTAAATATTGATTCATTCAGTGTGGCAAATGCACCATCCTAATGTAAGATGTTAATAATTTAGAGGAAACTGGGTATGGGGGAACTCACTGTACTTTCTTTGCAACTTTTCTGTAAATCTGAAACTATTTGAAAATAAAAAGTATATTTTTAAAAAGAGTATTAGGCTTAGTAAGAACTATATTATGTTCTTAAATCAGAGGAACACAACTGCCATATTTTCTCTGATGAGCAAAGAAGCCTTTGTGTTCTCTGGTGGCTGCAGAGTACTGTTCCCTTGGAGACCACCCCCAAGGTGGCACGCCTGTAAGAGCACATTCACCCGTACCTCCTTATGCAATGAGTCACGCTGTGAATCATCTCTAACAATATGCTGCTCCCCGAGTTTACCCCACCTTAAGGGCATATCAAGGTGGCAGTAATAACACACTTCATATCCAACCTAATCTTTCTTCTCGACCTGTCAATGTAGAAGTGCACCTCCTGTCAAAAAGAACCACTTCACGTTAGAATAGATAAAGGATGCACTTGAAAACATGGGAATTATCTTATTTTATCCTGAACTGCGGTTATGATTGACATCTGGAGCAGGACATTGCTTTACTGTGTGCGACATGTAGTTCCCCTGGCCCCCAGGACCTGTGTCAACCAAATACCACCCCCATACATTTCCAAGTGCACCCAGCTTCCGCCCCCTCCCTGCCCACCCCCCAAGCATAAGTAAACTAAACCCTTAGGGTTGTGATATTAGACTGGGAGGCAAGCAGTGAAAAATGTTAAAGGAATAGGAAAACAGACGCTCTAAAAAGAAGTTATCTACACGTGATAAAATTGTAGAGAACTAAATACACACACACGAATACAAGTGAAAAGGGGGGAAATCTGAAAAAGATGGGTGGATTACAGCTACATGTGAATCTATAATTATCTCAATAATATTTTCAACTTAAAAAATAACTTAAGGGCAGCCATTGTTGAATCATAAATGCTCTGACAGCCCCCCCCCCCAGACTCTCATATACACATTCAGCAACAAAAGGTGAGCAAAGGAAATTCCCTGGCGGTCCAGTGGTTAGGACTCCGAGCTTCCACTGCAGAGGGCACGGGTTCAATCCCTAGTCAGGGAACCAAGATCCCGCATGCCACACAGTGTAGCCAAAAAAAAAAAAAAAAAAAAAAAAATGGTGAGCAAAGTTCTGGTTGTTATAGACTCAGGGAAACCAGAGTTTAAGTCTTGACTCCAACTCTCACTAGCTGTGTGACCTTGGGTAAGGTACATAACCTCTCTGAACTGCAGTTTCCTCATCTAACAAATGGGAAGCATGGTTGGAATGATTAGATGTAACAGGTGAAGTGCCTAGCACAAGGCAGGTGCCCAGTAAATAGCAGGGACCCCTACTTCTCCTTTGGTTGCAGGTTGCAGAACTTTGCCCCAAGTTCTCAGCTGCCGCTTTCTCCATGCAGCGCCCTCAGCTCCTTTGCACCCTGTTTCTCCCACTGCACCTACCTAGAAAACCCTGGGCTGCACATCCAACCTGCGCATGGGACGTCCTGCCTTCCGACGCCAGAGCAGACACAACGCCTCTAGTGCGCAGGCCCAGCCGAGCTGAGGTTCCATGTCCCGTTCGGGGCAGCGGCTGCTCACTTCCTGCTCACACCCGCACGTCCTTGTAGGGGCGGCCAGCTGCAGATCGTAAACTAGCCAGCACGCGAAAGCCAGGCGTTTTGGTACCAGAATAACCTGGAGGGCCAGGGCTGTCCTGACCTCTGCTCTCCAGGGACTGGCCTTCCAGCTCTTCTCTCTGGCTCTCACACCCGCACAAAGGTCCGACCTATTCCTGCCCACCCTGACTTAGGATATCCTGGGGTCAAGCAATGCAGGAACCAACTGGCTGATCCTCTCACCGGGCCCTGCCAGGCAGACTCCCAAGTCCCTGGCTTGCCCGGCATCTCGGGCGGGAGCCAACCACAGCCAACCTGTGGGCTTGTGGGGTAGGAGGGCAGCAGACGGGCTCAGATTCCCAGAGGAGCATGCCGCCCTCCCTGAGTATCCTGAGAGAGGGGTGTGGCTGGAGTGGAAGCCTGCCGATGGGGAAATCGTGTCTTACCCTGCAAACCCACAGCTTTTCGCCTGTATTTTTTTCTTAATTTTTTTTTGGCCGCATCACGCAGCATGCGGGATCTCAGTTCCCTGACCAGGGATGGAACCCGTGCCCCCTGCGCTGGAAGTGCAGAGTCTTAACCACCGGACAGCCAGGGAAGCCCCGTGCCTGTATTGTTATTATCAGTCTTCCTCCTCCAGAAATGAATCCTCACCCCTGTCAATATCAGAATGCCTCATATCCAACACTCGAGTTCAGACCTTGCTCTGTGTGTATGGGATCCTGTCCAAGGTTCCCAAGTGGAGCCTCCGGTCTAAACCCCAGTCCCCAGGACACAAACCAGCCTGGAATCCTGCTGAACAAACCCAGATGTGGGAGCCTTCATATGCACGGAACCCACACTGTGTCTGGCCCTCCGCCACTGCTGTTTGTCCTGGAGACCTGACCCCGAGTGTCCAGCCCACACATGCCCCCTCCCATTCACCCTTGTACCTCCTGTGAGCGGGTTAAACTGTACAGAACTCTCCAACCCCCTTTCATCCTATTCCCTTGAGACATGGACCAGAGCCTACACATCCCCCAAGCCCCTCCGTGGCCACCAAGAGAGCCATTCAGCCTCTCTGCCATCATTAGCAGGCCCCAGGGCCAGGGTACCATGGGCCAAGAAGGGGACTCTGCAAAGGACAGGGCCCTGGCATCACCTCCGTTACGTCTCCTCCTTTACTCCCAGACGTGAGCATCCTTTCCCCCAACCGCTTCTATGCCCAATCTGGATGAAGACAGTCTAAACAAGAAGTCTGTCTGATTCACAGTGAACCCCCTCTTCTGGGACAACCCATTCCCGGGGCTGGGCTCTGCCATTGTTGGCCCCAGGGCACTGATCCCCTGACCGAAGCTGGGCCAGATTCTCCTGCCCAGAAACGGCACACGGGAACCAGAGGCTCGGAGACTAGGAGCGTTTGGTTCTGAGCCACCACCTGGTGAATGGCCACCCCAGAGGGCAGGACCCTGAGTTCCTGGGCTGGGACCCCGAGCCTTCTCTGATTTCTACCCAGCCCAGGTGTGGCAACTGGAGATTCTTCCTTTAAGTCAGTTCTCTGAGCCACTCTGAGGTCCTTCCAATGCATTCCTTTTTTTCCCCTTTAAAACAGCCAACTCGCAGTTCATTGTTTGCATTCAATGGAAACAACCAACAGCCCAGAGCTCAAACAGGACTTGGACCCAAAAGTTAAATCAGAGATGAAGAGTGTTTTTACCCACATGTGTCCACTGCCCTGTTTCTCTTGGGAGGCTCTTTGGGTGCCCTGGAGCTAGGATTGCTCAGGTCATTAGACACACTGCTCCCCCTCCAAGTTTCCAGGGAAACAGCTTACCCCAGGGGTCCTGGAGAAAGCCCGAGACACACCAGGCCCCTTCAAGTGAGTGCATTGATTTCAGGATGCCTTCTCGCCTTGATGGGTCTCCTTTCTAGATGCTGCCCTCCCCCCTGCCCAGACTCAGGGCCCCTCAAGGCTGCAGCTTGCGTGCTGTTGACGTCACTCAGCTTCCCCAACAAGTCAGCCTGACTCACAACCAGGACAGAAGAGACAAACTTTATTTCTGTGAAGAAGACCCGCGCTTTGGTATTTAGCATAACTAAAGGGCTGACTGTGGGGCACTGCTACCATGCTGCTAACGACCCCATTTCCCGAGTCCTGAGCCGGCCTCTTCACTCAGCCACAGCCGCCTCCTGGTCTGTCTTCTCTTCCTTGACTTCTCTTCCATCTTTCAGATTTTGGCGAGCAAACTCCTCAAACACCAAATTTTCATCCTGAAAACTAAAATGAAACAAAGAACTTTGATCATGGCATGTTCTTTGAAGCTTTCAATGAGATCTTGAGGAAAACAAGATCCTTGGTCTCCCTTTTGCAACACAGGAACCGATCAAGATTTTCCTACGTGATGGAACACAGGACAATGCCGTTCTCCTCATAGTTTTTCAAGTAAAATCTCTTTAACAAACAAAAATCAGAGAAAATGAAGGAACCCACAGAGTAGACATACATGCCCGGAATAACCGTGTGTGTATATGTGAATGTGTGCGCGTGTATGCGTATGTGTGCGCGTGTGTGCGTGTGTGTATGCGTGTGTGCATGTCCTGGTACTAGAGAGCAAAAGGAAAGCCAGGCCCTGCGCCGGTATCAAGAGCATGGGGCGTGTATGGAAAGACCCAAAAAGGGGTTTGCGCTTGTCTTGTGCAGATCTCAGCCTATCAATAACCACTGTTGTGGTTGGACTGGCCCTTGTGGTTCCTGTTACGACTGCAAGATGCCCTTCAGCAACAACCATCCAGAAACTTTTAGAAAATAAAGGTTTATTACTTACAGAACCTGGAAATTACACAGCATATACCTGGGGCCACAGAGCGAGGTCGTGGGTAGCGAGGGAGAGCACACCGCACAGGCCTGGGGTTCTGCCTTTACTGGGGTTGGAGGTGGGGGCCTAGGGTTTCGAGGGCTCACTCTTTATTGGTGAATTTAAAACAGAAGAGCGGGAATTTAAAGTGCAGAAAGACAAAAAACAAGTGGCTCAAATGATCTGCTATTGAAATCAACCAAACTCTAAAACAAAGGAGAGGGAGAGCCGGCCTGGCTCTGATCGAGTCCGGTGGCTGGCAATGTGTTTATTCGAGTGGATGCCTCTTTGAAGAGGATGCCTCGGCAATCAAAGCTGAAGTCAGGCACTTGCATTACAAAAAAAGAAAAACCAAAAACAACTGTGAGGGGTCACATTAGGGCTGTGGAGAAGGAGGTCACAGAACGGGATAACACCAAGCAGGGCTCACCTTTTCTTGGTCTTATCTGTGAGCATGGAAGAAAGGAGAGAGAGATCTATTAGCATAAATCCTGTCTACCGGAAATTTTCTTCCTTTGTTAGGTCACTTTATAGGTGGAGGAATAAAAGGCCTAGATATATGCATTTCATGAGAATGGCGTGTAATTCCTGCTTCTTTGCCATTTCCCACTCGGAGGGCCTTTCTCCCTGCATTTTTAACCATCACTTCCTCTAAAAGTTGCCACCACAACCTTCACCTCCCCAGACGGAATCAGCCACAACCTCGCCTCTAGGACCCTTTCCCTGATTAGCCTCAGCCCCTCTGATGTTGTGCTTCTCCTTTCTAAGCCTTTCTCCCTATGTGCCCTTTGGACCCTGTCCAGATCAGAGTCCCCAGGAGCTGTTACAACCCAGACTTCCACAGTCCAGCTCTCTAGGGGTGAGTCCTGGGACTTGACATTGAACTAGTACTCCAGTGGGGGAAGGGGGTGACTAAAGCTTGAGAACCACTCCCTGGCCCCTCAGGGAGTTTGACTTCTCTCTTAACACATTGATCTTGGGGTAGGGGGCGGGGGCGGGGAGTGGGTTAGATTTTCACATATATTTTGCAGACCCAGGGTTATTGCTAATTCTTTGTGAGGTTTTCTGCTTTTTGTTTTTGTTTTTTTAAATTATTTTTTCTTATTTATTTATTTGGCAGCGTTGGGTCTTTGTTGCTACACACAGGCTTTCTCTAGTTGCGGCGAGCAGGGGCTACTCTTCGTGGTGAGGCACAGGCTTCTCATTGCGGTGGCTTCTCTTGTTGCGGAGCACGGGCTCTAGAGCGCAGGCTCAGTAGTTGTGGCGCACGGGCTTAGTTGCTCCGCGGTATGTGGGATCTTCCCGGACCAGGGATCAAACCTGTGTCCCCTGCACTGGCAGGCGGATTCCTAACCACTGCGCCACCAGGGAAGCCCCTTGTTTTTGTTTTTGTTTTTAGCTTTCTGCTGCCCACCTAGTAAAGTCCTAGTGTAATCGTCTCACCACCCACCATGGTGAGCCAGGAAGAACTAAGTGAGGCTACACAGCTCCAGAGGGTTTGGGGGAGCTTGTGGCGGGGCTGAGCCACTGCCCTTATCTCTTGTGCCTGTCTGGAAGGCAGTACCAGGAGGGAAGTGTCTGTGTGGGCTGCTAACCACAGGGGACCTACAGAGAGGCTGACTCATCAAAATGACCCTGGGCAAGAACCGTCCTGGACCCCCCCCCCAACCCTTGTATGTAATAAGTTCTGGTAGCATTTCTCCAGAACTTATTACATACAAATTACTTGGCCCCTGGCCCTGGCAGGGTTTCTTAACTCCAACTTATGCTTTCTCTGCTTAGCATCTACCCGTCTCAACTCGGGGCACCGGGGACCAGGCAGGTAAGATGTGAGCATGCATCTGTGAATGAAACTTGGGACTCATAAACCTCTGGAAATCAAAATTTTGAGGCCACGGTGTGATTTGTCCTTTCTCCCCAAAATCTCACAGTATAAAAGATCATTGGTTTAGCCTTGATGTTATGATATGTTCAACATGAGGGCCATAATGACTGGAACATGAAAATGTCATACCCAGAAAAGGAATCACTCCACTTCCCCCAAGTGAAGTCATAAAGTCTGTTCACGGGGCCAGAAAATGATCTGACACAAACTATGACATCTCCTCCGGTCATAGTTTTAAAATAGCCTTTTAGAATGTCCTTGAAAGGGACCAGAATGTGTCTCAATCTCACATAGTTAAAAATAGTATTTTAATGATACAAGCATAAATGAATAAAAAAAATATGGTTAGACTGTATTTTTCCCCCAAGGGAAGTTTTTGTCAAACTTCCAAAAGTTTTGAGTATTTGAATCTAAAATATTTGGAAGAGATACTTTGAGACAAAATAGTTTTGAGACAAAGCCAAAATGAATATGGGGCTCATTCTAATGTTTAAATGCCATTTCATTAAAAACACAGAAAAGCTCTTTATAAAATATAAGGAAAAAAACCCTGCTTGTTTATACCACTTTTACTTAAAATGTTCTTAATTACTATAAGTCGGGAGGGTTCTCATCCAGACAGGTCCGTTTTTCTTTCCTGCCAACTAAGCCACCTTAACACACAGAGAAGAATTTTTCCTCAGAATTTCTGAGATTGCACCTACATTATTTTTGCCGCTTCATTTATCCCTTTTAAAAGAGCTGTATTAAGATCTAATTCAAATATCATACAATTTACCTATTTACATGTACAGACCCATGGGTTTTAGTTTGCTCACAGAGCTGTACAACCATTACTTAATTTACTTTTAACATCCATACAAGAGCCAACGGATTTACAATTCAAAGGAGCCAAGGTATTAGGAACCCAGCCCGACCCTCTTTTCCAGTATTTTCTGTATTCTCATCATAACTGCCATTGTCAGAAACACTCATCATCTTCTAAATTCCTATTAATGCTTCCAAATGAAATGCAAAAGCCTCAGGCTGTCAAATTTACTTTTTTTTTTTTTTGTCAAATTTACTTTTCACTCAAATTTTATTTAAATCTAAATCCAGGTCTGGGGACTTCCCTGGGGGTCCAGCGGTTAAGACTCCGCACTACCAAAGCAGGTGGCCCGGGTTCGATCACCTGGTCAGGGAACTAGATACCGCATGCATGCCGCAACTAAAAGATCCCACATGCCGCAGCAAAGACCAGACGCAGCCAAATAAATAAATAAATTTTTTTTAAAAAAAAGAGAGAGTAGATCCTAAGACTTCTCATCACAAGGACAAAAACACTAAAAAAAAAAAAAAAAAAAAAGAATCCATGTCTGTTCACAGCAAAGCTTCTGCTTTTAAATCATTCCTGATAAAACCAAACGAGACAACCCGCACCCAAGCAGGGATGCTACGTCCTCCACACACTCACTGGAAGTGGACAAGCCACCTGGCCCAGGACCTAGTAGCCGAGCACTCATTTCTGGGAGGGGGGGCCCAGGCACTTGAAGGTGGCCTGGAACCTCGGCCACCTGGCCCTGCCTGTGCTCAGATATGCGGTCAAGGAAGACTAGCAGTGAGTACGTAATAAATCTGTGAGTGGTAAAGGACTAGAAAAAGGCAAGATAACGCGAGACTGACCTGGGTCCTCAGACTGGGGGTGCATGAGGCGGAACGGCACGTCAGCGGTCACTTCACTAGAAAGAAAGAAGGATGCAGAGCGGTGAGAACACGCACACAATTGTAAACGCACAGCCAAGAGCTGGGAGCTGGGGCTGCAGAGCTTCGTGAAAGGTCCCCAGGCCCCAGCTGAAAGAGGACTCAGTGAGAGTCAAAACAAAACAAAGCAGAAATCAGGAAGTGGCCAAGAAGGAATTTTAAATGTATCCCCTGGAATGCGGTCTAGAAACTCCACTTGCGAGAGGCTGAGGCGGCTAGGATTTTTAGGTCCCTCTTCCTCCTGGTTATTAGTTTCAGGGACATGATATTATGGGTAGAGAAGAGGTGAAATCCTGGAGAATAAGGATAGTTTTGAAAAATATCCTTTGCAAAATGTGACTACTTTTTACGTGTTAAACCTGTGCTAAGGCCGCACACAGTCCCTCTGCAGAGAGCAGAACAGGGATGAGCACGGTCTACCCAACTCCAGAGGCTAAAGGGCTTCGAGGCGACTTGGAATTTATATTAAAAAAGGAAGGCAACAGGGCTTCCCTGGTGGCGCAGTGGTTAAGAATCCGCCTGCCAATGCAGGGGACACGGGTTTGAGCCCTGGTCTGGGAAGAACCCACGTGCCACGGAGCAACTAAGCCTGTGCACCACAACTACTGAGCCCGCGTGCTACAACTACTGAAGCCCACACGCCTAGAGCCGGTGCTCTGCAACAAGAGAAGCCACCGCAGTGAGGAGCCCGTGCACCGCAACAAAGACCCAATACAGCCGAAAATAAATAAACAAATTTTTAAAAAAGGAAGGCAAGGAGTCAGGAAGGGGTGGAAGGGAAATCTAGGCACAGGAAGAATGGAAAGGGGTGTGGGAAACAAGGGTTACTCCTTGTTTCACCCAGGACCCATCACCTCCCGCCCTGGGGTTACTGCTTCGGTCAAAGCACTTCTGCTGCTAAGGTGCTCCTGGTGGACCCGAATATGGCTGGGGTCTAGGAGAGAAGGCACAGCCTGGGCTCCATGTGAGGGGAGGTGATAAGAGTCGGTGAAGGAATATGTAAGGTCAGTGCCTGCCTCAGACTTGTCTTACCTGCTGCCTCTTTGTGCATGATTTAAATGGCTGCTCTCACTAATCACAATCGCCCACAGGTGGAAACAACCCAAATGTCCACCAACCAAAACGTGGTCCATCCATACCATGGAGTATTTCTCAGCCATAAGAAGGAATGAAGTGCTGACACGTGCTACAACATGGACCTTGCAGACATGATGTCAAGGGAAGAAACCAGCCACAAAAGCACAAATATTGCCTGATTCCATTCATATAACATGTCCAGATTAGGCAAATCTACAGAGCTAGCAAGCAGGTTAGTGGTTGCCAGGGATGAGGGAGAGGGGAGAATGGGAGAGACGGCATAATAGGTAAGGGGTTTCCTTTTGGGATGGGAAAAGTGTACAGGAGCTAGAGAGTGGTGACAGTGGCACAACACTGTGAATGTCCCTGATGCCACTGAACTGTACACTTTTAAAAGGGTAAAATGGTAAACTTCACGTTATGTATATTTTCCCCCTCCCCCCCCCCCCCACACACACGGGCAGCTGCAAGGAGTGTGCCAGTTTTCTGAGTGTGTGTGTATGTGTGTGTCCTCGCCCAGGTGCAGGTCCAGCTACGGTCTCAAAGTAACATCCCCAACCTCACACCAAGGTCTGCAGGGTGTTAGGGGCATCATCTCCTAAAACCTCTGAGCATGACAGCCGGGAAACCAGACTTCACTGTCACTGTTCTGAAGCCCCGGTTTGTCCCCTTTGATATCTTGGAATCAAGCAGAGAATCAAGCAGAGAAGGAAGATGAAGGGGTTTACCTGGAGGTGAGGTCTCCCAGGAGGCTAGGAAACACAAAAGTAAACAGGGCTGTGGTGACTCTCCACAGTGGTAACACAACCTTACTTGTCGTTATTCAGAGGCTGGACACGTGCCCGCCATGTTCCTCACTCACAACTTTCAGGATCTTCGCACCCCTAACAGCCAACTCAGCTATTCCTCTCTACTTGTGATTTCATCTCTTTCTCAAGTGGGTTAGTTAAAAAGAGGAATTACATAGGTTCAAGCCCTAATGTTCAAGAATAAACCTCGGTCCAGAATTTCTCTCTGGGCCACAAAGGTCACTGTGAACTACCTGCTGATCACTTACCTTGACTGCTGCACTCAACCCTGTTTTAGATCCTCTCAGAGAAGATGAAAGAAAACACTATACGCTTTGAGAAACACAGCTACACACACTGTGTTAACGAAATTTGCAGAATCAACCCATGTTCTACTTTGTTGCCCCAACCAAAATTTGGGGAACTCTTCACCTACTGAGCCCTATGGAATATACACATGGATTTGCTTTGATGGCTGAACTACCGAAGGCTGATCAAGGTAAAAGGCCAGAGCCTCTGGCAATGGAATTTGAAAAGGAAAATGAGACGTTGAGTTTTTCCCTTCTGATAAGATTTTTAAATGGAAAGAAATTTGATTTCAAAAAAGATGGGAAACCATTTCCTCAGAACTCTGAGACAGTCATGCTCTTGTATGAAAAGGAGACTCCCCAGTCCTGTGACTGCTCGCTGGGGAGGAAAGGCAGGCCCTTTCCATCATGGATGGATGCCTCCTGAGAGGCAGGTGAACCAGGATGCCCTGCGAGTTCATTTCACAGCCGCCAGTCTTTTCCAAAGTACAATCAGACGCTCAACTGATTCTCCTGTTTTATATCAGCTTCCATATGTGAGCACAGGCACACCCATTTTTGCCAAGTGGTAACAATAGTGCACGTGTTTCGTAGTCTGCTTTTCTACCTTTTCCCCCGTAATGTTATATCAGGTAGAATTGTGAAACTAGACACATAGAGTCTCTCTAAAACTCTGCTATGTAATCGATAGAATTTGTGGACTTTTCTTGCTTTCTGTCTCCCAGTCACTCAGGAATGAAACCATTCAGACTACTGACGGCCAAGATAGAGCAGGCAGAGTGCTAGAGCTGGACACTCACCCTGACACCGTGAGCTTCACCTTGATCTGGTAAGACACCAGGATCCCCATGACGGTCTTGTCGATGCCCTCCTTTATGCTGCTCAAACAGAAAAGAAAAACAGAAGAATGCAGGGAGGGGAGAAGCGGGAAGCAAAAACCGGGTGAATCAACCCCACCTCTCCCCACTGCGTCATCCAGGCTCTGCTGTGTCCTCACTGTCTGGGGCGCTGGAAGGCAGCCCTGACGCTGGGTGAAAGGGGGGCTCGGGATTCGGGGTGGGCTTTGCTCTGCCATTAACTGACCCGGTGACCTTGGCTGAAGCTCTCATTCTGGTGGAACCTCAATTTCCTTATCTGTGAAATGAGTATAAATTCACCTTCCTCACAAAAGCATGGAGAGACTGGCATGTTTATAAAATACTCCATGAACCACAAAAGATCTTTACAAACACAGTGCGCCGCTGTGGATGTCGTGATTCCTTTGCCCTCGAGTTCACGGATCTAGGGCATCAATCTCCCTGCTCGGCCCTCTCCCAGAGCATCACAGATGTGCTTTAGAATCTAACACACCAACTGGCAAATCAACCTCAGAAAATCCTTTGACTCCCAAGATCCTGCTTTCTGCCCAACGTTCGCTGACCCCGCTGTTCGTCTCGGAGCTACGGGGGCAGGGAGGGCAAACGCGAGAGCTCTTCTCGATGGCATTGCCTGGAGCTGATCGCTGGGGCCTTGGAACACACAGGGGTGGAGGGGGAGATGGCAGCGAAGGGCCCGAGCCTGGGTGGCAGCTCCTACCCCAAACCCTCAGGGCTCACCAGCAGACACACCGCTGGGAATGGAAGCCCCGGAGGATGGTGAGGAGTGACAGGGCTATTTGACGTAGAAGCTTCGTTCTAGTTTTTACTAGATCTGCTGGCTCAGTTCGGCCATGGTTCTCTGAGCAGGGTCAGCATATCAGTGCTTATTTTCATTTAAATTGAACTGACCTCTGTAGCCCTCAGGACCTCCTGTTTTTACCTTTCCTGATGGAAATGCATAAACAACCTTTCCATCATTCATGGAGCCAGCTGGGGCACTCAGTTCGTATGCTCAGGGCTCTACACTAGCTAATGATAATTTTGAAGGTAATAGCTGACATTTCTGGAGCACTTACTGTGTGCCAGGCACCACATTTTACATGGACTGTCTCACATAACCCTCAAAACCTCTCTCTGAGGAGCTGTCGCTCCCACACTTTACAGACGGGAAAACTGAGGTTCTCCAGACAGCTCCAGTTATCTGCCCAGAGTGGCCCAGACAGCAAGCAGGGGTGTTGGGGCTCAGCACAAGGTCCAGAGCTGTAGCCACTGTGTCACACCAGGGGTGGGAGTGGGGTCCCTGCTTGGGGCCCCGAGCACGCGCTTTGCCACCAGGCTGCGTGTGCAGGCCGCGAGCCCAGGGCTGGGACGAGGAGGGGGCGTAGACCAGCGCCACCGCAGCACTGAGTCTCGGGGCTCACATGGTGCTAGAGGCAAGGTTCGTGTCCTCGTGCTTGATTTTCCCGTCCAGGGCGATGCCCTTTTTCTCGAGGTTGTTAGCCAGCAAGGGCAGCAGGGTCAGCGTCGTGGTCAAGGTGCTGTTTGGTGGTACCTTTTCCCTGCAGGAAGAGACACAGAGAGCAGATTTAGCTGGCTGCTCTTACAGCCTTGAAGCCACCTTCGCCCCCACGAGACCCTGTGTGCCGTCAAGCATCTTCTAGAACCCACGTTCCCTGCGACTCATGGGAAAGACAGTCCAGGTGCCTGTGCCTTTGCCTTGTGAGAAGAACGGCATTAGTGACGTCTCAAAACAGGCTGGCAGCAACGTTAGAACGTTTCTCAAGTCCCTCAGCCTGTTCTGATTGCTGAATTTCTAGAATGTCTTGTGGGGTGAAGTGAGACTGGCCCAAGAGTCAGGGACCACACCCAGTCTCCTCCTGAGGCTTCGTGAACCACGCAGTGGGCTGCAGGGCCAACTGGCCAGTGCCAGCAACAAGCCCAGGCTGGGAGTCGTCACTGTTGGGAGGTTTCAGCGTGTGCCCAGGGAGGAGGGGCGCGAGAAGGGCCGGGTCCTCCACTGTGGGCTGTTCAGACTGGGCGGCTCTGTGGACCTGGGTGCAGCTGGGGGCAGAGCAGCGCGGTCTCCCCAGGCCGGGCAGCATCCCGGCTCACCGAACAGCATCTGAGGCTGGAGAGTTGGCTCTGCCACTCACCCACATGCTGACCCCTGGCCTGTGCCAACAGCCGCCATGCAGCTGCCTGCCCTCTCCGACCCCAGAGCCCAGGCGAGCCGTGTCCGTGCTCCTGGCACACCCTCTGTCCTTGTGCCCAGCCAGGAGAAGGCAGGGCCCTGAAAACACTGTCCAGGAGCCAGCCTCGGGCCCTTTCCCCAGCCTGCTCTGTAACAGACGGGGAGTCCCACTGCCACCCTCGGAACGGGTCCCCTCCTCCATCTCCCTGGGGAGTTGAAGGCGGCTGTGTCTTCTCTGGCCTCCAAGTGCACACAGGAGGCTCCCGGGCATGCAGAAGCCTGCTTGAGCCCAAGGTGGCCCACATCCCTGCATCTGGGCCCTGGTAGAACTTCTCTTAATGAGCTTAGTTTGGGCAGCAGAGTGACAGAAGCACAAATTACACTGGAAAGGTAGTTGTAGTAGGAAGGGGCCCCTGGGATGGGGCTTGGATGATGGCCTTTCCTGCAGCAGCCCTTGCCGAAGGCCTATGCCAAGGCCTGGGGCCAAAGTCCCGCCCGGCCACTTCCCAGCGCCTTTGGGATTGGGATTGGATGGTGGGCAGCAGCGTGGCTGTCAGGTCTGACCTGGTTCCCAGGAGGCCTGCCCACCAGGGCCCCAGAAGCCCCACTTTCAACCTCCCTGCCTCCCACCCTTTTGAGGGTATCCGAGGATGGTTCCCAGTTTTCTGGGAGTCCTTGATGCCAAATGTATCCAAGAGCCGTAAAGAGGTCCAGGTAATGGGGTATATAGTAGGGGAAAACGCAGCTGGGGACCAGTTTCTCCTATCATTTTTGGGCACATGCCAAAAGGTGAGCCAGGAAGACGCCCAGGACACAAGGATGTTCAAGGACACAGCCTAAAAGGTAGAGTAGACCCCAGGCCTGGCCCCAAGGAGACAGTCAGTGAGTTATGGTTCTTTCCTTCCTCTCTCCTCTCTAGACCTATAAGTCAACTTAGGTCAGGATCTGCTTTAAGTAACAGTTTATCCTGAAGTCGCCTTTTAAATATCATGTAATGTTATCTTGCTGAATCAGCTGTCTTTCATCACCCCGCTCCCCGAACCCTCCTTCCTCTAACCGTGATATTTTTTGCATACAACAACGCTTAGAAAAAACACCTTCCCAAGCAATCCTCTCGGGGGGAAGGCATAACCCCCAGAAGCCTGTGTGCCTCATGAACCTGACCGTCTAGCACAAAGCAAAATTGGTGAGATCTCTCGCTCCACCATGAAGAAGCCATCACAGGATTCCCATTTGTTTTTAATATCTTCTTTTTTTAAATTTATTTGGCTGCGCTGGAACTTAGTTGCGGCACGCAGGATCTTTAGTTGCAGCATGTGAACTATTAGTTGCAGCATGTGGGATCTAGTTCCCCGACCAGGGATCAAACCCGGGCCCCCTGCACTGGGAGCACGGAGTCTTAGCCACTGGACCACCTGGGAAATCCTCTCATTTGTTTTTTACTCTAATGAAGGGAGAAAAGTCACTAACAACAAGTGGCTGAGAACTGATATATCATCCTAATCCAGTTGTCACTGGTATCAGATTTTCAAGTTATGGAGAAGATCAAAAGATAGGGAGCCCTTGACTGGGCTGACAGGTCATTTGATTTTCTGCTCTGGGGGCAGAAACAGTATCAAATTCCTACCCACTTATTCAAGGATCAATAGAAAGTTCTAGACATTCCCACTGTGACATTTCAGCCTTTATTTCTCTCCTCTCCATCATTCCTTAGCTTGACCCAGCTCTCGGAATTCTTGTTAGCGAGCACAGGATCAAGATGCTAACTTTCTTTGCAGTCCTTGAAGTGAGAACAGGGGAAGGAAGTGGAAAGCTGGGGAGCTAGCTGACCATTCTACTTCCGTCTTCAGCGATGACCAAAATGGGAACTTGACCAAGAAGCTGGAGCCGCCCAGGAAATAGAAACCCAACCCACTACTCACTGTGTTTCCTCCATGGCCACTGGCTTCACGTAATAATCACTCGAGTAGAGAACCACGTTGGCCACTTGTTCCACTGCAAAGGGGGACAGGGTAGGGTGACTCGGTGCGGAGTCCTGCGTGGTGCCTTCCAGGGGACATGGTTGGTCTTCCCTAACGGCCATTTGAGTGCACCTCTCAGGCTTGGCTTTAAGGCTGAGATTTCTGTTCTGTCCTCAGGCCACTTCTATTCACCAATAACCTGCTCTGTGTCAACCCTACCCATGAGCCAGTCTCCTAAAACTGCACCTCCTGGGAGACTCATCCTCCCTGCTGAGCTCAGGGCACATCTGTGGGTATCCTTCCAAAACACACAATCTCCCGGTGTCCCAAAACTCACCATGTGCTCTCTTTCCCCAAATACACTCCCTTCCAGCCTTCTCTATCTTATTCAATGAGCATCTCCTTCGGGTGTCCAAGCTAGAAACCACGTGGAGGCAGCACAGGGTTTGATTTGTGGGTGTAGCATGGTGGATAGGAAGGTGGGCTCTGGGGCCAGACCACTTGGGTTCACATCCCAGCTTAGCCATCTGCTGTGGGGTAATTACTGAGCTCCTCTAAGCCTCAATTTCCCCATCAGCAAAATGAGAATGATAATTGCATCTAACTTATATGGTTGTTGTGAGGATTAAAACGATGATTTTTAATCTCCAATAAAATCAAATTTGAGAATCAGAAAAACAATTTGTGTGAAGCACTCAGCACAGTACTCGGCCTATAGAAAGTTCTTAACATCTTGCTTCAGAAATTCAACAGCTTCTTTCAAAAATTAGGGGCTTCGATGTTAGGATTCATAAAACTTTGAGAAATAATTTAAAATCTAAGTATCAAATGATACTTTCTCAATCCTGCTGCTTTGTGGAATACTGTATTGACACTACATACAACATGCTAAACAAATAATGCCAGGTCCTACAAAGACTTAAAGGCATAGGAACTTAAACCAACATAAAAACAAAGCCATAAAGTAAGCATGTATATTAGCATCAAGAAAAATCTAGAATTTTTTAGTATGTATGCAGCAAATTCCTGAGTCTTCTCTATGATGGATAAGAGGGAAAGAGGAACGTGGTATATGGCACTTAGGGTGACCAACCATCGTGGTCTGCCTGGGACTGGCCCCATTTTAGCATTGAAAGTCCTGCGTCCTTGATCCTGGTCAACCCAGGATGGTTGGTCACCCTAACACACTGTGAGTCTAACTCTGTCTCAGCCATCGAGTGTCTGAGGGAGAAGTGAACAGAGAGGTCTCCCTCCAAGGTCATTTCATCGTGTCTTTTTTACATCACCCATATAAGACCAAGATCTAGGAGCATCCCGTGCACTTTGACGTCCTTTGAGCTGAGGAAGTGTGTAGGACCAGCAAGCGGGAGGCGCGTCTCCTGAGTATTCAGGAGGCTTGGCCATCACGTCACGGTGATGCAACAGTAGCAGTGACAGTAGGGATTACCACTTACAAAGCATGTCCAGCGTGATCAATCAGTACCTAATGAAACCTGGGAAGGTAGTCGGGAACACTGCCGTGGCTGCCCGCTAAATTCCAAGAGGACGTGCACAGCTTGAGCCCACAGGGGAGCCCAGAGTTCCCAGGCCAGGACTCCCCACTACACTGTGCAGAAAGAAAACTCCTCCCGCACTTACCCCGAGACCTGGCACAGGGGCCCCTCAAGGAAGGCGTGACAAGGAAGGACGGGAAGATGCCCTGTCGGGGATGCTGTCCCAGGACAGGAGACAACCCTAAGCTGGGCACGAGCCTGCAGGAGAGGACACCTTCCTCCTCTAAGGTCCTGCCGTGTGACGACAGAGACAAACGGGCAGTTCCAAGGCCCCGGGGGGCCTTACTGACCAGAGGAGAGACCCTTGGGAAATACGACTAGATTGGGAACCTGGAAGACTCTGCTGTCCGGGTTCGAGCAGAAGGTCCTACCTAGCACTTTAATCTTCTTCACCGTCTTCTCTGTATTATTGGTCACGGTCACAGTCACAGGAATGGGTTCCCCATGGTAATAGAGCTGAAGAAGTCAGCAGATACGTCAGAAAAGGGGAAGAGAGTGTGGCCATATCTTGTTAAATTCATCTCAGTCCTTTAACTGGAAAAAAAGTGGCTGAATGCCCACACTTTCAAGGAAGACAGGGTGATGGCATCACGTTTCCTGTGGAGAAGGGTCTGGAGCAGCTTCTACCCCATCTGTGGGAGGCTGAGGCGGATGATGGGGCCTCCGGCCCCAACGCCCGAGTCCTGAGGTTCACGCAGAGTTAGCCCCGGGGGTGTTGAGTGGAATCATGAGGTTATTGGGGGCAGAATAAGTGAAATGAGGGGAAATCAGTGGGGAAGCCCAGAGGTAGAGCTTGCCCAGCAGTGACTCTGTGTGATCTAGCCCAGGTGCTCATGTCCTTGCGTGTGCGCACGCGCACACACACACACACACAGTCTGCTGGCAATGTGTGTGCACGACTCTTGTCGACCAGAGACGGCCTTGGCCAGTTTCATCTTTTTCGGCCGTGATTTTCACACATGACATGCTCACCCCCTCACCGTTACTGCCAAACTTAAGTTTGCAGGGAAGTAAACAATTTGTTAACACCACACCCACTGATGACACACTAGTAAAGAGGCCCCTGGGGGCAGACAGGGGGCAAAGACAGCCTGGGCTGGGGGTACGGGAAACCCTCCACCTCCAAGTTGTCGGGACCCACAGTGAGTGGAATGCAAGCCAGTTTGGTCCTATCCTAAGGGTCACGTTTACTGGCTCCAAATTATGAAAAAAGCCAGTCGTCCCCAAATGTTGGTGCTTTAACTATCGCTGCCCCCAAGACTGCCTGCAGCACACCCCCAGCAGAGGGCCTGGCAGGCTGTCCCCAGGCCGGCTCCACAGTCACCTCTTTGCTGAGGGCGACGGCGAGGTGCAGGGGCTTGTCGGACATGAAGAACTGCCAGGAGGCCTCCTTTTGCGGCTGGGGACCCATCTCTCGTGGCGCATGCTGTACCTTCCGGATCAGTAAACGCACGGAGCTCCTGTGGATGAAAAGCCACCGATGGTTCCCCGGGTCAGAGCCTGGGCCTCCTCAGGACGGCCTACCAGGTCCCCCTGCCCATCCCCAGGCTGGGATCCCTCAGGGATGCTGCCGATGGATGCAGGATGGACCAGTAGAGGGATCAGGTCTGGGGGCGGGGCCTGGTGGGTGGTGTGGACCAGTCAGCTCTCCAAGGGTCCCTCTCACCCTCTGTTAGGACCTCGGCGTGGCCTCCTCTCGGGTGAAGCTGATGTGGGGATGTGTGCCTATGTGACAGGCTTCAAAACTCTCTACAGATGTGATGCCCTGTTATTGCTGTTTGGTATAAGTGTCCATAGGTGTGAATGTTGAGTATGTAGAGAAAGTGTTGAGGGCACAACTGGAAACCTTGTTCAGGAACAAGAAAAATGGGCACCAGAGCCTGAGAGTATAGGAGGAATGGAAGTCACTGCCTAATGGGCACAGAGAGTTTCTGTTTGGGGTGATGACAGCATTTGGGGTATAGATACCTTGGGGTATGGATAGCAGATAGTGGTGTAACTGATTACACAACGTAATGAATGTACTTAATGCCACTGAATTGTACACTTGACAATGGCTAAAATGGTAAACTTCATGTTATGTATATTTTACTGCAACAAAGAAATTACAAAAGAAGAAGAAAACTAAAGAAAGAGGGGATCTGGAGGCTTTTAAGGACTTACATGAGCCCTTGAGGTTGCCAACTCCCCTGTCATTTTCTTTTGTTTTTTTCCCCCAAATGGTCAGCCATTGTCCCCCACCCCATGTGGAGATGGTTCATCCTGACGGTCCTGACCTGGGGAGGCTCCATTACCCCACCACAATAGCCCTGCGGGAAGATTCTGCCACTGGGACATAAAGTGAGGGGTGGTCTCTTATCCCCAGCCCTTCCCCACACCCTCACATATTCCCACAGCTACACTCTTACTTCTTGGGAATTTTGTCCTCTTCCGTATCTGTGCCTTGTGTGGCAAAGGCTTTGACCTCGAAGTCGACCCCACAGCACTGCAGGGGCAAGAGAACAGACAGGGCTGCGGTCAGCACCTCCCTTCCGGGAGCCAGGATGGGGGTCACAGCTCCCGCAGGGGATGTTACGTGGCTACTTCTTTTTCTGTCTTGGCCATATCCTTTTCGGAGTTGCACCATTATGACTAGCTTTGGAAGTGTGCTAGTGATGAAATAGTGGCATTAGCTCGAGGAGAGCGCCACGGGCTCCAAGGCCCCAGTGAAGGTCCCCCAGCCTGCAGGATGAGCCCCGCCAGTAGCTGCAGAGCACGGTCCTAGCCTCTCACCACCTTGCACGGCGGCCAGCCCATCCCCCATTTAGTTGTCCTTCTCAGAAGTGACCCTGTGTGCGTGTAACTGATTGTCCACTGCCTACAGCAGGGGTGGGAGCAGTGGTCACAGGGCTGGCAGGGGTCCGTGGACGCCTGTGCTGGGGTTCCAGTGCCCTACGCCAGCGGGCAGCTGCTATGCCGCTGCAGCCAGGCGTGGCCAGGCTGCCACGGGGACCCGGTGCTGGCAGCTCTCCCAACTTTTGAGAAGAAGCTGGAAATAGAATTTGGAATGAAGGTTCCTTATTTTTAAATTAACTAGCTTAAAAAATGTTGCATGGATGGAACAAATGCATCTGCGGGCCCCTTCGGCCCCCAGCCCCAGAGTGAATCCCCTGTGACCTCGCTCCTCTGTTGTGTTAACACGAGGTGTGCGGGGCAGGGGTGAGGGCACAGAGGCCGGGGATGGGCCCTCCACCAGCTGCCCACAGAGTGACAGTAGCGCATAAGCCACAGTCTTACTGGTTCTGCAAAACTGTGGAATCGCAACAACTCTAAAACCTGGGTTGAAAATAAATACACATCGTTATGCTCCAGCACCTGGAGCTCTTAGCCACGCCTCCTCTCTGCTCAGCCCCCTCCACCCCCACCTCCTGCTGCCCCCTGCACAAGCCAAGCCCTTCCGCCTGTCTACCCTGGGCACGTGCTGTTCCCTCCTTCTGAAATGCTTGACGCCTGTCTCTCCTTTTATACTAGCCCAGCTCCCAGGCCTCCTCAGCTGTGAGGCCCCCAGGGCCCCTGCTGCACTGATGTCTCCTCCCCGGGGACAGAGGGAAGGGTGGCCCTCTGGCTGGTATAGTGTCCCCCACTCTGATTGAGTGGCCTTCTCCACCTTCCCGCCCACACCCCTGTTTTCCTGGCCCGGTGGCTTTCAAAGGTTTCAGGCTACTGCCCACGGTAAGTAGGAAAGTTCACTGCGAGACCCGGTAAACAGATGCTCACGCGTGAAGCAATGCTCGTGAACTAGCGCTTATCTACGCCGTGTGCGATGTGCTCTGAGCTCCCATGCTGTTCCACTTCATGCCATTCCATTTTCTTTCTTCAATGCCATCTCGGATCCACCGCACCGGTTTCACAAACCACTAATGGTGTAGGACCCCCAAGTTGAAAATCATGGCCCTGGACCCTCGGTAATCCAGGTACTGATCTGCCATTCTCAGCCCTCATTTGCTGTCTTTTTATTTTCCAGCTTCTTCCCTCGTGACTCCCTCAGGCCTGTAGTCCCTGGACCCCAGCACCTTTTCCTCTCTCCTTGTGTCCGCACTGCCCTCCCTCCCTGCCTAGAGTCCCCAGTCCACCAGGGTCACAGCTCTCTTGCACACACGGCCCCTTTGCTTCTCGCCTTTCAGAGCTCAACCCCACTCTTAGCTCAGTGGCCAGAGGGATCCTCTACAAACCCAAGTCAGAACCTTCTGTGTGTGTGGGGGGGAGGGATAAATCGGGAGATTGGGACTGACATATACACACTACTATATATAAAATAGGTAACTAATAAGGACCTACTGTACATCACAGGCAACTCCACTCAGTACTCTGTAATGGATATATGTATATGGATAACTGATTCACTTTGCAGTACAGCAGAAACTAACATGTTGTAAATCAGCGATATTCCAATAAAAATTAAAAAAAAAAAAAAAAGAACCTACTGTGCAGAGCCCGCCAGCGGCTCCCATCTCGCTCAGAGAAAGTCCCAGCCCATGCAACATGTACGAGGCCCTTCCTGACCTGGCCGCACCTCCCGCCCCTCTCAGACCTGCCCCCACCCTTCACCCCAGCCCCGCCTGCTCTCCAAGCAGCACCCACTGTGCATGGTGCGCCCGCCCACCTGGATGGCTCTCCCGAGGCTGGAGTGGCCCCTCCTTTGCGCCATCAGAGAAGGCCATCAGAGAGGCCTTCCCTAAGCTCCCCGGACAAGCACCACCAGGTCCTCCCTTAGCTCTCCGAGCCTCTTGTTCTCCATGGATGAACTGCATAGGGACTTGCTATTTGGTTTTCGTCTGTTTCTCTCCCCAAGTGAGACCCACGAGGGGAGAGACCTACTATTTCGCTCACAGGGCTGCTCATGGTTAGGAACTGCTGAAGACAAGTGATACGCTCATTATACTGTCTCTCTACTTTTGCATATGTCTGCAATTTCCCACAGTAAAAGCCCGTGTGCCACAACTACTGAGGCCACGTGCCACAACTACTGAGCCTATGTGCCACAGCTACTGAACCCTGTGCACCTAGGTCCCATGCTCCACAAGAAGAGGAGCCGCCGCAATGAGAAGCCCGCGCACTCCAACGAAGAGTAGCTCCCGCTCGCCACGACTAGAGAAAGCCTGCGTGCAGCAACGAAGACCCAACGCAGCCAAAAAAAAAAAAAAAGAAAAAGTCTTTTGAAGGAATGAATGAATCCCTGGCATTTCTTCTGGAACCAACCTTGTCCACATCTTGTGGAGCTGGCTGCAGCATCACCGAACAGGGCAAGTAGTCAGGAAACTGTGGAAAGAAACAACAGATCATTTCTTTCAGAGAATGTTATTCCACGTGTGTTCTACCTTCATCACACAAAAATTGAAGAATGGGGGCTTCCCTGGTGGCGCAGTGGTTGAGAGTCCGCCTGCCGATGCAGGGGACACGGGTTCATGCCCCGGTCCGGGAAGATCCCACATGCCGTGGAGCGGCTGGGCCCGTGAGCCATGGCCGCTGAGCCTGTGCATCCGGAGCCTGTGCTCCGCAACGGGAGAGACCGCAACAGTGAGAGGCCCGCGGACCACAAAAAACGAAACAAACAAACAAACAAAAAAAATTGAAGAATGAAGATGAGGAGCAAGAAAAAGGGAAACATCTTCACGTCTGTTCCCAACAGCCGGAGTGGTGTGAACACAGCCTCCCGAGGGTCCCATGTCAGCCTCACACAAACACGTATGTGCCTGTCTAGTTTTACAGAAATGAGACAAGTGATGCACGTGTCCTGCAGTCTAGTTTGCTCCCATCACTGCTCCTAACCCTGCTCAGGATGAATGTGACCATTTTCAATGCTGGGAGATGTAGTTCTGCGCCACCATTTTTAAGGCACCAGTAACACCGCTTTTTATTTTTTTTGGCCCTGCCGCATGGCTTGCCGGGATCTTAGTTCCCCAACCAGGGACTGAACCTGGGCCCTTGGCAGTGAGAGAGCAGAGTCCTAAACACTGGAGCACCAGGGAGTTCCCCCGTGACACCACATTGAATTCAGCCCGTTTCCTTTGTTGGCTGCCCTCCATCAAGTGGCCTTTACTTTGTTGCCATTGTCACCAAGGCTGCATAAACATCCTTCAGCCACCTTAGCACAGTTTTAGTCCATTCACTCCATAGGCTACACTATTAGAAAGGGAACGGTCAGGTCAAAATCACATTTTTAAGGTTTTGATACATGTTGACATGTTATCTCCAAAAGGTTCTGTCACTTCAAACTCCCAGTCCCAGCACATGGGAGCACCCAGGACCACAAAACTTTAAGTGATTTTTTTTTAAAGCTGTTATAAAATATACCTAACATAGGGACTTCCCTGGTGGTCCAGTGGTTAAGACTCCATGCTCCCAATGCAGGGGGCACAGGTTCCATCCCTGGTCAGGGAACTAAGATCCTGCATCCCACATGTTGCATAGCATGGCCAAAAAAAAAAATATCTATATATATCTCTCCATCCCTAAATAAAACTCACTATTTTAAGTGTACAGTTCAGTGGCATTGAGCACATTCCCATTGTCCTGCAATGACCCCCACCACCTATTTCCAGAATGTTTTCATCATCCCAAACGGAAGCTCTATACCCATTAAACATTAATCCAATTCCAGCTTCCCCCATTCCCTGGAGACCGCCATTCTACTTCCTGTCTCTACGAACTCCTCTGGGTCCCTCATATAAGTGAAATCACAGAATATTTGTCCTTATGTGGCTGGCTTATTTCACTTAGCATAATGTTTTCAAGGTTCCTTCATGTTGTAGCTTGTGTCAGAATTTCCTGCCTTTTTAAGCCTGAACCATATAACTTTGGAGGAATATATAATCTTAAGACCCATAAACACGCGAGTGAAGAGGGTGACAGCAGCTACCCCGACAGTGAGCTCAGGCCCAAGTCTTCAGAGGCAGGAACGCTGGCCCCGTGGTAGCCAGGTTCCATCAGGGGAGACTCAGGCCACGAGAGGGGCGAAGGGCTTTCTCTACAGTGACCCACCGAGCTCTGGTCAAGGCTACAGAGGATGACTCATTTCACTAAGGTCTCCTGCCTGGCAGGAACTCTTTCCTGCTTAGAAACTCCTCGAGGCAACCGAGGGGCACTTCTTTCTTTTTATAGCCGAGCAAGTGAAGGCATAACATGCACATATAATTAGGTGGTCGGATGCAGGCAAATATTTAAACCGTAGGTTGAAACGGTGCCTTCCAAGGCCGGGAGGCTGTTTTCAAGGACTTAAAAAAAGACAATCACAGCCCGTGCAATCTAGAATTTCCTCCAAGGGTGCAATTTGCAGGCCCGCAAATGTGAAGTCATTACTCTGGCCCCTTGCCTTTGCTGCTGATCCCATCATAAGGTGTGGTGGGTGAAGGAAGCAGTGCGAGGAAGTGGAGGGTCGCGTCGTCACCCACCTTGAGCAGGAAGGGGTACGTGTGCTCCCCTAGCTTCTTGATCAGGCTCTCCTGCAGCTTCGTGAGGGTTTCCGAGGCCCCCACAGGAGGGAACAGCTGGACCTGGGAGAAGTACAGGTCCCTGCGGAACTTCAGGCCGATCACATCGATGTCTTCCTGGCCGTATCGGAAGGCGCAGGTCAGAGAGACATACACTGGAAGGGAGACAAGAGGGGGTAGGCTTGCCCCGCTGGCGGGCTTGGCACCCCTGCCTGGGCTGACACTGCCTACCAGTCTCAACATCCCACCTTCAGCATCTCAGTAAGGACCTGAGAACCTTACTACCCAGCTGGCCCTCCCCTCTGGCTTGCGTCAATGACTCGAAAGGGCCAGTGTCTGAGTGCTGGGAGGCTCCTCCCATGAGCCACATTATTTAGCCTCCTGCCTCTACTGTTTCCCTCATTCTCCCACCCCCTCCTCTTGATGTACCAGTTCAGTGAGCTCAGGAGGCTTTTAAACAGTGTGAGGTCGCTTGGGTTCTGAGGGCGGAAGGTCTGGATGGAGTTGAGAGCGAAGGTAAGAAGCAGAGGAAGGGCTTCCCTGGTGGCGCAGTGGTTAAGAATCTGCCTGCCAGTGCAGGGGACGCAGGTTTGAGCCCTGGTCCGGGAAGATCCCACATGCCGTGGAGCAACTAAGCCCGTGTGCCACAACTACTGGGCCTGCACTCTAGAGCCCGCGAGCCACAACTACTGAAGCCTGTGCGCCTAGAGCCTGTGCCCTGAAACAAGAGAAGCCACTGCAGTGAGAAGCCCACGCACCGCAACGAAGAGCAGCCCCCGCTCGTGGCAACTAGAGAGAAAGCCCGCGCGCAGCAACGAAGACCCAGCACAGCCCAAAATAAATAAATAAATTTATTAAAAAAAAAAAAGAAAAGCAGAGGGAAACCGTGCTAGAGAATAAAACAGACAAGTGCCTGAGCTGGACGGGGCCTCGAGGGAACTGAGCAGGGGCTCAGGGACCAGGTGGAGAGGTGAAACCAACTCCGAGAGGAAGCCTTCTTTTCACACTGCTCAGAAACTTAATTGAGCTTTCTCTAAATCAATCAGCGCTTCTGAAAATTCACTGTGGTTAAACAGATGTAAATTGTGCCCCCAGTGGACCAAAAGAATTATATGAAACTACACATGTTTTGAGGATGGACTGTTTACAACTGTCCTTAATGTGGTAAATAAAACCACACGAAGTGGTCCCCCCAAGTCCTTGGTAGCTGTTGGTTGAGGATTTTGTCTGTGTCTGCCTCAAGAGTAATTGTCCCTCGGCGCTAAGCTCAGAAGAGCCACTGATCATTTGCTTATCCCTCATTCAACGTTTGTAAAAGGAAGGTGCCCAGAGATGACCTGGTTTTATGCCTCCCTCTCCAGGCAGCGCGTTCCTGGCCAAGGGCATGGGCTTTAGGGGCTGGAACTGGGCTCCGCCTGGTGTAAGAGAGGAGCAGAGTACCCAGGAGGAAGCTGGAGACAGCAGAGGGGGGCGATTTTCAGCCTGTTTCTGCCACGTCCCCTGGATGCTGTGGGCCCTACATCTGACATACTCCATGGGCACGTCCAGGGTTAGGAACAATTCCTTGTTGGGTGCTGGTAGCTACCACTCTAAAAGGCATATTTAGAATGGAACTGAGTCAGTGACATTATAATAAGGATAACTTGGTTCCAATTTAGTTTACACGACTGGTTTTTGTTTGTTTGTTTTTGACATGCCACATGGCACGGCTTACGGGATTTTAGTTCCCCGACGAGGGGTCAAACCCAGGGCCCCGGCAATGAGAGCACCGAGTCCTAACCACTCGACTGCCAGGGAACTCCCTACACAGCTGTTATTAGTACCAAATTGCTTGCCACACATCGCAACTGCCAGATATCTTTGAGGGGGCTGTGCTGCCGTGGTCCAGAACACCAGGCTCAGCATAAAAACCCTGCCTTCCCGCAGTCTCAATTCCCCGCTTTTCGTATAAACCCAGAAAGGGCCCTCTTGAGTCTGCCCTGACATAGAACGGCAGGACACGGGGCAAGCAGGCAGTCCGCGGAGCCTGCAGACTGGGGCTCTGGGCTCTGTCTGCCGTTCCTTATCCTGCCACCTCCGACAAGTGGCTTCCCCGAGTCTTCACCTCCATCTGGAAGATGCGGACAGTGAGCTCTGGTGGGAACAGGGCCCGTGTCCTGAGGATCGTATGAGGGAATGTGGGTGCAAGGGCCTGGCAGAGAGAATGGGTGTGCCAGAGCTTCCCCGCCCCTCCTTGCACACACACGCCCCCTTCCCACAGCCAGACCACCACTCCCTGGAGGACGACGAGTTCTGCCTCACCTCTCTTTCCCTTCACAAGCTCAGGATCCACCAGCACGACACCATCTAAACCAAAAGAGAGAGAAGAGTGAGGGTGGCGGACGTGAAAGAGACTGGAAGCTTCTTGAAGTGTGTGTGTATACATATACATATCACACGTAATCCATATTCATTACAGGAAAACTAGAAAGGGAAGCTAAGCAAAGAGAAAACAAAGCCACCTCCACTTGAGATACCCAGAGATACCCATTGTCAACATATCAGTACAGAATGATTTTCCAGATGTATATACATTTTTTTAAATATTCTTTTTTCATGTATATTTTTATTTTTTTGGCTGTGTTGGGTCTTCGTTTCTGTGCGAGGGCTTTCTCTAGTTGTGGCAAGTGGTGGCCACTCTTCATCACGGTGCGCGGGCCTCTCACTATCGCGGCCTCTCTTGTTGCGGAGCACAGGCTCCAGACGCGCAGGCTCAGTAGTTGTGGCGCACAGGCTTAGCTGCTCCGCGGTGTGTGGGATCTCCCCAGACCAGGGCTCGAACCCATGTCCCCTGCATTGGCAGACAGATTCTCAACCACTGGGCCGCCAGGGAAGCCCTCCAGATGTATATACATTTATATGAATTTTTTTTTATATATATTGTTAACTGCTTTCCTCATTCAACTATATATTGTAAACACATATTCATACTAGTCATACATACACACACACATATAATATGTACTAATCTTTTTTTAAAATTTTATTTATTGATTGATTTTTGGCTGCGTTGGGTCTTCATTGCTGTGCACGGGCTTTCTCTAGTTGTGGCAAGCAGGGGCTCTACTTCGTTGCGGTGCGTGGGCTTCTTATTGCTGTGGCTTCTCTTGTTGCGGAGCACGGGCTCTAGGCGCGTGGGCTTCAGTAGTTGCAGCACGTGGGCTCAGTAGTTGTGGCTCATGGGCTCTAGAGCGCAGGCTCAGTGTTTGTGGCACACGGGCTTAGTCGCTCCGTGGCATGTGGGATCTTCCCGAACCAGGGATCGAACCTGTGTCCCCTTCATTGGCAGGTGGATTCTTAACCACTGCGCCACCAGGGAAGTCCCATGTACGAATCATTTTAATGGCCACACATTTGCTCCATTGACCAGGGGCACCATAAATTATTTAATCAACCCCCTGTTGTTAGGGCATTTAGGATGTTTCTGATCTCCCCATTATAATTAATATTGCAATGAACACGCTTATAGATAAATCTCTATCCACGGCAGAATTGAATTTGGCTTTTGATAACATACTGCCAAATGACCTTCTAGAAAGTGTTTTGCCAAAGGACATTCTCATCCTAGTGCCTAAAAATGCCAGTCTTTTACACTCTTTTTTTTTTTATTTTTTTATTTATTTATTTTTTTTTACACTCTTTTTTTAAAAAAAGAACAATTTGAGTTGAAGTAATTATAGATTCACAGGAATTTACAAAGATAGTACAGAGAGGTCCCCAGGTATCCTTTATCCAGTTTCTTCCAATGGTTACATCTTAGATAATGACAGTACAATCTCAAAACCAGGAGGTTGACATGGGTACAATGTGTGTATGGTTCTAAGTCATATTATCAAATGGAGATTTGTGTAACCACCACTGCGATCTGGATACAGAACTGTTCCCTCACCATAAAGATCTCCCTCTTGGGCTATCCCTTTGTAGTCACGCCCAGCTGCCTCTCCCCACCATCCTTAGCCCTCAGCAACCACTGTTCAGTTTTCCTTTTCTATAACATTGTCATGTCTAAGATGTTATATAAATGGAATCATACAGTATATGGCCTCTTGAGATTGGTTTTTTCCACTCATTACAGTGTCCTTGAGACCCACAAGCTGTTGCATGGATTGGTAGTTCAATCTTTTTCACTGCTGAGTAGTGTTCCAAGGCATGGATGTGCCCCAGCTTGTTTAATCTTATTCACCTACTGGAGACATTTAGGTTCTTTCCAGTTTGGAGCTATTACAAACAAAGCTGCTGTGAACAGTCATGTACAAGTTTTGTGTGGACGTAAGTTTTCATTTCTCTGGGATAAATGTCCAGGAATGCAACTGCTGGGTCACATGAGAAGTGGATGCGTAGTTTTTAAAGAAGCTGCCAAACTGTTTTCCAGAGTGGCTGCTCCACTTTACATTCCCATTCCCACCAGCAAGGCACGAGTGATGCAGTTTCTCTACATCCTTGCCAGCGTTTGGTATGGTCACTATTTTTAATTTTAGCCATTCTGACAGGCATATAATGATATTTCATTGTGGCTGTAATTTGCATTTCCCTAACGACTAATGTTGTTGAACATTTTTCTTTTCTTTTTTTTTTTTAAGAAATGAAATCAGGTCTTTTTTTTTTTCTTTGGCTGCGCTGGGTCTTCGTTGCTGCACGCGGGCTTTCTCTAGTTGCGGTGAACAGGGGCTACTCTTCATTGTAGTGCATGGGCTTCTCATCGCTGTGTCTTCTCTTGCTATGGAGCATGGGCTCTAGGCGTGCAGGCTTCAGTAGTTGTGGTTCGTGGGCCCTAGAGCGCAGGCTCAGTAGTTGTGGTGCACGGGCTTTGTTGTTCTGTGGCATGTGGGATCTTCCCGGACCAGGGCTTGAACCCGTGTCCCCTGCATTGGCAGGCGGATTCTTAACCACGGTGCCACCAGGGAAGTCCTGAACATTTTTCTTTTTTTTTGTTGTTGTTGTTGAACATTCTTCTATGTGCTCATTTGCCACCTATATATTTTCTTTAATGAAATGCCTTTTCATGTTTTTTGTCTATTTTCTAATTGGATTTTTTTTTTAACTGGTGAGTTTTGAATGTTCTTTATCTAGAAATGAGTCCTTTGTCTCATTTAAATTTGTCTCCAATCAGCCAGTGGCACCTTGATGATGTTTTAATTTGCATTTCTTTGATTAGATTATTAATGAAGTCAATTTAAATAACACAAAACTAGTGGTTGTCTGATGACTTAAAGGAAAACCAGCATTAAAATCTCACCCCAGGAGACTTCCACGGCGGTCCAGTGGTTAAGACTCTGCGCATCCACTGCAGGGGCCATGGGTTCGATCCCTGGCCGGGGAACTAAGATCCCGCATGCCACGCGGCACGACCAATAAATAAATAAATTAATTAAAAAAAAAAAAACTCCAAACTCAACTTACCCACAGGCTCTACTTGGTCAACATGGTCTATATAGTCTCTCTTCCCCAAGTAGATGGTCACCTGTGGGGAGAACAGGTATGGATTCTAAATGGCCAAAGAACACTAAGGTTTCATGTTAAAAATCAGTAGCAACCAATAAAAATAAATAAATAAAAATTAGGAACAGCCGAAACATTTTGACCAGTCCTGAGAAGAGGAGCGGCCTGGCTCTGCAGCTTGTCCGCAACCTCCTCTCTCCCTGCTTGGCTGTAGGCAGACATAGTGGATTGCAGGCAAGCTGTGATCTTTCCTCAACCTCATAAAGTGCTCCAAGGAATTCTCCCCACCCCTTGGATAGCTCCCTGTTCTCCCCACCTTTTCCCATCAAGCCCAGGTCTGATATCAACCAGGTAAACTTGTTGAATTCACTGATGATACTTTAGTGGAAAGTTACGCCTATGCATATGAGGCGCCTGCCAGCTATTTGCATGTTAAGCCTTTTATTTCTAGCTGTGAATGAAAGGTTTCTCCTCCTTGTTAGAAGAATTTCTGATTAAGAGGCAGATGTTCTGGAGTCCCTGAAATCCTCGCAGGTGAGCATCTGTACAGATAAACCTGAACCCATGCCCTGAAGAATGGGGGAAGGGGTCCTGGATGGGAAGAGATGACCATGTCTCAGTCCTTGTCCTATCTGTTTCAATGCCCCTGGCAGCAAAGGTCTCTTTACCAACCCCCTTTGTGGGAGAGCATGGGTTGGGTTCACCACCACTCACCACTTTAACCCACAGCACTGTGACTGCCGTGATGGTAAGAATTCTCTTATTCATCTTTCAGCCATCACAGTATCTAGTATAGTATCTGGTACATACAGGAATTAAATCAACACTTGCTAAGTACACCAATGAGTGACTGCATGGACCCTGGCTAGCCTCCTTCTTCCCTAAGCCTCTGAAACTCATATTTTTATTTCCAAGAACACTCAAGATAGTTTTTGTTGGCATTGTATCATCTCCTGTATCTGCCCCCTCATGGCCGTATCCTGGAGTGGATCTCTATGGCTTCCAGGTTATTTGCGTTATTGATGTTGAAGCACCTGAAGGACAGCATAGACAGGTGATCGGGATGGGGGCGGGGAGTTAGATGGTGAAAGGATGCTTTCTGGGCAAAACAATTCAGTGTGTACAAAGCCCAGAGCCAAGAGAATGCTTCTGGAACTGCCAATGGTTTCATCTGTGGGTGAATGGCCTCCAAATGGGCATGCAAGCTGATGCCAGAAAGGGTCTTATAGGACCGGACCCTAAAGAATCTAGGAGGACATGGAAGCATTTGAAGCAGGATGAAAGGCCTGCAATTAAACGGCATGTAGTGATTGTCATGTACCAGGCGCCAAGCTAAGTACACTGACTACATTATTTCACTTAATCCTCACAACTACTCTTTGAGCTAGGGATTACGCCCATTTCATAGAGAACACTGAGACTTTGGTTGCATTGGCAGCAAAAGGGAAAGCTGACAGTGGTCTGGAGGAGGGAGCACTGAGAGTGAACGGAAGGGAGAAGGTGGCTGGAGAGCACATGTCTTCTTTTTCAAGCTTTGGCTGTGAAGGAAGGAGAGCTAGAAAGGGGACGGGGTCAAGAGGGAGTTTGTTGCTCTTGTTGCTGTTGTTGCTGTTTTTAAGATGCATGAGGTGGGTACTTGTTGTCATGCTCAGGCCAAGTACTGGTAGAGAGGGAGAGGCTGCACATAGCCCCAGAGGGAGGCTGACGGTGGAGGACCCTAAGAAGGTGGTGGACCATGACCCAGGCTGTAAGCAGCATGAACCTCCATGGAAGAAACAGCACCTCTTCTGCTGCAATTGGAAGAGGAGAGAAGAGACAGGAGCAGGTAGAGAAGTGGGGCTGGATGATGTGAGGCTGCAGCCCACCTGCTGCTTGCAAGCCCCATAGCCACGTGCCCCATCTTCCTGGATAAAAGTCATCAACTGTAGGGAGTCCCCTGGTGGTCTAGTGGTTAGGATTCCGGGCTTTCACTTCCGCGGCCTGGGTTCAATCCCTGATCGGGTGGAGAAGTGAGATCCCACAAGCCACGGGGTGAGGCCAAAAGAAAAAAAGAAGAAAAGTCACCAATTGTGTCCAGGGTCCCATGTGGTTGTATAGTAAGAGGAGACCACCCCAGAGGATGATTCTTTTTCCTTTTTTCCCCAGTTTTATTGAGATATAATTGACATATTGTATAAGTTTAAGGTGTACAACATAACGATGTATGTATAAATTGCAGAGCAATAACCACAATAAATTTAGTTAACATCCATCACAGAGGAGGATTCTTTTTTTTTTTTTTTTTTTTTTTGCGGTACGCGGGCCTCTCACTGTTGTGGCCTCTCCCGTTGCGGAGCCCAGGCTCCGGACGCGCAGGCTCAGCGGCCATGGCTCACGGGCCCAGCCTCTCCGCGGCACGTGGGATCCTCCCGGACCGGGGCGCGAACCCGCGTCCCCTGCATCGGCAGGCAGACTCTCAACCACTGCGCCACCAGGGAAGCCCGAGGATGATTCTTGATTGGCCAGATCCAATTCTTTTGGCTCGGGATGGCTTTAAGGTGGGCATGTGACCCAGTTTTGACCAATGAGATATGAGAGAAGTCTGCTGGAGAAATATAACCTCACCCTTAAGAGACCCCAGGAAGCAACAGCCTTTTCCTTCTTCTAGAAGAAAGTGAGGGTAAGGCACCTGAAGCTGGGGCAGCCGTCTTGCCACCAGCCAGAGGATGAAGATCACCAAAGACGGACGAGTGGAAAGACTCACAGAGAAACACAGCCAGGGCCCTGGCACCCACACCTGCAGCCAGGCAAAACTTGCCACTGAAATGATCCTAATACGTGACACGTTAACTGATGAATTATGTTTTCCTCCTATATACAAAAGTTCTAAATTTCCCAGGTCAAAGATGACTATCTGGATGTGAGGAAGAAAAAAGTGAGAAAATGATATGGCCCAGCAGGAGTGTTTTCTTTCTTCTTTTGCCAGAAGATAAGATAAAGTGCACTGGAAAGACACAAGTTGGAAGAGAGTCGGGAGGATGAAAGTTTGAGGGGTACCCAACTTGTCTCCCCAAAGAATCAGAGGACTTGATGAAAATGATGGAGATCCTCAGCGAGGGAGAGGAGAGGTAGGGAGTGTCCGTGCAAAGCCCGATTCTCTCGTGAGGCGCAAAAGCATCGGAGAGTTCCTTTCAGGCGCAGTATGTATAGGCTTCAGAAGTCAACTAGAAGAATGACCTAGAATCACATTGTCCAATACGACAGCTACTAGCTCCAGGTGGCCACCCGCACTTGAATATGGCCACTCCAAGCTGACGTGCTATAAATGTAGAACACACATCAGGTTTGAACAACTTAGAAAACGAAGGTAAAATACGTTGTTAATAATTTTTATATCATTTACATGTTGAAATGATAGTTTTTTGGATATATTGGGTTAAATAAAATATAGTATTAAAATGAATTCCCCGTTTCTTCTTACTTTTTTAACATGGCTACTAGAAAATTTTAAATTAGATATGTGGCTTGCTTTGGATGGTGCTGAACTAGATTATGAGCCCCTAAGAATCCATAGAGTGGAGCGAGGAGATCCCATCCTCGGAGGCTGTGGGGTGGGCTCTCCATAGGGTGTCCCAGGCTAGGAAGCTCACAGGCACATCTAGACTATCTAACATGCCCCCGATGGAGCCAACAATGGCATCATCCCTGCCGAATATGCGAGTGCCAGGATATTGGGTGGCCATGCAGCCACAGTGCAGAGGGGCAGAAAGGGAGCAGCGGGAGATGCTCCCTTATCCACTGGCCCTGGAGGCCCTTGAGAGCATGGCAGCTGGGGTGGGTGACAGAAAGTAGAGAGTTGCATTGATCCATTGATCCAGCATCAGGGCTTTCACCAGGCAGTTAGGTGAGATGATAGATAAAGGGTCAAGGAAGTTATAGATACTGACCAAACAATGTTTTGAAATGGTTAAGTCATGGGTTCAAGGCTAGGAAAAGAGGTAAAACTGGGGTCGAGGGGTTGGGGACTGAGAGATTAGGAGAAAATTAAGGGTCTTGGGACTAAAGTCTTGTTGAGATCGAAGAGAATTTATATTTCTGCAATTTACTCATTCGTTTATATCTCATTTATCATCCATCTCAGACAGAGATGGAAAATAGACATAGAGCTTCCATTGACCTCATAAGATTTTGATGTTGATTATGTCTATTCGAAAAAGTTCCTTTTAAAAAAAAAAAAGATTACTACTAAGCCCCTCACCTCTGTACTGCTTACCGATTTGTCCCGGGAGATCTTCTTGAAGATGACGTGGTTTGGTGGAGACTTACTGTCCTGCGCGTTGGCCTCCATGTTACCTGTCCCTGGCAGTTCCTTCCCTTTGGGGTGTTGTGTCAGGTTTTAGAGGGCTAGGAAAAGGTAAAATCATCTTAAATATAAAGTCAGGAACATTCTGTGAATAAAACCCATACATGAGATGCTGTACCTCCATCAGACATTTCCTTCTACCTGCCTCAATACCCACATTTGACTAAATAAGGCCTTTGTCTAGTTTGTATTTTACTAGAGTGTGTTTTTTTTGTTTAAAGGTGTTTTATTTTTCCTGATACGCCTCAGACATTTCTTAGCGAAGCTCACCAGGACGTCCAGATAGATTCCAGTGAGAAGGTTTTACTTTGAGACTAAGCCTTGGTATCGTCACATTAAGCCAGACTGAATTTAAAATTCTATCTTGATGATCTATTACGGCAATTAAAATAGAAAAAGTCCTGCAAACCACAGCATAACCACTTCACGAATATCATTTTAAAAATACGTTAAATCCCCAAAAGTTTTGCTCAGCAATTCACACTAAGCAGTGCTTTCCCTTTCCTGCCATCTCTCACCACTCCCCAGCTTTCCCCACAACAAAGAGGCCATCTGAGCTGTCTGGAATTCAGTGCGCTCCTTAACAAGCAACGTCCATGAAAACTACACAGAAAAGGTGAAACTGGGACAGACTGACTACACGAAAATGTCAGTCTTCCTGGCGCTGGCTCTTCCCTGCGCCCTGCCCTGAGTTTCTGAGAAGGCTTGTTCGAGGGTGACCACATACCTTGGGCAACCAGCTGGGACGGTCCCAGGAGGTGAGGAGAGGGTCTCTGTGTCCTCGGGGGTGAGCAGGCAGCCAGCCCTTGCTCTGTCTAAACAGATGACCCCACTTGGGCCCTGGCTGACTGTGTGGGGAATTTGTAGGGAATCTGGAGAGGGTGCCCACACCCAGGTCTTAATGTCTAGAAGCCAAATCCCATTTAAGGAGTAGAGTGGCAACTGGATTAGTGCTGAGACTGGAGAAATGGTAGTTTCAGCAGTTCAAAGCATTAGACAAGGGCCCAGAGGGGCTCCCAGTGCAGGAGCTGTCAAGCTTGAGTGGGGAAGGTTTGGGGGAGGGATGACAGCTAAATGAAAGCTATTTTATCTTAATCCACTTTGGGTTCTGGAAATAGACTGATTATCCCTTCACTCCTGGTTTCACCAGGAGAAGGGATTTTCAAGAGCTCAACCAAATTGATTAAACTCAGCAGGCAGCTAAGGCAACCTTGGGGGTGGGGATATAAACAAAAAGGTCAAGGAGAAACGTCAGCCTCAAGATAAACCCTGGTGTTATGCAAGCCAAACAAGTCATGTCCCTCTCCTCTACCCCATGTGCTATTGATTACATCACGAGTCCTGTCAATTTGCCCCCAGTGTCTCCAGAATCTTAGTCTCCCATCCCCAGCGCTCCCTCTTGAGTCCATACCAGCCCCTTTGTTTTCCTGGTCTGACTACATCCTTCTCCATGCTGCAGAGGGGGCTTCCAAGCCCTGAGCAGTCACCCTCCCGCTCAGCATCTCGCCTTGCTCTCAGCTACAGGCACACAACTTTAAAGCCACACGCTTGAGCCTCCGCCCGCTGTTCCCCATCTCCCTGTACTGCCTCCCGCTGTTTGCTTTTGCCTGGAACCATCCTCTTCTCCTTTCCTCCTTGACTCTTTTCATCCTTCAGATTCCAGCTCAAGAGTCACTTCCTCAGGAGAGCCTTCCCCAACCTCTCCGACTAGGTTGGAGGCACTATTGCATTCGATGCTTGTACAGGAGATGATTTTATGGTCTCTCTTCCCATACTTGACTCTAGGCTTCAGGACGTCAGGGACCCATGCCATTGTGTTTCCCTTATTTTTGTATCCCAGTGCCCAGAACACTCAGCGAATGATTGCATGGGATGGTGTGGCCACTAACACATACATGTACTGGACTTGAGCTGGTGTCTGGGAGTGAAGCCAGTCTAAGCAGAAAGTGACGTTTGGGTTGTTAGCATCTATCGAAACACTCCAGTGGCTTCCCACCTAAGTCTGGAGAATGTCTGCAAGGCCCTGTGTGATCTGGGCCCCCTTCTTCCCACCTCGCCCACTTTGCTCCAGTCCAGTGGCCTCTGCTTTTCTTCAAACCTGCCTCAGGGCCTTTGCATTTACTGTTTCCTCTTCTGGAACACTTTTCCCACAGATAGTCACTTGGCTCACTCCCCTAATTCCTTTGGGTCTTTACTTCAATGTCACCCTATCTATCTATATCCTATTGTGTACCATCTCACCCAACACTTCTGTCCTCCTTCTCTGCATTACCTTTCTCTGTAGCACTTATCAGCATCTGACATACAAGATAATTTATCTTGTTAATTGTCGGTCCCCCCACCCCAACATAAGTTCCAGGACTGTAGAGATTTATGACTGTTTTGTTCCTATCCCATCTCCAGGATCTAGAATAGGGCCTCCGTGGACTTTTGAGCAAATCAATGAGTCACTGGATTGCAACAGTATAATGGCTGGCAATAGCTAAAGTTGGGAAAAATTTTAATTTCTAAGGGAGAAAGCTTTTAAAAATTTTAACGTAGGAATGCCAGCTAATAAATGCAAAGGGAATGATAGAATTGGAAAAACATCATTTGACGAACTCTGATGGTATTAATCATGCCTTTTTGTTTTCTGTAATTCTGATGCTTTGACATCTGAGGCTTTGCTGACCCTGGAGAGACTGCCAGCCCAGGGCTAGCTCTTTCCTAGAGAGAATAAATGACTGCTTTCCATATGCAAACCAACCAACTCAGAGCCCATACACCCCAAAGGCCTCCTTTCCTCCTTTGCTGGGCTCTCACACTCTGAGCCACTACTGCCCTGCCCTAATCACCCTGGGGCCAGGTATCAGACAACTGGAGACAGCCCCTGCACTCCAGGGCCTGCTGAAGTAAATAGCCAATCTTAAGTCTGCTTACCCTAGCTCACCAGTTCTTTCCCACGGAAACCACAAAAGAACTCTTGCCCATGTTTTCTCCTTGATCCTCCTACCTCCTGACTGGCCCTGGTGCTTCCCCGCATGGCCTGCCCCCTCTTTTTGGTAACTGTAACAAACTATCTTTTCAACGGCAATTGTCTCCAGATCTGTTGACCTTGCCATAGCTGACTAATAGTAAAACTTACATTTTAAAATACTGATGACATTATTGACTCAGACAAGGGTTCTTTATTGGTGTGAAAATCATTAGGTGAAGTGTTGAAGGGGAAATGGCTACTCCTGCGGCACCAAAGTGATGCCATATGGATTATGACTCTTCACAAGGTGCAAGCCAAACTATACAACAGGGGATCAGCCACAGTCTAATGTCAATCTTTGCATCACAAATGGTGTTAACCAATGTGATGTGTCACCTTGCAGCAGCTGGAATCCATCAAGCCTTTAGACATCACTTCTCGTTTTTAGGAAATACAAAGAATAGTTAAATGAGACCACAAGAGAGCTACCAGATGAATGTAGAAAGTGGCTGATCTCTTTCCTAAGTAAATGTCATAGAAAAGAGATGCATTGGATTAAGACACTTAAGGGACTCAACATCCAGATGTACTGTGTGGTCCCAAATGGACAAACAGGATGTACAGTACATTTCTGGCCCGTTGGGAAAATCTGAATATGCTCTAATAATGTATCAGTAATATGTCATATGAGCTCTGACACGTAGGATGGAAATTACTGGACTAGGAAGGTAGAGATTGTGACTGAATGAAGAAGGCCATAGGATGGTATGTACAGTATGATCACATTTTGCAAACACACAAGTCTATGTATGGATATACATGCACACATGTGTGTTATCGTACACATTATATGCATAATCTACGAGGACAGACACCAAAGAGCTGACACTGGTGGTCTGTGTGAAGGGAATGTTAGGTTTTGTTTTGAAGAAATCTTTTCTTGTCCCTTAAAAAAAAAAAAGGAAGAAAAATGACTGGGGCCCTTCATCCAGTGTCCCCATCAGAAGGGCTGCCCTGAGCTGTGGGTGCTCCTGGGACCCCCGTTCTCCTGCAGCTGTGTTAGCTCCAGGCCCCCAAGGGTGCAGGTCTCAGTCACTGACCTGCCAATGCTGGGCAGGTAGGAAAATCTGGGGTGGACTGCATGCCAGACCTCACTCTTTTGGGAAACGGTAGTCTCTGGTAGTCATTCCCAGCCCCTGGTCTGTAATGCATTTTTCTCTGCTTGGTGGAGAAATGAGAAAAATAAGGACACTGTTGTCAGTTTTTTCATAGAACCAAATTATTCAGTATAAAGGACTGTTCTTTGTTCTAAGGTTATGAAGTTCTAAATTTTTATATTTGAAGTTTTAAACTTTTAAATATTAAAATGTCCTTCTTCTTCCTCCCAATCTTTATTGAGATATACTTCACATCCAACCAAATCTACCCATTTTTAAGTGCGTGGTTTGATGATTTTAACCACCAATATGATCAAGACACATTTCCATCACCCCTAAAAGTTCCCTGGCACCCATTTCAGTCAACTCCTGGTCCCAGGTAACCAATGATTTGCCTTCTGCCACTAGTTTTGCATTTCCTACAACTGATTATGAATTTAGGCATACAGAGAAAAGCTGGAAAAGTATAATAAACACCTACATAGTCAACATGGAGATTCGACAATGAACATTTCGCTGCATGTGCTCATCTATCTCTATTGCTTTTTTCCTTTTGAACCACTTGAAAGTAAATTGCAGACATCATGACAATCAATAAACGTCAGAATGCAGCCGCTAAGCATAAGGACAAAGTGTCCTTCCTTTTATAGAGATGAGTGTAGATGGCAATTTAGGAAAAAAAAACCCTTACTTGGCCAAAATAAAAAGTTATCCACCTCTTTCTACAATTCTTTTAGAAATCTACTGGTCTATTAATGCTCAAAGTCTAAGAACCACTCACTGGCTATACAATACTTGTTTCTCTGGAGTCAGCATCCAGTGAGAAGCAGCTGTGAGTCCTGTGTTTCATTTCCAACATCAAACGCAGCACCAGCTCGAGGGGGTGGGGGGTCGGGATATGCAGCTAAGAAGCTTAGGGGTTTTGGGGCTAGGTTATCATCTTAGGGGCTTATTAGGGCACACGCATGAGGAAAACTGGTTCAGTCTGCTAACCGTCAACTACAAAATGAAAACCTTGCCTTAGTTTTACTGAAGCAGAGAGCACTTGACAAGTTTGAGGCTACTGTATTTATGCAGAGTGCCAGGGAATCAGAGCTTTTAAAAGCCACCCTCATTTCAACATGTACCTCTTAGTCAATTGGCCTTAAGAACAGAGGGCTGTTGTTATGGGCTGGGCTGGCTAATGTCTGAAATCATAAATGCAACCCAACGGGCAGAGACCCTTGAAAAACATTTAGTCTACACTCCATCCCTTGCTTTGATCTCCTCTACAATAGCCACAGAGGTTGTTGAATGCTTCCAGGGACAGGGAAATCACTACCACTTTTCTTTGAAATGGCATGAAGTGTGAGAAAATTTTTTGTAGGACGGAAATCAGCCTCCCTTCTACTTCTCTGTGTTGTTCCAAGTTAATTCAATCTCTTCCACACGTCAGTCTTTCATGATTAGAACACAGGTGCTCAAGCCTCATGGGCACTGAAACCCTCTCACACCCAGACAGATTTCAAATGTCCATCTTGAAGCATCACACTGACATCAGTACTTAATGCTCCAGGTTTCTGTGCAGAAGCAGCAAGTTGTACGAACGGCCCCAGACTGGAGTCCTGGGCTCCGTCGCTCACTGACGAATCCACTGCGATCTTGAGAAACTAGCTTGGCCTCGCTGCTATTTGCTTTTCTCCATCTGCAGAAGGGGAGCCCCGAACGGCCCTGGCTTGCAGGGCCAGGGAAATGCATCAAACGTGCAGGCAAGGTCTTGAAAAGGATCCTGATGGATGTTCCTTCGTCCTCTCTGAGGCGAGAGCTTCTTCACCCTCCGGTCCTGCCGCATGGGCCCTGACGCTAGCGGGGGTTTCGATGGTAATGAACTTGGAGTTGACCACAAACTGAGCTGCTTACACCTGAAGTTGAGCAAAATTAGGCAGAGCCTTCTGGAGAAGTTTGTTACACACAATGTGTCCCCTCAGATTCACGTGTTGAAGCCCGTTTACCACCCAGTGTGACGGTATTTAGAGGTGGGGCCTTTGAATGAGGTCATCAGTGTGGTTCCGATCTGACAGGCTCTCCACTCTCCTTGTGCACAAACAAGTCTCATGAGCACACAGTTTAGTGGCAGTGAGGCCTCAGGATGAATTGAAGTCTACCCCGCCAGTGCCTGCTGCTCGGACTCCAGGCTCTGGAAGTGTGAGACACTTCTGTTGTTTAAGCCACTCAGGCTACGGTTTTTTTGTTCTTTTTTAAAAATTTCAATGATGTTTATTAAAGAAGTAATAATAGCATGAACAGGGCTTCCCTGGTGGCGCAGTGGCTGAGAGTCCGCCTGCCGACGCAGGGGACACGGGTTCGTGCCCCGGTCCGGGAAGATCCCACGTGCCACGGAGCGGCTGGGCCCATGAGCCATGGCTGCTGAGCCTGCGCGCCCGGAGCCTGTGCTCGGCAACGGGAGAGGCCACAACAGTGAGAGGCCCACGTACAGGAAAAAAAAAAAAAAAAGCATGAACAAATGCAAGGTCTATGATATCTACCCATGCAGGCTACGGTATTTCATTATGGCAGCCCAAGCTGAGCAGGACGAGGGCCCGCACTTTGCTACAGACAGATCAACTGCAATCGATCCAAAGTTTGGGGAAAAAAATGGACACTAATCCAGTTTAAGAAATACGCTTTTTTGTTGGAACTAGGTAGAGGTGGTGCTCGTACAACACTGTGAGCGTGCTAAGTGCCGTTGTCCAGTTTAAAATGGCTGATTCTATGTTAGCTGAATTCCAACTCAGTACATTTAAAAAAAGTAGAAAAAGAAATACATTTTTTACATCGCGACCCAGTACATACGCACATATATACACAACACTCCTATGAAACAATATTTACCCTTGCTAAGTGGTTTATTCTTATTTTTTTAAACTACTCTCCCTCTGACTCTTCCTTTTAGCTGGTTACGATTCACTTTGTTTTTGCTGATTCAATTCTACTAAATAAAGACTGTGCCAAGTACTACGTGAATGTCAAGATGTCAAGGATATGATTCCCCTGCTCTCTTCTCCAGGTCCTAGGGTTGGACCAAATCCCCAGAGCCTGGCACACAGCAATCTCCAGGGCTACATTCCCAAGTGGGACACAGAGCTTACATGAGGAAAGTCAACCAAATCCAGCGTGGCACATCAGCTGCCAGAACCGCCAAGGCGAGTCCCTTCCCTGTCCCCACTCTGCTCTGCAGTCCCACTGAGGCCGGGCTGCGCGTGCCACCTGCTCTAGCCAACGGGGTGTAACGGAGATGACCAGGCAGAGCGACAAGCGGTCCCACAGACACTTGACTTCTTGCCGCATCATCCTTGTTCCCCTTGCTGATGTCACATTAACAGTCAGATATGAGTGAGGCGCCCTCTACCAGTTGCCCCCAATCCAGCCGGCTACGCCCACTCACAGAATCGGGAGAAAAAGTACTTGTTTTAAACCATTCCATGTCATGGCAGTTTGTTATGCAGCAAAAAGCTCACTGATCCTGATTCACTTGTTTCTTTGCTGATTCAGTTCTACTAAATAAAAACTTTACTGAGTGCCCACTGTGTGCCAAGCACTACATGAATGTCAAGGTGTCAAGGATATGGCTGATCCCAAGACTTCTGGCTTACAACTACTTAGAACCACCTGGTTCTAAGAGGTTGTAATTGTAAACAAGGCAATCATAAAAAACACTGGAACAGTCAGGAAAATTTGAATATAGACTGGATAGTGGATAACAGGGTCACTTAATTCGGTGAGGTGTAATTACGGCATGGTGTCCTTATTAGGTTGGGATGCATGCTGATTCATGGGGAAAATGACATGCTTGAACCTTGCTGTAAAGTACTCTGGCAATGAGTACTACTGAGTGGCAGGTAGGTACACCTTGCTACACTGGTGTTTCCTTCGCCTCCTCAGGTTCTGGACCCCCAGAGACGTGGATGTTCCCATCATGCCTGCCACTCAGGGTTGGAAGAGGGCCGCTCGGCCCCCAGCAAGATGAGTAAGAGCAGGAGTGTCTGAAGAGTCCACCATGGCCAGAGCACAGACAGGATGCGAGAAGCGTCTGGAGTGAACACAGGGGAGAGTTCAGCAGCACAGATGGAAACCAGGGCTCCCTGAGGTGAGAGAATCCGATTCTGCCGAGGTGAGGGAGGCAAGAATCACTTTCTGGATCAGAGTCCAATCTTTCACTGGCACGTACCACACATCCTACGTGTTTCTACACAATCTATGCAAATACAGATATATTTCACTTTATTCAAGATTCCCAAAGTTTACTGGCTTGAAAATTTGGGATTTCTAGTGAGAATGAGCCTTACAGTAAGACACGAGAGAACAGACGCAGTGGAATAAAGACAAACACGGGCAGCTCGTCCTCGCCCCCGAAGAGGCACTCCCGCTGGCTCACGTGGAGGGCTGGATGGGGCACCAATGCCCACCTGGGGGCCAGGACTCCGGAACAGCCTCTTGCTTCGCTGGGAAACTTCCCCCCATTTGTGAAGTGGGACACACTCCAGATCTGACAGAATTTGAGCGCCATAGCTTCCTTACTACTATCCAAGACATCTCATAAATGCAAACATTTGTGGCTTCTGCAGCCTGGCAAGCAGTCCTGCACGAGGTTTCATCACTGCCACCCTTCTCTCCCGGTGCTGCACCCAGGCGGCGAGCTTCAGGTCTACATTTCAAATTGTCAGATTCCCCAAGATCACGACTGATCATGCTTGTGCTATAGATGTGAAGACACACAGTAGCTCTGCACACCTTGGTACACTCCAAACCCTGGAATTTCCCAACAAACACGCCCCTGGGGCCTGGGCTGGCCCCTCCCAGCTGAGAGCAGCTTCATCCACTTGCTCCAGTGTCCCCACAAAATATCCTGTGTGCTGTGATATGAAAGGTGCATCGGGGCTTCACAAGATAAAGGTAAAAGTGAATGTGTGCACAGTATGTGCTATAATAAGGCACAGAACGTGATATATCACACGATTTGGGGAAACAACCTAGGAAATATAAATTTTAAAAGTCTTTAATTCTCAGCCCGAGATATGCTAACGTCTGGATCAAAGCCCACAACACTTGCAGGGGAGCACGCTAGCTCTAACCAGTCGGGATCCATCTGGGAAATTAAAAACCCCCATGCCCACCTCCCACCCTGACCAATGAAACCAGCAGCACTGGAGGAGGGTCCCAGATGATCTGAGAAAAAGAGAATGAAGACCATGAGCTGGCTGGAAGCATGTTCCACATGTGGTTCCAATGGAAGCCACACCTGTAACCCAGCCTTGGCAGTCAGGTGACCTGAAGAGAGCTTTACAGTATGGATGGATCTCAAACTGAAACATCTTTGTTAAGAGCAGAGAGCAGTCCTGCTTCCCTCCAAGGTCAAAAAAAAAAAAAAACCCCAGGATAATCAGAGGCTATGACAATGTCTACTTTCAGCCTTTTTGAAGAATGAGACTTACCTCCTTGAAGGTGACTGCAACAGGATCCCCACCTTCCGCTTTTTGGAGATTGCTGGCTGCCTCTGAGACTCCAGATCATGATGGAATCCTGACTCAAGTTGCTGGGCTATCTGGTAATGGGCTGGACAGGGGTCCTTGGGGGTGGGGGTGGGATACATCAGGGAGACCCTAATTTGTTATGGCACACGGCCGCTTGCTAGATATCTAAGCTGCTACGAATAAATCACTCTTCAATGAGGAAATTCATGCCCCTTCAGCAAAGAAGAGGCCTGGCGGCTGGGAGACACATACAGTTCACTATCAATCCTGTGAACAAAGTCTGCAGCGCAGGGACAGGAAGCTCGTACTGCTGCAGTGTGGAGCAGACCGCACAGCTGCAGAAATTCCGAAGAGACCCTTTTCTGGTTCCAGTTAAGATTTGCAAATGACGTGAAACCTAACGCTGATGTTTACAGACAGTAATACCCTGGGCTTAAATGATGAACAATAAGGAAAGGCACGGGGACAGTATTAACCATCATTTACAAATGAATGAATACCAGGAAAACAAATGAAAAAAACCAGCTTTTCGCCCTTAAGGATAAAGAAGAATAAAATAACTACCAAGAGGCATGGAGTGTGAAAAGTACATAACAGATTTCTTTTTTATTTACAATCAAGTTCTGTTGGGCAACATAATTAAATAAATAAAAGACATGCCCTGGCCTGTGAATTTCAACTCCCCTCAGCACGAGTTCCCTGAACAGCAAACTGAAAAGGGGAGGCGAGGGCAGGGGAAAGGGGAGAACAGAGCCACCAACACCATCAGAGGGAGCGCGCAGCCCGTCCTCGCCCTGCTCTAGCCCTCGCTCCCACAGATGTCCAGAGAACAAGTCTGGAAGGAAGAAAATTAAAGTGCGAATGAGTAAGTGATAAAAATATTGGTGTTTCAGTCACTCAAGGAACTAGAATTTTATAAACGAGTAAGATGGTAAAGATAAACGTTTAAAAAAAAAATGCATAGGCCAGTTTCTTCCCGGCCTTACTCGCAAGTCCCGAAATCGAAAGACGGCATTCCCATGCTTCCTGGAATGGGCTTCCTGCACTAAAGCACCGAGGGGGTATTGCACATAGGCTTGGCAAAGGGGCAGCGACCCGGAACTACTGGCTCCAGGGTAATACACTGGAGGCCTCCAATCCCACACCACCGGCAACTGTAACCTCAGCACAGCCGGGAAGAAGGGGGCGGCCCACCTTCTGAGAAGCTACAGATGATCCGGGAATACAGTCTTTATTCCTGCAGCTCACCCGCTTCTCTGGAAAAAGGGTTGTGCACTTCTTCTCCTACCCACTGCCAATTTTTTTTTTTTAAACCAAATTGAGATTTATTTCTTGACCAAGAGATAGATATGTAGAACTGGGGGGGGGAGGGGAGGGAGGAAGGAGTTTTGAAGAACAGTTGCTTTCTAAGAACAGTTTAGGAGACCTAAGGAAATTCCAACTGTGATCAGGTGAGATCAGAGCAAGAGCCTCGTAGTAAAGACACAGACCAGCAGGGGGACCACAGTCCCACCGTCCCCGTGGGCTACCTGAGGGCAGGGGTAATCCCACCTGGGTTTACTGATAATCCATGATTAAAGCAAGTTCCCTGGGAAAATGACCCCAAGGTGACAGGACCTTCATCAGGCCAGAACCGACTTTGGAAGGACGGGAGAAAGCACAGGGGAGAAGCAACACCCGGTGCAGGGGGCGTCTGCGGCACCGCCGCCCAGGGAAGAAGCCAGCAGGTGCCTGCGCTCCCCCCGCTGAGGTATGCAAGATCAGAGCCAGTAGTGTTTCCCACTTGAATCAAGGCAAGAACCTGAACCTCTGCTGAGCGACCGCAGTATCAGGTTTTTCTCAGTGTTACTCTTTCAGGCCACGGGAGCTCAGCCACGACCCTCGGGAGCCCTGCTCAAAGGCAGGCTACTGCGCCCCACGGCTCGAGCTCTTCTCTGGAGGTCAAAGCCACAGCCCAGGCGCCACCTGCCAGGACAGAGCCGTGGGGCCCGCGTGCCCCTCCAGCTTCTGATCCGCTCTCTCCTGACGAGGTGCCCTCAGTACTCTGACCACAGCACAGCTTTGCTTCCTTTGTCCACGCTGACGACATGGGAGCCGGCAGGCGACCAGGCCACGGCGTTGATCGCTGAGCTTCAAAGGGAGAGGTCGGAACACGGGTGAGACATTCGTGGGCCGAGCGCAGGGCTCCCTCGCCATCAGGGCGTCAGGCTTGTCCCAGCGCCCATTTTACTCGCTGGTGTGGTTCCCACGCACAGACAGGCACTTAGAGAGCAAAAGAACTTGGAGGAACCCTGCCTTGATTCTAGGAGGTAGTTTGGAATGAAAGGAATCAGGCCTTATCAAGTCTACCCTAAGGGAGTAGCTCTGAGTTAAGCAAAGAGCCTCTGACGAGCACCTCAGGGCAACTGGCTGAGGAGCGGGGAGGCACCACCACAGCGAGGACGGTGAGGGGTGGTCCCGGGGGGCCCTGGGCCTGGGTTCTAAGAGCAGCTGGGCTTGGGGGACACAACAAAGCCGAGAGGAAAAGGGGCCTGGATGAAAGTAAAAAGCACGTGAAAATCGGCGTTTACAAGCAGTCGACTTCCTGAGGGAAGGGGCTTAGAAGGGGGAGAAGGGGAGCCAGAGAGGAAGGAGGGCGGTGAGGGGCAAGAGCAAGACAGGAGACGCCACATGACGAGAGACAGAACGCGGGGCTCTAACCTTCTCCAGTGGCCATACCCTAACTGCTCTAGCTGGAACGGTCTGAAATGTAACTAAGCAGGACACTGCTGTCTGCTGTCCGGGGAGAAGGGCCCCAGCTTCCCTCCACTAACCTGGCTCACAGTAGAGCGCGTGAGTGGACACTGCCCTCGTGGGGTCGACTCGGGTCCACGCCCGAAGAGGACGTGACCCCTGGGATGGAGTCACAGGCCTGCTCACCACCTCAGAGGGGCTGACATCTTACCTGTGATGCTTTGAAAGGACCTTCTCCACTTTCCCGGAGAGCACGCTCCAGATGTAGAGGGAGCCCTCGGCCGAGCCTGCTGCCACGTAACTGCCGTCAGGGCTGCAGGACACATGAGACAAGAAACGGCGTCTACCACCCACCCCCAACTCAGCGTCTTCCCGGACCCCCCTCCCCAGGAAGTCATGTTTACTCTTCACTTACGAGTCAAACACGTGACCATTCCTGTGTACCCAGAAACCAGAAGATGCTCTTCACAACCGCTTTGGCCAAAGCCGCTTCACCCTATCATCTGGCCTCACCAGCTAATGAAAAATGGTGCCGCTGCATTACTTCTTGGGGCCACAAGTCCCTAAGCATCTCTCAGACTCAAACATAGCACATAGGGAGGTCAAAGTCAACCCCCAAATGGTGAAGGGTTTCTTTCAGTTGATGGACTGCCTCATTATATGGTGCAGTGAAAGCAGAAAAGGAAGGAAGCATCGACTGTAGAGAAGCTTCTCCACGACATTGGCACTGACCATGGCAATGTATTTGGGAGAACAGCCATGCGTGGAAGGGAGAACAGGAAAGGGAAACCACCCCCTCTCCAGAGAGCCTATTCTGCTCTGTTCCAGGGGACACCACCCTTCCCAAAAAGCTCTCGAAGAGTTCTCATGTAAATGAGTAAAGAGAGGGGAACCTGATATACCCAGAACAAACCAACTAGCCATGATTAGTTTTTGAACTGGGACACAGCTTCACGCAATCACAGAAGGGACACTTTAGAAAGGAAGGAAACAGTGACAGTGACCTCTAGGACTGAACGTGCAGCTTCGTTCCTGGACACCTGCGCATGTGGAGGCACCGTACAGATGTAGCTCGTTTCCCCAGTGGGAAGATGCCTCTGCTCTAACCTCTGCGGTGAACCACGCTGGGGGCACGGGCGCGACGGGAGGAGCACCACCACTAACCTGAACACAACTCTCGTCCAGTCGGAGCCGCACTTGAAGCCCGGCGCGCTGCAACAGACGACAGGGCACCGTTATCCCCAGAGTCCATGCAAACTTGGGATGTGCGGGCAAGTCAGGCTTCTGGCCTTCTCACAACCCTCTGAAAAATCAGCAAGACTCAAATGAAACCCAACCAGAGTGTCTTCAGTTACCTGAATGTCTGTCTGACGGCATTTATTCGTAGGTCAATAATTTTTAGCAGGTCATCTCGGGAGCAGCTGAGGAGTTCAGTTCTTTCTGGGTTTAAGTCCAGGGCAGTAATCTTTCCCAAGAGCTCCATCTCTCGGACAATACTCTCTGATCTAGGAAGAAGATGGAAAGTCTGAGAAAACCTAACACAGAAAGGTCAGAACTTCCCCATTTCAACCAGGATGGCATGCCACGGAGAAAAGGAGGAAGGAGAAAAGGCAACTGAACTAGAATACAATACTCTTCAAGGACGGTGGAAATGCTCCCACGCCCACACAAATAATCTCAGCCCTGGCTTTTATTATCTTCCCATCAACAGATTCTATCAGTAGCTGTGAGTACTAGAACTCTAAAACTGGTAAGGATTAATTTCCTTGCCTGGTTCTGAAATGATACAGTAATTGCCAATCAGAGCTTCTGATCAGCATGAACTAAGCAGGGCTACTATTTAATTAGTATTACTTCAATTTTATCATTTCAACTTATCCAAAGGGACGTAAACCGCTTTAGCAGGTCTGGGCTGCCTTATATGGACAAATATGTGGGCTCTCCAGGCTTCCTGTCATACAAAGTAAAGCTCGGGGACACTCCAACTCATCCCGGTGACTCCAGATGTGGAACCGGGGCACCCTGGCAACCCCTTCTCCTTCCTTTTCTTCTCCCAGCTCTCCTCTGGGCTGCGGTCCACACCCAGGTCTGTGCTCAGCAGTCCTGGGCTGGGCCCTGTTGGTGATACAGCCAAAGGAGGTGCAGACCCTTCTGGACTCATTCATTCTGTTGTAAACTTTCAATGAAATGATTTCCCACCTCAAACCATAACCAAGTAAGACAGTTTATCTTACTGTTGCCGCTCCACCTCCCTGGGACTTGGGGTCTTCATCTGTCAAATTAGGGGGGAGACCAGGAGGAGCCTTCTAACATCCAGCTTAGCTCTAAAATTCCTTACTCCCGGTTCAAATTTCTGCCAACCAGTACACCTGAAACTAATCACCAATTACCTACCTCCTAACCAACTGTCCTCATCCTAACAGGACTCCTGTCCCTTCTACTGCCCCCACCTTGGCCCATCAACAGGACTCCAGCTTTCTTCCCCTTTCTGCCACTCTTCCCTCCCTCCTTGGGCAGCTCCCTGTACTGCCCTCCTGTTGCTTCACAGGTGGGCTCTGACTAATCCACTCTCATGTCTTCAAAGTCCTCCTGTGAGGACGTCTCGTTTTTTCTCCCAGCCAACCTCTCAAAACTTTGTTTTTCCAAATGTCTATTAGAAACCTCAAATTTATGTCCTTTTCTGAACATGCTCACTGCATCCTCTTCCTAAATCTGTCATTTATTCTGCATCTTGCTTTACTTCTCTCCTTCCTCACCCTCCACATCCAACTTGTAACAAACCCCATCCAAATCCCCCCTCCACTGCCTTGAGTTCAGATCCTCAATGCTTTACTGATTTCCCGCTCCCCAGTACACCCTTTAAAACTGCCACCAATGTAATCTACCACACTCTCATGAAGCAATCCTTTCCTAAACACCCAACTTATGAGATCAAGTCATCTACCAATGGCGTCCAAAGCCCGCAGCAATCTGACCCCAACCCACCCTACTGGTCTCATCTGCCCTCGCCTGACCTGCCAGACTGCCCTGTTCTGGCCTGGAATGTCCCTCAGTGGCTCTTCTGCAACGTGAAGCCTACTCACTTCTCAAGACTCATCTTGACAGACGGTCTCTAACATCCTTGGACAAGGGCTCCTGGCCCTACTTCAACACACCCTGCAGACTTGTGTATCTGTCTTCTCGATTACACTTGAAACCACCTAACAACCTCGTGTTCATCTGTTTGTAAGTACATAGGGCATGCTCAGAGGTGACTGTTGAATGTGACCGTCTACTTCAGGGTAAAGAATATCAAACTGGGAAGATAATGTGGACTGGAGCTCATTTCTGCCATTTCCAGGGACTTTAAAAACACAACCCACACACAAGACACCATCACAGTTCTGCCACATACAGACCCTCCCATCTGCCTCCCCACCAAGCTCCTGGGTGTTTTACCGGATGTCCCAGAAACGAATTTTCTTGTCAAAATGTCCACTCATCACACACTGCTCTGTGCAGACAATATCATTGCAGCTGGATCCGGCAAATACCGTCTTTATGCCTGAAAGACAACCGAACACGAATAATCAAGCAGAGGCCCCTCTGCGGCTGTGCACGCAACACTGCTGCACTCTCACCCTAAGTAATCAGAACTACTTATTTAAATGAAGCTTCAAACTTGAAAAATAGTCACTACGTCAGCGCCACTCAACGTGAGACTGGAATTTCAAAGTTTATCACACTAAATGCAGGCTTTAACGTGGAAACAAACACCTCTGAGGTTAATATCTAATCGTTCATAGACACAGAGAGACTGAATTTCCTCACAGACTTTGCTGCGTAGATCCCAGAGTTTGAGGGTCCGGTCGTGACTTCCAGAAACAATACGCGCATTGTCCAGCAGGAACTTGGCAGACAGCACTTTGCCGCTGTGTCCCGTGAGTGTATGCTAAGGGAGAGAACACAACCAGGGTAAACCTCCAGGGCACCACACTGGGAGAGTCAGCGGCAAACTGCCAGGGAGCCAGCTTCTCCAAACACCCTGAGATCTGGTCAGGAACACGCAGAGAGAAAAGGAGGAGCAGCTCAGGGCAAACACCCAGAAAGCCTGTCTTTGGGTATTGCCCGGGGTGAGGTCTCAAGAGGAAGAGGATAAAGCTCCCACCGCCAATAAAACTAAAAAAGAAAAGGTAATGAAAAAATAAATGAAAGCTCCAACACCACAGCACAAACTTCACATGACCACGCCCTCAAAATAAGGGAGGAGCAGGCAGAGGACCTGAACAGACATTTTTCCAGAGAAGATATACAGATGGCCAATGGACACATGAAAAGATGCTCAGTATCACTGGTCATCAGGGAAATGCCAATCAAAACCACACCTGTCAGAACTGCACACCTGTCAGAACTGCTATTATCAAAAAGACAACAAGTAACAAGTATTGGTGACGATGTGGAGAAAAGGGAATCCTCGTACATTGCTGGTGGAAAAGTAAGTTGGTTGAAGCCACTATAGAAAACAACATGAAGGGTCCTCAAAAAATTAAAAATAGAAACCCCATACGATCCAGCAATTCTACTTCTGGGTATTTTTCCAAAAAAACCCCCAAAACCACTAATTTGAAAAGATATATGCCCCCCTATTTTCATTGTACCATTAATCACAACAGTCAAGATATGGAAGCAACCTAAGTGTCCAATGGTAGACGAATGGATAAAGACACGGTACATATATACAGTGGAATATAAGTCATAAAAAAAGAATGAAATCTTGCCCTCTGTGACAGCATGGATGAATGTACAGAGTATTATGCTAAGTGAAATGAGTCAGACAGAGAAACACAAATACCATATGATTTTACTTATACGTGGAATCTAAAAAACAAATCAACACCTTACAGAACAGAAAGAGACTCACAGAGAACAAGGTGGTGGTTGTGTGGGGTAGGAGTGGGGGTCTGAGTGAAAAAGGTGAGAGATGAAGAGGTACAAGCTACCAGCTACAAAACGGTCACGGGGATAAAGGTACATATAGCACGGGGAGTACAGCTAATACTGTAGGAACTTTGGTGACAGGTATAACTAGACTTACCATGGTGATCATTTGGTAATGTACAGAAATAACAAATCACTATGTCGCGCACCTGGAACTAACATAGTGTTGTAGGTCAATTCTACTTCAATTTAAAAAAAAGGATATACAAAAACTGTATAATAAAGTACTCAGTAAAGGCTCTACTACAGAAAGTATACAAACACAAATAGGATATCTGTATTTAGTCTTATTAGCCAATGAAATGGAAAAAAACAATGTATATACTAACGGTATCTATTTAATATTATTAGATTTGTGCTGCCACGTTGATCTTACATGTTATAGAAAAATAACATGTTTGTCTTCTCCCAAGTGTTTAAAAACTACATGTAGACATTTCCTGAATCTGTATTCTTTATTGAGGCTTGTCACATTTTAAGCTGTTAATTAGACAACTTAAAAGGGGCGGGGGGCAATCAGAGGACCTTCTTGAAATAAGCTCTATTACAGATACCGGTCTGTATGGCTCTTGCAATTTTCTGTGAGTCTGAATTATATCAAATTACAAAATTTTTAAATCTTGGATTTTACTAATGTCTCAGAAAGTCAGTCTCCTGTTTAAAGTCAGAATAGACAGGCTCACCAGAGGCATAATTTATCAATATAAAAGGAAACATCAGGGGCTTCCCTGGTGGCACAGTGGTTAAGAATCTGCCTGCCAACGCAAGGGACACGGGTTCGAGCCCTGGCCCGGGAAGATCCCACATGCTGTGGAGCAACTAAGCCTGTGCGCCACAACTACTAAGCCTGTGCTCTAGAGCCCACGAGCCACAACTACTGAGCCCATGTGCCACAACTACTGAAGCCCGCGTGCCTAGAGCCCGTGCTCCACAACAAGAGAAGCCATGACAATGAGAAGCCCGTGCACCGCAACGAAGAGTAGCCCCTGCTCACTGCAACTAGAGAAAGCCCGCATGCAGCAATGACCCAACACAGCTTAAAAAAAAAAAAAAAAAAAAAAAGATTCTTAAAAAACTAAAAGGAAACATCAGGACTCTTTCAATAAACAATTAAAACTCCTAGGGGTTTTTCAATCAGAGGTCTCAGCTTGAAATGTCAGATCATAACCACAGACACCAGCATTCCCAACAATCAAATCTTTTCGTGACTAGCTGTGAGATGCCAACCATGGCGTCTTTCCTGGGCTGCCAAGCAACGCAGAACTGGGTCATAACCGAACGTCAGTGCCCTTTGCCCGCCACAGCACTACTGGAGCCCAATGGGAGAGAGGCGGCTGGGGATGGTGAGGATGCCGCACTTTCCCTACTTTTCAGTATGGATCAACATATTCATGTGTGGAAACTTCAAAGGCTCAGAAGATATACAGGTATTCACTAATGATTTCTTTGTAATTTTTAAATAAATAAATAAATAAATTTATTTATTTATTTATGGCTGTGCTGGGTTTCGTTTCTGTGCGAGGGCTTTCTCTAGTTGCGGCGAGCGGGAGCCACTCTTCACCGCGGTGCACGGGCCTCTCACTATCGCGGCCTCTCTTGTTGCGGAGCACAGGCTCCAGACGCGCAAGCTCAGTAGTTGTGGCTCACGGGCCTTGTTGCTCCGCGGCATGTGGGATCTTCCCGGCCCAGGGCTTGAACCCGTGTCCCCTGCATTGGCATGCGGATTCTTAACCACTGCGCCACTAGGGAAGCCCCTATAATTTTTTTTTAAAAAAAGAAAAGGCTTTTTTTGGGGGTGGGGGCTGCGCTGCATGGCTTGTGGGATCTTAGTTCCCTGACCAGGAACTGAACCCGGGCCCTCAGCAGCCAAAGTGCGGGGTCCTAACCACTGGAACGCCAGGGAATCCTTCCCCCCCACACACCCCCAAAAATGAGCAGCTTTTAAAAGACCCTAATATACTTACTATAACTGTCAACTTACTGGGTTTCAACCCTGACCCCAAAAGCCAGACCTCACAGTTTAGAGTTAACACTTTAGAAACCAATCTTTCCTCTCTGCTCAGGAGAACAATTCCACTTTAGCACAGGAAGAGAAAACTCAGGGCCACACGTACTTCCCCTTTAAGAAGAAATTTGCACGAATTCCGAGACTCCTTCTCACATTTAAAACGCTCTGAAACTGGAACAGCATCTTACAATTGCTGCCAGCCAGGTGGCAGCTGTGCTGTGGCTGTGTGACAACCTCCCACTGATCCTTCTGGAAAGATCAAAAAAGTTCCAGCAACAAAGTTTATGCTAAATACAGTATAGGAATAATGCTCAGTATAAATCATTCAATCTGCACAAACCATGGGGAGAGACCAAAAACTTGTGTAGGTACTTCTACTTCACCAAAAAATTCAGTTTTGTGTACATGCACCGTTTTCTTTCTTACTATTAATGTAAAAGTAAAATCATGTTTCACAAACATAGGGAGGAAAAGACACTGCCCGCAAATAGGCGATGCAAATGTGCTCGTTTTGCTTACTCTAAATGCACGTTAATATTCTCATATAGTTCACATGAAAACACCCCTACAAATTTATCCACCGCACTTTTAACTTCATAGCACAAGCAGTTTTTCATGTGACAGGAAAATACACGGGCTTTGGGGTCACGCTGTTTGGCGCCTGAACACCCTGGCTCTCTAACGTCTGTAAAAGACTAACATCTTCCTCACTCTGTTTAGGAGGGTGACCCACGCACCAGGCCCATGGCTGACTGCATTCTTTCTCTTCCTTTCTGCACCACCCTCCTTAAGAGTTTCTGTAATTACTCTATAATAGCTAAACAGTCTCCAAGCAATGAGATTACAACCTAATAGAAATTTCCTTGGCTAGCAGACACCTACATCCCTTTGAAAGTTTCGCGATCACAAATGATGCTGCAGTGAACATCTATGAGTACATGGCTTTCCCCTGACTTACTTCCTGGAATGAAACTGCTGGATTAATGGAATAAAGGAAAGGAATGTTTTTATTTCCTGGCTTTTCACATGTGTTACCTTGCTTTTAAAAAAGTCTGGATTTCTGCTTATTTTGTTCTTGGTGGAAACCCAGCCTGACCGGCCCTGCCTGGGGCTGAGTAGTTTCATCTCCATGCTCTCAGTGGTATGGAATTCAGCCTCCTGCAAGCATTCACTTTTATCACGTAAAAACTGATTATTAAGTCATTTTAAGTGGATCAGATTTATTTTAAATTCTTTTACCCATTCGGTGTTTTTGAATTTATTCTTAATAGTTAATATTTAACTTCTAACACTACTTTAAGGCTTTTACCTTCCTCTTTAAGAGACGGGGCATGGGTTTTGATGTCACAGCAGCCCCGAGTCTCCGAATGGGAAGGCTTAGAGCTCTCTTCCCTCAGGCTCTGCACAGGCTCCCTGGTGCTGCAGGGCAGACCCTAAGGGCCACCCACCATGTAGCAGCTACCATTAACACCAACCAAAGACAAGTGACCTCAGGAAAATGCAGAACTTGACAAGGAGGTTTCTGAAATAAAAACCATCATCTGAAAGCAAGTCCTCACTGAGGCCACTTCTCCACACCAGCACTACAGACATGAGCAGGATGGGTTCTTCAGCCCAGTTCCTCAGTTTTGCAGTAATCTTTTAGATTTTTTTTTTAATTTTTAAAAAAATTTATTTTATTTATTTTTGGCTGTGCTGGGTCTTCGTTGCTGTACGCGGGCTTTCTCTAGTTGCGGAGAGCGGGGGCTACTCTTTGTTGCAGTGTGAGGGCTTCTCACTGCGGTGGATTCTCTTGTTGCAGAGCACGGGGTCTAGGCACATGGGCTTCAGTAGTTGTGGCACATGGGCTTCAGTAGTTGTGGCTCGAAGGCTCTAGAGCACAGGCTCAGTATTTGTGGCACACGGGCTTAGTTGCTCTGCGGCACGCGGGATCTTCCCAGACCAGGGCTCAAACCCGTGTCCCCTGCATTGGCAGGCGGATTCTTAACCACTGCACCACCAGGGAAGCCCCTACATTTTTAAAAGAGTCGAAAACATCCTGTAATGAAAGAAGTCCTCTGGAATGGGCCCCTTTCAACACGAGACTATTTCTAGGACCCTTTACTAAACGGATTTAAAGCAAGCACTTGACCAGCCACTCCTGCATTCTGGTCTCACCCAACACCACCCACCTCAAGTTGAGGAGACTATGACCAGGGCTTGGATCTTGAGTTTCAGAACATGGAGATGCCCATCTATGTCCTCCAACATCCTCTGTAAACAAGGGTCTCGGTAGAAGCCAGAGCCTCCTAGACAGGGAGCCTACTTACATCCTGGGCCCTGGTAAGGGTTCATGCGGTTTCTGTGGGAATGGAGAACCTGTTAAAAGGGCCTCCTGATCTCCTTCACACATTTACCAAGTGATAGCACACAGCTGTGAGCAGACCAGAGAGGCCCTCTGAGCCAGCTGGTTCAGCAAAGGAGGCTACAGCCCTGGCACCAGCCCCTGGCTCGTCAGCACCCACAGCTTGGTGCTCCAGCACCCTCTCCAGTGAGACTCGTCCCACCTTTGCAAACCAGCTCACTTGAAAACAGTTACCAACATTATGACCTCTATCATCCAGGTCTATCTCCGCCTCCAGGGCCTTCTTACTTCAGGCCTAAAAGCTGACGCTTACCTGTTGAGAACTCTTCTACCAATTAAAAATATCATCCTCTTAGGAACCAACATGGTGGAGTAGAAGGATGTGCTCTCACTCCCTCTTGCGAGAACACCAGAATCACAACTAGCTGCTGGACAATCACTGACAGAAAGACACTGGAACTCACCAAAAAAGGTACCCCACATCCAAAGAGAAAGTAGAAGCCACAATGAGACGGTAGGAGGGGAACAATCACAGTAAAATCAAATCCCATAACTGCTGGGGGGGCGACTCACAGACTGGAGAACACATACCACAGAAGCCCACCCACTGGAGTGAAGGTTCTGAGCCCACGTCAGGTTCCCAACTAGGGGTCTGGCAACGGGAGGAGGAATTCCTAGAGAATCAGACTTTGAAGGCTAGCAGGATTTGACTGCAGGACTTTGACAGCACTGGGGAAAACAGAGACTCCACTCCTGGAGGGCACACACAAAGTAGTGTGCGCATCAGGACCCAGGGGAAGGAGCAGAGACCCCAGGGGAGACTGAACCAGACCCACCTGCTAGTGTTGGAGGGTCTCCTGCAGAGGCGGAGGTGGCTGTGGCTCACCGTGCGGACAAGGACACTGGCAGCAGAAGTTCTGGGAAGTACTCCTTGGCGTGAGCCCTCCCAGAGTCTGCCATTAGCCCCACCAAAGAGCCCAGGTAGGCTCCAGAGCTGGGTCGCCTTAGGCCAAACAACCAACAGGGAACCCAAACCCACCCATCAGCATTCAAGCGGATTAAAGTTATACTGAGCTCTGCCCACCAGGGCAACAGTCAGCTCTACCCACCACCAGTCCCTCCCATCAGGAAACTTGCACAAGCCTCTTAGACAGCCTCATCCACCAGAGGGCAGACAGCAGAAGCAAGAAGAACTACAATCCTGCAGCCTGTGGAACAAAAACCACATTCACAGAAAGACAGACAAGGTGAAAAGGCAGAGGGCTATGTACCAGATGAAGGAACAAGATAAAACCCCAGAAAAACAATTAAATGAAGTGGAGATAGGCAACCTTCCAGAAAAAGAATTCAGAATAATGACAGTGAAGATGATCCAGGACCTTGAAAAAGAATGGAGGCAAAGATCAAGAAGATGCAAGAGGGGGCTTCCCTGGAGGCGCAGTGGTTGAGAGTCCGCCTGCTGATGCAGGGGACGCAGGTTCGTGCCCTGATCCAGGAAGATCCCACATGCCGCGGGGCAGCTGGGCCCATGAGCCATGGCCGCTGAGCCTGTGCTCTGCAATGGGAGAGGCCACAGCAGTGAGAGGCCCGCGTACCGCAAAAAAAAAAAAAAAAAAAAAAAAAAAAAAAAAAAAAAGAAGATGCAAGAAATGTTTAACAAAGACCTAGAAGAATTAAAGAACAAACAGAGATGAACAATACAATAACTGAAATGAAAACTACACTAAAAGGAATCAATAGCAGAAGAACTGAGGCAGAAAAACTGAGGCAGAAGAATGGATACGTGACCTGGAAGACAGAATGGCAGAATTCACTGCTGCAGAACAGAATAAAGAAAAAAAAATGAAAAGAAATGAAGACAGCCTAAGAGACCTCTGGGACAACATTAAATGCAAAACATTAGCATTATAGGGGTCCCAGAAGGAGAAGAGAGAGAAAGGACCCGAGAAAATATTTGAAGAGACTATAGTTGAAAACTTCCCTAACATGGGAAAGGAAATAGCCACCCAAGTCCAGGAAGCACAGAGTGCCAGGCAGGATAAACCCAAGGAGAAACACGCTGAGACACATAGTAATCAAACTGACAAAAATTAAAGAAAAAGAAAACTTACTGAAAGCAGCAAGGGAAAAATGACAAATAACATACAAGCGAATTCCCATAAGGTTAACAGCTGATTTCTCAGCAGAAACTCTACAAGCGAGAAGGGAGTAGCATGATATACTCAAAGTGATGAAAGGGAAGAACCTACAACCAAGGTTACTCTACTCAGCAAGGATCTCATTCAGATTCGATTGAGAAATCAAAAGCTTTACAGACAAGCAAAAGCTACGAGAATTCAGCACCACCAAACCAGCTCTACAACAAATGCTAAAGGAACTTCTCTAAGTGGGAAACACAAGAGAAGAAAAGGACCTACAAAAACAAACCCAAAACAATTAAGAAAATGGTCACAGGAACATACATATCAATAATTACCTTAAACGTAAATTGATTAAATGCTCCAACCAAAAGACACAGGCTTGCTGAATGGATACAAAAACAAGACCTATCTATATGTTGTCTACAAGAGACCCACTTCAGACCCAGGGACACATACAGCCTGAAAGTGACAGGATGGAAAAGGATATTCCATGCAAATGGAAATCAAAAGAAAGCTGGAGTAGCAATACTCATATCAGATAAAATAGACTTTAAAATAAAGGATGTTACAAGAGACAAGGAAGGACACTACATATTGATCAAGGGATCAATCCAAGAAGAAGATATAACAATTATAAATATATATGCACCCAACATAGGAGCACCTCAATACATAAAGCAACTGCTAACAGCTATAAAACAGGAAATCGACAGTAACAAAATAATAGTGGGGGACTTCAACACCTCACTTACACCAATGGACAGATCATCCAAAGCGAAAATAAGTAAAGAAACAGAAGCTTTAAATGACACAATAGACCACATAGATTTAATTGTTATTCATAGGCTATTCCATCCAAAAACAGCAGATTAGACTTTCTTCTCAAGTGCGCACGGAACATTCTCCAGGATAGATCACATCTTGGGTCACAAATCAAGGCTCAGTAAATTTAAGAAGATTGAAATCGTATCAAGCACCTTTTCTGACCACAACGCTATGAGATTAGAAACCAATTACAGGGAAAAAAATGTAAAAAACACAAACACATGGAGGCTAAACAATACATTACTAAATAACCAAGAGATCACTGAAGAAATCAAAGAGGAAATCAAAATACACCTAGAGACAAATGACAACGGAAACACGATGATCCAAAACCTACGGGATGCAGCAAAAGCAGTTCTAAGAGGGAAGTTTATAGCTATACAAGCCTACATCAAGAAATAAGAAAAATCTCAAAGAAACACTCTAATGTTACACCTAAAGGAACTAGAGAAAGAAGAACAAGCAAAACCCAAAGTTAGCAGAAGGAAAGAAATCATAAAGATCAGAGGAGAAATAAATGAAATAGAAACACAGAAAACAATAGCAAAGATCAATAAAACTAAAAGCTGGTTCTTTGAGAAGATAAACAAAATTGATAAACCATTAGCCAGACTCATCAAGAGGGAGAGGACTCAAATCAATAAAATTAGAAATGAAAAAGGAGAAGTTACAGCAGACACACCAGAAATACAAAGTATCCTAAGAGACTACTACAAGCAACTCTACGCCAATAAAATGGACAAATTCTTAGAAAGGTATAACCTGCCAAGACTGAAACAGGAAGCAACAGAAAATATGAACAGACCAACCACAAGTAATGAAATTGAAACTGTGATTAACAATCTTCCAACAAACAAAAGTCCAGGACCAGATGGCTTCACAGGTGAATTCTATCAAACATTTAGAGAAGAGCTAACACCCATCCTTCTCAAACTCTTCCAAAAAATTGCAGAGGAAGGAACACTCCCAAACTCATTCTATGAGGCCACCATCACCCTGATACCAAAACCAGACAAAGATATTACTAAAAAAGAAAATTACAGACCAATATCACTGATGAATAGAGATGCAAAAATTCTCAACAAAATACTAGCAAACAGAATCCAACAACACATTAAAAGGATCATACACCATGATCAAGTGGGATTTATCCCAGGGATGCAAGGATTCTTCAATATATGTAAATCATTCAATGTGATAACCCCTATTAACAAACTGAAGAATAAAAACCATATGATCATCTCAATAGATGCAGAAAAAGCTTTTGACAAAATTCAACACCCATTTATGATAAAAACTCTCCAGAAAGTGGGCAGAGAGGGAACCTACCTTAACAGAATAAAGGCCGTATACGACAAACCCACAGCAAACATTATTCTCAATGGTGAAAAACTGAAAGCATTTCCTCTAAGATCAGGAACAAGACAAGGACGTCCACTCTCACCACTATATTCAATATAGTTTTGGAAGTCCTGGCCACAGCAATCAGAGAAAAAAAGAAATAAAAGGAATACATATTGGAAAAGAAAAAGTAAAACTGTCACTGTTTGCAGATGACATGATACTATACATAGAGAATCGCAAAGATGCCACCAGAAAACTACTAGAGCTAATCAATGAATTTGGTAAAGTTTCAGGATACAAAATTAATGTACAGAAATCTCTTGCATTCCTATACACTAATGATGAAAAATCTGAAAGAGAAATTAAGGAAACACTCCCATTTACCACTGCAACAAAAAGAATAAAATACCTAGGAATAAACCTACCTAGGGACACAAAAGACCTGTATGCAGAAAACTATAAGACACTGATGATAGAAATTAAAGATGATGCCAACAGATGGAGAGATATACCATGTTCTTGGATTGGAAGAATCAATACTGTGAAAGTGACTACACTACCCAAAGCAATCTACAGATTCAATGCAATCCCTATCAAATTACCAATGGCATTTTTTACGGAACTAGAACAAAAAAATCTTAAAATTTGTATGGCGACACAAAAGACCCCGAATAGCCAAAGCAGTCTTGAGGGAAAAAAATGGAGCTGGAGGAATCAGACTCCCTGACTTCAGACTATACTACAAAGCTACAGTAATCAAGACAATATGGTACTCGCACAAAAACAGAAACATAGATCAATGGAACAAGATAGAAAGCCCAGAGATAAACCCACGCACCTATGGTCAACTAATCTATGACAAAGGAGGCAAAGATATGCAATGGAAAAAAGACAGTCTCTTCAATAAATGGTGCTGGGAAAACTGGACAGCTACACGTAAAAGAATGAAATTAGAACACTCCCTAACACCATACACAAAAATAAACTCAAAATGGATTAGAGATCTAAATGTAAGACCGGTCACTATAAAACTCTTAGAGGAAAACATAGGAAGAACACTCTTTGACATAAATCACAGCAAGATCTGTTTTGATCCACCTCCTAATGGAAATAAAAACAAAAATAAACAAATGGGACCTAATGAAACTTCAAAGCTTTTGCACAGCAAAGGAAACCATAAACAAGATGAAAAGACAACCCTCAGAATGAGAAAATACTTGCAAATGAATCAACGGACAAAGGATTAATCTCCAAAATATATAAACAGCTCATGCAGCTCAATATTAAAAAAACCCAATCCAAAAATGGACAGAAGACGACCTAAACAGACATTTCTCCAAAGAAGACATACAGATGGCCAAGAAGCAAATGAAAGGCTGCTCAACATCACTAATCATCAGAGAAATGCACATCAGTACTACAATGAGGTATCACCTCACACCAGTTAGAATGGGCATCATCAGAAAATCTACAAACAACGAATGCTGGAGAGGGTGTGGAGAAAAGGGAACCCTCCTGTAGTGTTCGTGGGAATGTAAATTGATACAGCCACTATGGAGAACAGTATGGAGGTTCCTTAAAAAACTAAAAATAGAATTACTATATGATCCAGCAATCCCACTACTGTGCATATACCCAGAGAAAACCATAATTCAAAAAGACACATGGGGCTTCCCTGGTGGCGCAGTGGTTGAGAGTCCACTTGCCGATGCAGGGGACACGGGTTCATGCCCCAGTCCAGGAAGATCCCACATGCCGCAGAGCAGCTGGGTCCATGAGCCATGGCCGTTGAGCCTGCGCATCCGGAGCCTGTGCTCCGCAACGGGAGAGGCCACAACAGTGAGAGGCCTGTGTACCGCAAAAAGAAAAAAAAAAAAAAAAAAAAAAAAAGACACACGATGCACCCTAATGTTCACTGCAGCACTATTTACAATAGCCAGGTCATGGAAGCAACCTAAATCCTAAATGCCCATCAACAGACGAATGGATAAAAATGTGGTACATATATATAATGGAATATTACTCAGCCATAAATGGGAACGAAATTGGGTCATTTGTAGAGACATGGATGGATCTAGAGACTGTCATACAGAGTGAAGTAGTCAGAAAGAGAAAAACAAATATCGTACATTAACGCATATACATGGAAACTAGAAAAATGGTACTGATGAACTGGTTTGCAGGGCAGAAATTGAGACACAGATGTAGAGAACAAATGTATGGACACCAAGGGGGGAAAGCGGTGGTGGGAGAGGTGGTGTGATGAATTGGGCGATTGGGATTGACATGTATACACTGATGTGTATAAAACTGATGACTAATAAGGACGTGCTGTATAAAAAATAAAATTCAAAAATTAAAATAAAGAAATAAAATAAAATAGAAAAAAAAATATCATCCCGCACTCAACTCCTTGCTTTACTCCTCAAAGGGCCTAAAATGTAAGGAATCCTGTATGTCACTCTTCACTAATTACACAGTTTTACTGTATCTCAGTCTAGAATAATCCAGGCCAACTGAACACAGGAAAGAGCACAGGACTCAATCCAAAGTCTCATCTTTCTATTTGTTAACTGTGTGACCTTGGGCAATTCTGTGGGCTTAGCTGAGCCTCAGTTTCCCCATCTACCTACCTCACATGCATCCCCCTGAGGATTAAAAGCAGTAACATGTATAATATACCTGACTCCTGGGTCAAACACAGAAACCACTCAGGTAAAAGCCCCTTTCCTTTAGGAAAAATAATGACTGCAGAAGTATTCATCCCTGTCTTAAGTTTCTGCTAAGCAACTGATGGGTACATAGAGAAGGCATGCCACAGGATGGACTGTAACACTGCCAGGAGAATAGTCTAGGCTGTTACATGGAACTTTTTCCATGCTTACGGTGCAGGACTATAGGGCTTCAAGTGAGAACTCGTTCAAGCATTTGAACAGATGTGTACCATTGCTTAAGAGGAGTCCAGCCCTGCCCGCAGGCATCCACCTCCCTGTTCCTTCCTTGCAACAAGAACACCAGGGAGACCCTTCCGCTTTCAGAAGAGAACGTAATCTTTTGTCATCCTCACATCTCATGCTTTGCACATGGATCCTCTTCCAACTAAGAATCAAGAATTACCACCCTTTAGGTATTAGCTAGCATCTAACACTGGCCATTTCCCACACAGCTCCTTCAAGAAAATGGAAAGCCCAAGTGATAAGTGAACTGTGTGTTTCTAACCATTCTTCTAGCTGCATCCCTGCACCATCGAATCAGACCATCAGAAACTACCTAATGGACCGTTTCTATTGCAGCTCCCCACCTCCCTGTAGATTTATCTTTATGAAGTTCACCTTAACATCACGCTCTCTGCTTTTCATGTGGGTTGACACACAAGTTTGCGTCAAGCTTTTATTTGCGGGTAAAATGCCTACTAATGTCAAGTAAATCCGCCATCTTATCTTTCAATAGCCTTTATTTAATGAGCTCATGTGAAGGTTGCTTCAAGCTTAAGGAGAAAAACATGTCTCTAAATTAAGCTATGTCTTCTATTAGAACAAAAGTGATATAACCATCTAATTTTTGTCTTTGTCTTGGAATCCAAGCGTCTTCTTGGTAGGTTTGGGTTCAGATGCAGATTTCATCAACATCTGATCCCACTGTTCTTGCTTTCCCATACACCTGTTTCCTGGCTTTGAGTTGTTTTCTCTCTCTCATAAGTGTACCCACATATACTTCTATAGCCTACTTTCCAGTTCTACTTTGTGAGGTGCTTTAGTCTTGGGGTGCTTAAGAAACACAGATTACACTCTGGTGCTAAAATAGCTGAAGATAAGCTAAAACTGACACCTACCGAAAATATTTAGTTTTTATGAACAGGAGTGTCCCAAGTCTTTCATGGAAACGTGATGGTTTCCTATTGCAAATATTCTGCAACTGAATATTGGACAAAGTAAGAACGTAAAGTGGAAACATCAATTTTCCTAAGGAGGAAAGGAAAGGGCAGGGGCAATCAAGTATTGGGTTTCAGGACAACATACAATTCTTCTAATCAATCAACCTGCCATTTCCTACATCATGTGACCAGTAAGCAACCACGTGAAGTTTGGAGATTACATTAACTTTCCTCACTGGGTCTTACCCGTAACCGATAGTCATCCACAGTCCAGATGCGGCTTGCAAAATCATTTGACGCTGCTAAGAGGTAAGATCCCTACAGGAATAAAGGGGAGGAGAAGAAATGTTAGCCAAAATAGAAGAACTCAGTTCACATGATACAAATTCCCCGATAATCAAGCCCAAGAAGGTTTAGATGCCTATAACTATACACCTGAGCTGAATACCGCTATAACCAGTATTCTGTGAATTTATCACTCGCCCTTAAGTTCAGACCTTCCTCCCGAGCCTGCTCGACCTCACCTGTAAGCTGTAGATGCCTCCAGCTCAAAATGGAATTCCTCCTCCTGTGTTCACTCCTCACCACCACCCACCTTCAGTAACAGCAAGTACTAATTCTCTGCACCTGTCCAAGTCCAAGAGCTCAGAACCACCGACTCTCCCCAGCCACACCTCCCACCTGCCCCCGTTGGAGACCTGCTTGTCTCTGGTGCTTCTCGCTAGACCCTCTCCTCTCCACCTGCACTGCCTTGGCCCAAACCGGGGCCTTTATCAAGTCTGGCGACTGCCTTGCTGGGGTATCCCAGACCTGTCCCCCTACCCAGTCTTCAACACGGTCGTAATCAGCACAGAATTTATAATCTACCTACATCCTTCTCTAACATTAAGACAGAAAATAGCAGAGAAACCAGATGTTTTTAAATTTCAAGAACCAGATGTTTAAAACTGTTTCTAAAAACCTCTAAACTCACCCATTTCCGCGGATATTAGGTACTTACAGCACTATCGAATTCAATGCTTGTAATTCCTGCATTACTGCCAGACAGGGAGCCCTTGAACTCACATTTGTCTGCATACAAACAAAGGTTAAGAAAGGAAGGTTTAAAAACAAACGATGGCAAATCCAACATATCAATTAAAATGAGGCACTTGAAACACAATGGAAGCCAACTACATGGTCAAAAACAGCTTTCCTGCATCTTTACAGAATCAAGTAGCAGGACAAATGGAATAATGAGACCAAAATATCCGGCTGGTCAGTTCCAAGAGCAATGAATGTACAAGCGGGTGCAGAGCCCAGCATTTTCCTGTGGGTTCTTACGCTGTTCTTTTCAAGAAATTCAGTGTCATCAATTTCCTTTACAAAAGATAAGTGCAGGAATTTAAAAACATGTCAATTGACCCTAGAGACCGAGTTTGTTATTTCTCAGTAAAATTTTCTACTTTCCATAAATACATCTTTGGGTTTGATCAATATTTGCCAACTTAACTATCACTTTCGTAGAACCTGACCATTAGAATTTCAGAACCCAAGTAGGAAAAGAAATTTCTACTTACATAAACTGGCTGGTCCTCAGAATTCTAGTAAAGCTAGTTTGGAGTTTCGGTCACCTCTCTGTTCACTCTATATACGTGAGCCTAAGGTTCTGGCAATCCAATCGCCTGCCAGTGCTCCCCCCTCCCGCTGCCAAGTCTCCTCCACCAAGAGGCCCGTGCATATACCCCCGGGCTGTTTTCAAACAGCTTTGGTCACCCGCAATGAAACTTTAAAGATGAGCGTATGAGTCTCAATGATGATGTGATTCAGTTTCCTTTTTAAAGGGTATCTTTTTTTTCCTCTAAGAGTTTTATTTATTTATTTACATCTTTATTGGAGTATAATTGCTTTACAATGGTGTGTTAGTTTCTGCTTTATAACAAAGTGAATCAGTTATACATATGTTCCCATATCTCTTCCCTCTTGTGTCTCCCTCCCTATCCCACCCCTCTAGGTGGTTACAAAGCACAGAGCTGATCTCCCTGTGCTATGTGGCTGCTTCCCACTAGCTATCTATTTTACGTTTGGTAGTGTATATATGTCCATGCCACTCTCTCACTTTGTCATAGCTTACCCTTCCCCCTCCCCATATCCTCAAGTCCATTCTCTAGTAGGTCTGTGTCTTTATTCCTGTCTTACCCCTAGTTCTTCATGACCTTTTTTTTTTCTTAAATTCCATATATATGTGTTAGCATACGGTATTTGTCTTTCTCTTTCTGACTTACTTCACTCTGTATGACAGACTCTCTAGGTCCATCCACCTCATTAAAAATAGCTCAATTTTGTTTCTTTTTATGGCTGAGTGATATTCCATTGTATATATGTGCCACATCTTCTTTATTCACTCATCCGATGATGGACACTTAGGTTGTTTCCATCTCCTGGCTATTGTACATAGAGCTGCAATGAACGTTTTGGTACATGACTCTTTTAAAGGGTATCTTAAGGATAACCTATATAGACAAGCCAGGAAAACAATTAGGGAATCATTCAAATCAAACTCATAAAATAGGAGCACAGAATAGTATACATTTCAATTAACAGCCTTTTCTCTTAGGACTTCTAGATGCTAATAAATATAAATACTGGTTTGGGGACTTCCCTGGTGGTCCAGTGGTTAACACTCCACACTCCCAATGCAGGGGCCTGGGTTCGATCCCTGGTCAGGGAACTAGATCCCTCATGCCATAGCTAAGACTTCACATGCCACAGCGAAGATTCCACGTACCACAACCAAGACCCAGCAGAGCCAAACAAATAAATAAACTTATATATATATAAAAAATACTGGTTTGGAGCTGTCAAATACACTTAGGGCCAGGACTATTAACCTGGTGGATGAACCCCTGAATTAATTTGCAAAATATGGCACATTTAATGCCTTTCCCTGGATCCTAGCTTTCATTAGATTTTCACAAGTCAAAAAAAGGCCAACACCTACTAATTTAGGACTTTATTTAGATTAGATCTTTATAGACAAAAATATTACTGCAAATTCTAAAAGATATCTCTTTGGCTTATGCCTAAAACACTGGTCTATTTGTTTGGCAGGTGACAAAGTGCCAAAATGTAAGAAATGATCAGTAAGTGCTAGTCTACACAAGAGATTGATCTGAAAAGACCAAAGATCTTATTAAAATCTCTTTTATTTAGAAGGCACTGGGGAGACTATGTCAAGAGCATTTATGTAATTCCCAGCAGAGCTGCTGCTTTTGACAGAATAAGCAAAGACAGGTGCTCCTACTGGATGCAAAGTGGTGGTGGAAGGGTAAAAAAGAGGACCCCCGAACTATTTCATAAAAGGCCTCTTGGACTTGGTCTCTTCCAAGACTCAGTAAATATTAGCCAAGGGGGAAAAATTATAGGCCAAGTAAGCCATTTGTGAAGGAAAGATCCTATAATTAGTTATAGGATATATATATAGGACTGATATTTGTTCCTGAAAACTATAAAAAATGCTGCCAGACACTATGTTATTTCTGTAGACCTAGTAGAAAATTTTCATTTTATTAACACAAATTATGTTCTGGCACAAATTATGTCAGTATTAATGTTGGTTAGTGTTTACTTCCTCGTTAGCAGCAAAAAAGTAACACTATTACTAATCCCTGGTATCTTTAATTTTCTTATAGGTGTTTTTACTGACCAAGGAGTAAAACGAAAATATTTTTAGTGCTATCTGTATTTAATTGCAAGGCATAATCAAAACAGACTATCTGTGTAGATTTTTATCACAAAATCTCTGTTCTTTTTTTTTTAAATTAATTAATTTATTTTTGGCTGCACTGGGTCTTCGTTGCTGCATGTGGGCCTTCTCTAGCTGTGGCGAGCAGGCGCTACTCTTCGTTGTGGTGCGCAGGCTTCTCATTGCGGTAGCTTCTCTTGATGCGGAGCACGGGCTCTAGGCGCGCAGTCTCAGTAGTTGTGGTGCATGGGCTTAGTTGCTCCGCAGCGTGTGGGATCTTCCTGGACCAGGGCTCAAACCCGTGTCGCCGGCATTGGCAGGCGGACTCTTAACCACTGTGCCACCAGGGAAGCCCAAAATTTCTATTCTTATGATATGGTTTTATTATTGTTTTGTAAGTTTCAGCAATTACCATTCATAAGGTGTTTCTGGGTAAAACACAAATTTTGATGGGTTTCAAATAGCTCTACCTGCCAGGGATTTAAGTACTGAGTCATTTTCATGAAAATCAAAGGCCAGGGTAGACAAACTGGGTGCTTTATATGACAACGTGTTCCAGCAAAGGGATCAGTAGATTGCTCTTGCTCTAAATACATCAGCAGTAGTAACACAGGGACTTCCCTGGGAAGCCCGTGCTCCGCAACAAGAGAAGTCACTGCAATGAGAAGCCCGCACAATGGCAACAAAGAGTAGCCCCCGCTCTCCACAACTAGAGAAAGGCCGTGCACAGCAGCGAAGACCCAACGCAGCCAAAAATCAATCAATCAATCAATTTATATATATAAAAAAGCAGTAGTAACACAGATGCTTCTTCAGCAGGTCTATAGCTCAGAGGAGGCTGTTTTGGAAAAAGCAAGGCATCTACAGTCTTAACACTCAAGCTCAGGTCCCAGGTTTCACGACTCCCTGTCCACGTAAATCAACCGTGTAAATCAAGTAGTGTCTCTGAGTTTTCACCTGTCAAACAGGGGTGATACCCACCTAACGGCACAGGGCTACTGTGAGGATCAGAGGAAATAAAGTAGAGAAAGGTATGATGGTGCTATTTATTGTTGGAGAGTGAGCATGTATGTGCTGCAAGTATGGAAACCGGACAAAGTGGTTCCTATAAAACCCTTCAGTCTATTCTTTGACCTTGCCTTACTATTATTATTTTTTGGCTGTGCTATGTGGCTTGTGGGATCTTGGTTCCCTGACTAGGGAATGAACTCAGGCCCTTGGCAGTGAAAGCCCGGAGTTCTAACCCCTGGACTTCCAGGGGAATTCCCTGACCTTGCCTTACTAAATATACATGTATATTTAACTGAATATCAAAATGTTGAAAGTGGGCTATGCCCATGTTCAGAATTCTGGGAGAGGATTTCACTAACTCTCATTTCCTGTTTTAATGCCATCCCATTTTGAGTACTCTGAGGTCATTCCTGAAACAATGTCTAATCAAAGAGACTTCAGTCTTGATTTTAGAATCCTTGTCCAATAAGCTATTTGTTAAATACATTTTCCTAGATGATACACCCCTCTGTTTATTCTCAAGCTTAGATACGATGTTAGTCATTTTTTGCTAGGCTATGGCCACTGGTATTATTAAATGCATAAACCACAGCTTGATGTGTAACTTAATTGTAGAGTCCATGACTATAAGATTTTTTATTTTCCTTCTAAAACCTGTACTGTCTTGGAAGATCCCCCGGTCAGTACGTATTTGAGAAAACACAAACGCTAACGTATCTGTAACTCAACAGCATTCTCTAGTCTACTTGGAAACCCAGAGCAAACATCTACTTGGCTGTATCAGCTGTAAAGGATAACTGAGAGGGTAATAATGCTTTGGTCAGATGATTCCTCACACAAAATACTGTATGTTTCAAGAAGATGAACAATTCAAAGACTGCCTGAAAGCAGGGCCAACCAGATGTCACCAACACAGCTTCCTTCTGTTTCTCACTCCAGCGGGATCTCACCTCCGAACACTTCCCAGAGCTTCACCCTCCGATCCATGCCTCCCGTGGCCAGGAGCCGGGAACCCGGACTGAACTGCACAGCATTGACCTCCCCATCATGAGCGTCCTGCAAGACAAGTGCCCTGTTTCAAACCCAACCCCTGTCATCCCCAAGAAGAAAGGGCCCAATACTGATGAACACTCTGGACCCCTAACCAAAGGTTAAACACCTGTCATTAAAGAGGGGACCCAATCACAAACTTGGGTTCCTAGCCCAGGGTCTCCTGATTCTATTATCATTAAATACTTATAGTTACAGTTCTATTTTTTTAAATGCAGTGCAACCTTCTTAAAAAGCATTCAGAACCTGTGTAAACTAAATGCCTAAAGTTTGTCTTTGCATTAATTTTCCTTCTTCTAAGAATAATGTAATTTCAATCTATACTGTACTATGATCTTAAGAGCTTAAAAGTAAGCCTATGGTTAACTGCCTCTTCTGGCCCAGACTGCATTAATACCACATGTTACACTACGTATCAAATTAAGGTATAGCATGGCTTCTCATGACTTTAAAAAAAGAAGCCTTTTCTTTTTTTAAAAAGTCTTTCTTTTGGTCTCCCTAATACGAATACATCCTGATATGAGTAGATGCTGGTCCTACTGCCACCCATCAGTGTTAGAGTAGAATCCCAGGTAGTTCTTTCTGGAAACAACACAGCACTACATGTACTAGCAGTGAGGCCTCCGCCAAGTTCCTTCACTTCCCAAAGCCTCAGATTTCTCGTCTATGAAAATAGACTTCTGCAGGTTTTGTGAGCTAGGAACATGTCCGACCATGACTCGGCCTTTGACAAAAGTAGCAGGTGTTATTTTGGCAGAACCTACATTCTTCACAGGGAGATGTCTGAGAATGGCATCCACGTTGGAACACATGATCTGAAAAGGTGGTGGCATGTGTGTTCAAGATGAGAAAGGAAACCAAATAAAAAGCACCCCATCCCAGAATGGGAAGAGAGAACACTAGACATGACTATAATCTCCTCTCTTAAAAGACCATGGATACTGAAATATTTATGAATGAAATACCATGAGATTTGCTTTAAGTTGCTCCAGCAAAGTGTGGGCGTGGGGTGGGGGGCAGATAAGATTGGCAAACGTGACTGACTGAAGCCGCCCGACAGGAGGATGTCCGGGAAGTTCTTTTACTCTCTACTTCTGCTTATATTTGAAAATTTCCATAATCAAAAGCCAGGGGCGGGGGACCCTGCAATACATGAATGATAAATACTAGATCCTTAAACCTGTCATCAATCACTTGCCTAAAAGGTCATTTTGGGAATACAAAATCTGATCTTCACATTTGCTTGGGACTGAAAAAGGTGCCTGAAGTATCGAGAACGTGACTCATGAACCGACTGGAACAGAAACATGATTTCTTATTACTTTGCTTGATCTGCTTTCTCTCCACCCTCTCGTGTCCCAGGGCTGAAAAGCTGTCTGACAGGGGACCAAGCTTTTTACCTCCATACAATTCCGTTTTCTTTGTAATGATACCTTTCTACTTCGGAGGTCTCAGATTGAAAACTTGAGATCACGCACCATCACAACCATGGCTGCCTCTCGTCAATCTCCTGTGCGGCTTGTTCTGTTGGACGCTTGTCAGCTGTGCACTGCTCACTCTCAGAGACACACACTGACAGAATCCCCAATTATCAGCTGCTCCATTACCCCATACACACGACTTAAATGTGACAGGAGGGAAAAAATGGGCTGCTGGGAGTTGAGGGCAGGGAAGGCAATGTGACGTTAAGTGCAATCAGACCTTTTACCAATCATCATCGACCTCCGAGGTGCCCAGGCCTGTTAGAGAATCACAGGAGTGGAGTGGGAAGGGGCCTTAATGGTCCCCCGTCCAACTCCTCACCCACAGCAGGACTCTCTTTACAACGACCAAGGTGGCTAATCGCTCAGCCAGTTCATTGTATGGAAATAACTATTAAAGTTCCTCTTTATGCCCGGAACTGAAAGCTCCCCCCATATAAACTCCATCCCATTGTTTTTTTCTTTTTTGCGGTACGCAGGCCTCTTACTGTTGTGGCCTCGCCTGTTGCGGAGCACAGGCTCTGGACGCGCAGGCTCAGAGGCCATGGCGCACAGGCCCAGCCGCTCCGCGGCACGTGGGATCTTCCCGGACCAGGGCACAGACCTGTGTCCCCTGCAACGGCAGGCGGACTCTCAACCACTGCGCCACCAGGGAAGCCCCATCCCATTTTTACAGCAAGCCTTTCTCTCCCCGAACATCAGCTCCTCCAACTCACCCCTCGCAACACAAGAGTTAACCCAACTATTTGGGCTTTGCTCTATTCTTCCATCCCCCACCCCATTTCCTAGCCCTGAGCCAGGGACTCTACAATTCCCCAGGCCGGTTGCATGTCCGCTCAATTACCCCAGCCAGGATCCGGATTATCCTTTAGTACTAGGACCCAGCTCCCCACTCCAGGTGACAGCCATGGTATCACAGTGGCTTCTGCCCAGGAGTTTCTCCGGCTTCCAACTATGTGCTCCTAATGGTCAGAAGTCACATGGACCTGAGTATAATTTGTGAAGCCAACAGCTGCCCTACTGACCTTCCAAAACAGACCACTGACTAGAAACTCTAAATTGGAGCCAACTGGTGACAACAACTGCATGAATTATTCTCTAATTCCTCACCATCCCAAATTAGCTCTCCCCTTGCCCCAGCCCCTCATGCCACCCATCATCTCAGCCAGTCCTACGTTACAGAGGGTGGCTGCAAATAAATTCTGTTCTCTGAAGAGCGGCAAAATACACTAATTTTACTCACCTTATCAAAGCAACTTTGCTTTGCTTTGCTTATCAAAATATAATCAATCCTTTCTATCAGACAGCCAACAGGTTGTCTGATAGAAAGTTCCCTATGAATAAAACAATAATAGAAAGCTTAGCTGCAGCAGGAGAAAGGGTCCTTTGTCAGGCTCTGTTTCTTTATGAAGCTTGGTGGGCTGTGGGGATAAATCATACTTACGAAGACACACATTGCAGTCGTTGGCACCCTCACTTCTTTACTAGAGCCGGGATGAGTATCCACGTTATCCTGGGGAACTGGAAAGGAAGACACAGAGCGCCTCCTAAGAAGTAACATAAAGGAAAACATCAGGATGGCACAGGCTTACTGTCCACCAAACTCTCAGAAGGGATTCAAAGACATCTTTTATCAATAGCTTCTTTTCCCTTCTAGACCATCCAAACCACAGAACGATTCCCCAAATCAGAAGCAACCTCACTCAGTGACAACTGGAAAGACAGTCAGCACTTACCTGTACTCTCCTTTTCGCTAACCCATGGACTCCAAAACTCAACACTGAAAAGCAATCCTGAACAACTGCTGCCCCCGTCAATAAACAGCTACAAATGTTCTCAACTTAATGTAACCGCTAGCTCAGAGGGAGCTCGTTGGTATTTTCATAAAACTATTTTAAGATGATTCCTATGCCTGGTTACAATCATCCTCAGCATACACTTGTGGTCAAGGTGGAGCTGAACACATGCCAAAAGAAAGAGCGACCCGGCCTTGATTACTGTACAGAGCTCAGCCTATTCGCCCGTCTCAGAGGGCTGACAGCATTCCTAGGAGCATGCAAAGCGTCCTGGTTATTAGCACATGTACACGTGATGATTGGTGTAGTGAAGCAGTGATCAGCATAATTATCAACGACCCACACTTGCATGCTGGGCTAAGAGAGGATAATATTTTCACCTGGCAGCATCAGAAGAGTGATGTCCCAAAAGGGGAGACTCGGACAGACTAAAGGGTAAGGCCAGAGATCAGCACGCAGCGAGATTAAGAAAAAGGAAGTTGAGGAAAAAAGGAAGAAGCTAAATGAAAAGCTGAAATTAAGGCATCTGTATACTCTGCACTGAAATTCTGGCGCACGTTTAAAAAACAACAAATCATGTACATGTACTCAGGTATATTTATACACATATTAACAAGGAAAGGTGAAGGTTTTCTAACCTACCCAAAGATATTAGTGATAGAATCCAGAAGGCCTCCAGCAGGCTGCGAGAGTCGCTTACTAAAGAGGAGGGGAGGATAGGTTTAAACCTTAGAAACATTTTGCCCAAATAATCAATCAAAAACAGTCCACAAAAGTACCTGGGAGTGTATTTCCCAATGAGTTCCCAAACCCCAGCTGAGAACCCCTCACAGTACTGAACCACCAGAAAGCATTGGGAAGGTAGGAGGGAAAACCCAGCCTTGAAGTTTCAAAAGAAACACGGTTCCCTAGCACTAAATTAACTTCCCTGGAAATACTGCTTTAGACGATGAACTGTCTAAGTGACCTAACAACAACTTCTAGTGGTTAATGACCAAGCCCATTCTTTTCATCCTGTTTTGGCAAATTAAAAAAAGAAAAGAAAAGAACTCCTGGAGCCCTGGTAAGAATTAAGCAGTATGATCTAAACAACCACCTGCCTAACAAGGTCCATCTTTCCGAAAGCCACTACACTTTTTCTGCTTCTCTTCACAGCTGGTGGCGGCACTAAGGGACGGCTAGCCTCCTGTTAAGCAGAGGTGACCCGAGAAAGACGGAGACACCCTGGAGCCCGCGAGCCCCATGGCTGAGTGAGCGGGGCTGCACGTTCCAGCTGGGGGCGCCGCACCGTTCCCTGGCCCCGCCCACAAGCATGCTGCCGGGCTGCTCCGCCCCTGGCACAGCCCGTCTACTCACGCGGCTGCTCTGCTGACGGCCCGCACCGGAGAGGCCTCCTCAGCGTGATCGGAGGTTTCATCCACAAGGACTTCAATGTCATCATCCCTGGAAAGAAGGGCAAGAGGCTGAGTCTTTGATGCTGCTGAACAGGAGCTTTGTGATGAGTCTGCTCTGCAAAGGCCGACACCAACACCACCTCCTAATCACACACGGGCTATGTGACTTGGCTGTGACAGAGGCAGTCAAGGCTTCTCTGGAGAAAAAGGAGCTGCCATCTGAGCAACAGCGAAGAAACGATCTGTTCAAGTCAAATCCAGAATTCCAACTGAAAACAACTTTACCAGTGAGCTTTTGCTCTTTTTAGGTCTAAACATAGCTCCCACTTGGAAAGCAATGACATAATGGCTTATTAAGCCTATATTCACACAACCAGCACTAAGGTAGATTTTTCTCATCAGAAGTCTGGTTTGTAGCTCAAGGGCTCCCGCATGCCAACTGGACTGCAGCACTCACTAAGAAACAGTTCCCATGAGACGGGCTGAATAACATAGAGGATAGCTAGGGGCAGCTATGGTGTACAAGAAAATGCCAGGATAGGGAGAAGATCCAAGTCAATAAGGAAATGGACTGCTAAAAGGGCAATGAAGTCAACGGGTACCTAAACAACCCAGTTCTAAATATTACTGTAATAGTAAAAGACAGGAAAGCAAGATCTAAACACAATTCATTTTTGACTCTGGGTATTTGAGGCTTATATGTTTAAGCATAGCTCTGGGTATTTGCTGTTTCTGACATTTTAGAGTCCATTATATTACACATGAGATAATCAAGTCACAGGACCATGCTCCTTTGCTGGTGTTTATCCCACCGGATGCAAAGCTCCTCTGGAATTCCCCTTCCTCCCCGTTTTCCTGGTTGCGGGGAAGGCAAGTAATTATTTTGGTCTTAATGACGTCCTACCAAGTTGCTTCATGGAGAAGCAAAATAATAAAATCTAATAACCCAAGACTTTATTACCAAATGTTTGGATTCATAAGAACTTGAGAGATTTTTCCATGATTATCTGGATTATGTAAATATATACTTCAGAACTTGTTACCAAGCAAGTTAAACCAAGTTCAAGTAAATTTATTTTCCTTGGCTATTGATTCTAGGGTCCCGTGTAACTGAACCCAGTCTTGGCCAGGATTAGAGGAGAACAAAGGCAGGCCTGAAGACAGAGAACAGGCTGGGCTTTCTTCTCTTCTCAGTTGTGGTCTGTGGGTCACTTGTGTCCGCACAAGGGTAACAACAGAACAGCAGACATGGCAAGGGTAACAAACCTGAGCTGAGCCTATGTAAATGGTTTGTTTAAGATAGAGTTGTATAGTTATAAAGGTACTTGGAACAGCGCAAAGGCCCAGGACCACGAGGAAATACCAGCATCTGGTAACGCGTTATCAAAACCTTTCAAAGGTGTTAATGTCCTTTCACCTAGAAACTCTACTTGTAGGAAAGAACAGAGATTAAGAACAGGCCTTCACAGTCAGACACCCTTAAGTTTCCACCCTGTCTCTGCCTTTTCCTTTGTGATATGGGGCAGGATGCTGGACCTTTCTACACCTAGTCACCTGTTTATGCTGGCCAATAAGAGGCAGACAAATGATGCTTTTATAAGCCGTTATTTTTAAGGGACCAAATCTCATTTCCGGGTCAACTATTTAGCTACTTTGTAGCTTTGGGCAAATACACCTGAGGTTCATTTTCTACATGTGAAGAGTATAGAAATTATGCACATATGCTACATCTAAAGCAAAGGCTTGGTATGAGATTTGTTTTCTTATAAATCAAGACCTTTGTCTGGCAGATGACTCCTGAGTGAATTTAAATCACTCCCCTCCATTTACAAGGAAGCAAGCAACATTTAAATAAACAGAAGATCAGAACTCTAATACTATATTCCAGAACCTATTTCAAAGAGGGAGAAGACGCCACATCCTGAACCAGAGCAAAGGGAATTTAGTCACTAAAATACCCACTGCTCTGAAAACAAAGCTTCAAATCTCAGGGAAGACCCTCCACCCAATTCCAGATTAGGAAAAACTCCATATTGACTTAATTGCTTTTGTTCCAGGAAATCCCAGTTTTTACTTAGGCCTCAAAGGTTTGCCCAAGCTCCACTTGAAGCCACAAACCAAGAAGAGAGCAAGAGACAGAACCCCAGCCCAGCATCACACTGCAACAGCTCCAACCAGAGGCAGAAAACAGGTCGGTCTCAACAGGAAAACAGCGAGGCTGTCACTGGTTAAGGGTGGAGGAAGTCAGAATTCACACTCACAGCTAATGAGTATAAACTGGAACAACTTTCTGGAAGGTAATGGGTGTTTTTTATTTGCTGCCCTAAGTCTTTTCGTTTTCCTTCTACATTTTGTAAAATGGTTTTATAGAAACAGAATATTATAAGACTATTTCAAAACAGCAAATCAAATTACTACGAGCATAGTTTCGATTTGTACATCTCTACTCACTGCTCAGCTGGGAGAGGTTCCTTTGCTGCTTCTGCGAGCTCCTTCTGCAGCCGGGCTTGCCGCCTCCTATTTAAAAAAAAAAAAAAAAAGCCCACTATTTATGTCTACTTAAAGAAAGCATGGGGTTTTGGCTCTCAAAAAACTACTTAGTAACACATTTGAATATTCAATGCACTTAAAGTAACAACTACCCTGGACAAAGATACCCAAAGTCCCAAATCTACAACTGTAACTTCAGCAAGGATCCTATTATAATGGATTTCAGAGCAAAGCCCTAGGAGGGATTAGAGAGAGCAGTGAACCAGCAAGGGAGAAGCCTGCCTGTGGGGACCCAGGGCCTCTCAGGACAGAAACATGCACCAGGTTTATCCAGGGTTAGCCATGGTCGAGACTTAGTTTTCTGAAGTAAACAGTCTCACATTAACATATCAAGAGCATGAATAATAATAAAAATGTACTTGTACCTAGCATGGTTTTATTATTTTACAGAATTTGACTCATTTAACACTTATAACAAACTTTTTGAGGTTAAGTACTATGATTCCCATTTTATAGACAAGGAAACTGAGGTATAGTGAGATTCTTGAGTCATCAAAATGTACAAGGCTTCAGTTTACTAGGGCTGGACACACAAGTCCTGGCTGCAGCAGAATTTTAATGTCGTCAGCAGCCGCTTCCACTCTCTCCCCTCTCAGAATCATTTTTGTCTTTCCTTCCCAAGTCCTCAATTCAGGAGCTTCCTAACCTTTAAACCTTGGCCTCCCTCTCTTTTCCATGGCAAGTTCACCTCTATCTGTCATTTCTGCCCTCGCTGTGGAGGACCCCCAACCCACAACTCTAGCACTGCTACTGAGCTCAGGTCAAGAGTTCTGCTGGAATTTTAAAAAATTTTTCTAAATTAAAAAACAACTTTCCTAAGTTTTTAAAAAAGTTTCTACCATAGTGATAATTCTCAAAATAGGGCAAAGTCCTGTAGGTGGCACATCAGAATCTGGGATGGGATGAGGCTCTAGCTTGAAAAAGTGCCTTACACTCTTAATCTTATACCTTGAAGATGAAGAGTCAGTTTTACAGGACAAGTGACAAAAATGACAGGTTAACAAATTTTTCTTAGCTGGAATAGATGCCCTATAAACTGTCTTTGAGGGGAAAGCAGAATCCCGGTGCGGGGTGTGTAACACTCCTCTAAAGGAGAGGCACCTGTCTGCAAGGAGTGGGTAAAGGACAGAGCTGGAGTCACGGGGAGAAAAAAACACCCGCAGCCCAGGCTTCATTACAACAGCGGAAATGTCCTTCTTTAATGCTGACAGCTTCTTACACAGCAGCCACCGTGCCTGCCTGTGGGGACACACCCCAGCCTTGCAAGGGAGGCGGAACACAAGCAGCTATTTCAAAAAACAGCGCTCACTATGACCCAGGTAAACAAAAGCTGCTAGGAGAGGAAGGACATCTAATCTGGGAAATAGGTAGGAAGGGGGAAGGCTTCTAAGAAGGAGGAACTAGTTGAGTCAAGTAACGAAAAGAATCCCCAGGTCCCACACGTGCAATCAGATGGTTATACGTGCAATGGTATATTCCTAGGATGACATTCCAAAGGACAGAACAAGGGCAGGTATGTAACGTGCCTCACTCCCCATTTTCACTAGAAAGTTTGGGTTGTCCTTGCCCACGGTGACGATCAAGGGCTCTCCCTCTGCAGGACCACACGCCTGCCCACTTCTCCCTCAGGCAGGCTCTCAGCCCGAAGCCTAACAACTTCCACGGAGCCCCGGTGTCCTTACCACCCCTAAGCTGCCCAAGAGCTCCACATATAAGCCGCGCAATTTTACTTAAACATGAGACAGAAAGAATATAAGGACAGCTCACGTTTTCTTAATACAAACTTAAGACGTATATATATTTTGAAAAGACTTTGCAAAATCCCACTGTATGAAAATATCACAATTTCTCCCCCCACCAAGGGATATACCGCTTCTAATTTCTCACTACTGTGAATAATGGACTATCACAAAATCGTACTTGTGAACGAACCTCATCACTCAGGATAAAGGCCAACAAGTGGGAACCATTTTCAGGTGCCTGCCATCCCCAGGGCCCTCCAGGGGTTAGGGAAACAGCCTTCACATCAGCATGTGAGGGGCCTGTCCCACCTTCCTCCCAACAATCCTTTTTGCCAGATTCACTGAGCTCGTCCACTTCTTTCATGAACTATCTATGTTACATCCCTCTGTCTGAATGCTCACCTGTTCCTTACTGACTCTATACTAAGGATACATATTTTATAATAGCATAGCCTATTTGCTTGTTTTATAGTGTTCTTCGATGTTAAGAAACCTACAATTTTTATACAGTCCATTCTTTATTACCATTACTTTTTTTTTGGGGGGGGGGGTGTTTTTTTTTAACCTTTATTTGCATTTATTTTTTGCAGCATTTATTCCCGGGCCATAAGTTTTTGTTTCTTCAGGTATATCTGTTTCTTCTGGGCAACCTCCTCTTCTGGTTTAGGAACAATCTATTCTTTTTCAGTAAGGATCATCTCAATGTGGCAGGGAGAGCTCATGTATGGGTTGATCCGACCATGAGCTCTGTAAGTCCTGCGCAGCATCTTGTGGGCTTTGTTCACCTGGATGTGCTCAGTGACCAGAGAATCTACATCTAAGCCCTTAAGTTCAGCATTACTCTGCATTTTTGAGCATGTGCAGTAAAAATTCAACACTCTTTTTGGGCCACCAACCCTGTGTCCAACCCCACTGTTTGGCCTGGGCACACCTACCAACTCCATCACTGTAACGACAGAACGGCACACATTGCTTCTTTAAAGTGACATCCTTCAGATACTTGGTGGCTTTTCGGATGTGCATATCCTCAATGGCCTGGGCAGTTTCACAAGTGTTCTTAAAGTGAACATGAAGATTTGAACCTCTTGACTTTCATGATTTTGTGGGGTTTTCTGGGTCAAGTGAATAGCGAACCATGTTTAGAGGTCACCTCAGGCTGCTTACTGGAAAAGCTACCATCACTTTTAATGTTTAGAAAGTCCTCCAATACTCCTATTTAGGAATTTTTCATAAAACAAACAGCAGAGAGTAACATTTTTTGCTTCTACCTTTTGGTTTCCGTTTTTACACAGATTTCGAAATCTTTTTGCATATATTATTTGGTAGGATTAGGGCTCTTTGTTATTCTTTAAGGCTCTTTCCTATTCCATGCATTTATTCTTTTAGATAAACTACAATAATCTTTTCAAATTCTAAACTACTGATGTGGGGATTTAAAATAAAATGTTCTAATCTTTTGAACTCATTACTAGTGAGGCTGGTTCACGGTCCTCTTGTACACTAGCCAGATCAGAGTTTTTGCTATGGGTTGGAATAGTTTTACAAAATGGGGCGGGGGGGGGGGCGGATTATACGCTTTTTCTAACTCTGGTTTAATTTACACTGTTCAAGAACTAGCTTTTCTTCTTGAAACACGGAAAGAATTTGCTGGCAAAAATAGCAACGGGGGCTTCCCTGGTGGCGCAGTGGTTGGGAGTCCGCCTACCGATGCAGGGGACACGGGTTCGTGCCCCGGTCCGGGAGGATCCCACATGCCGCGGAGCGGCTGGGCCCGTGAGCCATGGCCGCTGAGCCTGCGCGTCCGGAGCCTGTGCTCCGCGACGGGAGAGGCCGCAACAGTGAGGGGCCCACGTACCGCAAAAAAAAAAAAAAAAAAAAAAGCAACGGGCCAAAGCCCTTTTGGGAGGTAATCCTTTGCTCAGCTGTAAAAGTGTTCTTATAAATGCAAATCTCTTTCACACCCACCACCACTATTTCTAATTTTGTTAGTGCTTCCTGGTGCCCCCACCCTGTGGTCAGAGCTGCCAGGTTGGTTTCTTTCTTTTCTAAGAACTAGGCTCGACTTCATTAAACAATGGAAATTACTGACTGCCGATTCATCTCCCACCTTGAATCCTTCTCATTCTCCGCATTTAAGCGATTAGCTTCCTGGGCTTTCTCAGCCATCCATCTGGTGACCAGCTCCTGGTTCTCCTCAGTAGTCTTCCTCAGTTTCTCCTCCAGGGCAGTGAAAGTGATCTGCAGGGCATCATATTCATCCTTCAGGGTCTGGTTGGCTCTTTCAAGGTCCTGAAGCTTAGTGCGTAGTTCCAGGCACTCGGTCTCGAGATCAGAGATGGTCTGCAAGCATTCTGCAATTCTGAAAACATGACGGGAGAGGGATACTGCACAAGACCTGTGTGAGCTTGGGCACCAACAATGACCTCAGCCATCACAGCAGGCACCTCACTTGGCCAAGCCCAGCCCCAGGGGTTTACAGGACAATCCCATTAATGGAGAGGAAACACCTAGGGCAAAATTCATCCAGACTATGAATGACTAGTTAAAGTATCTTTTAGAAAAGCAGGATGGGAAGGAAAAGGGAGCTTTTGATGCTGAAATAGTGTAGTAATGGGAGATTAAAAGGAGGCTGGGTATCTTGTGCATTCCATCAGCTCTATCACTCACTGAGTGTGAACGCCTGAGCAGGCTCCCCACCTTTCTAAGCCTCTAGAGAGCCCTCTCTGCGGAGTAAGGGAAAAGGCACAGATGAGACCCAGGCTCCCCTCCAGCTCAAAGATCCTAGGATTTGGAGTCCCTGTTTATCTTGACCGGTAGGCTTCTCCCAGATCAAGAACAACCCTGCCCACAAACTCATCCCCGTTCCCAATGGCCGGGCACTGGGCTATCTTGGTCCCATCCCCACCACAGAAGACACCCGCTCCCCCAGGCAATGGCCATGGGGAGAACTGTGAATGCCTCAGGGACACTTCGAAGAGCGAAGCTGACTTCTCAGGGGTGTGCTGGGGCCCTGGAGGACGGAGGGCACTCTTCTTGCCTTTTCCATCCTCAGAGGGTAGAAAAGGACCCCAGGCTATGTATGCACAGAAACGAAACTTGTGCTGAGCCCAGTGTGGCTACTGTTTGCCACCGATCACCACTGGCCCCGCTCACAAGAGTACAGTAAAACAGGCGGTGAGATCCCACGACCAGTCCCGAAGGAAGCGTGCTCTCTACTCACTTGGCTTCATTCATCTGCATCTCCTTGTCCTTCTGCTGCATTTGGTTATTCAGGTCAATCACCAACTGAGCTAACTGGGGGTAAAGAAGAACACTTTCATAAACAAGAGATTTTAGGACCTCAGTTGGAAACTCATAATTGCGGTTTACTTTAAAGAAAAAACAGGTGCCTGTGCGGTGGGGCCAAGGCACCAAGAAGAAACGAGCTGGGTGGCCGAGAGGAGAAGGGGCTGTGCGGGGGGCATAGTGTGCGCTTTCCCTGTTGAAGGCAGCCTTGGATAGACGAGCAACGCTCCAGGTGACCGCCAGGTTCCTGCTGAGAACGCCTGGCTACCCCTCCACCCCAGCTACCTTTTCCGACTCTTCAGCTGATAATCAATTCAGCTGAAGTAATGGTAAGTTGCACTTTTTCATAACTTGCCATTAGACCACCACCCAGTGTAAACACAGCCCAGGACTTGATTCTTCCTAATGAATTTTTCTGAAATTGCAGGTTTCACGCTTTATGAAGGTATTAGTTAAGACTTTCAGTCAATCAAGGAGTAAGCTTCTTTCTTTTTATGTTTCTCCACTTGTACCTTTCATGCCATCTTGGAGCATGACAACCTGGTTGTTATCTCAATGGCTTGCCCACCTGTTGACAGAGGTCTCACATCTTTTCCGTTGTTTCATTCCCACAGATAGAGCTGGTGATGCCGTATGTAGCCAGGATGGCTGCAAATTCCAGTGGGAGTGCCTGCCCCACCCCCGGACCCCCAAGACAGACGAGGAGAGGAGCTATCTTTACCTCCCCACGTTTCTTGTGTAATTCAGTCAGTTCTTCTTGGTGTTTAATCCTCAGCTGGGCCATTTCTTGCAGCTGACTATCATTCCATGCACCATCATGTCCAGGACTAAATGCCCCAACCAGGCAGATGAAGAGAACGTGCAAACAAGAGAAAAAAAAAAATCAGACCCCAGAGCCCTTCAATCAGGCACTGGAACAATAACCTTAGAATTTCAAACCTGTACATGACAATATAGCCAAGAAAGCAGTTCAGTTCTCCAGGCCAATAGAGTTATAAGTCACTACAAACCTAAAGTAGAAAGTAGGAGATATGAGACACAGGGTAAAACCAACCAGCCACAACCCATACCACCAGCTGCGTCAGGAATAAAGGATGGGTTCCGGAATAAAGTTCAGGTAAACGGGGAGGAGACAACGAGGTCCACTCACCCGACAAGTATCTGAGTGCCGGCTCTGTGCTAGGCCGTGTTTTGGTGCCTAGCGGGGAGAAGGCAGGGAACAGGAAGCTGCACAATCGGCTAAGAGTAGACAGACAACAAATGAGTAGATGGATGGAGTCAGGTGGTCAGATATGCTGTGAAGAAAAACTAAGCAGTGTAAAGAAGGGGACAGAGCGACAGGGCTCCTGTTCCACGTGCGGTAATCAAAGGCATCCCGAGGGGTGACACTTGACTGAAGACTGGAAAGAGTGAGGAACAAGCCATGCGGACCCGGGGGCGGGGCCCTGTGAGTGGAGGGAACAGCAAGTGTTGGAGAGGCTGGGGGCAAGTGTGACCACAGCGCCCAGGGCAGGGGGTGCAGGGAGGATCGGGGAGGCCACGCAGAGCCTCGTAGGCCCCCGAGGACTGTGGCTTTTCCTATGCATGACTGGAAGCCGCCGAGGGTTTTGAGCAGAGGAACGACTTACGTTTTGAAAGGATCGCTACAGTTGCTGGGTGGAGAGCACACTGCAGGGGTTAAGGGCAGAAACAGCGAGACCAGTTAGCAAGCTATTACATATTCCAGACTCAGAAAGTGCAGATCGGGACAAGGTGACGGCAGCGGAGGCGGTGAGACGTGGTCAGATCCTAGCTAGATCCACTCTGGAGAGACTGCAAGACTTGCCTTTGAATTGGTTGTGGGGAATGAGAGAAAGACAGGAGTCGAGGACAACTCCAAGGCTTTTGCCCTGAGTGGCTGATTAAAGGTAGGCGTCACCTACTGAGGCAGAAGGACAGGGGCAAGAGGTTGGGGGAGGCCTGAAGAGCAAGTTCACCGTGGACATCCAAGTGGGCATGTCAAGTGGAAATTGCATATTGTTAAGAGTCTGAACTTCAAGTAAAGAGGTCCAAGCTGGAGGCTGACATATAGAAGCTGTCAGCAAACAGATGTATCTAAAGCCATGGACGGAGCTCAGGCCACCTCGAGAGTCAATGGAATTTGGGAAAGTTTGCAGGTGTTTGCATACTATCTCAGAAATAACAGCAGGTGAACAGAACTGTGGATCTGTAATGCAGGAGAGGGGTCTTGGCTGGAGCTACAGGTGTAAATTATCAGACTACAGTGAGTAGCTGAAACCACTCCCCAGGGAAAGCACACAGATGGAGAAAAGGAAGATGGCTGGCAAACTAGGATGCCACCATCTGAAGTGGGGGCACTGTCTCTTCCCAATGGCCGGTAAGAAATAAAGAGGGAAAAGGCAGCAGAATGATGCTCCCTCCTAAATCTACCCTCCATCTCTAAAAGCATTTTTCTTACATGTTCTAAGAAACACTAATATTGCATTCTTTGAGGCAACATAGTGCTTCCCCAATCTTGGCCCATGAACTAGAAGCCAAGAGACTAGAAAGCGGCACATACCTTATAAGAAACCACCCTAAATTAGGCAGAAGAAGCAACAGGCCTGGGTGATTGATTGCATATGGGGATTAGAAGGAAAAGAAATAATTTTTATCAAATCCCCTTATTTTAATGCAAAGCAATGTGAAATATGCAAAACATAAAACTAGCCTGTTCCTCCAAGGAGCTGAAGAGAATCCTAAGAAAAGGCAAGGATACAGGGCACTCATTCCTCTGCTCAAAGCCTTTTACCACTTCCAACCTTATTCACAATAAAAGTCAAACTTCTTACAAAAGCCCAGTAACAGTGCTTCACTAGGCAGAAAAAAAAAGAATCACCTAGAGAGTAGGTTTCAGATTCTTGGGCCCCATCCCAGAACGATCCATCAGGTCGATGAAGAAAAGGGTCAATAATCTGCATTTCTAACATGCTCCCGGGTGTCTTGGATACTTCACAAGGACTGAGTAGCCACTAAAGCAGTGGTTCTTACATGTTAGAGGTCATCAGAATCACCTAAAGGTTCTTAAAACAAGACTACTGGGCGCCACCCCTAGAGTTTCTGAAACAGGAGCTCTGGGGTGAGGCCCAACATTCTGCATTTCTAACAAATCTCTGAGGCTGTGGTCTAGCAGGCATACTTAGAAAACTGTTGGAATCAACTATTTCTCAGGGATGAGTTTCACTTTGATTTATTCAGTAAGCAAAGGGATTAAAACACTTGAGAGGAGTCAGATAATTAACGAGATAAAGCTTTTTAAGCACAGTGTGTTTCAAGATTAATTAGAATGCGATGGGCAGGACTTGAGAGCCCAGAAGAGAGAGAAAGCAGCCAATGAGATCCCCGTCTTCTGTGAATGCCTGTATCCTACTGGCACTCACCTCACTGAGCTACTCTCCCCCACGAGGCTCAGGTGCTTGCGAACAAGGACTCTTGGCTTATTCATCTCTGTATCCCAACGCCTGGCCCACACTGTAGTCACAAAATGACTCAGTGAACGAGACCCCTGCCATAGTCTAGGAATGGAAGCAACGAAGCTGGTGGCACACAAATGCAAACCAAGGGACAGATGCACAGGACACTCGGGCAAAGAATCAACAGGCCTGGCTGACTGCAAAGGGGGAGGGGCAGGACACCAAGGGAAAAAGGAATCATAGCTGACTTGTGGAAAATAAGGATACCATTAATAGAAACAAGGCAGTCAGGAAGAGGCCTGACTGAACACAAGTTTGCAGGAAGGACGGACTTCCAGTTAAATTACCACCCCAGTGATACTCAGTTAAAAGAATGTTGTATATTTATTTATTGCACCTTTCCAAGCAAATGAGTTTCGCTGACAGATAAAGGATGCAGGAATATAGTCACCAAGAGGCTAACCAGATAGAAATAAAATGTTTCAAGGTTTCAGTTGACTGAATTTAGATGAAAAAGGGCGAAATGGATTCTCTACACCTAAAGTTGACCAGAACACAGCAACTAATATTTTAAATCCTGCAGAAGGCCTCCCAGGACCACAGCTAGGCATGATCTCCTGAATTGTTCTTAAGCAACAATGGAACCTAGGCCGGGCCATCTGTTCCTCTTTCTAATCCGGTCTGCCTGGAGACCACCTCGCCAGATGAGGAAACACGGATGGCAAGTAATTAGCAGATATGGCTATAGGAGTAAATGACAAGCTACACCCAGCATTTCTGTTTTTTTCCTAAAATCCTAAATTACCATCAGCTCTGTTTTTACAATTGCTAAATGTTAGCTGATATGCAAAAAAGCTTGTAGATTTTAGAACAATAATGGGTACTGTTCCCATACAAACCACAAAATTTAATATGCAAACGTGATGAACAAATGGAAAAGGAGGACAGTAAGACTCTAGAATGATTCCATTTAAGCCACTCGCGTGAAGTATGGCTTTAAGGTTTTTTTGGACCATGACCCTCAAAAAGAGATAGTTTACATGAATGACCCAAGTAAAGATACTAAACTCCCCACCATGAACACATACTCACATATTTAGTGAAGCAATACTTAGTCTTCCTATAAAATGCAAATTTCTGCCTAATCTTTCTTAAAAAAAAAAAAGCTTTCTGCAACCCACTGGTTTGACTGCACACTAAGATACATGGAAACAACACTGAACTAAAAAGGATCACATAGACCTGTGGCGCTGATGTTTACAGGCCAGTCAATCTTGTACTGACAAGATCTATGTAAATCTGCTCAAGAATGCTTACTTGTCTGATTATTCAGAAAAAGTGAACGCTGGCAGGCTACAGGAGGAACTGGCCTGGTTACTCGCCTTAAGCAATTTCTCAAGCTCACATCGTACTGATGATGAGCCTTCTAGGTGGGTAGCTACGTACCTTCAAAAAAAACTTAAATAGTTAGTTATTTGGCTTCAGAAGTTTTTATTTGAAAGGAACTGACAAAAAGTGGAGCACAAACACAGTACTTGGTTTGCTTCAAAATAAGGGAAGTGACGACTGAACTGAGACAAATTTCAATTAAAAAGGAGACACAAACAATACAGGATAGTTTCAGAATACCTTATCTCATGCCTGTTTGGTATGTCATGCTTTTCAGCTTGTAGCTTATGGGCCAGCACTGAATGAAGATCTGACTTTTCCAGCAACTTGTTATCTAGCAAAGAAAAAAAAAAAGTTATTACAACCCAGGTATGCTTTATTACTACTTAACATCTTATAAAGATTTGGACCAAAGAAATAACCAGAAGATGACTGGGCAGGTTTCACTTTTAAGAGGTATCAAAGTACTAGGCACTGTACTTTACCACCGATTACAGCAATCGTCCAAACTCCAGGCACATGCGCTCCTTAGACGCTTCCTGGCCCAAGCACAGGCAGCCCAGACAAAGGAACCTATGAAAAATCCCTCCAAAACGCCCCCGTGCCCATGCTTTCTACTCCCACAGCTACCTGTTTCTACCTGGGAAAGAGGCAACAAACATACCAAAACACAATGGAAAAGTGAAGTGCTATGCATCTCTAAGTAAGAGAGGAAACCTTTACCTTATTATATTTGGAAGTTTTTTAGAAAGAAGATACTTTTTTTTTTTTTTTTTGTGGTGTGCGGGCCTCTCACTGTTGTGGCCTCTCCCGCCGCGGAGCACAGGTTCCGGACGTGCAGGCCCAGCAGCCATGGCTCACGGGCCCAGCAGCTCCACGGCACGTGGGATCTTCCCGGACTGGGGCACGAACCCACGTCCCCTGCATTGGCAGGCGGACTCCCAACCACTGTGCCACCAGGGAAGCCCTGGAATTTTTTTTAAAAAGATTTTTTTAATGTGGATCATTTTTTAAAAGTCTTTATTGAATCTGTCACAACATTGCTTCTGTTTTATGTTTTGGATTTTTGGCTGCGAGGCATGCAGGATCTCAGCTCCCTGACCAGGGATCAAACCCACACCCCCTGCAATGGAAGGCCAAGTCTTAACCACTGGACTGCCAGAAAGTCCCTGGAATATTTAATCTAAGATCAGGGCACTAGGGATACAAATACAAACCAGAGTCCCTGACCTCAAGGAGCTAAAAAAGTGTAATGGGGGTGGGGGTGGGGTGGAGGTCAAGTACAAAAAGGAAGAGTGAACTTTTACTCATTTTCTCAGATGGTTTCACAGGTGAAGACAACAGACAGTCCAAGCAGAAGGTCTAGAGAGTTGTTCAGTAAATGGCTAGAAATAAAAGTTTGCACCAACACATGAGAGGGCAGGATGAGAAATTCAGACCTCTTCTTACTGGCAATAGCGAGACAACAGATTTTAAAAGCAGGCAGTGACATGAACAGATATCAATGAGTAAGAAGTCAAAGATTATTCTGAGGTTCCCTGCTCGTCCAACTGGGTGCAAGATCCTAACATGCCAGAGAACACAGGAGCAGAGAGCTCAAGGAAGAAAACGAGTCCTTGGAACTTAATAAATGTGACAGGGAACACAGTGCAGAAATTCAAAAGAAAAGTCAGGGCAAGAAATGACATGCATGCAGGGGGCCAGTGAGATCAGAAGTGGAAGGGGGTGCACAAAGCAGAACAAGAAAGTGACCACAGGAAACTTACAGAAAAGCCACACCTGACAGGGGCTTTCAGATCCCCAACGTCTGGGATTAGCGATGCTTCACAGCAAAAGCTGGAAGGGTTTATGCTAGTGACTATTCCTGTCAGAATAGCTTATCTTTCCTCTTAAAGAGTTGAGTCCTACTTCTTGATATCTAAAAATGGAAATCCTGGGCAGAAACAGAAACACTATCTTCATCAATATTAATTTAATAAATTAGCTCAAGAGAACAGGGAAGTGATTCCAAACTTGAATGTTCACCAGTGTCAAAGGGCTCTAATAAGATCTTCAAAATGTTACAGCTAGGTGCCCTGTGATATCAAAGACATGAGGTATTCAAGAGGGATCCTTCTTACAAGTTCCTCTCACTCAAAGGCCACCTGCTGTCCCCAGAGCCTCTTTTCATCTTTCTCTTCAGGCTCAGAGGCAGGACTGAACGGGAAACTCTGGTTGACTGCTTTGGGAGGCTAGGAATGAAGAGTGAGGCTGTTCCACCATCTAGAAATGACCTCCCAAATGTCAGTCCCCTGCCTCAACTGCAGATTTTAACAGGCCAAGGTTGTCTTGCCCTCTTGCCCCCCCACCCCAGCCTCCTCTCCTAGCTCCCGGGCATGCATTACTCACTATAGCTGTTTTAAAGTCGTGTTCCCTCTCCAGGACTGACCTGTCTTTCTGACTTTCCTCCAACATCCTCCACCCCTTCAAGATGTCCATTTTCAAAGTGCAGAAAAACACTCAATTGTGTCAATGTGATTACAAGCACCTTCCATTTATAGACAGTTACGCAGATGGCTTTCAAAGCACTTATACGCACAGCACTGTGTTTATGAAGCAGGCAAGGTGAGCTTCACGCCTAGTTTATAGATGCAGCAAACCAGACTCAGGTAAGTGAGGCTGGTAAGGGGAGTATCGTCAGACCTCCAACCCAATTTGACCTTCAGTGTATTAGCTTTTAAAGAATAAGCATATGATGAAATACCCGATGACCTGAATTTATGTAACCCATGAGGAATCGTTTCAGCAAGGAGTTTCCTGTGCTTCTGGCTTTCTGAAAGAGCACTGGGCTGCCAGCCTCTTAAGAGTGTAAGGAATCAGCACAGGAGTGGCACATTCATCATCTCCCTTTTCTCCCCATTTTAGTTAAGAGGATGGGCTCAGCAAAAGCAAGAAGGCCATTTCTTGGGGGACCCAATGAGAAAGGCAAAAGTGCAAAAAAGTCAGGAGCCATCAAGTCTGTGTCCAAATCCAGGCCCTATCATTAATCTGCTGTACCTCCCCAGAGAAATGACCTAATCTCTCTCAGTCTCAATTTTCTCATTTGTATAAAGGGCAACAGGACCTGCTTCGTAGAATTTTCGGAAAGATAAAGTGAAACGACACATGCCAAATATTTACGACAGCACTCAAGCTTGTCTCTACCTTAGAATTACTTGGGGATCACCAAGAAATACTGACACCTGTGTCCCACCTCTACTACTGGGGTTTCGTTGGTCTGGGATGTGGCCTGGGCTTTATAATTTTTAAAAGATCCCCACCTGATTGTAATGTGCAGGTAAGTTCAGGAACCATAAATTTAGCACAATCAGAATTCAATAAAGGGCACCCACTATTACACTGAACTGCATCATCAACATGATTTGAGATTTGCAGGCTTACTTCAAGGGGTAGACAGAACCAGAGGTCCGAAGAGTGTCCCGTTTCTTCCCCCAAATGTGTCGTCAGTTATGGTAAAATGGGGCGGAGGGGCAAGGAAAGGCTCTTTAGAAGGCATCTAAGGGCACAAACATTTTTGTACTCAAATTGCAGCAGCGGGGGTGGGTGTGGGCCACCTCTTTCACACTGAAGTTTTCAACGACAGTAAAGACTGTGATGTCCCAACTAAAAAGTACGTTAAGACTCAAGATGTGTAATATGTAACAGTCAAAACACACCAAAGTGGAGGAAGAACAACAGATCTTCAGGAATGAAAGGCAAACATTTCGCTACACTCTGAAGACGACGGTAACGGAGCGAGTTACTGCTTCAAGTCAGTGCCCGTGTCAGTAACAACACGATGCCCGAAACAGGATGTTTCTGGAACCGGCCTATTTAAGTAACACAAGCATTATGTGAGCTGCTGGGATTTACAAACACAGACATGAACGGTGCCTGCCCGTGAAGAATACCCAATTGAGGAGGAAAACCCAGCACAGTCACACCCAAGAATAAAGTGAAAGAGGAAAAGATCTAAAAAGGCGTTTGGGGGTCCAAGGCGCTGGGTACCCGGGGCGGCCTCAAGGCGCGCGGGAGGCGCGGGGGGCTCGGCCTCGGGTTCCCGCTGGCGCCCCGCATGCCTCGGCTGGGCCCGCCCGCCCGCCCGCCCGCTCCCGGGACCCGCCAGCCGCTCACACTGCAGGATGATCTCTTCGAACGCCTGCCTCTGCAGCCGGTCCCGGCGCCTCAACTCCTCCGAGATGTGGCGCTTCCAGCGGGGGAAGACGGAGGCGCGGAGGCCCGACGACATGTCGCGCGCTGCCCCGGCGCCTTAGCGCCGCCAATCCGCACGGGGGCTGGCTGCCGCGGCCCGCACCATGAGGCAACCTGCGGGCGCGGGAGGACCAGCAGCCCCAGGTTTCAGGTCCACGAACAGGCCTCCCCCGATGCAATCCAGGACGGACTTCCGGCTCCTGACGGAAATGGCTTCGGACAGAGCCAGAAAGCCCGCCTCCTCATCCGACGTCTTACGCCACACGCACGCACATGTCCGGCGCCGACTCAGGGCGCTGCCTGATGATAGCATCCCGAGGCCGGAAGTGCCTGCCGCACAGATGCGGCCGCTAGGAGGCGTGCGGGCCACGTTGGAGGCTCGGCCTTGCGGGGTCGGGGGCGGAGAAAGGAAAAGGCAAAAGGGAGGCTTCCGCCCACTTGCTGTTTCCTTTGCTTGCTTTTCCCCGTTTTATATTTTCTTTCTTAGCCTGCCTCCCTTTTCTTCATGTCAGTTTACAAGCAGAAGTAAACTCCTCACATGGTAGCTGTGTGACTATAGATGAGAGACAGCATTCCTAAGCCTCAGTTTCCTAATCTGTAAAATGGGGAAGATCCCTAAACCGGGAAGGAATGATACCTATCCCACAGGATTGTCGTGAGGATTAAAAGTAATAAACTATATAATGCAATTCACACTGCGCCTGTACATAGTAAGCCTAACCTTACCTAGACACTTGGTATCCGTCGAAGTCCTAACCAAAGATTGGTTGCTTTAAGCAAGAGCAACCCAGTGGCCTTCGAAAAAGGTTTTTTTTTTGCAATAAAGAAATGGAATGCAAAGAACCGCTAAAGAAAATGCGAATAGATTAGCTATGTAAATCATTAGAAGCCTAGAAATTATCTATGACCTAAAAGTAAATGGGTCCTTAGAAGGTCATTTAAGGGTTAGGATACAAATAGGATTTTGAAAGAGAAAAAGGACAGTTTGCCAGTAGATGAAAGCAGAAGATGAAAGACAGACTCGGGAGAAGATGACATCTATCAACTCAGTAGAATGGGAAACCTTGGTCTGTAGTAGAATCATCTGAGTTCCATCTGCATTTAACAAGTTAGTAAATTTATTGCATGAAAATGGAGCCGGACAAAATAGGAGGCAGAAGAGAGGAAAGGAATGTCAGAATCTGCCTTCTCTTTCAATATGTCTCAAGTCCAGAGGAAGATCCTTCACAGACAGAGAAGAAGGCCTTTCCTCTCCTGTGGAACCCAGGAGTAGGACAGTTAGGATTCTAGACCTGTAAAGATATTTTGTCAGCAGCCAGTACTGAGTGATCTGAATTTGTGGGAAAGACCCATGGGGATCAGAAATAGAAGGGACTTCCTCACACACTGAAGCAAATGAAGAAGCAGGTTCTGAAAGTCACGAAGAATGCCTCTAAATGTAACAGTGGTACCAACCTCAAAAGAGCCTAGAATCAAATCTTGACAGTTGAATATGCTGATTTCCCAGACAAGATTATGATTCAACCATGTTAACAAATTTGCAGAACCAGCAATTCCCTTTACAGGAATGTATGTCAACAAATATTTGGACAAAGGCCCAGAGAAAACTGTCACAGCATTGTTAGAAATAATGGAGAGTTGGGAAATATCTATTGATTTCCACCAATGAGAATTAAATTACTGTATATTTATTGTTCAAAAAAGTTCATAATAAAAGGAGTATATGATATAAATCTAATTGATGTAAAATTAGTATGTCCCTGGATCTCATAGGCAAAGTTTGTTGAATGAGTAGAGAATATAATTTCTAAACTAAGGATACTAAGCTCTGTAGGTCTGCCCTCTCCCTACCCGGCCAGCTTTGCCCAGTGAGCACTGCAGCCTCCGTGGGCACTCCTCCTCTCTTCTGCTCACCACTCTCCCTCCCAGTGCAGGGCCTTTGGATTCACTGTGCTTCTGTTGGGCAAACCCTTCCCTTCTGACCTTTATGAGTTAACTCCTATGAGTTAATTCTCAGCTCAGTAGTCACTTCCTCACAACCTTCAAGTAACAGATCTTCACAACTAGGTCAGATTGCCCAATGACACGTGGACCTCTCCGTTCTAGCATTTATCACAGTTGCAGCTTCACATGTTTTTTATCATTACTTGCTTAAGGCGTGTCTCCCCGCCACAGACTGTAACCTCCACAGCAAGAGCCGTTTCTGTCTTTGTTCATCATTTTACCTCCAGCAAGGGCGTGAAGTCTTTCATATAATTAGGTGCTCAGTAAATGTTGTTTAATTAATGAATGGAATATATGAAAATATTTTCTCTGGGAAGTAGCATTGCTGGTGTTCTTTTGTTGTATGTATTTTCTATATCTTACATGCATTTTCTAATCGTTATCCATTATATACATACTATATATGCAAGAAAAAGTTATAGAAATGAACATAGATTTATCGATAAAACCATTTCTTCAGCAGAGTGCTAGGTTCTGTGGGAGATAACTAATAAGCGGGAACACTTCTAACAACATTATGGGCCGTGCACTCTTCTGAATATTTCACGTGTTGTCACTCTCTTAATCCTCACAACAACCCTACTCAGTAAGGTTGTTATTAGCTACTCTTAGCATCTTTGTTCTCATTTACAAATGAGGAATCTGAGGCCCGCAGGGGTAAGTCACTGGCCTGAGCACACCTGGCTATTTATTGGCCAGACCTGGCTTCAGACACAGGCAGTTTGACTCTAGCGTCTGTGACTTAATTACTGCACTCCATTGTGCAGTTTCTGTTTCTGCTGACATTGTAGTTTGGCTCAACGAGAATACGTAAAACAAAGAATAATTTGAAATGATTTGAAATCAATTCCTAAATTAGCCAATAGGGAGGGCATCCCATCGAAGAGCAAAGTCACCAAAGTCGGTGGTTCGGAAGCCTCAGGTGTGTTCCCCGGACCCTGAGGGGACTGGCTGGAGGGAGGATGAGTAATGAGTAATAGGAAGGAGGAGGAAATGAGGTTGTCTGAATATTGCGGAGACAAATCATGGATCTTAAAAGAAGCGTTTTTATTTGTTCTGGTAAATACTGAGTGTCTAAAGGATGCAGCATGCTTTGCTGGATAGCGATATCTATGAAATGGATTCTGCCCGCCTGTAATGGATGTAAGATACATGTGAAGTGATGCTCCAGTTCTGAGGAACTCAAGTGCAACCTTCCAAGAATTGTCCTATTTACTTCTGTCCTTTCCCTTTTGGTCCCCCTGCTTTCCTTTATCTTTCAATCAGCAAGTGGTCAAACAGCTGGGTCCTGGTGTGGGTCAGGCACAGGGTGAGCACTGCCTGGAGACAAAGATGGCCAGACTTGGATCCTGGCCTCAAGGAGCTCACTCTTCAGGAAGGGAGATCTGAATGTGATTGTGTATGAATGTACGGAATTATAAAGTCAAAAAGACCCAGCCAGCGCCCAGGGCTTTTGATTCTCTTCTGTTATTTTTTACTCTTGCTTTTATTCTTTTTTAAAAATATAATTGCCTGTTTTAAAAAAATATGGCTCGATCTTTATTTCCACTCCTTTTCAGCTGTTCTCAAAATTAGATCACTAAAAATGAAAGTAAGATAAGCTAACCATGTTCCTGTGTTAACTGCCGTAACCTAGTAAACCTAGTGACTGCTGGAGTAAATGAAAGGATAGCCAAGAATCCAACCGACGTGGATTTTCAGACACACCGATGATCCTTCCAAATGTCACATTTTTTGGCGCTGGACATTTTTACCCCTTGGCTTTTCTTTGTTTCCTTTAGTGTTATTGTGTTTGCAGACATATGAATGAATACCACCTGACATTTCCATTATAAAGACTCTGTGCACGCGGAGTAAAACCCGTACAGGTCTCATCACCCACTCCATAGATGTTGACACTTAGATTTCACATTTTAAAAATGACTGTCTGACGTAGGTATTATCCCTGTACCCCAATACAAGCATTATAGTAAACTTTAACTTTATTAGAGAAAGGCCTTGTTATCCCTTTTATAAATTGACAGCCAAGTGTCTGGAATGGTGGCTGGAGGATTCAGCATGGCACATCTAACAAGCTGGGACAATGGCTAGAGAGAGAGAGTGTCTCTGTGGGAAGTCATCTCCCTTGGTTTGCCTCTTTGCTCTTTAAAGAGATGATAAAATTTCTCCCAGACACTACTGCCCTCTCCTACTATGAATAATACCTAATGTTAAATGAGTGATTTTTGCATGCCAGATACTTTGCTCAACATGGCTTAACTTATTTAATTCTCAAAACACTACCACGTAGGTACTATTAGTATGTCCTTTTGCAGATGAGGAAACTGACACGCAGAGGTCAGGTAGCTTGTCTGATGTCACAGAGTTAGTAAGAGGCAGAACTCGGATTCAGTTGAGGAAGGCTGGTGCCAGAACCCAGCCATATGACCATATGTCCCTCTGCTATGGATCAGGGTATAAAGGTTCTGGCTGTTTTTTTGTTTTGTTTTTGTTTTTTAGGGTGAGATCGAGTATCAGAATGCTTTTGACTGCAAGCAACAGAAGTGCAGTTCGAGCTTCCTTAAGGGAAAGGGGAGGTTATATGGATATGGGGTGCTGCACCAGGCTGGCAGCAGGGATGTGGCTGGACTGGGACCCAGATGCAGGTCCTGTCAGAATGCTCATCTCTTTGCCTCTGCCTCCCTCTGTAAATTGCCACATCCTTTGTCTTGTGGTCCAGCTCTTTTTGTCCAGCTCCTCCAGCATCGCCACAGTACAAGCCAGCGGCAGACCAAGGTGGCATATCCAAGTCCCAGGTCTAATAAATTTCTGGGAGAGGGGACTTCCGTGGTGGCACAGTGGTTGGGAGTCTGCCTGCCAATGCAGGGGACACGGGTTCGCTCCCTGGTCCAGGAGGATCCTGCATGCCGCGGAGCAGCTAAGCCCGTGCGCCACAACTACTGAGGCCTGCGCGCCTGGAGCTCGTGCTCCGCAACGAGAGAGGCCACTGCAGTGAGGTCCGTGCACCACCACAAGGAGTGGCCCCCCCGCTCGCAGCAACTAGAGAAACACTATGTGCAGCAATGAAGACCCAACGCAGCCAAAAAAAAGTAAATAAAGTATAAATAAATTTTAAAAAACAAAAAAAGCCCCCCAAACCCCAAATAACTTAAAAAAAAAAGTTTCTGGGAGAGGAGGCTACTGGACTGGCAGGTGCCCGTATCTAATAATCTATGTGGCAAAGAGGCAGGGTCAGTCTCCTAGAGTGGTTCCCTCTGGATGGAGGGGAAGGGACAGGTCCCAGAAGAAGGTAGGTGTAGAACACGTCTGTTCAGACTGTTGAAAGTTGAAATTTATTAAGTAGATCTTAAATGTTCTCCCCTCCGCCATCCTTTTATTAACACATCCACCCTCCTGACTATAGTCATGGTTTTTCCTGGCCCCATCAGGCAAGAAACTGGTCCCAAGGGTGGGTATAGGAACCCTTGCCAATCACTGTCCTCCACAGGGATTTTTAACCTGGATCTGGCAGAGGGGGGCCCTTTTTCTCCTTCCGTTAGGAAGTGAGGCCATGCATGGCCATGCTAGTAGCCACGTCCCCTCCCAGGTCTCATGAAGAGTTTAGCCTGAAAAAAATGGAGGAAACACACAGGGAGAAGAGGAGACGAGAAACCCCAAATTCTGATGGCATTAGTGTCCCTGGTTCCCGCCAGTCCTGAAAGCAGCCCAGCCCTACCTTCCCAGTCTGGTTACATGAGCTAATACATTCCTGTGTTTCACTAAAGCTGGTTTACTCTGGGCTTTTATTTTCTCTTGCCACCCAAGAAACCTGATTTTTTGTTGGTTGGTTGGTTGGTTTTGGCCACGCCGTGCAGCTGGCAGGATCTTCATTCCCAGACCAGGGATTGAACCCGTGTCCTCTGCAGTGTAAAAGCAGAGTCCTAACCACTGGACTGCCAGGGAATTCCCAAGAGTCCTGATGAAGACAGCAGACCAGCCCAAGAAAACACTAGGGCTGGGCAGACAGAATGGTAGTGTCCCCACAGGTGGTCACTAAGGCTGGGTTTTCCACTTTAAAATCTCGACAAAAGGAGGAAGGTCAACCCACTCTTCTCACCATGCATGTTTTGTGTTCATCAGCAATCCATTTCCACATTTTTGGGGAAAGGTTTCTGGATCTGAGATCTCATGAACGTCTAAGTGAAGCTCTGTTCTAAATAATAGTGTCTGCTGGTCAGAGAAAATTTTAATAACCTCAAAGTGATTAGAGTCAGCCTGGGGATATTAGAAACTACTGTTGCCATATGTTAGAACTGTATTGTCATTTCCCCCTCATCGGAAAGTGAAGGGACACTATTTGGAAAAGCACCATTTCGATGACTCATGGGATATTAATAGTTTTTCAGAGTGTTTAACCACCACTGCATCCTCATGCAGTAGAACCACGTAGAGAGCACACAGCAGTGGAATAGTACTTTGATTAAATAACTAACTAAATAAATATCGCATATATTGAGATGGGGTTCCTTGCTGAGGCATCAAGTTGACGTTCTGTCTTTAAAAAAGCCAACAATTGGAGCAGCAGTGTGTTGAACTTGCTCTGCAAATCCGGATGCCCAGACAATTTGCTTTTGGGAGGCTGATCCCCAAATAAGGAGGGGCCAGCCAGGGATGCAGCGTCCTGCAGAGACGGGGCTCAGGGCTGGCCACTCTGTGTGCTGTGTGACTGCACACACTTTCCAGTTTTTGGTTCTGAACCTCTTCTTTCCAATAAGGACATTTTTCTATGCCAGGTCATGCACCAGACCTCAGTCTCTTAAACTTCCCCACAACCAAATGTTCCTTGCATAGCTCCCTTAATTTTGTCAAAGAGTATGCTGGATCAATGGCTTCTCCAGTTGCCTGGGTAATCCCAGCACAGCCCTCGTTCTTCTGGAGGTGTGGGGCAGTCCAGTCCAGGCAGAATTGTCTGGCCATGAAGTACACCTAGGAAACCGTTCAACTGGCCTTCCCGACAGGTTCATGTGATCCGGTCCAGCCCTTACATAGTCTGCATGGAGGTGGAGAGTCAGGGGTGTCCTCTCTGGTCTTTCCAACACGGCCCTGTGATTCCCGTGGGCCTGGGCCTTGCCCTAGACCTTGGGGCTGCACCACAGCATTACACCCTGGGGGCAGAGTGGCCCTCACCCTCTCCGCCTCTCCCTTCCACAACCTATCCCCCTACCTCTCTCTCCCTCCCTCTAGTTTTCTTAGCTCTCGTTCCCTCAAGGCCCCATTCCTTTGGTGTCCAATATGAGCTCCACCCCTGTGATGGTTAAGTTTGTCAGCCACTCTGCGCTCCACCCATTTCCTGTCAGTTGGGGTGTGTGTGTGGGGGGGGGGGGCGGGTGTTGCAGGAAAGAGTGAATGACCCTCTGGTCTGGCTGGGAAGGGGGTTGGTAGGGATGGATCTAAAAGACAGTCAGATCTTTGATTCTTGCTAGTGCCTCTCCAGTGCCTTATTAAACCGTAAGATTATTGGGACTTCCCTGGTGGTCCAGTGGTTAGGACTCTGTGCTTTTTCTGAAGAGGGCAGAGGTTCGATTCCTGGTCAGGGAACTAAGATCCCGCATGCTGAACGTCGTGGACAAAAGGAAAAAAAACTGTAAGATTATTTTTAAGATTATTTTTCTCCTCTCAGGTCTTGACTTCTGTTACAGAAGCCCTGCCCCCACCCCACACCCATTACTGTAAACTTAAAAGTTACCTGCTTCAGGAGGTGAGGAGTGGACAGGAGGAAAAGGAAAACACTCATTCTCTCATGCAAGCAAGAATTAAAGTAAGATGCAGTAAGTCTGAGTGTCAATGGACTAATTTACAAGGGGAATTAGAAGGACAAGTAGCCTTAAGTCAGCATTCTTGTGTCAGCAATACTCCCCCACTTGTGGAAGTTAGGAGGATTTCAGATGCAAACAACTGAAACCTTAACTTGTAATTTAAACCAAGGGGGGTGTCAGCAAAATATGGCGGGTGGGCCAGATCCAGCCTATTTGTTTCCTTAGCCTTCAGGCTAAGGAGAGTTTTTGCATTCTTAAAATAAAGAAGGGCCTGTGTGTTGGCCTTGAACTTATGCCCTTCAGATCTCCTACTGGGGAATCAAAATTGACTGACAGCCACTGCTGCTGCTCTCTGAATCCACCGCTGCAATAAAGCCATGTCCAAATTTCTGATGGAAACCTCAACCAGGGACCAAGCACAGCAGGGGAACTAAGGCAAAGTCACTCCTGAGACGTGTGAAACTCCTCTGACTGACTTTGCCTCAAGGACACTGTTATGGACTAAATCTTGTGTCCTCCCAAAATTCATGCATTGAAGCCCTAACCCCCAATATGATGGTATTAGGGGGTGCGACCTTTGGGGGGTGATTAAGTCAGGAGGGTGGAGCCCCTGTGAATGGGATTAGTGCCCTCATAAGAAGAGACACCTGAGAGATGATCGCTCTCTGCCAGGCCCTCTGCAAACCAGGAAGAGGGCTCTCACCAGACATAGAATCTTCTGGCACATAGATCTTGGACTTCCTGGCCTCCAGACTGTGAAGAATAAATATCTGTTATTTAGTGCCCAGTCTGTGGTATCTTGTTAAAGAGGCCAGAGCTGATTAAGACAGATGCCCTATCAGCCCTGCTGAAACTTTGCTAGAACTCACTGCAGGCTGAGGGCCTTCCTTCCCAACCTCCCTTCCTCCCTCTCTCCTTCCCAGGGTCTGGCCTGCACATGGTCTGACAGCTCTTCTAGCCTCATCCAGAGACCCCCATTCCTCCATCTCCTCTCCCAGATGTCTCCCTCAGTAAATCTGTTACATCTAATCCTGCCTTGGCATGTGCTTGTCAGGGAACCAGAGGTTGTGATGAAACCCAAGTACCAGGAGAGAATGGGAGAAGGAGGGAGCTGCCAGTTCTGCTATAGACATTTTGGGGGTCCTGACCCCCCAAGTCTAATTGCTTTCCCTCTAATAACATCATGGGTGTGGGTGCTTATGTTTCCACCACGGGACTGGACCTATGTGACCCATCGCTCTTTGGAGCAGCTGTGGACACCCAAGATGGGCCAGGTTCCTCTTCCAGGGGTCCAGGCATGGGGAGCTGGACTTCAGGGTTCGAGCAGCTATGTGGAGCCAAAGCAAAGCCAGGGAGACCAGGAAGGAGAGGAGAGCAAGGAAAAGTGGGCAGAGGAAATGTCTGGGGAAGACCAGAGCCAGGGAGGAGCCCCACTCCCCACGCCACCATGTGTCTGAGCCTGCATGTCATCAGTGCTCCCTGGCCTCTGCCATTGCTCCATCTCCACCTGTAGCTCGTTTCTCTTCCTTGTAAGCAGAGATCCTTGACTACAATGGAAATTCAGAATTCGACAGCTGGAAAGTCCCTTAAACATAATTTTATGGCAGAGGCTCAAAGCAGGGAATTCCCTCCTGGTCCTGTCTGCCTTTGCCAGGATCTGAGGGAATGAACCAAGTGCTGCTGCAGGTCCTGGGTCTGGAGTAAGGGGGCCTCTAGCTGGGGGAAGACGGCCTTGCTGTGTCCTTTCTCAGGCCCGGATTCATGACTGGGGAGGTGACAGCCCCTCATGCTGCAACGTGGGGGGCCTGCCTGCCCTCTCTGCCAGACCTCATGTGACTTCTCACACGAGGGCCGTGAAGGCAGGTCTCCTGTGGTGGGATGGGGGTGAATGGAATCTTCTCCGCTCCTCCCCAGCAACCCTGCATTCCCATCTGCTGTGATTTCACAGCATCTCCAAGATCAATGGGCGGGAATTTGCTTCACCTTTGGGTAACTAAATAGCCCATTTCTATTAATTTTTCCAAAGTAAATGAAGTCTGGGTAAATACTTTCATGGAGTAATCAGGGAACACCTCTGCTGCACAGGCTCCGCCTTCAGAAACTGGGAACTGCCAACAACCTTTTAAGCAGCTTTTCCGCTAAAAATTTAAAAAACAAAAACTTGGGACTTCCCTGGCGGTCCAGTGGTTAAGACTCCGCGCTTCCACTGCAGGGGTTTCAGGTTCGATCCCTGGTTGGGGAACTAAGATTCCACCTGCCGCACTGCGTGGCCAAAAGATTAAAAAAAAACCCCAAAAACCCTTAAATCCCATTTTGGGTGAGCACTTGTTTTATGGGCTGAAGCTATTTTTTCTTTCTTTTTAATAGCGAAGACTTTTATATTTAGAATTAACCAGCTGGACTCAGTTTAGATGATCCCAATTTTGTTGGCAACACCCAAAGCATCATAGTCAGGAGCCGGTCGAACATATACATTCTTCTAACCATGAGGCCTGATCAGGGTGTTGACCTTAGCCATGTGGATGTCATAGGGCTTCTTCACAGCCTGTTTAACTTGGTGCTTGTTGGCCTTGACATCCACAATGAACACCAGTGCGTTGTTGTCTTCTATTTTCTTCACGGCTGACTCCGTGGTGAGGGGAACGTGATGACGGCATAGTGGTCAAGATTGTTTCTCCTAGGGGTGCTCTTCAGAGGATAATCGGGCTACCTCCTGAACCACAGTGTTTTGGGCTGTCAGAAGGTGGGTGATGCCTGGATCTCCTTTTTTTTTCAATAAATTTATTTATTTATTAATTTTTTATGGCTGCATTGGGCCTTCGTTGCCGCGTGTGGATTTTCTCTAGTTGCGGTGAGTGGGGGCTACTCTTCGTTGTGGCGTGCGGGCTTCTTATTGCAGTGGCTTCTCTTGTTGGGGAGCACAGACTCTAGGTGCGCGGGCTTCAGTAGTTGTGGCTCACGGGCTCAGTAGCTGTGGCTTGCGGGCTCTAGAGTGCAGGCACAGTAGTTGTGGCGCAGGGGCTTAGTTGCTCCGTGGCATGTGGGATCTTCCCAGACCAGGGCTTGAACCCGTGTCCCCTGCTTTGGCAGACAGATTCTTAACCACTGTGCCACCAGGGAAGTCCCCAAAGAATTTTTTGTTTTCTCTCATTAATTTTCTTCGTTTGAAGAATAACTTTATTCGTTTGAAATTTGTGATCATATCCATAAGACATAGGAGTCCTTTTTGCTGAGGCTACAAAACGAACACATCCTGTCTATTGATTCATGTTTTTTTTCCTTTTTTTTAAATTAACTTTAATTGGAGTATAGTTGCTTTACAATATTGTGTTAGTTTCTACCATACAGCAAAGTGGATCAGCTATACGTATACATATATCCCCCCCTTTTTGGATTTCCTTCCCATTTAGGTTACCACAGAGAACTGAGTAGAGTTCCCTGAGCTATACAGTAGGCTCTCATTAGTTTTTTTTTTTTTTTTTTTTTTGCAGTACACGGGCCTCTCACTGTTGTGGCCTCTCCCATTGCGGAGCACAGGCTTCAGACGCGCAGGCTCAGTGGACATGGCTCACGGGCCTAGCTGCTCCGTGGCATGTGGGATCTTCCCGGACCGGGGCACGAACCCGTGTCCCCTGCATCGGCAGGCGGACTCTCAACCACTGCACCACCAGGGAAGCCCTAGTTATCTATTTCATACATAGTATAAATAGTGTATATATGTCAATCCCAATCTCCCAATTCATTGCACCCCCGCCCCTTTCCACAGAGAATTTTTTAAATTGTTGTTTTGAATTTCTGAATTTTGAAAATAAAATTTATTAACATGTCTCCAAGTTAATAAGAGCCATGCACAGGGGAAGGTTTGGGAACTATCGGAAACAAGATTTAAGTCAGAAGCACATGAAATCAGCAAATACAACTATGAAACTAAATACCGGCGGTCTATTTGTTGGGCCGCAGGGTAAATGTGACAAAAGTTGTCCTTGCACACACACACACACACACACACACACACACACACACACACAAAATTTTCTGAAGTCTGTCTCTACATATTTGACATTTGCATCCCAGGTGGGATGATTTGCATATTTCGATGCTGGGTTCAGATCTATTATCCAACTCATGGGCAAAGTCAAGTTTTAAATGTAGAAAATGCGTACGTGACGTTTCAGCCTGAGTTAACAGAATATATTTTTGACAGAGTAAATGACCTTTCATCACACAATTACGTGGGGATTTGTAAAATGTCTTAGGGACCTGAAAACACACTTGTTATCAGAAGTACATTTTACTGACAGGTTTGTTAAAGAAAATTTGTCCTAGTGATAGAAAGTTAAACCAAAGAGAAATTTTGAGGGAATCTATCAGCATCTTACCCAAGGAGTCTCCTTCTCTTCTTTCCTCTTCCTGGCATTTTAGTCCTGCTATAAACCACTATGGCTGGTTTCAAAAGGCTCTTCTCTCCCTGAATTTCTGATTATTTTGGTAGGATTGGGTTCCACCAGGGTTCTGACTCTCACAGGTCAAAGGTTATGAAGAGAGCAAAGTCTTTAAATACATCTGACCGTATAACTTTCCATAGGCTTTTACGACTTTATACTTCCATCCATGCGTAGAACCATTTCTTTGCCAGTTTTGGTAGTACGATAGAAAAAAAAAAACCGAAAAATGAAAAAAAACTTTGCTATTTGATAGATGACAATCGTATTTGACTGTTGTTTTAATTTGGTAAAATTGAACTTTTTCCCATCTATTTGGTTACTCATGATTCATTCTCTTTTGGGTAATCTCTATCTAAATCTTTTGCCCATTTTGTCTAGGCAAAGAATAAACCATTTCCTATGAATTTTGGGGGGGGGAAGGCAAGGAAGAGATGATTAAAAAAATTTTTTTCACGATTTGTCCAAGATCTCTTCTTTATGAGGCAGATAGGACGTGGTGGACCTTGTCACTGAACTAATGAGAGTGTGCACAGTAGCATGCATCTTCTAAGGAAGTTGTAAAAATTCCTCATTTGGTACCTATGAAGCATTGTCATATCTGAGTGTTTCCATGTCTTAGCATTTCCGTACCTTAGGATGACAAGTTCTGCTAACTAAGGTCTTATCATCAGGGTGGTCTTCTGAGGGAGAATACGACAAAGTTATTTCAGAAGTGCCAGTAGTAGCCTAGTAAGTCCTCCACTACAGCAACCGTACTGGGCAGACAGCTTTGAGCAGCCACACAGAGCCATTTTAATGACCACTTTACATTCATCTGGACCCGAAGATGGAGGTGGTGGTACCCCTCCTGTAGGACCCAAGATGCACCCTGCTGGATTGGCTACTGTGCTTTTAGACCGTCTTTTCTTTGGAGTCTTGACCTCCTCTCTTCTTTTGGAGCCTTGACCTCCTCTCTTCTTTTGGTCTGGGTCCCTTTGTGACTTAAATAATTAACTCAGCAAGCATTGATTGAGTGCCTTGCATATGCCAGGTGGTATTCTCGGGGCTAAAGCTAGACCAGTATTTATGCCCTTAAAGAGCTTCCATTCTAACGGGAGATACAGACTATAAGAAAACTGAACATATGAAAGACGTAAGTTATGTATGTCTGAGGGCGATGAGAGCTGTGAAGAAAAAGAAAGGGTGGATCAGAGTCACAGTGCTGGTGAGGGGTTGGAGGTGCAGTTTGCACATCAGTAAGGTGGCCAGGGTGGCCAGTGTGGACCTCATTGAGAAGGTGAGGTTTTAGCAAAGACCTGACAGAGGGGAGGGAGTCTGCTAAAAGGTTATCTGGCTGAAGAGCATCCAGGCAGAGGGCTCAGCTAGAGCAGGCTCTGTAGCAGGTGCATTTGGAGCCCACTTGGTCCTCTGCAGCAGCCAGTGCACCCAGTCCTGTGTTGAAGTGGGTGTTGACAGCAAAAGGCTCACAACTGTCCCCTTCTCTGGAGGACTGCCCTTGGCTGACCAGAGCCAGCTCCCCTCCAAGAGATGCCTAGAAGGTGGTCAATGACTAACTGATAGGAGGAGGCTTGGGTGCCCAGTGCCCTTGCCTTTGAACAGGACACTCTCTGTGATGCAATATATCTTCCGGAGTGCCCCATGGGACAGACTGAGGACAGACTTCTCCAAAAACTACAATTCTGCCTAATTTCTTCCCCTGACCTATCCTTCTTTCCTCAATGCCTATCCTGATGTCTGGATTGAGAGCATTTTGTCAATAAATTGCCGGCACAAGAATCCCAGTCTCAGGCTCTGCTTCTAGGGAACCCAGCCTAAGACAGCCCTAACACCATAGCTTGCCAAAACCCAGCAGGGAAGCCACTGTGGCTAGAGCATACCTCCCTGAGAAATGTACATATTCAAAGGTATTTGCATACAATTCTGCCTCGGACACTATGGAACCGGATTCAGCAGCCACAGCATCTTTCAGGGTTCCGGCCTAAGGCCTGGTAACCCCACGTGTTGACTTCCTGATACACCATCCATTTTTCCACAAAAGGGTTGGAAGTGTACCTTCTCAGAGCTTACTGTCTTCAGTTAGGAAAAGCTGCCTATTTGCATCTCTCCAAAGTTGCTTTTCTAGAAAATTACTGAATCCATCTGCTCTGAACAGAATTGTATGCCCCCCAAATTCATATGTTGAATCCCTAAATCCAAGGTGACTGTATTTGGACATGGAGCTTTTAGGAGATAAATTTTGATGAGGTCATAAGCATGGGGCCCTAATCCAATAGGTTTTATAAGAAAAGGAAGGGAGAGAGAAATCTCTTTCTCTCTTTGCCATGTGAAGACTGAGAAAACAGCCGTCTGTGAACCAGGAAATGGGCTCTCACCAGAAAATGAACGGTATGTTATTTTGTTATGGAGTCTGAGAATACCATCAAAACTGCAAAACCATCAAAACTGCAAAAGTTAGCTTTGAAAATTCCAGCCTTACGTTTATGAAGATCACTTTTCTGATCCTGTTGGGAAATAGCTCCTGCAATGCCCCCACCCAAGCCAGGATGTCCTTGGGCCATTGATAGAGGGTTTGAAAACGGGAGACAAACCAGGACTTAATTTTCTGTTTTCACACCTAACCATAAGATGGAAGCATTGTAAAAGGTCTGAAGCTAGAGACAGGGAGATGTTTCTTAGAATTTTAATCATTTCCTGTGTAGCTGCTATTCTGTGAATGTACAGTAATCTCCTCTTGTATAGAAAATTAATTCCGAGAGGTAATTGGTTTATTCTTTTATGTAAAATGCTTAACCCACCTCCACATATCCTGGCAACATAACTGAGCTCTTGACAAGGTAAGCACAGGTTTGGAGCCTGAGACAGGCTCAGAATTCTCCACCTTTCTTGTGTGAGCTTTGCCAAGTGCCCTGACCTCTCTGAATCTCAGTTTCTTCCTCTGTAAAGTACACATAAGACCCACCCTACAGAGTAGAGAGAAGCAAGAAAAGAACGCACATGACTGTGCCTTTTTGTTTGGCCCAAAGGCATCCAGGACCTCTCTGAGCGTTCGCTGGGGGTAACCTGTTGGATCTGTGAATTTACCTTGTTAGTGATTAGATTGTCATGGGGTCAAGCCAAGAGTTGGAGAGCTGGAAGAACATTCCTTGATCATAGATACACACCTGCCTCCAGGCCAGTGTTGAAAAGGATACCTGGGTTGGGAGTGGCCCATGGGTAGGAACAAAGGAGAGAGGAGGGCCTCCAGGAAAAATGGACTAGTTAGTTCCCAGCTAGCTACACCAGCATCACCTGGGGAGATGATGTTTAAAATGCACGTTTCACCTCTCCCCCACCCTCAGAGCTACTGAATCAGTAGCTGTATTTAACAGCCTCTCAGGTGATTCTTATGCACACCTAAGTTTGAAGGTCCAGTAGAGCTCCATCAGATTTTACAGTCACTAACAGGTTACTGTAGATTTGGGACCTGAGTTATAAGTAAACGTTTTGTATGGCTTGCTTGGGACAGCTTGCGTTTTAAATTTATTCCCGATAATAAGCGGTATTCGTAGGCTATTCATTGACCACAAAATTTGGAGCTTATTATATGTCATCTAATATTGGTAATTACATTATGTAAAATATTCCTCAAGTCATATTATCACATATTCATGTCTAATTAGGATGATTTAATAGGAACAATGGAAACTCTTTGTACATGTATTCACTGAAAGTCTATTAAGTGAAAGATTAGGAAAGACCCACAGTGATAGTTAGAATCTGGGCATCATCAAGACTGTTGCATTATGAGGTCTGATTTCTGTTTTGCTGCTTGGGCGTCTGATGCCAAGATGCGCAGCCAATTGAATGGTAACAAAATGCTTCTGCAATGAACGGAGAGCAAAGGTTCACTTAAATTTAGCATTCTGACTTCATTAAAAATCTTTACCCCGGCACACAGAACACGCTGTGAAAAGGAAATTACAGAATGACATAAAACAACCCCTCTGGCAGCTGGAAATCTATATTTAGAATCATTTCTAAATGTTTCTGCACCACTGGGACTGTGTGAAAGACTTTCCTTTTCATTTTGCTATACTATGACCCAGAACCAAAAAACTAAGATGGCTAGTTTAATATTTTTTTGTTAACACCATATTGTTCAATGGTGTAATGCCAGTGACGAGAGAAAATGGGTAGAAAAACCTGTTATCCATATGCTGCAGGATGAATAATAACTTCCTGAATGGAAACAAGGAAAGAGCAAAGCCTAAAAATCTATGAAATGTATGAACTACCGTATTGCAGGATGGTGCTCCATGGGCACAAGGACATAGTCCTGGGCCTCAGAGATGCCGTCCTCATGGGTCTTTTGTGGTAGGACCCCCAGAGCCCTGTCATCTTGAGAAAACCTCACTCAAGGAGCTTCTGGGTACAAATGGTGAGTGTCACTGGATATTAATCATGATTTTCACTTTTCATTTATTACCTTCAAGTGTACTCTCAGGTACATTTTTTACTTTTTTATTTTTTTCGGTACGCGGGCCTGTCACTGTTGTGGCCTCTCCCGTTGCGGAGCACAAGCTCCGGACGCGCAGGCTCAGCGGCCGTGGCTCACGGGCCCAGCCGCTCCGCGGCATGTGGGATCTTCCCGGACCGGGGCACGAACCCGTGTCCCCTGCATCGGCAGGCTGACTCTCAACCACCGTGCCACCAGGGAAGCCCCTGTTTTTTACTCTTTTTGAAAATGCCAATCAGAGAAAGTAATTGGCCTCAACTAATCAAGGGCAAAGTTAGGATCTGAACCCAGCTCTGGACCCAAATCATCTCCTGACTTTATCTATTATACCCACTTTATCATCTATGATACCCACTTTGTCTATTACACCTCTTTGTCTCCTTGGCATATGAATCGTGTGTTCAGCCTTTGGAACAGCGTTTCCCTAAATGTGATGCCCTGACCACCAGCATCAGAATGGTCTGGAATGAATGTTGAAATTCAGATTCTTAGGCACCATCTAGACCAAGGGAATCCTTCCTTCTGGTGGGCGTCGGAATCTGCACTCTCACAAGTTCCTTAGGTGACTCTCATTCCTAGTGAACTTTGAGTACCATTATTTCTGAGGCACCCAGAAAAAGCACGAGATACAGTAGCTGCCTCTGGTGCTTTGACAGACTAGCTGGAGAGAGCAGCCCCCATGAAACAAAAGCAACAACTTCCACTTACTTGAGCATCATCTGCTGCAAACTGCCAAATCCCAGCCTGGCTTCCACCTGGAGTTCAGTGTACTTTTGAGCCATCTTGCTTTGTGATCGGGTGGCATTTACTTGAGGAAGCAAATCTTCGTATTAGCACAAGCAAAACATAATTAGAAGAATCTGTTATAAGAACCATTCTGCTTTCCAAGCCAAATATAAATTCCTTTGTAGTAAGTCATGCCAGGAATCCCACTTTGTTAGCTCATGTAATTAAGAATGACTGTCATGCCAATTGCTGTCAATGTCTATTTTTCTTAATTGTTTGGACATGTGCCTCCCCCCCTCCCCTCGCCTTCTTTTACTCCTGATGTATGCATAGTTGATACATAGTTGATACATAGTTGATGTATGCATAGAGTTACCGTGATCTAACTCTAACATTTTTAAATCTAACTCTAACATTTTAAAAATCTAACATTTTAAAACTCTAACATTTTAAAAATCTAACATTTTTGTAACAAGTTGTGCTGGGTTTTCTCCCTTTGCCCACCCTCCTCCCCATTCTCTGCCCTTCTCAGTGTGTTCCATGTCTGGAGGCTGACCCCTGTGACAGCATCACCACCTGAGCTCCCTTGCACTCTGGCCTCTGGCTGGGTCTGGCCAATGGGAAGAACCAGCAGGGAATAAAAAGGCAGGAGAAGAGGGAAGTCAAGGTGTTTTTAACCCATGTCCTTCTTTGTTGTTATTGGTGGGGTTTTTTGTTGTTGTTTGTTCGTTTTGTTTTTTGTGACTATAGCTTCTGACAGGGACCCCTCTTCCGGCTCAAGCTCTCACTGCCTTGGGTAACACCACGCCACTTCAGATCTATGGGTAGTGATGGCTTTCTGCTGTTGCTAATCCCTGGGTGCCTCAACATCCTTTGCTAGTTGTCTTCGATGCCTGCACCCCTATAATCTCTTCATTAATGTCTCTCTTGTGTGTGCCATAGCCTATACGTTCAGGTGCATCTATTTACGATCATGGGTTATGCACATACAAAGATGTCTAGTCTACCCAAAATACTAGGTTAATTTGCAAATATAATTACTGAATTAAAATTATTCGGTTTATTTTCAAATCTATATATATGAAAAATATTAAAGAGTGACGACCCACCCTCTTCCACCTTCCTAACGAGGAAAAATTTTGTTGGTTCCATTGAGGAAAGATAGAAATGGACCATGGGGAAAGGAAAAACGTGAGAGTCTAAATTTAACTTGATAAAAAAGGGATTGCACGAACTAGGGCAGAGAGAGGGGAGTGAGGAAGGATGGGTGTAGAGGTGGGTGGTGGAGAGGGGAAGGAGGGCGACGGAGAGAGAGGAGAGGACCAGGAAGTGGAGAGGGTAGGGGAGGACGGCACTGAGGATTTTAAAGCAGGTTTCTGCTGTCCCCGACAAGCCCTGCCCGAATTGCAGGTTTATGAGCCAAATAAGTGTCGTCGCTGTTTCAAGCCATCGAGTTTTGGAGTGGTTATTATGTGGCAATGGATGACTGCAACGGTCAGACTAAGGTTTCTCAAACAGGCCTTAAGGTGGCCCAGTGTCCATCAGTAACAAGGAGATGATACGGAGAGAAGATTTTTTATACTCTTAGCAGCCTGCCGAAAAACCCCTCTTAGGGAGAGTTACATATGTAATATTATGACAATATTATGACAAGCACTGTGTGCCTAGCATGTGGGACATGCTTAATACATTTATATGCTGGCAGAGCAAATAAGCCAGGTGGGGTGGGGCCTGGGGCCCCGGAGAAGTTACTTCAGTAACAATGGCTGTCGAGGGCAGGTTTCTTTGGCTCAGAACCTGGATGAGTGGATGACGCAAGTTTGGATTGGAGCTCGTCTGTTCTATTTAATAGAGAAGGGAGCTGGGAGACAGCTCAGTTGTGTATCTATATGTAAAAAAGAGGAAAACATGTGTCTACAAGTTAGTAGTGGAATTTTTCAAAGGGAAAACTATCTTCTTGCACCTTGCAAGGTCATGGCTATTGTGAAGTAGTGACCCCCAAATCATGGCAAGGATGGGCTTTGAATGCAACGGAGAACCATGTGGTTCCATAGGACAAAATAAGAAGGTTGTGGAGAGTTCTGAGCAGAGGGAGGGCCAGTGCAGGGTGCGGGGGCACCCCACAGCAAGTAGCTCAGAGAGAAATTTCGGGTGGCCAGGTGACTGAAGAATTTTAAGAACAAAGATGTATAATAGTTATTTGTAAATCGTTGTCTGTGATGTGGCAACAAAACACTGCCCCCAAATTTCAGTGAAGTCCGTCTTACACATGGGCTTTCACTCATGGGTGGTGTTTTGCCGAGTGAATGAATTGGGGTAGGGACCAGCAAGGGACAGAAAAGGATCAAAACCCAGAAATATGGAAGAAATATGGAGGCGGAATTGGAGGCCACTGGAAGACACATAGCTCCCTTAGAATCCCCTTCTTTGGTGGTTGTTCTAGAGATTAAAACATACATCTTTTAACACTTCACGGTCTATTTAGAGTTAATATTGTACCACTTCATGTGAAATGTTTAAACCTGGCAATCATATAGCTCCATTTCCCACCCTCCTCTACCTTTAAGCTACAATTATCATAAGTATTTCATCTATATATTTTATAAACCCTACAATAACATGTTATAATTATTGTTTTACACAGTATATTTTAAAGAAATTAAGAGAAAAGAGTCTTTTATATTTATCCATATATTTAACATTTCCAGTGCTTTTCATTCTTTCCTAAAGAACTGAGTTTCTACCTATTATCATATCCCATTAGCCTAAAAAATTCCTTTAGCATTTTTTTGGTTGTAGATCTGATAGCAACAAATTCGCTCAGCTTTCTCTTATGTGCAAATGTCTGTATTTCATGTTCATTCTTGAAGGATATTTTTACTCAACTAGAATTCTGTGTAGACTTTTTTAAATGTCTATTTCTCTGCTGAGATTTTTCTATCTCTTAATTTATTTCAGGAATATTTTCCTTTATGTCCTTGGGAGTAATTATAATAACTGCTGTGAATATATATATATATATATATATATATATATATATATTTTTTTTTTTTTTTTGCAGTATGTGGGCCTCTCACTGTTGTGGCCTCTCCCGTTGCGGAGCACAGGCTCCAGACGCGCAGGCTCAGCGGCCATGGCTCACGGGCCCAGCCGCTCCGCGGCATGTGGGATCTTCCCGGACCAGGGCACAAACCCGTGTCCCCTGCATCGGCAGGCGAACTCTCAACCACTGCGCCACCAGGGAAGCCCTGCTGTAAATTTTTATCTGCTAATTCCAATATCTGGAATGGGGTTGATCTCTATTTATCTTTTCTCTAAGAATCTTGCAGATTCTTTTTTTTTTGCAGATTCTTTTTATATAAAGCAATTTTGGATTATATCCTGGACATGATGAATGATATCGTATCCTGGATATTGTGAACGATAAATTGCAGATCCTCAGAATTCTGTTATGTTCCCCTGAAGAGTGTTGACTTTTTTTTTTAAAAAGAGGTAGTTCATGTGGCTGAACTCAGATTGCAAAACCTCTCTCCCCTGAGATGTAAAGTAGCTTGTCCATGCAGCCAATAGGTAATTAATGTTAGATAACTTATGAGTTATCTAACATGCAGCCAATAGGTAATTAATGTTAGATTAATGTTAGATAACTTATGAGTTATCTAACATGCAGCCAATAGGTAATTAATGTTAGATAACTTATGAGTTAAATGCATCTTTGACAGGGAATATTTACTGCTCTAAGTTTCCATTTATGTTTAAAAGTTCAACCCTAAAGCAAATACTCCCTTAGCTTCCACTTGGTTCTTTTTGATGGGAAGACAGTCTGCAGTTGGTGGTAATTACTGTCTCTGCTCTTTGCTTGCTACAGACACATACCTTATGAAGTCCCTGCTTCCAGCTGTGGAAACACAGCAGTCCTCCAACCCGAGGGGATGGAACCTTGACTTGGATCCTCACATAGATGAAGCAGCGTTAGCATTTCCAGATAAAATTCAGGATGTCCAGTTCAATTTCAATATCAGATAAAACCCCATAAATTTTTAGTGTAACTTATTTGAGACATACTTATTGTAGAAATAAAGACCAATCAAATGAGAAAAGTAAAGGCTATCTATTCAGAGCTGGCTACGGCAAGGGGGTCAGCCACCATCACCTGTGTTTTGGCAGCAACCCACAGGCAGACAGAGGAGTGGGAAAGCTTTCTGGTGGAAAAAGGGAGGGCTTCGGGTGTGGGGACTGATGGGGGACAGTGGGCCTGGGGAAGCTGGAGGTGGCCAACTACGAGGGAGGTGTGTTACGTGGCTGGCTTAGGGCTCCATATTTGGCTTCCTCTGGTTGGTCTGAAGTTGGAAATGGGGACAAACATTTGGGAAGCTGTCCGTTAGTAATGAAACTCTGGCTGTTTGGGGCCAGGAGTTGTTGTTTGGCTTCCTGCATTGTCAGCAGAGACAGCTGTCTCACTTCCCCCAAGTCTGGCTTACAGCAGGCTGCCTTCCTGGGCCAGTCACTGGGCTTGGTTTCCCGGGCAGGTTGCGGGTCAGAGATCTACTTTTATACGTGGTCTGACCATTATCTGTGTGTATATTCAGTCTCTCATTGTACTGTTTGGGACATACTTACACTGAATGTCTCTTCAGAGACGTTTTTCTGAGCACTCAGGAATCTCAGCACAGAAGAAAAGTAGGAGAGGCCAGTGCTGGTGGGCTGGCATGGTCCTAGAACTCTGTCCGGTAGCACTGATCCTATCAGGTGGCAGAAGAGACACATTGGGACCCCACCCGCGTCACGCCCGTGTGTGGCTCTTCAGGCCTGAGAGCGCTCTCTGGTCGTCGGAAACGCCTTTGGTGCATAGCCTGTATTATCGGCTGAGGAATTAACACCCCCCAGAGGCAGCCCTTAACTGTGGCTCATGAGAGAGGGTGTGTAGGCACCCAGCTCTCTCCTCTTTGGATGGGATAACACAGGCTTGTGTTCCACACTGGCACCCGCAGATTAAGCCCCATTTGGCCACAGTGGCTACCCGCTCTGAGAGCATCCTTTACTGGCTTCCTTCCCTTCCTAGTCTCAATTCCCTACTCCCTCTCTAGTGCTTCTGGGAGTTACTCCCAAATACTTCCCTTGCACTTGAAGCTTTGTCTCAGAGTCTGTTTCTGGGGAATCCAAACTCATAAGACAGCTAATGGAGATTAGCTGACCCTAAATTGGCCTCCCTGAAAGTTTTGAATGTCAGGTATACCAAGTGAGGGCCAGGACTGTGGACCAAGGAGAGGCAAAAAGCAGCAGAACCTGGCGCATCAATCAGGGAGGGGACCCCAGGGCTGACGCTGGGCTCACAAGGGTCTCCTGTACCCTGTCCGCTCAGGGGCTGTTGCTCCTATTTCCCTGGTGCAGGGCTGTGCGACTCCCTCCCCTCCCATGCATCCTGGTGGCAGACCCCCCCCGCCCTGAGGTGACCTCCACATCTTTGTCCCTTGAAATGGAAGGAACCAACTGGCCTGGTGATGCGTCTATAATATTGTTGGGGGCGCGTCCTTCCTCCTAGTTTCCTGCTTTTAGTGGTGGTTGTTAGTGTTCTTATCTCCCCAAAAAACAGTCTCGGGGGAAGCGTGGCATGGCAGGGGGTGATTTGCCCCTTCCCCTCCCCTGAGGGCATTTGGCAGTGTCTGGTGTGGGGGGCGTACTGGCATCTAGCGGGCAGAGGCCGGGGTGCTGCTAACATCCTACAATGCACAAACAGCCCCCGACAAAGAGAGATTCGGCCCCAAATGTCAATGGCGCTAAGGCCGAGAGCCTGGCCCTGTGGTGAGCGGCGCTTTTCTCTATTTTTAGCTCCAGAAGGGTTAGCTTCTCCAGGGGTTAACCTGCAAACGGAGGCTTGTCTGTGCCAGGCCTGCTGTGGCTCTGTTCGAGTCCATCCATGGTTGGACAGGACAGATTCCCGGCGACAAATTGGAAAAAAACATAGGAGGACCAGGGAAAAGAGCAAGGAGACTGGTGTTGATGGGGCCACTGTGGCACGGGGCGCTGGCGCCGAGGCCAGGCTTGGTGGCTTGGGTTCTCCTGTCCCAGGCGTCTTGGGTGCGACTCGCAGAAGTGACCTGGTCAACACCATGCAGCTTGTCAGATCTGGAGCCGGGACCTGGCCTGAGAAGCCGGGAGCGGTGGAGTTCTGAGTGGCTCAGAGCAGCTTCTACATCTGTGACCTTTGCAGCATCCGAGGCTGAGACGGAAACGTGAAGAATTATGTGGTTCTGTCAGATGAGCGCATTGATCACAACCGGCATTTGCTGAGGGTGGACGCGCAGCCAGGGTTAGTTATCACTAGTAGGTCTTCCTCCCAAGGGCCCCACGAGGTTGATGTTATTCTTCTCTCCTTTGTACACACGAAGAAAGGAGGCAATGGCAGGCTGAGTACTTAGATAAGTACTTAGTACTTGGGTCGGCAAGTGGGGTCCCCCAGAGTCTGAGATCCTCAGCAGCACGGTGGCGATCGTTCTAAACACTAAATCATAAAACGTTCTCCCAGCAACCCCTGGAGGAAATCATTGCGTGGTCTTTTGTCCACACACCCGTTGTCCGCACACGTGGCAATATAACCCCTGGCCTGTGCATTTGCCTCTTCTGGAAGCCGGGGCTATTTCCTTATTCCTCATAGATCCTCAGGGCCTGGCACAGAGACAGGCACACTTTGGCACATCTAGACAGTCCGGTTCCAGAGTCTGTGCTCTCAGCCACTACCTACACTGAACGCTCTTTTAAAATAACTCAAGTGAGACAAACCATTCCTGGGGATAGGCTCAAAATTAGGTACGAATATTCAGTTTACATCCTGTGCACTAAAACCCAATTCCACCTAATGCAGAGGATGGCCTCTCCTGGCTGCCCCTCTGCCGCTCCTTCCCAGGGGCCCGGCCAGAGCTGCAGGTCAGTGTGTCGCTGCCTGTCACTCCTCCTGGCATCCGGTGACCCCTCCTCCACCTGCTCTGCAGACCAGGGCTGGGGTGAGGCAAGCGAGGCCCTGGGACGCTAAGTTCTAGGTGGAGCACGTCCAGGTGGGCACCTGGGAGTGAGCGCCTCTCACCTCTTGCGCTGGGTCCCTCACTTGCCTCACCCCACTCTTGACCTTCCTAAACACGTGAACAGTTGCGTGTCCCTGTCTGCTTGCGTCCCTGCAGGGTAAAGCATGGGCTGTGAGTCACCTACTTGGTTAGGGAAGTAGGAAGAAGCCGATGGAGGGAGAAACAGACGTGCCAGAGCTGAGTCTCACCGGGTCAGACCAGCCCAGGACTGCGTGGGTCACGGAGCTGCTGTGTGGTGACCGGGACGACTGCCAGCTCGTCCCAGTGGCCAGGAGCCCTGGCCAGCACCGCTGTGGAGTACGGCCGGGTGCCAGCTCAGGGGCTCCCTGCATGTCCCCAGGTCCACTCCCCTTGGTTCAGGTTCTCGGAGTAGCTCGGTCTGTGTAGCTGAAGAGACCCAACTGGTCCCCTTGGCCTCAACTAGTCTCCCTGGCCTCAACTAGCCCATCTGGCCTCAAGGTCTCTTGTCTTCAAGGCTTGCCCAGGTTCGCCCTGCCCCTTGGTTCCCGTCCTTCTTTGTCAGTGATACTCTTGCCCACACGGGGGAGGCCTTTACCGACCTCCTTCCAGGACTTCCCTGCAGGCCTGGACCTTTTCCTCCTGCTCTGTGTGGAGAATCCCCACGGGGCCCTCCCACACAGTCTTGTCTCCCAGGAAGAGGGAGGGGACTGAGGTTCAATGAACGCCTGTGACAGGCCAGGCACAGACCCGAGCCCACCAAATCCGTACAACCTGCCGAAGGCTCCCTTCTCCCCATTCTATAGTTGAGGAGACTGAGGCTCAGAAAAGCCAAGTGCCTGGTACAAAATCATATTTTTAGGAAATGAAAGACAAGATATTTAAACCCCATTCCTTCCGATGCCACAGCCCAAGACATACCAGCCCTCCCCGCCATGGTCCCCCTGATGAATGTGCTGACCCCAAAGCCCAGCACACGCCATCAGCGTGCGGTTGAGAGAAGGCCACGAGCTGTGTACACCGGAGTAAAATCACTCCCAGTCCGGCCCAGCGGCTGGGTGCTGGGATCTGAGCGACAAGAGCTGACCAGTGCAGACCACAAAGAAGATTGCCCCTGCCCAGACTCTACCTGCCGGCGTTGTTCCCTGCACAGTGCAGGTTTCCCAAAAAGGACCCTGGTGGGGTGGGGGTTAGAGGGGTGGTGGTGAGGTGTCTGTGGGGCTGAGACCAGACATTTGCATGATAAAGGGTTTCTTTCTGCTAGAGTGAAGGCTTCGAGCTGGGGCTTGCAGAAAGCTTCGAGACCTTCAGATTGCTGGATCTCCATGGAAATTAGTTTGCCAGAGAAAGAAACTATTTTAAGGACGTGCGAAGAGAGAGACCCTGTAGGCTGGGGTAGGGAAGGTAGCTGTGGGAGAGAGCTTTTCTGAATGACTCACTAATTTCCCTCCTATCGGGTGGAAAAAATGGCGTGGAAAAAGAATCACAGCCCAGGAAGGAGGAGCGGCACAGCTGCCCCTGACCCCGGTCCCTGGGCAGACAGCTTGGAGCTGCAGCAGCTGCGCTGGCGGTGGGGATGCTGAACGCTGGCTGCTATTAGGGAAAGGCCATCAGGACAACGCCTTTCTGTTGCCCAAAAATCTGCTGTTTTCAACCAGCTTTCATGTCATGCAAAGAAGGAAAAATTTGCTTCTTAAAGAAAAAGTGATTCCAGCAGCTTCTGTAACCTCAGGGAACATGGAATTCACTGTCGGGGTTAGGGGACACTTTTGTGAGGAAATCTTATTAATTCAACTCCTTGGTTACGGAGCTTGGTGAAGAAAGGCGGAAACAAAATAGAGGTAAATTACTTAGATGACAAAGAGGTGGGGATTTCTGGGTTCCCCTCTCATCCTGCTGTTGGAAGGGGAATTTGGTGTTTGGCAGGCCCAGGATTGGGAGCAAAGCAGACATGGCGGAAAAGTCTGGCCCCAAGAGACGGTGGTGGACCAGAGCCCAGGGAGAAATGTGGTCAGGGACCTCGAAGGGTGGGTGCAGGGCTGAGCAGCTGAAAGGACAAGGATGAAAACGTCTTCAATTTCACAATTTCCAGTGTCCAGTTCCAGGCATCACAGTGGGCCCCGTTGTCCATCCCATTACAGCCCAAGCCTGCTTGGTGCTGACGCAGCCGGCGTTGGAGCCTGGGGGAGAGGCGAGGGGGGCGCTGTACCTGCTCAGGCCGCCGGAACTCAGAGCACTGCTGCTCCTGGACTCGCTTCTCCCGGGACCCCTCAGAAATGGTGAGGAGGGCCTGGGTGTCCATTCCAGGTAGGGGTGGGAGTTGCAGGCCCCTCATAGCACGCCAGCACCCCCTGGCAGTGGTTGATTCCCCACGTGCCATGGCCATCAGTGGCCCGGTCCTCAGCTGTGGGGTGGCGGGTGTAGGAAGGGCTGGCCTAAAGGATGTCTGGGTATCTCCAGCTGCCCCTCCACCTCGGCCCTTGGCCTATGGGGTCAGACGGTGGGTGCCTGGGGACTCGGGTCAAGTTCCACGTAGGGACCAGGAAGTGAGCCTTCGGGGTGAGGGTATCGCACCCGAGTGGATGACGAGCCTCGGTTGCGCTGGGATTTCAGCCCCGCCCCTGCCGGCCTCCACGTGCTATCATTGAAGGGCAGTGAATGGTTTGCTCCGTGGCTGCCAAGAAGACCACTGTCTCAGGCTCTGCCTGGAGTCCAGGCCTGGCATCTGTGAACAGGAGCAGAGGCCGAGTAGCCTGAGGTGGTGGGGACAGGAGCCCAGACCAAGGCAGCCTGGAAGCAGGGCCAGGCAGCACCCACACTGGCCCTCTGGGCTGGGTGCTGCCCCCTGACCCGTAAGCAGTGCAAGCTGCCCCTGAACGTGGGGGTCTGGAGGCCCACAACCTGGCGATTGTCTACATGTGCTTACTGTCTCTGGAGCTCAGCAATGAACACTTACAAAAGCCAGGAGGAACTTGTGGCTGCAGGACAGCAGGCGGTGGTGGCAATGGGACAATGCTGGTGGAAGTCTGGTGGCTGCAGGGTGTGCCTGGAGTCCCACGGAGATGTGTGATGTCTCCCACTGGTCCTGGTCCACGCCCAACTTCAAACTCTTTCTACCGTGTCCCCTCTGGTCAGGACAATGCTGGCCCATCTCTACCGTGAACCTCGATATCCCCCCCTCCCTGGGCTGCCGCTCTGCAGCCCTGACAGCCTAGAAGCATGTCTGTGGCTGAATGTCAGGAAAAAATGCCACGCAGGTGGGAGGTGAGAAAGGCACAATTTATTGGTCACGCAGACTGACGCACGTGGGGATGTGGGGCGCACACCCATCCTCCTGAACTCACACGCACTTCTGGATTTGGTTTCCTACATTAATTTCATGATGTTAAAAAGCAACACAAGAACAAGCATCACCAATCCATTCTCCTAGTAACCAAGGAAGCAGGGCCAGAAGCCACAGAGTTCGGAAAGAAAAGGCTGCACTGCTTTGAGAGCCGGGAACCAAGAGGCCCGCCCTCGCCGGCAGCTAGGTGGGAAAGCTGGCTTTCTGGAGCAACTAACCAACAGCATAGACTCTTCTATTAGCACGATGAGATAAGGCTCGGGGCGTGGCTCATTCCATGACCTGACGGTGCCTGCCCACCTGCAGGAGGGCATGGGGGGCCTGGCACGAGCCTGGGCATCGCCAGTCCAGGCTGAAGCCACATCTCTTCACCGGAGAGTAGGAGCTGACATTCTTCCTTCTTCCAACTAAAGAACTAGGATGACCCAGGGATCCCTGTTCTCCGGGCCGGCTCTGCCGGACCCCGGCGGCTTTAGCTAAAGCAGTTTGCATCACTGAAGCTAGACAAGGCCAGGTTCACTGTACCCTAAATTAACCACTCATTCCTCAGAGCTCCCTAAAGGCCAAGTGCTGTCTCACAACAGGAGGGCACTAGCCTTAATTTTTAATGCTTTGTCCAAACCACTCAGGACATACTGTTTTGAACCGAGGGGTCTGGGAATGTGGTTTTAGTTGGCTAAAGACTCAACTCATAATGTTCATAAAGCACTTAGCACGGTACCTGGCAGGTGCTGAGTGCTCCCTACATGTAGCCATTATTATTATTAATATTATTATTATTATTTATATCCCTACCCACAAATCAGCGCTTTAGTTCCTTTCTTCAAAATGGCAGCCGGAACAAGGCTCTTGGGTCCCAAGTACCAAGATCAAGCTGGGGGCCCAGGTGTGCGGGTTGTTTGGTGCCCATCAGGTGGGTTTTTCCTTCCAACTTCAGTGCTGGGTGTCAAGTTTCACAGCCAGTGCACCTTGCTGACCACACAGAAGCTAGACCCTCTCCTGAAAAAGACGAAGCCCTGCGTAGGAAGCTGGGTAGGAGGAGCGAACAGGGGTCCTGGGAGAGGGTCCCCGCAGCTTCGTGCTGCTCCTTTGGGCTCCCGTCTCGCTGGCAGCTCACCAGGGGCTTCACTGTGGGACAAAAACAGAAGACTGTCAGCTCTGCATTCTCGCCAGGCCAGATTTAACTAAAGGTCCCCATGACCTTGCATGCCCCGGGCTAGAGCAGGCTTAGTGCTAACCTAGTGCTGAAGGGGGCCAGCACGCTGTTCTAAGTACTTACACGCATTCTAATATACGTGCATATATATTATATGCATACGGAGTAATATATAATACATATGAAACAATACGCAATGGACGATACATACCTTTTACATATAAGTTGTCACATATAGTAATGATATATTATAAAATTTAATCCTCCCTATAAACCTGTGAGGCAGCTTCCACTGATTGCCCCCTTTTTTACAGATGAGTAAACTGAGGCACAGAGCCAGAAAGTGGGACAGCTGGGATTCAAACCCAAGACAGTGCGGCTCCGGAATCTGTTCTTAACCACTATTAGTTTTGCTCATAAAGAAATCTTATTCTATAGGAAGGAAGGGGACATTGAGTCTGAAGTCCCTAAAATACTGGAAAATTTTTAAGTACTAATGATGATAACGTAATAAAATGATCTGGGCTCTTGTATCTATGAAGCCTTATTCCTATGGGCCTGACCTACAGGACTCAGAGTTCACCCCCAGGCCCTCCTTTAACCCTTTCAATGTAGTAGCAGGGACTTTGGGGATAGTCTGGGTTCAAATTCTGTCTCTACCTCCTTTCTCATTCTCAGCTCCCAGAACACCGTTTCTCGGAACCCACTCCTGGACCGGGTCATTGTATCACGCACATGCACATGCACACTCACGCACATGGAGGAGAGCCCACGTGCACCCGAGCACACTCCTAGGCATGGTAGGCTGTATCACACACGGGCACACGCATGCACTACCCGTGCATGTGCACCTGAGCGCACTCCTGGCCACGGTTATCACTCAAGTGCTCGCACACCCACGTGCACCCGTATCACACGCCCGCGCCTGCGCACCCGCTCCGCCCCGAGCGCACCTGCATGGCGGCCCGGCCGGGCGGCGTGTCCTCGGGCCGGTGCTTGGCGAGATGGGGGAGCTCGGCGTTGTCACGGTAGTCACGGCCCCTGGAGTGCTGCAGGTGCAGGACGGCCGGGCTCTTGACCGGGAGGGGTGGCCGCTGCACCGGGGGCTGCTGGCTGAGTTCTGACCTGGAAGGCTTGATGGGTCTCTTGGCCGGCACCGGGACCTGCGAGCCGGCGGGGGCCTTGGACTTCCCTGGGCTTCCCTTGTCCCCACCCGGTGGGCGGCCCTCGGCGGTGGAGGACGAGCAGGTGAAGGAGCGGAGCCGGGGCGTAGGGCTGAGGAAGGGCGTGGGCGCGGGTGCAGGCTTGCCCGTTCCCTTGCTGCCCTCGGCCTCCTGGGCTTTGGAGAGCAGGATGCTGGGCGACAAGATTCCCGGGTCCGGGCAGGGCGGGGGCTCCTTCCTCAGCATCTTGGGGGATTCCTGCTCCTTCCTGGGAGCCGGCTTAGGGAAAGCACTCACAGACCCGTACAGCGGGTTCTCAAACATCTCGGGCTTGGTCAGCTGCGGGTCCTCCGGAGGCAAAGGTTCCCCCGCGCTCTTCCCCACATCGCCGGGCCTGGAGCGTGGGAAAGAGGATGCACAGGGAAGAAACACACGTGGGGAATGACTGCTCAATGCATCTGGGGTTTCTCTGGGGGTGATAAAGAAACTAGATGGCCGTGGTGGCTGCACAGCACTGAGTGTACTCAACGCCACCGAGTCGTTCCCTTGAAACGTGCTATGCTCAATTTTATGTGATGTGAATTCCACTGTGATTAAAAAGAAAACTGTTTTTTAAAAGGCAGGAGACTGAACTGTTACTCCTATGTTGATGATCTCATAGGTAACCTCACCTCTGGCCTTGGACATTTTCCACCACAGAAACTGTGCACACCAGAGCATCGGTGAGCAAGGGGGACTTCACTGAAGGGATGAGGGGGGCTTACATGGCACCCCAATCCAAAACCACCTGCTTCATCCTCATCGGAGCAGCCTGCCCTCCACAGCCAGTGCCCCCATCCCTGCTGTTAACAGACTTCCCTTCCTGGCTTCCCCCAAGAATCCCGCAGCCTCTCCTCTATGTCTTCAGCAAATTCTCCTCTGACCCTCAGGGGAACAGAAGCCTTGTGCTTATCGAGGGTCCCAGGTCAAGGAGCTCCATTTAACAGCCGTGTTGGAGCCCCCCAAGTGTGCGATGCTGCCCCAGGTGCAGGAGGCGGCTGTGAACCAGATGAAATCTGTGCTCAGGGGACCGACATTCCCTATTAACACAGTATTCTTTCCTCTGTGTAAAGTCCTCTCCCCGGAGAGCGCCTGGTGAGTGTGCTTTCCTTCGTGTCCTCACTCAGAGGGAGAAGGAGAAAACGGACAGCATTCATGTTGAAAATCAGAAGCAACCTGGAGATATGCATCAAGAAACAAGCCAGTAGCAAGAAAATATGCCTGTTTGACTTATGGACAGAGAAGGAGCTCCATGCTGTCCCCAAAGTAGGTGAGAGCTTCCTTTGTTGGTCTGTTTCCTGATTTATTACTGCTCTTGCTGGAGGTGATTTCCCGCTGAGCGAATTATGAGAACCAGGAATGGGAACACATTTTACTTTCTGGCCAATGGCATAATTTCCCAGGGGGAGTGTTCTGGGTTCTGCTTTCTGCAAAATAAGGAAGCTCTTGAGAAGAAAATGTGGGTCCCTTGGAAAACGCACTGAACTGTTCAGGCCGTGACGCCTCGTACTGATGGAGCGTGTGCTGAAACACTGCTCAGAAGTTGCCAAACAGCCACGGCTAATGGACTCTTCGGGGAGTGAGCGTGGGCAGGGGACAGAGGCGAGATGTCATCCTTGCACAGGTGCCAGTGAGACAAGATGATGTGGGGTGTCGGGGAGGCTAGCCTCAGGGACATGTAGACTTGGTCTTTTGCTCATTACTCTTTGGAAAGACCTGGAAGCAGTTATATAACCAGAAATGTTGGGGCCTTGAACAAAGACTTTGGAAGTCTGCCCCTCCCCCTTGGGCCAGCCTCTGCACCCCCTCTGGATCCTCAAAGACCTTTGCTATGAGTTAGCACAGGGAGGAAGGGGCAGGAGGATGAAAATGGCACTGACCGGAAGTTTCTGATGAAGAGGCAAGGAGAAAAGAAACATGTGTGGCCTGCCACCTGGAGCCCACGCTCAGTGAGGAGACAGGAGAGGTCTCGCCTCAGAGAATTAGGGACGGGGCCAGGAAGAGGACCCCGGGTGCAAGCATTTTGGTGATTGCAAAGCTCGCTGCCCTGGGAAAAGAGCAGGAGACGGGGGCAAGTCTTCCCTCGAGGAGGGGCTTCTGTCACTGCCAGAGAGGGGAAGGCTTGGCGGGGGCGGGGAGACGGGGGAGACCACTTTTGAAAAGTCTTATCTCCCTGACCAAAGGTGAAAAGAAACCAGCTCCCACAGCAGCCACGGCTGTGGAGTGAGCGAACCCATCCCCAGGGCACAGGGTTGATTCCTGTGCCACAGTGATTTCACTCCTCAGATTCCGGAGTCGGCTGTTTTCTGAAGGAGTGAAGTGTCGAGCAGGGTCTGAGAAGAACCCTCTTTCTAACCATAGGACTTCGGTCCAGGGTGACCAGTCGTCCCAGTTTTCCCAGCATTCAGGGGTTTCCTGGGATGAGGGATTCTTAGCGCAAAAAAGGAGACAGTCTTGGGCAAACTGGGACAGCTGGTCCCTTACTTTTTTATGGGGCAGTGATAGGAGGACTGGTGATACCCCCTCTTCCACAGCCTTTTCTCAGGCCCAGTGGGGGGGTCAAGGGCAGCACAGAGGGTGGCAGGCAGGCGTGGGAGCTGCCAGCTTCTTGCCTCTAATCGTCTCCTTGCTGAGAAGTGAGCTTAGAGCCCAGCCTGGGCCCCTTGCCTACGCAGATGTCCCCATTCTGAAGCTGCCACCCATGAAACCGGAGAGAACAGCCCTCCTCCTTGTTCCAAGCTATATGCTCTGTCCCAGTTAGGGGGGTACAAAGAGACATTTACTTTGGGAACTTAAAACATTTCACTTAAACGGTCCCCTTGTTCTTTGTAATTGTTTACAGCTCTGTTTCCTGGGGTGGCCAAAGAGGTGACCTTTGCCAGAGAGATGCCACAGGACCCGCCATACGTGGCTTTTGTCCTCATTTTTCCAGGAGAGGAAACTGAGGCTCCTTCTCCTTCCCCCAGGTTTCTTACGGAAAGACCAGGGTCCACGATATTATCAACAAATTGTGAAAACTGGAGGTACAGAGATAGACAAGGCTGAGCTCGGGGGCAGGCCCTGTCCTGTCCCCGCCTCCTCCTTCCCTCCGTCCCTTCCTCCTTCCATTTGCCTGTCCAGTGTTTTTTTTTTTTTTTTTTTTAAGAGAAAAAGCTTAAGAAAGAGAATTGTAAATGGCCCTTCAATCCAGAAGAAACTCCAGCCAGGCCAGGCGCGGGAGGGTTGGAAGTGGAGGGAGATGAGGGGAACAGTGCTTGACAACATGCCGTTCCCTGCCTCTTAGCACACGACGGAAAATGCCATGGGGAACACAGGACCTCAGAGGGGAAGACAGGCCCAGAGCCGCGCCCTGAAGTCATTATAAACAGTACAGGCAGCCCCCAAAGGAAGCTGATGCGAACGATATTTTGTTCATCTTCAATCACTGTTAATTAAGGTCTGCACTTTGAGTTTCCATCTGTCACTGTGTGGTTACTAGAAACTTGGGGGGCTCCCGATCCTGCGTTTGCACAAGGCGCGCATGCGTGGGTTTGCTTGCACAAGGCGCGCATGCGTGGGTTTGCTTTGTTAAGGCGGCGGCTCTGCGGGCTCCTCCCCGGATCCGGGCCTCCAGGCACGTGATGCCTGGACCAGTTCTCGATGCAGGTCAGTTCTCTCTAACCGCTGGGTTTTTCCCGAAGTTTCATGGCCAAACCCCCTCCCTCTAAAGGCTGGCTGTTCTCCTCCCCTTCGGAATTCCTGGTCCCAGCCGCTGTTTTTTCAGATTGCCCTCAACAGGAGAGACAGGAGGGTTGCGCATGGGAACAGGAACCCTCGTGGTTAAGAAGAGAGAGGGGAACTCGGAGCTGGGGAGGGACTCATTCCTACATGGAAATTCCCACCTCTGCTCTGCAGGGCCCTCCAGGGAGTGGGAGGTTGACGAGGGTTCACTACTTACAGAAACGTATTTTTCAGTGAAGGTCGTTTTTACAGGAGTGTGTTTTTCTCAGGCACTATATTTAAACTTTTTAAATTCTGTTTTTAAAAAACCTTTCAGGTTTACACGAACAGGCTAAGAATCGGAGATTCTACAAGCATTTCTCGAGAGCCTACTGTGTTCTAGGCCCCGGGGATGAGTCAGTCACCAAAGTGGATGCACATCCCTGCTCTCACGCAGCTTCTATTCTAGGGCCAGATTTCCTCGTGGTGAAAACCTAGGCAAGGGAGAGACCTTGGTGAAGACGATGCTCACCTTGGCTCCTGCGTTCTGAGGCAGGGGCCCCGTGTTGCTGTCGATGATGAAAACTTCTTGGGTGATAGGGGCGGTTGGGAGGGCGGTGTCGGAGGGCTCTCCCCCCTTCCAGGCCCCAGGGAGGAGTCCTTGAGCGGCTGGTCGTAGCTCCAGGCAGTGGGCTGCTGATCGGGGGATGGGGTCTGCTTCATGTAGTTGAAGGCCCCCACGCCCATGTAGTTGGGGTTGATGATTTCAGTGATGCTGGAGCCACTGCATGGAGGGACCCTGCGGGGGAGACACACACAGTCACACCTCAGGGCTCCTCCAGGTCAGCACCAGCCTGAGGAGAGTGTCCTCTGATGCCTGCTCAGGCTCTCCTCAACTCCTTCACTTCTGGGGTGGTGGATTCATTCATTCATTCGTTCATTCATTCATACAACAAAATAGTTACTGAGTGCCTGGTAACACCAGGAACAATAGGAGGAAATATGGTTGTAAATGAGATAGCCACAGTCTCTGTTCTCGTGGAACCAACGTATGTTGGGGAGACAAACAAAACAAGCTCCGTGCCTGAGAAACGAGATATTTATACACTGCTCAAGTCTGACTGACAGTAACAAAAGGAGCAGAGATAGACTAGGGTTGGGACCACCTGGGCGTAGGGTGGCCCGTGAGGGCCTCTCTGAGAAGGGAGGGAGGGAAGAAGCAGTAAGTGCAAAGGCCCTGCGGTATGAGGGGTTGACCTGTCCCAGCAACAGTCTGAAGGCCTGTGAGCAAGTGGGCAGAATGGAATGAGAGGCTGGCGTGGACGGCAGGGCTGAGTGACTATGGGGGTTGTCGGTGGTGGTAGGGTGTTGGTGGTAAATGGAGAGTTCCATCTGGGACAGCCGGCTTGCACGTCTGTGAGGCATCAGGATGGAGACAGCCATGCAGGTGTTTGGAAAGATGAGCATGGAGGTCACAGAGGTCAAGGCTGCAGCCTCGACTGTGGGGGAGTCAGCTAACAGCTGTCGAGGGGCTGGCCAGACCTGGTGAGGTGACCCTGAGACACACACTGTGCTGCCTCTTGGTGACAGGAGTGTCGTCCTTCCTTGTAAGACGGCGCTCTCAGGAGAGCTAACTAGTAAGTAGAGTTCTGCATATATAGGTTGTAACACACGCTCCCCAGCTCCCATCTGGGAGCTCCCCAGGTTGTAACACACGCTCCCCAGCTCCCATCTGCTCAGCCAGCCTGTTTCTGAGCACATCCCACTCCCCTCCATCGAGCCTGCTTCCATCGAGGGGATTGTAGTAGGCGAAAAAGATTGAAAGGGATAGTTTCATGCCTAGGGCTACTGTCAGAGGCTGGAGGCGGGTGGGAGTTGCTGTGCATGGGGTGGGGGGCTGGGGCAGGCGAGGGCTGGAGGGACAGGTAGTGGGGGCTGAAAGGAGGAGAGGAGTAAGCTGGGCTTGGCGGTGGCTTTTGGGATTTCGCTCGGCTACCTGGCACAGCTTTGCACCCTTGGCAGGTAAACTGGCGTGGACACCATGACAAACCTCACTGGCTTGAACTCGAGACCGTATCGGTGAGCTGTGGTGACCCTGCTACTTGGGGACTGCTGTCCCCCTCGTAATCCAGGCTTTGATGTCCAGATTCTGCCCAGCTCAGTCTCTGCCCAAAGCAGCCTGCACGCACTTCCCCACAATGCTTTTCCGCCTTAGTCACAGGGTGGGGCTTTTAGCACTGGAGCCGTGGCTGCTGATATCCCTGGTCCTCAGGAAATACTGCAGCCGTTCCATGCGCCCATCTCTGGGGCTGCTGCCTCCTGGACTGGGCATCTTCCTAGTAGGATGTACCGTCCTAAGGCAGGGACTCCACCTAATTTGCCTTGGTTTCTCTAGAACCTGACACCTGGAAGTGCTCAGCCAGTGTTTGTTGAACTGAACCGAACTCTGCAGCACAGAAGAGCCTCCCTGGCCTTGTGGCAGTCACACCAGGGGTTTGTGGTTAGAAGCCTGGGAGCTGGAAGCATGACAGGCCTTTCGTGGCCAGCGCTTTCTTTCCCTCTGGGTCCTTGCTTTCTCTCTGCCCCAGTTCCCCACTCCCAGTCCCGGGTCTGCAAAGCCACGCTAGCTTGCAGTGAAGCCCTGGCAACACCCCCCCCCCACCTCCCCCCTCTACCTGTTGGCAGGTTCCCACTGCTTCATGGGGTCCTGGCTGGTGAGGCTCTTCAGACACTTGGGTGCACTGGACTCATCCCGCTCTGTCTTCACAAAGTCTGCAAGAAAAGGGCCAGGAAAGAGCATGTGAGAGCATGCAAGGGCCCAGCTCCCAGGGTTTGGGCCAGGATGGCAGAGAGGTTTCCCCTGGCAAGCAGAAGCTGGAAAGTGAATAATGGCTGCCTGGGGGCAGATTCTGAGACCTTGTGTGAGTTCGGTGATGGATTAGTTACGCCTGCGTGCCTCCAGAGGGAGGAGAGTTGGCATGTGTGACCCAGAGTTGTCATTTCATGCAACATTTCCAACTTGTTGGTGTCAGCAAGGGATAAAACAGACAAATATTTCTTGGCAGATCTAAATAAAAGAAACACAAGAGCATTTGGTGCCCAAAGCCAACCTGTTCACGAGCTTAATGGGGAACTGGGACCCCGTCTTCATGGCTGACTCTGGCTATGGTTGCAGGGGTGCCAAGTCCCCCTCAGGTCTACAACCTGCTAGAGAAAGGAGCCCCCAGAGGGCAGAGGAGGAGCCCCATCCAAGGGAGGCAGCACCCATGATGGCCCAGGGCCTTCCCACGAGCAGGGGGTGTCAGACCGTCCCACATCTTGCCGTCTCACTGTTTGTGTGAGAGGCGGGACCCCGTCACGTTTACGAATTTGCGTGAGTGAACCTGCACTTTCCCCTTGGGCCAGCCACTTGCTCGGTGTGTGACCTTCGGCCAGTCACTTAACCCCTCTGTGCCTCAGTTTCCTCCTCTACCGAACAAGGGTAGCACCTGGCTCTCAGAGCTATGGTGAGAGATACATGAGACGACGTTTATAAGTTGATCGTTTCATAGATCAAGTAGAAAGTTAAAGCCCAGCGCATTTTGGGCATCGTGATTTGAGTGCTGTTAGCAAGAAGTATAACAAAGAGGAGAAGGAAACGCCGACCTCTTGCCTGTGTGAAGAGGAAGAACGACCGGGGCCAGGCAAGGGTCATTGTGGCTGTGAGGTGGTGTGGTTCTGTAGGGAAATTCTCGAACCTGCTAAGGGTTGGGCCAGATCGCCTCTGAGATCCCGTCGGATGCTGCACTTCTGTCTGAGGCCACAGCAGAGAGACTCTTCCGTTCCTGTCCCCGACCCAGCAGCACTGAAGAGGGAGCAGGGGAGGGGTCGTGCCCACTTACCATAGAGCTTCTCCCTCTTCTTGCCTTGGGAGGTCTGCAGCTTAATCTCCCCCCGGAAGTGACCCATCATCTCTCCGTGGTGGGTGAGAGGCGTGTAGATGGGGAGCTGAGTTTCCGTGGCCTCTAACCGTAGAGCAATGCAGCCCTCGCCTGGGGAGGTGGGGAGACAGTAGTCATGTCAAGACACCCGCCCCCCCCCCCCAACCCAGCCCTGCCAATTCACCGGAGAAACACCATGCATTTGGCCTGGAGATTTAGCTCTCGCGCCCAGAGATGATCCTTTGCGACAATGGCCAAGGCAGGGATTATGAAACAAAACTTTCAGAACAACTCCTCAGCAATTTGGGGAAAACATCTCAAACCTTACAGCAAAATGAACTCCACGCAGATTAGCGGATATAAAATAAAGTAAATCACAGAAAATCCGGCAGAAAACCAGAATTAAATACTAATCTGATTGCTGGAAGGAATAACTTCCCAAGGTTTGAAGCAGTGTGAGAAATGACAAAACAACACTGACAGATAGGATAGAAAAGTTTAAAACTTCTGCCCAGAGAAAAAACAAAAATGCAAAGAGGACTGAGTGGGAACATTAGTTGCAGCCAGCTTCACACAGAGGGTATTTTATCTGAACTCCTCAAAGTGAAATCTCCAGCAGACAAATGGGCAGATAACCCCAAAGACAGAAGCGTAGATGGTTGATTTCAGTACATGGAAACTAGTTCAGTCTGCTGAGCCATCAAAAATGCAAATTAAGGCAGCAGTAAGAGACTCTCTCACAGACATGAAATGAACAAAAGCAGAAGCAAAGGATACCCAGTACCAGCAAGGATCTGGGGAAACCTGTACACTGGGATGTGGCAAGGTCCACAAGGCAAGACGGAGCCCTCACAGCCATCAGCTGGGTGCCGAGCACCAACAACCGCACACACATGTATACCCTTTAGCCAGCAGACACGGGAACTTGCCCTAAAGAGACCACCCAAAAGAATAACAAATGCAGCCAAAGGAAAATAAAGGGTGTCCACGACGAAGAAAAGAGAACCCTCCTCCACTGTTGGTGGGAATGTAAATGGGTGCAGCCGCTAGGGAAAACAGGATGGAGGTTCCTTAAAAAAACTAAAAAGAGTTGCCATGTGATCCAGCAGTCCCACTCCTGGGCATATATCCGGAGAAAACGCTAATTCGAAAAGATACATGCACGCAAATGTTCACAGCAGCACTGTTTACAATAGCCAGGACATGGAAGCAACCTAGATGGCCGTGGACAGACGAATGGATAAAGATGTGGTATACGTGCACAATGGAATACTACTGAGCCATAAAAAAAGAAACAGTGCCATTTGCAGCAACAAGGATGGACCTAGGGATTAGCATACTGAGTGAAGTCAGAGACAAATATCATACGATAGCACTTATAACTTACACGTGGAATCGAAAAGATGATACAAATGAACTTATTGACGAAACAGCAACAGACTCACATAGAAAACAAACTTATGCTTACCAAAGGGGAAAAGGGGTGGGGGAGGGATAAATTAGGAGTTTCGGATTAGCAGATGTAAACTATTGATACTATATATAAAATGGATAAACAGCAAGGTCCTACTGAATAGCACAGGGAACTATATTCAATATCCTATAATAAACCATAATGGAAAACAATATGAAAAAGAATATATATATATATACACACACATATAAAACGGAATCACTTTGCTATACATCAGAAACTAACTCATTGTAAATCAACTCTACCTCAATAAAAAATAAAAATGTCCACAAAGAGATCCATCTCAGCATTGTTGATAACACTGACAAAAATAATTTGCAGAGCCTCAGTAGTAGTAGGAAGGAGCACTTTAAAAACCGAGGATATAGTAAATCCGTGGAATATTATGACGCCATTAAAAGCAACCGTCATGAAGGCTGGGTCGGAGGATCATGGGAAATGTGTATCATCTAATACCAGGTGAGGAAAGTAGAACATAAATGGTGTCTCTGTGATAATTATTCATACAGAAATCTATGTGTGCCTGTGGATGAACACGGGAGTGGAAAAGCAAAATAAAAATGATTGCTGTAGCAAGGAATGAGACTGCTGGATGATTTCTTTCCTAGCTATTAGTATGATATGCTGTTTGTCAGTATGAATACCAAGAGGAGGAGACCAAGGAGAACTCCAGTGTTTGAAAAGAAAATGGAACCGTCAGACCTGTGTTCCCGTTTCCTGCCAGCAAACCTCCCGACACCCTGGCACCCACGTGGATCCTCTCTCTTTGCTCCATCACAGTCCTCGGGCTCTGCCCGCCCCTGCCCTGGTGCAGGGACCCTCTTCCCAGTGCTGCACTGGGGGGGAGTGGAGGGCACGATTCTGGAGCTGGGCTGCCTAGGTTCAAGTCCAAGGTCACACAGCAGCTTGTCAAACTCACTCAGTGGCTGTGTGACCTTGGACAAGTCACTTCATTTTCCCACCTCTGCAATGAGGGTGGTGACGGAACGTACATCCAGAGCCTGCACCGTGGGTGACAGACACACCTGGGCACCTTCCTGTCTGTAGCCTCTTTCCGCTTCCCGGCTTCCATTGATCAGCATTAACCCCCCTCAAATTCCTTCCATTGAAAACAAACACCCTCCCTGGATCCAGCTGCACATCCTGGTCTCTCATGCCCTCGGCCTCCCCACCCCCGCTCACTCCCTCGCCGTGCACACGGCTCTCCCAAGCCCACAAGTCCCCAAGTCCCTCTGTCTGCAGGACACTGGGCTTTATTTGGTTGGATCCCTCGGCCACATTTGCTATCACAACCATGTCATCTTGAACAGCTCTGACCGCGTCCCCGACCCCAGTCTTTGGCGTTCCTCCCACTCCTCTGGCTGAACCGTTTTAGTCTCCTTTGCCTGCTACTCACCACAGCCAGTCCAGTTCAGGAAACGGAAACAACCCCAGCAACTCAAACCACAGGTTCAGGGCCATGCTCGACCCTATTCCCCCGACTCCCGTGGTCAAACAATTTCCCTTCTCAGTACCTCTCAATTTTAACCTGTCTCTCCATTTTTTTTTTTTTTTTAAACCATCGCTACTGTCATCCTGGCTCCCTCATCTCTCGTGTTGATCACTGCAAACGCATATTCCTAAGACGCAAAGCTGACCATGTTGCCATCTGGCCTGACTCTTCTGCGGCTCCCTTCCGTCCCCAGGATACGATATCTACCCCTAGCCTGTCTTGTATGGAGCTGGCTCCAGACTCTCTTTGCCTACCTGTCCCCTCACTCCACGCTCTAGCTGCGCTGAATGTACCAAGTGCAAGGGCAAACCTGGGGCCACGGACAGGCTGAAGATTTTACAGAAGATGGTGTCTCTCCAGGAGGACAGTTACCGGGGCCACAGGCGTTCTCAAGCCTGCCTGGTCTGGGCACTGAGCAATGCCAGGAAGACCTGGGTTCAAATTAGGGCTCAGCCGGTTACAACCTGTGTGACTTAGGCAAGTCGCTTCACCTTTCTGAGCCTCAGTTTACTTATCGACTAACTGAGAGAACGGTATCTGCTTCACAAGGTCATGTCAGGATCAATCAAGTAATACATGCAAGCACCTAGCACGGAATCTGACACAGGAAAGGCTCCATAGATGGGAGGTGTTGTGGCTGCGTGCTGTCAGTCCCAGGAGCCTGATGGGGTCGGAAGGATAGCTTTCCAGTATCTGTCCCTCTGGCAGCACAGGGATGGGGAACAGAGCAGCCGGTGGGCTTTTGTGAAGGACATACCACTGCTTCCCTTATATCAGAGGCCTCGATCAGCAGGTGTGACACCTGCAGCCCCTGTCCTGGAACCCTTACCGTAGGATTCGTCACTGTCAGAGGACTTAATGCTTATCAGGATGTGCTGGTCCAGCAGGTACTCGGGGTCAGAGATGATGGGCTTCAGCTGCAGAGAGAAGGGCACAGGATTAGCTTGGACAGGTGGGGGACAGGTGGGTGAGGGTTGCCAGCCCAGAGGAGGGGAATGCATGGGAAAAAGGACTGTAGACATTCTTTTTAAACAAATTCGAATCCCTGATTTTCTTGCCCCTAGAGAGCAGGAAGGAACCCATGTGTCCACCCTGCACAGCAAGGCGGGCTTAACCCCGTCACACTGCGCCCCGGCCCCGGGGAGAGGGCCTGACTCCAAACATGCCTCACCCCCCTGCCTCCCTGCCCTTCCTCTGCCCACCCCAGGTCCAAGGGGGATGGGGCCGGGCCGATACACAGACTCTGGTGGGACCAGGAGCCAGGTCTGAACGCATCCCACTCCCTGCCCCCCAGCAGGGTACAGCCCTCTCCTCGGCCCCCTCCCGGGGTGGAGCTGCATTGAAGGGGGCACCATGGGGCCTGCCCTCCATCTGGGCAGGAGGAGGCCTGTGTCCACCTGCAGCGGAGCCCCTCGCGTGGGCCTGGACTGTCCTGTGGGTTGTTGGAGGGTAGCTCAGCGAGGGACAGACACACATCCTGGATTCACTCCTACATGCTGGCTACAACTTGTGACCTTCTCACACCTTAAGCCTTCCTCGTGCAGACCCCAACACAGTAAGGCCTAATGAAAAGGTCCCAGGCTGCCCCTTTCCTTTCCATCCACAGATACCAAGACACCCCTTGTGCAGGCCTCTGGGTGCATGCTGACTGACAGGATGGACTCTATCTCCATTCAGAAAGTTCCAGAACATCAGTGCAGCCGCGTGACCATGAACAAGCCTCTCTGGGATCTGCTTCCGGTCCTTTCTCTGTAAAGCCACCTGGTCAGATGAGGCACCCTCCAGATCCCGTCCACAATCCATCAGGGGAATCGAAATTCATTTAGGAACATTGGGGCCACTAGGCTCAGGCCCATGTTCAACCACTGCTGGGAAGGGCGTCATAAGCTGCCTTCAAAGAGACGCAGCCTCTCCTGCATTTGGCCCGTGGGATTCCCACCCGCTCTGGTCAGGCCTGGCCAGAGCTCCGCCACTGGCCAGCAACGCTGGCTGACGAACGTAAAATCCTCCCTGTGCTTGAATTACCTTTGGAAGGGTCTCGCCAAACTTCACTACCAACTCCCCTTCACTTCCTTCTTCATTTTCTCCTTCCTGACTCTTGACGAAACCTGTCCGAGGATAAGAAGGCTGGCTTTCAGAGAACAGCACAAGAACCGGACAGAGAAGACTCCTTGGGTTGTCCCACCAGGACCAGTGAAGAGACCCTCCTTCCTCTTGTATTTGTAGGGGCCACAGCATCGTTTAGGAGTCAGGCTTGTTGGGGATTTTGTTTTGGTGCACGGGATGGTCATTTGCCAACAGGGTCTAATTATTTTTAGGAGACTCAGAGATTCCCCTCCTTTTTGGCTCCACTTTGCAACAAACCAGGCAACAAAGAAATCATCACATCACAGGCAAGGAGATTAGGAAACATGATGGTTCCTCCCACTCAAGATAGCAGCCTTTTGAAATGCTAATTTAAGCTTCCTAATATGCTGTTTCCATAGAAATGTATGCAAATGCCTTGATATTTTATTAAAAACACCCGCACAAAAATCCTCATCATTTTTGGAAGTGCTCTGCCCTTGCTGGGTGAACTGGGACCTGGAGACTTCCTGGAGAAGGCGGATCTGTCACCAGCCCAGGCTGGGTCTGAGGAGGAAAGAGGGCGGGGCAACACTGCAGCTGGTGGCACAGGTGGTCCTGTTCCCAATTTCTGGAAGCATCTGTCATCCCGTCACAAAATGCCTCCTTCTGTGGTGTTGATTTGCCAGCCTCTCCCCCCGCCCCCCAGCCCCCGACCATCTCAGCAAGGAGAGCTAGAAACCACACAGGTGCCCTCGCCGTGGGACAGCTTTAGACAATATGCCTAGAAATGTCACCTAGAAAGGGTGTTTCCTAAACAGTTTGTGTGAACTGCCGCTGGCTGTTGGGCGGCCGTCCGTCTCTAGTTTGCTTCTGGATGCTCAGACCACCTGAGAAAGATGCCTGTGATGTAGCAAAGAGCAGAGGACCCCAGGCAAGAACAAGCGATTACCAGCGCCGCTCTGGCCCCAGCGCTGGCCTCCACAAGCTCTGGACCTTTGCGCAAGACCCTCTGGTTGAGTTGGAGCCCCGGCTTGGAGGACCCTTGAGTGGGCTAAACTCTGCCCGGAGGGGCAAGGAGAGGGTCCAGCTGCCCAGCTGTCTACAAGGGGTCGAGGGATCTGTGCACCAGTGACTGACGCGTCCCTGGGGCTGGAGCAGCAGTATCGCGGGATACTGGGGGCCCCTGTAGTAACTGGGTGTCTCCTTGTACCGTCCACCTGCAGCCCCACTCTGTGACCCCACCCCCCCCACCCCCCCCCGCTTTGAGGCTGATCCGTAGTCTTTCCCAGAGAGCGGAGAAAGGCACCATCAATGACAAGGCTTTTGTGGAAGAGCCGTGCCTGTCCCCCTAAGAGGCATTTCAGCAAGCACGTACTTTCCAAGCAGCTCGAGTGGAACTCCAGGTAGAATTTGGTCTGGGATTTGGTCTTCAGTGTGGCGTAGCACCTGAGAAACTCAATCTGCCCTTGGCTGTCGACAGTCCCGGGGCCTGGAACAGGTGAGAACAGAGATTCGGTTCCACAACGTGTCTGGAGATGGAGTGTTTCAAACCAGCCCCCGGACACCGAGCTCCTTCCTAGGGTCCAGGGAAGTTGAGAGTCTAAGTGGAAGGAGAGGTTTCTCCTGAAATCCCACCACCCACACCAAGCATCCCCGATGATGGTAACAGCCTCTCTGACGAATCAAAGCTGGTGCGGAGCAGAGCGGGAAGAGTTCTACGCTCAGCTTTGCCACTAAAGCTGTGTGGCCTTGGGTAGCGCCCTCAATGCCTCAGCCTCCCCATGGGTTCTTGCAAAGAGAGCTTGTGTACTGACTGCTCAGGCGCCTGACACCCAAATCTGTCTCATTTCTTTTTTTTTTTTGCCCATTTTTATTTTTATTTATTTTTTTACATCTTTATTGGAGTATAATTGCTTTACAATGGTGTGTTAGTTTCCGCTTTATAACAAAGTGAATCAGTTATACATATACGTATGTTCCCATATAATCTGTCTCATTTCTAAGTTCATGTAGTGAGGGATGCCTGTCCCCCTTCCTCGGGCAAAGTTACCCCTGCTGCTTACTCTGAGCTCCTTCTGTTTACCTGTACCCAGGTAACTTGCAGGTATGCTCTTCATTTAGATGATGCTTTTGCAAGTGTCCTTAGGCTGGCTTTGAACAGTGTTCTGTCCCTCCATATAAATTCTGAGCCACCAGAGAGCAGGGACACACATTCCCTTCCTCTATCCCTCCCATCCTTCCTGCTTTCCTTTCTTTTTCTTCTTCCCTTTATTGAAGACAAACTGACAAATATAATCGTGTATACTTAAAGTGTACAACGCGATGACTTGATATACATATACACTCTGAAATGATTATCAAGATCAAGATAACTAACACATCCGTCACCTCACATAATTAACTGTGTGGTAAGAACGCTTAGGATCTACTCAGCAGATTTTAAGTGTACAATGCCGTATCATTACCTATGGTCACACCAAGCTGAATTTTAGATCCCTGGAAATTACTCATATTATAACTGGAAATTTGTACCCTTTGACTTACATCTCCTCCCCGCAACCCCACCAGCTCCTGGCAACCATCATTGTACTCTCTGAATGAAGCTGGCTTTTTTTTTTTTTTTAAAAAAAAGATTCCACGTATAAGTGATACTATATATGTATCTTGTACTTGTTTTTCTGTCTGGCTTATTTCACTTAGGCTTCCTTTCTTTTTTTAACTCCCCAGCACCAAGGCCAGGCTCTGCTTGGGTAGACGTTCAACCAACGCTCAATCCCGGTAATCGGTGTTTGTGAGCATCTGCTGTGTGCCGAGTCCCAGTGGAGGGAGGGCAAGGCTGAGCCTGGGGATGTGATGAGGGTCCTCATCAAGGGTGTGACGCATAGGCTGCCCCACCAACGCTGTAGGAACTCAGAGACAGGAGAGATGGGTGGGGATTGGAGAAGAGGTGGAAGGTTCTGGAAAGGCACAGTGACCCGAGCTAGGAAAGAGGCAGGATGGTGGGTCAAGGTTTGAGTGGAGAGTGGAGGTCACACTGCTGGGGCCATGGATGTTAGACCCAACAGCCTGTGGGCAAGAGTGTCCCAGAAGACAGGGTTCCAGCCTCACCTACACCCCTCAGGGCACCAAGGACACAGAGGAATACAGGCTCTTCCAACCTGTATTGGGCCCTGCACTCAGCCCTCCTAAATGATGTCTGCTGACCACGGAAGTGGGGGGTGGGCAGAGGAGGTGACAACATGGCTCCCCGGTCACCCAGACCCAGGGCTGGACGTGCCACAGACAACACCCAGACCCCTGCCGGGACAAGGCTGGCCTGGCTACCAGGGCCGAGCTGGACTGCTTGAAAAATTACCTGCAAATCTATAGAGTATTATTAACTCTGATGTTTCCCCAAACTCAGTCACCCGCATCCTATCTTCACAATTTTTACCGCCTACCACGCACATGCACTAAATTGACTTAACATTTTCTTTAAATAGACTCGCTTTTAAAACTTAAATAATCGTATTTAAATAAAAAGGTATATCATAAGACTAAATGGAAAACCAGTGTTTCTTGCCTTACACAGAAGAGTCATATTTAAAACATCTTAAAATAAATGCCTTACTAATAAATGTTCATCCATGTCCCACCCGGAATTGTCTTTGGTGGCACATGTGCCACAACCTTGGAAAACACTCATTTTCCCAATGTTAAAGACTGCATTAACACTGAAGCTTAAAAAAAGCTGGCATATTTGCCAAAGACAGCAAGAACATGCTCTGGACTGAAATCATGATGTGGTTCGGACGTGAAGGGACCCGATGGATGGACTGTGGACTTGCCTGGAAGGATAAGCCTTTATCTAACACAGACGACTGATTGCTGCAACCAGAAGATGAGCACCCAGGCCTTCTGTCCGCATGGAGAACAGAGGGACGGACACCACCCACCGCTTACCGTTCTTGGAGACAAACTGGGAGGTGACTCCTGCCTCAAATGTGGCAAAAACAGGGCTGTGGTCACTTGTCATGATGTCACTGGTGCTGCCTGCAGGGGAGGGAAGGAATTTCTGAGCAGGGAAGGAGAAACCCTTCTGGTCAAGCCAAGGATGGCAAACGCATGGCAGAAATCAACTTGCACTTATGGAAGCCTCCAGAAGTGTCATGGTTTTGTACCTGTTGCTCCATTGACCTTCCATAACCACGCTTGAAAGTAGTGAAAGCGTGGGACCCTGCCTCCTCCATGGCTAATTGTGGCTGTAGTAGTTTTTCCTAAAGACTTGTGAGCTTTTAAATATATAGATCACTACGCGTATGAAGTGTGGAGCTTTTTCTGGTCTCAGCATTTTGTTGTATTGATGAAGCACTCACAGCCCAGAGTGGGATGGGGATTCAGGGTCACTGAGCCCATCAGTGAGAAGTGGCACCTTCCACTGCAGGTGCCATTTCAGGAGAGAGTAGAAGGTGATAAACTGCAGACGCTGAGTGCAGACGATGTTTCTAAGGAGCTCGGTGCTTAGATGAGAAGGGAAGGCAGCAGAGCATGTTTGGAGGGGTTAAGAGAAAGAGCAGAGGTCTAGGAATCCTGAGTCCCATGTGCTTTTGATATGTCATGTGGAAATGTCTGGCTGGGTACTCAGGGCTGGAGATCTATCTTCAGATTTGGAGTCATGACGTTAGGTGGAAGCAGAGGCCTCGAGGACGTTTTGGCCCCGCCGGGAAGACATGAAGGATGACAAGAGATGAGGATGAAACTCCAGGACACACCCAGCATCAGTGGGCAAAGGAGACACAGCACAGGAGACCGAGAAGGCAATAAACATATATAAGTCCTTCCCAATAAAGCCTTTACAAATCGGCAAAGAAAAAATAAACATACCACTCCTCTACCAACCAAAGGATGTGGGCAGAAAATTCACAAGAGAAATATAGATGGCCAATAAACAGGAAAAAATAATTGCTCGCTTGCAAACAACCGTCAAAAGACAACTTAAAACAACAGTGAGATGGATGGAGAAAGAGAATGAGAAGAAGAAAGACAGTGGGATGCTGGGACTGGGGACAGTGGAGGTGCTGGGACTGGGGACAGTGGAGGTGCTGGGACTGGGGACAGTGGGGATGCTGGGACTGGGGACAGTGGAGGTGCTGGGACTGGGGACAGTGGGGATGCTGGGACTGGGGACAGTGGAGGTGCTGGGACTGGGGACAGTGGGGTCGCTGGGACTGGGGACAGTGGAAGTGCTGGGAGTGGGGACAGTGGAGGTGCTGGGACTGGGGACAGTGGAGGTGCTGGGACTGAGGATAGTGGGGTCGCTGGGACTGGGGACAGTGGAGGTGCTGGGAATGGGGACAGTGGGGTTGCTGGGACTGGGGACAGTGGAAACGCTGGGACTAGGGACAGTGGGGTTGCTGGGACTGGGAACAGTAGAGGTGCTGGACTGGGGACAGTGGGGATGCTGGGACTGGGGACAGTGGGGTCACTGGGACTGGGGACAGTGGAGGTGCTGGGACTGGGGACAGTGGAGTTGCTGGGACTGGGCTAGAAAGAGAGCATGGAGCAAAGGGCCCAGGTGAAAAGCTTATCCAGGCAAGGAGGAGGGCATCCTTTCCCCAAGACAGGAGGCAAGGTGTAGGAGGGGCAGCAGTCTAAAGCATGCTTGGCCATTGGCAGGAAGAAGTCAGTGAGGATCCGGTGCTGTGTGAAGCGGGAGGTGACGGAGGAGCAGGGGTCAGGCTGAGTGAGGGGCTACAAGTTTGTGGTGGCAACAGAAGAGGAGAAGTTAAAGGGTGGACAAGCAGAGTTTTAAAAAATGTTCTTAAAAATACTTTAGATGTGTATTGACCGTGATAGCATTAGCACTACAGTAACTGTGCCTGAAACCTGGGAGGTGGACTCCTACCTAGGTGGCCTCCCTATAACCACGCCCTGTGGGTCCACCCTCCCACAGTGAGTCTGGGCTTGGCCAGGTGACTTCCTTTAACCAACAGGACATTGGTAAATGTGTGGCAAGCAGAGACCTAAAAAGTACTTCCACATCCGGGACTGTCAGCTGGGAATCCCAGTACCAGGAAGCAGCAGCCTGAACTAGCCTGCTGGATGATAAGCAAATATTAAGGTAGTTGTTACGCAGCAATAGATAACTGATACATGCTATTGATGTCACCACCATGAGACTCAGCTCAAAGTTTACCCCCATTTCCTGAGCTCTGGACATTCACCCCTTTTTCTTTCCCAATTTCCTGCCCACTCACAACTTATTAGACCCTCCTCCAGCATTCCATGAAATACTGTTAGCAAAATTCCTTACCTCTTCAAACTTTCCCTTCATGTTTCAAACCTGGCCCTTCCTGGAAGTCACTGCAGCCTCCCAGGTGAGGCCTGGCTTTCCTCTCCCTCACTAATGCACAGCCCAGACAGGGAGCAGCTGTGTCCTCCTAGCTCCTCAATGCCACTTGCAGACGAGTCTCCCTCCTTTCTAAAAACCTCCATGATAGGGTCGTTTTGAAAACCGGATTTAGGCTCAAAAAGCAGTAATGCCACAAGCCACCACTTTCTCCTGAATTTCTGCAGAGGGTGGCTGGAAGGCAGACTCGACTGCAGAATTGGCAGGACTCGTGGAGCTACAGGACGAGGGACAGAGGCAGCGCTGAGAGAGGACCGGGGTGATGGCCGGTGGCAGGAAGGGTCACAGGCCTGGAGAGTGCGGGTGTGGATGGGGTATGAGGAGGGGACATACAAGTGAGAAGGCTGAGTGCAGAGGGTGGGATGTGGGCCTTTGTAGGTTTTGAGGCAGAACAGTTCCTTGGCTGTGGGAGTGGGTTGCCCTTCCGCGCATCTAAAGGGGAGTGGAGTCCCTCCTGGGCACAGAGCTCAGAGGCCCGGGGACTGAAGGGTGCGCGCCTTAAACTAGCCCAGCGTAGCTGCTGCGGTCCCTTCTGGGCAGCAGAAGGCATGCACAAAAGAAAGGAATGGAAACCAGTTCAACTTTATGGGACCTGAATTGAACGTGGGGATTTGAGGGTCCCCACAGAGGGTGGGAGCCAGGAAGGTGGCCACTGGGCAGCAGCAAAACCTCCACTCTGCGGGGGTGAAACGGGGCTGGATAACTTTTCCATAATTATTTATTTTAATATTGCATCTTGTGTCTTTGTCATCAATTTACCCCAGTTTATCTTTAAATCTCCCCCAAACACTTGTGTGTAGTCATGATATGCATTCGGTTGAACCATATGAATTTCCAATAGTTAATGATTTCTGATCTATGAAAACACCACTTTTATATGGTTCAAACCTAACAGGCTCTTTTCAAAAAAAAAAATCTAGATTTATTTTAAAAAGTGCTCCATAATTCAAATGTTTCCCAAACCAGAAGATATTTATTCTGTTGCAGCCCAAGATGGGACAGGATGCATCACCTTTTTAAGGTCACCTGACTGGGGATGCAGGGAGTTCTCCCATTTTACAGATGGACAGACTGGAGTCCTTCAGTTTAGGGCAGTCAAACCTCTCAACTTGCCACTCACCATAGGACTGACACACCACGTGCACCAGAGGGTAAGACTTCCAGAGGACTCGGTCACACCAGGAGGGCAAGTTGTACTTCATCTGCAAGTCAAAGTCAAAGCTTTGTAAAATGCCTGCTACTTTAAAAGATACACCGTAAAAGAAGAGATCGAGGCATTGCATCTGTAATCCTGGATTCATCTGCTGCTGGTTTTTATAGGATTTCCCCAGAGGTGGCTTTAAACCCTTTCCGCCTGCCTTAAGTCCTGGCTCCACGGCCACGCCCCACACTTTCAGACACCTGGACTCCTGTTTTTTTTT